>NC_084887.1:22379043-24779043 GCF_958979055.1 Alnus glutinosa
AACCCAAACTGGAACCTTAATATAGCACATAAAAAACCCAAATTACGTAATAAAAGCCTAATCACGCAAATTACTACCTTCATCGAGCGTTCAGTGTCATGGTTGATCGTTTGGCTAACAAGGCTCGAACGCTCAGTCAAGAGTAGTAGAATGTTCGATGACTAATATAATGCATGAAAGACCCAAAACTCCTACTAAAATCTATTACCCAAATCAACCAAGATTCATAATAATCCGAAAAGGCATATCAAACTATAATAATGTGATATAACATTGAAAGTACGCCAAATTCATATCTTTTTAAAAATAGCCAACACATGCATGATTATTATAAAATTCTAATGTAACATGCATAGATGTTTTTAAAGCCCACATGATGTTTGTTAAACAACAAAATCAGTAGATTAAAACCAGTGAAAACATTTTAATATATATTAAAACAGGATTAAGGTTTAGAGGTTACTTTCTCTTGAGGATGAAGCCTCACCAAAAGTCGCATTTTCTTTTTTTATCTTTCCCCTCTAGGGTTGCTAGTGTGAAGGAATAACAAAAATGGTGTTTTATGGACGTAAGGATGGCTTTATATGGCTTCTTACACACTCAAAAGGGTGAGGTGGCTAAAAAGATAAAAATGTTCTCAGACAGGCTCGAACGTTCAAGGAAAGAAGGTCTCGATCGTTCGAGTGGGAACTTCGAATGTTCGGAAACTCAAAATTCACTACAAAAAAAAAAAAAAAAAAATCAAGAACTCTGGACGGTTTCAAACCGTCCAGAAATTGGAAAAAAAAAAACGTCTGGAAAAAGGTCCAGACGATTTCAAACTCTCCAGGAAAATGAGTCACTAATCTGGGTTATGGACGATTTTGGCCAAACCGTTCGCAATTCTAGACAGTTTGGCACAAACCGTCTAAAACCAATTTTGGACGGTTTTCTCAAATCGTCTGTAATTAATTCCGGACGGTTTGGGCCAAAACTGTCCAGAATTAATTCTGAATGGTTTGAGCAAACCGTCCATAATTTTTTTATTATTATTTTTTAATATTTTTTTAATATTTTTTTTCTGTCTCGTTTCATTTGCTTTTGGATCTGAAATCTGAGCAAACCCATGCCGCCGGAGGTCCACAAGATCAGGCTTGGCCGGGTCGATGACCAGCAGAGTAACGTGACGGCGTCACCTACACCCTCACCCAAATCAACAACCACTATTATTCACCATCATTGGGCAACAAAAAAATCCCAAATAGAAAACCCCCACCCTACCACTATTGCCAACGAACCACAGAAGGCCACCATTCCTTCAGCCGCCAACCATATATGGAATGCACAGCTAGAGTTCCTGACTTGAAGCATTCTCTAACAACTTGCTCCTCGTGAAGTCCAGCAATCAAAACCCAAATTAAAAAGCACAAAAGCAACACCCCCAGATCAAGCACCGTCCAAACAAGGTAAACAGTAATCGAAACAACAACTTAAAATCAAAAAGAAAAAGGGCATCGGGCTAATCAATAAGCATCAACCTCAACATTTCTTACTGTTTGGGTAAAAAAACCACAACGAACTCGCCAGATCTGGCCGAATCTGTCAAACTCACGCACACCGGTGTGGGTTTCAGACGGAAACCCTGACGAACTCGCCAGAACCAGCCGAAAACCCACTCTCTCCAGTCGCAAGATCCCGCCGACTGTCCAAATCCTGTCGCCCGTCTTCAATCGCCGGCCGGAGAGAGAAGAAGAAGAAGAAGAGAGAAGCAAAAAAAAAAAAAAAAAAAAAAAGCGATGCGGTTTAGATGGTTTTATTGAAACCATCTGTAAGTTACAAACGGTTTCAATAAAATCGTCTCTAAATTGAGAGACAGTTTAAATTAAACCATCTGAAAATTTCCAGGCGGTTTTAATATAAAACTGTCTAGAAATTAATTTCTAGACAGTTTAAATGAAACCATCTAAAAATTTCCAGACGGTTTGGTTAAAACCGTCTATAAATTTAGAAATGGTTTTATAAAATTGACCGTAAAACATTAATTCTAGACGTATGGTTTTCAAAACCGTCTGGAAAAAAAAAAAAAAAAAAAAAAAAAAAAAAAAAAAAAAAAAAAAAAAAAAAAAAAAAAAAAAACTGTCTAGAATCATCCCTTTTTTTGTAGTGATTTTTTTTAGGTTTCAAAGGTTTTAAGGAAATTCAATTTATAGCATTTTATTGGAAATCATTTATATGTGACCTTCAATAAGGATTTTCGATCAATGTATAAATTGTGATTGTTGTTTAAATTAAGTATATTTATTTTTGGGTTATTTCACCTACACCTTTGTCCGTCTGGAATTTCATCTTTAGGTGATAGAAGACGTGCAAACTTCATTTTGTTGAGCGTTGATCGTCCAATGATGGCGTTGTATGCCGAAGGGAAGTCAACCACTAGGAAGGTCACCATTGTGGTAATTTGGCAAGGGACACTCCCCATTGTGATAGGCAGGGTGATTGTTTAGACGCGACATACTTTTATCTCCCCCAAAACCTACAATGCATCATCATAAGGATTCTACAATGCATCATCATAAGGATGTTGTATTTCCCTAGCTTCGTCCTTGATGAAGGAGATTGGACACTCCTCAATTATTGAGTCTTCGTGGACCTTTCGAGTGTATATAATTTGCCTACTTGAGCCCGTCGGACAAGGGCCCTCTTGTAGGAATTGGATTCATCCCCTCCAACAAACCCACCCCCTACAATTTTCTGAATCTTTCCGAGGGGCTCCTAGTTCCTCGGGGCTTGCGGCAGTCTGTCTTCCTACCTAGGCTCTTGAGGCGTCTATGGCAGACGAGGTGGCCTTGGTTGGTTGGTCACGAACCTTAGTAGCTAGTTTACCTTGCCTTCTTAAACTCTCTGTCTTCGGAGGTCAAAGCAATCCCCTATATCATGAGCATGGTCTCGGTGGAACTGACAATACTTGTCCTGTGGTCGACTGTTGGGATATGACCTCAATCTTTATGGCCACTTTAAGTTTAGATCACCTCGGATCTGTATCAGCACTTCGGTTGCAGAAGTGTTAAGAGGCGTGAACCCGAGAGGTTGTCAAGGAGAGCTTGATGTGGATGCTCTAAACGGTTTAAAATGCTCCTCAATCCTCTGAGTGCAACTATCGCCCCCCGTCTCTCCATCCGCGAGGGGGTCCTTCCTCTTTCTATCCAAATTCTTGGCCATTTTCTCTGCATGCTCTGTGAACTCCTTGATCGTTTTGTCCGCATTCATGAACTACATGGCTTTGTCCATGACTCTTCGAGGGATCATGGAGTTCTTCGAGCAAGATTTGTCATCAAGGGGCTGTGTGGGCATATCTCATCGAGGAGAGCTGCGAGGACTACGTACCCTCCCGTCCTGATCGTCCACCGAGAGCCTCTCCTAGTTGAAACGGGCCATGAAATCCTAGAGAGACTCGGTCTCACCTAGTTTAAGGATGAGAAGATACATCGCATGTCTCCTTCACCTGCGATTGTCAATGAACTAGGCAAAAAATTGCTTACGTAGTTCATCAAATGACCTGATTGACCCTAGTTGAATTTTGTCGAATCACTTCATTCAGGGCGCTTTTAGTGTGAGCGAGAAGGCCGACACATAATTTTGTTCAGGCCGACACATAATTTTGTTCAGGCCGACCATATCTCTCGATGTGGTCCCCTGGGTCATTGGACCCATCATACTAATCAATTTGAGGAATCTTGAACTTTAGAGTGAGGGATAACTTCATGAACTCCTTTTGAAAAGAGAGGTTTTTTCCTTGAAGGATGTTTTCGATGGTGGAGCAGTGCTTGCCGTGGACCTTCTTGATGACTTTCTCAAATTTGGCTTACAACTCATTTATCTGAGCATCCATCGGACTGCCTTCCATTGGTCCTCCAGTTGCTTGAGCTTGGTTTCTTTATGAGGCGACGACGAGTGAGTCCTCTCAATATGGTCCATGATGCTCTCACGATCTTCCCCATTAGTCTCCGGGTTGTGCCTCGGGGGTGGCTTAGGCTGGTTGTGATAGGGTTGTTCACTGTTTTGGCATGAGAAGGTTTGGTAGTGCTGCCTCAACTCAGAAATTTTGTTGGAGAAATATGTTAATGGATTTGGAGATCTGGGCTAGTTGGGTTTCCAGTGCCATAAAACGATGTTCTTGGGGTTCGGATATGGGTTTGGCTGGCCTGTGGCACCAGCATGTCCACCTTGAGTGCTCATGAATCATGTGTTTTGCATGGGGTCCTTGTCTCAAGAACTACAATTCAATCTGAAATTTTCTTCCCCACAGACGACACCAAATGTTATAACAGTGAATGCACACCAAACGTTCGACAGAGGAGACCTACAAGGAAGACATAAAATGTTAGAGTGGCTTGTCAAAGAGAATTGAAGTGTTCGTACCTGAAGAAGTTACCTCCCCTCAATTTTTTAGGCTTACAATCTTGAATGCCGATTGAGAGATTAGTAGAGGTAAGGAACTTACATTAAAAATAAGTATGAAAAGAGTGATACTATAAGGGATAGGGCCTTTAATGGGCTTCTGGGCTCATACTAGGGAACGGGGTATTCTAGAAGGTATTAAGTGAGGTGTATAATTTTCTTAGGTTTCGTTTGGTTCGCGGAATAGACTCCTGAAATGGAATGGCTATTCCATAGGAATAACTATTCTTTAGTTTGGTAGGGGTATATTTTATGGAATAGCTATTCCCTTACGAAGATGAATAGTTATTCCTTAGGATAAAGGTAACAGTTTTCAAAAAAAAAAAAAAAAAAAACTTATTTTTTATTTTCTTTCAAATATTTTTTTATTAAAAATAAAAAATAAAAAAAGTAAATCTAAACACCAAAGTGGTTGGCTGACCACCCCAATGGGTGGTTGACTAGCCACTATGGAGGGTCAGGGGTGGTCGCACCACCCCTGGGATGCCTCGGAGGGACCACTGAGGCGTTCCGAGGGTGGTGCAACCACCCCCGATGGGCTTTGGGGATGGCCGCGGCCACCCCTAGAGGCTACTCGGAGGTGGCTGCAGCCACCTCCGGTTCAACGGTGGGTGGCCGACCACCATTGAGTTTATTTCAAATTTTTTTTGGTTTTTTTTTAAATTTGATTTTTTTTAAAAAAAAATAATAATATAATGTAGGGTTTTTTAGTAATTTTTTTTAAACTCCGATTAAAATGTGTGAATTATTACCAATCATTCCACCACCACCTTTTATTCTCAGAAATAGCTATTCATTTTCTTAATGGAATGGCCATTCCGAAAACTAAACGAGACCTTAGCGTATTCTCTAACATAATAGGTTATTTAAGGGTCGGGAAGGAGGGGGAGAAGAAAAAAGAAGAAGAATATTGTAGTTAGTTAATTCTAAGAGTCTGCGCCTCTCCAAGTACTTAAGAGAGTCTAGGCCTCTCTGAGTGCTTGAGAGAGATTGGGCTTCTCTCTAAGTGCCCGTAGTTATCCTTATTGAATTATTCATCTATAATCTTTATCTTCTTCCTTGAGTATTCACCTAATTCTGCCTTGTTTGGTTATAATTTCCTTGAATCCAGCTCCATATAAGAAAAACCCACACAGATACAGGCATGGAAGGTAGCCAACCCATAGGATCTCCAGTTGTTGGTTTTCCCTTTATAGAGTCCCCAACAGTAAGTTTCCCAATAAAACCAATCCTAAATCAGCCTTATAATAAAGGGTGGAGTGCATTGTCTTGTATGATCATATTCAATTTATCACTTATGTGAGAAAGAAGGAATCTGATGTGTCGCACCCCCAAGATATTCCGTGAGACACTCTCGATCTTGAGATGTCAGTGGGTCGAAAGCGTAGGATTTCTCTCAAGCCTCTATGACCAGGCAGATTCCGGCGGATTGGCCATTGTGTGGTGAGGTTCCGTGAGCCTTCGATGAGGCCCAAGCGAGTCCTCGGCATCTTGGGTATTCCAGACACAAAGTCATGCAATTACCATTTGATCATTTACACCCCATAATAGCATTTCTGAATAACAAAACTCCGTAGTCTACAACACGATCCATAACTACAAGCAAATAAGAGTCTACAGGCAGAAAGGGGATGCAATTGCAAACTAATCCTTAACACCTCAATTCTGAAAAAAGAAGACTCCTAAGGTACAGACACCAAAAGCAAACGAAAGATAACAAGCCTAAAAACCAACCACATTCCAACAATCCAAAGCCCCAAATAAGACACATTAACAGCACAATATGATAGCAACAAGCAGAAAGAGAAAAGAAACAGAAATCAAATACGATTTAAGCCTCCTCCTCCTGAATTTCCTCCTCATCTTCATAATCATACCCCTCCTCATCTGCTGTGGCATCTTGGTATTGCTGGTACTCAGAAACTAGATCATTCATGTTGCTCTCTGCCTCCGTAAACTCCATTTCATCCATTCCTTCTCCTGTGTACCAATGAAGGAAAGCCTTTCTGCGGAACATTGCCGTGAACTGTTCACTGACCCTCCTGAACATTTCCTGAATTGATGTCGAGTTGCCGATAAATGTTGACGCCATTTTCAAACCGGTCGGAGGGATATCGCAAACAGTAGACTTGACATTGTTGGGGATCCACTCAACAAAGTAGGAGGAGTTCTTGTTCTGCACATTAATCATCTGCTCATCAACTTCCTTAGTGCTCATCTTGCCACGGAACATAGCAGAAGCAGTTAGATATCGGCCATGGCGGGGATCAGCGGCACACATCATGTTCTTTGCATCCCACATCTGTTGGGTGAGCTCGGGAACAGTAAGGGCACGATACTGTTGGGATCCACGGGATGTAAGTGGAGCAAACCCAACCATGAAGAAATGCAACCTTGGGAATGGGATAAGATTAACAGCAAGCTTGCGGAGATCGGAGTTGAGTTGACCAGGGAAGCGAAGACAACAAGTAACCCCGCTCATGGTCGCTGAAATCAAGTGATTCAGGTCTCCAACTGGTATAAAACAAAAGAATCATTGGTCAGCTGTCTAGATGAGATCTCAAGCATTGAAATTGGAAATCGATTTCGTCTAAAACAAGGAATTTGTACATTACCCAAATATAAAAATGATTCCCACCCCTTCCACCATACCCAAACTATAAGAAATCTCCCAGATTGTGTCCCAATTAAACATTCCCAGTAATTTAGATGGTTTGAATTTTTTGTTTTTTCCATAAAATTTTGTGAAACAATGCTTAAAACCTATTGAGCCAACATGATCCGTCTAAAATAATAGCAGATGGGTATCTAAATTCTGAACCGAACCAAGCAGACCCAATGTGCTGATTTTACACAGAACTGCTTTCGGTTTTCAAACGAGATACAGAAGTACAGATCCATACGAGACGGAAGAACAAGTATAAAGCAAAAGAAAAGGGACAAAGCAACTCACAGCTTGGAGTAGTGAGCTTGAGCGTTCGGAAGCAAATGTCGTAGAGAGCTTCGTTGTCCAAAACCATACACTCATCGGCGTTCTCGACGAGCTGATGAACAGAGAGTGTGGCATTGTAGGGCTCAACAACGGTGTCGGAGACCTTAGGGGAAGGGAAAACAGAGAAGGTAAGCATCATCCGGTCCGGGTACTCCTCTCTGATCTTAGAAATGAGAAGGGTCCCCATCCCGGAGCCAGTGCCACCGCCCAGGGAATGGCAGACCTGGAAGCCCTGCATGCAGTCACAGTTCTCGGCCTCCTTGCGGACGACGTCGAGGACGGAGTCGATGAGCTCGGCGCCCTCGGTGTAGTGGCCCTTGGCCCAGTTGTTGCCGGCGCCGGACTGGCCGAAGACGAAGTTGTCAGGGCGGAAGATGGGGCCGTAGGGGCCGGATCGGACGCTGTCCATGGTGCCGGGCTCGAGATCCATTAGGACGGCGCGGGGGACGAAGCGGCCGCAGCTAGCCTCGTTGTAGTAGACGTTGACGCGCTCCAGCTGGAGGTCGTTGTCCCCCTGGTACCGCCCGGTCGGGTCGATCCCGTGCTCTGCGCACACCACCTCCCAGAACTTGGCCCCGATCTGGTTCCCGCATTGGCCTCCCTGGATGTGGAGGATCTCCCTCATTTTCTCAGTCTCTGAGCAACTGGGTGTGTTCGGAGTTTGGAATTTGCAAGTGGGGGAGAGCCACTGAGCCACAGCGAGGGGTTTTCCTTTCTTTTTTCTTTTATAGGTGGGAGATCACGGAGGATTAACGGCGTTGAGTTGGGTTCAAAATCAGGACCCCAAGCAAACTGCCCCACAATACTTTTCGGAGAAAATATACTCTTAACCTTCCAAATTGACAAATGTAACATTTGGATACTTTAAACTGCCAAATTTTGTTAAAAAAAAAAAATTGGAAAAGGGCGAGCCAAAATTGAGAATATTAATTTGAATTTTGCAGGAGTGAAAATCTTAATAAAGAAATTTTAGATTAATAAACGGTTCAGTCACATCGTGAAAAGCACCACTCTACCATATTGTGACTGATATTACCTGTTGAATGAAATGAAATATTGGTTTGTGTTGTCGATGATGTAATGTAGAGTTGAGAAGAGAAAAGGAAAGAAGGAAGATATTGTAGAAAAGATGAATTGTTTTTTTTTTTTCTTTTTTCCAACTACAAAAGACACTCAAGAAGGCACTAAAAACATGAATATGAAGAGATACCAAGCTCACCTAATATATTTTGTATTTATCCTTTGACTACATTTTTTTAATTTGTTTTTTATTTGACCCTTCCTAGCCAAATGTCCACTCCATTCCTGCTTATATTGTTCAGATTTGTCTCTTTTTCTCTTTTTATTGTTTTTATTATTATTATTTTAACTTCTTTAATAATTATAAGAGCATTTTTAGTTTTTCAATGGCCAAAGATGATGGTATTTTGAGAAGAATTTCGTTAAAGTGCACGTCCAACTATTTAAAAAAAAAAAAAAAAAAAAAAAAAATTATGGGTCATGAGTTTAAATATATTTGCCCTCCTACCTTTCCATCTTAAGACATGTGATAATATATGGAACGCTAGAAGTAATAATGCTAAAATAAAGACTCTTGCCCTGTTTGATTTTAAAAAAAAAAATTAATTTCGCTTTTAAAATTATTATTAAATCAAAATCTAATAGTAATTTATCATACATTTAATAATAATTTTAAAAACCATATCAATTTTAAGATGAGTAATTCTATAAGTCCCTCTTTTGTCACTCATATGTTCCTTCAAAAATATATGGCTTTTAAAATTATCACTTAATCAAAATTTAATACTAATTAATCACCAGTTCTGTAATAATTTTAAAAGCTTCGTCGTTTTTTAAGAACGCAAGAGTAACTTCTAGTCCTAGCCTTACTCTTGCTGTTTTGGCGGAGACAATTGATAGATACCACATCGTTGTCATGTAAAATTGAGCATGCATGGTCAATACCAAACGCACACCCAAAAAAGGAAACTGTGAATGCCAAACGTACCTCTCACTCCAGCCAACACTGATGAAGTACCAAATGTGGCCCCAAGAATAAAGCAAACCAAACGAAGGAAGCAACGTTGTCATCAAAACACTGACATCAAGTGAGAGGAAATGTAGTGATCTCTGAACCCTTCATCGCAAAGCTAAGAAACATATCCAGACTTTCCAACTAAGTATTATCATTTCAAAACTGATTAATATGATCATTCAAACTACGTTTTAATTACGTTGTTGTCGCACAATTATATATAGTTATCTATCAAAGTGGAAGCAACCACGGCAAAAGTGCGCAGGAGTCTAATGATCGAGCATCCTGTCATTTCAATTTCAGGCATCTACGGCTGAAAAGGTAGTGTCAAGATCGACTGGGTTTGCTGGCATACCAAGCAACGTTGAGAGTGCATGAGTATGGGCAGTCTTTTAGTAGTTGCAGCTTTGGCCCTGCCTGGCCCAGTACCGACTAAATATCAAATGAACTGTAGCATTTATGTGCTAATATGACAATGATGGCAAGAATTATACCAAGGCTCAAAATGACTTTCCAATAATATATGATAGAACTAATCTGCATAATCATGACTTTAGACGGACGGAACCATGATTTCTTATCTGGAGAAGCCAAAGCATGAACGAGAGATCAAACTTAAAATCGTAAATACAATTTCAATCAGATTTACATATTTTTTTGCTTCGATTCCAATGCCGCCAACCAGAAAATACAAGCTAACAAGTCTAGTATTTTAGTGTTAAAATTTGTTGCAAAGAGCCTCATTTTTACTCTTGTTTGAAAGAGACGGACTCAAAATGGGTCAATTGCAATCTCGATTGAACCTCGTTTGATTTCCATTGAAATCCTAGATCTCGTTCGATGAAATTAACTCTTATTCGAACAAGACAACCGCCGAGAATTTTATTGTTGCCCGACTTTACTTAAAATACCTCAGTTTTCTCTCCACTTATATAAGCCTCATCATAAGTCACGACTTTCAGAAGACCTAGAGGATATTTATGTATTATGGAAGAGGTTTGCTGTTGTTCTTAAGTTTAAACAATTTCAAACTTTCTCCTTGTTTCATCATCATTCAAACCATATAAAAGTCTACAGCTACCAGAGTTCTAAGTTGCAGAGGACGAGGTTTGTTCATGAAGATGATTCCTTCATAAGAAAGCCATAAGTTCTAAAGCCACTGTGGTAGAAGTTGAACGGGTTGTTTACCGGGGTTGCAAGCTAAGTCAAGATTTACAAAGGTTTTGTAAGTTGAGTAGTTATATCATAAGTCTTCTATAGTGAAATCCTTTGGGGTTGGCTAGCCCCCCATAATTGTTTTACTTTTGAATAGTTCTTCAAAATGTTTCTTCATTATCAAAATCTTTGTGTTGATTTGTTTTATGCTTACTGTGATTTTGGTAATTATTAATGTGTGTGTGGCTTTACATTTGATGATCACTTTTGCTAATCTGAATTTCAGGATAAGATTGACATATATATTACTTAAATTGTTAACTTGGGGTCTATTTCATTTAGCATTAGAACGGGCCCATTCTCTTTGGTTTAATTTCTTGAGTGAGACTCTTGACCCATATTGTCATGGAGAAATCCTAGTAAGGCGAGAGTTATCGGGTTAGGAAAGAATCTAGAGGTAATAAAGATAGAAATACATCAAGTGTCATTAGTGCTCTGGTTTTGGACACGTTCCAGTTTAGTGTCCACCATGTACAACCACAAACAACTAGCCAAACATCAAAATCTCTCTCATTTCAACAAAAATTTAACAATTCTCTCTCAAGTTTAATTTCTTCTCTCCATTTCACACACACACAAAAATGGCTCATCAAAACACCACAGCACCAACTACACCATTTGAACCACGTATCATCAAACAATCATCAAAACGCGATAATCTTAATCCACCCAAAAAATCATACCAAAGAAATTATAGAACACAAAACCAAGAGCTATAAATCCTTGTCCTGGTGGAATCTCCTTCTCCTCTGCTTCTTTTCTTTTTCTCTCTAGCCTTCTTTCTCCCTTTCTATTCTCTCTCTCTTGTCTGAGCTCTGAAAAGGGGGGGGGGGGGGGGGGGGGGGGGGTGAATCAAAGACAAATGACACACTAACACTCGTTTTTTTTTTCTAATATATATATTTCTCATATATATCTTCTCTTGCACGATTCCTTCTTAGCTTGATCGATCGAATTCTGTCAAACATGTTTAGTGCATATTTTTTCTTACCTACTCGCACACTTCTTGTCCAGTTCAATCGATCAAGTCGTACTTCAATTGATCAAAACTCGTTGATCGAATTCATCAAATTACCTTCTCTTATCACTTGTACCCCAGCTCCTAGGCTTATACAATACATATATACATATTCCTAGGGCTTATACAATACATATAGGGACTTGTTATTTGCACAAGCATACAACAGTGACACAACATTCCCTCACATCAGATGAATCTCACTATACTTCTGTTAAACACTTGAAATGCAAATAGCATTTTTCATACGTATATCATATAGTTTACCTACCGGTAAGGGAACGGTACCATTAATACCCATCTCATCTCACCTACCCATGTCACATCATTCTAATTGTCACAATTTCATGGACGTTACTTCAATCGCTGACATTACTATTAAATGCCTATCTTTTCTCTCGCATGTGGCTCTTTGTTTGTTTCTATTGATCTAGTTTCAGTTCGATGCATCGAAATCTAGCTTCGATTGATCAAAGTTTGTCAAAATTATTTATTTTATCTCTTAATTATTTAAAATCCAAAATAAACTCCTCAAAAGTTTTCTTAGTCCGAGAAAAATCCTTTACCTATTAGAATCAAAGCCTACAAAATAATATCCATCCAATTAAAATATCGCAATAATATCAAAGTCTTCGTCTTCTCAAAAGATTACAAACCCTAATCATCCCGATAATAAATATTTTATCCAATTTTTATCAAAAATGATTCCCTAACCTTGGGAAATTTGCTCAAATAACATGCACCAAGATATTATCAAACATTTCTTTCTCAAAATATTATAAATCCCACTTCTACCAACAATACTTTATTTATTCGAGTTTTTACCAAAAAAAAATTAGCATGAAGATGGCTTTGATATCACTTGTAAAATAATTTCTCAGAACATACAACGAAAAAAAAAAAAACTTTATGTATCTCCAACCATGTTTGTTCAAACCCACTCTTGATACAAATTAGAAAATCCCACTATACAAAATTTCAAAAGAAATTTTTTTAAAGCATTTTTCTAACATTTTCTAATTTTGCCCTATATTAATAAAATAGACAAGCCTTATATATAGGTCAAGCTAGAGATCCTCAATAAGAATTTTACTTTAATTATTCATCCTATTAACGAATAGAACTTAACTCCGATTAGAATTCCATTATAGTGTCCGTACTAGGATAAGCTACCAAACACCTTCAATTTGTGTTTAATTAACCACACTAAATCACATGTGGCATATGAGAAGTAATACTAAAAGAAAAACTCATTTCATTCTTGATTATTTCTAAATTCATGTCTTTTAAAATCACCATTAGATGTATGATAGATCACTATGAAGTTTGATCCAATAGTAATTTTAAAATATACATCAATGTTGGAGGACTCAAAGAGGACATAGGCCATCCTTATAACACTACTCGGCATATGAGCCACACTTCAAATATTAGAGAATATCTAACAACACATACTTGGTTTTTTGTTATCTTTTTTGTCAAAGGAGAAATTTGGTGAGAAATTGAGATGTAAACTACGAAATGATCGTTGTAAAATTGTGTGACAATAACATTTGTTATGTTAGGTTATTTAGGAGCAAGTTGAAATTGATGAACATTTTCAATGTTCATGAATTAAGTTTGAAAAATAATAATTGACTTCTAGCTAAATTTTCTTTGTACATAGATGATGCCAATTTATTAGATAAGTTTATGATGATAGAACCCGAGGAACAGTTCTAACCCTAAATTAACAATACTAGCATTATTAATCACAAATTAAAATATTGAGCTAAGACAATATGAAGAACACATCCACAAACAAAATTGCACATTCTCAACACAAGATTTTGTTGACGAAGTGAAAAACTCTTTGAACACATCAAAGTAAAAACTACTCTGAGACAGCAAAACCTAGGAAATCACCAAAATAAAGAAGATCCAGAATACAAAATAGACGCTTAGAACCCATTTGCAAGTCTAAGGCTCCGTATGACAATAAGCTCCTCACTTGTCTTCGTGCTCGCCAATCTTCTTCGAGTGCCTTTTCTTATCGACCCATTGGTAGACTTTTTTGTGGATGACAGTTGTGTATGGTGTGGAATGAACGAAATCAAGATTGACACATCAAGAGAGGGGAAGCTCAAAGCTTTGCACAAATCTTCTCTTGGAATTAATGGCAAAGTGAAGTAAACTACCTCTAGAGGCTCTTTCTAGGTATTTCCAATCTCTTTGCTTAAACCCCAAAATGATTAGAAGAAAGTTATATATCTCAGTCCAATAAAACACAGTTTCAAACTTTCAGATCTGTGCAATCCACATTGCCGCGTCAAGACAAGAGAATTCGCATCATGACGGGAGGCTAGGGTTTCATCACTAAATCTCTGGCATTTGATAGCTTTTGGCAAGTCACCTCAAGATGGGCTTTGAACGGGACAAGACAGAAACTCTATATGGCTCTACATTATGTCCCCATCTTGACGCGCTTTGAACGGGGCAAGGCAGTAGCTTTTCTATGGCTCTATATCATGTCCTCGTCTTGACAGGCTTTGAACGAAAAGAAGGCTGTAGCTCTTTTGTGACCCTACGTCACGTTCACGCCTTGACAGGCTTTGAACGAAAGAAGGCAATAGCCTTTTTGTGACCTCGACCCATGTCACGTTCACGTCTTGACGGGCTTTGAATAGAAGAAGAGAGAAGCCTTTCTGTGACACCACGTCACATTCCCATCTTGATGAGCTTTGAACAAAAAGCACAAAACTACTTAAAGCTAACATTTTTCCCCGAACACTTAGGAGATGAATAATATTACATGTAAGATTTTTAATATTGAATGAAGCCAATTTCTAAAACCTAATGCATGACATTTTTTGCTAGTTTATATATGTTAGTCTTAAGGTTGGCTAATTCAGTGGTCAAAACATTTTGGTGTATATTATAAAGAGTTTTGACAAGTTTTGTACTTGGGATTTTCAAGAATCGTAAGTGGAATGGCAGGAACAAAACCCAACGGCCCAATTATCCAGTGGCCTAGGCGCGAGCTCAAGGCCACCAAGAAGACGCCGAACCTAGGCCCACCAACAAGCAAGCAAATCTGACTTTAGGTGCACGTCGCCAAAGGGGTATCCACACAAGGCAACAAATCTCTATTCACACTCGTAAGGAAGGAAAGGCCACTGGCCAAGGGAATCAGTTAAGGAAAAATCCTCCACTAAAGGCAAGGATCCATTAAGCCCCACAAGGAAAGAAAATGTCAAAGGAAATCCCTAGCATGATCATGGGCTCAATTAGCAAAATAATTTCTAATTGGCGATACTCGTCTTACCCAAGAGTCCAATCAAATCAAAACCAAGTCTATATAAGGTCATTGGGAAGAATAACACATGTATGCCTTAATCTCTACCTCTCTCTTTCATTTCATTCTCCTGTTATCTTTCTATGCCCATCCTTTCACTAACTTAAGAATTAGAGGTGGTGTCGCCGCTACCAACGATGTGCTACTCTGACTTTTGGCTTTCTTGCAGAATCCCTATGTTAAAGATTTGGCGTGCATAGTCACTATATTAATAACAAGTTTTGTTCAACAAGTTCGAACGAAACTTGCATCAGGTCCAAACTAGAGCAATAAATGTGGATGTGGTTATTGGCAATATTCATATAATGCATATACCAATCGCATGATGCCGATGCGAAATCTGTATCCACATAATGCAGTTATCACTTTTAGGTATTAACATCGACATCTTGCGATTAGTATATGCATTAGTGTGATTATTGTGGTTATTAAATGCAGTTATTATCTACTATTCACATATGAGGTAATGTGCCTTTTGAGACTTCTTCGAGTCTCTATTACAGCCTATTTTAAACAATTTGAAAATAGTTTGGACGTGTTTTTAGCATTTTGGGCCTGTTTTAGATGAAATGAAAAAAAAACCTAAACATAACCTAAACAATCAGCTCTTACCAAATCTAAAACGACATCATTTTAGTGAATTTATATATATATCAAGGGAATGCGGGGCATGCCCTAAAATCGCTATCCGCATATGCAAATAGAGGATAGTTGCGGTTAATGCACGCCCGCATTTATAGCCCTAGAAATTGTTCAAGTTAGACAGTGTTGCTAGTTCGCATGTTAGTTCGAACAAGCTAGTTGTGTTGAAAAGGAATTGAAGACACGTTTATGGCTTGGCAGTGTGGCTTCTTTGCAATCTCGTTCACAGTCAAGTTCGAACGAGACATACTTTTGAAGAAATTCAAGATTGGCAAAACTACTCTTTTGCAATATTACTAGCTATCAAGTTTGAACGAGATACGTTTTTGAAGATATTCAAAGTTTGGCAGAACTGTTCGTCTACAATCTTGTTCGCAATCAGGTTCGAACAAGATGTGAGTTGAAGAATATGTTTAAGTATGGCAATATTGGTTGTTCGCAATCTCGATTGTAGACAAGTCTAGATGAGTCCCTTACATAAGTGCTTGTTCGCAATTAGGTTTGGACGCGCCATTGAGTGAATTGAGAATTCAAGCGAGAATGCAATGGAACCATTAGCTCGTCCGAACGAGTTTGAGGTCTAAATGCTGATATAAAATCTGCATTATTTGAGATTTTGATTTCAGTCTTCAAACCCAAGTTTCTCAAGTCTATTTAAGGCCTATTGGTGCACGATTTTATACAAACTTCTAGGCCATAGTGCATTGTGCTAAGAGAGTTTTTTTTTCTTTTTTCTTTTTTTCTATCTCTTTTTTTTTTTTAATCCTTGAGCATTCATGATGAATTTCTCTTAAGAGTTATTTTGGTTAAACCATACAAACCTTTACTTCACAAAAAGCCTTCAACTACTCGAGTTTAGAGATTGCAAGAGGAAGCTCAGTAGAAAACTAGAGGTTTTGGAGCTATTGCGGTCGGAGCTAACAAGCAAGTCATTTGCTTGGTACAAGGAAGTGTCCGTTATAAAGGTTTTGTAAGTATGAACTTCTTGTAATTGGTTCTTCTATTACAGAGGTTTCCTAGGTTTGACTGCTCCGAAATGATTTTCCTTTTAAAGAGTTCTTCAAAATGTTTCTCCTTTGTCACCAAATTAATTCATGTGTTGATTGTTCTTATTGTTTTCATATTATTTGGTCATTTTTTGTGTGGTATATAAATTTTAAAATCAGTCACATTCTGCATTTATTTGGCCGGTAAACCCCAATTTAACTCTTTTTATAGGAGTTGTTACGAGTCGTTAGACAACTGACAATATACCATGAGATCACTCAAGATCTACTATTTTAGAGATGGGATAGTCCTTTTAACAAAAAGAACCATTATATCCAAAGATATATAGAACAATAAATTAAATACTTGCTTTTTTGATAGGGATAGGAGATTATAATTTTATTTCTTGTACGTTGACAAAAAAACTAATAAATGAATACAATGCAGTTGAATATAAATTACCGGCAGAATGCTTCAAAAACTAATTTTATAACAATTTTTTTTTTTTTTTTTTTCATAAGAAGATCATGTAGATGACAAGATTACTAGCTTGTAGGTATCTGATCGATTGTTTAATTATATATATATACAGAGAGAGAGAGAGAGAGAGAGAGAGAGAGAGAAGCATTTGAATCGATCTCTTTAATTATTTTATTCTTAATTTTTTTTTATTAAAAAACAACAAAGAAATGACCGGCGCCGACATAAATATTGCCAGAAGTGAAATTTCGAGGCGATTGGGTTACAATAGCTGAAGTTTTCCCAGCTAGCTCTTCCACCTCAAGTCAACAATGATTAGGTAGATTGAAACTCTTGCCATTTCTCGTATTTTATTTCGTCTATCTCTCTTTCCTTTTATTATTAAATACCCTTCGTAATTTATCTCTTTTTCACCAAAATGCAAGTTACCACGTCCGTAGGACTTGTTGATTGGCCGGAGCACGCGCACTTTCCTTTTGTTGATCGAGCTCTATAAATGAAAAAACATTGAGAATAAATCCGACTAATATTCCGTCAACTTCTTTCCTCTACCTCCGGCCGGCTCAATGGTAGTTCGGCCCTCGGCTAAACCTAATTAAGGACTCCTATTTTATAGATACTTATTTTTTTAAAAAAAAAAATAAATATAAAGCTCTTTATACTAAAGGCCTTAGAAGAAATAATGAGAGGATGCCATTTGGCATGTAATGAGGGCTTGGAAAAAAGAAAAAAAACAAAAACAAAAACAAAAACAAAGGTGACATGGCATGTTTAAAGCATGTGCTTTTTCTTTTTCTTTTTTTCCTAAGTGTTAGGAATAATTTTTGTCTTTGCAGGATGAGGGTGTTAAATAATTATATCATAAAGTGAAGTTAAAATAGTGGCTTTGATGAATAAAGAGGATTTTCAAAATGAAAACTAATAAAATCTTACCTAAAATCCATAATATTGCCACAAGAAAGATTAAATGGGTTGATTATATTATTAATTGAATACAAAAAATAATATTTTAAATCAAGCGGACAAATTCAATTTATGAAACTGATTTAATCATATTTTAAATCCAGCGGACAAATTCAGTTAATGAAACTGAACTATTCACCATTTGAAAACCAAAACAATAAATCCTTAATTTATTTGCGCCTTTTTTAATTATCACCCTCAAGTGATCACCTTGCATTGAGCTGTCTGAGTTTGGCTTTGCTAGCAAGTCGTAGCACCACCCGTTCATGACCTGGTAAAGTTGGTCATTCTTGAGCCTTTCAATAGCTTGGAAAAGTCATCTCTTTCTCTCTCTCTCTCTCAACGCTCATATACTCATTCCTCCGCACGCCTATAAAACCCACCTTCTCCTGCCAACGTCTTCGAAAATTGAATTCCATCTGAGTTAGTTTTACAGTACTTTTTCTTTATCTTCTTGGTTAATTTGTTTTAAAGCAATGGACGAGATCGATGTTCCTCCATTCTTTCTCTGCCCCATTTCTCTAGAGCTCATGAAAGACCCCGTTACAGTCTCTACCGGAATAACCTACGACCGCGAAAGCATCGAGAAATGGTTGTTTTCCGGGAAAAACAATACCTGCCCACTTACAAAACAAGCGCTTCCGGCCGATTGTGATCTAACACCAAACCACACTCTCAGGCGATTGATCCAATCATGGTGCACCGTCAATGCTTCTCATGGCATCGAAAGGATCCCAACGCCGAAGCCTCCGATCAACAAAATACAGATTGCCAAGCTCCTCAACAATGCCAAAACCCCACAGTTGAAGACAAAATGCCTGCAAAAGCTCCGCTTACTCGCTTCCGAGAGTTCAGCCAATAAACGTTGCATGGAAGCTTCAGTCGCCGTTGAATTCTTAGCCTCCATTGTGTCAACAGTCGAAGCAGCTTCAAGTGATGGGATCGAAGCCTTAAGCATCCTCTACAGTCTACAACTTTCTGAAGCCTCTCTAAAGACTCTTACTGGGAAAAATGGCGAGTTTGTCAAATCCTTGATACGAGTCATGCAATGTGCGTGCTACGAGTCTCGCGCTTATGCGGTTTTGTTATTGAAATCCATGTTGGAAGTGGCTGAACCGACGCTGCTGATCAGTTTGGAAACCGAATTATTCGTCGAATTAGTCCACGTCTTGCATGATCAGATCCATCAGGGCTCAAATGTGGTATTAAAGTTACTAATCCAGCTCTGTCCATGGGGAAGAAACAAAGTCAAAGCAGTTAAAGCGGGCGCGGTTTCTGTATTGATAGAACTTCTTCTTGATTGTTTTGACCGGAGGGCTTGTGAGATGATGCTGATGGTATTGGACACGCTATGCAAATGCGCCGAGGGACGGGCGGAGCTGTTGGATCACGGGGCGGGGCTTGCCGTTGTGTCGAAGAAAATTCTGAGGGTTTCCCAGGTGGCGAGCGACAAGGCAGCGAGAATTCTGTTGGCCATTTCAAAGTTCTCGGCCACTCCGGCTGTTGTTCAGGAAATGTTGGAGTTGGGTGTCGTGGCAAAGCTCTGTTCGATGCTTCAAACGGACTGTGGGAGCAAGGCTAAAGAAAAAGCAAGAGAGATACTTATATTGCACGCTAGGGCATGGAAGAGTTCTTCATGCATACGAAAAAGCTTGCTCTCTTCGTATCCATCTGGATAGAAAGAGAGAGGGAGAGAACTCTAGGGCTTGGTTCTTGTACAAATTGTTTGAAACTAGCTAGGAAATATCGATCATGGACAAAAACATCTATAGTACTTCAATAATGTTCGACATTATTAACAGTAAAAGTATTGATTTAATTATTCTTTATTTAATTTGGAGGATATTGGTAGCCTTCCATAATGGCTTAATTGGGTGGGTTTGGAACTTGGAACTATGGTTTTCAACGTTCGCAGAAGATTGTAATGCATCTTAATTTCTTCTCCATTTTCTTTGTTGCATAAAGTGATCGTTGCAATGTTATGAATTTCCGGCGATAATATTACTTCCCAAAAATAATTGTGCAGGTAAGGTATATAATGCCGTTTTCTTAAGAGTAACGCTATAAACTATATTTCTATCTTATAATGTTGATATGTCAAAACCAATTTACCCACCGTTGTTGTTTTTTTTTTTTTTTTTTAACAATAATTGATTTAAGGATTGATTTGAATTGCTACGTACATTAGCATTGTAAGAAAAAAATAATAATTTCTAGCATTAATCTTTTGTTATTTTCGTCTATATATGTCTCTAGCTAGTTTGGTACCATTAATTGGTCGAACGCTTATCACCCATCTAGCGCTAGCTAGGAAATTTTTCTTGTAAATTTCTATTGGATGAGAGCTAGACTAAGAGGAACAGTGTTTTAATTAAAAAATCGTTTTGCTTAATTATTTTACTAATTATGGACAATCACATGCATTAATTTGTAATAAAAATGATAATATTCATAAGAACAATAGTTTTTATATTATATTTAGGGATAATTGTACCACTGGTCCCTAGGGTATGCCATAATTACAAATCACTCCCTATGGTTAAAAAAGTTCATGAGAGGTCCTTGTGGTAAATTATAATTACAAATCGATCCTTGGAGTCAAAATTCGTTAACAATTTTGACAGATTCTATTAAATGTCACGTCAACACCACATCAACCAATAAAATAGAGACACCTGTCCATCTTAATAACTAAATATAAATTTATTAAAAAAAAAAAAATTTAAAAAAAATAAATAAAGGGTGGTGCGCGGCCACCCTCGCCATCGATAATATTATCCCTTATATTTATCTCAATCGAGCTCCTATGAAAACCTTTAAAGGAAACATTAATGTAGTCCATCAAGTGAACGATAAAGATGTATATATATGTAAATCTTAAGATTTTATATTTTGTAAACAAAGGTCACGTACAATTAATGGACGTCGAAACACGTAATAAGTGCCTGACATTGTACTTTCTTATCTTCTCTTCTAGCTCTTTAATTTCCATCTCAATTTTCTCCAACATTTATTGGAATATCTCCGCTGGCGCCGGCCGGCCGGCTGTACGTGTTGCTACAACCAACAGGTTTTAAACACAGTAACTTAGGTGGTTCAGGATCCATAAATGTATATATATAATATAATTGATCGAGGTTCAACTAGTCAGGCCTGTCTCCAGCACCCAATTAAGAAGAAAAAGTACGTAGTCAATTAAAAGAGCCTTTGGACTTCCTCAAAATTAAACCTGCTTTCTTTTACCTTTTCAAAAGCACAAGATAAAATAATATATAGTTGTGCTGTGCAAGCGTCCTTTAGCGCCTACCTCTTGCAGTTTGGCCGCCTCCTGTCCTGCTTTTTACCATCCACTAGAACGTCTAGAATCTACATTTCTCAAGTTTTGTATGCCTATATATATATATTAAACAAAAAGACATGTTATTCTTTCAACTTTTGTCTGATTCAATTTATATATATATGGGTGGAGTTGGACGGGAGTTTGAAAAAAAAAAAAAAAACATCAAATTCTGATGGGCAATGTGATGGGAGTTAAATATATAGAATTTTTTTTATTTTTTTACGTGTTCAAAAACTTAGGAAAAAGTTCACGTACATTTTCGCTCAATTGTCAATGTCTATTCAACTTTAAAATATTACATTAATGTCCTTTCAAATTATAAAAAATTGACAATGTCACCTAAAGACAAAAATACACTAAATAGAAGTAAAAAAAATAATAATAATAAAATAATATTTTTTAAAAAAAAAAAATGTGAGCAACGGCAGCTCAGTTTTTAAAAAATTATTTCAATTTAATTTCCTCTTTCGACAACGACGAGATCGCGCGTGTCGTCGTGGAGCTCGAAGAAGACCTATGTCTGTTCGATCGCTTTCTTAATTATTATTTGTTTTGATTCCCACTTCGATCTGATTCGAATTGGGTACTTCTAATTGTTGAATTTATTTAAAGGAGGGGAACCGTACTTTGTAGGTAAATTTTTTAATGGGTTAAATCCATTGGTGCTAAACTAGATTTAGAAATTGTATTTCTTTTTTTCTTTTTTTAGAAAACTTTATTTACTGGCCACCCCGTTTGTGACCCACCGCTGGGTCAAGTTCGTGACCTGCCGTGGGTCACGTTTGACCAAAGGCAGGTCAAACTTGATTTATTTTTAAAAATTAATTTTTAATTATAATCAAGGTGTTTTTGTAATTTTGTAAACATTTTGAGGTTAGAAGAGCATTTGTAATGAGCTCGTCAAAATCAACTGTGTTTCATCAAAATCGTGTCTGTAACAAACTCATATCTGCTACATTAAATTTGGTGAAAGCTAAAATGGCTTATCTGGTCTGCAAAGAGCAAAGTCGATCCTCTCTTCTTGTTTTGCAATATTTTTTTAAATTTTGTAGGTGAAGGTTATTGGTCAGAGGTGGAAATTGATTGAGGGCAAAATCGATCGAGAAGATGCCGGTCGTGAGGAAAAGCCGGCCGTCGTGGAAAGTCGGTTTCAGTGGATGTAGAAGCAGAGAAGGTCGAGCCTCCACCGGTCGTCGAAGCAGAGAAGGTTGAGCCTTGACCATTCGTCAAGCCTCACCGGTTGTTGAAGAAGCCGGTTCATGATGAACAGTCGGCTGTCGAGCCTCCACCGGTCATGAAGTCGTTGATTATCAAATTAAAGGTTGGGTCCGATGGAAGTGGGGTTGGGTTCAATGGAAGTCTAGATTGGGTCTTTTGTTGGTTGGTTGATTGAAAGGTTAATGAAAAAATAGTATTTATTTTAAAATAAAGAATATTTAAGGGTTTTGATATTTGGAGCTTTTGAAAACTAGGTAGCTAAAATAACAAAAGTGATATTTTTCGTCAAAATTTTAGCAAATTTTGACGACTTCACTACAAATGCTCTAAGGAATATTTTACTAGTCAACCATTTGATTTAACCTTGAACTTGGATGGAAGAGTTGACATTGCAAAAAATTGAAAGATTGTGACCATAAATTGACATTTTTTAAAGCTTAAGTGTAAGATTGTAAAAATTATAAAAGATCAGGGTGGTAACCCTTTTTTTTTTTTTCACGCTGAAATTGGGACATAAATTTTCTACAAACTAGCTTGTAGAAAATTTCATACAACCCACGTAAAAGATTGATATGTGAGAAGCACATATTTTTTTTTTTTTATTAATGCTATTAAAAAGAAAATGAAAAGCACGTGCTATTAGAAACACATGCCAAAGAACACATGTCAATCTTATATGTGGGTTGTATGAAATTTCTTATAAACCAATTTGTAAAAAATTTATATCCCTGAAATTGGGTTCGTTTTCTGTCTGTCGTGGCGGTTTCTGAAATTAATTAGGTTCATTTTCTTTTTGGATCTTATTTTTTAGCTTCTGAGAAGGTTATGACAACTATAAAGGAGCATCCGGCCTTTTTCAACTGTGGTGCAACGGGGCAATGGTTTTGTTCATGGCAAGAGTCTTTAATTCCTAGTCAACTGAAATTAACCGACTCAAATCTACCAAATCATTAAAGAATTATATCTATATTTTTTTTTTAAGTAAATAAATATGTAGAGAGTTTGGTGAGTGATGCTCTTAAAAAGTGATTAATCAAAATAATAGAAGTAAACCTTTTAGCAAAAATTTAACTAAAATTTGAAGAGTTTATTAAAAGTGCTCTCATGAAGCTTAAGATTTGGGTCCAAAAGAACCACAATCATGTCATCATGCTCATACGTGTATATACAGATACTAACGCCTAACAATTTTCAAAAGTTGGGTCTTCAACTATAGTGTTGTTACAACGAGGACTCATATCTTTTTTTATATATATTTTAAAATTGATATGATTTTTAAAATTATTATTAAATTAAAATTCAACAGTAATTTATCACGTGTCTAATGGTAATTTTAAAAGTCACACCAATTTTAAAAAAAATATATAAAAAAGACATGAATCTTTTTTTAAAATATATATATATAATTCAATAAACCCACGGCTGCCGTGGGTCTTCAAATTATTTTTTTCTTTTTTTTCAAAATTTTGGGAATATTTTGTCTTTTTAAAAATTTGATAAATTTTTTATTTTTTCTTTTTTAAGACAAAAGAAAGACATCGACCATTTTTAATAACTTTTGAAAAATATTAATGCAATCAAAAATTTGAGGAAGGCATTGCCAATTATAGAATATATATAGAATGATAGTTTAAAGAAATAAATGGACTTTTTCTAAAAGCTCGAGTGCTTTGCAACCCTTTTATACCATCCATAAAATATTTGGTAAGGGTTTTTTCTTTTTTTTTTTTTCCTTAAATAATTGGACAATAAAGGGGATTTTTGTTATCAATATGGTAATTGATGCGCTTGCACAAAACGTGGCAACTAGCACAGGAAGGTTTTAAACGAATAATGTCAAAACACCAAATTCCTTTGACTCCCTTCTTTTCTTTTTCTTTATTTCTTTATTTCTTTTTATAGTAATAAAATCTTTATTGAAAAACTTCAATCACCTAAGAGCAAAAGTTTCCTGGATACAATATCACATATACAAGTTGAAATTTTTTCAATACAAACTCTATCTATGCACCCAAATAGTCTCTTTGGCTATGGTATAAGCGGCCAGGGGCGGCACCAGGATTTTCGATAAGGGGGGACGAGCTTAACAAGTGATATTTCTAGAGGTATAAGATTTTTGTTAGAATTTCATTATAGCTCTTATTAGTACTAACAAATGATTTTTTTATTTTTTATTACCACTAACAATAAAATAAATAAATAAAAACTTGTATTTTATACATCAAAGTATGGTAAGTACCCTTTCGATTCGAAATTATAATTTTAAATTTTCACAATATCACAAATACAAATAGTATAAACTACTAGTAAAATAAACGAAGCACAATTTATAGGGTCCAAAAAAAAAAGGTGGTACCTTTGAGCGTACATTATTTCTTTTAACAAGATCCCCCAAAACTCCAACAACAACAATAATGAGAGTCAAGTCATAACAATGTTGCTCCAAAGCCTGAATGATAAACTCATTTAAAAATCAGAACATATTTGACCAAATATATAAAAGAGAAACTGAGAAAGCACATAGTCCATTAAAAAAAGACTACTCTTAGAAAGCACATAATCCATAATTCGTACAGCTACTAGTAAAGGAAAAAGTAACAAAAAGAAAAATTCCTACGGATTATTTTTAATTTATTTTACAATTTAATAGAAGCCAAAATGAACCCTAACATGATCAATAATTTTTCTTTTATTTTTTCCCCCTTTTAAAATTTATAAATCATGCTCCCTTCTTTCTAGGCTAAAGAGGATGGTCAAATATCTCTGCAGACAGAATCATGTATCCTTATATCGTGCCAAATTCTGTTCGTTTGTTTTGTTTCTCTATTTTGATCTAAGAGTTAATCATCCATCCCTCAGTAAAGTTTCACATAATTTTTTTCAAAAATAAAAAGAAAATTCAACTAAACAAAGGGTGGAATAGGATGGACCTAAGAGGTCGCGGCCTGCTTGGGGCTTCTCCAGGATCAAAAAGGTGCTTCGATCTCTATTGTTTCTACTTTGCAAGCAGAGTTATTCCATGCTCTATCACAAATTTGTGAGCTTGAAGCTGAGGAGCGATCCTCTAAGAAAAAAGTGAAAGGCTTGCTGAGGAAAGTTGAAGAGGAAAGCTAGAAAGGGTTTCACGCTTGCTAAGGTGAGGAAGGTTGTGAGCTTGCAGACTTGCAGTTGTTGATTGTGACTTGTGAGCTTGTAGACACAGCAGACGTGCTGGTTCTTGCTGCTTGCAGACGTGCAGCCTGGCAGTGCAGGCTTTGATTGCGACTTGTGAGCAGGGATATTTTTGGTTTTCCAAAATAAAAGAGGGGTTAAAGTAGAAAGAAAAAAATTTAGGGGACAAAAAGATTATTTTGGAGGGACAAATTTATAAAATTATATATTTTAAGCTAAATTTTAAAACTTTTGGGGGGACATTCGTCCCCCCCAGCATGCACGTGGTTCTGCCCCTGTAAGCGGCTTTGTTCGCATCCCGCTTCACATGCTCTATCTTCGAAGATCGCAATTGATTCAACCCCATTTTGATTCCTTCCACAATATGGCCATAGGTGCTCCCATTTGGGTCCAAATCTTTTACCGTCTTAACAATTTGTAGAGCATCTCCCTTCATAATTATATCACTAAAGCCCATTTCTCTACTGAATTCCACTGTATGTAAGGTCGCCAAAGCTTCTGCCACCACAAGTTCAACTAGGAAAAATCTGGTAGTACTTCGTGCAGTCACCACAAACTCCTTAAAATCCGGAACAACTATACCTAGGCCAATCCACTCATGCTTCTTATCCATTGCGGCATCCTAATTAACCTTATACGTACTAGGAGGGAGTAAATGCCACAAAATTGAAATTTCTCCAAGGCTAGTGCTATGTGTATTTGAATTTGACTTGATAGCCTCTCGAAACTCATCCAGAGAAAGACTTGCCTCCCTTGTAATGTGTTGGGGATGAATAAACTCACCTCCATGGATCACAATATTTCTCCAGAACCAAATCTTTCATGCCACAACCGCTATAAGCTCAAGTTCCATTATCTCACAACAACCTATGAGCTCCTAAAAAATATGAGCGAAAGTAAGGCCCCCAACCGTGCATTTTTTTTTAGTTTTTTTGGCCCACCTCCAAACATCTTGTGTTGAAGGGCAGCTCCATAGAATATGCTTCACAGTTTCCACTTCTTGCAAACAAAAAGGACATAAATCATTAGAGATGACACCGCGCAGGAGGAGATTTTGTTTGGTCGGAAGAAGATCATGGTACGCTATCCACATGAACATTTTAACCGCATTTGGAATTTTTAGATTCCAAATCATTTTCCATATTAAAGTCCCTGCACCTTGTTTGGAGCTCCCATTGCATTGAAAAGTTTGGAATTCCTTCTCCATATGGTATGCACTGCAGACTGAAAAAACCTCATTTGTTGTGCCTCGCCAAATGTGGGTATCCTTTGTTGGCACGGGGCTTAAAGAGATTTAGCAAATAGTATGAGCTTCCTCTACATTTAAGATTTTTTTTTAGACAGGAATTCCACCACTTTGTATCTTAATCTATTAGTTCATCTACTCTTGCATCCAAGGCTAGAATTCTATGTGGAGATTGGATGGAGTAAGAAGTTGGAGTAGGCAGCCATTTATCGTCCTAGATTCTAATGTTACTACCATCTCCAACACGCCAAATAAACCCATTTTTTATGACATCACAAGCAGACATTAAGCTTCTTCAAGCAAAAGATGGGCGTTTCCCCAACGTTCCCTCCAAAAAAGTGGATTGTGGATAGTATTTGGCGCCAATGATTTGTGCAGCCACCAAGTCAAGATTTTGCATTAGTCCCCAGCATTGTTTAGCTAGAAGCCCTTCATTTTCTTTATGCCCCCTCCGAAACTTCTACATCATCCTACTGATTTCTTTATAAAGCCCAATGGAAAGTTGAAAGATACTCTTGTTGTACGTTGGAATGGCTTAGGACTTCCTCATTTTCAACCAATAATAAATAATAATAATAATAAATTATAAATGTATGAAAGCAAACTTATAATGAACTCGACCATAGCTGATCACAGCTCCTCGTTAAACCCTTTTTCTTTCCATCACGAAACGAAGAGCCTTCGTCCCCAAACCCAACCCTCCTCCAAAACCACTTCAACAAAAGAGCCTTCACAGTTCACACAGTCTCGTCCAAAAATGGTGAACCAAAGACAGAGACTAGCTCGCAAGAGGTACAAAGAAGCAAACCCTGAACTGTTCCCTAAGCCAGAGCCAACGCCCCCCAAAGACCCAGACAGGAAGAAGAAGAAAACGAAGAGCAAGTTCAAGCGCAAAAAGGCAGAATCCAAAGCACCCAATGACCCAAGCAAACCAATTAGAAAGGGGTTTAATAAACACCCACTTAGAGTCCCTGGGATGAAGCCTGGTGAGAGCTGTTTTATTTGCAAAGCCAAAGACCATATTGCTAAGCTTTGCCCTGAGAAAGCTCAATGGGAAAGGAACAAGGTCTGGTTTTCTGCATTATTTCTGTTTTTTTTTTTTTTTTTTTTTTTTTTTTTTTTTTTTCTGGATTTTGCATTGCAAGTGCTATGGAATTTAAAAATATGTGCGGATTTGGTTTCATGTACTGTGGGTTCTGTTTTCTTTCTCCAGGCAGTTAACAATCAGGCAATACTGTGTTTGAATTTCATGCAGCTTTCAGTTTGATAGCATTGTGTCATTGAAAAATCAGTTTGTGATCGAATAAAATGTGGGGTTTTCTTTGTTGTTCGATAGGATTTTTGGAATTGAAGTTTTATTGGAAAAGGGAAATTGGCTTTTACGGCATCGAATCAACTTATGGTGGGGCTTTTCTGTGTTATGTGATGCTTGCAGATATGTTTTCTTTGTCGGCAACGAGGGCATAGTCTCAAGAATTGCCCTAACAACGATGATGAGACAGTGGATAAGAAGTTTTGCTATAATTGTGGGGAAACTGGGCATTCCATTGCTATGTGCCGCCAACCTATTCAAGATGGTAAACTACCTTTTGGTTGCTCTGTACCACAACAAGTTGTTTGTACTTTGAATTATGTATTTCAGACCGTCACTTTAGATATCTTCTTTTAGTTAGTTTGTCGACTTACATTCACATGCCACCAAATTTACATCAAGTTAACATGAGTGTGTTGTTATAATTACAAATATTTGTCAAGAGGTGGGTTAATAACTTCATGACAGATGATGTTGTTGTCAATTTGATCATTATTATTTGGCCATTATCTTATAGTGTAAAAATCGACTCTTTAAACAATTAAGTAATCCTCATTCTAAGAACAAGTTCATTTTGGGTTTTTGACTGTTGTGGATGAATATGTTTTTGTATGGGCTTTTAGAGAGATGAAAGGAAGAGAGAGGCTTTTAAAATGAATTTTGGGAATGAAATAAAGCTACTTTGAGGGTGGATTTCTTTGTGTGGACGGCAGTGTTAGGGAAGATTTTTAACTTTAGAAAATCTGAGAAAGAGGCATGTCATAGTGTTGGATTGGTGTTGCATGTGCAAGAAGCACGGGGAGACCAAAGTTCATCTTATGCTCCACTGCAAAGTTGCCAAAGATTTGTGGGTATCGAATTTTTGCCTTTTTGGGTTAGAGTGGATCATGCCTCAAAGGGTGGTGGAGTTGTTGGCTAGCTGGAGAGGTCAGATTGGAAGCCGCTACAATTTAGAAGTATGGAGGACGGCAGCTCTATTCTTAATGTGGTGTATTTGGAAAGGACATAATGTTTGAAGCTTCAAAGATCGTGAGAGAATGGTGTTAGAGTTAAAAACTATTATGTTCAAATACCTTTATGCTCGGATGGCGGCTAACAATCGTTCTCGCTTTTCTAACTTTTTAGAATTTCTGGATTTGTGTTCTTCTTCTCCTTAATTGGGGGTCTCTCTTGTATACTTCATGTCTTCTTGGCTTGTGTCCCTTTGTGCATTTTAATAAAATTGAATTATTTAACAGAAAAATAAATAAATAAATAAATAAATAAATTTTATTAGAATTCTTCATGCTAACTTTTACAGTATCATATAGATTCTTTGGGGTCAAAAAGTATTACAAGAGACTTTTCTGCACAATTGATTTGGAAATTTACTTTATTCAATGATAAAGCAGCCTTAGTCCAGTGCAGCTTGAGTAACAGATATCAATCAACGCACAGAAAGAATTATTGTAAGTTTGTAACAGTTCATCTCTGTATCTTTGGTCTGTCAGTGATATAACACTTTCTTAAATACTATTGAATACCATGCATAGTTGGATAATCATCAATAGGGTATATTAATCAATTGATAGATTACTTATTTTAGTTGTATGTTGCAAGTGTAATAAACTTACCAACCTGCATGCAATAAAATGGCTGGTTTTGTCCTCCTTTGACGGCAACAAAATGTTTAGTTCGGTAATCTGGCCCTTACTTTGTCATTTTGTTTTGTTTGGCGTTTCAGGAGGTACTAAATTTGCCGATTGCTTCATATGTAATGAACGCGGACATTTGAGCAAGAATTGTCCTCAAAATACTCATGGAATCTATCCGAAGGTTTACTGATTTATCATCTTGATGCTTGAGTTTTTCAGAACATAGAATACCATATTCTTCTGATGGCAAGCAAGTAGCTTTCAAAGAGATAGATGATTTATGTTTTGAGCCTCCCTGCACTTCCTTGTAAGTTGAACCTGATGTTACTCTATATGGTATTTTTTGCTATGTCCTCAGGGTGGTGGTTGTAAAATATGTGGTGGAATAACACACTTGGCGAAAGATTGTCCTAACCAAGGCAATAAAGCTGCTAGGGGAGCAGGTAACACATGTAAGTTTTAAGATCGTCAATTCCTAAAGTATTTCATTCCTTGGAGTGCTCAGTAGTGAGAAGGTATACTTTTATATAATTGTGACATTTCACATATCTAAAAATAAGTATGGTGGTAAACCATTCATTATCATCCTCATCACCACCATGACTCGAGTATACAGTAACTATGTTGGGGATTGTTATACCACCAGACATTTCAAAATTCAGAATTTTGGATGTTAAAAGAATGACATCCAGAATGGCTTTGCAAGAAAATATATGAAACTAAAGTTTGGATATGGAAGTTACAATACTAGAAAGATTTACTTCTCATAGAGCCTAACCTTGAGTAAGTTTGTTAATAATAAATAAGACTTAAAATGATTGAGTCTTTGGAAAGAGTACGAAGTTTTTGGGATTTGTTTGTGAATTCATGACTACATAGGAATGATAGAGAGTTTCTTTTTAGCATAAGTTATGGTATGGTGTGAGGCCCTTTTCTTTTCTTTTTTTTTTTTAAAAAAAAGTAATCAAGATGTATATTAAAAGCATAAGGCTCCTCTAGGTATACAAGAAGACTTATCAAAAAAAAGGTATACAAGAAGTATACAAGAGAAAGCAACTAGCTAGAAGGAGAAAAAAGATCAAGAAAATCTTGAAAATTAAGCTCTAAAAGGGATACAAATGCCGCTATTGAGGATAAAGAGTATAGAAAAATAAATAAATATAAGATCCAACGTCCTCTCGCGGTCTTCAATACTCCTATCATTCATTTCTCTCCGAAGAAATAACAGGAGGCAAGAATGCATCATCTTCCACCCAACGACACTTCGAGTGCTACAAGCAGTCCACTAACAAACAAGCAAGTCAACAACTCGTCTAGGCATGACTCAAGATATCCAAAAGCATTCCATAAGGCACAAGTAACCTCACATTGGAGAAGAAGATAGTCCACAGACTCCTCATTCTTCTCACACATACAGTACCTGTCGACTACAATTGCATGTCGCTTCCTAATTCATGGTAAGGATCTTTCATAGGATCGTCAACCAGACAAAAAAACCGCCCTCAAAATAGCCTTAGGCCGTCAAATACTCTTGCAAGGGAAAAGAAAGCGTTCACTATAACATAGAATATTGTAGAAGGATGTAACATCGAACAACTCTCTTTTGGAGGGGCCCACCAAAGCTTATCTTCATCTTCTCATTTCACTCTAACTGAATACTGTAGACTGTAGAACGAGGTGAAGACATCAACCTCCTAATCATGAGTCCCTCTAGTAAAGCTTATGTTCCACTGATTGGAGCCACCAGAAATCTCCAAGTGAGCCGCTACAAATACATCCTTTGCGCAAGCAATACCATATAAATTGGAAAGCTTTCCTTTAGGGCGTTGTCTTTACACCACATATCAGGCCAAAAACTAAACTTATCAACTGATCCATCGGCCTTGCATTTTTTTTATTTTCAATACCCATTTGTTTCCAATGGTCTTGCACCGAGGCGGAAGATCAACCATGTCCCAGACTTGGTTCCTTGTCATGGAACTCATCTCATCTCTCATAGCAGTCAACCATTCATTTGAAGTAGGTGAAATTAATGATTATAAGAAACAAGCTCATCAAGGTCACACGAAGCATGCATGAAAGACTCCCTTTTAGTCTCAAAACGACGACAAAAAATGATTCCACGTTCGCTTCTACATATCTGAGAACATTGTAAGTTACTCTCTAGTGATACACTCCCACTAACTGGTACACTCCCACTAGGAAGTAAGTCACTCCCACTATCTTTGGCGATTTCAAGATGAGATTGAGATTCTCCACCCTCGCCAAGAGATGGTGTGACTCCGTCAAGTTCTTGCAACTCATAAAGTTCAATCTTTCTTTGCTTCACCAATGCTAGGAAAATCATTCTCGATGATGTGACATCACGCTAAAGATCTGTTTGTTTGCTCTAGGGCCAAGTTTCCCATACTTATGAGAAGTGTTGTGAACATATACCCTAGAACCCCAAGGCCGCATATGCTTCAAATTTAGTTTTGCGCCATCCCATAATTCATATAGGGTTGTGGGAACTGACTTAGAAGGGACACGGTTGACGATGTAGGCTGCAATTAAAATTGCGCCATTCCATAATTCATATGGGGTTGTGGGAACTTACTTAGAAGGCACACGGTTGAGGATGTAGGCTGCAATTAAAAGAGCATCCTCCAGAATGATAGGGAGGTTAGCCTGCACCATATCATCGATCTAAACATTTCTAATAAGTTACGATTCTGTCTTTCTACAACACCATTTTGTTGCGGAGTGCCAGGAATCATTAACTGTCTGCGTATCTCTTTTTCCTCACACAATGCCTGAAACTTATTAGACAAATACGCGTGACCATGATCAATGCTTAGAATTTTTAAATTCATTTCTTTTTATTCTCAACCATTGTTATAAAGAGCCAGAAGCAGTCCAATGCTTCAAAACGATTTTAGAGAATGGCAAAGTTATACTCTCTGGGGTGTTGGGTCTGTGGTTACCATGAATTTTTAATGTTTGGTTTAGGTAGGTAGCAAAGTCAATGCTGTGGGGAATGGGAATAGACATAAGTTATATCCATTCTAGTGATGTGCACTGCATGATTTCTGAGATTCCAGATGTTGGTGCTATTGATTGGTTATGATTTACGAATAAGATGTTAAAAAACGGGGGAGAATCAATATGAAGGGTAGAAATATCAACTCTTTGGATCTCATTAGGTTCTTGTCAAAAAATATATTATGCTGTAGGATTGACCACTACTTTTTAGGAATGGAACAGAAAAATGTGTAATTGCAGAGGTATTTCACTATTTCATGTGCAATATTTTTGCCTTAATTTAAAATATATGGAAACAGGTGGTTCTAATTGGGAGTCAAGGAGTTAGGTACATGTCGCTGGATCTTGTATTAGGTTGAATGTTCGACGGTGCCCGATCTGGAATTAAACTGATATACATTATTAACACTACAGCACCTTTAAAAAGTTGATAAAAAAAAAATACAGAACTTAGTATGGGTGAGTGCTTCGGCTAGGGAAACTGGTTCAAAATAGATTTAAATTTGTTGAAGAATTAATGTAAATAATAAAGTTGGATGGCTAAAAGTAGTTTGGATCCAAATCTACTACAGTCAATCTCAAGCGGGCTCAGATTTGGGGAATAGATTTTATACATTCTCAGCAGACATGCATGTATATAAGGCCTCTTTCCCTCTATGTTTGTTTTATTATGTATCTCCTTCTAAATATATCTAGTCGACTTCTGCATTTCCTTTTGGTTGAAAGTGTTGTCCAGGTGTTTTGATATATTTATTTTGCTGGCATTGTACTTGTTTCCAGCGATTGGTAATGAAGAAAGGCCAAGAGGAAAGGTGACCAAATTTGTTAGCGGCGACGATCTTGAGGATGATTTCTCGACTGATGACACACATAGTGCTAACAAAGATAAGCCCTCTGAGTCAAAAGTTGGTTCTGCATCTGATTCAAAAGAAAGTTATGTAAAACCAAAGAAGAAACAGGGGCCCAAAATTGTGAATTTTGTGGCTTGATAAATTTTGTTGTATGAACTTTTCACAGGAAGATTGCAATATTCCAGACGATATTGTAGTCTTGAGATTTTCCCCCTAAGTTCTCCTTAATGGCAGTTTGGCTTTCTGTCTAATTTTTATTCTATATGGATGACTGACCCGGCTTTTATATTAGTTGCTATATCAGCTGAAAATTCACAATAACGGGTCAAACCCTTCAACTATAACCTTCTAATTTTATATTGAGTTCGTGTTGGGTTCGGGTTGTGTCGAAGCTTACAACGGTCAATCTTAACCTGATCCATTTAATTAAACAGGTTAGACCCATCAATATTGACTTTTTAATTTCATGTTAGGTTCGTGTCGGGACACAAAGAAGAAAGAGGTGCTAGTTTTCTTTCCTTTTCTTATCTTTGGGAGTTGGCTGAATATAAAGGAAGCAGCACTGTGAATTTCAGAGTCGAAGCAAAATTCGTGGTGGGCAGGAAATAAATCAAAATTTGTTTGAATACAATTAGCATTAGAATCGATTGTCTGCATCGCCTGTAGTAGAAATTTGTTCTCTTCGTTCTATTTCTCTCTCTCGATGATGATGGTTGTAGTGGGCCAGTTTATTTATATGCAAATATATTTTCCGTCGATCTTACAAAGTCAACAGCTTCTATTTCCAATGGTATTTGGTCAGAATTTTCGACTCCTACTCAAATCTATATTTAAAAATGTGGGTAAAATTCTCTAAAAAATACTTAATTATCATAGCCCATAGGCCAAACCACCTTGCCTTGGACTTCTGTTTGCTCTGGACATTGGCACATTGGGCAATATATTTGTGCCAGCCTAGAAGAACACGGTTTGGTAATGACTCCAAAAAAAAAAATGGTGCTTTGAGGAGGTTGGAAGAAAGGAAGTAGTCGAATATTTTTATATATGGTTGGCCATGCAATCATAACGTGGCGATATGAAGTGTTAGTTGTGGACATGATCGGCCATTGAAGCATTGAAAATTCTCAGCCTTTGTTTTCTCCCTCAAATTTCTCTTCCTCCCCGCTTTTTTCTCATCTCTTATTGTCTCCCCCCTAAAATAAGGATCTCTCTTCTCTCCCTCTGCTCTACTCTCTCCCATTTCTCTCTTTCTTTCTCCTCTTTCTTCTTCGTTTTTGATAAGACTTTCAGTCTCTTATTGGTGCCCAACATGGTACGTCTCTCTCTCTCGGATCTTCATTTTTGTATGATTTTCTTATAATGGGTGAGAATGGATTTAGAAAGAAATTTCAACCATTCAAGGAAGAAAGCAGGTATGGCATACCAATTTGGTTGACAATTTAACATTAGTTGTCTATGAATGATCTCATTTCTTTGCATCGAGTGCCGGGAATCTTGAAATTTTGGATCAGGTTCATAGATTTTTCCACTACATATATCTCTAATTCTCCAAAAAGAACACTGATAGCTGCTTTCCCTTATTTAGTTTGGAATATTGTAGACATGCACAGCTTATTCATCTCTAGCTTATTCTTAAAGCTACAATCAAAATGAGAAGGCTACTTTAAATCAAATTTCTGTTATGTTCTGACAATATGCTGAAACAAACATATCCTTATCAGTTTTATTGTTATGCATAATGATTTTTATCTTCTTTTTTTGTTCCAAAATAAAATGTTTGGGTTAATTAGGCGAATGCAGCGTCTGGAATGGCTGTGAGTGATGAATGCAAACTCAAGTTCTTGGAACTAAAAACAAAGAGGAACTACCGGTTCATTATCTTCAAGATTGAGAATCAGGAAGTGGTGGTGGAGAAGGCCGGGAGCCCGGATGAAACCTACGAGGACTTCACCGCATCTATTCCTGCTGATGAGTGCCGCTACGCTGTCTTTGATTTTGATTTCATCACTGAAGAGAACTGCCAGAAAAGCAAGATTTTTTTCATTGCATGGTAAATTTAGTTTCTCCTCTTGATTTCTCCTTCTGCATGAGATGCAATGGTAGCTGTGAAAGTTAAAAATCTCTTGTTTTTTCAGGTCGCCGGATACATCAAGAGTGAGAAGTAAGATGGTGTATGCCAGCTCAAAGGATAGATTCAAGAGGGAACTGGATGGCATTCAGGTGGAGTTGCAAGCAACAGATCCAAGTGAAATGAGCCTTGACATTGTAAAAGGGCGAGCACTTTAAATTAATATTGTCATTTTTTTCCCTTTTGATCTTCAGCCCTTCCTAACAACTACATTTCATGATCACTACTGTCAATTTTTTTCCCCTTTTTTGTTGTATGGGTTTTATACTAAACCTGTAGTCTATATCATACTATGAATTCATCTGTTATGATTAATGCTTTTTAGGCTGCTTGTCTTGAATCATATTTCTTACCACATAACTATGCTTCTTCTTTTTTCCCTTTTTTTTTTTTGGTATTAATCTAGGGGACAATGGAGTTAGAGAAGCAGTGTGTATCCATCTTTTAACAGAAAAAGCCTAGTAACTTAGGATCTGTCCATCCATTGATTGGGCCTTGAAAATAATAAGGCATATCTTTGCACTTGAAGTGTAGATGAGCTGCATGACCACCTAGGCCACAGGGCACAAGCTTACCTTCCAACTCAAATTGCTCCAGAAAAACTGATAATACCAGACATAGCCAGTGTGACAGATAGATGGAGAATGAAGAAGAAAAATAACTTTTTATTTCAGTGTCTATATGGATGTACAAGAGGGGTATTTATACAACAATTCAGAGAACAAAATACGATGATTTACAGATTTGTGGTTAGTGAGATTTAATCGTGTGATCTAGAGATTGATGTGGTTTCCTTTCTTGCTCTGGTGGCTGGTGAGGCTCTTTCCTTAACACTCTCCCTCAAGTTGGACTGGATATTGAAGACACCCAACTTGCCAAAGGAGATGATGAAATTGTGTTGTTCCAAGTGCTTTACTGTAGAAGGTTTGGATAATTTGCGCTTCGAGTTGCTCTCGAATGAGATGACAATCAATCTCTTTATGTTTTTTTTTTTTCATGGAATACTAGGTTCAAGGCTATATGGATGATTGCCTTATTGTCACAGTATAGCTTGATCGATTGTGGATACATCACATTAAGATTTGTCAATAAATGTTTTAACCAAGTAATCTCATAGCAAGTAGAAGCCATAACTCTATATTCAGGTTCAGCTAAAGACCGCGGCACTGACGTTTGCTTTTTAGTCTTCCATGAGATAGGTGACGCTCCAAGTAGAATACAATACCTTGTAACGGATCTTCGAGTGTCTCAACATCGTGCCCAATCTACATCACAAAATGCATGTAATTGAATATTGTTTGCGGCCGATAACTCCTTGACTTGGTGACTACCTGATGTATCGTAACACTTTGTGTCCTGCATTCTAAGTGGGATGTATGTGGCTTGTCCACAAAAAATTGACTCAAACACGTGCATTGCACATGACCAATTTGGTCTGGTAATGGTCAAATAAATCAACTTACCAACTAGGTGCCGGGATAAAGAGGGATTTTCAATAAGGTCTCCATCATATTCACTGAGTACTAGATTTTGCTTCATCGGAAGGGTCCTTGGTTTGGTGCCGAGGAATTGAAGCCCATATCTTCAAGTATCTCAAAGACATACTCTCTTTGTGATGGGAATATGCCTTTTGTCGAACGAGCCACTTCAATATCCAGAAAATACTTTAGGGTACCAAAATCTTTGAGCTTGAAATTATCACTCAAATGTTTGTTGAGTTTCTGAATTTTTTTTTTTTTTTTTTTTATTTTCTTTTTCTAATTGATTAAAGGAAAATGTTACGATGGAGGATCCTTTCCACTCTTCATCCAAAAGGAAGAAGAAGTGGATGATCATATAAATAAAAAAGGGATGAGCTCCCTAACAATAGACCCAAAACGTTTATCAATACAATGCTAAAATATTTACAAATATTAAGAAATGGGTCAAACAAATGACCCGGTCCTCTCAAGGGAGACGCACAAGGCAGTTTCATAAGCTAAAGAGATACAGATTAAGACAAGTTTATCTGTACCCCCACTTGGGATCAATAACAACCACCCGAAAGAGGCTGAAGTGATAAAAACACTGTTAAAGTCCGAATTTGGAATCACAGAAAAGAAAGGCACCAACACAAATTCAGATACAAAAGTCTCCCTTAAAAAGAGACAATAACCCAAGTAAGATAAAATAATATAAAAGCAGCAAAAAACTCCCCAAAATACTGCAACAACAAGGACTGGCAGGGTGGAGAGCTCCAGGGCATGGATTTCAAGCGTTCCGGGGCGTTGATGGCAGAAGAAGACGCGGCTAGTAACGTCGGGAAGCTGGATCGTCGATGAGAGCGATGGAGTGGTACGTGTAGTGCCGGGACCAATGGAGGAAAGTAGATCTAACTTTGAAAAAATCAAATCTAAAAACTTAGAAACTTGACACCAACGCAGGGAATAAATCATCAAACATAGAGGAGGAAGAAACCGGTGCGGTGTAGAAGCCAAGACCCTAAGATTGCATAGCCGAGCAAGATAAGTCGAATGAAACGAAGGATAAATCCTCATGAAAGGTGGAAAGGGCTAGAGAAACCTCTAGGCTAAAAGCAACAAAAGCAAAAATATTCATAAAGAAAGAAAGAGGAAGAGAGGAGGGAAGAAACGAGGTCCTTCCCTCCTCCCTAAGTAGCTGAAACGAAGAGGGGGCTGTGAAGGAAGGAGGAAATTCGGTTTTGGAGAAAAGTTTAGTTGAATTTCTGAATTTGCTCCAAGTTATTTCCTACCAATAGAATGTGACCTACATACACATGAATGGTTGTGAAGTTACCCCCGTGAGATCGGACAAATAGTGAATAGTCTTCTTTAAATTGTTGATAACCTGCACTAATGAGAGTGAAAAAGAGTTTTGCATACCATTATCTCAATGCTTGATTGATGCCATACAATGATTTATTGAGTTTGTAAACTCTGGTCTCTGATCTCCCCCTTTCTTAGAAAACGAAGGGGAAGCAGCATGTATACATATTCATCAAGATCATTATGGAGGAAGGCGTTGTTAACGTCAAGTTGGTGAAGGGGGTTTTAAATGATATCATACATTTGACAGAAAAAAAAAATAAAAAAATAAAAAAAAAAGCCTAGGAAAGGCCAACACCTAAAAATAGGCCAAAATGCCAAATTTAAAAGTAGTTATACGGTGCGGTTATAGCTTTCAATAACCGATAACCGCCTAAAGCGGGGGTAGCGGTTATTAAAGTAGAATAACCGCCTAAGACGGATACAGTTAGCGGTTAAAGATAATAACCGCTAACCATAACCGTATTTTCATACCTACCTAGGTTCTTGTTCCTTGGACCTTTTCTGATAGTCCTACAGAAGTTAAAATAACAATCAATGACAAATTTAGAAATTTTTATCAGATGGTCCAAAACGTGAATGAAATATGTATTAAAATAGAAGGGCCAAAGCATGAGTAAGCACCAAGTTCTTATTATTTTTTCAGTTGACGGCTAGCATGAAATGCTCATATGCAAAAACAATTTTAATCATATAAAATGGGCCTCCATATATCAGAGATGTAGTTAACAACAACCATCATATTATGTTGGACATCTAAGCATCTAACCAATACAAATTCAACCATAAACAGAGCTAATTAATCCATTTATTCTTCAGAAAATCATTACAGAACAAGCACCACAAAACTCCCAATATAAACATTGATATATATGTATATCGACAACAACTTTTTAAGCACCTTCAGGAAAAGATAATGGTAAAGAAGAAATTTTGGAGTCATAAACACAACGGTGAATCCAAAAATAATTCACAAACAAAAATTGAGAGGAACTCAGATTGAAAACTAACTTGAATTTGCATTGCAAAATTCAGAGAGGCTTGTTGTGTTGCGAAATGCAGAGCCGAAAAGATGACGGCTGTTCGTATTCCCTTATTTTTCGGTATTCCTTTTTCTTTTTCTTTTTTTCTTTTTTTTATTCAAAGTGTGGGAGGGGAAAATGGGAAAAAAAAAAAAAAAAAAAAAGTTGATAGTATTAAATAAGAGAATCAAATAATATTAAAGATATTCTCAAATAAATTTTTTAATTTTCTTGAAAATAATGGAGAGACTGGAAATAATAATAATATTCAGTTATGTTGTGGATAGAGATTTTTTGGACTTTGTGCTGAACACTGAGCGGTTAAAATTCCAATCGGAATTTAAAGAGAACACTATTGCATCCCAAAAAAAGTGAGAAAATTAATTTTTAAATAAATATATAATATTAACATTTATTTTTATTTTTATTTAAATAAAATAAAACATCATTTAACCGTGTCGCTTTAAGCCTCAAAATGTATTGAGCTAGCCCTAATTGTTGGTATTATTACTTGTTGCTCTTCACTGCTTTTTTGTTGTGTATCTAGAAGCAATCAAGCAAAGAAGGGTTGCAATCAAGTAAATAAGGGTTGCAAGTTTCAAGGATTTTATGGGCAAACCGGCCAAGGCTAGAGGCTAGCAAGTAGGGTTGACAATTTTTTATACTACTCGTGAATCCGATACGAACACGACACGAAGTTATAGGGTTTGAGTTTAGACTAAACGAGTTCAAGTCATAAATGTGTTGACCCGTTTAGCTATCCCGTTTATTACATGATTAGCTAAATGGGTTGACCCGCCAACCCATTTAACTAATCGTGTCGGGTTCAAGTTGGCATAAACGAGTTGACGAGTTGACTTGAACCTAACACGATAACCTGTTTTACCAACCCTACCAGTAAGTCTAGGTAGGGGCCAAGCCTACAATTTTGGGCCCTTTTCTATTTAGAACATGGGGCCATGGCCCTTGGGATCTCATCATAAGTCCATCACTAATAACAATGAACCATGCCAAACGAAAATTATTTATTTTATGGTTAGGTTTAAAGTTGGTGCATCTAACCGTGTATAAGTACATGATGCGACATAATTTAATTTTTTTAAAAAAAATTTAAAAAAGAAGAGAAAAGAAAAGTACTAACATTAACATCAGGTACACCCTCAGTGTACCAACTTTCAATCCTGACTATGAAATAGATCATCTCCATTTTATGGTATTCTGTATCTTGCCGGCTTTTCAAGCAAGTCTATAAATGATACCTATTTACAGCTCACAATTGCTACCTTCAAATCTCACAATACATTTTAACCAGACTTGCACACACCACTGTGATCAACATCAATAGAAAAGAAATTTCTCAATTCTCAACTCTCAACTACTCACATAATGATTTATTTATTATGTGTTGACATAATATAAAAGGGTACATACATGAAAACTATAATTGAGCAGTAACCGAATACCAAGTATACATTTATATGTAGACTTTTGACAAGAAGTCTTCTAAGCTTGCTTATTTTGATTTTCCCAAAACATTTTTTCCCATAATTCCACTTGTTTTATTGAATTTTCCTTTGTCTTCAGGAAGGTATGAAGAGATGGAGGATCATATGGTGGAGGCATAGTGCATGGGCTCCTGTACATGGGACCTTTTACCATGGATTCCATAAAAAATTTCTTCTGCAATCTTTCTGCTGGGCAAGCCATTGTCTCTGAACAGAGTTCAACAGCATTACTAGGTCTAATGGGCTCAAATGTTAAGAGCTTAGCATACTGATTTAAAAGATGAAACATGTAATCATAGACATTTTCCATCTTCAACTCCTCTTGAATGAATTCACTTGCAGCTTTCCCAATTTCTTGTGCCTGAATAATCCAAGAAACATTAGTAAATAAGAAAAGTGAAATCTGCAATTAAAGTTGCTGTTCAGCTTCTGTTCTTTTTTGCTCATTGCTTGAAAAATTAATCTTTGGTACTGTATCCTTTATATGCTCTATAATTCTATGTACTTGAGGTCTGAAGTCAAAGTTGTGACCAAATCAAGCATGGTGGGTTCACCATAGGAGTTACTCATGGCAAAAGAACTAAAATGATCAGATAATTTGACATTTGAAAGCCACTGAGCTTCTAAGCAATTACTTCTATCAGGCCTGAGGAAGTTCAAAACTTATTATCTGAAATCATTCCCTTGTAGCAATTTTAGGCACTGATAATACTTACATAGTCATCTACAGGTGGAGCACTGCAGTAAATACAGCAGAAACCTAGTCTCAACACTTAAGAACCAAAAGGATACTCCGTACTTTCTAATAATGATGACAGAATTGGGAGAGGGTAGCATTGGGCACAATTTCACCAACATCTGTTCAACAAGCCTAAGTATAATATTACCTTTTCCTTGTGGTCATTGCCCCAATCGACAGCAAACTTAATAGATCTGCACTTGTCATCTTCCCTTATAGGCCAGTAGTGGTGCATTGGCATCAAACTTCTCGTGAAGAAATCATAGTAGTGGGGCTTTACCAGTAAGGAAACAGAATCACAAGCAAGAATGTATTTATCACTGACAGACCAGGCAGAGCCTTCAATATAGATCTTATACCTGCATACATTGTGAAAGCCAAAACTAATAATTTATAATGCAAATAGAGAGAGAGAGAGAGAGAGAGAGAGAGAGAGAGAGAGAGAGATGACAAAGTGAACATGGAGTAGAGCAAACAAATTATATGAAAAAAAAAAAAAAAAAAAAAAAAAATTGAACTGAAAAGCATGTGCTATGCTCAAAAAGCAGAACGAGAGGGAAAATTTTAAATCTTTTCACCTATGAGCGCATTGGCTAGCCAAGTCTGACTGCTTGTACCCTTCCTGTGATTCCCGCATCCAATCCTGCAAATGGATTTCTATTTATCATAACAATAGCTACATTTTTGTGATAGACGACACAACGCATTTGCAAAATTCCATGTGCTCATAACAGAGAAGATTACTTTATCAATCCCCATTACCATAAAAATCCTTATTAGCATGTTACTCAAAAACACAGGAACCAGCCAAAAATAAAACCTGTAGATAATTAGAACAAAAAGCCCTTGATTTCTTTTTTTTTTAAAGGGTATACTCTTAGGATAGGTTCCCACCTACACCCTAAAGAAGGCTCCACTTGGAGCTCCCCTTGTTACAACATTCTGATTTCCTCCTTGCCGTATACTCTCAGCTGTAATGAATATACAATTATTGTATTTCCATTTTAGAATTTGCTAACAATGTTTCCAAGTTTAGTGCATGATTTAAGGGACGATGGTGTGGATGACCAAAGTGTAACCACTTTAGTGTTCTTGGTCATTGGAAAGCAAATTGCTACAAACTAGTGGGTTATCCACCCAATTTGGATCATTCATGTACCAATCAGAAAACTACTAATAACAAGGGCTCCTCATCTCATCATGCAGCCGCAAGTCGTGGTTCATCACAACAACAAGCGAGTGCTATTCTAGGGCTTTCTGCTGACCAATATCGTCAATTAATGGAGCTTCTATCACCCAATATCAACCCATCGGCCAATCTTGCTGGTAATTCTCACCTCAACCTTGTAATTCAGTTTCTTCTTCCAATTCTTCTATGAGTGTACTTGTGTTGAAACCCCTCAACAAAATGGGGTCTCTTAACTTAAATATCAATATCTCCTCAATGCAGCGTGATGTTTGCAATTTCAATCCAATCTTCCCATCGCCTTCTAGGGTGAGTGCATTCTAGCTGTAGCATATTGTCTCGCCTTCTAAATGCAACTTCCAGATTTTTGGTTTTCATACTCTGATTGGGCAAGCTGCCCTATTACTCTGCACTCCACCACTGGTTACTTCACTAGACTTGGTGACAGTCCTATATCCTGCAAAACTAAAAAGCAAACCAATGTGTCTCACTCTTCTACTGAAGTCTAAAATTGTGCGATGATTGCCACCACTTGTGAACTTCTTTGGCCCAAGTTACTTGTCCAATACCTTGGCATAGCTCACCTGCACCCTAATCAAGCTCTATTGTGATCATCAAGCCACTCTTCACGTAGCTGACAATCCATTTTTCATGAACGCACTAAGCATATTGAAATTGATTGTCAGCTTCTAAGTCAAAAACTTCGTGCTAAGGTCATCCCCACCTCTCAATCTCATGTTCGCTCTGGTCAACAACTTGCAGATATCTTCACCAAGGCCCTGGGTCATGATCAGTTCCATAGACTACTTGGCAAGTTGGGCATTACCAAACTTCATGCGCCAACTTGAGAGTGAGTATTACAACATTCTAATTTTCTCCTTGCCATATACTGTCAGCCGTCATGAATATTCGATTATTGTATTTCCATCTTTAGCTTTTTCTAACTGTATTTGCACGTTTAGTTGCATGAATCATGGCATTTATCTTTAGTTTCATTGTATTATTAGCAAAGACATGACTGTACTAAACATATCGAAAATTCTTTCATCTCCTTCCTTGTTCTGCTGCATGGCCTTTCATAGTCTGATATCCAACTCCCCGAATTTATTTTCTTAACAAACCTAAAGAAGAGATAGCTAGAAACCACTGGAATAATATGTTAGTATTGATGTGTAGTGCCATATGTATTTCTTCTTTCTAATTCAAAGTGCATTTTAGAGTTTTCTTTCTTTCTCTTTTATGACGATAAACTATTTGAGCACATGGTGGATAAGGACTAGTGATAGGAAAGTAGTAGTAATATTATGTACCACCCGGATGGAAAGGTTTTTCCTTTTCACTTTTGTGGGGACCCCCCCTTCCACTCATTGTGAAGAAAAAGCCTTTCCGTCCGGATGGAAAGGTGGTACATAGCATTAGTTGATAGGAAAGAGTAGCTCATGAAAAATAATAACTCTTTTCTAAGATTAGGCACGCAACAATCGAAGCCTTCCCATGGAAAACTATAAACTAAGCTCAAGAGCCGAATTGCCGTTCCTTTTTTGTTGGTAGGCCGGAGTATCATCCATAATAGATCATTTAAAGAAAGAAATTCATAATATTACCTGAGCATATACACGAGCGTTCCAATCCTGTTTTTCCGAGACATTACATTTGAGGAGCTCTTGCCTTGTTACAGCAACCGTCGGATTGCCCTTCCAGTAAGCATGAGGTTCCCTATCCATCCATCTTATCCTCTTGTTTCCTTCTTTTAGGTCCGTCAACAAAGATTCCCATGGCCTTATATTGATCTCAGGCCTACAAAAGAGTACATGTCATGTTAGGACTTAGGAGGGAGATGATAAAAGATCAATTGAATGGAAAAAAGTTTTTCCCTTTCTTTCTTTCCCTTTAACAATCAATATTATGACAGTTACCATTTTATCCTATCATTGAAATGATGTCATTTACTAGTGAATAATAGTTATTCTTCTATTTAAGGAAAAGGTTCAGGATTTGACTCAACAAAAAATTCAAAACTCATTTTACGTTTATATCACATCAATCAATTTCTTCCTCCTTTCTCCTCTCAAAACTCTTTAACAGACACAACTTTGCTAATTGTAATTTGCATCAACTGTCCAGCATACAATTCTGTTGCTTTTTTTTTTTCTTTTTTTTTTAAATAGAAGAGAAGACTCCTCTGACGCATAAATGGAAAAACAACAATGGTTTTATAGATAGAATCCAAAATAAATACAGGGAAAATGGTTTGTTAAATAACTAGGACATTATTACTAATAGGATAATGGTTCCTTATAGTATATTAATGGTTAATAGATCAGGATCCTCAAGAAATCTTAGGGTATTCTACTAAATAGATTTTACCAAATCTCAACCATTATTTTAATTATTTATCATATTTATCTCCACTTAAAGTAAATAAAGATGTGAGAAATATGATAACTAATGAACTGATAAATGCTAATAAGACAAAATCTCCATAATTTAATTTGAAAACAATAGTTGAAAAAAGAAATCTACTTGATAAAATATTTAGGATAGCCTAGACTGGACATTTCCTCAAATCTCAACTATTATTTCAAATTAAATAATTCAAATTTTTTTCATATCAGCATTTATTATCATATTTTATTTTAACAATTCAATATTTATCACCTCAATATTTATCATGTTTTTAATATTTTAAATATAATAAAAATTTATATGGTAAAATCTAAAGCATTTAATTTTATAATAATAATTAAAATTTGAAAAAGAAAATTATTATAATACCTACTTAAAATTCAATCCTAATCAAATCGGACGCATCAGTGCCAACATTACTGCGGCTTACAAAGAGTCAAGAGTAATGTTGAAAATTAATACTTTTGTCCTACCACTATTTCACCTTACTGACATGGCAGTACCAATTAGACATTGTTAATGTAATGTTTAAGAAATTAATTAAGTGTTAAAATGTTTATTAGACTAATTAATTAAGAAATTAGGAGAAAAATACTTAGAAGATGCTTAGAAAATGTTTGAGCTTGAATTTTTGTATGTTGCGTCCAAACGGACCATCTTTGTGCCCGGACAGATTGATCAGGAAGTCAATAGTGACTTTCTGTGAATCGTGTCCAGACAGACCAAGAGGCGTGTCCAAATGGGCTTGGCAGAAAGATTGTGTTCACAGCTGTGTCTGGACAGGCTAGCGGACGCAACCCACAGGGAATTAAAACACATGCGTGTGTCCGAACGAGCTAGACTCGTGTCCAGACGGGATTTCCATTAAGTGCCGATCCTTGCGCGTGTCCAAACGGACCAATATCGCGTGCGGACAAATCTTGCAGAAACTTCAATTTTGCAATTTTTCCTATGCGTGTCCGGACATGGCACTTATGTGTTCGGACAAGCCTTTGTTAAAATCATTACAGGGGGATTTTTAAGCCATTATTCCTAAAATCTCTCTCTGGGTTTTGCTACAAAACCCTTGATTCTTAAATATTCAAGCCTCCGATCTCAAATCCGACTCCGGAAATGTGATCTACGAAGCGGAATCTACGTTTTCACCGTTCGATTTGAGGTAAAATCTGAAAATTCTAAATCTCTTTAGTTTTGGTATAAATATTGAGAGATTGAATTTAATCTTCTGTTTTCTTTAGGTTTTGAGTGTTTTGGAGTATCTCGAGTCTCCAAGCTTTGGGTCACATTTTGGGTGAATTTAAGGTAAGAGTCCTAAACCCTAGCTTTTGGTTTTAGTGTTTAAATTGTAGTTTTAAATGTCTAACCCTAAAAATATCTTATGGAGTAGTATTATTTGTTGTTGAGTTGTCAATGAAACCCTAGAAATTCTATGGGTTTTTCATGGGTATAGCCCTTGAGCAATTCAAAGAACTAAGTGAGCGTTTAGAGTTAGAAATGCTAACGTGTCACGCAATGTTTTTATGCAGAAGTACATTGCCAGGCTTTGGTTGAGGATTCTATTTTAAGCCATAAACCAAGCAGCCAAAATGAGTATTTTACTCACTGAGAACTACATTTCTAGGGTTTTTCATGGGTATAACCCTTCAACAATTCAAGGGCTAAGTGAGAGTTTAGAGTTAAAAATGCTAACGTGTCACGCAATGTTCTTATGCAGAAGTACATTGCCAAGCTTTGGTTGAGGATTCTTCTTTAAGCCATAAACCAATTAGCCAAAGTGAGTATTTTACTCACTGAGAACTTGTTGTGCTTTAATGTTAAGAAAATGATATGATTTGATATTGTTGAGCCAATGATTTTTGAAATGAATATGTGTGTTTGTAATTATTTTCAATACCATGAAGAATTATGAGAAATGTTTTATCAGTTTGTGACTTGACCTAGAATTGACATTTGAAATATGTTTTCAAAATATGCTTAAAAGAATGTGGAAAGAACATGATGCTAAAATGTTGCATTTGTATGATAGCATGATCATGATGAATATAGAACTTGATGAGCATGAGCATGGAATGAAGTCATTGACGCTGAACTTAAGACCAAGGTTGAAAGATACCAAGGCAGAGCAAGTGTAAGACCACCGAGTATAAAGCCCCGGAGCATCAGAGCAAGTGTAAGACCACCGGGCATAAAACCTTAGGGCATCAGAAACAGTAAACAAGAACAAGTATGTGTAAGACCACCGGATATAAGGCCACAGGGCATCAAAAAGAGCAAGTGTAACGACCCACCCTCGATGACACAATATTGTCCGCTTTTGACTCTCCCAAACCAGACTTTCTAAGAGATCATCCATCGTGATATTATTTTCGCAAAAGCACGCTTAACTGCGGAGTTCTAATAGGTTTATAGCCATCAAGGCTTTAAAATGCGTTGTGTCAAGAAATGTGTGAATATACATAAAAGCACATACCCATTCTCATACCCAGGCGATGTGGGACGTCATAGCAAATGTAAGACCACTGAGTATAAAGCCCCAGGGCATCAGAAACAGAGACAAAAACCAATGAGAACAGATGATGAGCATGCATAGCACGATGATGGTGTGATATGATTTATGTTCTAAATGTTTTCATGACTTGATGTATCAGTATGCGTACGAGTTTGAATGTGACAGAACGTATGTATACCGTTACTGCTAGATTGCATAACATGTTGTACGGGATTTCGTGCTAAACGTATCGATATGTCTATGAGTTTGAATGGGACGAAACATATGTATATAGATACGGCTAGAGAGCATATGTTATATATGTTATATATGTATGAATGTATAATATAATAAGACTACACCTGTTTATGTGTACCGGTGTTTACTCTCATCAGCTACAATACGTTTTTAAAATAGAAAGCAGCATGTTGATAATAGTTGTTATTGTAAACATACGGTAGAAATAAAAGGATTGGCTCATTGGGAAAACCCAATGAGTATTATACTACTGAGTTGGTAAACTCATACTTTCACTTATGCGGACATGGCTAACACCACAACCGTGTAGATGCTAATGTTTTGGCTACAGGTACCGCTGATGTCGACGATAACCCAATGGCTATGTATTTGGGGTACTACGACTGAAGCCTATCGCAATAATTGTAGACGTCGAACTCGAATAGTCTTAACTTTTGCAAATATCTTGTAGATGACCCATGTCGCATATGCAACATAATTTGTACATTATTCTTTTGATGTAATTGATATTGTGTTTAAGCCTTAAACAGATAGACAATTAAATGTCTCAATTGTTATAATTAACAATTGTTAATTTATGAGATTTAATTTCCGCTACATAGAAGTATTCTATTGCATAGATGTATTACTCTGATATACCAGGTACATGTTATGGGGTGTGTACTATATGTTGACTTAGTGACTAATTGGCATGCCACTGTGATGATTCCATTTTATATAAAAAAAAATAAATGGGTTGTCACAGTTAATATATATCAAGGGCTAATTAACACTACTACCAATATCCCACCTTGCTAACATAGCAGTACCAACCCGTCCTTGTTAAAAAAAAAAAATTATATATATATATATATATCAAGAGCTAATTAAAACTATCATGTCAACAGAATAAGATAGTATTAGAATAAAAATGTATTTTTTAACTATGATAATAGTGTTAATAATAATAATAATAATAATAATAATAATAATAATAATAATAATAAAAAAGTACAAATATCCTCCCTCAAATTACCACTCAATTGTCAATGTTCCTCAAACTACCAATTGTGTCAATGTCCCCCCATCAAACTACTAAAAACTGTCAATGTCTCCCTTAAGACCAACAAAAAGACAAAAATGATTCTAATTTTTTTTCAGTAAGACAAAAATGTCCTTATAAATTCGGAAAAAAAAAAAAAAAAAAAAAAAAAAAAGTCAATGTCCTCTCTAAAACCAACAAAAAGACAAAAATGATTCTAAATTCTTTTAATAAGACAAAAATGTCCTTATAAATTCGAAAAAAAATAAAAAAGAAACTAAAAAATATTAAATAAAATGAATAAAAAAACGAAAAAATAATTGAAAATTATAAAACCAATTTTTTTAAAAAAAAAAAAAAAAAAAAGAGAAGGAAAACCAGTTTTGATTTTTGATTTTCACTTTTGATTTTTGATTTTTTGCTTATTTTTTTTTATAACTTTTTGTTATTTTAGATTTTTTTTTTTAATAATTTTTTAGTTTTTTTTTAAAAAAAAATTAATAATTTTATTAAGGATATTTTTTTTTATTCTTTTGGTAGTTTAGGAGAGAAAATAGACACAACTATATTTTGGTAGTTCTCGTTTGGTTCGCGGAATAAATCCTTAGAATGGTCCAAGTCATTCTATGAGAATAATTATTCTCTTACGAAAAGGAATATCTATTTCTGAGGAAATTGACAACCTTTTCAACAAAAAGAAAAATCATATTTTTCTTTAATTTTTTCAAACTAAACTTAAAAAAAATTAAATTAAATTAAATTAAAATTTAAAAATTTAAAAACTTTTTTTAAAAAAAAAAAATTGAATTTTTTTGAAAAATAAGAAATTATGTAGGTTTTTTTTAGTAATTTTGGGTGTTTTCTAATTGCAGTATATGTGTAGTTACTTGTTACCAAACTAAGAAATTGAAATAATTATTTCATTACACTCTTCCTCAGTAATAACTATTTCTTTTCCTAATGAAATACTCATTCTGCGAACCGAACATTATTAATTTGGAAGTACATTACCGGTATGAATGAGTTATATAACTTATATGTACTTGAAAAAGAAAAAAGAAAAAAGAAAAAATTGTCTTACCATCCCCAGAAGGACCAATCAGGGAAAACAATATCCAGCGAGTCATCATCACCACAGTACCGAAACAGCGGCGGTGGGTCCGAGGCATTGGGTCCTTGATAGTCCCTCGTCTTGATGACTGGCCAGTCCACGCAATCAAACATCAGCTCCAAGTCAGGCACTTGACCCGGGTACCTCCGTAGTAACTGTAGGATTCCCCACAGCGTAAAAACGTCTCTGGTCTGGAACGCCCTCTGATATTTCTCCACGTAAGCCCTTCCCTTCACTATCACCAACCTAAAGTTGGCCGTCCGATTGGCCCTCTCCACCATCTCCCTCGTGATCCCCGTGCGGGCCCAGGGACGAAGATCTTCATAGATCATTCGGAAGTACTCTGGACACGTTGGCGGTGATGGACGGTCAGGATCTTCTTCTGGATGGAAGGTGGTTGGGTAGTTTGAAGGGCAGGTCCGTTTGAGGTTGTAGGCCGTACAGTTGAGTGGGATCTCAATTGGGTTGGAGGCTGTTTTGGGAATTTTCAGATTTGTGTCAGGGTATATGTGGGATTTTCTAGTGGTTAGTATCGGTTGGAGTGCTAAATTGCCAGCTATACCCTGTCAAAATAGTAAAACGCATAATTTAATTCGTAAATAATAATTTTTAACTCTTTACTTTCCCCAAGAGAAGCAGTCCATCTGAAAATAAATAAATAAATAAACAAACGAAGGAAGAAAAATTCCTAAACAAATAAATCATGTTTGACTATTTTGCAGAATTGGAAGACTTGATCATTTTAGTAGAAGCAGCGGGACCACAAGAGGCTCCACGTGGCCGTGTATGTGTGGGATAGCGAAACACTCGTGGCCCTCAATGACTTGAATCGGGGGTAACCGACACTCACGAGTCCCGCCGCCTGTTACGTTCTCCTCCTTTTTCTGGCACTGTATTGTTGAACACAACAACTCTCTTCTCTATCTTAGTCTTCTAAATTTTAATTTTATTAATTTATTTATTGACTTTATATAATTGCTATACAACTACAATAATGGCATAACACTTGAAAATTAAGCCTTGATTTATGTTAAGTGTTTAGGTGCAGAAATCTTCCATATTTATTTATGCTTTAGCACAAAATAATTATATATTGCATACTTTGAATTCACTCCATTTCACATCTATCAATCAGTTGATGTAGTCATGTCTATTAGCTTTTAAATTCCTTTTATATATAATTGATTTAAAGTTAATGAATACAGTGATATTAACCCAGTAAAATAATAGTATAATATATAACATTACTCTTCTCAAAAGATAAATGTTATATACCATATCATTAATACTATATATTACACCAATATGATAAAACTATTATATTGATGTGGCATTGTCAATTTATCATCGGCCTTAATAAAAGAAAAAAAAAATATTTAGCAATGACAAGGTAATACTATTCCATAGTAAAATAGTAGCTTGGTATATAGGTATATAGTATTACTATTCTCATGCAGCATAAATTAGATATTTTTCTTAAATTATCATCATTTTTATTATTTATTCTCATAAATTTTAATACAGTGCAATTTGAAGTTTATTTTGAAATCTATGATAGTTAGCCGAACAAAACGTGTTCATTTTTTTTTTTTTTTTTTTTTTTTTTTGAGAATATATATATATATATATATAGATGGCGAAACAAAGCGGGGGGACTAGTAATTCTTACACTTATGTCGAGAAGGCGCGTGGAGACAAACGCGCCGACAAGAAGGAGGACGCAACAGAGGAAGATGCCAGAGGATCTTGCAGGTGAGTGCATAGATGAGCGCCACATGATGTGCTTGAAGTGAAAATAAAGCCCCGCGGCGTAGGAGAAATATCTCTGAAACCTCTGCAGATTGTACTCTCTCATTATCTTCTTTAACTACTTCCTGGCAACCACGTCGCCGTCGGTGACCGATTCCAGCTGAATCCCTCCCCTGGGTTGTCGGGTTTTTGCTGATTTTCCTCAACTGTTCGCCTGAATGGAGCTTTCCAATGCAAAACTTTGACCTGGTTTTGGAAGCCAGTAAATGAGACGAAATAGTGGAGGAAGACGCAGATAGGGACAAAAATTCAGCTGAAAAATGGACCTGGCTCAGAGATTGGTGTTTTGTTAATTAATGGAACTTTCTAACGATGGGAACGCCAAGATCAAGGGGAAAGGGGAAATGGAAGGAAGAGAAAAGATTTCCAAGTACACTGAGAAAGACAAGAGAATGGAGGAAAGAATTTCGGGGAACACTGAGGAAAAGGGGAAGTAAAGATATGATGAGATCATGAGAGAGAGGAAAAGAAAACAGGGGGAGATGGAAAACGAGAGCAAAGCTCATAGAAACGAAGATGACTTTTTTGAGGCGGAATCTCGTGACGAGAAACGAGAAGGGTTGGAATCTCCCGACCCCTTCGGTGGCGTTCTGTTTATTTGTTTTTTCTTTTTTTTTAAAGAAACGATCCAGTCTCCACATACTCGCTATTATAGATATTTTGATTTATTATTTATTTAATAGTAATTTTCATTATCATATTAAAGAATAAACATAAACATTTTAAAATATGTGTAATACACTTTTTATTTTTATGTTTTTTTAATCTTAAGTGCTACTAGTGATTGCAGCAGAAAAGCTCATTAGGGAGAGGTATTATGGCACGGAATATAATATTAATATTAATATTAATATTTTATATCCGCAGCACACAGAGAAGCCTTACTCTGCAGGAGCAAGTAAAAAAATGGGAAAGGGACAAAGGAGGAAACGTATGTCAGCAATGCTCAGCAGTTTCCTATGCAATATTTCTTGCCAATTTCTGGGATATCACATTTTTCATTGGAAATCTAGAAGGGATTACGTGGTATGCACCTGAGTCTTACATGTGTGGGAAGAGTGAGACTCGCGGCTCACATGTATGGGTTCATGAATGCGAGTAGTTGTGTAAATATTATGTACAATAATATTGTATAAAGATAATTTTATTTTTAGTAATGATTTAATGCCACTCAAAGATATAATTTTGGAAAAAGTACACATATCCCCCTCAAACTACCACTCAATTGTTAATGTACCCTCCAAACTACCAATTGTGTCAATTGTCCCCCTCAAACTACCAAAAAATGTTAATGTCCCCCCTAATACCAACAAAAAGACAAAAATAACCCTAAATTTTTTTGAATATGACAAAAATGTCCTTATAAATCCGAAAAAAAAAAACTAAAACTAAAATATTATTTTTTTAAAAAAACAAATTAAATAAATTAAATAAAAAACGAAAAAAAAATATTAAAAAAAAAACGAAAAAAGAAAGTTTTTTTTTAAAAAAAAAAACGAAAAAATAACTGAAAAATATAAAAACAATTTTTTTAAAAAAAAAAAAAACAAACGAAAAAGAAAAAGGAAAAACTAGTTTTTTATTAAATTAAAAAAAATGATTTTTTTAAAAAAATAAAAATAAAAAACCAAACGAAAAAATAACTGAAACTTACAAAAATAATTTTTTTTAACAAAAAAAAAAACAGTTTTTTATTTTTTATTTTTTTTTGTATAAATTTTTGTTATTTTATATTTTTTTAAAATATTTTTTTAGTTTTTATTTTATTTTAATAATTTTATGAAGGGTATTTTTGTCATTAATGGGGCATTGACATTTTTTGGTAGTTTAGGGGGGGACATTGATACAATTGGTAGTTTGGGGGGACATTGACAATGAGGTGGTAGTTTGAGGGGGTTATATGTACTTTTCCCTACAATTTTTTACCACATTGCCTATGTAGCAAGGTAGTCCCCCACTACTTTTTGAGTTTTTTATTTTTTTTAAAAATAAATCAAGGTGGTGAAAAGTTGTATATTTAGGTGGTAGTAAATCATTATTCTTTTGGGATGCCTTTAAACTTTTTAAAATCTGAAATTCTCGAATTGTCAAATCTAGACAGTGGTTTAAATCTAACGGTTCAGCCTTTAAATTTTTAAATTTCAAAATTTCTCAAAAAATCTTTGATTTACTGATGTAAAGAGGGCATTTCATCTTCATCCCTCTTTCTCTACCTCTCCATTTTTGTCGGTGCTAAACAGGCGACCCACCACCTCTCATAATTGAAGGAAAGAGGCCAACAAAGAGAGTGAGAGGTAAAATTTGGCAAGGAGATTATGACCAAAGATAAAAAACGAGTTTAAGGATGCAGCACTCTACGACAGAAAATTCTGAAGATGCATAGTCTTCCACAACATAGAGGTTTTACACATCCAAGTTCAGGGGCAGAATTAAGAAAGGGTGAGCCCACCCCTGCAACTTAAACTCAATAAACCGGCATAACCCTTTAAAAAATTAAGTTGCCCTTAAATTTGTGCTGACCTCTCACAAAATCAACAAAAATTACCCAACTAAACTTTTTTACCTAACTACAAACATATAATATTCTTATCTCCTTAGTCTTTATGTGTCAATAACACAATCTGATTCATCTAAAGCTACGAAGCAAACATTGAAAGTTATGATTTTAATGAAACAAACATTTTCATAATCTTCTTTCTGTAAGCCTTTACTGCTACCGTAGGGCTAAAAGTTGAAGAAAATTGCTCAAAAAGTAATGGAAATGAGTCAAAAGTAAGTTTTCTATTCTGTAGTTCTGTAAGTCTTCTAGAAATAGAGCCTTGGTTTATGGAGATGAGTAAAAGAGAGTTCAGAGTCGTGCTTGTGTCAATGTCAACTTTTGTTTTGATGTATGTTGTGTCAATGCCTTTATCAAGCCCAACTCCCTTACTAAAAAAAAAATTATTTGTCTTTTGTCATAATTCATTTGTCATAGACTCATCATAAAGCCTAGAGTCTAGATAGTAGATACATAGACTCATCTTTTTAGTTTGTCCTTTTTGACTCATTTTTTTTTGTTTAACGCTAGCTACACGATCACCACTCATATGTGTCATCATACATAATTTTTTTTTTTTCCTTCACAAATTACAATTTACAAATATGTGTGATTTTGTTTAATAAAAATTTATTTTATGTTTGATTACATATGTGCAAATTTTTTTTTTAATGCGTAGTTGTGTTTGTGTTTGTAGATGTAAAGATGTATTAACTATTTAAATTATCTTAGTGTTGTCCACTTGTGATGTATCATGAATTTATAATTTTTTTTATGCTAACAATTTTTTGGATTATTTATTTTACATTTATGTGATTAGAAATAAATTTATTGAACATTATTTTTTATTATAATTGTTTTCTTATTCAGATAAAAACAACATTGACATCTTTTGAAAAGGTTTTCTTTATACTTTGAGATTTTGCTAGTGTCACCAAGTTTCAGTACATTTTTGCCATTTTCAGGTACGTTATTTGTTATTATTTGGTCATTTTATTAAGATATTTTTTAAAAATTGGTTAGATTAATAATGACCATAATATTGTAATAACTTAATTATACATTTTTATAAGTCGTGAATTTTTTTTTTTAGTGTAAAAACACTTAAAACTAATAAATAAATAAATTTTCTTGTTTCCAAAAAATCTTATATTACAACACAGGCAAGCCAAAAAGAATTGATGCATTTTTTAAGAAAAAAATATGCAGATTCCAACTACCTAATTTTGAAAAACTTCAATTCAGATTTGTACTATTGCCTACAAGACAACTTATTAATATATTAATTATGACATATTTTATATGTCTAATATATATACCTTTTGTAATTCAAATCTACATATTGTGTTATTATTCTTATTTTAAATTGTGTTCACCATAATTTTATATATAATATAAATAAATATATAATGAGAATAAAAATTTATTTTATTATTCTAGTTTTGCCCCTATTATGAGAAATTTCTGCCTCCGCCTCTACATCCAAGAGAACTTCTCTTCACCCAAAAACATCAACTCAAAGATAAAAGATAAACATTTAGATACCTGAAAATTTCTTGAATCAAAAATCAAAATACAATACTTATATCAAAATCTGGAAATCACATTCATTGAACTCTTTTGGAATAAAAGACACCCATTAATGCGTAAATCTTTTAGAACCAGGGGCAGAGCTAGCCCCAAGCTTGGGGGCTTAGGCCCCAAGCCCAGTAGTTTTTCCAAAAAAAAAAAAAAAAAATTAACTACAAAAAAGAATAAAATAAAATTTTATCCCTAAATATTTTTTTTTTTAGTTTTGACCTCTAAAATTTTATTTTTCAATTTTGCCTCCCTCAAATCCCAATATTGGGATTTATCCCACCTCGATTAAGGAATGGGCTGGGAAGTCAATAGTGTGAGGAAGGAAAAGCCTCACCTCATGAGCTAGCTTTTGGGATTGAAATAGGCCAAACACCACTCAACATTGGTATCAAAGCCCAAGTTACAACAAGTCTCAACCAAATCCAAATAAGAGGTCGATGTTAGCCGATCCAAGCCTGATGTGTGAGGGGTAGATTGTTGGAATTTATCCCACATCGGTTGTTGAAGGGGCTGGGTGGTTTTAGGGGCAAAACAGGTACTTCGCCCTTAAAAAATCACGTGATAGGCACGTGTTGCGGGCCCCGTCAGGATTTAACAGCGAATCTTGATGGAATACCATTCCATGAGACGTTTTGATAGTTTGATACCCCAATTCGAGACGTTTACTAGTTTGATATCCTTCCGTCAAAACACGTGGTAGTCCAATACCCTTTTGTGAAGTAATCCCAAATAAAAATAAGGAAAATTTTACTTACCATCCTTGATCTTTCATCGATTTTGCAATCATACCCTTAAACTTATAAAAGTGTCAATTTAGAGTCACCATCTTTCAATTTTTTGCAATATCAAACCTTCTTGCCCAAATTTAATGTTAAATCTTAATAGAGAAATGTGAAATCCCCAAAATACCCTACATTTTTTTTGAAAAAAAAAATTGTGACCCATGGTGAGTCACCTTTGACCTACGATGGATCACGTTTTGTGGCGCACTGATGGGTCAGGTTTGTGACCCATCATGAATAAGGTTTTGTGACCCACAATGGGTCAGACTTAGGGTTTTTTTTTTTTTTTTTTTTTTTTTCATTTTTAATTATTAAATTAAGATATTTTTTGTTATTTTATAAACATCTTAGGAGTATAAGGGACATTTTCCTTATATGTACCCTCCATTTTTATTTTTATTTTTCCTTTGGCCTCTTGTGGGTGGCCAAACCACACTGAAGTGCCATGAGAGTGGTTTGGCCACCCCTAGACCGGTCGATCTATGGGTGTCGAAACCACCACTAGGCTAAATAGGGGCTGGCTGAGTCATCCCCAAGGCTCTTGAGAGTGATTTCAGCCACCCTCATTTTGCAAGTTGGGGGTGGCTGAACTACTCTATAATTGGCCATAAGGGATGGTTCGAGCCAGCTTAAGCCATCCCTTGGCCAAAATGGGGGTAGCTGGCCGCACCCAATTTTTGCTTTTTCTTTCTTTTTCTTTTTTTTAGTTAAAATCAAAGTTTTTAGTTTTAGGTTATTTTTTCTTATTTTCAGCATTTGATGTGGCATAAATGCCACAGGTATCACATGTGGTATAATGATTAGTCATAGGATATGTTGAGTTTTCTCTCATTTATGGTACACGAGACAAGTATTAATATTTTAAAGGATGTAAAGTGGATCTCCATCAAAAAATTGGACACAACCTAAATGGAAGTACCAAGTAAGTATTTCGATTAACGACAGGTACTATATGTGATACTTTTTAAAATCGATGCGATCGTTTGATAATGACCCTTACTTCAGATACCAGAAAGGCATTTAACCATTTTCTTAATTTGATAGAAGGGATTTTGTTGCCTTTTTGGCATATTCAATAGATAGTAATTTTATCTATGAAATGCGTGGTTTTAGATTTTTATTTTTATTTTTAATAGTAATGATATATATCACGTCACTATTATTCAATTATGTTGTATGATACTGTCATTTCACTCTATTAATACAGTAACAATGCACGTTGGCCCACAACACAAGATTCCTACAAAACAATCAAAAAGTCAAAGTGGTGTGTTGGAAGAGGTTGTTAGCACCACCTCCGATTCTAAAGTCAATACTAGAGCAGGAAGAAAATAGGTAAGAAAGTGAGAGATGTTTGAAAGTATGTGAGAGTGTATCTGTGATCAACCATTCATTGGTCTTATATAGGTTAGCAAGGGCGGAGCCAGCTTTTAGACTTTAGGGGGGGGGGGGGCTAAATTGAAAAAAAAAAAAAAATTGGGGGGGGGGGGGGGCCCAAAACTAAAAAATTAAAAAAAAATTAGGGGTAAAATTTAATTTTCTTTTTAGATTTTTTTTTTTTTTTGGTGAAAACCTTTGGCTTGGGGGGGGGGGGTCTGGCCAAAGTGTAGCTCTGCCCCTGTAGGTTAAGTCTAATTTTTGTTTTTCTTATGAGCAAGGCATACCCTACCATTTAGCCATAGATTTGGCAATTAATGGTGTTGGAGGGTTTCTCTTTGGGATATCCGGTTGGCTCTTGCTTTTCTTTGGGGACAACAAATCATTTCCTTAAGTGACTTCCTTGGGCGAGACTTCTTTCCTACCTTGGAAGCGTGACTTTACGTGTAATTAATATCGAGGATTTGTTATCTTATGGATCAGGCTTTTCTTTTGAGGGTATGCAGTTCATGCTACACATTACTGATTGGGCTGGTCCAACGAGCCCTAGCATGAGGAGCTCCTCTTGGAAGCCCAGCATGCCGTGGGTGGATTGGGCTTTTATAAGAACTGGACCCCCATTCTAGTAGTCCTACATTCCTTTGATCTATTTGTGTCACCAAAATGAATTTAAGAGGAAGATGGACCGCGGGTTGGGCACCATTGTAACTCCTTAAGAAATTAATTAAGTTTTAATTGACTTCACAGTTCGTTTCCCAGTCTCATTCCACAAGGAATAGGACTCAGAGATCTCTACTCCTTAAAAAGAGAATACTATGCAATGGAAACATAAAAAATTCTATCAACATTAATTACAACTAGCGCATCTACCAAGACTCATCACATTAACTGAAATCACACTATACATATCATCGATATAAAATATCAAAAATAGACCTTAATACACAAACAAACCTCAAATGTTAAGCCTACAACATCACCTAAAAGTACTAATTACCATTAGTGATCTTCAGAATTCTGCAATCAATCCTCAAGAATAACCAAATCGATATCAGTACGCCAAACAGTGGCATCTGCTACGAGGTGCATTTCGAATCCAACATCTAAAGATAGTCAAACTATGAAACAATACTTTTTTCATACTTAGAAAAGATACAAGCGTAAGTCCATGATTTAGTGAGTAATAATACATACAGTGACAAGATATCATGTAGAAAACGCAGTTATTTATAAATCATCTATAGAAATGCAATGTTACAGTTTATCATTTGACAATGTCATCATGGATGTAGTATAGATATAATATATGATGTATTAAAATAATCATGTCATAGCTTAATACTATATAGTCTACTCTGGGTATTAACCCATTCACGGCAAGGTTAACGTTGTCCGGAGGGACCTGTAATACAACACCGGTACTCTAGATATGTACACTATCGTCCATCATTAGCAGTCCAACTGAATCCGACCTCGGGTTGCCCATGCTACTAATAACGTCTGTAACCATGACCCTCATTCAAACATGGTACGACAGTCACAAAACAACCATTGGATCCAAGGGTTAACATGTATAGTAAGCCCATGGATGTTATCCCGCACATACCATTGTTAATGTCATACGATACAATTTAATAGTCATTGTCTTTTACATGCTTGCCTTTATAAACTCATAATTTTCATTATCTTGTTATTAATAATTCATTTTCACAAAAATAATGTTTACAGTAATCAAAAGTGCATTTCATGTGAGTTGTAATGATGCATGTTTGCTACATAAAATAATTAAGTTGTGCAGAAAAAATAATAACAAATATCCATGTGAGTTTTTACTCACTTGTATTGTAAGGCTCCTTCACAAAGTCCTCTTAAGGCTCCACACCTCAAAATCTGAGAAAAAACTATCATTAGCCCTAATCCAAAGTTAAAACTAATTCTAAGTTATAATAGGTCCAAAGTAGGTATTCTACTTGACCCACGAACGTTCAGAACACGAGGATCGAACGTTCGGGATACGATACACGAACATTCGACAAATGAGGAACAATCGTTTGAAGCATAAAGATCGAACGTTCATACATGGCAGAAACTTAGTTTCTAAACAAAACTACTCACAAGCAAATCCTACGGCTTCAATAACACTCCTGATGTGGCCCTAAGCCATAACAATTCATCAAGCAAGAAGCACAACGTCTAAAACATCAAAACACTAAAACTATTACTAAATTAGCATTAAGAGCATTATTATAACTAGAAGATGAAACATACGATTAAAAGCCACAAGATAAGCCAACGGCATAACTATTAACAACTATAAAATAAACGAGTTTAAGCTAAGAGAATGAGCAAAACACTTTCCTCACATCGAAGCACTTACACACACTCATACTATAGTAACGATGGCTTAAAGGGGCGGAATACACATAAATAATGAGTTGATTTGCCACCTATTGAATGTTTGATACATGTGTACCCCGAGTTCAATCTCCCGATGGGGATGGAGATGGGGGTCCCACGACCCAAGGAAGGGCCTATTGGTTCAACAACCTTCTCAAAGGTTTGCCTGATGATGCACATTCTCTGGTTTCCCCTTCCTTAGATTGCCCTTGTCAACAAATAGCATGTACATGAGGCATATAAGACAAAAAAGATTGTTTACTCTTTAAACTCAATCATGGCTTGACAAGAGAGACTAAGAGATAATGTGAGTTTCAAAGTTTGGGAGAACAACGTTGGCAACGACAAGAGAGGTTGAGCGAGAATTTGGACTTCCTGTCTATTCTCGGAACGACATTGCCAAGAGTGACTAAGTTTCAGTGTTTAGGCTTTGTATTCTCTGAATGATCAATGTTTGTTTCAGCCTTTTAGGTTAGGTTAGGGTATTTTCAAGAGTGATGAATATATAGGGTGGCAAAACGACATTCGTTTGTATGAAACAAAGTGGCGTCATTTTGGGTCGGTTTGAAAACCGATTTCAAGGAAATAGTTTTACTTATTGATAAGTGTTGAATGTTACACATTCAAAGCCCTTTAATTTGCATATGTTAAACCTTAGTTTGTGTTGTAATATAATGTTTTATTATGTTTTAGTGTTTTATCTTATTTTTAAATCCTAATAGAAAATACAAGCAAAACCATTGAAGTTAAGCCTAAAATGCATCAAGAAAAGCTGAAGGGTATTAAGTAGATCGAGCCCCAAAATACTGAAGATCGATCACTGAAGAAATTGAAGATGATCAAGCTCCAAGAGTGTGGATCGATCGCCACGTCGATCGATCGCCCAAATATGGCGATCGATAGTAGTGTCGATCGATCGCCAAAAGGTGATGATCGAGCACCACCGATTCTTCTAGAAGCATCAAAATATCTGCAGACTTCAGATGTCGACATTTAAACAAAAATCAAATTATGTGGCTGGTAGACACTCGTGGGCGCTGACTTGAACCAAATATCTTATTCCCTTGATATTTTGCAACTTTTCTCCTCTATAAATAGAGAGGCAACCGAGAGAGTCAAGGGGATAGTTTTTAGATGCAACTTTTAGTTTAGTTTTCCAGAAAGAGTTTTAGATGTAGTTTTTAGTTAGTTTATGTTCTACATTTCTTTTATCTTATTTTTGTTCTGAAAGAAGGCAGGAGCATGATCCATAGTTCCAAAGTGCTCTAGGAAATTGTTTTCTTTTTTTCTATAAGAGATTCCCAAATCCTTCATGAGTAACTAAATTTCTATAGGGTTTTTGATGCAATTTTTTCTGAATACCATGGTTGGATTGTGTTTCTCCTAAGTTTTTATGAATATATATAATGATTATGTAGCCTAGAGGATTGCAAAACTTTTGTTAATTGTTCTTAAAGTTTATATTTATTCATGAAGAAAAGTTTGTCTTGTCTATGAGAATTCTTTTTAGCTTGAATAAAATCAACGTTTCCTTTTTTTGTGATTGAGAGAACGATGGCTATGTAATGATGTTTTTTGACATAAGTTCAAGTATGCTTATTAGAGAGATTTTATAGGGCATGCTAGGGAACATGAATCACTCCACATCTTTGTAGTTTAAATGCATTTCATTGTAGTGTAATTTTAAGTGGATGATTAATGCGAAATTAAGATACTTTATCATTATTTCCTAACAAATGAATTTTCATGTCTTATGTATGCTTAGTATAGAGGTTTTATAAGATATGCTAGGGAACATGAATCGTTTTACAAGTAAATGTTAGGTGAACGATTAGTGCAAAACTAAGATGTCTTATCATTATTTCCTAACAAAAGTATTTTCATGTCGAAGTCGTCGTATGGTTGACAACCACTTCGCGCTCATATTATGCATATAAAGAGAATCCATGTGTAAGACAAATCTGTCATTGATATGCGGTTTGGATGAAATCAATTCCCTGTACTTCTCCTTCTACTTTTATCTTTACTTGTCATTAGTTTATGCTTTCTTTAGTTTTAAATCCAAAAAAAAAAAAAAAAACTTTTATGAGTTGAGTTGGATAAAGTCTTGAATACTTCATAATTAAACAATCACTACAGTCTTTGAGGTTTGACACCCTCTCTATAGTCATATTCTACAAAGATTCGTTCTATTGCGAGTAGTTATAAATTTAAAATCCATGTTATCAAATTAATTTTTGGTAATCACCTACCGACCGAACCGACGTCGATAGGGAGATTTTGTACCGGCTGCCGATTGTTGGTGATGGCTAATCTGCACAATACTACCTGTGACCAGCCACTCACTGCCTTATATATGCTAAAGACTATTTTTGATTTTTCTTGTGAGCGAGGTATGCCCTTCCATTTAGTTACGAATTTGGCCGTTGATGGTGCTGGGGGGTTCCTCTTTTGGGATATTTGGTAATGGATCATTTCCTTAGGTGACTTTCTTGAGCTAGACTTCTTTCCTACCTTGGGAGTTTGACTTTCTGCGTCATTAATATTGGAGATTTGTTACCTTTTGAAGGGTTCTTTTGAGGGGGTGCCGTTCACGTTGGGACTTACTGAGTGGGTTGGTCCGACGAGCCCTAGCATGAGGAGCTTCTCTTGGCAGCCCTGGCCGGGCTAGTGGTTTGTAGGCTTTTATAGGAACGGAGCTCCTATTCCAATAATTCCCCATTCTCTTGGCTTATTAGTATAGGCCAAATAAAATTTAAGTGAAAAATAGGCCGCAGGCTAGGCCCCTATCCCATTGTTGATGAAGAGGAACCTTATGAGCTATAACTTCTAATACTTGTTGGCAAGTAGGAGCAAAGGTTGGTCAAGGGACATTTTAGTATTGATGGAAAATTGGAAATGATTAAAGTTTATTTAGGATTCACTATTTTTCACTCGGTAATTGAATTTAATATCCAGTCAGCATTGCTCTTTGTATGATCAATTTTAAGCTACAATCCTATAATTCAAATTAAGCCCTTTTTAATTAATTGCCTGATCAAGTAGAGCACAAAATCCTTCTTCAGAATGTGCTCGAGTTAACCAAAGCTTCGATTATATATATATATCATTTTTATCATTAAGCAAGAAAAAGAATTTATTCATTAAGTACAGCATGTTTTGGATAATTAAACGAAAGAATTATAATAAATAAATAAGAAGATGAAACTTATTAAACATAATCCCAACGAACATACTAAAACATTATACAGACTCGTCCCCAAACAAATCCTGTACAGAAATCGAACATCAACATATGCTCTATAAACCTTGATTTTTGGGCCACTTATTGTAAGGTCCAATATCAATGGCTTTACTTAAAATAAAAATATATAAATAATAATAATAATAATAATATCAATGACTTCACCAAATAAAAGTGTTGGATTGTGACTATGAAAGCTTGGCCTCCAAAGCCCGTTATGACTATGATCATTGTGCTCCCAAAAGAGGCATTACAAATTATGACAATATAATGAATATATTCCTTAACCCAAATTTCAGAAGAACAAATATGATGATAAAAACTCCATGTAATCATTTTGAAGAGACGGACGAGAATTATGTGGTTGTTTCTCTGCACCCTCTTTATGACAATCTTTCAACTTTTTCAGATTTTTTAAAGAGAATATATATATATTTTTTTTATTATTATTAGATTTAATCCTCCAAGTGCAAGGGGGTGTATGTTTTTGCACGGTTAATTACGTCCTTATCATCCGATCCAGCCCCTGAAAATGTTTAAAATACGATCCAACGGCCACAAATTACCTTTATTAATATACAAATTCAACATGTCCTCTCTCGTCCAGTTCTTTGTTCTGAAAATCCTTCGCTAAAGCTGATGTTGTTCTTTAATGTTTGAAGAGTGGAAGTTTCACAAGGACTACTCTCTTTCACAGCGCGTATGGGACACTAGTTTCATCCTACACTTCAACAGGTGCAGTTTGTTTTGAAAATAAAAAAGTAGACACACATCCTTGAAATTAACACCAAATTTAAAATATTTCTAGAACTAAAAATTACATTAGTATTCTCTCAAATTATTAAAATAGTGTAATTTACCCGTTTTGTTCGGTAAAAACACAAACTTAATTTTTTTTTTTAAAAAAATACATATATAACTCTATAAATTTGAAGAAAATAAAAAAAAAAACCCTTGATCGAGTGACAAGTTTTTAGTTTCTTGATCGACGGGGCATGAATTCTGAATGCATTCATATATATTGGCTTGGTACAAAAATTAAAATAATGGTGCAAGCAAAGGTCTTGTGACCCACGACATATGTCACTAGGTTTTTAAATTTTTTTTTTTTTTTTTTTTTTAGAATTTCACTTACAACTATGAATCTTTCATCACTTTTGAAAAAAATGGTAGGTACCCAAACTTTAAAAAATATCAATTTAAGGTATTCATCTTTCAAAATTTTTTTTTTTTTTTTTTAATTTCATTCATTCATTAAAATTTTCTGTTAAATCCTGTCAAAATTCTCAAAATACCCCTCATTTTTTTTAGGAAGAAAAAAAAATTGTTAGGATTTAGGTGTTGGTCAAAATTTAACAGAATTTGTAAAAATACCGATACCTGAATCTTTAAAAATATTTATACTTTTTTAAAAAAATAAAAAATAAACACAGAGGTATGTTGAGAATTTTGATACGATTTAACGGAAAATTCTAACGGATGGTTCAAACTAAAAAAATTGAAAGATGGATACTCTAAATTGACACTTTTTAAAGTTTAGGTACATTTTCTTCAAAAGTGAAAAAAGATTAGGAGTTATAAGCATAAGTTTTTTTTTTTTAATATTTATATATATTCTTATTAAGGGTATTTTTGTTATTTGGGGTACATTGTAATTTTTTGTTAATTTAAGAAGAATATTAATGCAATTTTTAATTCAATATAACATTATAAATTGAGTGTTAGTCGGAAAGAATATGCATACTTTTTCGTTTTGAAAAATCAACATAGCATGAACCCATTTATTTTAGAGAAATTGTGAATGTCAAACCCATTGGTTTTTCTTAAAAAGTCATATATATATATATATATTACGAAACAGCTCACTTGTTTAATATTGTTACCCGACCACTTGATCGATCGAGCTAGAAGTGTTTTACAAAAGTTAAGGATTCATGATTCAAATCTTATAGTTTTATTCCTATATTGAATATAAGGGAACACTCCATAAATCATGTTCTTGAGCTAGCAATTTACTCTAATGATCAGTGCCGCGAGGTCCTACAAATACAAAGAGCGTGGGCGTGCCGATTACAGGGAAGAGAATTGAAGCAGCTTTGGAGACGGCAAAACGTCACGCTTTTCCATTCCACGCGTGAATCCTCTGTCGCATCGCATGTTGTCCAATTTCAAAACCCAAGGCGCCTCTCTAAGCTTTCGAGACGCTTTAAAATACCCTTGAAAATAGCTCTTCTACGATCTCTTCGCTAGCTAGTCTGAAGTCTGAACTCTGAAGCTAACACAAACTATGTCTGCCATGGTGGAGGTTAGAGTTCCGAATCTTGACTGCGATGGATGCGCTACAAAGCTGAAGAAAGCTCTCTTCAAGATCAAAGGTACGTAAATGCTGCGTACGTACGTGCTAGCTAGTTGTACAAAAAGTAGGGTAAACTTTCAATTTTGATATTTATAAATATATTTGATGACTTTTAGGAGTAGAAGAGGTGGAAGTAGAAATGGAGACACAAAAGATTACAGTAAGAGGGTATTTGTTGGAGGAGAAGAAGGTGCTCAAAGCAATAAAGCGAGCTGGGAAAGCTGTGGAGCCATGGCCGTTCCCTGGATACTCTCATTTTGCCTCGTTTTACCAATATCCCACTTACATTGTCAACCATTATTATGACACCCACAAAAACGGAGCGGCCCCCGGCGTACATACTTTCTTCCATACCCCTGCTGTTTACTCGGTCGCCGTCGCCTCCGATGAGGCCATTGCTTCTCTCTTCAGCGATGACAATCCGCATGCTTGCACCATTATGTGAACATGCACTTTCTTTTCTTTTTTGTTTATTTTAACTGATTAATGTTTTTCTTTTTTCTTTTTTCTTTTTTCTTTTTTGCGCTCGTTATGCTTACTTCAAAGCTCATGCGCTCGTTATTTGTAATATTTTTAAGATTTTTTTTTTTTTTTTTTTTTTTTTTTTTTTGTGGTCTTGAATGGCCAAAGGAAAAAAAAATTGTTTCTTTTTTCATGCTTTAATTTCCCAGTAAGCTTACAATAATTCAGAAAAAAGTATATATTAAAGACTTATTCGATCGAATATATATATATATATATATTCATATAAATGACTTATCTAATTATTTTACTTTTTTTTTTTTTTTTAATTTCTTTAAGCTAATGATTAATTGGACGAAAAGAACAATTAGAACAAAATAAATCAAAATAAAATGTAATTATATTTAACTAGAGTTTGGAGGATAAATACTTGAATAGAAATTTCTGAAAATATATATCATTTTTAAGACACATCACTTTTAAAAGTTCATTTATGACAATAGACGAAGTTTAATAATTAAGGTAGACTGATTAATTAGTCACCTTACCTAGTTGATCCCAAGATTACAAGCCCAAAATTTATTTGGGTCCATCGGCCTTGAGCCATACAGTCTTAAGAGAAATGATTTTTGCACATCACTTGTACATTTTTTGTACATTATTTTTTTAAATCAACTATTAAATTTGTAAGACCCACAAAGATTCACATGTAAGTCCTACAGATCTAATGATTGATTTAAAAAAGTGATGTACAAAATATGTATAATTGATGTGCATGTAACGTATCTCCAGTCTTAAATGGCAATAGTTGAAGTTTCAAATGGTCTTGAAAGATAACCCAATGTGATGCGGACAAGGATTTTCTTCATTTAATTTGAAATGGATAGTATCTATTTTATAGTTCGATTTAAAGTTAGTGTATTTAATGGTACACACAATTTCATATTATTTAAAAAATTTAAACTGCGTTAAATATTGAAAATTTTAAAATTTTAAAATGGAGAAAATCTTATTCTGTATAGTGCTGCCGTAGCTACTATGTGAGCATCTCTAATTGTTTGTATAGCTTTTGATTGGAAAGAACACATTACACACATAAGGTGCATGCCAAACAAGATTATCTTTTCCTATTCCTATTATCAATTGAAATTAAACAATGGATAAAAAGTTTGAATTTCCATTGACAGCGATAGTTTTTATAATTTCTAACTGCCAGCAAATATTTCAAATTGGGTTTCTTAGATTAAAATTGTAACACTTTGTACAAGAATTGGTTCAAAGTATTGGGCTTAGATGTGCATGTCGTTATTGATTTTGAGGCAATTAAGTTAGTTTAATAAAAATTAGATCGAAGCCTTCTAAAGAAGACCATAATAGCTAATGAATTGCATAATTTAAAGGTTTAATTCATGACACATGACATATAGGACAAATCGGATTAAAAATCTTTTGATTTTAATTTAACATAACTTTTTATCAATAAAGCTATTTATATACCCTTAACCCTAATTAACTAAGTCATCCATTGTAAATCTTCTTACATTGGGATCATAAACCTTTCATGCAAGAGACCACCTAGTTTTTGATAAATAAATAAAAGCTTTTCATGGAAGAACCTAAGAAATAATTAAGAGATGACCTAGCTTCCACTTTTGAGGGTATTTGGTTTCAAAAGCCCAATCTTCGCAAGCCACCTAATTAAATGGAACACACGGACATACTTGTTTTTATTTTATACCCCATTTCCCTTGTTTCAACTTTCAAGCTTTTCCTATATATTCACCTATCTCAAGCCCTTTTTCAACACCTTCAAACACTTTCACTTGTTTTTATTTTCTACCCCATTTCCCTTGTTTCAACTTTCAAGCTTTTCCTATTCACCTATATCAAGCCCTTTTCCAACACCTTCAAAGACTCTCACTTGTTTTTATTTTCTTCCCCATTTCCCTTGTTTCGACTTTCAAGCTTTTCCTATTCACCTATCTCAAGCCCTTTTTCAACACCTTCAAACACTTCCACTTGTTTTTATTTTCTTCCCCATTTCCCTTGTTTCGACTTTCAAGCTTTTCCTATATATTCACCTATCTCAAGCCCTTTTTCAACACCTTCAAACACTTTCACTTCCAAAAGCCCAAATCATTGACCTCCTACACCTAAGCAACTCATAAGACACTACATCACCAGCAATAGTGTTATTTTAGCTACACAAAATACACATTTTTTTTATTTTAGCTATCAATTTTTCAATAAAACTCCAATAGACTATCTATCAAACTTTTTTACTTTTTTTAAATATTATTTTCCAAAACAAAATGAGAAGATAGAGGGAGAGATAAAGGATTAAACCAAAATAAAAGAGAGAGAACAAAAAATTTAAACAAAACGTTGAATATGTTACAGTAAATGAAAGTTTAGTATAACAAAATTTTCATTTTAAAAGGTTTGCTAGAGCATTAAAATGGCTCATAATAGCTAAATATAGCTATCATGAGCCATTTAAAGCCTTTGTTGGAGATGATATAAGGAGAATAAGGTCTGTTTGGGTTTGCAATTTTAAAAAATTCGATTTAAAATAACGATTTTAAAATGTGCGCGATTTGAAAAAGTGGTTTTTAAAAACGCAGTTAAACGTTTGGCAAAATCGCAGTTTAGCCTTTAAAATTGCAAATTAGCCTTTAAAATCCTGCGTTTCCAAAAAGGCACAATCTTACCTATAATTTAAAAAAACAGATTTTCTGTGTTTTTAAATCACAAGTTTTAAAAACGCAGTTTTCAAACAATTTATATTCTGAAATTTAATTTAAAATCGCACTTATTATCTACGAAATCGCAATTATTAACCACACCTTTGTATGTAATCTATTTCTTTTCCTCTTTCAATGTTTTATTTTGATATTATGCTTAAAAGTGTTTTATGAAAGTCTCACCCAAACCGGTTTGGAAAAAGAAAGGAAGAATAATGATTTTGTTACTTTTATTGAGAGGGACCCAAACCTATAAAGGGTTCGATTTTTAGACATCTAGCTATGAGGGTATGCATCTGTACATCTATATTTTCCAAGTAAATTTCATGTAAAGATTAATCTTAATCATTATTTTTAATTAAGGAATTATAATCCCGTAATTTCAATATTTACCCATTTTAAATTATCTTCAGTCTTTTTAATTCATTGTATTTTATTAAGTTGTATGTTAAAATAGCAAAATATGAATGTTTTTTTTTTTTTTATTATTTTTTGTTTTTTATGTGATCTTGATCAGTATTAATTTGTCAAGTTTTGGTCAAATATATTCCGATGTGGCAAACCTTATGGTTCACGTGAAGGTCTGACCATGATAGACTGATGGTGGTCCTACTGAAAATGTCGCCATAGCTTTAATTATTTGGATTATTAAGAAGGAAGGAGAAAGTCGTCCGTTTGCACCCTTTTGAATGAAGAGAATCTTGAAAAAAGAAACAAAAAGCCGCCCTGTTAACTCTTCAGTGGATGGCTTTGGCCTACTCCTAGACCGCTTTTGTTCTTAGCCATTGAAAGTTTCAAACCCATCAAAACCGTCCAATCAACCATGCATGTGTATTTATAAAATATTCATGTATCTTACAACCATACGACTTACATGATGGGCTAATTTTGCATTAAATCTTAACAGGAAGGGTGGGAAATTCTTAAAATATCCTCAATTTTTTTTTTTTTTTAAAAAAATAATTATTATTTAAGAGTAATTTTATAATTTTATAAAATTTACATGTATTATATATATAAGCGCCATCGTTTGACCATCTATTTTAATCCCAAACCATAATAGGAGGAATGAAATTGTAAAAAATTAAAAATTTAGTATGCTAAATAAAATAAGAGTTTTTAAATTTTCAAAAAAATATTTCAAAAATGATGAAAATTCAAAAGAGTTGAGTGAAAGTACTCCTTCGAGACTATTAATGGCAAGAGTAACATTCAGTGCATTCCCTTTTGAAGACAAGGGAGTTGAATTCGCATAAGGCTGCAGTTTGAACCACCTATAAAGTTGATTGAGCTTTACCAATTTTTATTTTTTATTTTTTTTTTAACTTTTTTATTCAAATAAGGGAAGAGGGGAGGGGGGAGGATTGAGCTTCACCAATTGATAACGGTAGGTGCCACTGCAAAATCTAGCCCCATTGCAACATCGAAATTGGTCTTGATATTGCCAGGTGGGATGGGGGAAGTCCAGTGGGAGGCCGGGACAAGGAAAAACAAATTATATTTTATTTCCCTGATTATAATTATTCTCCGTTGAATATTTTTATTATTATTATTATTTTAATGTCGTATGCAGATTATATATAATGTAATTTTTTGGGTTCCATTACTTCCATACGTTATATTATGTCTATATTTTTTCTAAGCATATTATCTTTTTTATATTTGATGTGAGAGGCTTCATCATTCCCCACACCTCATTTACTAAAGAGTATGGGAATTTTCGATTCTGTTGCTGATCTCTTCCAATTGCTATTCTAATATTAGTTATGATTTTGTTTAAGAACATGACATACCATTTCCATTGACTAATTAAGGTGGGGCCGTGTATGAGGGTGACAGGTAAACTTTCGAAACGTAAATTATTAATCTTATTAGTATCAGTTACTTTGAGTCTCGCTTGTTTATTGATATTTTGATGAGACTGAATTAGATTATAACTCAGTTAGATTTAAATAAGTACATGTAGCTCTTATCGTTTTAACTTCTTTATACCGCTCTTAATAAACAGGTACTACTATAATTACTTGTCAGGTAGATTTTTTTAATAAAAAAAGAAAAAGAAAAAGAAAAAGAAAGAGAAAGGTGGATCAACTTTTTGTGCTGATTTTTCTTTTTTTCCCCTATAGGATACAAAGGGAAGGGGGGGGGGGAAAAAAGCTTTAAGAGTTAGGTGGTATAAAATAAAAATACACCCGTATGCGAAACATCTGTCAGATTTTGGTACCAAAAAACTGTAGCATGAGGCCAGCGATTACTACTAAAAGTATCCCATCTGGTTGATGTGAGTCCATATGCAAACTCACAACCTCATACCTTCTTTCTCTCCTCTTCTCTTTGCCTTCCTTATTCATATTTCCTTCCTCTCCAAATGGCCCAGGTACGGATTTTCAGTTTTCAGTTTTCAGTTTCCCTTCTCCATATATGTAATGCTTTTACGTGTAAATGATAATATACACGCTAGAAATGTTAACCCTCTCTTTACCTTTCTGTCTCTCTCTTTGGATTTATTTGTAGCAGAAGGTGGTGTTGAAGGTCCTGACCATGACCGATGACAAAACAAAGCAGAAAGCGATAGAAGCTGCGGCCGATATATATGGTATTCATCTGATACATATATATATATATATATGTTTTGTGCAAATTATAAAGAAAATTCGTTTCTTGTGCAAAGCCATGAGACTCATAATTAAGAAGAATATATCTGACTTCACTTGCTGGAGAAAGAAATAATGAATCTAATGTGGGTTTTTGTACATCTTGCATATCGTACGGTTATTGATTGTTTGATTTGATCAACAGGGGTTGATTCAATTGCGGCAGATCTGAAGGAGCAGAAGTTGACAGTGATAGGACAAATGGATACGGTGGCGATAGTGAAGAAGTTGAAGAAAGTAGGGAAAGTGGACATAGTATCAGTTGGGCCTGCCAAAGAAGAGAAGAAGGAAGAGAAGAAGGAAGAGAAGAAAGAGGAGAAGAAAGAGGAGAAGAAAGAAGAGAAGAAGGAAGAGAAGAAGGAAGAGAAGAAAGAGGAAAAGAAATAAGGAGAAGATCATAAAGTTCAATCAATCCTAGCTACTTACTAGTTCTTGTTAATTTTCGTTATATATATATATATATATATATATATTCAGTATGTGTAGAGGATTGCTTGTAATAAGCTTTAATGAAAATTTTCCCATGAAGAAACTTTTCAATTACAAAAGCTAGCTCGCTCATGGGACAATTGGTTCATGGGGGTTGTTTTCTTTAGCAGTGTTTTAGATGTAGGTTTCGTAAACGTCTTCAAATCCCACGTAGCGCAAATCGCTTTTGAGGTTGTCAAAACACCGCCAGTTTTGTCTTGATAGGAACAAGAAAAAGAAAGAAAAAAAGAACAGAGAAAAGAGAAAAGTGCAAGAAAATTTTCTTCCCGAGTTGCTCTTCTATTTGTTTGTGGGTCATTTTCTACCCAAGTGGAAGTACACCAAAAAAGTCTAAATCCGCCACGGGAAAATTCATCGGAAAGGAATTGAATCAATACAAATTAAAGCAAATTGCTAAATCCAATCTTTGAGAGCGAGATATACATGGGTGTAGAGGGATTAATATGACGGACGCATGGTACAATTTGAGAGCATCAAATTTAGCGGTTACCCACTAATTTGCCTAGGTGGCTTGATCGTGACCTGATGTTGAATGCTCAAGTAAATGACTCGGATCAGAGCAGGATCCCACTTACTATGACAGGCTTTTTATCAGACAGGTCGGGTTCGGGTTAGAGTTAACTTACTTGGACACGATCGAGAAACCCGACGTGCAAACACAAATTGCTCATCCGAACAAAGTCCGTTTACGTGCTTGTCTTGAATCTTGATGATAAGTTTTCCATGGGTTGGACCATCCAGACGTGTATGTGAGTTGCTGATGTTGAGATGCCGCAGGCGCCAAAGGCATTGTTGACTATCGCATCCACAGCTTGAGAAAGTGGAAATAGAGTCGGCAAGAAAGGCCATACAACTTTGGTTGGTTACTACAACCTGAAATTGGGTGACAGGGACTCCTTTAACTTCAAGTGGGTAGCAATTGATTGGCAAATGAGCATTTAGAAGAATATCATGTGATTAAGAGAGAGAGAGAGGAGAATAAACATATTTGTTTTTAATTTCTTGCCATGCAAACAGTGGAATAATATTATATCTGTTTTTAGTTTCTTGTCATAAAAAAAGTGCGCCATTTTTTTACTACGTCAGCTCGGGAAATTAGAATATCAGAATTCGTAGAAAGGTTTTGTGCATGCTTCGTTTAGATACCCAATCATAACCCACCAATAATCAAAATTAAAAAAAGTCAATAAAATAGTAATAACAGCCACCAACCCTGCATCAACAATGACATTAAAAAAGAATGGAATATGTATGTATTATGAGAATTGGAAACACTACGGCAAAGCTTGAAGACTAAGGAGTTCATAAGTAAAAAAAAAAAAATAGCCGTTGTTGACAGTAAGAGACTAGGAGCGATTGTCAAAACAATTAGAACATGTAATTTCAGTGGATAGCTCAAGCTGCTAACATTTGAGCAGCATTTTCACTGTCTCTGTTCTACAAGGGCGCAACAGAGTAACAGAGATGAGGGCATACATGTACACATGAAATACAGAAACACACAAGCCCCAAGTTGGGGCTCTAAGTTAATCTCTCGGATAACTTAACTTACACGTATCCAAGCATAAGGGATTTTATAATCATAATTTTAAATCTTTAAAATTTCTAATATCAATATGTCGTCTTTCGGCCTCTTTTAAATTCAGAAAGTGCTTTTTTTTTTTTTTTTTCTTTTTTAATATGTTTATATTTTTTTTATTAAAAATGCCACGTGTCGCCATCTTATTGACACTGGCGTGGCACCTAACGGAATCTGTCAAATTTTCCAACGGAATTTGATTCCAGGAAGCAATTTGTAAATTACGCCAACCACATGGACCTCTGAATTCACTTTTATACCACAATGAGCGATTTGTATATTAGGCTAACCACAGGGACTGATGGTGCATTTTTTCCTAATTTTTTTTTAAAAAAAAAAAGATTTTGTACATTTTAACAAAAAAAATAATAATTGTGTAATTAAAAGAGACTACAGCACACCATAGACTGCCAAAGGTCCACCAACAGGCATACAGATCGACTACATGTCTAAGCATGACTCAAGACAACCCAACACAATTAATGAAAAAGGCTGTCCAAATGGTATAAGCCACGTGACAATGAAGAAGGTGGTCAACGGACTCTCCACGTCAGGGCCGACTCAACCATAAGGTGAGTTAGGCGGTCACCTAAGGCTTCCAAATGGAATAAACCCCCCCCCAAACAAGTTTATTTGGGGAAAAAAAAAAAAAAAAGGCCTAATCATAGTCTGAAAAGGCTTTTTCTAGTGGAATAAGGCCCCAAAGATAAGTTTATTTGAAAAAAAAAAAAAAAAAAAAGAAAAAAAAAAAAGTAGTCTAATCATAAGCTGAAACAGTTTTTTCGCAATAGAATAAGGCCCCCAAAGATAGGTTTGTTTGAAAAAAAAAAAAAAAAAAAAGGCCCAATCATAATCTAGAATGGTTTTGAAAAAGAAAAAAAAAAAGAAAAAAAGAAGCACGATCTCTTCTTTAGAGACTCTTTAACTTCAATAGAAAAATAAATAGTTAGAGGCCCAAGAACATAACAATTAATACCAATATATATATATATATATATATATATATATATATATATACATTTTCTCTCTTATTAGGAGACTCAACTAAAATAATGTGAACTACAAGGAAGCCAATGAAGAGAGTAGGAACCACGTAAAAATACTTGTTGAAATACAAGTCATAACTTTACAAAACCAACCATCACTAGAGTGGGGCCTACGAAAAAATGTCTAGTTTAAAATTTTCGCCTTAACCCCCAAAATATATTAACCTGGCCCTACTCCGCGTCATTTGTCCATGACAATGACGTGTCACTTCCTGAAATTATCTAAGGTAAAGATCTTACCTAAAGCCGTCGACCACACGAAAAAGGCCATTCTCAAAAGAACCTAAGTCTGCTCTACACTCTTCCAAGTACAACCCAGAGAGCAATAGAATGACTTGACCTCAAATAATCCTCTTTTGGAGGGTACCCACCACAAGTGATCTTCGAAGAGTGATCTAGCTGAGTGCAATACCTAGAGAAATGAAGCAAAGACATCTATCTCTCAATCATGTGCTGCTCTAGCAAAGCTTACATTTCATTGGTTGGAACCTCCCAAAAACTCCAAATGAACCGCAACAAAGGTATCCTTTGTATGAGCTATACCAAATAAAACTGGAAAAGCTACCTTTAAAGCCACATTCCCACACCACTGACCACACCAAAAGCTAATCATGGATCCATCTCTGACCTCAAATCTGGTAAGACACAAAAATTTCTCTCATTTCCTGATATTCTTTCATAACCCTACCCTCAAACTATCAAAAACTTATCTCATGATTACACTTCCGCATTCCCTACCCAAAAGAATTTCCAACCGAAACATCACGGGGGCTTTAAGCAGTTGAATAAAGGAGTTGAGAGAGGGGCAGGCAAGAGACCTTTTTCTTAGTTTTGTATTGTAATTAAGGCATCCCAATGTTACTAGTCTAATGCATAAGTAGGCAATAAGATCACACACATACATGTAAATTTCTTTATTCCATCAAGTCATGGTGTAAAAGAACAAAGAGTACTCCGGATTGGAACTTAAAACTCGTTAGTAAATCAAATACAAAAGGCATCCCAATGTTACTAGTCTAATGCGTAAGTAAGCAATAAGATCACACACACACATACATGTAAATTTCTTTATTCCATCAAGCCATGGTGTAAAAGAACAAAGAGGACTCCGGATTGGAACCTAAATAGTTAAAACTCGTTAGTAAATCAGTTAATAAGTACATATTATATATATATCTACCGACTTGAAAATGAAAAAACATCCATACTGCAGAGAGGGTTTTATGTTGAATATACAAAAGTCTTCCATGGTTTTCCTGGAGGGTATCCGGCCCTATAAGACTAATTACAATTTAAAATGATATCAGGACATGCTTGATGTAGTCAATTCAAATGAACCTGAGATATAGCACCATTTTTTATATTTATATTTATATTTTTTTCCTTTTTATATTTTATATTTTGTATAATAGGGAGACACATGTTATATGATTGGTTTTGACATGACACGATAACGGATTCTCAAATTTTTCAACAAAAGTTGGGAGCAGGGAGCTTATTGCCATTTTTGCTTACCATAGAGTGCTTTAAGTCACTTTTTAAACCCTAGGGAGCTTATTGCAAATGGATGAAACCACATTGATTGATTTTGTATTTTTTTTCCTAAAAATTGGGATCTTTTTCTTAATAAACACTATTGTATGCCCTAGACATAAGTAGTAGATCAATCATGTTGCGTGTGCCATGCAATTGCCATCACCAGCAACAATGCTACCACTTCATAGATATCATCACCAACATTTAACACAGCGGTTCTCCATAACCAACTCTACCTCTGGAGTACTTATATATACTCTACCTCTGGAGTCAACCCCCTCCACCTCTGGACTACTACATTACACACCAAACAATAACCACTGTCTCACCTATGCCATGGTCCATCTACATAATCATTGCAAACAAGGATTTTAGGTCATGTGGAAAGGAAGCTAATTTCATAGAAGTTTGTGGAATAAAAGCTCTGGTTTGACTTAACCATGAAGAAAAATTAATTCATGAAATCTAAGGAAACTTCACAAAACTAATAAAAGTTATAATGCGTTAGTGAGCAGATTGATTCATAAAAACAAATCAAAGGTAAATCAATTACTCAGCCAAGTAATCCATGCTGGGTAAATAGCCTTACAGATGACCAGCAGAAAAATGTTTAATTTTCTCCCTTCTGAAAAGAACACGGATGTTAGAGGGGGGAACTAAGATCATCAATTTTTGTACCAGCATCCTCTCGATTTGAAGTTTTGAAATACTTCTTAACCAGGATTAGAAAAAATGGTATTTCACCACCACCTAAGGATGAGAAAAAAGCCAAAAGTTTCAAAAGATTTCCCAGCAGTCTATGCAAAATAAGGATCCTATAATAAGAGTTGTATGATTTATTTTGATAACTTAGAAGAAAAAAATGTTGTGCAATTTATTCAATATAGCTACTTACACTAACATGACAAAGGACAACAAAACATTACTCCTTCCATCTCGATTAGATTATATGGTCTGAAATGAAAAGATTATTAATGAAAAAGTAAAAATATAGTGATCTTCCTAAATGTTCTTTATATTATTAGTGTCATACCTTTTGGTAAGACTTGTTTATTTTTCAAAAAAAGGTCAGGGTAGTATAGGAAATTGAAAAAGCATAAACTTCTACTTTGGGGAAGTTTCATATACTACATTGAGACAACCCAACAAGGAAAGGTCATCATTTTTGTTTTTTCTTTTTTAATGGAAAGACTAATAAGCAAAATGAGCAAACACTAACACTGGTAGTTAATTTTCCAACTTACAACTTGACATAAAGGTTTAAAAACCACAATCGCCACCAAGCTACCACTGGACAACATGAAGAAAACCAAAGGGCCTATAAGCCCAATGCAAAAAAAAAAAAATGGTAGAAAATGGAAAGGAATCAGGTGTCCAAGTTTACCATGTAACCATATCCATCCCTTTTATCTTCTCAAGTTTTAAAATCACCATATTATTGACTGAATGATGTTCCTAGCAATTTGCCATGCGGTTGAATGGTAACTCGAGTTTGAAACATTAAGACTGAAGCATTAGCAAAATCAGTGTAGCACCCATTTTAGTTCAGTTAGATCCATGGTTAGGTGAAAAGTATGTAGCGTTGATACTTCTACAAGAAGCTGAAGCTGTATCTACCGCTACCTTACCCATGACATGATATTGCTTAAATACTTTCAACACCCACTAGAAACTTTCAGGTGAAAGGATCATTGCATAATTTTCTAGTAACAGAGAACTGCTTTTGTTTTTTTGATAAGTAGTAAAGAGGACTGAATTTAACAACTACCTACAAGCAGGTGTTTTCTAATTTTCTTTTACTTGTTACATTAAATTTTTTTCTTGAGTGTGTGCATGCAGATAGATAAGTGGATATAGATCGATATATAGATAGATATAGATATAAAGATTTCACTTCATATGAATTGCTTTGTCATTGGGATTCAACAGCAACTCCTCCATCAATATCAGCTTTACAATTTAACTCCTCCAGGGAAAATGTTCATTATTTTTCATGCAATGATGACCAAACCTTAAACTGTAGCTATGACAATAGGATAAATACAGCTCTTGTAGTGAACCATGGTAATACCGGAAAAGGTAAGTGACAAGGAAACGTAACAACTGACAGTACATCTACAGTATGCATGAAGCTTGAAGGAACTGCTGATTTTCAAAGACAATGAAGCATACAAAGCGAATGACCGACAAGTTGGATCTTTTCTATATGTCAATCATTCAGCATAAAAAAGAGAATAATAGTATTAGGGGGAAAAAGTTGTGCATACTTTAATCTTTTTGCTTCTGTGATAACTGAAGTAGCAGGCAAGTACATGTTGTCAACTGAGCTGGATGAATTAGTAACATCCCTATGAGGTTACAAGAGAATAATCTCCACTTAAAAATTTTGTCACTTTAGCATCTCCTATATTTCTTGAACTTCGAGACAAGATGAGCATACTGCCCCTTCTCCCCCATATGTCTTATTACTTCATGAGCTTCAGAAAGCTTTCCAGCATTTCTCAAATTACTCACTAGGGTGCTGTACACAAGGAAATTCGGATTACAACCTCTAGATTCCATTTCCTTAAGCAATGAGCATGCCTCCTCGAATTTCCCTGCCATACAAAACCCACGAATCATGGAATTGTATGTGAATACATTTGGAAGCTGTCCCTTGACTATCATCTCATCAAACATTTCCTGAGCTTTCTCTAGCTCCCCAGCCACAATATATCCTGTGATCATTACAGTGTAACAAACCACATCAGGCATACACCCATTCTTTATCATTTGGTCAAAAAAATATTTGCAGGCATCCAAATTTCCAGCCCGGCTAAATCCATCTATCAACGTGGTGAAGTGAAGAACACTCGGATCAAAACCTACTTCCTTCATGTGATTCAAAAGATTAAGGGCTGCAAGTGGTTTGTCTCCTTTGCCCAGAACGTGCAGAAGAATGTTATATGTATGGAAGTCTGGAGAAAATCCACTTCTACCCATTTCATCAAGCAGTCTATGAAACTGATCCAACTTTCCCAACCTATACTTTGCACACATGACAACATTATAAGTTAGAATATCTGGAGAATGACCCTCAGCTAACATCTGCTGATACACCCACTCAATCAACTTGTATTGGTTTACCGTGAGAAGGGAATGCAAAATCGCATTGTATGAATGTTTGAAAGGCCTATAATTAAATGTCTTCGATTTTATGAACCTCTCCACAACTTTCCTAGCCAATCCCGCCCCACCACAAGTGCATATCAATATGTTAAAGGTACGTGCCGTGGTTGGGAACCCATTCTCAATCATCTCATCAAGTAGCCTCCACATTGCCTTAAACTCCTCACAATCTGCAAAGATCTTCATTATTAAATGGTAAGAATTTGCTGTGTGCTTGTAACTCTCCTGCTGACCAGACCACACGAAAAACTTATACCCTAATTTTGCACACCGCATCTTATTGCCATAATTTACATTCCTCAAAATTCCCAACAGAACTTCCCTCACTAGAAGCCCAGAAAGCCTTATATACAACTCGTCTAGAGCCAATTTCGTATCAAACCCCGGGCAATCTTGCTCGAGAACTTCAAGAATCCTCCTGGCATCAATCTTTGCGTTGTCAAAAAAACCCTGCCTCACCGAGAAATGTCCCCGGACTCGGCTTTCATCAGGTTTTTCATAAGAAATGGAATCAAAGTCCGAATATCTCAACATTCCTTCCAAGGGTTCCTCAATGCACCCAAACCCATTATCAACCTTATCGCCATCGAACCCACGGTCGCATAATTTTCGTGAAATTATGAAAAAACAGGAGATTTTGGGAACCACTCTTGGACCAAACAAATATATAGAGTTCATTTCTACTCCCCATTATCAGTGAAACTTTGCAGTACCCAAAAAATCCAAGAAACCTACTAACAAATTGAAAATTCTAAGCATAGAGAGCTCCAAAAGCTTCCTATGATGAAATTGAAGGATACCCATTAAAATGAAAAGGCCCAGATACACAAAAGGGGTTGAATCGAATAAGAAATGTTCATCGAGTAAGGACTTCGCTTCACTTGTGAAGGAGGTGGATGACTTACCTGAGATTGTGCTAATTGGTAGGGCGATATCAGTCTTCCTGAGCTGGCTCTAATTCCCGCCTGAGGTTTTGCTTGTGTGAGTGAGCAAATGGGGCAACCTGCGAGAGGATCCTATTGCAAGTAATTATGCCCTTCCAGAGAGGGGAAATATGGAGGAGACTTTGGTATTTCCGTAAAATAGCACCCATTTTCAGCACTGCCCAATCGGAGCGAACCACGTTGGCAGGGTACAAGTAGTCCGTGGAATACTAGATTAAAAGTTTTCATTATTGGCATCGTTGTACAAGCAGATGTAATTAGTGATTATTAGATATTAATTACTAACTGCAACCGTCTAATAGGGGTGTACAAGTGGAGAGCTTATTAATCGAAAATAACCAATAACCACCAATAACCGCCAACAATCGTTAATTAGAAAATCGAAAAATTAAAAATAACCGCAACCAAATAACCGAATAACCGTGTATTCGGTTGCGGTCACCAATTATTGTATTTTAAAAAACTAGTTAATAACTGAATAACCGCAACCGATTTTTATTATTATATATAATTATAATTTATATATATATATATATATATATATATATATATATATATATATATATATATATATATATATATATATAATGTTGTACGTACAATTACCTAGTTATATGTATTCGTATTTAAAAAATTATCAAAAAAAATTATCAAAATTCACCTGTTACAAGAGGGGCCACAATACATTTGTAACAGGTGAATTTTGATAAATTATTTTATAATTTTTAAAATACGAATACATGTACGTAATTAGGTAATTGTACGTACAACATTGCATAAGTTTATGAGAAATAACTGCAGTGAAGCGATTTCAAGATAGCTATTAGGTAATGAACTAATCCTCCTAATTGATGTAAAGCTAGCATACTTTTTTCTTTGTAGTGAGGGATTGGAAGGCTAAGAGCATTCACAGTGAATGATGCAAATTTTTATCTATTCTAGATAACTAAAACCCACTTTTTGCTAATTTAGCTAACTACTTTCAAAACTACCCTCCAACCGATTATTTAGATTTTTATCTATTTTATTAAAATAATCATTTTTATTCTTTTTTTTTTTTTTGTTAAAAACCTCTCTCCACTCTGCCCCAAGCGTTTTGCACCTCTAGAAATTTCCAAACTCCACGCACCCACGCGTTCTACACCTAGAAATTTCTGGACTCTCTTTTGACCTTTTCAAGTTGCTCTGTGTGTAAGGTCAAGTTGCTCTCTCTGTGTGTGTGTGTGTGTGTGTGTGTGTGTGTGTGTGTGTGTGTGTGTGTGTGTGTGTGTGTGTGTGTGTGTGTGTGTGTGTGTGTGTGTGTGTGTGTGTGTGTGTGTGTGTGTGTGTGTGTTCGCTCCAAAGCCTCCAATGGCTTCCTCACTGACCAGGGAAGATTACGGCGAAGCTAGCGAAGTAAGCCGAGTGGTACGGGAAGATGGTGGAGTAGATGGAGAAGTTGGAGACAAGCTCGACCCCAGCGGCAGAGCTGAACGTGGAGGAGCAAAACCTGTTGTTTGTGGCCCATCATGGTGCATAATGTCGTCGTGGCATGCGGCGTGGCGCATCGTGTCATTGATTGAGCAAAAGGAGGAGGGGTAGCGTCTCCCCCATCGTAATCCTGAAGTTGCCACTCACATGTACGACAAGGCCAAGTCCAACCTCCGCGGGAGAAGAAAACCCAGAAACGAACGCGCGCAAAGAACACATGCAGAGAAGAAGAAGAAAGAATCTTAAAGAGAGAGAGAGAGAGAGAGAGAGAGAGGAGGAAAAACAATATAATATTGATACATCTGTAAACAGTGTCACCCCATGTGGCGTGACACTATTCACAAATAGAGCTTCGATCTACTCTGGTGTTAAGATACATAATTAAATAGAGTTATATTTTTATGAGTTTATTATTTATTGAGATATGATCTATACACAAAAGCCTCACAACTCTCACACAACAGTCCTACGTGGCAAGCATATTTTATTGTTTTTTTTGTGTTTTGGTTCCTGCGGCTAGAAGAAAACATGCGAGAGAGGGAAAATCAAAATTTCCCTCAACCGAGCCACTGCCCAGTCCCTCTCTCTCTCAAATTTCTCTCCGTGCAGATCCCGTCGCCGGCAGATCCTCTCCAGCTCCGGCAGATCCTCTCCACAAATCTCGTCGCCGGCAGATCCTCTCCACAAATCTCGTCGCCGGCAGATCCTCTCCACAGATCCGTCGTCCGGCGTTCCCGCTCCGGCAGATCCAGCTCTCTCTCTCTCCGGTGCCCGCTCCCCCAGATTCGGTCTCCAGCTTGTGTGCAATGGAAAAACGACCCATAGGATTGAAGAAGTAGAATATTATTCTCTTACCCAGCTTCTTCTTCTACTTCTCCAGCTCTCTCTCTCTCTCTCCGGCGGGCTCCCTCTCTTCGCCGTTCTCTCTCGGCGTCCTCTGTCGTCCGGCAGATCTCATCCCAGTCCAGCTCTGTCTCCGGCAGATCTTCTCTCCGGCGGGCAGGTATTTTTTTTTTTTTTTTCTTTTTTGCTGCTACATTCTGTTTGAAATTTTGATTTGGGGTTTTTTTGTTCTTTTTTTGTTTTGGCTGCTACGTGAACTATGGTTTTGCAGCTTTGTTGTTTTGCTTTGCATTTTGCTTTATTATAATTTTTGGGTTGTTTTTCCATTGCACACAAGGTGCTTGATAAAATGCTCCACTGAGCTGGCTAGTAGATTTCAGACATGTTGTAGATTTTCGTGGATTTGGACTAATTTACTGGCTAGTAGATTTGTTTGTTTGTAAAATGGAAGGAAGAAAGGCCTTTGCTCGACATCATTTGAGCAATGATGGCAGAAATTTTGTCTTAAACAACATCATTGCCTTCCCTATGATGAATATTGAAAATTCTCATTCCCAATCCCTTAGCACTTGTTGACTGAGATGCCATATTTTGAAAGTGTTTGGCCCATGTTGAATAATATGTGGATAACACTTTTTTGGTGCTAAATAAAATGTGGATAATGTTGGTTACTATGATTTTTATTTTTTGTAGATTTGAAATGTTTGTGTTAATGTGTTTTTTAGATCGGTTTGTGTTTGGATAAGGCTATGCTGGTGGAATAGGAGTTATATTTTGGATGGTATTCGATCTCCCTTCACATGTAGAGTGTATTTTGAGGTCCCAGTATATATATATGAGCTTGTAATTTATGGTCATCTACTGTTTGTTCTTGTGGTTTAGTTCATTTTTATATCCCATAATCATTGTGTTGTAGATTTTACTCCTTCTGTTGTGCTTCATTACTATAGTTTACCATCCCCTAAACTAAAAATAGGCTAGGTGTTTTAGAATGATTTCAATTGCCTTCTAGAAGAATATGTTTATGGGTTTTAACATGTTTTGATGCCTGTACTTCTCTGATGCAGTGTGTTGAAGTGATATTGGTGCTCTGCCTACTTGACATTTTTCAACATAATATACTTTGGTGTGTGATTCCCATAGGTCCAATAATAGGATTTTTTACTGAGCAACTGGTATTTCAATTGCTCGTGGATATAATTATACTACTATGCTAAAATGACCCCAAATACTATTTTCTTGATTTTCTCCTACATTTTTCATACACCTCTCTCCCACATCATCCTACATGGCGTCATTATGTCATTTTAATCTATCACTAAAGTTGGTTGATTAAAAAAAATTGAATGTGTTATTTCTACGTCACTTTGGTTTACACCAAGTCTACACCTCTTCTATGCATGTCGGTCTCACATGTATGGGTCTCACACCCTATGTGTTTTGATATAGAGTTGATATACGCTAATGTGATGTAAAAAAATGTTACCCAAAAAAAAATGAAAAAATAAAGCCGCGTAGGATGAGGTGTACTGGATATTTGGATTTAATGCATGCCTGAATTGGTTGATGGGTTTTTTGGATCTATAGTTTGTTGTAGGGGAATTATTATATTTCTTGTATATGTTGCCTCTTTAAAATGGTTGGTGCAGAGTATTGAACATGAACTTGAACATGCCTTAGAGGCTTACATTCACCATACATAAAATTCTCATGTCCAAATTGAATGGTTTGATCTATTTAACATATTTATATGTATATAATTTTTTTTTTCTTTTTTGGGGTAGGCCCGAAAAAATGTCGGTAAATAGTGATGCGTCAAGACCCCCTCCGTTATGTTATTGTGGAGTGTGTGCACGTTTAAGGTACTCATGGACTAGTGACAACCCCGGAAGAAAGTGGTATGGCTGTATAAAGTATAAGGTAATTTTAAAATTAATTAATTGTGACTTAATTTTTTGTTAGTGGTTTATGACATTTATTCGTTTTCACACAGGAAGCTGGGGATTGTGATTTTTTTAAGTGGGCTGATAACCACATGACTTCTTATGAGAAGAGATTGGAGGAACATATGAGAGACATGGAGGAAGGGAGACGGGCCGATATTGAAAAAGTTGAGAAGATGACAATGACCAATATTGACAGACTTGAGAAGCTGATTGAAACAAAACACAATGAACAATATGCTAGACTTCGACTGGAGTTGGGTCTACGTCAAAGTAATAGAAAGATGTTTTGGGTAGCAGTAGTCGTAATCATTTTGGGCCTTATAATTTATCTCAGTGGTTATAGTGGTTCTAAAGTTAGCTACTTAATGTTAGAATGAATTGTTGGAAACAAGAAGGTTGAAAATGATCCTTGTCAAATATTTTACGTTCTATCCAGTTGAACAATAGAAATTCTGAATTTTAGTTATGATGGAAGTTGATCTGTAAAATCAGCACTTGATTAGTCAGAAGAAAAAGTCTTGTAATTTCTCCTTTCTATTCTTCCTTGTCTTGAATTTATTGAGATTTCAAGTCTTGCTTGTCGGTTCCAACTTCTAGTTATAATTAATTTGTCAACTCCCGTATAACTTCAACAATTTTTTTACCATCCATTTTTTCCTTTATTTTTTGATTTTTATAGTAATTTTGATTTTTGGAGTGCTTAATTTTTGTCAACCATCATTAATATGGTGGATTCATGCTTGATTAGTACTGTCAGTTTAGTTTGTTCACTGATAAAGGCAGAAAATAGTTTGTTGCAGCAATCTTTTGGTAAATAAAACAATCACTGAAAAACAAAAGGCTAGAAAGGGCAATAGCTCTGTACATAGAAAATGTATAAGATAAAGAATCTGAAAGATTACAAAAAGAAAGGAAAATATTACAGAAAATGTCATCAGCCCAATAAAAAAAATTCATAATTAAGAAAGATTTGAACTCAATCATATTGGTGCCTAAACAAAGGTTTCCCCTCAAACTGAGCCTAAACAAATGTAGAAAAGCCGAGAAAGGGTCTACTACTTTTGTGGACATGTCAACATGGGCGTAGACTAGTCTTAGCAAATAAAAAAAGTTTATAATCTCATGGGCCAAAACCTGGAGAGGAACATTATCAACCCTTGTACAGTGATTGTAAACTGGCAAGACATAAACATGGCAAGACATACAAAGGAAATCACCAACTCAAACTAACATTTTATACCATTTTCTAGATATGCTGTCAACCAGCAAAATGAAAAATTTAGCAATAATGCACTCCATTTTATCCATATCTTTTGATTCTTGTAACCATTCCTTAGCTGCACTCAAACAGAACCTTGAATGTCATCAAGCCACCTTACAAGACAAGCTCCAAACACTCCATACCAATTCTTCCAAATCAGCACATCAGCAACTACCATTATCAAATACCCAAATCCACAAAATCAATCAATTAATAACTGACTAATTATTAAATCCGAATCATCTATGAACATATAATATACATAAAACTACATATACATGTATTTATAGAATAACATACACCATCCAAAATTCACTTCAACCTCTTTAAGCTAGTACAAGAACAACAAAAAAAAGTAAAATAAAATAAAATAATGGAGTCAATCTTCATTACAACTCCATTACATCCAGGAGTCCATCTGAAAGCTAGCTCCATTACAACTCCCACACAAAATATTCATTTCAGCTCTGCAAGAAAACACATACATATTATAAAACAAGACCATTATATTGTTCTGAAGAAAACATAACGATAACCAAAATAATAAATCAAATACCATTAACTATCATTTTGGTCTCAAGGTGGAAGTAAACCATTCATCAGAAGACGTATAGTTGACCGCACAGCATCAGTAATTGTGGGCAGGACACTTATATGGTTGAGTGCGGCATAAACTTGATTGAAGATGGGCCGCACATGCATTTCAATTGCCGGATCAGTTGGGATTATGGAATTAAAAACGTGTGTCATCCAAGCAATTATTACGGCTGGGTTGGTATTGATACAATATGGTAAAAACCACAACAATTGAAGCAATACTTCTTGACTCAAAGGGAGAGGATCCATAGTCAAGACCTGAAAATCAGCTTTAATATTCAGACATCTAAAATCTAAAATGAATGCATTTTAATAACACAATACTATCAAGTGATTTACCTGGGAGCAAATCCAATTCACAATTGACACATCACGCATTTGTAAGGCTGTAGTGAAAGCCTCTTGGTATTTGTGTTGGCTTATCATTATGGACAACAGATTTATGGGGTCAATCGACAAATTCACCTAATGAATGCACGCATGATTCGTTTCTCTTATTGTACGCATATAAATTCCAATCAAGAAACAATGACTTTAAAAAACACAAATTATACCTGAGAAAGAATAGAATGATGGTGACCACTGAAGGTGTGAGCAACTGTCGATGACGAAGCGACGGAATCCTGCAAAAACAAACATTAAATATCCTCGTGAAATATCAAATAATTATCAAAAATCAACCAATAAATAAAGAGATATTGGCTAATCACCTGAGTACTATGATCGTGAGTTGCAGAAGGTACAGAAGGCAACGGAGATTGACTAGTGTTGCCTTGATTTTCCGTTGATTTCGAGGCCTACAATTAAAGAATATTTTATGCAATGTGGGAAAGCACACATGTTTTTAAGCAAGTAAAATGTGGACATCAATAATAAAAAAAATAAAGAAATCACTAACTTGATTTTTTCGTTTCTTCGTTTTAGCATTGTTGTCTCTTGGTGGCTTGCTTGATACATTGGATTTCTTTACCACTGTTTCTATAACAGCCACCTTTCTCTTTGTTCGTGGCCTCCCTTTACAAGTAACCTTATGAGGACTAAGCACCTTTTGACAACCAGAAGATGTGATAGTAGCTGGAATGCCAGAAGCTTGATTTTCGCAACGCCACAACTCCTTTATTTGATCAATTTTTTTCATTAGTTCCATGCAACGTTCCTCCGTGTTTTCTGATGCGAGCGACAGTAATTCCTCAAAATTGTTTCTCACCTTGTCATATATTTGAGCATGTGGATTATCACCAATGGCATCATAACTACTCTTAACCTTCGAGTACTCTCGCTTAATATCCTTCCTCCATCTGTCAAGAATATATCTTTGTGGCAAAGTTGTCACTTTCTTTGTCCGTAACACGGAAAGTGAATGCCTACATAAGATGTCTCTTACTTCAAACAATGCACATGTGCACTTCACTTCCAATTCATCTTCATTGAAGTAAACAAGAAATGTTTTTTCTATTAAGTGGTCTCCAACGGCAACATATTCAATAACTTCAAACGTGGAAATTGCACCTTCACTTTTGAGATGGGAGTTATTACAGGACATCATTTTCACAAACTGATCATGTACTTCTTTGAACTTCGCATTTGTGTAGACAACTTGAAACTGTTTCTCTAACTGCAAGGCGCTTATACACGAGATTGTGCGATTGAAAGAATCAAAATCAGCACGTGTCTCACTCTCAACCATTCTCCTTAAAGCATTATCATATTCATCAACAAATTCTTTCAATGTGGTTCGGGAGTGCACGTAACCATCAAAAAATGCGTTCATACTTTCACTTCGCTGTGTAGTGTTCATTCCCGCCCAAAACGTATCTTTCATGTATGCCGGCACCCAAAATGTCTTCTCCCTATATAACCCATTCAACCATGCATTATCATGAAGATTATACTTCTCCAGTAGATCTTTCCAGTTTTCCTCATATTCTTCACATGTTTGAGAGTCATACAAACATTTATTTATGGCACTCTTAATGCCATCAAAATTAGCATGTGATCCAAACTTTTCAGGGAATTTTTTCATAATGTGCCACATACAATATCTATGTCGACTTTCAGGGAAAACAATAGCAATTGCATTTTTCATAGCTCTATCCTGGTCTGTTATAATTGCTTTAGGGGCTTGGCCATTCATGCACTCCAACCAACATTTAAACAACCACACAAATGTGTCTGTATCCTCGCTTGAAATTAGTCCTGCCCCCAAAAGTATAGATTGACCATGATGATTCACTCCTACAAAAGGAGCAAATGGCATGTCATAGCTATTGGTCAAATACGTTGTGTCAAACGTAATAACATCCCCAAAGAAATCATACGCTGCCCTACTCCGTGCATCCGCCCAAAAAACATTTCGTAGCCTACAATCATCATCCATATCTATCATAAAGTAGAAGCCACTATTTTGCTTTTGCATTCTTCTGAAGTAATCACAAAGTGCTTGGGCACCCCCTTTACCAAGACGAAGTTCTTTTGCCTTGTTAATATAATTCCGACAATCCCTCTCTCCAAAAGAAAGACTCTCAAACCCCCCACTTTCAACAACTAAAGAATTGAAATTCTTACTCAGACGTATTCCTGCTCTATCATTTAGCTCAAGTCTTCTTTTTGCAGCATCATTAATTATCTTATTGCTTCTAAAAAATCTCGCTTTACCCGGGCTTAACGAATGATTATGCGTCAGCTCAACTTTACTCAAAAACCACGTTCCATCACCACATAATCTCGCACAAATCCTGGCACCACACCCTGTTCTATTAGTTGTTGGAATTGGCTTCGCAACATCACTTGTAGCTCGCTCGTCACCTCCACGAGTACATATAAGCATTACGTAACTTTTTATACCCTTCGTTTTTCTCGAGGTTCTATGCGCTATACCAAACCCAACTTGCTTAGCATACCTCCTATAATAAGAGCAAACTTCTTCTAATGAACTAAAAGTCATTGATGACTTCGGTTCTTCAATTTTCTCATCATCCTTTAACACCACGGGTAGGACCACATTTTCTTCCTTATCACTCAACTCTTCATCTGAACTAAAAGTCATTAAATCCTTTGGTTCTTCAACTTTCTCATCATCCTTATCACTCAACTCTTCATCTGAAATAAACGTCGTTAAATCCTTCGGTTCTTCAACTTTTTCACCCACATCTATCCAAAAAAGAATACCAAGTGTATTTATAAAAAAAGCCTAGAATAATAATAAAGAAATAAAAACAAAAAAAATCAAAAATCTAACCATTTTGATGGTCATCTTGATGGGTTAAAGCACCGTCAAATTGACCCTCGGTATCCAATCGTGAACTTGAAGAGTCCATTTTGGAAAATGCTATATTAAGAAGAAAAAAAAATAGTACTTTTAAAGAGCCAAAGCAAAATTATCTTTAGTGCATGCATATAACAAGAAGTAACCATACCCCATGCATAGAATATTTAATTAAAATAAAATTTGAATTATTAATATAAAGTTTGAATTCAAAATTATTACTCTAATACTACCTTAAATAAATGAATAATATTAATATAAGCTTGGTGAACTTGAGCACACATATGAAAGATTATTGATTTGAATTGTGAAAAGTAAGAGAAGTAAAAAGACAAGCTTATATTAACATAGTTTCTAAGGTATGGGTATAAGATCGATTTTGACAAGCACTACTAGTGATACTTGGTTCATCTTGATGAAGATTTGAGATGTGTGATGCTGGGGCTAGATTTAATGAATAAATAAAAAATATATTAACAATAACAATAACAGGAATACAACTGATTATTATCAAACTGTAGAGAGTAATCTTAAGCCTACATGCATCTTAATTTGAAGGAAAAATATTATCAAATTGTAGTCACCAGTCAAGATCGATGCATTCATATGGTGAAAAAGTATAACGAGGTTCCAATGTTTTGATAAGAAATTTTCGTGTATATATACGGGAGCTTGCTGATGATTTTAAATTTTCATAAGTCTGAACTTGGTCAATGGAGCATTTTATCAAGCACCTTGTGTGCAATGGAAAAACAACCCAAAAATTATAATAAAGCAAAATGCAAAGCAAAACAACAAAGCTGCAAAACCATAGTTCACGTAGCAGCCAAAACAAAAAAAGAACAAAAAAACCCCAAATCAAAATTTCAAACAGAATGTAGCAGCAAAAAAGAAAAAAGAAAAAAAAAAAAATACCTGCCCGCCGGAGAGAAGATCTGCCGGAGACAGAGCTGGACTGGGATGAGATCTGCCGGACGATAGAGGACGCCGGACGCCGGACGCCGAGAGAGAACGGCGAAGAGAGGGAGCCCGCCGGAGAGAGAGAGAGAGAGCTGGAGAAGTAGAAGAAGAAGCTGGGTAAGAGAATAATATTCTACTTCTTCAATCCTATGGGTCGTTTTTCCATTGCACACAAGCTGGAGACCGAATCTGGGGGAGCGGGCGCCGGAGAGAGAGAGAGCTGGATCTGCCGGAGCGGGAACGCCGGACGACGGATCTGTGGAGAGGATCTGCTGGAGCTGGAGAGGATCTGCCGGCGACGAGATTTGTGGAGAGGATCTGCCGGAGCTGGAGAGGATCTGCCGGCGACGGGATCTGCACGGAGAGAAATTTGAGAGAGAGAGGGACTGGGCAGTGGCTCGGTTGAGGGAAATTTTGATTTTCCCTCTCTCGCATGTTTTCTTCTAGCCGCAGGAACCAAAACACAAAAAAAAACAATAAAATATGCTTGCCACGTAGGACTGTTGTGTGAGAGTTGTGAGGCTTTTGTGTATAGATCATATCTCGGGCCGGTGTTCAAATGAAACACATTAAACTACGTACAGCACAGGGAAGAGAAAGATACATACTCACAAACCATGAAGATATCACACTCGCTCCCCCAAAAAGAAAAAGAAAGATAAATTTTTGCCACTTCATACTAAATTGCCCATGAACAGAATAAAGGACACTGCAGCATATATATACGAGTTCAAAGAGAGATTTTTTTGACATAAATTTAGTTAGCGATTTAAATCTAATATGAAAAGACAGAAAATAATGTAACTAAATGCCAAATATTGGATTTAATAAAAAAAAAATTTGAAAAATTCAACAATATATGAAAACTAAGTATCCGGTTAATAACTGGTTTAAAATAACCGAATAACCGGCAATTAGTAAAAATTACAACCGGTCTACCGGTTGCGGTTATAAGCAAATAACCGCAATCGTAACCGGTTGTACATCCCTACCGCCTAAGGCAGTTCTTGAATTTTAGCAAGCGTAACCGCTCCACTTAGGCGGTTAGCGGTTATTAAAATCTATAACCAACGGTTGATAACCACTTTTTATATGTAGACTTTTAGGACCTTTTTTGGCTTAATTTAGATTTTTTTAAAAAAGATAAAAATAAGGACTTATTAAATAAGTAATCGAAAGAGTCCATGTTGTATCCATTAACAAATGTACTGTAATCCTCAATTCCCTGTAAAATTAAACAATATATACCAATAAAAGTTTAAAGAATTATATATCCATGTACATAAATAAACTTGAAAAAAGAAAACGGTATAAGTTGCATAACAAGCTTACCAATTTAAATATCTATTTGGCCAATGAGATTTTCATTTAAAAAAATAAAAATAAGGACTTATTAAATAAGTAATCGAAAGAGTCCATGTTGTATCCATTGACAAATGTACTGTAATCCTCGATTCCCTGTAAAATTAAACAATATATACCAATAAAAGTGTAAAGAATTATATATCCATATACATAAATGAACTTGAAAAAATAAAACGGTATAAGTTGCATAACAAGCTTACCAATTCAAATACCCATTTGGCCAATGAGATTTCCATCAAACCCCCTTAATTTGTTACCTTAAAGATGAACTTTAGGTCTTGGAGAAAATTGAATAAGGCACCGGAATCTTAGATTTAACAGTTCAAAGGTAGTGATTTGAACTTTTTGCAAATTTTAAGATATTGATAATAAATTGTGATCTCAAGTATAATCATTGCTTGTTATCAAAGAGAATAAATATTTTAGAGCAGATGGAATATTTTTTTTTAATAAAATTAAATACAACGTTTTGTGTGTTGAAGTTATTTTTTATATTAAATATTTTAGAGCAGATGGAATATTTTTTTTTAATAAAATTAAATACAACGTTTTGTGTGTTGAAGTTATTTTTTATATTAAATATATAATATAAATATTTATATTATTTATATATAAGAGTATGAGGTTAGCGGTTATTAACCGCCTACCTCTATCCCTAAAACCGTTAACCCTTCGCTTTAGACGGTTAGCGTTTATTTATAACCGCCTTCAAAAGTGGTTATACAGTTATGCAATTAACGGTTACGAAACGGTTAACCGTTTCGTTTATACATGCTTAGTTTCCATACCCAATCAAATTGTACATATTGATTGGCAATGACATTGTTACATAAATGATAACCTTTAAAGCTCAGTGAACGTACATAATAGATTTGTGAGAATTTATGAAATTAATGGGATAAAAATGTACTTCAATAAAAATTAAGTGAATCCATGTCGCTTTTCCTAATTTTGACGAGGCATATAATTTTTTAAAGAGGAATGCTAGAGCTCCTTCTAGTGTTTTTTTGAAGTCCTTCTATGTTGACATGGTACCCTGTAGTTTTTAATAAAAATAGGAGAGAGAAATCAAGCTGCAGTTTTTATTTATTAAAAACAGGGTGTCATGTCAGCATAGAATGACACTAGAAGAAACTCTAGCATTTCTCTTTTCTAAATATGATCCTTAATGATATATCTTTACCGAATACGATCCTTTGCGATCAAGATTTTATTTTAAAGATATAATGATATACATGATAAATATGTTATAATTTTAAATAATATGACATTGTGTATATTACTAGATGTAAATATAATAAAATTTTGACCATAAAATAGTGGTGTGTGATATAGCATGTTAGAGGTAATGACGTGTACATAGAACCTTTATCAAATTATTAAAGGTATAATACATACAAAACTACTCAGATTTGACATGAGATTAGCTTAATAATGATTTGTTCTTTATTATTATTTTTTTTTCTTAACAATCCATCCAAAGTTACTTAAGGTCCTAGTTTAACATCTTGTTAAATATACAAAACAAACTAACAATTATTTGCAAAAGATTAAAAGAGTTTTCATTGAAAAACATAAAAAGAAGAGTAATGCTATTTTTTCATACTCATATCACACCATATATAGCAGGGTGACATTGTGTGTTTTCAGTAACTTTTTATATCAGTCACTTAAAACACGTCATATCAACCGACACTACAAGAAACTTGCACATTAGCGGCCAACTTGTTAGCAGCAACCCAAAAGTCATTGCTAAAGCTCACTCATTAGCGGTGACATTTACAAGTCACCGCTAATAGTCAATTATTAATACTGACTTTGTCGTAGCCACTATTAGTGGATGCAAATATAATTTAGATTATTAGCAACGATCTAGGGTTGCTGCTATTGACCCATTATCAACGGCGACATGTACAAGATCATCAATGACGACAAGTGAGATCTGCCGTTGATGGTCCTTCATAAGCGGTGACATGTGAATGTTGTCGTTGATAATTGGTCTATAGCGGTGACAATTGGTGTTGCCACTATTGACCCCTACACAATAATAATAATAATAATAATAATAATAATAATAATAATAATAATAATAATAATAATAATAATAATAATAAATAAATAAATAAAATAAAATAAAAAATCACATTAAAGCTTATTAAGATTATATTAGCCTATTAAAAGTTTTTAAAACAATTAAAACCTATATATATATATATATATATATATATATATATATATATTAATTGTTTTTTGTCATGATCAATCGTAGTGCATTGGATTCTAGACTTGGTCAAATGTATTATAATCCGATCGATCATGATATGATCATAGGATCAATAGAATATCTCATCGATCTTAATGCATTACTCTTATCGATCGTGAAATTAGATCCTAACTATTAGTCAGATCGATCATGACAGGATCATAGGATCGATGGCAGATCTGATCGATCACAGTATATTACTCCGATCGAACTTATTGCATTAGTCTGATTAATCATGATAAAGTTTGATCGATCAAACTTGACACATCGAAGGTTCGATCGAACGCTCGATCGATCCTAGTGTAGTAATCTGATTGATCATGATAGAATAATAGGATCAATATACCATCCGATCAATCCTAGAGCATTAGTCCGATTGATCGTGATAGAGTTCGATCAATTAAACTTGAAACAATGAATGTTTGATCTAACGTGCGATTGATCCTAAGTAATAGTCTAAACGATCATGATATGATCATATGATCGATAGAAGATCTGATCGATCAAAGTGTATTACTCTGATCGACCGAACATCCAATCAAACCTATTGCATTAGTCTGATTAATCGTGATAGAGTTCGATCAATCAAACTTGACACAATGAAGATTTGATAAAACATCCAATTGATCCTAGTGTACTAGTCTGATCGATCATGATAGGATCATAGGATCAATAGAATCATCCAATCGAACCTAGTGTATTACTACGATCTATCCTAGTGCATTAGTCTAATTGATCGTGATACGATTAATTGATTAATCAAATTTGACAGAGTGAATGTTTAATTTTTTGGGGGTAACTTCACTTAACTTCCTGAATTGTTACCACTTTTACACTGTTTCTCCTAAAGTTCTATTTCTCTCAATTTAATTGAATATTTTTTAACGAGGGTATTTTGGTAATTTTATGGGATTTAACAGAAAATCATAATAAATGGGTGACATTATGAACAGTTGAAAGTTGTATACACTAAATTGAGATAAATTAAACTTTAGGGAGAACACTGCAAAAGTGGTGATAATTAATTAAGGGATTATTTTTTTTTTTTTTTTTATCAAACCAGTTTGTTATTTTTTATTCTTTGCCACTGATAATGTGATATTAGTTGCCACTTATACTAAAACAACTGGGCACGCATAGTCTGATAATGGCGCAATCAGAAATTTCGGTCCAAATTTTTTTTTCTCCCACTCCTCTTCCTTTACTTTCCTCAAAACCCTAAACACCCTTCCCTTTTTCAACGAGGGCCCCCCCTTTTCTGGTCGGTAACGAGAGAGAGAGAGAGAGGAAGAAGAAGAAGAAGAAGAAGAAAAAGAAAGAGGTTGGGACCAAAGGATTTTTCGACCATTAAGAAGGTAAAATCTCAAGCTTTTACTTGTAATTTCATTATACCCACTTATTCTGGCTCTATAATGGTAAAAATCTTCCCTTATGATGTATGATTTTAATTAGGCTTGGCAATTCGGGTTCGTGTCGACTCGGCTGACCCGATTACATATTCGAGTTCAACACGAACCCGAACACAACCCACTTGTCAACCGTGTTACCCGAACACGACCCGGGTAACACGGTGTGACAATCGCCCGAAGAAGAAGAAAGAAGGATGAAGGTCGAAGGATCGTCCAGTCGAGAGAAGCAAACAAAGCAATCCAGAGGTTGTGGAAGAGTTGTTTCTGTCTCTCTCTGAACAACACAATCCTGTTTCCATCGCATTTCCAAATCATAGCTAAACCACACACAAATCACAATCCTCGCTCGACGCTCACTGTCTCTCTGTGAACAAACCCTAGTTTCCAAAACTCTCCACCCCGAGCACGAACGTGAAGTCCATCGCATCCAAGCCCTTGGAAGACTCGGCCCTGAAGGCCTCCACCAAGCCCAAATCCAAGCCAGCCTCGTCGGCGGCAACCAAGCAGCCGATTTCCAAGACCGATAGCAAGGATTCGTCCAAGTGGCCCAAGAAGAAGGCGTCGAAGCCGAGCGCAGACGGCGTCGTTTCACCTAACGACACAAAGGAGTCAATCGCCGGAGATGAGAAAAAGCTCTTCCAGAGGGCCAGTGTTGAGTGAAAATGAAAAGGAAATGAGTGAACTGTGAAAGTGAAAAGAAGAAAAGGCCTGCTTAGTGCTCGGTTTCCTGAAGTTTCTATAATTTTTTTTTTTTTTTTTAATATAACCGGGTGATAATCGTGTCTGGCAGGTCAACCCGCGGGTTGACCCGCTAGACACGATTTTAATCAACCCGATTATGACCCGAACCCGATTATGTTAAACCCAAACCCTATTTTCCCGTGTCGTGTTCGTGTCGGATTCGCGGGTCGTGTCAAAAATTGCCAACCCTAATTTTAATGTTATGGAGATTTGGAGTTTTTTCATGGGCTGTTGCTTATTGGGTGGTTGAATTTTTGGGAGATGCTTGTTTTGTGTTACAAACTTACAGTCCCAAAGATAAAAGACTACACTCTTTTCCGATTACAAAGGGTTTATCTGATTTTGTGCGTAATTTGTATGGTATTTGGTGTTGAAGTTCAAAGCATGTTAGATCAAATTTTTACTTAATCAATTTTAATGTGAAAAAGCAAACTACCTTGCAGTTCTTGTAGACTCTGTTCTTGGATTTTTCAGATTTTTAATTTTTTCCTCAATCTTTTACATTTCCATTCTCAAACCAAACATCTCTTGTTTTTTTTTTTTGGTGTCGATGACAAAAGCAATTGCAATTAATTCTTTCGCAGAAGCTCTTAGACTTTTTACAGACGTTTTTTTCTTCTTCATATTTATAGAGTTAAATTAGGCCACAAGTTAGCTAGACCAGAATATATATATGGCATCTATAATTATTGAAGGAAAGTGAAATATTAGTTGTTGGGTTGTTATTTGATTGCTTAAGCTGATCAGTCAAATAAAACCTTTCTTCATGACTTTTTCCTTTCTTTCTTTCTTTTTTTTTTTTTTTTTTTTTTTTTTTTTTTTTTTTTTTTTTTCTTTTTTTGGAGGGGGATGTTCATGAGAATCATGACAATTAGAAGTGATTCGAAAGTGCATGTAGAGGGTTTCCATTTTTTTTTTTTTTGGTAATTACCTTTTTCCCCATGAACTTCCAGCCTGTGCCATTTTGGCCCCACTAACTACCACTTCGACCAAAAAAGAGCATCAAACTACTATCTTTACATACTTTGGCCCCTTCCGTCAGTCTAATTCATGCAAAGACTTAAATGCCCTAACTTAATTTCAAAAATGACCTAAATACCCTCATATTTCAAAAAAAAAAAAACTAAAGGAAAAGGCCGCCACCCTTGAGGTGGCCGAGTGGCTCGCGGCTACCCCGTAACTAGGGGTGGCCGCGCGGCCACCCCAGGTTCTGGAGTGGCCGTGCAGCCACCCCTTAGGCCGGGGTGGGCTATGAGCCACCCCAAAGGTGTCCGGAGCCACCTCTAGGGGTGGTTCGGGTGCCACCCCCTTAGTTTTTTTTTTTAAATATATTAATTTTAATATTTTTTTATTAATTATTGTAAAGGGCATTTTGGTCTTTAAATCAAAATTAACGGTAAAAAAGGCATATTCCATCCAAGTTAACGGGATTCTCTTACGAAAGGGGCCAAAGTATGTAAAGATGGTAGTTTGATGCTCTTTTTTGGTCGAAGTGGTAGTTCGTGGGAGCAGAAAGACACAATCCGGTAGTTCATAGGGAGAAAAGGTAATTACCCCCTTTTTTTTTTTTAAAAAAAAAAAGTTGGTTGTTGAAGATCTGTAATTATTCTTCGTATGATTATGTCTTGCCTCATATTTAGTGTTATTGAACATGACTACTTGCTTAAACGCTCAAATTTGGACCACAATAATCCAAGGCACATTACCGAATTTTTAGTTTGGTTTCCCTTACCGAACAAAAACTTATAATTATCGGATTTGACGTAGGTGCTGTAGTTTTTTTTTTTGAAGTAATTACTATTTTAATTGTTAGAGCATTTGACATTAGTAATATTACTGAAAAATTGGTGTCCAAATAATATATGACGTGCTAGAATAATTGATTTTTTTTTGTCTTTCAATTTTGTATCTTCAACAAAATCTAGCATGCATATGTAGCTAGAGAGAAGAAACTTGGAAAGTGGCATTTGTTTGGATTTTACATGTAAAGATCATTAAGCATTATTTAATCACATGGGTTCTCCTTCATATAGGAATTCTTTAAGCCTGGAAGGTTATTCTCAACAAGTTTTATATGAGGAACATTATTTCTACAAACATAAATAAGTTTTAATATTTTCTTTCACTGCATGACTTCCAAATATCTAGAATTAGGGTCCTTAGGACTGGCCATTGGTTCTTTTGGCTATCATGTGTACATGTAACTTTTAGATTAGCCTTGGTGCACTGGATTAATAATGGCCTTTTTTTCCCCCCTTTTTTTACGCTACCCCACCCAAAAATGAAAAAAAAAAAGAAAAAAAAAAGATTTGAAAAAAAAAAGATTTCCATTGGTAGGATATGAGAGAGCTGGATATCAAATGAAATATATATTTGTGTGTATTAACCTGTAAAATGCAACTTTAGATTGTAGAATCTTATAAATAACTTGTTTAGCTTGTAGAATCTTATAAATAGCTTGAACTGAGTGTGATGTGATTAAATGTAGGCAATGAGTAACTAGAGATAGACATCAATATTGATAAGAGTTGGATGCAAGAAAGTACCCGATGTTCAGAGCTATATCAAAAGGTGTTGAAGAATTATTGAGAATGGCACGTAGATGTGTGGATGTAGATAATATGATGAGGTGTCCATGTCACGACTGCACAAATCGATATTATAGGCACATTGAAGTGGTTGAGCGTCACTTGTTTATGCATGGAATTGATCAGGCATATACTCGATGGAGATTTCACAGGGAAGATCTGTATAGGGTAAACGCGACTATGTCTTAGGATAACTTCAAATTGGACTTGTAGCAAAAATCACACAAGAGTGGCTTAGAGTTTCATCTGGGAAAATGCTATAGCAGGACTCGCTCAAATTTATACAAAGACACCTACTAAATTCATTTTTCAAGGTGTTGATATGAAAGATTCTACAATGGTGGCCAATGCTAAAGTCGAAGCAAGGGCCAATGTTCCTAAAGGTATTTCTCGTGAAAAATGGCCTGCTATATATGACTCATTTGAATCCGACTACTAGGTGGTAAATATATCTTATTATCTTGAATAGTCAATTAAGATTGATAAGATTTGCATACAATTGTAAGAAATCTAATGAGTATTTTTATTTTTGGTTAAAATTTTAAAGGCGGTGTCTTCCCGGAATAAGGAAAATAGAAGTGCCATGGTAACAAATCATGCCGCCAGCGCCTGTTCGTTCGTTAATGTTATTTACAAGAAGATAATGATTTTATAGTATTATAATTTTATAGTAACGTTATTAAGTGTAACTGTTAATTATATGTATTATGTGTAGGCAAAGATTACTTCTCAAAGGCCCAAGCGTATCAAAATTTATAAGGACACCCATACAAGAATGAACGGGACTTTTGTGAACCCAGATGTTGAGAAGCTATATGTAAGTAAATGAAATGTTTATTCATGATGAGTATGTATAATTAACATGTAAGAGTTATTTAGCTAAGGTTTATATGGCTTGTTCAAAATGAAATAGAGTCAATAGCAAACTCTGACAACCTAAAATACCAAAGAAGAAACATTTTGCAAGTGCTAGAGGGGCATCGATCAAGACACATTCGAGGAATGGGGGGGAGGTGTCATACTTATACGGTCAAGTTCCTCTCGTGCGTGCCACGCCACCTAGTCTGACAACCACGATGAGTGTAGGATCAAACAACAAGAGTCAAAGAAATAACAGCAAGAGATTGAGAAAAGATTGGAAGAATCATTATCCCATATTTCTAGGATGGAGGCATCACATGCTACTATGCAGACATCATATCCAATTGCGAACCCAGATGTTGAGAAGCTATATGTAAGTAAATGAAATGTTTATTCATAATTAGTATGTATAATTAACATTCAAGAGTTATTTAGTTAAGGTTTATATGGCTTGTTTAGAATGAAATGGAGTCAATAGCAAACTCCAAGAACCTAAATTCCACCAAAGAAGAAATAGTTTCACAGGTGCTAAGGAGGCATCGCTCAGGACACGTTCGAGGAATGGGGCGAAGGTGTCATACCTACACAGTCAAGTTCCTCTCGTGCGCGCCAAGCCATCTTGTCTGACAACCACAATGAGTGGACAACCAAACAACAAGAGTCAGAGAAAAAAGAGCAAGAGATTGAGAAAAGATTGGAAGAATCATTATCCCATATTTCTACGTTGAAGGCATCACATGCTACTATGTAGGGACAATTGGATATGATGCCAATGTGCCTGCATAGTAGCATGTGATGCCTTCAGCCTAGAAATATGAGATAATGATTCTTCCAATCTTTTCTTATCTTGTTGTTTTTTCTTTGACACTTGCTATTTGATCCTGCACTCATTGTGGTTGTCAGATTGGGTAGCATGGCGTGCATGAGAGGAACTTGATTGTGTAGGTATGACACCTCCCCCAATTCCTCGAACGTGTCCTGAGCGATGCCCCCTTAGCACTTATGAAACTATTTCTTCTTCGGTGGAATTCAGGTTGTCAGACTTCGTTATTGATTCCATTTTATTTTGAACAAGCCATGTAATTTAGGTTGAGATCCTTATGTAATTTATGTCCAATGTGAACTTCAATTTCTAGGCTTGAACATTTATGCTTGTATTCATATTTTTAATTGAATGTAAATCATATTTTACTCAAATACGGTGTGAAAAACTTGTATGATGTAGGAGCTTAATGGCAAGTTTGGCAGATAATTATATAAATATATATATATTTTTAAAAAACTGAATGGTATTAGTGGCGACATCTTGATCGCTGCTATTGATTGACCAATAATAGTGACATCTTGATTCCTACTATTGATTGTCACCGCTATTAATAGAGAAATAACGACGATACATGGTTTTGGTTCAAAACTTATTTAGCGCAGACAAAAAAAAGTTATAGATGCGACATGTAAAGTGATTAATAGCGGCGACAGTAAGACTTTTAGCGGCGACAAAAGGTCGCCGCTAGTAATTTTTTTTTTTTTTTGTAATGCGGTACGATATCAATGTGAAGAATAACATTATTCTAAAAAAAAAAAAAACTTAGAATGAATTGGCACAATGATTGGTCATATGTAAATATGTTATATGTAAAATTTTGAAGATAAAATAACTCTTCTCTATTTCTCAAATTGGAGAGGATCTTCTTCGGCTATTTTCATATATACTACAAATACCACCGCATTGATTTTATATGTGCGCGCGTGCATGTATGTAGTGTGAAGTTATTAAATGGTGTAATAGCTTCCATGGTCTGATGTGGATTTTCTTATTAGACTAAATCATAAAACTAAGATGTTATATTTTTCTACTTTCTAATTAAGATGTTATCATTAATTAATTTAAATTGTGTGTATGAATGGCAAGCTACTAAGTACGTAATTCAACCTGAGAGTCGTTTTTGAAAATGAAGTCTTGAATTTATTCTAGTAATCAAATGTCGCCAAATGAAGGGATATCGATGCATGTTAGAATAAATTTCTATAATTGGGCTTCCAGTGATTATAGAAATTTGCTGAAATGGATTAGGCATATACAGTTATACCCTATACATATAATGACATACTGATAGATGTAATAGTATTAAGTGATCACTAAATTAATTGGTGTAACCCCTAATCTATGATAAAAAGAAAATATATATATATATATATATATGAAGATGATGATCCCTCTCCTTTCTATACATTAGAAAACTCTATTCACATCAAGTTAATGGCGATCTGTAGGTATTCTAAATTAGACAAAATTATAGAATTATTGTGTTGTTTTTCCTAGTATATATGCTTTTATATATGTTTATCGATCCAAGAAGTTTTCGAAACCCAAGATTGAGAGATTTCCTATAATTTTGATCAGGCAGACCAAGATGTCTTAACTGAATTTGGTTGAAACTTGGATATATACAATAAAAACCCATGCATATCCAACCTTTTGGCTTCGATCTATAGGTACCAATTTAATGCATACACTACATCGTAAGTAGATCCAAACCGATTCGTGGAAAAACTAGCTAGCAGCCACAAATGTAATGTCAATTCACTTATTATTGCTATTCTATATATCCACACCAAACCATACATTTGATTAAAAAACAAACTTTTAAGGATCAACTCTTCTTAGTTCTCCTGAAGCCTTCTTCCTTCTTCAGTATGGCTACTGTATCCTACATCTCCCCCAGCAGAATTTGAAATACCCTCATGATCACAGATCACCTGCAATGTTATTGAAACAAATTAAAAGAAGAGTTGAATGAAAGGCCCTTTCCTTTCCTTTAGTAGTCTAAAGAGAGAGCTTTTATACCAAATTGGTTAACCTTAAAACCAGTAAAGACGGCTCCCCAGATAATTACCATGCGGCTGCTGAGGAACTTGGGATTGCGACTCTCCACGTAACCTGAACCATGAACCAACAGCACCTTTAAGCTTATCCACCACACCCGTTCCCTGGCTATCCAGATAGCTCGATTGCGTCCGTTTCCCATAATTCTCATCCTTGGTGCCTAACCGGCTTGCTACCTCCTTTGATTCTGTCACCTTCCCCACAGGCCGCATCTTTGCCTTCTCTGGCTCTTCCGGCCTCCTCTGCTTGTGTAATGCATCTGAAATCAATTCAGATAGCGCCCTATCCTCGTCACCAGGCCTCAACTTCTCCAGAACGTAGTCCTTCACAGACACTACTCCTTTGTCTTCATTCCTGGTTGTGTCATCTTTCTCACCATATCCGAGCTTTGAAGCAACAACATTACTCGCAGAGATTGCTTTGTCAGCGATGGCAGAGGTGGCAGCTGATGAGATTTTCTCAGCGTAGCTGCTCTGGTTTGATGGTTTCCCGGATATATCATCATGTGGGTAGTTTTCCAGTTTGGTAGTAAAGCTTTCTGGGAGTTGAGGTTTATCTCGGAAGGCTTTCGCCTCTGGCTCGGGGGGAACTGGTTCTGGAGAGAACTGGTCATGGCTTCCAGTAGGTAAATTGGTAAACTGATTGCCGGTTGAAATGGGCAAGTTATGGTCTGCTACTCCAGCGGATTTTGGATCCGGTTCATCATGGACATTCATTTTGACAAATGACTGAAGTATTGGGGTGATTCCTGCTACCTCACCACCTGATGCATTATACATAAATGATTCAACTTCAAAACTGCGCGCTAATTTCATTGTACTCTTTTCCTTCACAATAAATTTATAAGCTGCTCTTTTCATAATACTTCACGAGATTTAAAAGTATGAGATTATAATTAATTTAGTAGATATTTCGAAGAAGTGAAAATGAATTAATTTAATGTATACGTACACACACACATATATAACAGTATAGAAAATGGTCTGACCTGTGCCTGTTGGATCAGTGGCTTTGGTCCCATAAACTCCTGGAGAATGTGATAATGTAATTGGCTCACTGATTTTGGTAACGTATCTCTCTTCTGACACACCATGAACTTCTGGGTCTTCAACTGTTTCTTCATCCTCGTCATCTTCCTCATCAAGATCATGATCATCAGCAATATGATGGCCAACGCGTTGATAATCATGATCATGATCATGGTCGTGGTCATGACCATGGCCATGCTTCTTGAGCGTGTCCTTTATCTTCATTGCCTTTGCCTTCACCTTCTTCATCACCGACTTCCTCTCATGGGCGTGCTCATCTTCACCTTGGGCCACTGAAACAAAACATTCACAATCACCACAAGAACAGAGAATTAACACAGATTACATATATACTTCCCAGAAATTAAACAGAGACCTTACCAGGATGCAGAGCAGCATTATGGGGGTCATGATCGTAATTGTGACCATGATCAGGATGTGTTATACGTGAATCCATATTTTCAAAGAAAATAATCTGCTTGGTTGTTGTAGTTACTGTCCAAGAAGCAGATAGTATACGAAGAAGACAAAACTTGAAGAGTTTATATAGAGAAGACCAAAACACACCGCTTTGCCACCTTTGCACGGGTCTGGGCCGTCTGGCGTTTTATCGGTGAGGACACGTGTAGCAACAAGGACACGTCTCAGTTCGGTGACGCGTGGTACGTAAGTACTTGTACACGTGGCACAACGTCGTGTGGCAATATTCTTTTTGTAGTGGACGATCTTATCAGGAGCGGGATTGGATAGCCTAGAGAGTTAACGCATTTGGATCCTATCGAGTATGGATCCTCTCCAGAGTTAACGGCTTCTTTATAGAGCATTACGTTTAGCGAGCGGGAGAGGAACACATCCGTTACACACGTCCACAGATTATGGACCAATAGCATCCCCGTGAAGTAATGTTTTTGGACCATCACATTAATATAGTGAAAAATTACAGTTTAGCACTATAAAATACAACTGCAAGCCTTTTTACAAGTAGTTTTATGAACTGTCGACTCTACTCTAGCTTCTAAACAATCAAAAAGTTTTAAAAATGTCAATGTTATTGAAATATACCTATAATATTTATGTCACGTGTCATTTTTCAATTAAAACATAATAAGCAAAGAGGTCATCTTGTATCAACCTGAGCTCCTTTGGACGCATTTTTTCACGTAAGAAGTGAATAATATAAGCATGAAGGTAGGGGTTAAGTGGAGCACCTCGACCCAACCACCACTCTAAGGTGGGGCCGGCTAGAGGCTTCGTCTACATGGCGTACACCTGATCGAGATGTTAATGAACAAGACTTACCTCTATTTATTGGGGAAGATAATATCTTCCGTTTCGTCCAAGCAGGATCCAAAGTATCTGTCTTATAATAAAAAAAATAAAAAAAATTCAAAAACAAAACAAAATAAAATTTTATTTTTTATTTTTTTTTTTAAAAAAAAAACAGAAAATAAGTGTTTGGGGGGGGGGGGGGGGTGGCTCTTGGCCAACCCCTAGGCTCGGGGGTGGCCACGTGCCACCCCCTGGCCCTTGAGGGTGGCCATTTAGTTTTTTATTTTTTTTAATTGAAAAATGGTAAGTGGCAGGGGTATTATATGCATATTTCGATGAAATGAGCATTTTAAAAACTTTTTGGTAGTTTGGGGGGTTGGAGTCTAAACGTTAGTAGTTCGTGGGGTTACTTGCAAACGGCCGGCAGTTTGGAGTACTAAATTGTAATTTTCTCTTAATGTAGAGTACGTATAGACACACTTCACTCTAATTTTCTTTTTTAAAAAACAAATAAAAATTCTGGTATCTATTTTCAGGTACATTCTTGTTAGTTGGCATGCTTCAACTACCATTAATTAAAAGGAAAAAAAAAGAACATCAATGATAGATGGAACATGCCAACTCAACGCAGATGTACGCTAGAATACAAATAAGCATTTCTCTATGTTATATATAAAGCGAGAAGAGAAAAATATTTTATCAAAGAGACAATATATGTGTTTGGTGTCATCCTCTTACATATTTTTTTTTTTTTATAAATTCACCTTTAAATTTAACGATAGATTGGTCCATCTCTTATACCAAGACACTCAACGGAATTCGCAAGTCGCAACACGTACCCAACGTAACCCTTTATGTTTCCTGCATTCATGATTTCTCAAATTCTTGTTTTTGATTAACTCATCCAGTACTCATCTTCAATGCATGGTAACTTGGTAAGTATATTGGGAAAATGTCCACTACTGACCCAGATTTCAAAGGTTAAACAAATAAATCTTACAATTACAAAGAAAAGAAAAGAATCCTTGATAAGTCGTTTTACGTTTTGATTTTAGTTACTTGAGTTAAAATAAAGTGATAATTGCATTACTGGTTCTTAGAGCTGGTCTAAATTATGAATCACTCTTTGTGGTATTATAATTACAAATCATTCTCTGAATCTGTTTTTTGTCTACCAAGTAAACAAAGTCCATTACTAGATTATAATACAAATGATATTTAGAAGTTGTCTCACTATTTATATGACGTGACAAATAACGGATTCTGTTAATTTGGTGGACGAAAAACAAGTTTAGGGAGTGATTCGTAATTATAGTTACTACAAGGACCATTCATGAACTTTTTGTATCACAAGAAATGATTCGTAATTTAGGTCAACTCTAGAGACCAATGGTTCAATTATCCTTAAAATAAACTTAACAAGGAAAAAGTTTTTTATTTTATTTTATTTTTCAATTATTTCTGCTCTGTACAAATTGTGCACAATGCGCATCAAGAGCGCAAGTTAGCAAGACCCTCGCGACCCCTGATATAAAAGCCACCCCAAACGTGACCGCCAAAACTCAATTCAATTCCATTTCCAAAATCAGTCTGTTACTCTCTCTGAAATGCGAACTCGCTTCCTCAACGTCGACTACTTCTCTCCGAGCCAAACCCTAGAACCCCTAACCTTCCTTCACCTCCCAGTCCCTCGTCTCTCTCCTGCCCCTCTCTCCACCTTCCACGACTTCGTCCCCTTCCTCTCGCCCCTCAACGTCTTCCTCCCAATCCACTCTTTTCAGATCCATTCCGCTCTCCCCAAGTTTTTCTCCGCCGTTCTCCCTGACCATATCGACGATGCCACAATCGAAGACTTCGGTGCCTCTGTTCCGTCTCAGAGCTGCAATGCTTGCTTCGACGAGAGTCGCCTTTTGCAGGTGAATCGCCAGATTAATTGGCTTTCTTCTTGCCTGATTCTGCTGTTTTAATGTTCGAGTGAAGTTGTTAGGGTTTGCTATTTGAAGTGAAAAGTGAGCTTGATTTATCTATATTTGATTTTAGATTTTGTCTCTTTTTGCTTTTGTTTTTGGCCTTTTTGTTTTCCAAGTGTGTTGTTCTTCACAATTTAACTAATTCTGCTTTGGAACTTGAACGAAGATTTTTTACTATGTCTTTTAGGGCTGAACCCTTGAGTTTACTCTAAACCAGTGTAATTTGGATGTACTCGATTATTTCTTGAGTAATGTTTTTCCAACATTCGAGAAAGCCGTTTTTGAATGTGAATATGATGTTTATGTTTTTTTTTCGATTTTGGATGAGAAATTTTAGTTATATAAGGGTGCGTTTGGGATTGCGATTTCATAGAGAAAAAATGTGATTTTAAACCAAATCGCAGAAAATTAACCGTTTGGAAACTGTGTTTTTAAAAAATTGCAATTTGAAAACGCAGAAAAGTGCTTATTCAAATCGCAGGCAATGGGGTGCTTTTTTGAAAACGTAGTATTTTAAAAGGTTAAACTGCAATTTTAAAGGCCAAACAACGATTTTGCCAAACGCTTAACCGCGTTTTTAAAAAATCATTTTTTTAAATCGCACATTTTAAAATCGCTATTTTTTAATCGCACTTTTTGAAATCGCAAATCCAAACGGACCCTAAATCAATTCGGTATCAAAGGCAAAACATTCTATTCAAGTAAATGCATGATCCGCAAGAAGCTATTAAGCTATGTGATATATCGAAAATGGAAACAACAAAAGTTTTGAAGTCATAATTTAATTTTCTTTCTTTTTAGCCTTTTTCCCCCCCTCTCTGGGGAACCGAAAGGAGGAGAGTAAGTTATCATTCTTCAACTCGTTTGTTTTCTCAAAACTTCTACTCCAAGCTTAATTTTGATCTTTTTGGTTCAGAAATTCAGTTTTATGACAGTTCTTGCATTAATGACACAACCAGGTGGAAGCAAAAGTTTTTTGAATCTGAACTTACATTTTTTGAAATTCTCGTGCAAGTTTGGTTGAAAGGATTTTGAGGTATCTGGGAGTTTAGCGCGTTGGGATCCCTTTTAGTTTATATAGATTGTGTTGACTTGCAGCAAGAAGCTGGGGTTCTCTACGAAGAGAAGGAAGTGGAGAGTCAAACAACTTCTGGATCTGAAACTCTAGAGACTGAATTGCCAAAACCAAAAGTATGATAATGGCTTTCTCACTAGCTTTATTTCATGCTCTTGTTTGGTCTCTTCAGGGGTTTTCTTTAGAGTATATCTCATTTCATTGCAGAAGGATAATGGGATTGCTGTTTATGATAAGGACGCAAGAAGATATGAAGTAATCCAATTCGAAACACCAGAGCTGGATGATTTTTTGGTAGAATGAATGTCTACAAAAGAATGGATCATTTGGTTTCCACATCTTTTTGAAACTTATTGGGATGTGCTCTTGGTTCCCTAACTGTGGCTGAATTTTGCAGGAAAATGCCTGCTTTTTTGAGAAAGAGCAGATGCAAATTTCGTCTGGAGTTCCAAACAATGAAACTAATCTGGTATATATCTTAACCATCTTATAACTCATAGTATTTGTATAATATGCTAAAAAATATATTTCCGTTCTAATTCCCTTTGCCACAGCATTTGTAGTTGATGAAGGATAATGCAGTGTGTGTGTATGTCCTTGCTGTTTGGTTTCAAATTGTCTCAGGAAGACATCATTGAGTAGCCTCCCTGTTTTGTTTTTGTTTTTGTTTTTTTGATTTCTTTTTGTATATCTATTTACTGACTACTTCTCTTACCTGTTAATCTTCTATGCTTATCTGGTAGTAGCTATTAGTAAGTGATCGGCTGCTAGGACGAGAGGTCTTTCGAGCCTCCTCTGGCCTAGATAATCAGATGTGAAATCCTGCACCGGAGCACTATCACGATCCCCTGTGGAAAAAAAATTATTTGTGGAGACAGAAATAAAGATATAAAATTCCTACCAAGATAACTGGAAATTCCAACAAATAAAAACCCTAATGAACCTCCTTGCTAGCTTGCTTTACTTGATTGCTTCGCTTGCTTACAGAGAGTGAGATGTATCTATCTGTACGAGATGCTACCCATGCTCCTGTGTTGGTTTTATGTAAATTCCAAAAACTAAAGCAAAAGGAAAACTATTTACTCTCTAAGAGGCTTTTAGTTGGACTTCCTATAACAGAAGGTGAATTGACTTGAATCCTTTAGCATGAATATTACAGGTCATCGTAGGTTACATGGTGTAAAAATCATTTGTCGTAGATTATTTTTGCCGTCTATATTTATTTCATTTATGATGAGAAACAAAAAGTAAAAACGGTTTTCAGATTTTGATAGGATTAGGTACTCATGCCAAATTAGTTTTACTTTTCTTGCAGTTGTTTCCCCCCACACATGATTTATATAAATATATATAGGATTAGCCTTGTGGCTTGAGCATGAAAACATGAAACCTTTATGATTGGGTCACAAGAAAGCAAAATAGGAGAGATACTTTATTCATTTAAAGTATATTGGTAGTTACTTTGTTATATTTTAATTTTTTGATGGTAACTTGTTTGTTATTGCTGCCTCACAACATTAGCATATTTTAGAACAAGAATTTTCTATATGGAGTCTAACAGCATCCAGGGGTCATTTTTCAGTTTTTGCAATTTGTTATCTGTTTAGGACTTCTGCAATAAAAAAAATTACAACTTGATTTGTTTCCGAACTTGGGTCTTTTTTGCAGGAAATTCTTAGGCAAGCACTTCCAATGCAGTCCCCTCATGAGGTTCAAGGATTGATTTATTCGGTTGAAAATGTTACTGCAGAGTTGCACATGGAGCAAAAGGTTTATGTCTTTGAAGATGAGAGTTTTGTTCAGGATCAAATGTGCTTCCAAAGAAGTGTATTTCCCTCTCTAGAAGTTGATGAGATGAGTCTGAAAAGTGTCACATACTTGTCTGTAGAGGAAGAACTTGTTTCACTTCTTGAAAACACTGAACCCCAATGTTGGCTTCAGAAAGATAACATGGCCATAAATGGCGAGGAAGTTTTGGGTTCTAGGGAATATGATATATCAAAATTTCTTTCAGATCATTGTCTATCAAACCAATGCCTGGAACCTGGGCTGGCATCAGTGGACATTTTCCCAGAAATGGACTTCATAAGCGTCATGGAATCTTCAGAGACTCAAGGAAACTCCTCATGTGAAGGGGTATCACATGTTGACTGTTCCTTCTTAGTAAGCCCTGTTATTTTTCAGGAATTCCAGTTCCTTGACATGGACTCATCTCCACATTTTGAAATCTTTACAACACAGAGAGCAGATGAACCAGAAACATGTGACTGGATGTTCAGGGAAGACATGAACTTTAAGAATTTCAACGAGTTGATTGTTAGCAATGAGCTAGCCTTTGTAGATAACACATTCAAATCATTGCCTGTACCACTTTTCTCTGATCATGAAAAGTTAAGGTCACTATGTTGCATTGTTGTGGAAGTACTAGCTGACTTAAATCCATTGCCTCTATCTGTATCTGATGGGATATACTTGGATTGGCACCTTTTGGAAGAAGATAAATGCAACTCTAGAATCTATTCTTCCTATCAGAGTATGTTGGAGGAGGTAGATTCACGTAGCTTTGATTTTGATCTGGAATCTCTTGATGATGGGACGTTGCTACTTGACTTTGTTTTCTCAGATAATGCTTTGAATGGGCCAAACACAGAAGAAAGGAAGGAATCACAAAAGTTGCTTTTTCATGGAATTTCTGTGCCTACTGGTCATATGGTGGGAGCTGCTTCAAACAAATTGTTGGATGATGAATGTCCACAACCTGAAGAACATTTAACTGAAAAAGATAACGAGAGGGCTTCGTTGTTATTCAAGTCTATGTCACAATTTAATGATCTTGATTTTTTCTTGAATCCTCGGAAAGCTAATGCTTGGGAAAATAATGACTCTGCTATTAAGGCAGTTGACACTAATGCTAAATTTCCCAAGATTCCATCCAGTAACTCAAGGGCAGCATGTGCATCCACTGGAGTACAATTGCAGAAGAGCAATATTTTGTTGTATCAAGTTAAGCTGTCTGATACTATTCTGGCCATCATAGACAACTTTGAACAGAGCTATCTAGCCATCTTGCAGAATGAAAGAGAGCTGGTAAAGACAGATCTCCCATTTCTAGCTGCAGATAGTTTTAAATTGCTCAGCCTTCCAAAACAAAAGTTAATGGACCGCATTAAGAAAGCAAGCGCAAAAAGAACCACTTCTCACAGAGATGGAAACATTATGGTATTTGTTACCTTATGTGCAATTAAACAGATGGCTTGGTACATGTGTTTCTATGGCATCCATCCAGCTCATCTATATGTGGACAAGTTATGTCAAAGCTTGGAATGCTTAAAGTCAAGACTAGGCATCCTATGGTCCTTGATTGAAGATGCACACAGGAAGGTTGACAGAGAAGTTACTAACTCACATCCCTCACTGACTTGTGTCCAGAAGATTTTACATTCAAACACTACCCAGAGGAATTTGAAAGTGTTGATTGTGGCTGAAGAAATTTTCTGGCGATCGTTGAAGAGTTTGTTGATGTCCATGGGATTATCATTTAGTGAGTTCCAGAATAATTATGCACATGCAAATCAATCAGATCTGTGCAAAACTGAATTCACAAATACTAGAATGGATGCCCTGCTGGTTACAGATTGCCTATTGGTATCCCATGAGTAAGTTCTACTCTCGTAAGCTGTGTTATTCCACAGAATCCCTATTAATAGGACATCTTTAATATGGCACTGGTCTCGTAAGATATTGTACGATGTACTCACCCTTGATAGATCATAGAGCTTCGCATTTGCCTTTAACATGCCTGATTGTTTTCAGTTCTGAACAATATCATCTATGTCTATATCTGTTGAAGTTTCTGATTCATCTATTTGTTTTCTTGTTTCCTCTTTACTGCGAAAAAGGATTTCAATCATATTTAGCTTGTGCAGCGCTTCTGCGAGAAAAAAAAATTAAAAATGTTAAATTAGTGTCTTGCCAATCCTTTTTCTTGGAAGTGAGAGTCAAATGAGGGAAAAATCCTTGCGATGGTAGAATTTACGTCCAATTTCTTGTTGCTATGGCTTATTTCGTTTGCATCAGTAATTTATTGTCCTCATTTCCCTTAAACTAAAATTTGCATTGGTATCGGACTTGGAAATATGCCATTCCTGCTGCTTGTTTACAATAACTGTGTTAAGTATCTGTTTTTTGATAGTTTGGGGATTTTATATTTCTAGAATGTCTGTTTTTGTGCAAGTGTGGATCAGTTTTGTGTTTAGTGGAGAACTGCAATGTATGCTTAAATGCCTATTGTAAGCTATATGTATTTTGAAGGAGTTCTAAAACTGCAAATATTAATTCCTTTCTTATTACTCAAGGCATGTTTCTGCATTATTTCCCTTCAACAAGTTCAGCAAAATCTTGGAATATGGAGGTTCACATGGCTCTTCTAGAGTATCCTCTCTTTCCTCAGAGTTGGTTGGGTTGCCCCCTCTTCACTTCTTGAGAGTGGAACTGGATAAATTTAGTGCTTGTGAAGCACTTTGTGAAGGTGTTGATATGCCTCAGAATACTGAAATAATAATGGTAGGTCTCTGGCTTACATGCATAAAGACACATATATCTTATCTGTCTATTTGTCAAATTACATGCACGTCTTTGGCTAATCAACTGTCAAATGTCAGTCGTGTATAAATGTCATTCTATTCATATTTACTCATATTCATGTGGCACAATTTTGAGTGAAATGTAATATTACAAGATGAATATGGAATGTTACGTGTTGATGTTTCCATGGGAATATGTTTGGTTTGACTAGCATATGTCAGTGAAGTACAAACGTGTGCCTGAGATTGGTTCCAACTAAAAGTTTGCTGAATTCAAATTCAAGTTAAAGGTAGATATATGCTATTCAATTTGCAAAAACGGAGCAAAATAATTTTTGAAGCAGAATGATGAATATGACATTTGAACTGTCTGGTATGACATTTTACCTTACAGTATACTATTTTGGATAGGATAAAAAGTTTAAGTAATTTACATTTTCATCGGTTGGACATGGGGCTAGATCCATTAATCAAGATGCTTGTTTCTTTTTGTGGGTTCACTTTGATGGGGTAGCAACTTATCTGGTTTCATGACACCAAAAAGTAGCAATTAGAGAAAAGGTGATGACCCACTGTTGGTCCTGCCACAGCAAAGTCCTGGGAAGAAACACAAGCATATTACTTGTCCAAATATTTCTTTTTATGATGTGTGTTTGTGTCCATTAAATTGGTTGGTCAAATTCCTCTTCTTTTTTTGTTTGTTTTTATTGACTAAATCATTCTGTAAAATAAAAAACTTAATCCTATTCAATATAGAATCAGAAAGTTGTTGCAAACAGTGATATGCTTACAACTGATAATATATTATGGGTCCACTAAGATCTAGAAAACATGAAAGTGGGGAAAATATTTTGAGTGAGATATTGGAATTTTTTTTTGGGTGAAATTACAGTTAACCCCCTCCCCCAAACTATCTTCCATTTTACGAAGACACCTTCAAACTACCATTTTCGGTACTTAGCACCCTAAATCGATAGTTTCATGTCAATTTGCACTCTTCCTCAGATTTTGGTGTTAAAAACTTATAAAAGTATCGATTTGGAATGCTAAGTACCGAAAATGGTAGTTTGGAAGTATTTTTGCAAAAGGTGTAATAGTTTTTATGGGGGTTAAATACATTTAAGCTTCTTGAACTATCAACTATTTTTAAAAAAGCCCCACAAACTGACAGGAGTGACATTTGGATACATCAAACTACCATTCTGTCAGCCTTCCTATAATACCCCTATTTTTTTAAAAACCAAAATAATAAAATAAAAAAAAATTAAAAAAAAAGGGTACAACCCAAAATGTGGCCCAACCACCCCATGAGGGTGGATTGGCCACCCAAAATCAAGGACGAGGGGGTGGCTTGCGAGCCACACCCAACACCTCTGGGGGTGGCTCCCGAGCCACCCTTAACCACTCAAGGGGTGGCTCGCGGCCACCTCCAACTCATGGGGGTGACTTGCGAGCCAACCCCAACACCTTTGGGGGTGGCACATGAGCCACCCCCAACCACTCTGGGGTTGGCCGCGAGCCACCCCAGTGGCTTCAGCCACCCCCTTTCTTTTTATTATTATTGATTAATAATTATAAAGGGTAAATTTGGTTTTTCAATGGTCAAAGTGAGGGTATTTTTGGAAGATTTTGGTCAAATTTGGTTGTTCATCCATTCTAATGGTCAACGCTAACAGAGGGGCCTTTCTGCCATAAAATGGTTTGATGTATCCAAGTGTCATACCTGTAAATTTTTATTTTTGAAAATATTGGTCATTTTCTCGCTTTAACAAGATAAATTACCTTGTGAAGAATTAGTGGCATAACAGTTGGATATGATTTTTTAAGACACAAACAAAAATGTGGCTTTCTTTCATGAACATTAGATAACTTGAAATTTGAGACTATTTTTGATAATGGATTAAGATTTCATGATACCGATCTGCTAAAGGGATGCTCTGTCTCTATATCAGAATAAGCTGTCTCTTTCTAATGTTACTGTCAATTTTTGGTTCATGTTGTTGACCTATCAGTATTCAACTATGCTTACACTAGTTGTATCCTAGGAAGAGGATGAGGATATGAACATCCAGAAGCTAGAGAAACTGTTAAACTTTTTACCCATTGAGGACAAGCTTAATATGGGATCTTCAGGAGCTGCAGATGAAGCAGAAGTTTGCCGTATGCCTCTGCCAGTTCCCACTGTGCCATTTCCAATGAAATCAGAGAATATATCGCAATGCATGGTGCCTTCCCCTGAAACAGTCATTATTGTGAACACTCAAAATCGTAATAAGGAAATGATAGTATCCCGAAGAAGTACCTACCAAAGAATTCTTGCATTGGAGAAAGAAGGAGCGCAAGTTGTGGAACGAGATTCAGATTTGCCAGTGGATGTTATAATCAGTTCTGCTATTTGCCTAGTGTGGTATGATTGCAGAAACATTGGAAAGAAAGCAACTGCATTAGATGAAGCCTTTTCATGCTTACCTTTGTGCATTGAGAATATTGCGACAAATGTTTTAACGTTGCTGAGTTTTGCATTCGATGGCTGCATTCTGGTAATTTCCATACCTATATGACTGGTTTACCTAGGGGTATAGCTAAATCTGATCTTTTATTTGTCAAACAATCCTATGGAGAAACTAATGAATTCCCCAGCAGGGCTCTAAGACAAATTGAGCTCTTTGAGTTTTGCTTGAGATGTTCTCAGTAAGGGCCTATCTAGGAGCCTTTTGCTCAGATTGTAAAAATAAAAATAAAAAAAAGAAAAAGAAAAAAAGGATCTTGAGTAACCTACCATTTAACTTGATTTTTCACTCAAGACTGCTCCTACGATACCTCATCCAGGCTTGAGCAGCCTAATACTCAACTCATATCAGCTTGTTTCAGCCCTTGTCTCGAAAGGCAACAATAATGGATGCACAGACGCATGGGTTTATATATTTCTTTTTCAGAATTTCTTTGATGTTGTTGGGTTACTTCAAATAAGAAAAAAATTACTGATACATTGGAATAGGGTTTAACATAGCATCAGCATTCCATGATGACTCCTGCATTTTATGAATTAAACTCCTTTATTTTGTCCATGTATTAGAGATATTCTTGTAAACGACTTTAGACATTTTATGGGCATGAATGAAAATGATCTAGAAAATCACCTCATAAGGATATATCCTGACATGGTTTCATATTTAAATAGTATGAGTTTGTTCAGCTGATACATCCCATGTACCAGGGTTTAACCATTGTGGTGTTTGCTTTTGACAAAGTTTTGTTGCTTAAAAAAAAAAAGACCAAAAAGTGTTGATTTGTTCTAATATATAATTGCTTTTGTACGCTTGGCCTGGCCTGGTTTATCCAATTTAATATTAAGTGGAATTTTGAACTGCTTTATTTACTGGCAAGAGTAATGGAATCTAGTATATAATCACAAAATTGAAAACTTTGCTTATCATATTCTGCACAGTGAGGTAGAATAGTCTAGATGGTTGGTTGGAAGATGAAAGTTGGTACTATAGATTATTACTTATCAAAAAATTTATTATTGATTGTTCTTGACAGTTATGACTCATGCACTGAACTTATTTTGAACCCTTCATTTGTATATTTAATATTTTTTCTCAGGTCTTTGAAGGAGAAAGCAGCTTCCTTTCCACAATAATGGAATCCTCAGATGGACTCTATGCTGCGGCAGCGAGCCTGGGAATTGATTTGCAGCTCTTTTGCTCCTATTCATCTGAGTTGACGGATGAAATTATATTGAGCTGCATTAGTTATGCCACTAAGTTGACTAGGGGCCTTTATCCTAAAATGCCTGAGTCAGAAACTCTTGCAGAATCATTTCTTACTAAATTTCCGTCCATTAATCCTTTGACAGCTCATGCAATACTGTCTTCAAGAGGTATTCTCATTGAATTTCTTGAATGGTCGCATGAATTCAGGATCCATGCAATCCAAAAATATCATGTTTCTGAGGAGAGTGTCACATTGTTTAGTGCTTTGTGCAAATATGGTGAGCTGGAGGATTCTAAATCTATAATGACAGACTGCTCCTCAGTATCCTCTGGTCCTGACTCAGAAAGGTGCCGTTTTAATGTGGATTCTGGAAGAAAAAGACGAAAATATGGTGGTAGCCCTCAAAAAATTGACAGACGTATGGATGAAATACTACATTTTTCGCCACTAAACCAATTCACTGACGACACTTTGGAACTTTCTACAGTGTCCAAGCCATATAATCCATGGGTGTCAAAAGATCCCGAGATATTTGATGAGATCAGTAAACCTAGTTTACCTCAACCTCCAAATGTATTTTTTGGTCAAAAATTGGGATTGGATATGGGGATGACGATAAATCCCTCCAGTGTTACCAAGCCATACGGTTTTCAGTTTTCTAAGAGTCATAACATATCAACTGAGATAAAAAAGGCTTATTTCTCTTCCGGTGATATCATGTTTGGTCAAAATCAGGGATCAGATTCAGCTACGATGAACACTTTGGATTGGGGTAGCATCAAGAAATCTGAGAATCTTATCGGTGAAGTTATTGACCTAACTGAGAGTCCTGTATCAGGTCAGGACTGTTTTTCTATCGGTAACTCCATGAATGTCTCTCTTTTGGTGCCTGAGATGGATAACAATTCCACAAGAAAGCATAAAACTGTAAGAAAGTTGTCATTTGGTAAAGGCAGTCACCCTCCTTGCTCAATGGCTGCTGAGATCAACTCAGATTCAGATATCTGGAGTTTTAAGGAGGATCAGAGGCAAACTTTGCCAGAAGGAGCTAATGATTACTCAAGTACAGATTTAAAAAATGATATTTTGCCTGTAAAACAATGTGGGGTGCTCTTAGAGGAGTGCTTAACACAGAGATCTGCAGGAAATTTAAAGGGGTTATCATTCCAAGAGAATGGAATGTCATCTTATGGTGGAACACCCCTCTCAAATGCACTCAGTTCAGCCCATCCACATCAAAATTCACCCTGGACGATAGAGTTTCTTAACAGAATCAGGGAAAAGAGTAGATTGCGTCAGCAGTCCCTTCCATGTGACATGTCTTCTCCTTCTTTGGGGTATTCAGGGAATATATCAAAATTTTCTAAAAGAAGAAGTCCTTCTATTCTTGATTTTTTCAAGTACCGAGGAGGCAGCAGTCCTAGAAAGATACCAGAACAAAAGAGACAGAAGCAATCTATACTGTCATCAAGCTCATCCGAAAAAAATAAAAATTCATCCTCTCTTCTTCCCACATGGACCCCTGCTGATAAGAGAGCACGACAGGTGTGTCTATACTCCCTTTTCATATCATAGACAGTTTCCTTTTAATGCATACAACATTGCAGCAGTTCTGTTTATATTAATACAACTTAACACTCAGCACTCAATCAACTTCAGACACTATCTTTTGCAAAGAATGGAAGTGGAGGCCAAACCAAGCTCGTCTGGAGTGATAAAACTCATGGTCTGAGGAAAAAGTTCCAGAATCAATTATAAGATGGCAAGAAAGTTTTCCTGCAAAGTGTATTGACTTAGGATCATAATGAAAAAAATCTTCTGAAATCCTGCACATAACAATGGTATTTTTTCTCAGTCTAAACATAGAAAGATATTGAGTGTTATAGGTGTCATTTAACTTGGTTATTTTGTGCAGCCAGCAAGCCTGAACCTGCTGCAATAGCATCAACATGACGGAGATGTTGAAACATGTTTTAAAACATATATATAAGTGGGCTTTTAATGATAAGCTTCAACTTTGCATCTGATGCCCTGGCCATGCTACGAGTAGAATACTGCAACACTTTCTGAAGCAGATCTACAGTTGGCCTCTTTAACGGTAAGTTCGAACATTGCATCTGATACCCTGTTTATGCTAAAAGTTAGAAGATATGGTCAATAATATAGAATTGACTTCACTGATTTATTGTTTATGCATAAAAGCTTTTGGCAAAGACCCAATAGGCATTCTCGAATGCCTTATTCAAGCTTGAATACAAAAACTTTATTAAGCTTTACACCAGATACAACTCTCTCTGTCTCTCTGTGCAGCACGTAGTATATGTTTTGGACTCAACTCCTTTCCTCATATTGTTTATTTAACTGTGAGTAAATAATTTAGTAGAAAGTGGAAAAAGGAAAAACCACTTCGAACAGGGAAAGTGAACTTAATGTGAGGAAATTTGTGGGAAATTAAAGAGATCAAACTGACAACTAATATTGATCTTCAGATCTCCAAATACTTCAACTTTCAAAAACACAGGAGACTAGTTGACAATTCTATATGTTGATGCTATCTTCAAGAATTTGTCTTAGTATTCTCATTAGTGACATAAAAGGAAAGCACACTTGCTTTTTTAGGTAAATTGCACTTTCCAACCATAAACTTTGAGGCTAGTTGTAACTTTCCCCCTAAACTTCAAATTTGAGCGATCAATCTCCTAAACTATGGGGTCTGTTGCAATTCCTTTCTACCATCGAAGTTTCTCCAATTTCTATAATAATCTTGAAATTCACGTGCTTATTTTCTTCTATTCTTTTCTTTTCAGTGATCTCGTGATAAACATGTGGAACTTTAGTATTATAGAAAATTGGAGAAATTTTAGCAATGAAGAGACATCACAAATAATCACATAGTATCGGGAGTTGACTGCTCGAATTTAAAGTTTAGAGAGGACCTGTAGTTTAGGGTGGTAAAATGCAATTTACCATTTTTCTTTTTACTCATATAGTCTATTTATTGTTCATACCCATATATTTAAAACCAGAAGCTGATGTTAATTCTCGAGAATCTTTTCATAATAATAGTAGTGAACATAGTCAATCTTTTTACTTTTTGTAAAGCTAGAAACCATTTTAAAGCTCTTTTTCATGATGTGTTTCATAGCATGCAATGAGATTGAAAGCTTTGTATTAACTCTCCTTGGTTATACTGTGCCATATGCCAGTGAATTTGGATTGCATAATTCTATACATTCCAAAACCATAAAAATAGACGATTAATTAAAAACCAAAAAGACCATTCTGATAAAGCAATTTATATCTCATAGTATAGGAATTAGATGACAAATCTAAATCTGCCCCAACCAAACTCAGTGTCAATTTTAATCATTGGTGGCATGACTTATGAATATGAATTAGCAATTACAACTATCACACTTGTATGGGGTCGAACCGTTGAATCCCTCAGGTCTCCCTCCAACCCTTATATATGTCAGGAGGGGACACATTTGGTCTAAAGATCATTGGCATTAGTATGAGTATGAATTCATTGACAGCAGTATGCTTTAAATCTGAACAATATAATCTGGAATATGGGATTACTCCTTTTTTCTTAAGAAAAAAAATTATAACCATTTCAAATTTTGTTTCACTGTCATTTGGAGCAATAGAAACCTTTTTTAAGTGCCAAATTCCAGAGATTTGATTGTCTCCTAGAACTACATCCTCTAATGAATGTCATAAATGAATGAATAGAGGCTGCATGATGCAAGAATTGAGTTGATAATTATAAAATAATACATTTTTCTTGACTAGATCTACTGGCTTGGATTTTTTTGATCTGCAGCTGAGTATATTAGCAGAATAGGTTGATTTTCTGGTTGCTTATACTGTCCCAAAATGGAGGAATGAGCAATAAACGAATGATAACTTTGATGTACTTGATATTGTTTTCTTGACCACACTTTAATGAAAGTAATGGTCACACCTGGCTTTGACGCTCAATTGCTTAGTATATCTGGCTGCTCTACCATTGCTTAGCTCCCAGTCTCTGATATCCAGCACATTGGAATGCTAATTCTTCTTACCATTCTTGAGGTTGCGTACAGCCATCACTAGTTGTTGCCTCTCACCTTCTACCTCTGCAAATTTGAGACTTATCTCTGAATATCTCTCTTGCATTTCTTTCAACTCTTTGTCCATACATTTATTTCTTTCCTTCAGTAATGCCACTTCAGACGAAAAGTTGGTACAATTACACTCATCCTTAGTATAGAAAGTGGAGACTTTCAGCTCTTTCTCCGAGTGAGTTTCTACTCTCCTGTTAAAACACAATTAAAAATAATTAGGTAGATGAAAAAAAGAAGTGAAAGAAAATAATCAGTGAATATAAACTCAACTTTGCCACCTATGATAAAAGTTGCCTAGTACAAATTAAATGTTCGACTGGGCATAAAAGCTAAATATATTGGTAACAGATAGTAATTATAAAGGAGCGATGGATTGAGTTAAAAAGATATGGACTTGAAGTTCACTTAATTCAATGCTTGTACCTTTGATGTGGCACTACACTAACTTCTTTTTGGATTGACATGCCTTCTGCAGCACTCATTTTAGAAAGCAGCAGGTTTTTCATGCCATTTTCTCTTTCTTCAGACTCTCCATTGCAATTCATGAGCTTCTTCTCAATACTGGTGATTTCTTCTTCCTTTTTCACTAGCTGATGCTTCAGTTGAAATATCTGTTTCCTCAAGTTTTCTTTCTCCAATTCTTCTTTGTACAAGTTATGTTTTAACTCGTCATGGTGGGCTCTTAGTTTTTCCACTTCTGACAGCAGATTATTATTCACTATTTCCTTCTCATCTTTTAAGGACCTCATACTACTAAATTCTTCATGTATTTTTTCTGCTTCCTTCTTTGCTAAAGCTAATTTTTTCTCCAAATCACCCCTTTCTTTGTTCCATGATTGCATGAGCATCTCTTTTTCACCAATCGATGTCTTAATTTTATCCGTTTCTGCTTGCTCATAGAAGTTGTACTTTTCTTTTGTGAGCCTTTCCACCTCTACTCTAAGCATTTGTATCTCCATCGAGAAAGCCTTATGATTTTCTCTCTCATGCTTTTGTGCATATTCAAGTTGCTGGGACTTTTGGGCTAGTTCCAATGACATCTTCTCTATTTGCTTTTCATTCAAATGTATTTGGTTCAAAAGATCTTGCTTTTGTACTTCATTCTGATCTTTAATTTTTCTGAGCTCTTCATTGGATTTCTGGAGCAGTTCTTCCAGAGTTCTCTTCTGCAGGCGTAGTTCATTAGCTTCTGTCAGTTCTTTCATAGCCTGCTTCTCATGCTCATCAAGTTTAGATGCCATTTCCACAGAAAGCCTTCTAAAATCCTCCTGGAGACGCTCAGCCGTAACAGCATTATTCCACTTCGTCTTTCTCATGGCCTCCTCTGCTCGGATGGCTCTCTGTTCCTGCTCAGTTTTGGCAAATGTCATAGCATTTAGATCTTCTTCAAATGCCTGTGCCTGCTTCTCCAGTTCTTTCTCTAAACCATCAACCTGACCTTCAAGCTCATTGATGGAGAACAAACATTCTGATAAGTCCTCTGCCTGCTTCTTGATCTTTTCTTCTAGTCTTTCTATCAGGGATTCAAGTTCTTTTATTGTAGCCAAAGACACTGAACATTCATTTTGTGTCATCTGTTGTTGTACTTGGCTTTGCTCTAATTTCAATGAGATATCATAGTTTTCCCGCTTCAAAAGCTCAAAGTCCAAGGTGAGCTGTTTCATATGCATATCTAACTCTTCCTTGTGTTTCTTGTAGAAGTCTATTTCACCATTCAGGTCTCTGATATTTTCCTTCAACAAGTCTACTTCTTTTGAATCATTATGTTCTTCAGCCAGTTCTTTCAGTGTTTCTGGGTTCTTATCCCCATTCATTTTGGAAGTGGAAATATCTGATATTTTCCTATTTTTTATCTCCAGCATTTCTTCGAGGTCTCTCACTGCATAAATTAACTCAGAGTTTAAGTCTTGTGTCTTCTGCAGTTGTAATTGAAGATCGCTACTTATTTTCTTTTCATAATTAAGCTCTTGCCTCACCTCTTCTAATTGAACCCTTGTATCTATAATCTCAGAATGCAATCTTTTTGGAGCTTCTGCCTCCACAATACATTTCTGCAGTGAGTTGAGTTGTTCACATTCTATTTCGAGCGCATCTTTCTCCTCTTTAAGGCTAATAATTTGTCTTGATTGATTCTCTCCCTGCTTCCTCTCCTTCACAAGTTGTTTCCGAAGGGACTGTAATTTCATTTCTGATACTTCTGCTTGCCTCATTAGAGTAGCAATTTCAGTTTTGAGTTTTCCAATGGAATCATCTGAAGCGTCTTGCAATTTTTCTCTTGTAAGGTTTTCCTCAAGGCTGTTTGTTGAGTCAACTAAACTTCCATCCGAGGCTGAATCCACTGAGCAATATGTGTTTGATCTCTGATGCGCATGTTTTCTTGTGGTGATGGCATTGGCAATTCCCTTTTTATGGATGTTGCTACTTCTCAATCCAAGATCTGGTTGTGAACTTTGTATAGAATTAATATCCCAGCATGATGCTAATGTAGCACTAGAGCCAGTAGATGCTCTGAAGATGCCATTTTGTTCAGCAATCTGGGATGCGCTTTCATTCAGATACCCATCCTGTGCAAACAAGCAAGAAATAACTTAGTAACGACTTTCCAGATGATGCCATTTGTTCCTAGTATTTTTGATGTTTTGATGTTTAAGGTAACTGAAATTGTTGTCCTACTCCTGAACATTGTTAAAGGAAGACAGTTAAGAGAAATATGACGTGACAACTTACTTCAGCAAAATTGTACAAGTTTTCATCTGGACTGCAATTGCCTGGTTGGTTCTTCAAGCTTTCGTCATGGGAAAGAAATGGAGCTCCATGCTCTTCACCATCTCTGAGTTTAGCAGAACCATTAACACACGAAAAAAGAGAGCCAAGAAGAATGAGGAAGTTATGATGGATAGAGCGTTAATGATATGTGCTTCCTACTTACTTTTGGTCATTGGCTTCCTCCATCTTCTGAATTGTCACCTGTGTCAATAATTACTTTAACAATGAGGAATGAGAAATCATTCAAGCGTTTTACAATCCAACGACACGGGTTTTATTAATTGTGATATTGATAGTCAGAGCTCAAACAAAATGGAGAGAGAGAGTTACATGTAGTACTGCGCCAGAGTTTGCAAACTTAAGGGGCAGAGAAACAGTCAACGGTTTGGTCTCTGCCACAAAATCTGCGAGATCAATTGAAGCTTCTCCAACATAACCTGATTTTGATGATCCCTGCCAGAATAAACATATAGGAATTGCTAAGAAAACCCAATAGGAAAGAGGAGAAAAGCTGAGAAGCTGCTGCGACCATTCCATACAGTTGAAACAATGAAATTGTAGATCTTCTCATGGAGTTTTCCTGTTTTTTGTTCCCTGATGAGTTTCACTGTCTCATAGATAGGATTCTCCCACGAACAGGTTCCATCTTGAACTGCAGCTTTCTGTAGTCTCACTGTCGGCTTTCCAACATCCTCTGGCACCAAAGATATCGTCAGTGTAGACTTTTTCAATTTTGGCACCTGAAAATGGAGATGGAAAGCTGGGTAAGATCATGTCTCAGTAGAATCTGATATGATAAATAAGAAGAAATATCGTTTTCTTTTCCTTGGTGGAATTGATACCTGAGTTGCCTGAAACTCCAATTTGAATAAAGTTTTGACCTTTTTCTTCTTGCTCCATGACTTGAACATGTTTCTGGTCTTGTGTCTATTTCAGATCTTGGAAAATCTTCATACAAGTTTCACTCACCTCACTGGGATTTGGAGAAGTAATGACTTGTCATGATCTTCAACTAGTGTGGTATACAAGAATATTCTGAAAGCAAACGAAGGCTGCGGTCCTGTCAAACCTTATTTCCAGCTTAAAACACTAACTGAAGAGGTCTGAAGTAAGAAGTTGAAGACGGACTGGATAAAGAAATGGCAAAGTCCCAGTAGAAAATAGGAAGCTTCTCTTACGTATTATCCCAAGGAACATGACTCAATCACATTCTGGTTTAATTTTTGCTTGCATAAAGCAGGAGGCTTGGAGATATTGAATGACATAAATGACCCAGTACAGTACCTCAACGGTAAAGTCATCCTTTTAGGTATGGTTTCAGTGCCGCCTTTATGATTGCTTATTGCATATAATATTTAATGCCCTAGATATAATAGAGAATTGGAAATTCTTTTCGAATTCTAGGTATATAAATTGAATGAATATGAATATGGAATTTTTCTGGTGGAAATAAGGTTTGGAGTCTAAAAATGAATTTGATTGAAAAGATTGATCAATGTCATGAAGGAAATAGTTTTGTCCATCTGCCCAGTAAATAGATACACCGAAGTCACCGCCAGTTGGCGTGCCTCTGAAGTTGCTCCCTCTAGGTAATTAACTATTCAACATGGTTTAGAAGATCCACTAAATAATTAATAGCGTAATCAATTTTTTAGTGAGAATCTTACTTTTTCTTTTTCTTGTTTAATATAGAATCAAAGCGAGTGTTTTCACTTTTGAAAACTGGATTTTTATTTTAGGATATTTCAAAAGAAAACAAACATTTAAATTAAAACGGAATAGTTTTACATTAAAATAATAAATCAAACATTTTAAGAAAATTCGGAAATGTAATTTGGTAATGATATTAACGAAAATTCGGAAATTGACTCTTCCTTCATATGTTGTCTCTCTTCTCTTTTTCAATGTTTCTTTCGTTCTTTTTTCCTCAAGTTTCTCTCTTAACTCTTAAAAGAGCCCGTCGTACATAAATGTGACAAAAATTTTAGAGCATCGCGAAGTATAGTGTATTATTATTATTATTATTATTTTTTGATTCAGAGGTATTAGTGTATTTAATGGCAGAGGAAGAGGTTGATATCTGCCCTAGAATAAAACAATGACGCAATGATATTAAGGGGCAGAACCAGAAATTTTAATTTGGGGGTCAAAATTATATATAAAAAAAAAAATGGAGAAAATAAATAAGTTTTGGGAATCTATCCTATAAAACAAAATTAGATTTTAAAGAAATTTCTAAAATTTTGAAGAGGCCGAAGCTCCCAAAGCTAATACTTGTGTTTGCCCCCAATGATTAAGGGTGTTTAAGAGGGCAGTTAAAAGTTGTTTTGTACCGCTATTTGCCTATTCGCATGGGTTACAGGCGGATTTTCAACTTTTAATTCCGAGTGGGATATGCAGGTGAATAGCAGAATATGGGTAGAAAAAGACGGATAATATTTGCATCTGCATACCCATATATATAATTGTCTTATAAAACTAATAAGTCCTTTAGGGAAAGGAGTAGGGCAACCGGTTTATTTGATTAACAATTACATATGTAATATAGGCTTATTTTGGTTGTTTGTCGTCGCCTCACGCTTATGCTCTGACTTCTAAGGAGACTTAGAGACAGAATCCCAATTCAATTTGTATTTTCATATTACAATTTATAAGTATATTTAGTTCAAAAATTAAATTAAGCTTATCTTAAAAAAAACTCATAAAAAAAAGCCAAAAAAAAAAAAAGAACCCAAATGCAAAGTAGATGTTATCGGTTGTTAGTACAAAAAATTCGTCCAATATTTGTGGTTATGGGTGGATTTTGTAAAGTGTGGATACAATTACTAAAATTTACTATCGGTAAAATGCAAATACGGAATAAAAGTATTATCTACCTATATAATGAGATTTACATACCTACTTAGTATGAGCCAAAACGCCTTGGCTCCCACACATTTGCCCCCATAACTAAAAAATGGGAGATAGGAGCAATATCTAGGATTTTGTACCGGATATGATACATTTTATCAAAGCTACTCATTTCAAACGAACGGCCAAAATTGTAATTATCAGTACTTAATTTATTTTTTTTTAAAAAAATAAATAAATAAAAGAAAGAAAGAAAAAAGAGTGGTTTGGCAATTATATCATATCCCTTTAAAGTCAATATCATATCCTCTCCAACTGGCAAGATACCTAAAGATTATTATTTGGTGCCTTACTTGGGGTCAAACCCCACTTAAATTGCTCTGTAAACACGTGGGAGCATGTGCTCTCTCTCCCACCATCCAGTTGGATGAATAGGAGTTTTAGCTGGTATTTCCATGTTTTCAAATTTCAATTGAAAGCGAGGGACACGTGATTTCTTTAATTTTTATTTATTTATTTATAAATTAATTATTAGATATGTTTTCTTTTATGTGAATCATACATATCTAATAATTAATTTATTAAAAAAAAAGAAAAAAAAAAAAAAAGACTGTTGGAACTGAATAGCAATTAGATGTTAGTTAATTAGAAGCTAAATTATTCTTAAAGTAGCAGAAAAGCATATATTTGGGGTCAGATATGCTAAAATCACAACGGTTCTTAACTTCTTATTGAAGTAGCCAAAAGATAACTTTATTCTTTTCTTCAGGTAAATAAAAGAAGTTCATCAGCTTGAGCCTTTGAGAACATAGCAGAGCCTTACTGTAACAAAAAAATAAAAAAAATTCACTACGTCGTCGTAATGCACATATTATCTTTTTATTTTCTCATCATTCCAACTATTGGAAGCATATGTATGGGTGATGAGCGTACGTTAGTTAGGTGCCATGTATGGCTGCTGTTCCATGCTCTATGTGAGGCTACCAATTAATTAAGGGCCACTGTTTGAGGGCATAATTATTTGTCGACTGAGAGCAACCTTTTGATCCAGTCAGCAAGGTAGTTAAATTATCTTATCCCTACCCAACCATTAAAAGACAAAGAAAAAGAAAATCTTGACATTAATATAATATAATACGTTCCTTTAAGAATTACTTTTGAAAAAGAAAAAAGAAAAAAAACTTTGTCGTTGAAAGGCTGAGAGCTACTTGTTGGGCTGCATCAGTGGCATTGCCCGTTAATTCACCCTAAACTTCCCCTTATCCATATCTTTTACGAGTTTTAATACATATCGCTACAAGAAATATGAGCTTTAGTCTTTGCTGGCCGGTAACCTACTCTCTTAATTGATAGACCTGCTGCCCAAACTGATTATTGTTTGCATGGAATTAAGCACGTTGTCTCAAACTTAATTGCCTTGGATGCTGCTTGTATCTCTGTTTTAACCGTTCTCAACATTTCTGGATTTTTCCAACTCAGATCTAGTTTAATTTCTTTCACCTTCAGCCCTCCTTAGACGCACCACACCATCATCTTCCTTCCCTGTATTTTTGGTCTTTGTTTTTGGGTTTTAGTCTACGTGTTCCTTTTTGGTATTATCATGTTGTGGAGGCTCTCCATCCTCAACCGCTTTTCGGTAGTTGTTATTGTTATCAAGTAGGGGTTCGAGTAGGGTTAAAGGGTATTTCGAGGGTCATGCCTCAGTACACGTTCCTTGTATTGTGGGTTCGGATAGAGTTGAAGGGTCTCGAGACGACTATATATGCCCATGCACACGCTCTCTATTTTGGTGCTTATACTGCTTTATACGATCAATTTTTTGGCTTTTGTCCAAAATATAGAGGATTGGTTCCTTTATGGTTCCTTTGAAATCATTTATGAACCCATTTCTTATTTTCTGTTTTCAGAATATTCGACACTGTTTCTTTTGTTTGGGTTTGTTGTTAGGAACCCAACCCCTCTTAAATTTTTGTTTCATATAACCTTTTTTTTTTTTTTTTTTTTTCTTGTTATGTAATGTATTTACAAAAAATAAAATAAAATAAAATAAAAAATTCCTAATCAAGTTCTAGCTAGTTAATTTGTCTTTATTAAGAAAAGATAAAGAAATTACCTCTCTTCACTTAATAATCATCATATATAGCTAGTGGAAACGAAAGCCACGCTAGCTGTAAAGATCGAGCATAATTAATCGTATTCATCAATTAAATGAAGGCCCAACTGATTAAATAGAAGCTTGATGTACATGTGCTCCTTGTTCTTCATTTGCCTGTTGCATTTCAAACTCATGAAAAGGATATATATATAATGGAAGGGAGTTTTAGATCATAAAATTTAATTTATTTGCATAAAGACGGATCAACAATGTGACTATGTATGAGATTATTGTTAATTAATTTGAGTTTTATGAAGAAAGTAGAAACTAAATAATAATAATAAATTACATTGAGATCCAATTATTATCATAAAGTAATATTTAATTAAGACTTAAGACGCATGCATTTCAATCTCCTGACAAGACTTGCTTGTGTCATTTAGAAAATCATTACATGTAACATATTTAAATTATCTTATGTACGGCCAGAAGAATTCTGGAATAAAAAAAAAAATGAAGCTGTAAGTAGAAAAGTCGACAATAACAATTTGACTCCGGCCGCTTCACTTGGCTGTATACTTCGACCATTTTCGCTTAGCATAAGCATCTTCCAAAAATCGTCTCACATAAACCTTTTGAAAGAGAAGAATGCCGATGGGAAATGTTAGAATAAAATATATTTTTAATATAATATTATTGATTTATATTTCTTAATATAGGTCGATTTGTGTTTCTTTGTATAAATCGATTTAGGTTTATTTGTATAGGTCGACTTATTCAACTATAAATAGGGACCTATGTATTATAAACAATTAAGTTATATATTGAGCACAATGTAGCATTTTGGAATTTACTCTGTGGACATATGTCATAAATCGAACAACGTAAAAATTCTCTTTCTCTTTTTTCTCTCTTATTTCCGCTTTTATTTTATTTTAAATTTATACACAAATCTCTTAACAGGGAAAAAACCTCTTCATTACTATACCTATACCAATTCAATTGTGCCATCAACATGTAAACACCCTCTCTCTACTATTTTAGACATTGAAACCCCTCCACTTCTCTGGGTTAAACTGCACGTTCTTGTTTCATGAATGAAGTTCTGGCGGGTTCATTTCTTGTTTCTAATGATATATATATATTTCAGTTATTTTCCAATTTCCAAGGATTTACAGCAGCATCTTACAGTACTAGTACTGTATTACATATTTCCAAAATCCCAATCGAGTGAAAATGAATCTTGTAAATCGAAAGGGATCTGATATTTTGTTGTATCATCTATAGTTTTATGAACCTTGAACCCATCATAGTGCAAAACAAATAAGGTCTAAGGAAAATTTTGACATGGCAGGGAGGAATTTTTAAATATCTTCTTTAGAGATTCATATTAACAGGGGCGGAACCACGTGCAAAAGTTTTAAAATTTAGCTTAAAATATATAATTTTATAAATTTGTCCCCTCAAAATAATTTTTTTGTCCCCCCTAAATTTTTTTCTTTACTTTAACCCCTCTTTTATTTTGGAAAACCAAAAATATCCCTGCTCACAAGTCACAATCAAAGCCTGCATTGCCAAGCTGCACGTCTACAAGCAGCAAGGACCAGCACGTCTGTTGTGTCTGCAAGCTTACAAGTCACAATTGTTGGGGATAAAATTGACCTCGAGGACACGTGGATCCTAATTTTGAAACATTTCGGTGCTATATCTCGGAGTCACATCTCGAACATTTGTTACGACCTAGTAGAAAAAGATCGTCTAGGTATGATGACACCTCGGTCCTATTGAATTAAGTAATGATAATAAATATCCCGAGATCTCCTAGTCCGATCGGAGCGAACATATCTCGAATATTTACGCTTCGGAGGAAGTTTTCATCACAACCCGGTATAAAAAGATTGCCTTAGTATGGTAATACCTCAGACTTTCTACAACCCTGTTACGATGCGATGATATTCCGAGATCTCCTAGTCCGATCGGAGCGAACATGTCTCGGATATCATCACCTCGGGGGTTGGTCAAAGTATACTACAATTGTCTTAGAGTAAGATAAGACCAGTATCCCGGAAGATCAGGGATAAGCCTCTATCCCATAATCAACTGGATAAGACTGCTAATAACGTGGAATTAAGATTGAAGAGGCAGGAGTGCTATCCAATTTGAACTCTTTCGCCTTATTCAAATTCCTGAAGATAAGGTTAAGATTCGAACAGACTAGGACTCAAACTCCTAGTTCAACTGTGTTTTAAGAATCCCAGTAGAACTGCAACTACAAGCCTATAAATAAGACCACTATGCCAGGTATGAAATATATATTCTCTGAGCTTTTGAGATTACAGATATTCTCCAGAAAATTGATTTGAACTGACTTAGGCATCGGAGTGGGCGTAGTCGGCACCCCCGACTAATCGTTTGTTATTTTTCAGGGATCGAGGTAGCTCTATTGAGGGAGGAGGCGAATCACCAGGCGACACGTCACCATACCGGAAACTGTACCAACAGTTTGGGGCCCTCTGTGGGAACAAAGAGTTGTTCTTACGAAAAATAAATCTGTGATGGTGACTACGAGATGTTCTAATCCGGTTCAAAACGAAACCTAAGAAGAAGCGCAACGTCCAAATCTAGGTCGAGATGATGTCCGCGGAGAAGTAGAGTCTGCCGGTCCAGAGGCCAGAATAACCCAACTGAGCCAACAGTTGGCTCAGGCGCAGAAGAATGTGGAGGACTTGCTGGCTCAGAATGCTTTGCTGATAGCTGCTCAGACTCCACCACTATTGAATCATGATGCGGTTGAAGGAACAAATCCTAATGGAAACCTGGAAAGGTCAGGAGAGAAAGGTGAGCCACGGACCGAGGACCGTGTGGAGCCCATTAACCCGGTTCCACCCCCACCAACAGATGCTGAAAAAAGGCTACAGCAGATGGTACTGGACCTGGACGCGAAGTATGATGCACTATCAATAACTATGGATCAGAAGCGTGACGGGAAAGACTCTCTTGTGGATAACCTCTTACAGTATAAGGAGTCTATTTTTACCGAGGAAGTATCCAACTTTGACCTGCCCGGAAGGTTTAAGGTACCCGAAATCTCTTTTTTTTTTTCTTTTTTTTTTTTTTTTTTTTCAGGTAGTGAAGACCCAGTGGAGCATTTGGATAATTTCCGGTCTCACGTGTCCTTGCACAAGACACCTGACGCTGTGGCGTGCCGAGCTTTTCCCCTCACCTTGTCAGGAAAGGCCCGAGACTGGCTTAGGAACCTTCTCCCAAGGTCAATTGATAATTTCGACACCCTTGGAAGGAAGTTCCTGGCCTAGTTTGTGTCCGGTAGGACCAGAAGGAAACCCAGAGGGTATCTACTATCTGTACAACAGGGACCAAACGAATCTTTGAAAGATTATCTTTGGAGATTCAACCAGGAAAAGTTGGAGACAGAAAGTGCGCCAGACGAATTCATTTACGGCGCGATTTTCCAAGGATTGAAGAAAGATGGACCGTTGATGGCCGACTTGGCGTTGAAACCACCGAAGGATCTTCATACTTTTATGGTGAAGATGGACAGGTACATTAATCAGGAGGAAACACTCCGAGCCCTTCTCGGTAATTCTCAGCAGCAACAACAGCCTTCCATTGAGATACCCAAGAAAAAGAAGAATCCCAAGGCCATACGAGATGCTGGTCCCAGGGAGTACAAGAAGACAAAGAAGAATTTCGGAGATTACAAGTGGACTCCATTAAATGCCTCCCTCACCAAGGTGCTTATGAAACTCAAAAAAGATCTGAATTACCAGAGGCCGAGGCCCATTTAAGGAGATCCGCCTCCACGTTTAGCTCACAAATACTGTGCCTTCGATAATTCATATGGTCACCTGACCGAGTAGTGTGTATCACTGAGACAATTGATTGAGAAGTTCATCGAAAATGGGAACCTAGTTCGATTTCTCGTTAACGAGAGAAACCAACAGGAGCGGGACCAATACCCGCGGCCTAGAAGAGAAGAAGATCGGAGTGAAAAGAGAAACTATCAACTGAGGCAGGAAGAGAGAAGAGGAAGAAGCAGAGAACCAGCACCTCGGCCTCGGGGGGAAGAAAGAAGCAGGAGTAGAGCTCGGGTGGAGCAGCAAGACAACCTTCCCATCATTCACACCATCTCAGGAGGGCTTGGAGGAGGAGGAGAGTCCAATTGGGCTCGGAAGGCATATGCCAGGCAGCTGGATGATTTTGAAGTGTATTCGGTCCAAAAGCCCCCCAAGTCTTGGAAATACAACCCTCTGATTGTAGGGTTCTCGGATGATGATTATGCTAGAGTCTCACTTCCACACACAGACGCCCTTGTAGTCACCCTAACAGTAGCAAATTATCAGACTCGGCGGATCCTTGTTGACAGAGGGAGCTCGGCCGATATCCTGTTTAAGTCAGCCTTTGACTACATGGGAGTCCCACGGGAGAAAGTGGTCTCGATCTCATGCCACTTATAGGGTTTCGCTAGAGAGAAGGTGCTGCCTCTCGGTTCGATCGATCTATTTGTGACAGGAGGGACTTATCTGAGGCAAAAGGTCATCATGGTGAAATTCTTGGTAGTTGACAGAGTTTCAGCATATAACGCCATTATTGGAAGGACAACTCTCAACAACTTAAAAACTGTGACCTCAACACCGCATCTCAGTATGAAGTTCCCGACAGAAGAAGGAGTTGGAGTGGTTAAGGGAGACCAGAAGGAAGCTAGACGTTGTTACAACTTGTCCCTGAAAAGTACCCCGAGGCAGCACAATCTGGGTGAGAAAGCTAAGGAGGATGGGAAACAGCAATCACCGTTGGGGGAGCCCGTGGAAGGCTTGGAGGAGTTCGAAATAGGCGATCTGGGAAAGAAAGTTTGTATTGGATCACAACTCCCCCAACTCATGAAGGAAGATCTGGTGGCTTTCTTAAGGCGCAATAGTGATGTATTCGCCTGGAGCCATGAAGATATGCCAGGGATTGATCCCTCGGTCATTGTCCATAAGCTGAATGTGGACCCAAATCATCGGCCAGTGAAACAGAGAAGAAGGACTTTTGCCGCCGAACGAAATCAAGCTGTTGCAGAAGAGGTAGAGAAGTTATTGAAAACCAGATTTATTCGGGAGGTGGATTACCCCGAGTGGCTGGCCAATGTGGTACTGGTGAAGAAGTCTAATGGTAAGTGGAGGATGTGCGTAGATTTCACTGACTTGAATAAGGCATGCCCGAAGGATAGTTTTCCTTTGCCTCGGATTGATTTGTTGGTCGACTCAACGTCTGGACATGAGCTCCTAAACTTTATGGATGCTTTCTCGGGATACAACCAGATCTACATGGAAGAAGCAGATCAAGAGAAAACTACTTTCATCACAGACCAAGGACTCTACTGTTATAAGATGATGCCCTTCGGTTTGAAGAATACGGGAGCCACTTATCAGCGACTAGTGAACAGGATGTTTCGGAATCAAATTGGCAGAAAAGTTGAGGTATACGTAGATGATATGCTGGTTAAAAGTATTCAGGAAACCAAACACATAGAAGACCTCCGAGAAACTTTTCGGACTCTGAGAAAATACAAGATGAAGCTTAACCCTATGAAGTGTGCCTTCGGAGTTTCTTCAGGAAATGTTTTGGGGTTCATGGTATCACAGAGGGACATTGAAGCAAACCCAGAGAAGGTCAAGGCTGTCCTTGAGATGGAAGCACCGAGAACGACAAAGCAACTCCAACGGCTGACAGGAAAGATTGCGGCCCTAAACCGTTTCATTTCACGGTCAACAGATAAGTGCCTTCCCTTTTTTAAAATTTTAAGAAAAGCAATTACGTGGAGTGAGGAATGTGAGGAAGCTTTCAGAAAGTTGAAAGAATACTTAACGAACCCTCCATTGTTGAGCCGCCCTACTGAAGGGGAGATACTCTATCTCTATTTGGCAGTATCCCCCTCAGCGGTAAGCTCGGCTCTAGTCAAAGAAGATGCAGGGTATTCAAAAACTCGTCTGCTTTACGAGTAAAGCACTTCATGGAGCAGAGGAAAGATATCCCCGGATCGAAAAATTGGCGTTCGCTTTGGTTATCTCAGCTAGGAGATTGAGGCCATACTTTCAGGCTCATGCTATTTGAGTCTTAACCGAGTATCCGTTGAAGAAGGTTCTACAAAAGCCTAATCTCTCGGGAAGGTTAGTCAACTGGGCGGTGGAACTCGGACAATTTGATATCGAGTTTCATCCTCGGACGTCTATCAAGGGACAGGTTTTGGCAGATTTCTTGGTGGAATTTTGCAACATCCCCGAAGCGGAAGAACTTCCAAAAGAATTAACCTGGGTCGTGTATGTGGATGGCTCCTCAACACGGGGCAGAAGCGGGGTAGGTGTCCTCCTCAGGAATCTTGAAGGTCAAGAGTTCGGTTTTGCTATAAAACTGGACTTTGTCACAACGAATAATGAAGCCGAGTATGAAGCTGTAATAGCAGGTTTGGCATTGTCCCGAGAGATGGGAGCAACTACTGTTGAAATCCGAAGTGACTCTCAAGTAGTGGTGAGCCAAGTTCAAGGTCAATTTGAAGCACAAGAAGATTGAATGGCCAGATATTTGGAACAGGTTCGCCAATTTCAATCTTATTTCGAAAGGGTCGTCATCATGAAGATACCTCAGGATGAAAATATTCGAGCAGATGAATTCTCAAAGATTACATCAGGAATAGATGAAGAGATTGAAGCGTCTAGAAGGAAGATTATCGTTTTGACCGAGCCATCGATAACCCCGAAGGTTAACGTTATGGAAGTAGATACAACGCCGAATGAACCATAATGGGCTTCAGAGATTATTCAGTTTTTAAGAAATGGGTTGCTACCCGAAGACAAGGTTGCGGCTCGGAAGGTAAAGATACAAGCAACACGGTTTTGCCTCCTCGGAGAAGTATTGTATAAAAGGGGATACTCCGAACCCCTGCTCAAATGCCTCCCTAAGACTGAGGCGGATTATGTTCTTAAGGAAATCCATGAAGGTGTTTACGGAAATCATTCGGGAGGAAGAATGCTGGCACAAAAGACCGTCCGAGCAGGTTATTATTGGCCTACGATTAGTAAGGATTCAGCTCTTCTTGTAAAGCACTGTGACAAATGCCAGAGGTTCTCAAGAATTATGAAGACAAGTCCCGAGAAGCTTACTCCCCTCACTTCTCCATGGCCATTTGTGAAATGGGGGGTAGATATTGTCGGCCCAATGCCTGTAGGGAAAGGGAGTCGGAAGTTTTTAGTTGTAGCTGTAGACTATTTTACTAAATGGGCAGAAGCAAAAGCGTTAGCAACTATAACCACAACAAATATCACAAGTTTCCTCTGAAAGTCGGTGGTGTGTTGGTTTGGGATCCCTCATGCTTTTGTCCCAGACAATGGTAAGCAGTTTGACTATGAACCATTTCGGAAGTGATGTTCAGAACTTCGTATCCAAAACTATTATAGCTCGGTACTTTATCCAAAGGCGAACGGGCAGGTAGAGGCGACAAACAAGACCCTGGTAAGGACATTGAAGAAAAAGCTTGAAAAGAAGAAAGGAGCATGGGTTGAATCTGTTCCAGAGGTGTTCTGGTCGTACCGAACCACAAAAAGAACTCCAGCAGACGAGACGCCATTTTCACTCACCTACGGGACCGAGGCTGTGATACTAGCCGAAGTGGGATCCCCGAGTTTTCGTGTAGCTTACTACAATCCTGAGCTCAACGACGAAAATGCCAAGTTACATCTAAATCTTTTACAGGAGAAAAGAGACGACGCTCAAGTTACATGGGCAGCATACCAGAATCGAATAGCTCGGTACTTCAATAAATTGGTGGTCCCAAAGAAGTTTCAGCTCGGAGATTGGATACTCAGGAAAGTGAGCTTAATGACAAAAGATCCAACGGAAGGCAAAATGGCACCCAAATGGGAAGGCCCCTATAAGGTAGTAGGATGCCATCAGAAAGGAGCTTATCGCCTGATGACCGAGACAGGGAAGATACTCCCGAGATCATGGAACGCCGAGCACTTGAAGAAATATTATATGTAATTCTTTGTTTTTTCTCCACAATTTTATATTCAATAAAGAAGATCTCTTTCCAATTCATATCAACAATTGTAGAAGTCTAAGAAATAGCCCGACTTCCCCCCTCGAACGACTCGAAAGAGTTATGGGGGGATACCTAGAAAAGAATCCACCTGCATCTTTTCCTCGGACAACCCGAAAGGGTCATGGAAAGGATGCAATGGGAAGAAACCCCTCGGTTAGGGGTTACTAAAGGTATAACGCTATAAATACCCGATTCCTTTCCTCGAACGACCCGAAAGGGTTATGGGAAGGATATCAAGGCAAGAAACTTCTCAGTTAGTACAACACCGAGAGAAAGGAAGAACAGACAGTCCCCAGGTATTGATTGATCTCTGCTAAGAATAAAGCAGCAGTCCGAGACAGAATGAAAGCACTTCTTCATCAAACTTCTCCAAAGATGATCAAGCTACATCAACATCCACTCGACTTCTCCCCTCGAACGACTCGAAAGAGTTATGGTGGGGATGCTCAGGGAAGAATCTGCCCGAATCCTTTCCTTGGACAACCTGAAAGGGTCATGGAAAGGATTTAATGGGAAGAAACCCCTCGGTTGGGGGTTTTCGAAGGGATGAGGATTAGAATCCGCCCGATTCCTTTCCTTGGACAACCCGAAAGGGTCATGGAAAGGATACAAAAGGTTGAAACCTCCCGGTTGGGGGTTTTCGAAGGATAAGGCTAGGGATATCCAGAAAAGAATCCGCCCGAATCCTTTCCTCGGACAACCCGAAAGGGTCATGGAAAGGATACAAAAAGTTGAAACCTCCCGGTTGGGGGTTTCCGAAGGATAAGGTTAAGGATATCCCGATAAGAATCCGCCCGAATCCTTTCCTCAGACAACCCGAAAGGGTCATGAAAAGGATTCAATGGGAAGAAACCCCTCAATTGGGGGTTTTCGAAGGGATAAGATTAAGAATTGGCCCGAATCCTTTCCTCGGACGACCCGAAAGGGTTATGAAAAGGATACCGCGGCGAGATTGGAGGTTTTCGGAAGGATAAGAACATTCAAGATAGAATCGGCCCAAGTCCTTTCCTCGGACGACCCAAAAGGGTTATGGAAAAGATACCAAGACAAGAAACCCCTCAGTCGGGGGTCTCCGGATGCTATAAATATGGATCATCTAAATTCAGAGATAAAGAAATTGAAAGGTTAAGATTTCAATTCAATGATTTCATTTCAGTGATATATAAAATCTTTTACAGGTTACAAAGATTTCATAAAGAAAGAAGGAAAAATTCAGGCCCGAGGAACAACCCTTAGACTGCAGCTTCTTCAAGAGGATCCTCTCAAGGATCCGATGTGCCAGTGCCCCAACTCGGAACATCTGGCATAAATTCTTTATCGAAGTCTTCCATTTCTTGGACTGCTTCGTCAGGAAATCCTACTAGATGCGGCCCAACAGTTTCGGGGTCGAACTTATATTTAGAGTTCGTCACCAAAGTTCAAAAGTTTTCGAACCCCCAGTTGAATCCCCGAGCCCAGTTCTGGTCTCGAAGAAATGGCACATAGCTTAGCTGCTTCAGATAGCGCTTCAGTTTCGCTTGGCTTGCATCATATCTAGCCCTAAGTCTGATCAAAAGACTCTCCGAACGGTCCTGTGCCTTGATAGGTTTGTCTCTTTCGGCCTCGAGCCTTTCAACCTCGGCCTTCAGCTTCTCCTTTTCGGCTTCAGCATTTTCACTATTCTTGCACGCTTCGGAGCATTCGTTTTGCACGGCCCGCAAGCGAGAAGCCAGTTGATCGGTATGATCAAGTTCAGCAGAAAGACTTGCAACAGAGCGAGTATACCGCTCATTTGCCTCAAACACTTCCTTTTTTAACCGAGATGTAGCGGAGCGCTCCTCGGATATAATCAAGTCCCGGGAAGCGAGCTCTTCGTCCCTGGACTGAAGGAGAGCTTTCAAAGTTGCTACTTCCTTCTCTAAGGTCGAGAGCCGAGCTTGTGCTTCTGGAGCTGGAGCAGTAGGCTGCACTTGACGATTTTCATACCTTTGCCAGAGGGTTGTCATCTTCACCAAAAGCTATAAAAAGGAAGGTAGCAAATTTAGAATGAAGTGCTAAAAATTGGTTAAAACAAAAGTTTGTTTTCGAAAACTTACCTGGTAATGGGAAATAAGAATGCCTTGAGCAATTTTCTCGGGGGAGGAAACCCCTGCATTTCCCAGGAACCCTTCGAGGATTAGATTTTTTATGGCCTCCATTGGATGACCAAGAAGGCCTCTGCCCAAGACTTCAAAGCTCGTTGAAAGTCTAAAAGAAGAGCTAGGGCCCACAGAAGGAGCGGCTTCCGTATTCGAGGCTGCCTCAAACTCATTAGGCCTTAATTCAACAGTGCTGGCCTCGGTATGGGATCTATTCCTATTAGAAGCATCGAGATGCAGATCTGCCACGAGAGTGGTGGCCTCGGTATTGACCCTAGATCCTTCAGGCTCTCTGAGATGTTGGCTCGTTTCGGATTGATTCACGCTCCTTACTTCAAGACCAGCACCCGGTGTATCCTGAACACCCGCTTGCTGAGAACTTCCTGGCTTTTCAGTATTTTCCCTCTCGGGTGTTCCCATTTGGGCTTCGGTCTGATCAGGAGCTATGTATGGTTCTTGAGGGGTGGCATCCCCCATTTCGCAGTCATAGCTGGGGGGTGGGGGAGTTCCTAGACGCTCTGATGAAGGAGTCTGAGGAGTATCTTCTTCCACAGTTTCTTCGACGAAAACTTCATTTTGGGGGGTGCTAACATCCTCATCCCTCTCTTCAACAAATTCTTCACCCGAAGGGGCAGACTCTTGCCGTACCTCCTCGGCATCAGAAGGCCTTATGACTGGCTTACCCCACATCCGCTTAGCCTCAGAAATTATTTCGACCAGACGATCTCGGGCATCGAATTTCTTTTTCCTCGCCGGGTGCTTCACCCGACGCGTGACTTGCACGTTATGGGCCTCAGGTATCGGTTCGCCCTCCTCTTCAGATCTCTCTGGCACCGAACTTGTTACTGTGGAGGCTTCGGCATTGGTTTCCTCAAGAGGAGTATCAGGGCCCTGGTACGATGCCTCCGAGCCAGACTCATCTCTTAAGACAAAATGTGGCGAAGAGCCAGCTTCTTGTGTAGGGGAGACTTCCGGAACGAAACCTCGAAAGCTCGCTGATCCCTCTTCGGTGTTGGTTCCAGCCATGGACACCCTCGGAGGAGTTCTCTTCACACCTGAGGCGGCCAGAAGGATTTTCCGCTTCTTCCTCAAAGGAACATCCTCAGGAATTTCTTCAGCTCTGCCAAAAGGTCTCTTCTTGATGACAGGCCTCGGAGATGGAGGTGCATCACTTCTTTTCTTGACAGCTCCTCTTTTGGTGATCGTCTTCTTGTCCCTCGGAATATTGTATCCAAGAAATTGCCTCAAATTCTCCTCGGTCACAAGATTGTCAAAATCAACTTCCTCAAACTTCTCGGCCTTAACCCTAATTGCAGACCAGTTGCTTATCTTCATGACATCTTCCCGGTCGGATATGCTAATTGAAGGGGTTTACTTCGATCAGGCCGCAACAATTGCCAGGTCCGAGACATCCTACGGTTCTCGGGCAAAAAAGTACCTTTGGGGCATTCCCATTCCCCAGAGACTCAAAAAAATTGTTGCTCCCAGAACTTGTTGTTTGTCAACCCACTTTTAAGTTTGATGAATATAGGGGGGTGACGGACACACAATTCGATCATTCCCTCTGAAGTCTGCCTCGATCTATAAATATTCAAGAATTGAAGAATCTTCATCTCCTTCTTCAATACAAGCCTCCAAAGGATGTACGAAGCGAATAGATATCTCTAGGCGTTGGACATGATCTGACTAGGAGCAACCATCAGAAAGAGGACGAAGTCCCGGGCAATCTCTGGGAAGGGTAACCGGAGTCTGGCTTGAAACATCCTTTCAAACAGAATGATGTCACCGCCATCAATAAGTCGAGCCCCAGGGGTTTGATAGAACATCCTCACCGTCGAAGGAATGTCGTAATTCAGCCGTAGAACACCCTCATACCTTTCAAAGAGGGCGGTTTCCACCCTGCTCTCCAGGGGAGAAAGGTCTACGTAGCCGTCAGACCTTTTGGTTCGAACCCGAGAGGTAGGGGGAATATTCGAGGTAGCTTTCTTGGGAGCCATTTCAGAGAGAGAAAGGAGGGGTAGAAGTTTCAGAGAAAGAAAAGAAACTCAAGAAGATGGCGACAATGGAGGATAAAGAAAGAGTATGAAAATATGTCAAAGGATGAATAGTGAAAGTAGTCCAAACATTAAATACTCCCTCACGCGTCCGAAATATAAAGAGGCGCCATCATTTCAGTATCTTCGAAAACCGAAGGGTTGTACGTTTCAGATCCAGAAATTAAATGACATAACCTCGAGAATATCACGTTATGATTATAGAGGAATAGCACGGCGTCAGGGCTTACGTCATTAGCAGAAAAAGAAGCGGTAAGGTTCAAACATTCAAACTATTAAAAAGATGCGCCATTTCTGACAAAAGTAATAACAGAGAACAGGTTCGCAGACAATAAATAATTCCCTTAATTTCAATTCATTTTTGAAATTAGAGAATTAGGGGGGTAACTGTTGGGGATAAAATTGACCCTGAGGACACGTGGATCCTAATCTTGAAACATCTCAGTGCTACATCTCGGAGTTACATCTCAGATATTTGTTACGACCCAATAGAAGAAGATCGTCTAGGTATGATGACACCTCGGTCCTATTGAACTTAGTAATGATAATAAATATCCCGAGATCTCCTAGTCTGATCGGAGCAAACATATCTCGGATATTTACGCCTCAGAGGAAGTTTTCATCACAACCCGGTATAAAAAGATTGCCTCGGTATAGTAATACCTCGGACTTTCTACAACTCTGTTACGATGCGATGATATTCTAAGATCTCCTAGTCCGGTCGGAGCGAACATGTCTCGGATATCTCCTCGGGGGGTTGGTCAAAGTATACTACAATTGTCTTAGAGTAAGATAAGGCTAGTATCCCGGAAGACAAAGGATAAGCCTCTATCCCATTATCAACGGGATAAGACTGCCAATAACGTGGAATTAAGATTGAAGAGGCAGGAGTACTATCCAATTTGAACTCTGTCGCCTTATTCAAATTCCTGAAGATAAGGTTAAGATTCAAACAAACTAGGACTCAAACTCCTAGTTCAACTGGGCTTCAAGAATCCTAGTAGAACTGCAACTACAAGCCTATAAATAAGACAACTACGCCAAGTATGAAATATATATTCTCTGAGCTTTTGAGATAACAAATATTCTCCAGAAAATTGATTTGAACTGACTTAGGCATCGGAGTGGGCGTAGTCGGCATCCCCGACTAGTTGTTTGTTATTTTGCAAGAATCGAGGTAGTTCTATTGAGGGAGGAGGCGAATCACCAAGAGACACGTCACCATACCAGAAACTGTACCAACAACAATCAACAACTGCAAGTCTGCAAGCTCACAACCTTCCTCACCTCAGCAACCGTGAAACCCTTTCCAGCTTTCCTCTTCAACCTTCCTCAGCAAGCCTTTCACTTTTTTCTTAGAGGATCGCTCCTCAGCTTCAAGCTCACAAATTCGTGATAGAGCATGGAATAGCTTTGCTTGCAAAGCAGAAACAATAGAAATCGAAGCACCCTTTTGATCCTGGAGAAGCCCCATGCTGGTCGCGACCTCTGAGGTCCATCCTATTCCACCCTTTGTTTAGTTGAATTTTCTTTTTATTTTTGAAAAAAATTATGCGAAACTTTACTGAGGGATGTATGATTAACTCTTAGATCAAAATAGAGAAACAAAACAAACGAACAGAATTGGCACGATATAAGGATACATGATTCTGTCGGCAGAGATATTTGACCATCCTCTTTAGCCTAGAAAAAGGGGAGCATGATTTATAAATTTAAAAAGGGGGAAAAAATAAAAGAAAAATTATTGATCATGTTAGGGTTTATTTTGGCTTCTATTAAATTGTGAAATAAATTAAAAATAATCCGTAGGAATTTTTCTTTTTGTTACTTTTTCCTTTACTAGTAGCTGTACGAATTATGGATTATGTGTTTTCTAAGAGTAGTCTTTTTTTAATGGACTATGTGCTTTCTCGGTTTCTCTTTTATATATTTGGTCAAATATGTTCTAATTTTTAAATAGGTTTATCATTTAGGTTTTGGAACAATATTGTTATGACTTGACTCTCATTATTGTTATTGTTGGGAGTTTTGGGGGATCTTGTTAAAAAAAATAGTGTACGCTCAAAGGTACCACTTTTTTTTTTTTTTGGACCCTATAAATTGTGCTTCATTTATTTTATCAGTAGTTTATACTATTGTATGTTTGTGATATCGTGAAAATTTAAAATTATAATTTCGAATCGAAAGGGTACTTACTATACTTTGATGTATAAAATACAAGTTTTTTTTTATTTTTTATTTTTTTATTATTGTTAGTGGTAATAAAAAATAAAAAATATAATTTGTTAGTACTACTAAAAGCTATAATGAAATTCTAACAAAAATCTTATACTTCTAGAAATATCACTTGTTAAGCTCATCCCCCCTTATCGAAAATCCGGGTTCCGCTCCTGTTCATATATATGCTATTAGAGTATGGTTTGTATTTTTGAACATGTGAGAACCCCGACAGCATAAAGGATTTCCTTTGGCCAAAAAATCTCTGATCTGCTGGTTATTGATTATTTTCCATGCTTATTGTTGTCTTATCATAAAATTGTGTATTAAACTTCCACACGACAGACTCATATATATATATATATATATATATATATATATATATATATATATAACAATTTTTGAAACCTCCCACATGTATGAGGGGATTTCGTAAATAAAGTTTTTTAACTTGGCCAAGCAGATCTCATCTTTTTGTAAAAGATGTTGATGATTAATTTGCGACTAAAGACGGGAATGAGCGGTTGGTGGGTCGATGAAGGATTGGTGTGTACTAGGGGCGGAGGTAGGTCGACCCTCAAAATTTTTCCTTACCCCCATTAGACTTTTTCCCAAACACCTTGGTTGTCTGCCTTTAATCACTCCTCAAGGGCATATACACGGTGGCCTTAGTCATGATTTTAATTCAAAGGTGTCAAGATTAAAAAAAAAGGTTAAATAATAATTAATTAAAAATATTTCAAGCATTAATTTATTCAGTTGCATGTTCTCGATGAATCTTCATATTTTGAAACCGCTGCATGATTTCTTCATTACTGATAATCTTGAATATATCATTATCTATATAGCTAGTGTTATTTATGGCTCAAAAAACAGCATTATTCATTTAGCGTCATTTGAATAGTATCATTTGTTAGATGACACTAAACATAGAGACACGATTCTAGATTAGCTAGAGCCGTTTACTGTTTAAACAATGCTAATTTAAAGATGCATGATCTCAAACAGCACAAAATTTTTAGCATTGTTTGAACAATGAACAACACTAATATGAATAATTTTTTTTTAAAAAAAATAAAAAAATAAAAAAAAAATAAAAATAGAAAGATCCTCCTCCTCATCCGCTTCTTTTTCTTCTTCTTTGCAAGAGTTGAGAGCTCCAACGCAGGAAGCTCCTGCACAGGAGCACAAGCTTCCTCTACACAGATGAGCTCCTCTCTCTCTCTCTCTCTCTCTTCCTATCTCTAAAAACATTAAGTTAAAATATATAACTAAATTTTTCACCATAAGAATTAGTGTTGTTTGAACAGTAAACGACGCAAAAAAATTGAGTTTATCGTCTTTTACTATTCAAATAACACTAAATTCACATTTAGCGCCGTTTGAATAGTAAATAAAACTAATAAGTTAGTGTCGTTTATTGTTTAAACTGTGCTAATTTAAATTTCACGTCGTTTGAAAAGTAAACGACATTATATTTAGCGTAATTTCCTGTTTAAATGGCAATAAATAATTTAACGTCTTTTACTGGACAAATTAAACGGCACTATTTAGTGCATAAAACGACGCTAAATTCTTGTTTTCTTTTTAGTGAAATCTTAGATGCCCAAAACTCTCAAATCTCCGTTCATTGGCGGACCTATATGGGGGCTAGGGGGGGCCTTGGCCCCCCCAACCCCCAAAATTTCCCCCCCAAAAAAAAAAAAATTTCTATATATATATATAAAATTTTACCCTATATTTTGTTTATTTTTTTAGTTTGTTCCTCCAAAATTTTCTTCTTTCAATTTGGCCCCCTCACATTTATAAGGCTGGGTCCGCCACTGTCTCCGTTGAACACAAACATGCAAACACAACCACCGACGACTACTTTTTGGACTCCACTATCTTCAACCACCATTTAATACAAATATATATATATATATATATATATATATATATATATATATATATATATATATATATATATATAGATCCGAAAATCAACAGAATGGTATACAAAGATGACTCACTGTCTCAAAAAAAAAAAAAAAAAAAAAGATGACTCACACCCGTCTTTTTCATTAAAAAAAGAAAAAGAAAAAAGAAATTGTTAGTTGAGCTTGGGAAATTATTTTTAAAATAATTCGAAAAAGTATTATATTTTTAAAATTTATACTTTTTTTTTTTCTTCTTCTTTGTGTCTTTTTTAACGAAAACCTCCCTCATAAAGCCACTAGGGCTATTACCACGGTAATCTGGACGAAATACTGGAGTTGGCAAAGGCAGGAACTAGGAAGGGTAAGTAAACAAGGAACGAAGGGTAGAGGAAAAGACACGAAGTAGGGAACACCCAGGCCCCAAAAGTCTCCAATTGGAGTGACCAACGTGGCATCCATCCCACGGTGATAAAGATATTTATCCGACGGTCACATCTGGTTAAATAACTGGCAGCGGAGACAACTGACGTAACCACAAAATTACAAATAGAGATGCACAATTTTCCATCTTTTTCCTTCCAGATTTAAGAGAAAGAAGAGAGAGAGAGTCTTGGGAGAGAAGCAATGGCCTTAGGTGTACCAGCTGTTCCGTTCACTTTTGTGGTACACGCGCTGGGATTTTCGGGGCTGGTTTTGGTGTTGGTTTGGACAATAGATTTCAGAGGTGGTTTCGCATGGAAGTCTACCAACAAGAGCCTCATCTTTAACGTAAGTCCATCTCTCTCTCTCTCTCTCTCTCTCTGTGTCTCTGCTAGTTTGTAGGGTTTGGTTATGGTAGAAGCTCTCTCTCTCTCTCTCTCTCTCTCTCTCTCTTGTGGGATTCAGATGATATTTGTTTGATTTTAGTCATTTCTATATATGGGAGGGTTGGGTTTGTTCGTTTGTGCGTAGGGCTTGGGAAATTGTTGTGGTTTTTGGTCAGTGATTTGGGCGCGCCGGCCCTATTTTTTCTCCAATCGATCGGCATCCGTCTTTAGAAAAAACACAACAAAGTTGGTATTAAAATGGAGTTTAATCTCCTCACTTTTACAATATTAAACAATGGTTGGTGGAGGATTAATTATGGCCTTCCATATGCCATAATTAAATAAGTTTAATTTGATTCCTCATGTTGGCATTTGGAATTATCCTTGTCGATATGGTATTGGATGCCCCATCCAACCTGCTTGGACCCTTTCAACCCTTCAATCATATATCCTTTTGGTGTAAACACTAAACAGGCTGTTTAGTGTTCGCAAATACGGTGGTTCAAACTTAAACCAAAGTATGATAATCGATAAAAGATTTTTCGTAAGGCTATTGAATGGAAAATTATATTTGCCACAGCCAGTTTGTCCAAGCCTGCATGTTTTGTTTTTTTAGAAGGGCAGTAGCGTCTGGCCTTCGCACGACAAGTGACAACTACCATTCAACCTTGTTTTGTCTTTTTTTAATGTGTGTATATATATATATATATATATATATATATATATATATATATATATATATATATATATTCGTACATACGATACCTACCCAATATTATTAAAATATGTACATAATAATTGTATAATAATATTAATGTATTTAATATTTTAAAGAAAAATTAAAAAATAAAAATATTGAACACATCATATTATTGTATAAAAAAAAATTAATGACGTCTCGGATTTCTTCATGGCATGCTTAACCGGAAGACCCACGTGCTTTGCATGCGTGTGGTGCCAAATGAAAGACTAGAGGTCTTCTGTTGTTACTCTTCAGGAATTTTTTAATTCATTGTTTTTGGCATGTTACTCTTCATGTGACGGCGTCGTTTCCTTCGGACCGAGTAAATGAATAAGAATAAAGATGACGCATTGAGGTTAAATTTGGAAATGAGTACTCTCAAATTTGGCTCTGTTTCCTTTTCTTTTTTTCTATTTTAGCTCTATCTGCCCAATCCCAAGAATCCCAAGAAACGTGGTGAAGGCCCGGATGTGATATTTTGTCATCTTAAGACACAATTTTTGATTATTTTGTTCACGTGGTAAGGTGATCCCTTAGCTAGTTTTAGTGTTTTTTTTTTTTTTTTTTAAGTAGTAATAAACGTTACTACGTGAGCAGAGGTGGTTAAAAGTTGTATCTTGAGGTAGCAATATATCATATCTCAATGGCTAATAATGTCTTTTCACATGTCTATTAAATGTCGCACGCAATATTTATTTGCTAGATTATTCATTATTTATTTGCTTTTTGGGCATCCTTGCAAGTCTCACACGTCCATTTCTTTCCACAGATTCATCCTTTCCTGATGTTGGTAGGATTAATTATCATTGGGGGTGAAGGTAATTAATTTATATGACATCTTTAAAATGGAGGTTAATTACGTACTTTTCTTGAATAATGTTAGAGATTATCTTTTTATTTTTATTCTTTTAAAGTGGACGGGACTCTTATAATCATTATTGAATTAAAATTCAATAATAATTCATTATAAATTCAATGGTGATCATTTTAAAAGTTACATCAATATTGAAAGGATAAAAAGATTGTTCCTAGCATTATTCTTTTATCTCGGTTACTGCTGCATAATATACAGTGGATATTAATTTTTCCTAAAAAAAATAAAAATAAAAATGCAGCAATTGTTAGCTATAAATCACTTCCTTTGAGGAAAGATGTGAAGAAGTTGATACATCTCGTGCTCCATGCTATTGCTCTGATACTTGGTATCGTGGGAATTTGTGCTGCATTCAAATACCATAATGAGAGCGCAATTGCTAATCTCTACAGCTTGCATTCCTGGCTTGGAATTGGGATTATTGTCCTCTATGGCATTCAGGTAATAAACAAACAATTTATTTATTTAATTTTTCATAATATTATTTATTTGAGTTTTCTTCTTAAAAAAAGATGGCCTAAAATCATAAGAAAATAATTATATGCAGTGGATATATGGGTTCGTGATCTTCTTCTACCCTGGAGCGCCGATTGGGCTTAGGACCGTGTCTCTTCCTTGGCACGTGGTATTTGGGATTCTTGTTTACGTGTTGGCTGTCGGCAACGCTGCATTAGGGTTCTTAGAGAAGCTTACTTTCCTGGAAAATTCAGGGCTCGCTAAGTATGGCTCCGAGGCCTTCCTTGTCAACTTCACTGCCGTTATTACAGTGCTATTTGGAGCCTTTGTTGTATTATCTGTTCTTTCTCATGCTCCGGTAGAAGAAGAAGACCAGGGCTATTCCCCTATAACAGTCTAAGATGTTGTTTAATATTTGATGGATTATATTGTATGGAACAAGGATATATGTTTTACTATCTCTATTTTCTGGATATAAATTGTGTCTTGTTTCTTATATGTTGTAATTTTGAGTTTGTTCTCCATTTACTCGCTTTTTTTATGCTCAGTTTGTTTTGACGGAAAACTTTTTTTGGAAAAAGTTTTTCATATTCTTCAGTGTTTATTATGATCGAAACTCTTGGGAAAATCAAAAACATTTTCAGCTAACTACGAAAACCTTAGCTTCTTTAAGTTGATCAGTAAAATGGTTTTCATTTTTTATTTTCGTAAACTATTTTTTCAGTTTGAACTTTTTCATTTTTGCACGCACTCTATCGCAGTTTATTCTCCACCATCATTGAATTTTGCCGAAATTCACCCGCTGGCTCACTGGCCATCGTTCAATGTCGTTGATTTTTTGTACAAACCAAACACCAAAAAAAATATTTAGCTAAACCAATTTTTTTTAAAAATAATTTCGTTGAAAGATTTTTTTAGTAATTCTTGCAACTGATCGATGATCAAAAGGTTCGGATGGTATCACAAATAAGAGAACTATTTTCCAGAAAATAAAAGAAAATGAAGAAACCTATGGCTATAAATGAGTCAAGCTTGAGCGAATAGTGCTTGCTTTAACTTGGTTTGTTTAAATTTTGGGAGAGCTCGAGCTCGAGTTTGCATGTTAGCCGATCTTGAGTATTATTATTAAATTTTATAATTTTAGTTCAAAATAAAAAATTCAAATCGAAATAAACAAATGGTTTAGCCAAGGTAGATGTAGACGTGGATGGCCAAGATGAGGATAGTGTAGAGAAAAAAGAAGATAAAGAGTGTGGACAGTTATGGCCTTGTATATATATATATTTTAAGTACATCAACAAGAAATTACAACAAATAAAAATATAGGGTTGAACAACCCAACAAAGAGCTCCGAATTAACCTCATCAGTGGTGGTAAATAGAAATTAAATGAAAATTTATCAAATAAATGACGCGATCCTATTTATTATTGATACAAAGACCAAGAAAAGTGGTTGCCAGTTAAGGCGGTTTGATGAGGTGCACCACGTATGGTGCAGCCTAGAGGCGTAAGAAAGGCCACAAATCTCGAAAGGTCCAATAGCTCAATCTCTAGCCCAGCAAAAAAATAACTGCAGTAGCAAACCCAAAGATAAACCACTGTAGCAAAGAAAATACTGATGATGGTCAAAACAAAACCTATGGTAAAGATAATGTTAACAACCCAAAGAAAACTAGGGAAAGCAAAAAAATTTAAGAAACAACACACTGGCTCCTAGTGATCAGGCAACGGACGCTCGCTTAAAATTATGAGAAATGCTGCAACCCAATTATTATTATTATTATTATTATTTTGTCTTAAATGAACGTAGTTCCAAATCATTTGGCAACAAGAATTTGGGAAAAAGTTTTGAAATCTGTAGCATTTCTCAAAATCATAGAATGATTTAACATTATTTCGATTCAATAAAACAAATATTTTTTTTTAATTTACCAAATTAATTGCTAGTTCCCATGCATGCGTGAAATAACATCTTATGGATAAACAATATCAAATATTTGAGATATGGATGGTACACCCTAGATTGCATCATAAATATTTGGTGTAATTACAAGCATGAAGGAAAGAGTGCTTAGCCTGTCTTTATGACTTTCTTATGGGTACTCCATTGGTACTTCGTAGATTGCACCGTAAATATTTGGTGTAATTAAGTATGAATGATTTCAAATGAAATTAATAGTATTTATTTTATGGTTAAGATTTAAAGTTGATATATCTAACGATACATATGAAATTAATGTTGACACGCCTTTTAAATAAAATTTAAATAACATGAAATTATATACACCGATAGATCAATCAACTTTAAATCCTAATCATCTAATAAATAATATCTAGATTATTTGAAATAAAGAGAATATTTGTTGGAAGGAGAGCGTGCTTAACCTATCTTTATGATTATCTGATGGGTGCTCGCTTTTGACAAACCTATATATGGGCGCCATGTTCCTGTTCTCACATATATACTAGAAAGCAAGAGTAGTTGGATAGACAAGAAATTAAAACTTAAGCCACTTTTCGACAGCCTCAAAGAGTAATAAGATGTCTGAAGGTGTATTATCTTGTATTTGATATTTTAATTAGTCTTATATGTGAGCATATATATTTATTCAAGATTAATTTAAAGGAAAAATTCGCGGTGTTTTAGGTTCTATTGATCATGGTACATATTGAAGCATGATAGTACTGGGAGTCAGGGACGGAGCCATAACTATTATGGGCAAGAGTCAGGGGTCAAAAAAATTTTGTTGCTAGAGGCTGGTAGTTTATTTATTTATTTATTTTCACCTAAAGGCATGGCCTATACCAGCCTCTCATTCCTCCGTTCCCAATAGTATAAATTAGGCTAAAATCTTAATTAAAGTACTCCCACTACTAGATCTTTAAAGTGCCTGTATTTGAAAGGTCTATTATATCTTATTCTTCTTCTTTTAAGCAAAAGATAACATGACGATTAGAATGACAACTTTACCTAAGCGTGATCATGGTATTTGAAAGGTCTATTATATCTCTTATTCACTCGTTAATTAACCCTTCATGTAAACTATGATTCATTCATACTAGAGTTGGTTCAATGTGAAAGAGTATATTAGACTTTAATAACAAAGTTTGGCTTGAACCTCACTTTATTCAAACATATGATTCCATTATATATATATATATATATATATATATATATATATATATATAAAAGTATGTGTTAATAGGGGATCGGCTTAATCGAGCATTGTCCAATTGTTTGACTTCTCTACTTCCTTATAGCGGAGGCACGAACATACACCCCAAGACTCGCTGCATGGGTGGATAAAGAAAAGACCAAATCAATGAACAGGTAAGTGCTTTCTTGGGTTTTAATTTTTGAGAAATGCTGGTGCAGGTTTGGGTAGCATTTTATTTTTCATTATTTTCTTATTATTTTTGAAAAAAATGTCTCGGTAGGTTTTTTAAATTTAAATGTTACTCGATCAATTTTTATTCAACTTTTTTCAATTTTGTCTCATGTTCTCTAAAGCATCTAAACATAATTTTTAAAAAATAAATTTTTTCAATATTCACAATTTTAAAGATAGTAAAGAATCGTAGAATATAATAATAAAAAAAATTACATATCCAAATGAACCCTAGGTTTTCAAGTCTTTTTTCAAAAAATTAGTTCTAAACTAATGTGTCACGATCTCATCCCCTTATGCTTTTATTTACTAAAACAATAAATCACATAAGATAAATTTTTGGAAAAGGTGTTGAGAAACCTAGGGATGTGTTTGGTAGACACTTAGGTTGTGTTTTTTTTTTTTTTTTTTTAAAAAAAAAAAAAAAAAATTAATAAGAAGAAGAAGAAATAATTGATGTGATACAAAGTATAGAGAAATTTTGAATTTTTTGTATAAAAGAAATGAAAAAAGTTGTTAAAAAGTAATTGATGTGACATAAAAGTGAAGAAAATTGTTAAAAAGTGATTGATGTAATATAAAAATCAAATGTTTGAGAGTTAACTTTTTTTTTTTAAATAAAAATGGGAGTGATTTGCAAAACATAGCCCTAGCATCTCTCTTCTAACTCATTGGGCCCTCTCATGCCTTTGTATTGAATATGGGCTGGTTCTTCTTAAGCCCCTATCTTCAATTAAAAATGATTTGATAAAAAGGTTAAATCTCGAACATCTACAACATTATTCAGAATTCAACTCTTATTCCCAAAAAAAAAAAAAAAAAAAAAAGAAGGAAAAGAAAAACACCTCTTATTCCAATTTCTTCTTGATTTTTCTTTAAATGAAAGAAACACCTTTGGATTTGTTAATCCTATAAATCTTCATGATGAGTTGAACTCAGAATGCTTCAATGTATATTTACTAAAATTTGCATGTGTCAGAGCTCAGAGAGAGCTAGCTGTCGCTGAGGAAAAGCACAAAACAAAGCTAGTATCTCTACATGCTAAGAAGACACAGATCGAGGTAACCGAAAAATCAATGGCATTAGATGAATTTTTCCCTGACATTATTTCTTAAGGTCGATCGACTTTCTTCATACCCCCCACCCCCTACCCTTAAAAAGAAAAAACAAATAATTCTGTAAGGACAAATTCAGGCCATTTTTCGATCAAATGAAAAAAATTATACATTTATCCTAAAAACTTATTACAAAAAAAAAAAAATAATAAAAAAAAAAAAGCCTTGGCCGCTACAGGTTTGGTTACTTGAGGTGGCGCCAGCGCTAGTTCTTCTTTATTTTCTATTTTTCGTGTTATTTTTATAATTTTTTTGAAGGTAAATGTATAATTTTTCAAAATGAACCTAATGAAAAAATGGCCGAAATTTGTATGGAGGGGATTATTTGTTATGTAGGCATACCACATGAAGTTATTTGTCATTTTTTAAACCCTAAAGAGTTATTTGTGATGACCTCAAATTTCAAGGACAAAGTTTGTAATTTTCCTACTTTTTCTTTTCTTTTCTTCTTCTTCCTTTTTTTTTTTTTTTTTTTGTAAATTTCCGACAGATTCAATAGTAAATTCGTAAAATAGATGGACAATAGACGATTATAACTTAGACCTACTTTACACATGATGAGCAGATAGACGCAGAGACTTTAAAGCACAAGAAACAGTTAGAAGCAGAGAGGTTAATGCACAAGAAACAGTTAGAAGTAGAAACATCAAAGCACAGAAAAATGGAATGGGTTTGCAACGAGGTAGCTCGGTCCAAGGAGAGATTAGAAGGAAAAAAGGCAGTAATTGAATCTAAACACGAGAAGAAAGATCTCAAGACAAACGAGAGGGCCCATAAGTATGATGCCAGTGGTACTCATCCCAATCCAAACAAGTGTTCAGGTTGTGGTTATCTTCCAAAGAATCCAAAGAAGTGTTTTGGTTGCACTAGTTCTACTTTAGATTAGGGTTGAAAAAGTTGTTACGGTTGCGGTTATTTCTTCCTAATCGCAACCGTAATTGATCTAGACGGTTATTTATTTTAAATAACGGCAACCACAAGCCTATTAGCGGTTTTCTGCAACGGATAAATTTTTTTTTTTCCTTTTCAAATTAAGAATGAAGCTTGACTTCAACTACATCGTACTTTCCAAAATATCAGTTATTTTAAAGACATTCGCTTGTGCCATGCTGCAAGTTGTTAAGGGGCTGTTGAAGACATAATTGCTAGTAAAATTGTTACAAGAACTAGGAATGTCATAGCCTCTGTCAAATTATGCTTTACTTACAACACCAAGTCAACTCATCCATCCATTTGTGTGTGCCTAGCAAAGACACATATCAAGCATGTTTCTTGTTCAGCAACTTCCCACGCAAGTGTAACTGTGGGTCGACCAGAACCATAGAAAATTTGTGAACTGCACTAAGTCTAATTTGACCTTCATCCATTCTCTAACTTAATTACTATTAATATATATAATACAGTATAAAACCGGTTACCCAGTTATTAATCGTTTTTATCAATTCTTATAATCGGTAACCGCAACAAACCTACGTGATTATCTAGTTGTAGTTATTCATAGTTATGCGGTTAGTGATTAATAAACGTTCTGCTTATACACCCCTACTTCAAATGATGATGATGCAAATTCAATTCAAATGATACTATTGAGGAAATGCTTTAAGAGTTTGGCTGCCTACCCTTGAAAAACAATTGCCCCTGGTATAAATTTAATTTTCCGACTATAGGATAACTAAATTTATTCGGTTTTATACACATTCCACAGCTCTTTTTTGTGCTTGGAATTTAAGATTTCCATGAACAAATGATAGCCTCTAGTTGTGTCTACTTTCTTAATTTGTTGCAGTAGATAGTATAAACTATTTAAAATACAACCCCAAGGGGTTCTGGAAATTCTCCCTCCGTAGGAAAGAGGTTTGACGGTCTTTTAAGAGGTCTAATATATGACATCTTCAATGACAGAGACGTGATAAATGTTAAATTATCATTTATTTTAAAAGCTTGAGTTGATAAGAGTGATAAATTTAATTATCTAATTAATACTTTAACACCCTCCCTCACTTGTGAGCTCAAACTCCGTATTTAATAGTTGAGGCTTAGCACATGAAATATTTAATTGAAATGTGAGGTAAATGAAAGAGACAGAATTCGAACTCAATAACGCACGTCTTATAGTTATAGTTTGAAATATTGGCTAGGGGTCAATAAGCTAAGCAATGCACATGTTATAGTTCCTATAGCTATAATTTATTAAATTGAACTCTTCAAATACACGAAACATCAATGCTGCAGCTTAAGCTACATAGACCATGCCAAGTCGAATCGCCATAAAAATGGATAGTATCAATTTTAAATGAAATGTCAGGATTTAAAGTTGGTACATCTAATGGTGTATATGAAGTCAATATTAGCACGTCTTTTAAAATTTAAAATAATATAAAATCATGTACACCATTAAATATATTGACTTTAAATCCTTACCATAAATTTGATAACATCTATTTCATTTGAAACGAACAGGATCCCATTCCCTGTGTTGGGCACCTAATTACTAAAATGGTTAACTAATTTATTGCCAAGCCAGTAAAGGTCAAAAGTTTGGTTAGGTTTTTTTAAGGGAAAAATCAAATTTAACATTTAGGTTTTAATGTCCGTTCGTATTTGCGATTCCAAAATGTGTGATTTAAAAATTCAGTTAAGTTTTTGATAGTATTACAATTTAGCCTTTAAAATCAATTTTTTTTAAAAAAAATGTACTCCTTTGCCTGCGGTTTAAAAAATAAAAGGTTCATTTGTCAACCTACCATCTAATTTTTTTTTTTTTTTTTTTTTTTTGACATGTTCACACAAAAGGGGGAGGGGGGATTCGAACTAGTGACCTTCGCTTCATGAGGCGTGGTCTCCAGCAGATTGAGCTACCCCTTGGAGGCAACCTACCATCTAATTAATAAATGATATGTCATATCAAATTAATTAATTAATGCTATTTGACTCTCATTTAACATGTCATTTGTCAATTGTGCATATCATATGGTATAGTACTTCACATTACAAATATACTTTAAATAAAAATGAAACTTGAAAAAAAGGTTATAATAATAAAAAAATTATTTAAAGTAATTGTGTCATATGGCACGTGCAGTTGGCACATAACGTGTGAAATAAAAGTGACATGGCATTAATTAATTGGTTTGATGTGGTATATCGTTAATTAAATTGAACACTAGGTTGACATGGAGACATATTTAAAAATTAAAATTAGAATAAACTTTAAGGACTTAATTATCAAAATTGAAAACTTGAAGATTAAAATTTTCATGAAAACCTAAATTTAAAATTTCCCTTTTTAAAAAAATTAGGTTGGAAATTGTAATTGTCTGTTTAAAGAAAAAAGAAAAAAGAAAATGCTATCACACCCAGGGCCCCACACGCTTTAGTGTTTTTTTTTTCAACTTCAATATTTCAGTTAACTTTAAACCCAAAATTCTAAACATGTGTTTCAGCTACTTGTAAAATAAAACCTCTGTTATCAAATAAATAATCAAAATAATTATGAAAATATAGTTATACACTTATACTCTTTAGAATTTTACCCCATCATAAATAAATTGCTCTACGAGTTTTTACATTATTAATTGACTCCATTGAATTTTACCCCAACAACAAATAGAAAATTCTGCTTCTTTTTTTTTTGGTTGATTGTCTAACAGAATTGAAAAAAAAAAAAAAAGAAGAAGAAGAAGAAGAAGAAGAAAATAAAAGAAAAAAGAAAAAAGAAAAAGAAAGAAAGTTAGCCGCCCTCTCGGCTAGACGGCCCTGGCAGCCCCCTCAAGTGCAAGAGAATAAAGGAATTGTGCCCACCCAGGGGCAGCCACCACTCCCATACTTCATGATATTCTCAATTTCACTTGAAAGGAAGAAAATTCATTCTATATTACAATTTAATGTTGTTGCAACTATCAGTGTAAATAATGCCATATCATTTAAATTTTTGAATGACATGCTAATATATTTATCACCTGACATCATTATCTACATCATTAGATACAACAATATTAAATTATAACCATGAAATGAAATGGTTAAAATCTCTTCCCTCTTAGCGATGAAGTAGACTTGATGAGAAGGATCTCTTGTGCTTCTCCATAGGCCATAGGAGAGAGGATTCAAGCTCCAATGGAAATGTTTGGTGGAGTAGTAGGATAGGAAATTAACATTCTTTTTCTTTTCCTAAATGATCATGTTTATTTATTAATTTTTGTTGTATATTGAAAGAATCCTTTTTCTTTTTCTTTTTTTGAAAATCCCTTCCAATATATTAAAAGAGACCAAATGGTCGAATGTTCATGATTATAATAATTCCCAAATACACAAAGTCAGAGGCATAGGAGTTAGAGTTTCCTCAACCCAGGCAAAATCAGACTCAAACCATTACAGACCACAGCCGCTCAAAAGGTACCTAAACAACAGAAAAATGCCTATACATTACATAAGCCTCTGCTTGATTTAGGAGATGGCACACAATCTGAGCTATAAAATAGCTTTAACAGATTAGGTTTTGATCTAAAAAAATAAAAAAAAAACAGAGCAGGCTGCATTAGTAACTACTACAACACACGAAACATAGAAACAAAAAAGGACTTCAACTTCACTTGTCGGTAGAAACATGGAAAGGACAAAACCATTCCATCCACGTCCCCCTTTTTCTCGCCGGTTCGGGTCCCCTTTTTACTCGTCGGTTTTTTCCCCTTTATTTTCCAAAATTCCTTGGCCATGAACCCTTCTACAGGAGAGCAGTTACCTTAGATCGTAACCGCTCTTCACCCAAAACCGTCCCAGCAGAGAACCGTTTGGCGTCGTCGTTGCAAACATCCATGGAGAAACCTGCGCGACGAACGGCTCCGGCGTTCCATCAAAACCAGCAGCCACAACAGATATAATCTGCATATCAAAAACAATCTAGAATAGCCGCCAAAACTTCCTCGCGCTTCTAGGTTTTGGTGTGGGTGAAACCATCATCTAGTTTTCTTCATCCTCTTCAGAAAGTCCTTTCGCAGAAGAAACAAGACACTCTGAATCAGGGGACCAAATCTCGTTCGTCGCGACAAAAAACCGAATCGTTGCAGTGCATCCTCTTGTTGCCCCTGACACTGATTATCAAACTTCGCGTTCTAGGAAGACCCAATGTGGTACACAAACGGCACCAGACTTCACGCATCAGAACCGGTAAACCCACGAAACAAAGCCCAATGCTTGGGAAATGGATAGATCCTCCGCCAAGTCGCCCACCGAACCAAAAGAAGAATCCACAGACAAAAACTTGAAACTACCTTCTCATCCCAAAAACAGGACTAAAAGAAAACCACCTTCTCCTCTATGGGTCCGACTACGCCCAAAGAGAGAAGAACACCTACAATAAAGTAAAAAGCAAAAACCAAAGAATCACCTTGGGAGGTGGGAAGCTTCCTCCTCACCACGAAGACGCCTCTCCCTTGCCCTCTGCGCTCGGTATTCGAAAATTGCCAGAGAGAGAGAAAGACCCAATAAAGAATCCTTAACCTTAAGCAATATCATTTTTTTTTACGGTAAAAATTCTCTAAGCTTACATAATCCAACCTAAAGCATCACTTTTAAGAAAAGGGCTGATATCAAATAAGCATGTTCAAGGCCCCTTAGAGCATTACTAGCCGCTTCCGTACATGGGTTCCCTTCTCTACAATTTAGGAAAAATTTAAAAAAAATCATAAAAACTAAACTACAGCAGCTTCCCTTCCCTTTTCCATTCCCTGGGAAGTGAACAGTTCTTTCCAATGCATTGGGAAGCACTGTTCACCTCCCATTCAATATTATACTCATAAAATTTTTTTCTCTCTCCTCCCACAATCCTCGACCAGGGCTGCTGACTTCCTTCGTCTTCTTCCGTCTTCATCTTCTTCCATGAAAATTGTTCAACCCTGCCACATATAAATGTAGATTGAAGCCTGTCCACACAAATCTTCACCGTAGGCTGGAGATCTTCCGGCGAGATGCTCTCAATTTATCTTTGTCGAGAAGCTCTCCCTCCGTTGAACACGGCTTGGCCGCCTCCAGCTCTAGCAACCTAGAGCTGCTAGAGCTAGCCTTAGACAGAGGAGGATCCCCACCCGAAGCTGTTCTCACCAAGGCAGGGACATCCGGTCACAGCCAGCACTGCCGCCCCTGGAAGGACACCGGAAAAAGTTGAAGAAGAAGCTGAACCAGAAGCCTCCACCGAAACCATCCCAGACCCTGCCGAAATCAAATAAGCCTTGAAAGCCTGACTTGCGGAACTCCCGGAATCAACCGCAGCGGCCGTACTGGACAGAGTAGAAAAGCACGCCGGAAAAGGAGCAGACGAGAAGCCCAATGATTCCGGTGCCGAAAAGCCCAACCTGAAAGTACAGAACCAATACCCACAGCAGACAGCTTGGTGGATGGCTCAGTTGCGTGGAAGGCAGAGATGCGAGTGGGTTGGTGGTGGTTTCGGTGTGACAGAGTTTGGGTGAGAACGGAGAAGATGAGACAGGGAGAGAGAGAAGAAAATAGATGAATAATAAAAAAAAAAAGTAAAAAGTAAAAAATAATATTTTAAGGATATAGGGAAAAATTATGGGAAGCTGCTGTGGAGTATTTTTTGATAGGGAAGTAAAAAGTAGTTTTGTTTCCTATATCTAGGAAAAATTGATGGGAAGGGAAGGGAAACTGCAAGGAATGCTCTTAGGTTATTTGTACGCCATCAAATACATGGAACATTGTAATCTAATGTAATAGTATAAGAATTTATATCAATTATTAAACGTAGTACAAAATTTTCTATCAAATGTTATAACCCATTTAAAATAAGATATTTAAATAGATTTTTATTTTATTTAAAAAAAAAAAAAAAAAAAAAACCAACTCTTAAACAATTACATATATCAACTCTAATAATATGTTGAAATGCCCTTTAATTATATCAGCTTAAGCTTACTCAACAATATTATATTAACTACTCATATGACTATTATTAAATATGAAACTTTGATAGAGATTTTCAACATTTTTTGTTACCCAAATTATTAGTAATTCGGACAGCAAATATAAAAAAATTAAATATAAGACTTACCTGTCTAAGCAAATTTTAGACTACCTGTTCATCTGCTTAAGTAGTTAGCTCTCGTAGGGACTCTCACATTTGCTGGGATATGCATGAAACTTTGCCGCCTAGAGTTGTGAAGAAATAGTTACCACTAAAGAGATTGCAAATAGTGCTGAAACACTAATCCCAACCCAAAGCCTCCTCTTCGGGTCCAATATCGTTATTTATCCAATAATCAATACAAATAAAATACATTGAACACAACATACAATCCCTAAGTTGTCTGAGAAGAGAACGTAGGGATTGTTCCTCCCAATTCTTCTACACCAAGAATTTGGAGCGATTGTACCTCTCAGCCTATTTTCTTGTAAATGTAACACACAGTCACTCAAATCTGACAAGAGACACCATCATTTATGTTTGAAGGCTCCTTTTTCTCCCTCCAGATTGCATGTACTTCATCAGTCCGAAACCGCTGGGTGAATGTCGATTCCTCCAGCGGAGTCGATGCACCGTGAGCATAAGCAAGGAGACCAGTATATGCAATCATTGCCCCATTATCAATGCAATACCTGTCATCAGTAGCAAACAACCTTCCACCGCGCTCAGAGCACATTATTCTCATCATCTCCTGCAAGCGTTCATTGCAACCAACACCGCCAACAATAAGAATATCTTTCGTGTCACAGTGTGCCATTGCCCGTTCTGTAATCTCCACAAGCATTGCAAATAATGTTTCCTGCAACATATTATAATATTCCACAGAAGTCATGTCTGAATTAATATACAAAATGTTTTTTTGGGGGGAAAAATAAAAGAGAAAATGAAATCTGTGAGGCCCTAGTACAAAGGAATTATACAAAAGTTCCTCCCACAGAAGGTGAGTTAGCTCTTGAAAGGATAAGCATTGAGACAAAGAACTAACATACATGATGATAACACTCCTAATGATTGATATATGAAGAATGACCAAATTGAAAAACAAATTAATTCGACTCTTATGTTTTTTTTTTTTTTTTTGTCATCAAAGATGTAAATGATCTTAAATGAAACTTACCTGCAAGGAGTAACACAAGTCTGCGGGGGTGCACTCATTATTTTTTAGCTTCTCTACAGCAGTGGCTTCAATATAGCTCAATATTCCACTGAAAGATACATCCATCCCTTTGACAACATAAGGAAGGTCTATAAACATTTCCCCTTTCTTTGCAAGCTGGTGAAGAGAAACATGATATCCGGCATGTCAAGACAGTAACATTTTCATCACATTATTGAAGCACTGAACAGGAATCAACAACAAAAGCTCTGAGTTTTTTCATAAAAAATCCTTCAAAAAAATTGGTGTGATAGAACATAATATGAAACAGCACAGCAAGTACAACCACACCCTAACCTTATTTCAACTTTATACCTAAACCATACCCAACCACAAAGCCTTGACGAACCTGCAGCCAGAGTTTCCAGCAACTTCAATACAACTCTCCTGCAACTTTTAAGCTATCAGGAGTCAATTTTTCTACACTGTTTTCAACCATAAACCCTCTAAGTTCCTACCATATCCTTCAGAACATAAAGCCTCTTTGCCCAATCTTTGCCCCAATTTCTAGGAAACTTCTATTTGCTACTGACCTGTGCTAGATCCAGACCTTCCGTTGGAAGAAAGTATTTGCACTGTGTCAAATACTTCCTCTCTTTGACCACCCTGCAGACTTGAGGGCACCAGTAGATAACCCTTACAAACAAATAAAAAATATCTAACTATTGAGGCCTCCTTATTCTTCACAATATTAACAGAATAAGGAAAAGCAAAACTCAATAAGACTTTCCAAACCAAATATCATACAAGAAAAAAACTCACCTGCCATTCCCCACTATAGATAGATGAATAAAAGGCATAGTATAACTATTTACAGCGATCGAATGACCTCTTCCTGAGCGAACCCCATTAAGACTATGAACCACTTCTATACCGATCAACCTCCCAAACACCATACTTCACTCCCACTACCTCTTCAGAGTCAAGAGATTTCCATTTCATTTGTGAAACACCAAGGACCCAAAAAATAATAATCAAAGACACTAACCTGGTAAACCCTAGACTCTTTCCTTGAAGGAGAACATTCCACATCCCAATCCAGGAAGTGGTATCAGAACTCTTCCCATTAAATGTCCCTAAAAATATTCTGTTTGAAGAGAACAGATTTTTTTTTTAAGCGCCTCACCACTGAGATTGGTATAACAGTGACATTAAGTATGCAGTCAGATTGCAAAGAGTACACTTGAACTTTTGACAAGTACTCCTTTATTTGCTCGATCAACCTCATTTGAGTCCAAAATAGAACTGTGCACAGCCTAAACAAAGAAGCCAATGAAAAACACAACGCTACTGAAGTCATCATCTTAAACACCTGCTTCATGGATAAGCTTGCCCATAAATTAAAATTAAAAAGAAAAAAAAAAAAGAAAAAAAAGAAAACAAAAACAAAAACAAAACAAAACAAGAAAACAATTTTTTTCTTAATCCAAGTGATTGGATGGCAAAACTATGGCTTCTACAGTGACTCCAGTACATGCTCCAAAATGAGTAGCAACAAAAAGGTAATGCACAACCACCATAAAATCCTTCATGAATAAATAAGATTAAAAATCCATTTACAAACCAAAACATTGTCTATTCCATTCCTTACCGTTAATGAGAAATAAAAAAATAATACAACATATAAACCATCAATTATTACCCCGTATGAACACAAGGTTGTCACTGAATTTATATTCAAGTTATAATCTTGGTCTTGATTGTATTCGCATGAGGGAGCAATTACTAATGAAGTGGCATTGAGTAGGGGTGTACAAGCAGGGCGGTTAATAACCGCTAATCACTTACCCTTATATATAATATATATTAAATATAATTAACGCCAAGGGATTGGCTCAAGTGGTAAAGGCCTTGGTCTTGGTGGCATTTCCATCAAGTCTAAAGTTCGAATCCCCTTGGGTACAAACAATTTCTTAAGGTCAATCCGCTGGCAAAGCCAGAGTATTACCCAATCTGTGTGGAGGGGAGTTTTGCACAGGTTCGAGGTTTACCCAACAATGATGGATACATGAATTGGCTCTACCTTGGAGGAGTTTCTCTTCACACATAGACATATATATATAATTTTTATAAAAATAATATGCATTTTGTGGTCTATTATGTCTTTTCCATTATATATATATATAATGATGGAGAACCCCCCAAAGCAGAGTCACTTCGTATACCCACTCCTGAAAGATAAACCCCGGACTCGTATAACACACCCCCACCACAGTGATCAGTTAAATTTGGCTTTCGTCAGGCATGTGGCTCCAAGTAGTTGTTTGCACCCATGAGAATTCGAGCCTTAGACCTGAAGCTAAAGAAACAATCTGAAGAGGCGACCTACAGTACTAAGTTTTCAAAGAGTTAAGTTCCATTACGTTTCTTTTCTTTTCTTTCTTTTGTGATTTTTCTCTTCTCTAACGTATTAAAATATTTAGACAAATTTCTTCTCTTTGCTTTTTAAGTTCTTGTTTCATGGGATTCCTTTTTTTTTTTTTATAAGTAATAAACCAATTTTATTAAAAGCATAAGACACCGCTAAGTATACTGGTAGTATACAAAGGAAATACCTAACTAAAAAGAGAAAAACGAACAAGAAAATCATCACTACTAATCGACAAAGGGGACACAGGCCACAGTCCAAAGATACAAAGTATGAAGGAATGAGGACCTCTCCAAATCCCCAAATCTCCTATTGTTCCTTTCCCTCCAAAGAGTCCAAAAAAGGCAAGTGATCACCATTTTCCACACAGCAAACAAGTCGATAACCCTTCTAGGCATAACCCAAGACATCCCAAAGCGGCTAAAGAGAACTCTACAAAACAGAAGCCACATCACAATAAAGTAAAAGATGGTCCACGGATTCCCCATCTTTCTTACACATGCAATATTGGTCCATGACTACAACATGCCGTTTCATGGGATTCTAACGGGTGAAAACACTAAAATAGGCCAAAAAAAATCTAAACTATGCCCTAAAAGGAGGCCCAAAACACTAAAAGATGCATAAAAGCCCTATTACTTAACAGGCGGTTAGCGGTTGCAACATGTCATTCAATAATAGTATAACCACCGGTTAACCACTAAACGGCCCTAGCAGGGCAGTTGCGGTTACTTAAAAATGATAACCGCCTAAGGCAGTTGAAGTTAAGAGGAAATAACCGCAACCGTAATCACTTGTACAACCCTAGCATTGATTGAGTAAAAAGGACCAAAATCTTGTTGCAAGACTGTCCTAGTTACCCACAGGTAAAATTCTTAATATAGAGAAAACAAAAGACAAATTCTCATATTTCCCATTAATCAATGCCCGACATAGACATAGCTACACCAATTGGTTAAACCAGAGCAATCAACCATTTCATAATGCATGAATAGATAGTGGGTTGGTAATCCATTGTCAACCCTAAACTCCATAAGGTTATGGCTATTATGGAATAAAGTCACCAACAGTTATCCTCAAAGAAGAATAAGAGCAGCTATATAAATAGATTGTCAGATTGTCAAAAGAAATACTGGAAACCATGAATCATCAAAGTTTTGACTCTTCTCCTATGAAGGCACAAAGTCAGAAGTCAAAGCTTACAAAGTAAATCAATTGTTATTCTGTTTTTTAGATAATCAGTTGTTAATCTAGCTAAACCAATTTGACCTTGAAAATTCCAGACATGATAAAGAAATCACTCAAGTTGCATGCATAGATCCTCCAGAAATTACAATATCTTGAACAACTTAGGTGAGACGAGTTGAGTTTAGCCGAGTATATTATATATTATGATCAGCCTAAGCAGTACAAAATAATAAACACAATGCACTGTCATACCTGCTCAATGTTATATCCAGGGCTTGGATCATTGGATAGTGTTAACACTCTAGCAAATCGATCCAAGCAATTTCCAACAGCAATATCAATAGTTTCCCCAAAGATCCGGTACCGCCCTTCACTATATGCAATTACCTGAGTATTCCCACCACTAACATACAACACAACAGGATCATCTGCCCCAGTCACAATCCTTCCCATCTCAATATGTGCAACACAGTGATTAACAGCAACAATGGGCTTCTTCCAAAGCTGCGAAAGAATCCGAACAACAACAGCAGAAACTTGTAGTGGGGCCCCCATGCCAGGACCCTTGGTGTAACAAAGGCAATCAATTTCATCCGGAGTTATTTGGGCAGTCTTCAAAGCAGATTTGATCAGGGGAAGAATGTGTTGGAGATGGTGTTGGGCAGTTTCTCGTGGAAGGAATCCTTGGCCAGGAGGGGTAATGTAGGTGTGGCGTGGATTCGATAGAATGGTGCCATCTAAAGTCACAACCCCAACACCAATCTTGTTGGCTGAACCCTCAAACCCTAGGGCTATCATTTTCTTCATTTTTTATACGAAGTAGACCTGCAGTTCAAGTCCTTAACCCAAAAAGGTAAATATCTTCAACTAGCTACTATGACTAAGAAACAGACAGAAATTTACACATGGACAAGGAAATATGAAGATTAAAAAGAAATCTCATAACTAAGATATATGAAATGTTAGGCATGAGCACCTCTAGCCACAATTCAATTTAAATGGGTTTTTTGTTTAGGAACATTGATAGACAAGCCTAAGCCTAACAAGTCCAGAATAATATCCGAATCACATTAAGTTGAAAGCCTGAACCAAGTAGCTGTTTAAGAGGTAACTCGTGTTTTCTTTCCTTCAGAGCAACCAACCAGAGCATTTATAAGACTTAATTCCATTTATCTTCTCTTCTTTTCCTGCGTGCAAATCCATGTTTTTTTTTTTTTCTTTATCCTTTATCAAACACTTGGTGAGCAAAAACAACATTACACACCACCAAATGTCAAAGATCACGGAAAACAGGTATTACAGCGAATTATCCAATCTTCGTCGACTAACACATCAAATACCACATAAAAATAAGTCAAAGCAATAAGTACTACTGCAATTTTAGGTATTATTATAATTAAGCTAATAAATCCTTTCCTTATTAAGTTAGAACATTTGTGGAAGACAGGCCCCCTTGAAGTGGTCAATCTCTATTCTTTTTCTGTTTTCCTTTTGTTTTTCTCTGGTTTTAGTTGATAAGAAATTCGGTTCTTACCATCTGGCATCAAAGCAGTTCTTTTTTGGGGTGTTTTTTCTATAAGGTGCAGTGAGCCATCGTTGCGAGTGGGTTACCTGTGCCGAAACCGTGCAAAAGCTGGGTTTGCTCTCCGCCTTGCGTGGATGTTGGTACTCTGTCACGTTGGTGAGGGTGCTGCTCCTTGGCCTGGCGCGGTGGCTGAAGGCATTCTCTCCGGTAGCGGCGAAGGCTGGAAGCAGTGGTGGGCAGCCGTGCGTAGGGAGGCTGCTATAGTGATGGCTGTGCGATTGCGTTTATTTGAGAAAGAAGGGTACTGTTTGGCTGCACCACTTGGTGGGAAGTTATAATTCCAGTACACGGATAGCATTATTCTCACACAGGTACTCTCCTATTCCGGTTTGGTGTTAGAATCTTCATAGTCTCAGACGTTATATTTAGAATCTTAAATGTAAACGATAGGTCGCTTTAGAAATTAGAGGACTAGTGAAAGTGAAAACAACAGGTCATCGTGATTCGTGGGGTAGACTAAACGACCTGTAGTTTAGCGATGCTGTAATACGTGACTCCTAAGCGACTTGTAGTGAATGACAGGTCAAAACTAAAATAAAAAATAAAAACATTTATAGGTGTACAAATAAAGCAGAGGCGTTTGGAAAACACTATTTATCTCCAGCACGCCACCTTCACCAAAACCTTGTACACTGACTCACCGCCATACTCTCGTTGTCATCATTTTTCTTCTGGGTTTTTGTTATTTTTCTCGAAGCGATCAAAGAACTCTGCATTTTCTTAGAGATTTTGCAACATGGGATTTGGAAAACCGGTGGGGTTTTGTTTTTTTCCAACTATTGAAGAAATTTTTATGTTTCATCAAAAGAAAGATAACGGAGAACGATTACCTGACGATGCGATGGCTGAGTCTGATATTGAAGGGCTCGATTGAACATGATTAAATTTCGAACTCCAAAACCCCCCCTTAGAGATTAGAGAACATGCCTTGGGACAATTGTTTTCCTTTTGTATTGATTAATTAGGCTTTGTATTCCCCTCACTGCACCACAGCCAGACTTTCCTTGAGAACTTTTTTATGAATCAAAGTGGAGAAGTTTTGAAGAATTGCTTCTCTAAGACATGCAGGAAATCTAATAGAAATGAAAAGGAAAAGAGGAAAAAAAAAAAAACTAAAAAATGCATTGTCAAGATTTTAACAATTAATGAGATAATTTCGTTATTAGTATAAGAAATTTTTGGTTTGCTTTTCAATTCCTCATACTTTTGTTAACATTTTTTGGCTGGATTCTCTTTAGGTTTTTCAGGTTACATGGAGACCGCATTCCAATTAATAGTCAAACTTTGGAATGTGTATGGGATACCATTAGGGTTCAATATCTTAATAGCACCTGGATTCGTCTAGAGCTTCAAATGAGATTTCCTCTTATTATATGTATTTGGTTTCTCTTCATTCTTTTCTGCTTTGCATCATATCTTGTTTCTGCTTCTCAAATAGGTGACCTAGGTATACACGATGAAAAGACAAAGTAATAAGTCATCTTGTTTCGTAAGTTAATTGTGATTGGCGTGCTGTCACGAGCACCCAAAAATAAAAACCTTATTTCTAAAATATATGTAGTAGTGCAAGTAAGGGTCGATCCCACAGAGAGTAATTAGCCGAGTTTTATGCTTATGTGAACAAGGATGGGGGGTTTTGAATATGAAAATAATTTTAAGAAAAACAACTAAGAAACAATTCAAATTAAAATATCACTCAAGTAAGAAACATTGGTCTAAGTCAACTTCCACCATCGAAATTTTACAACTGATCATCGATGCAAATATATATCAATTCATACTTTGAATATTCATCGTTGGAACTGTTTTCCTATCTCCCCTTAGTAGTAGTTAATTAGAGTTAGACGCGCTCTAATTAACTCTAACTACTAAACAACCCAAGACACGTGCTATAGGTTTAATCTAGTAGCAGCCTTAAGAATTAGAGAGATCGATGAAGCGAAACAACACAAGCCACGCGGTTGTATTTAATTTCGTCGGATGTTCTTCCTAAGATTTAATAATTGCTTAGACGCGGCAAATCATTAAATCTTAGTTGCTTCACAGATTGGAGGGATCAAACAATTACGGATTTGATATCCAACCTAGCGATAGATTGTAACGAATAATAAACTAGTAGTGCTCCTAACAATTAAACGAGACAATCATGAAAATAAGTATAGAAGAACATCTGATACTCAAAGCATAAATCAAACAATAAAAACAAATTAGATCTCACAGTTTTATTGATTCCGAGGCTTCCGTTTCCTTCGACCAATTATGAAAGTTTAGCCACGCAGGGCCATGACTAAAACTTAGAGAAGAGGGGAGAAGATGGAAGATAGAAGATTGGAGATGTGTGTTGTAAGATAGAAGGTCTAAGGTGTGTCATGGTTCCCCCCTTTTATACACGTTTCATCCCATATGCTAGAAGCCTAGGAAATCTCCTAATGAAAGATATTCCAAATACTATCCTAAAATAACACTACCCAAATCTTGACTAATTAAAGAAAATATTAAACATAAAATAAATGCTAGGATAATTAGGAAGGTGATAATTTCAATGGGGACTTTTATTGCCATATGCTTTATCGATTCTTTCCTTGTTTAAGTCCCCACAAATCAGCCAAGTATGGAGAGAAAATCAATTTGCCTTGTCATGGAAAGAGATGCTCCTTTCATGTTGTCTTCTTCCACGTGGTCCCCACGAATATCTTCTTTATTTTCTTGGTCCTCTACGCATCTTTTCCTTCCTTTTCTTTCTTTTGCTTGACTTTGTATTTATTGCTTGGCTTGGCTGGAATTGATTGGATGATTATGAAAAGGCTCAAAGTAAAGAAATTTCCATATCTGAAAACTTCCTAAAATAAATCGCATCAGATCCACATCAGAACGTCAACTTCAAGCCCGATTTCGACTTTGATTCATCCTGTATCTCTCAAAAAGTAAAACATAAAAATTGTAGATCTTTTTCTTGGCGTTTCACAGCATCTTGAATCATCTCAATCGGAGCTTTTATGAGAGAGTTATGCCCAGATTACGAACTGATGTCAAAACTGTCCAAAATCGCCCAATTAGCTTTGTTTTGCATTTAATGCCTCAATTTGTATCCTAAATCAAAATATAAGAAAAATGAGTGTATTTAGGCATTAAATAAGTATAAGAGATTAAATATAAAGGGTAAAAATATAACATTTTACATTCTCATCAGTGACTCTATTTTTTTCCCCTTGTTTTGGCCCAGTACTTCTTCTTGGGCAACTGGCAAAATTGGAATACGTAACATGGTTGGACAAATTTGACTTTGCAAGACATTTATGTACAAACGTATAATACAAAATGATGAACTTTTTTTGTTTTGTTTTGTTTTCAGTTGCATTGAGGTGTTAAACGTATGGATGTCTTCTTTTGTTGTGGGTAGCCTAAATTATACTTTCTCTTTGATTTAATTTTCTTTTCCATTTAATATGATAGCTAGCCACTGTATCTGTTTTGATACCTTATCTTTTCTATTGACTAGAAGTAAACTCTATTTCAGTGCTTGCACATTTTTCATGGCATATAATTGTACTCGAGAACGTCGGGATATTATATTGCTAAGTTTTTCAGGTATTATTTTCAACTTTTTTACAGATTCTGAAATGCAAAACCACATAGAGAAGACTCTTTATGGAGGTCATGCTTCATATAAAGCGTTGGGAATAATCTCGCAAATAATCAACAAAGCATAATTATAAATCAAACAAGAATCCAACACATGCATGCAAATATATGTTCAATAATTAAAACTACAACTAGAGCATCTCAGAATCAACTTGCGAAAACCTAATCTATAACAACAGCAAGCAGTGAAGAATCGAAACATAAATTGCGAGCTGATCGCTCACCTCGTATGGGAGACCTTTGCTGATCTTATGCGCATGGGTGTCTGAGTATCTAGAGACTTCAGGAGGGTTCAACGCAGAAGTATGGTGTTTACCGAGTTCATCACATGACACGTATTTGAAGCTGGGCTTGATATCTGGAGAATTCGAGACAACTGGGTGCCATTTTTATGTTTCATGTTTTCATGTAGCTAGTTGTGTTGTTAATTTTATTCCATAATACGGTGTCGTCACTATCCAACTTCTCCTACGAAGTAAGGACGTGGCTGAATGCTCGCAGATGTGATCCAGTAGGTGTTTAGTGGACTTAGTGATTGGTTTATGCGCAACAGTAGGTATGTAGTGGAATTGGTGGTTATGCACTGCAGTTATCTAGGATAGTGGGGTGTTTCAGTTATGTTCTAGCATGTATTTAAACTAATTCATAGCCTTGAATATATCATCAAAAAATTTAGAAGCTAAAAATAAGAGGTTTTGACCCTTTAAAGTGTCAACTTGCCATTTTCTTTTATCATTTACCTTTTCTGCAAAGTAGGCTCATAACAAATGGTATCAAAGTAGTGTTCCTGCAACCATGGCAGAAGGAACTCGCTTTGCTCAGCTCTCTGAAGTAGTAGCAGCCAACAGGGAAGAGACAACAGCTACCAAGGAGACTTTCCAGCAACACACTGAGATCTTGAAGAACCTGATGGACCAAGTAAGTAACTTAGCTAGTAGTTTTGCTTCCTTCAGTCAAAATCAGAACCAAAATAACAAAGATCATGGGAATCCTAGTGGGGAGAACAATGGAAAGAAAAGAATAGTGGGATGAATGGTGGTGGACAGGCTAGCCAAACAGACCTATTAAGCTAGATTTCCCTAAGTTTGATGGCCTTCGAACCAATGACTTAGGTCCTTAAAGCCCAACAATTTTATTCCTACAACCACATTGCAGTTTTATTCCACTTCCACAAAGAAAAACGAGCCCACACTTGGTACCATTGGTTTATGGATGCTGGTTATATAGGAGGATGGGAGGATTTTGTAAGTGCCCTCAAAAATAGGCTTGGCCCTTCCACTTTTGATGATCTTGTAGGAGCTTCCAGTAAGCTCAAACAGACATGAACCGTAAAGGACTACCAAACCCAATTTGAAATTCTTTCCAAAAAAATCTAGGGACTAAATGATGAATTTAAAGTCAGCACATTTTTGAGTGGGTTGAAGGAGGAGATAAGGATCATTGTCACAATACTCAAACCCAAAGATTTAACCACGGCTTTTGGGCAGCCTAGATTGCAGGAAGAAGAAGTTAAGTTGAGGAGTAGAGGCCACAAATACCAAGCTTGGGTAACTAATTCCCAGGGGTATACTAAGCTAGCATCAACACCTAACCGTCCTAGAATTACAGCCCCAAACCAACTTGAAAACCGCAGCACCAACCCTCCATATCCCATCAATTTCAACCAAAGACCAAACATTCCCATTAGACGATTGACCCCAGCCCAAATGCAGGAAAGAAGAGAGAAGGGGTTGTGTTATAACTGCGATGAGAAGTTCCAGCTTGGCCATAGGTGCAACCGGCCTAGACTCTTCTTGCTGGAAGGTGTAGAGCTTGAGGGACCTGAAGAAATAAGGGTGGAAGAAGTAGTGCAGGAGGAGGAACCCGAAGTTGTACCTCAGGAAGCTGAACTACCAGGCATGCGGTGATGGGTAGGAGCTCTAGCACCAAGGACCATGCGGTGATGGGTAAGATAAGCGAGCAACAAGTGGTGATCCTCATAGACACCGGCATCACCCACAACTTTGTGGATCAAAACTTGGCCAAGAAGATTCATCTCCCAGCAAAGGAAATGAGCCAATTAACAGTTATGGTGGCTAATGGGGAAGCCGTCCCATGTCCGGTGTGCTTTGTGGTAGTAGCCTTCAGCTTACAAGGGTATGATTTTCAAGCTACCTTGCATCTTTTAACTCTAGGGGGTTGTGATATGGTTTTAAGAGTGGATTGGCCAAGCACATTGGGTCCTATCTTATAGGACTTCATCAAACTTACCATGCAATTCAAACACCAAACCCGAGAGGTTATTTTGCAAGGTTTAGTCCCAGCTACAGCTATCTTGGAAGTGAAAAAGGAGTTTCCAAAGAAGCTCGGAGCTGAATACAAGGGGATTTGGCTCCATCTCATAGGTGTAGAAGCCACAAGACCCAAGAAGCTTCAACATCCAGCAATAGCCGAGCTGCTGGAAGGATTCAAGGGCATTTTCTAGGAACCCTCCGAGTTGCCAACCACCAAGAGCTTTGACCACAAGATCCCATTGACAGAGGGGGCTCAACCCACTTATGTAAGGCTTTACAAATATCCAGACTACCAGAAGGAAGAGATCGAGAAGCTGGTTAAAGAGATGTTGTCTACGGGAATCATAAGGCCAAGCCAACGTCCTTACTCATCTCCAATCTTGCTAGTGAGGACCTGTGCTGATGTTATGCGCATGGGTGTCTGAGTATCTAGAGACTTCAGGAAGGTTCAACGCAGAAGTGTGGTGTTTACTGAGTTCATCACATGACACGTGTTTAAAGATGAGCTGGATATCTGGAAAGTTCGAGACAGTTTGGTGCCACTTTTATGTTTCATGTTGTTAGTTGTGTTGTTAATTTTATTCCCTAATACGGCATCGTCACTATCCAACTTCTCCTAAGAAATAGGGACGTGGCTAAATGCTCACAGATGTGATCCAGTAGGTGTTTAGTGGACTTAGTGATTGGTTTGTGCGCAACAATAGGTATGTAATGGAATTGATGGTTATGCGCAGCAGTTATCTATGATAGTGGGATGTTTCAATTATGTTCTAGCATGTATTTAAACCAATTCATAGCCTTGAATATATCATCAAAAAACTCAGAAGCTAAAAACAGGAGGTTTTGACCCCTCAAAAAGTGTCAAATTGCCATTTTCTTTTATCTTTTACCTTTTCTGCCAAGTAGGCTCATAACAGCTAAAATCCTAGCTGCAACAAAGAGTAGAATTAAGAGCGACAAGCGACAGCAAAGAGAGAACTTGAGGGTTTGAGAAGGCTTTGCGTGGTACTTATATGCGATAGGCACGTGACAGAAATTGTCTCGTTTAGGTTATTTTTCATATACAACTTTTTATAGACTAGATATCTTGATATATGGGAACCAGCTTCATTGGCAATTAAGAGGGAAGCTAACAGTATCAAGTGTGGTGGACCAAGTGGCGTACGTCTTATTAGCCAGCCCATAGGCAACCCGAATGAGGCTGTCGTTGCTGTCCTCCATAAGCGGCCATGATGGGCCGCCGCTTGCTTCGTGCGGCAACCGTGCAAGGCCACCACACAGCGGCTCCAGACAATGCCGACCAGGAGGAAGCCTATGCTGCAATGTGCCATCACCCACACAACCAAAATCGCCATTTAGAACAGGCGGCCTTGGCCGCCAGGCGCTGCATCCTTTATACGGTGAAAACACCGCTAGCTGGCAGCCAGGGTAGTGGGTCACGACAGTGGGTGTGGCAGTGTCGACAAAGGCAGTGGATCTCCAACAGTGGGTGTCACAAGGGCAAAACTGTAAATAGGAATAGAAAAATATCCATATCAAAGTTTTCATGCTTTTCAACTGTATGTGAACAGTAGACGTAATTTTAAATAAACTATGTTAACAAAAAATTTACTAGATTCAACGCAAATTGATAATCAACGAAAACTTAATGCTGAGTAAAACGGCATAAAAGTTGCTCTCATACCACATGTTGACATAAACAAACTTATTATTCTAAACAAATACGCAGGGGAAAATGAAAGAAATGATTTAGGGTTACCTCCAGCTATCTTTGCTCAAACGTTTCCAAGAACTTCCGAGAAAACAAAATAATATAAGGTATCTTCTGACTTCTGACTTATGCCTACTGAATGCCGCATTAATGGAGTACACATGCTCTTTATTTATAAGCTAGGTCAGAGATCTTCAAAATTGGTATACATCGTAATTGTTCCTCCCATCAAGGAATAATTAATTGATTAAATTGATTTGATATCAATTTACAAATTAATGATAATGACAATTAATTTGAGTTGATTCCATTATGTAATTTATTATAATTAAATTACCATACCATACATCGTATATATAATTTATTATTAAATATAATAAATCATATATACATGTGGCATATAGGCCATATATAGAAGATAAAAAAATCTTACAATAAATACATCTAATTATTCACCAAAATGCTTCAATGTATATCTACTAAAATTTGCATATGTCAGAGCTTAGAGAGAGCTAGCCATCACCAATGAAAAACACAAAATGAAGACAATATCTCTGCAGGCTAAGAAGACACAGTTAGAGGTAACTAGAAAAATCAATGGCTTTAGATGAATTTTTCTATGACATTATTTCATGAGGTCGATTGACTTTCTTCATAGTAAGGGTTATCGAACCACAGAGAATGAGGGCTGTTTTGCATAACGGGATACTTAAAGAGCGTATTTAACTTAACTTAAAAATAAAAACAAAGTAAAGGTTGTAAAATTGAAGCTACAACAAGTAAGGTAATAAAGACGAAAAATGAAACAAACCTAAAAGAAACTTAGGGTATTGATCTCATCTAATCCTCAACCAATGAAACGCTTAAAGTCTATATGGATCTTCCTAACATGCATAATATGAGCGCGTAATGGGCGTCAACCATTACGACGACCTCGACATGAAAATACTTTCGTTAGGACGTAGTTATAAAGCACCAAGTTTCACATCAAACACTTACCACGTAAAGATTAATCTATAATTGAAAACTATTTATACTACCAAAGGTGTGGGGGATTGATGCTCCCTAGCTTACTACTCTATAACACATTCTAATAAGCGTATATATAACACATCCTAATAAGCGTATATAATACATGAAAACCCTAATTAGGCCACAATGATAAGGTATCTAGTTTCACACCGATCTATTCCATGTAAAGATTAAACTACAATGGAAAGACATTTTACACTACCAAAGGTATGAAACGACCGGTGTTCCCTAGTATACCCTATAAGGTGACTCTAATAGGTAGACACACATCATGTCAAATAAAACCATTGCAAAAGACATCGTTTTTGTTTTTAAGAATGTTGATTTTATTCAAGAAATCTAAGAAAACTCATAGACGAGTTTAACTCTTTTTCATGAATAAGTAGATTGGAATCTTGAAAACAAAACCTTTTAGCATGGGTTTTGAGATCTTCTAGCCTTTCACAGTCATCAAATACATCTAGAAAATCCTAAGAACTTCATGGTTTTTGGAAAGGATTTTGATCAAACCCTAAGAACTAATTTAGCTAGACATAATTGAATCTAATTTAAGCATGAAAATTAATGAAAACAGTAAAGGAACAAGAAGAAAATGAACTAAAATAGTAGATTAAAACTTAAGAAATTCAGATTACAAGAAAGATAAGAAAAGAAAATACAAAACTAAGCTAGAACATGAAATTTAAAGGAAGAACAACAAAGGAATTAAGCTCTCTGGATTTCGGTCCAGAGAGTTGCATCAAAGTAAACTAAAAACACAAAGAATTAAAGTGTTACACCTGAGAAAATCTGAAATTCCATATATATAGGAATTTGGATTTACAAAAGATTAATCAAAGATTAATTCTAGCCAAGTATTCAGAACTGGTCGCCGTCCATTTCTGTCTATAGAACTCAACTTTTGATTTGGATCGCACAAATATTTGGAAATATCTGGACCTTCTGGAAGATGTGAAGTCGATTGATCGAATAAATGTCGATCGATCGAAAATATGTTGTTCTGAAAATTGATCGAACGCATCTGGATCGACTGAAGTTGAGTCGACTGAAGGTTGATCAATCGAATTATTGGCTGTACAAATAATCGATCGATTGAAATGCCTTGGACGATTTTTCATCTTTTCAGGATTAGCCTCGAACTCTAAAAATGACCAAATTGCCATTGATATATTTTCAAGTCTAATTCAAGTGTTTTGAATTAGATTTCAACTAAGACCTGAAAATAAGACATAACACAAAACTACAACAAAACGTTATATATACAATACAAATTAGGTCTAACAAATGCAATTAAGGAGTCTTGAATTGAATAATTCAAGACTTATTAGTCTCATTTCTTAATTTGTTGTGGCAGATAGTATAAAATATTTAAAATACAGCCCTAAGATGTTCTGGCAATTCTCCCTCCGTAGGAAAGAGGTTTGACGTTCTTTTAAGAGGTCTAATATATGACATCTTCAAGGATGGAGCGAGAAATGTTAAATTATCACTTATCTCAAAAGCTTAAGTTATAAGAAGTGATAAATTTAATTATTTAATTAATAATTTAATATTCTCATGAGTGGACATGTCAAAAAAATAAAAAAATAAAATAATGATAGAAATTTTTTATAAACTGATTTGTAGAAAATTTTCTATAACCCATATATAAAAATGACATGTGTCCTTTAAACATATGATAAACACATATTTTTTTTATCAATGCTATTAAAAAAAACATGTAAGAAGGACGCACATATTATTTAAATAGCATGTGTTTCTCACATGTCAATGGACACATATCAATCTTATATGTGGGTTATAAGAAATTTCCTACAAACGGGTTTGTAGGAAATTTTTGTCCAATAAATAATAGAAACAACATGAAAATACAATTATACTCCAATATAAAAAAAAAAAAAAAAATTAAAAAATTAAAAAAAAAAAAAAATTTAGGGTTGGGTGTTGTCACCCACATCAGCCGTGGCTGGGCATCTCCTAACCACGCCATGGCATTTCATAATTGTATTTTTATGTCATTTTTATTATTTATTTGACAGAAATAAAAATAAAAGCGAAGGTCTCAATTTTACAAATATTAAAATCACTTGTATTAATTTTATTAAATTGAAAAATGTGGTCTCAATTTCAGAAAAAGGAAAGCACGATACATACATTCTCTTATAAAGTAATCGGAATAAAGTCATAAAAAGATTATTGCTTTTTCAGTCACCGGAAAGCCATTGATTCAAATACTATTTTGTTACTCCAAAAAGTCATTTGCAAGTTTCGGCCACCCCACTAGGCCAGAGGGGCGGCGAGCCTTTTTTAAAAAAGGAAATAAAAAAATTTAACTTCTATTATTTAAGAGGACATTACAAATTTTTAATAATTTGATATGACATTAATAGAATTTTAAAAAAAAATTAAAAAATATTACAAATTAGATGTTAATAAGAGGAATATTTATACTTTTCTCCTTACATCGAAGAAAGGCAACAGAGCTCTAGAATATTTGAAACTCCAATTTTTTTTTTTTTTTTTTTTTTTAAAAAGGAATATTTAAAACTGGCGGATTTGGTGGATCTGGATTGGCTGGCAAAGGGATAAAATGCCACGAAACAAATGGAATCTTTAGGAAGCTGAGATATGAATGAATGAATCTTTGGGGGCCGGCATTGGCATCAGCTTATCACATATAGACAAAGGTTGCCCTGCTGTGAAAATTGGGAAATATCTTCTTGTAACGCTGTCGTTTTCGGTGCAAATTGGCTTCTCCACAAATATCTAACTTTTTTTCTCCCTTACATTACAAGACTACCGACAAAAAAGAAATAATAATAATAAATAAAAAATAAAAAAACGAAGATTACAAGACCATCGTTGTCATGGAAAAGTAAATTTTTTACAGTACAGACTTTCGTTATTTTATTTATTTATTTGTTTTTAAGTGCATCATTCCTTAAAAAGAAAAAGTGCTAGAAGGAACAAAAATAAATCAAAATTGATGAACTCTCCAATAATAAACCAAAACTAAAGAAACAATGCCCAATATGAAAACTGCAATAAGGAAAATGGTGTGCTTTTACCATAAAGAGATTAAAAATGTCATGATCTTTTAAATCTTGAACAAAGCTAAGGAATGAGCCGCATAAGGCAATATAGGCACTAAAATAAAGGAGGGTAAGGGCATGACCTTCATGAGACCCTTCAACCCTATTGGATCGCCTAATAAAGGGGATACGAATAGGGGCACAACCTTTGAGAGAAACTTCAACCCTACTCGAGCAAGTTGAGGCATGACTCTTGTGAGACCCTTAACCCTATCCGAAAAGATAATGGTGTGATCCTTGAGAGACCCTTCAACCCTATTCAAAACCTCTATTAAGTAAAGGAAACAACAATCACCTCTTGGGGGTTGAGGGGAGGAGGAATTGGTACAATCGAAACAAAAAAACTAGAAACAAGCCTCCATCAGAGGATAAAACAATAAGATTCAGGGAGATCATAACCTAAACACAACAAGAAGAAAAACAAAATAATAATAATAATACTAATACTAATAATAATAATAACAACAATTGTTTTTTTTTAAAAAAAAAAACAAAAATTCAAAACAAATTCCAACAACAGCAAGACACGAAGGATGACAAAGACAAGTTGTGACGGAGGATGGCAGCTTGATCTGGGCATGCAAGCCATGCGGCGCATGGAGGCCTGGAGGAGATGCGGAGGAAGGCAACACAGAGCATAGCGGCCGAAGGGAGAGAAGGCGAGGTGTGTCGGAGAGCAACAAGGGCGGTGGAAAGCGAAAGATGGCTTGGGCGTGCAAGCCCCGATTTGGTGCATGGGGACCCGATGGAGACAAGGAGAATAGTTGTGAGGAGTAGAGAAGTCGGTGGAAATGCAATGAGTTGGCTAAATCTAGTTTTTGGGAAACCAAATCTGAAAAACCTAGCTAATCCTAGTAAGAGGCCGGCAATGAGCAAGGAAGAGGCGGAGGGGAGGCTGCTTCCGACGGCAACAAAGAGGAGGGCGAAGGAAAAAAACAAGAGAACCCAACAGAGAGGGAGTCGGCACTATACTTAGGCAGAGGAAGACAAAACCTTGTGGACGAAAGGAAAAAATGAAGCAAAGAGGAGGAAAGGGGTGGGGGGGGGGGGGGGGGATGGGATGTAGCAGAAAAGATGAAAAAGCTAGTTGGACACGTGTATTTAGTACACGTGGCAACATTGCTGCGTGCAATAAATTCACGTCACCATGTCGCAACGTGTATTAATTACATGTGTCCACATGGCTACCTGGATTAATACACGTGTATAATTAGCCACATGTATAATAGCCACGTGACAAATAAGACACGTGGCTAAAATATTCATATTTTTTTAAATTTATTAAAAAATTATTATAATTTTTTTTTAATTTAAAATTTTAGTCATGTAGTTTATTGGCCACATCACCAATTGGTCACGTGGCAAATAAACCACATGACTAAAATATTCTCTCTCTTTTTTTTAAAATTTTTTTTTCAAGATATATATATATATATATATATATATATATATATTTAAAAAAAAAATTAAAATTTTAGCAACGTGCTTTATGACCACGTTGCTGGCCAATTGGCCACGTAGGAAATAAACCATGTCGCCATTTGCATGTTTTGGGGGGAAGGGTCCCGCGCCTCTCGTTTGTTTTAAATTTCTCTTTGATTTCAATTTTTTTAATTTTTTTGTTTCTTTTTAAAAGCTGGATCTGTCGCCTTTTTTAGGCTACAGATCTGGCTTCTTAATTTTTTTTTTTTCTATTGTTTTAGAAATCTCTCTATCTCTCGTCTCTCCTCATTTTCTTCTTTTTTTCTTATTTTTTTCAACTCTCTCGTCTCTCCTCATTTTTCATCAAAAAAATTTCTCACTTTGTTTGTATTTTTTTTCTCAGCAGACGACGACTCACCCCCACCCGAATGCACAACTCGATTGCCAACACCCGGAGAAGCTCGTTTTCGTCATCGGTAATGGAGAAGAGGCCGGTGGTTTATGGGTCCTTTTGATGGTGATTTTTGGTCTTTTTGTTAGTTGTCGGAGTAGTTGGTGTCTTTTAGTGTTTTTTGTTCATTCTCGGCCAAATGGGTATTTTTGGAGTGGGTATTCTCGCCGGATCTCGACGACGAGTTGGACGAAGATTCAGCGCGGATCTCGCCGGATACACCGGCCCTTTCTCCGTATATCGTATACAATATTAGAAAAAAAAAAAAAAAAAAAAAAAAAAAAAGAAAAAGAAAAAAGAAGAAGAAGAAAAGAACATATCGATATCTGTTCTTTTCTTCCTTTTTTTTTTTTGTTTTTTTGTTTTTGAAAAAAATATTGATTTTGGCGACGTGGGTTAGGAATAGGTGGCTAAAAATATATAATTTTTTTTTATTAACAACAACAAAAAAAAAAAAAAAAAAAAAAAAAAAAAAAAAAACACACATTTAGCCACTTAAGAATGGCACGTGACTAAATAGCCACATATATAAAAAGCCACGTTGCTAAATGTACATTTAGCAACGTGGTTTAGCAACAACTGGATTCATCACGTGGAATCCACGTAGCTAGCAATAAGCCACGTGGATGACCCACATGCACGTAGCTAACTGCATGTGACTAAAAAACAAGTTTTTTTTGTAATGAATCCTCTAAGCAGAAGCTCGAGAACCATACCTCACATCCATATAAAACTTCTCTCTCTAAACCAGAGAGAGAAGCAGGCGTACTTTTGGTTATTCAGGGATTATACTACGCAGGCTTTTGATTTGTAATTTTATTTGTGAGACATATATCCAATCGAATCGCATTTTGACTCGGATATTGAAGGGGAAAAAAAAATTAGGATGCATTAAGAGCCATTACTAAGAGGGTGAATGACCTATGATCGTTCATTTCATATGAAAAAAGGATTTGGATCCATAATAAAAGTCACCAAGAGAGAGAGAGAGAGAGAACTATAGAAAAAAAAAATAAATAAATAAATTTGAAATGTTGGCAAAATACAACTATGTTCAAACTTGGTCTAGAGCATCTCCAACAGCTTGTTTGAGCCACATTGTAGAAAAATGTTCTCATTTTTTAATAATTTCTCACCATTTCTTTTACTCATCTCCCTCGGGTTATGATGGGTTTCATCAAGAGAGACGAACTGAAAATGTGATGGGGTTTATATGCCGAGGAAGATGCCGGAGAGAGATGTACGTGTGGTGTTAGTGGTGTTGGTGGCGACAAGAGAAGCGAGGGTTAGAGATGAGGGATAGTCAAATACATGATTCTGAAAGTAGATTCAATATAAAGCCAAAGGATCAAACTTTTACAATCCATCGCCGCCAAGTTTTGTAGTTTGCTTTTGAACTCCATCGATTGATTCTACGACAAAAATGAGGAATTGAGCTCAAATCGCAAGCTTCAGCTTGCTAAATCGCCGGTACGACTTCGAACTCGACGAGTTCTTCGTTCAAATTGAACCTCTTTTCTATAACGACCTTTTCTGTCTAATATCATACAAAAGTCATTTATGATAAATACATTTTTCGTTTTTTTTTTTTTTTTTTTAAAAAATAAAAATTATTATTTTTTGAATTTATAGGGGTATTTTTGTTTGATTAAAAAGTAGGCTTGGCAATTCGAGTCGTCGTGTCAACCCATCAGGTTGGCGTGTCAAATCCGTCGGGTTAGCGTGTCAACCCGTTTAGCTAATTTAGTAAAAAATGTGTCATTATCGCGTCATAAATATGTCATATACGGGTTGATGGGTCATACACGGGTCATAAACAGGTTGGCGGGTCATAAACTGATTGACGGGTCATAAACGGGTTATAGCCTAAACCCAAACCCTATATATTCGTGTCGGGTTCATGGGTCGTGTCAAAATTGCCAAGCCTATTAAAAAGATTGTAAAGTTATTTTTATCTTTTTGTCAGCCTTGGAGGTACATTGACAATGTTTTAATAGTTTAGGAAGGACATTGACAATTAAGTGATAATTTGAAAGGGTATGTAGACTTTTTCCTTTAATTTTCTAATACTTTTATTTGTGCTGGATTTGTAATTCAAAGTAAACTTGCCACGTGAACTTACAATCAACGTATTGCCGAAAGAATAATGTTAAAAATTATATTTTTATTTCACAATGTAAATGCGATTATTCAAACTAATTTTTAGATCAATTATTATTAAAATTGTACTGCAATTTTCGAAAAAAGAAACGAATTTTTTAATTTTTTTTTTTTAAAAAAACTGGTTGACCTCCCCTCACCAATGGGGTGAAAATTGTAAATACAGATATTGAAACCGAAGAAGCTTCAAGAAAGCAAGCCTAGAAAAGGGAATCAAAAGCTGAACTTGTAGAGAATGCCAGAATGGTGAGCTAAGCATGCAGACGATAAGCCAAAGAGAGCTGTTATGAATGGTCAAGCTAGCTTGGAACTTTGGAAGATCATAAATCAGAAAAAGAAAGTAAGAAATAAAAAAAGAATGATTAAATTAAGTTGTTAAAATAAATAGTAATTTAATATGGTATTAGAATCAAAGATCTTAAGTTTGAACCTTGATTCCGTTCGTTTACTTCTAATTTCAAAATTAAATATTTTAGGTATTGTATCTTACCTATTAAAATTGAATTTGAGCCAAAATGTAAATGACGATTAGTAGGATATAATAGTTAACAATATGAAAAATAAGAATAAGGATGAAGATGGAGATAGACAATCTGCAGTCTTACAGCCAGCAATGGTAAAAAGAAAAAGAAGTCAAGAACCCGAATGTTTATTAACGTATTTCGTGAGGAATTTTTTTTTTTTTTTTTTTTTTTTTTTTTTTTTTTTTGGTGTAGAAAAATATTATGATATAGCATAAACGTGAAAAATAATTTTTTGTTTTTAAAAATATTTTGAGTTGTTTGTTAACATCTCTACGTTTGATATTCATTTTTAGTTTCTCACTTTTATTTTCTGTTTTCAAAACAAAAAAATTAACAATTAACAAATAACATAAAACATAAAATATTCGCCAAACACTTAAAACTGTACACACATGATGACACATATATGTCACATTCAAATGCATTTTCAGGAAAAAAAAAAAAAAAAAAAAAAACCATTCAGAAAATATTAACAAAGGAAGCCAAATTTTAACCATTATTTGCAGATGTTGCACTTTGTCTTGGTCCAATTTTGTGTTTTGAGATCATGTGATGTATTCCATATTCTTCCTTTAATGTGAGAGTATGATCATAGTTGGAAACAAAATAAATTTTTATATTTATTTTGGGCGAAATTGGACTTTTAAAAATATAAGTGGATTTCTCTCTCCCCTCTCTCTCTCTCTCTCTCTCTCATATTGTGCCAACTCATAATAGGCCAATTGTACCTAACATCCAGCTAAGTCAAGTAACAGTTACTTCCCTCGAACTATAATATCCCAACCAACTGATCATTCCCTACTCTCTCTCTCTCTAGCTCTCCGTCCGACCATATAGTCGACACAGCAACTGGCCATCTTTGAGCTTTCCTTTAAGGTTTGAAATATTACCAAATTTAGGCAAGACATGGCATACGAGGAACCCAAAAACGTGGAGGCCAAATTAAGCCAAGACACGGCGGACGAGGAACCCAAAAACGTGGAGGCCAAATTAAGCCAAAACACGGCGGACGAGGAACCCAAAAAGGTGGAGGAGGCCCAATCACCCTCGGAGCCTCCGCCAGCGCCGGCCCCAGAACACGTTGAACAAGTTTCCAAAGATGTCACCGAGGAAAAATCTGTAATTCCACCTCCCCCTGAAGTGAAGCCTGATGAATCCAAAGCCCTTGCTGTGGCTGAAAGTAACATATTCTCTCTCTCTCTCTCTCTCTCTTTTCTTTTTTCTTGTTTTAAACATCGTTTTTAGCTTAAACTTCATCTGTTTGCTTGCTGAGAATGATTTTTTTTTTTTTTGGTTAATTTTCATGTCTTTTTGCTTTTATGTTAAGAGTGATTTCTCTTTCTACTTCTAATCATCTGTTTGTAGCTAGACCTTAATTAAAACGTGTTTGGTTGATGAGAAATGGAAAGAAAAGAAAAGGAAAATTCCTAGGCTTATCTTTTTAAATCAGTTCTTATTCAAAGCAAGATATGTAGATACGTGTCATAATAGTCTTGGTTGAGTTGCTATTGGAAAACTCCGAATTTTTGTTTAGGAAACTTTGTTGCGTCGAATTGTACCAACAAGTAAAGGCGCACACCGGTGGTATTAAGGCGAATATTGATGACAAACAAGTGTAAAGTTACCATTGGAAAGTGTGTAGTGTCTGTAGTCCCTAAAGAGGTTGGCAGATCCCAACTTGCAAAGAGGAGCGTGTAAAGGCCGAAGCTTTTGGTGGTGCGCGCGTGAGTAAGAGCTCAGATTGGCTATTCGTGTCGGACTCATTTAGTTAAATAGATCAAACTCATATAATCAATTAACAAGTAACATTACACAAACCATTAACCTGTTTAGGCAGTGTTAGATTGATCCGACTAACCCGTATAACCCATTTAATATACATGTTAGGCAGATGATTGACTCAAACGGGACTTGTTTAACTTTTTTCGACCTATATTTATAAATGAATTTTAGCATTTTAATTGAACGGAAAAAAAAAAAAAGAGAGTCATTAATGGGTTGAGCGAGTCGACCGAAATTAACTTGAAATTAACCAAATTAATTTCGATAGACTCAAATTGATCCAAACCCAATTATACAAAGCTTTAATTCACTAATTTCTGATCAGTTGTAATAGAGTTTCTGAATAGTACCCAAAAAAAAAAAAAACATTGGAACTGAAGGGCGTTATCGGTGGACGTACGAGTGAGTGCGACGCCGGCGGGTGTACGTGGAGAGAATCGAAGATGCGTGAATAGGCGTATGAAGGTGACAGGAACGGATGGTAGATGGAGTGTCGCATTCAGGATTGGTGAGGTGCGTGACAATAAATGGAAGGAGGGCGGATGTGGTTGAAATGCCATGTGCAGGGCACATGCATGTCTATTGCTCGGATGTGAGGCGCGCGTGAGACAATCCTAAGGATTCCATTGTGTTCGATTATTTCATTGTCAATATTGTCGATCCACTGGCGGCGGAAGTTTGGTTTGGGCAACTATGGCTGCTGTCCAATTGCGTTAGGATATGGGCATTTTTTATATCATTCTTGAAGGTGATTCTCCACAAACTGTTAAATAGATTAATGACGGGAGCCCAAATTTGAGCTGGCACGGTCATTTCGTAGAGGGCATTAAATTGATATTGCAATCCTTCCGACCCGTTCGTTTTAAGTGATTCATGTGGAGAAGGATGTTAAGTTAGCTGCTCATTGACTTGCTACAGAAGTGGCCAATCATGTCATAGACACTGTTTGGGTGAAAGAAATTCCTCCAATCATTTATGATATTATTAGTAGAGAACTTCTGGTCCCTATTTTGATGTTGTGTTTATATGATTTGAGATTATCAATAAAGAGTCTATTCGGTTCCAAAAAAATATATATATAAAGTTTTGTAGAAACTTCATTTATAAACTTCTGATTTTTTATTACTTTTAAAATTTAGTAATCAAATTTTAAAAAGTGTCAATTTAAAGTATTTTTATCTTTCAATTTTTTTTTTAAAATTTTAACATTCTATTAAATTTTTTTCCGTAAATCCTATCAAATTTTTTAAAATACTCATTTTTTTTTTTTAAAAAAAGAAATTTATAGAATATTTCAAAGATTTAGGCATGGGTATTTTTGCAAATTCCATTAAATTCTAACTAACACCTAAATCTTTACAATTTTTTTCTCCCTAAAAAAATATGGATATTTTGGAAAATTTGGCAAGATTTTACGAAAAATTTTAACCGAGGGCTGAAATTGAAAAAAAATAATAATAAAGGATTGATACCCTAAATGGACACTTTTTTAAAATTTGAGTGCTTAATTACAAAAGTGATGAAAGATCAAAATTTATAAGTGAAATTTTTCCAAATTTTGTATAAAGGTGTACATTAACACATTTGTTTGTTTGTTTTTGTTTTTATTTTTTTTTTAATAAAAAAAAAAAGAATTTAAATAATGTAACATCATGTACATCAATAGATGCATGGATTTTAAATTTTGATATATATCCCCACCTCTTAGTGAGTATACAATTGAATGATTTTATTTGGTGATTCCTGATTATTTTAGATTCTTCTTGTGTTTTTAGATGTATTTGAGTACTTGTGTTTTTAGATGTATTTGATCATTTGAGTACTTATAGTTACATGCGGTCGGATATTAATCGCCCGTATCTGTTATCTGCACATTTGGATGCGGATAACAAAAACAACTATCTAAAAGTGCAGATACGGATAACGGTTTAAGATATGCAAATGCGGTTATTATCCGCATCTGCATACCATTTATATATATATATTCCACTTATGAATGTGTAATATTTAGACAATTTATATTTTTCATATTATGAATTTGTAGTATTATTTGTTTTATGTTAGATTTGTAATTTATGTTTTTTTATGTTTGCTAGCTTGATTGTTATGCTTATTGAATTATGGATTAAAAAACATAAGAGTGTTTCTTGTGAGCATTGATTAATTACCATGAATATTTTGAGGTTGCATCTTTCATCAATTTTCTTCTCGGTTCTACATATTTTGGTTGTTGCATTATATTTTCAAAGCAAGGCCAAAAGACTACAAATCGGTCAAAATTATTTTTAAAAGCTTTTAAAATATGCTCATTACCTATTTACGGAAAGCGGACAATAACTGCATGGATGCTGATAGTAAAAAATGATACGGATGCGGATATCTAAAAGTGATATCTGCATGTACACCCCTACTTATACTAAATTTGGAGAGAGCTGCAAGAAGCAAAAAAAAAAAAAAAAAAAAAAAAAAAAAAAAAAAAAAAAAAAAAAAGGTTATCAATAACAAAAGCAAAAACAAAACAAACTTCCCTGGCAACAAAAAGAAGAATTCTTGTGGAATCCAGAAAAAAGTAAAATAATAAAATAAACACCTCCAGCATCTCCACAAAACCTTTTTGTTTCTAAGTTTTTCTTTATAGCATAGGCTAAATAAATGGAGAATTGCATCCAATGTAAAGAATTTGATCCCCCTAGTCAGTGGTAGTATATATATTTAAGGTATTTTTTTTTTTTTTTTTTAATTTTATTAATGATTCCAACCCTCTAAAATTGAATTCCTATTTCTCTCGTTATTTATAAGTTACATATTTTTCTAAAACAAATGATGTTCCCAGAGGGTCCTGAGCATGCTGAAGAGAAAAGTACTGAGGGTTCTGTCAACCGAGGTAATGTCAGATCTTAGTGTTTCTTTCCTTCAATTCACCATGTAATTTATCATTAGAATAAATAATTAATTCATAGTTTCTTCAGATGCTGTGCTTGCAAGAGTTGCAACAGAGAAGAGGATTTCACTAGTCAGGGCATGGGAAGAAAGTGAGAAGTCCAAAGCAGAGAACAAGTAAGAGCTTTCTTCAACCCATATGAAGGTGTCCTATCTCTATTTATTGCCTCATTAATGATGAGTTTCTGTTTTGGTGAGAAGAAAAAAAAAAACTTTCTATGATTTCCATTATGTTGGGGCTAGCCCAATCTGTCTAGATGTGCATTTTGCATGGATCCAAAGTTTACCCGAATGGAGTGGGGGCACATAGTGCCCTTGCCTTTGAGGGTTCCTCGTCATAAGCTGGAAACAAGGTGAAACCAATGAGATAGCTAACCATAGAAATGAAATCTTTTTATTAGGGCCCATAAAAAGCTGTCTGCCATTGGAGCGTGGGAGAACTGCAAGAAAGCTTCTATAGAGGCAGAGTTGAAAAAGATTGAGGTACGAATCCATTATTCATTCTGTCAAAGATCCCTAGGTATATATTGATGTTTAGCTGGAGTAGTATACTGTTGTGATATTCAACTTGTATGTGAGCAGGAAAAATTGGAGAGGCAGAAGGCTGAATATGTGGAGAAACTGAAAAACAAAGTAGCTCTGATCCATAAGGAAGCAGAAGAAAAGAGGGCACTGATTGAAGCTAAACGTGGGGAAGATGTTCTCAAGGCGGAGGAAATGGCTGCAAAATACCGTGCCACTGGAACTGGTCCAAAGAAGTTTCTTGGTTTTTTTAAGGGCTAAAAGCCACAGGTCTGCTTGAAATATGTTTGAATTGTTTGTAGTTATTCTTCGCTTGGAGTTCATTTGTTAATTTATATTTGTTGTTTGTGTATATGGCTGTAGAACGGTCGTTTGCATTGTTGTTTGTTGCATTGAGAGCTATTTTGTGTGTGTATATATATACATACATACATATAACATTTGAAGAAAAGCTAATTTCAGTTTGCCAAAACACACACATATATATATATATTGTATTGTGGAATCATGCATGGTGTAAGATTAGATCACGACTACTGAGTAACAAAAGCTTTGAAAAAAATGGAGTCCATAAGGCTTTTTATACATCCAAACCTGTATATACAGAGGATGGAGGAAATTACATGGCCTGAAAGTTAAGGGTCATCCAACTCTGTTGCCTTGTCGAGCTCCTTTCGGATAGAAGAGACTACAATAACTCTTTTTAGATAGGAAAAACCACTAGTGTTTGATTAAAATTCTCTGTGAGGATCCTTTATTGATCGATAGTACTTAAATAAGCAAAGTTCATGCAATTCTAATGCAACTCTGATCCCAACCCAACTAATACATCTAAATTCATAAGAGATAAGAGTCCTAAACGAAATACCTATTAAGAGAGTAAATGATCTTTAAATAGACTACAATACGAGAACCCCTAAGTTGATAAGGTTTCCAATATTAAAATTAGCTTTTATCCTAATCCTAATACTAATTGTTGAAAGTCTATTCTAACTCAACTACTAAACTTTTCTCACCCTAATCTTATCCCTAGCCGAATGATGTGCCCTCAAAATTATAAAAAAAAAATGTTTGGTTTCTCTTATACATCTCTTGTTCATCTCTGTACAAAAGATGTGTAAATTCATCATTAAATCTATCGGACACATGTGAGTTCCACAATTTTGATGCCATTGAATCTATTGAACTCGTGAGTTTCAAAGATTCAAGGATGAATTTACAAAAGAGATATGTAAGAAAATGATACCAAACACATCCCAAATTTATAATATATAAACACAAGTAAAACATATTTGACGTTAAAAAATATGAGAAATAATACACATACGTTCCTTACATATCTCCATACAACCAAATTTCAAATCTACCATTAAATTTGTCGGACCAAATGTAAGTTCCATAAATCCAACGGTGAATTTAAAAATAAAGTGTCTAGGAGATGTATTTATATCATTTCTAAAAAAAGTATACCTACCCTCCTCGACATCATAAATTGCCTTTGGTTTAAGAACTAATCAAAAGGAATGTTTTTTTTAGTCCGGTCCCTGTTGGTCCCAAAACTAATCCATCTTTTGGTTCTATTTTCCACTTGTATCCTGTTCCCTTCTTGTTTGCTCTATTTCATCCATAAATCTAGCAACAATTTCCACACAAATGCATATATATATATATATATATATATGAACGAACCTAGAAAGACAACTTAATAGATATTAAATATTCTCCAAGCAAAGCATCTCCGACATAGCACCACTTAATATCTATTAAATATTCTAGCCTGTTCTTCCCTGTAGACTGATATGATCATTAGGAAAATCATATCAGAAAATCATGAGCTATCTGTGTGAAAATTAGGAAACCAACTACACTAAAAGAAGACATATATGTGGTGCCAATCTATCTATCTATTACCTAAAACACTACTGCTCTTCCCATGGTAACCACACCCGTGGGAAATTGTCTATCCTTGAAAGGCCTCATCATCACCATCTGGGAAATCTAGCAGCAGCTCTAATGCTGCATCAGAAGAGTCAATGAGATCATAAGAGGTGAGAGAATCTGAGCTGGCCATCATTTCGTCTACGCTTGGTCTATAGCTGTCTTCTTGTTGTGGAGTTATGTTGGCAAAGGCGCTGGCTGTGGTGTTTTTTGCTTGTACTGTGATATCTGAACCTGCAGAACCACATTTGGTTGGCGAGGATTTTTGAGAGACAGGGCTTTGACAAACTCCACCATCTTCTCCTTTGATATTCTGAAATGATTCTCCAATTTCAGAATTCCATAGACGGAGGAAGTAATCACAGTCAGTCTTTCTTATTGATGATGAGTTGAGCAGTAATGACTCCATTGACAAGCGAGCCTCAGCCTCAACTCTGGCACTCTCCCACTGTATCATGTGGCGGGTGGAAGGGGATTCAGATTTGACATTGATTGGCTCAGCTTTGGAGGAGAGCTTGAGCACCAATGGGCTATGGACTGAGCAAAGGAGTCGCTTCTTTAAATGAGTGTTCCAATAGTTCTTAATCTCATTGTCCGTTCTTCCCTGCAATTTTGATGCTATGGCAGCCCACCTACAGCCAAAACAACCACAAGGTCGAGATCATGAATCCATGGATACAAGTTTCAGAACAAAACAAACAAAAGACATCCAAAGGCTTGATTGTATATGCGATTTCAAAACCGTGCCAAAAAAAAAAACGATTTTCAAAAACACAGTTAAGTTGTAGTTTGGCATTTGAAATCATTACCTAATCCACCTTTATGTACAAGTTAAGAGCTAGTAAACATGGTGGTTGATGAATCAACATAACATCACTGAAGAATCAACATATAAAGGGAGATTACTCGTGCTTGAGGCTCTAAGGCCTAGAAGATTGGGGAGCAATTTAACAATATTTTACAAATAGTGTTGTCTTACCTGTTACCAAGCATGCCGTGAAGCTGAATTATGGAATCCTCTTCCTCAGGAGAAAAAGGACCGCGTTTGATGTCGGGGCGAAGATAGTTTATCCACCTAAGCCGACAACTCTTTCCACATCGAAGGAGACCTACACAAAGTCATTCGTTCTTTACCTCAAATTCTGATGATAAAGGATTAACAAAAGATTATTTGTAGGGTTAAGCAGCATCGCAAGCACATAAGCATAATCTACTTTACTGTCTAAGTTTAATTAAATGATTAAATTTTGTTTAAACTTTTGGATTAAGTGATACTATAATTTTTAAGTTCGAACTTTGTATTTGTCATTCGTTTTTTATTTCAATTAAATATTTTACGTGTTAAGTCTCACTTATAAAAGAGGAATTATAACTGCCACATTTTGTTCTTAAAGAAGCACCCAAAAATCTGATTGTGGCCATAAAATATGCAATTATATATGATAAATGCTAAAACTCATTTTAGTGTCTTTATGGGGTCCTTATATGCTAAAATGACACCCTGTTTTAAATAAATAATAATAATAAAAACTACAACTTGATTTCTCTTTAATAAAAACAAGATGACATATCGGCATAGAAGGACAAAAAAATAAATAAATTAAAAGAACCTCTAACATTTCACATTGAGGAGTAATCACTTCACATCTATAGACGCATAGAGTAAGATCCATGAGATGAGACCTTGTCTACATATGTGCACAACTATTGTGCGAGGCATTTCTCTTTTGTCATTATATGCATACAAATATAAAACGAATGAAAAAGTCATGAATCATCTCAAACGTGTCAAAATGGCAGGATTTTCAACCGCATGCCAGTCAACCAAAACAGTAATAAAATAATAAACAATAAATCAATTGGAAAATATCTATCTTTCTCTCTCTCTAAATTGAAAAAAATATAAAAAAAATAAAAGAAATAAAAAAAGAAGAAGAAGAAGAAGAACGCTTTCACCCTTTACCCAACAAAATATGGCTTCAAAAAGTAACCTCCCTCAAATCACAGCATCAAAAGTTAAATGTTTGTACAAGCACATTGAAGCATCATATTAACAAACGCACAAACTGCATATGCAGGGAAGCCATTGACAAATCAGAAATTGGATATGAAGTAGTTTCCTGAATGAAAAAGAGCAAGCTTTTACTTCCAAAAGCAAAATAGGCTGTCATTTCAAAAGATAACAAAACAATACAAATACCAGCATGCTTGGGGAGGGTACGCCAGCTACCATGGCCATGCTGCTTGATGTACTGAACCAAGAGCTGGTCCTCTTCCGGACTCCATGGCCCTCTTTTCACTCCATCCTTGTCACAACATGGTGCCCTTCCCATCTTCACCAGCGTCCGGCCAGCTACCTTCATTCATTCACATTTCACACACTAACTGACCCACTTCGCCGACTTTAATAAACTCCAAGCTAGACCACCTCTTTATGCTACTCCTATGTATGTTAGACAGTGAGAGAGAATCAAAGCGATGGGATTTCTCAATGGAATCCTACGGCTATTAATGCTCATCAAATCTGTTCTTTTATGTACGTGTTGGACGATCGGGCGGCTTCTGGACCCAGGCCTGCATTTATTTTGTACTTTCCAAGAGACTGCCAAGTTGAAAATGAATTTTTAAAGAAAAGGAAAATTTATTATCAGAAGCAAAAGGACGCACAAAGTCCCAGAGAGTGCTTCTAGAGGAAAACAGCTTTAAATTTATTGAGACGAAGATAATTGCGTTTGGATAAGGAGAAGGAGAGTGATTGAGGGAGTGTCATTAACTTAATTAATTATTGAGTACCAATAATTCTTCTCTCACAATAATGCTCCCCCCATTCAATCTGAAATTATTCCTATTTTTTTGGGTTTTGGACCCTCTTAAAATTTAAAAAATTCTTTTAATTAAATTAAAGTTTTTCTTTTCTCCCTACACACACGTTTGAAGGTCATTCCTCATGTACTTCAAAAGAAAGGGCAATGCTAAGAATGACCTGAGTCGCATAAAATCCTAACAAGTGACGGACAAGTTTGACTGAATTGTATAATTTTGGAGGTAGGTGGGAAACTGGGATTGTTTGGAGGAATGATACTTTGTCAACGTGGCAAAAAAATCACCTCAGTTACGTCTGACCACCAGTAATTGAAGTGCTTATAGAGGAGAGGGAGCCGAGAGGGATACGAATGAGTCAGACAATTGTCAACGTGGCGCCAGCTCCGGAGTTTTGTGGTCGTTGAAAGCGATTTTTCTTGGCGGAAATGCCCAGAAGGATTGGCTGTAATTACGATTGCGTATTTTGTTTTGTTTTGTTTTTTTTTTTGTTTTTATCGACTGACTTTGTCGGCGACCTGTCTGTCTCAGTTAGCATATTAGCCTCGTAAGCTTTTATTGAAATATTGAATAGTACTAGTTGTACCCATTTGTTCTTTATGATAGGGTCTCAATAACCCACGAAGAGTTATTGCTTTCACAGCCAATTAAACCAATTCATTGAAGATACTGCTTTTTTTTTTTTTTTTTTTTTTTTTGGTGTATGTTGTTTTAGAAATGTTAGAGCATCTTCTGATATTCTCTTAATATTCTCTTGAAATGGTATAGATATAATTGAAAAATTACATCTATGTCCTTTTGGATGGCATAGTTATAATTTTTTAATTAAAAACATTACATTTATGCCGTTCCAAGAAAACACCAGGAGAACACAAGAAGATGTTCTAGCATTCCTCACGTTCTTTTCTATGGCATTGACGACATTCCACTTGGACGCAATTGATGGGTAGGAGATGAATTCTTTGTTAGATTATATGTTTTCGCAAACTTGGCTCCATGCAAGTCCAAGTTGGTCTCTCTCATTATATGTGTATCTTTTGCTTGCCACTATATATATATATAACCCTAGTACAATTTTTTATTGTGATTTAATAGACAATTCTATTCTCAACATGGTATAAGATCATTTATTCTGAATCACATTTTCCACCTTTATTCAGCATTCTCTTCGGAGCCACAAGTCTTTTCGACGATTCTAGTAGCTCTGTCTTCTTCAGATCTCCCTCTTTCAGGCATCGTTTCGATTCAGTGACTATACCAATCAAAGGTTCTGCCGCTCCAAACATGCACCGCCACAATCGATCCATTGATCAATCGGTGGCTGCATCGATCAAAAGCTATGACGCTAACCATTCCAGCACCTCCGAGATCATCTCCATCAAAATCGCCATGCGTCGCCCAAACTTCTTACTGCTCTAGCCATGCTCTCACGCACTGCTGCCTCTCATCACATGCTGACACATTTTTTGAACACGGTGTGTGTCACATGTCATTCACACATCTTGCCACGACAGCCCTAGCGCTAGGTCAGCATCCCCATAACAATAACATATGATGCAGTGCCACGTCACCTGACGCGACATCTATCTCGTCAGCAGTTCAGTCAAAGTTGACCACTGATTTTGACTATTGGCCAAAGTTGATTGTTGACCATTGATTTTGACTTTGACCGTTGACGAGATAATATCACCCCTTACGAGAGGTTATATGGCTCCATTCTCACTTATTACCACTTTCGTGTCTTCGGATCTACTTGTTTCATTTTACTTCAACTGCATGAGTGCACTAGACTCAAGTCTCGTTCTCGGTTATGTTGCTTTCTTTGGTATGGGGTTGAACAAAAGGGCTACCGGTGTTATGATCATGAGTCACACTGTGTTTGATTCTCTCATCATGCAGTCAGTCTTCTAAGAGAATCAGTTATTCCATGAAGTCGGCAAATTTCGCATGCTATCTTTTTCCTCATTTTAACACGTTCCACAAAACTCCTATCACCTTTCCCCCATCTAGTGATATCTTCTCAGAGCCGTCCTCACTCAAACAACACTCATTTGATGCTCTCGACACCGCTTAACCCCTACATTTGCTTAATCCGAGGATCCTGGCAACACTCCACTCCCTGACCTTCGCCAATCGACCTGGGTAAGATCTCTCTTGTCCTATCTCTGTGATTTTCATTGATTTTATGCCGTAGTTGTTTGCATAAACCTCACTCCTATCATGAGGCTTCCACTTACCCTATTTGGTTAGTTACAATGAAAAATGAACTTGATGCATTATGCAAGAACCATACATAGGATTTGGTTGACTTGCTTCCAGGAAACTATGTTGTAGGGTGTAAGTGAGTCTACAAAATAAGACTTGCTCGAATGGTACTTTTAATAGGTACAAGGCTTGACTTGTGGCTAAAGGATTTACCCAGGAGTATGATGTGGATTATGAAGAGACCATTGCTTTTATTGCTCACCTCTCTTCTGCTTATGCTCTTCTAATTGTTGTTGCCTCTCGCTATTGGTCTCTTTTTTAAATAGATGTAAAAAATGCATTCCTTAATAGTGATATGAGCGAAGAATTCTGTATAAGGCCACCTCCTGGACTTTCTCATCATCCAAACAAGGTTTATTGCTTCCGTCGAGATCTATATGGACTTAGCAAGCTCCTAGAGGTTGGTTTGCTAATTTTAGCACTAGTGTCTTTAGTCTTGGATACTCCATCAACTCCTATTACTTAGCCTTGTTTCTTCGTCCCACAGACCAAGACACCATTCTTCTGTTGTATGTTGACGACATGATTTTCACTAGAAATGACCTAATTGGTAATCAAGAACTAAAACGGTTCTCAGTCAGCATTTTCAGATAAATAATCTTTGCATTCTTAGCTACTTTCTTGGTCTTCATATTTCGTCTTCTTGTGATGGTTATTATTTGACACAAGCCAAGTACACCTCTTATATACTTTTGCGGGCCAATCTCATAGACAATAAGATTGTCGACACACCGATTCAACTTAATGCTCACCTCAATCCTCGAGATGGTGAACCTATTTGTGATCTTACTTTGTATTAATATTTGGTTGGCATTCTTGTCTATCTTACAGTCGCTCAGCCTGATATCTCATATGATGTCCATCAAGTTAGTTCATGATTGCTCCATGCTTCACTTATTTTTTTGTCATGCTTTCCATTCTTCGCTGCTTAAAGGGGACATTGTTTCATGGTCTATACTTCTCCTCTCAATCCTCTCTTCAAATGCTTGCTTATACTGATGCCGATTGGGCAATTGATCCTACAGAGTGCCACTACTATTGGGTTTTGATCAAGTTGATGAACTGGATTGTACTAAGACCTTTAATTAGTCCTGTCATTAAACCAGCAACCGTTAGACTCATTCTTGTTGTGGCAGTGCTTTATAATTGGCCCATTTGCCAATTAGATGTCTCTAACGCATTCCTCCATGGCATTTGGAAGATGAAGTTTTTATGGAACAACCTACGGGTTTTGAAGATCATATTCATCCTGAATTTGTCTACAAACTACACAAGTCTCTCTATGGCTTGAAACAAGCTCCTCGAGCTTAGTTCCTTCGCCTATCTCAAGCTCTATTGGATCTTGGGTTTACCGGGTCCACTGTTGATATATCATTGTTCTCTTTGCATCGCAAATCTGTGAGTATTTTTGTCTTGGTTTATGTCGATGATAACATTGTTACCACTAATACTTCTGATGTTGTCCATGCCCTTATTTCCCAACTCAAACTTGAGTTTGCATGCATTAAAAGATCTTGGTGATCTCTCATTCTTCTTGGGGATTCAAGCAACCCGTGACTCTAATGGGCTTCATCTTCATCAAGGAAAATATGTTACATATTTGTTACGTCAAAGTGATCCTCTCTTAGATCCCACCAAATATCGCCATATTGTGGGTGCTCTTCAATATTGTATGTTGACTCGCCCTGATATTGTGTACAGTGTTAACCAGTTATGTCAGTTTCTCCACTCGCCCACTTCAGTGTATATGACGGCAGCAAAGTGTGCCCTACGTTATCTTAAAGGAACATTGCATTATGGCTTGTATTATACGCCGAGTTCGTTGAAATTAAATGTATTTAGTGATTTTGATTGGGCTGGGAGTCCTGATGACAAAAAATCCACAACTGGTTATGCGATCTACTTATGTCCCTGTTTGATCTCTTGGGCTGCCAAGAAGCAACCTATTGTTGCTTGGTCAAGCATGTAAGCTGAATATCGTGCTATTGGCTCTCACTGTTGCTGAGCTATATTGGAGTAGGATGCTTCTTAAGGAAATTCATATTTCCATCTTCTTAGCTCCTTGCCTGAGGGTGGATCATATTGGAGCTCTTTCTTTGTCATATAATCCAGTCTTCCATTCTCGTACCAAACATATTACGGTTGACTATTACTTTATTCGTGGGAAAGTGTTTAACAAGGATTTGGTCACTCACTATATCTCCACCATGGACCAGCCTACTGACATCTTTACAAAAGGTCTCACATCTGCTCATTTTTTGTTGTTAAGAGACAAGCTCAAGGTTCGTTCTCTCCCCATCAGCTTGCGGGGGGATGTTAACCGTACCATAATCATCCACTAACCTCACTTAGTGCAGTCACGTCATCACCAAAGAATGTGGAAGATCAGTTGCAACCACTTGAAGTTCAAATATCACACAAAAGAGATAAACACAATACAGCAAGATAGTTGGAAGGAATTAACAACGGATTATTATCAAGCTTTTGAATTTTAAATTATAGTAGATCTTGCTAACAACTTTTCGTGTATAGTTTCAAATTCAAATTCATTTCTTATCTGTAATTCTTTATAAATTGACAATCAATACAACTATCTGGTAACATAACCAGAGATTCAAGTTTCATTTCTAACTGAAAGACCATGCCTAAAAACAAGCTAAAGCATAAAAGCTTGTTTAGGGATAGCTAGACCATACCAAATCAAACTCCACCATTCAGCTTTAGGTTCTTCCTCCGATCCTAATGTCTCCCCAAGTAGCTTTACAGGAATATTTCAAATTCTTTGAAGTCACCCACAAGGCTTGATTATCATCATTAATTTGTACATTAGGAAATTGGCTATGAACATGCACAAGAGCCTCAGACTGAGAAGGACCTCAATTCCACCTTTTGTCTTGCAAAACTGAAGCTAATTTAACTTCAAGAAATCTGCCAACACCATACACCATCCTAAAACCAAACTTATCCACCAAAACCCCACTCAGATGCCACCAATCCAACCAAAGAAAAGTGGAAGAACCATCCCCCGGCCACCTTAAACGTTTGGCAACATCCCTACACTTTTAAAATCTTTTGCCAACACCAAGAACAATTTTGGGGAATCTTAAGCCTCCAAAAGCATTTCCCCTTCACCAAATTATCCCTCACCCAAGCTACCCACAATGAATTTATTTTGCACACTTAAGGAATAACTTCATCTCCAAGTTGTCACTTATTCCTTTCCCCCTTTGCCCTATAAAGTCATTATTTCAGAAGATCTAATTCCTAATCTCTTAGGAAATGGTTAAGCTAACAATAGTTGGAAGGAGTAGTGATGGGTTGCCTCTCGCACAAGGACCAAGGTATTTGAATGAGGAAAATGGCAACAATATCTCATTTTACAAGCAACAAGCAGAGTTCATTCTCACAGAAATCTCAAGAGGAAACTTAGCATCTTCCAAGATGACCATCCGCGTGGATCATCACTGCTTTAAGTATCCCTTTTATTTTCACTTTCCTTTTAATTAATTATCATATTATAGATTTCAAGAATGCCATCTTATGCAATTATGTTTTCATCATTATCGATCATACTTCCAATTTCATTGAAGATGCAGTTGACATTTTGGACAAACTATCATGATATTCATCACAATATATATATATTAATTATTTCTCTTTTTTGGTTGCAATAACATTGTAAACAAAACTAAAGAGGCTGATCATGCTATACAAAATTCACCATGCATGATAAGCAATTGGGATGATACCATTTCTATATCTATTTAACTTATTCTTCTAACGTTAAGCTATTTGGTCGAGAATGGAATCTTCTTCATCACATTGTGCGATTCTTCATATCCAAGAAAACTAGCTTTCCATTATCTACAGGATTTGCAAAAGGAGTTTGGGAAGTTTGATAATAGCTTAATCCAAAAAATTACAAGGCCATACAGCTTTCTCCAATTCGGTAACTTCTATTAACTTCAGCAATTATGCTGATATTAATCTGCAGCTAGCACTTCTTCTTATTTATTTTTTGGCTAGAATTTTAAATAAATAAATATTTGAATTTGTATTTTTATGTTCTTAATTATCCATACTTTAGTGTAATTAATAATGCTACGTAATTTGCTTCGTAGAGAGCATTATTAGGAATATTAGAAAGCAATATACTGATACAAGAACTCAGGCTAACCTATCAAAGCTTAATTCTAACCGGAAACAAGAAATAGATATTGTTACTAAACACATATATGAAATTTTAGAAAGAAGGAGAAATTCAGGTGATATTCATTTTCACATATTTATTTTTTCTTTACTTAGTTTGATTGACTTCTAATTAATGCTCATGAAGACGCATAAAGCATGTATATTACTGTTTTTTATTGCCAGAAATATCGGAAAATATATCCCGAAAATCTCAAAGTATTCACTCCTCAATATGGGGTTCCCCGTGCCTTGAGGTATGCATGTCGAATGAGTAATATGCTATTTAGTAAAATGACATAACACTGAAAATCAATCATTAAATTATATAACAATCAGTCATACGTATAACAGTCTACTAAATAACATTAATTATTCAACATTTTGCGCATAACGACAACTCGACAAAGCCCAATTTTCAGTTCTCCTAATCTTTCAATTGCCTTTCCTACACAGGTAATTGTCTTGAAATGGACGCCTATCACAATCATTGTAGTGGTTGCTGTTGTTCTTTTGTGGGCTAGCTTTGTACTCACGGACAACTTCCTAATTTCAAGCTTATAAATTTGCTAATGTTTCTGATTGTATTTTCAGTATGAATTTGTGATAGAGATGATATTTTAACTTTGTTTTCATGATCAATAAATAAACAATAAATACTGATGTCAGAAAGTTAATCTTTAGTGGAGGAAAATTTGATATAGCTACTTCATCACGAACAAAGTTGTTGGGTCAAAATGTGACCATATTCCTTAGATAACATGGTCCGAATGTGACCATATTACCACTTTTAACTTTAAGCGGAGAGAATTCCATAGATTGCCTTTTATTTTCTTCTTCTTCTTCTTCTTCTTCTTCTTCTTCTTTTTTTTTTTTTTTTTTTTTTTTTTTTTTTTTTTTTTGTACTTATTCGTTTGAATAGAGGTGGCCAAATCTGGTTTCGCAGAATGCAAATCTTTCTGGGTCTTCTAGAAATTAATTACATGACACATAAAATTATATCTTAAAACACATTTTAATTTTAATTTTTTTTTTAGAAAAAAAGTCAACCATACTCCCGTTAAACTATCATTCAGTTGACAATGTTTTCTAAAAACTTTCAATTGGGATAATGTCTACTCCAAATTACTAAATAATTGTCAATGTGTCACCCAAAGCCAGCAAAAAAAAAAAAAACAAATTTGACAACAAATTTTTCAACAAGGCAAAAATACCCCTCTAAATTTGAAAAAAATTTATAATTTTTTAATTTTTTTTAAAAAGACAATTTTCTTTTCTTTTTTTTTCTTTATTTATGAAGTATTTTTTTTATAAAAAAAATAAAATAAAATAAATTTGGCCAGTTTTTTTGTTTTAGAATTTTTAGTTTTTATTTTGGGAAAAATACATATATGTCCATCAAGTTACCACTCAATTATTAATGTCTCCCTCAAACTACAATTTGTGTCAATTTTCCCTCTCAAACTATCAAAAAATGTCAACATCTCCCCATAAGACCAACAAAAAAATAAAAATAATCCTAATTTTATTTTAATAAGACAAAAAATCCTTATAAATTTGAAAATGGCTGCTGCGGACAAGCCTCTCAATGATGAGGACTTGATTTCCTATATCGTAGGAGGTCTCAACTCCTCTTATCAAGCTAGGTTTTATCATGACTTTCAACTTTTGGTTACCCGTGACAAGTTTATTTCCTTTTCTGACTTTCAAGACAAGTTGCTGCATGTCGATCATATACTGGATGTTCATCAAAAAAGTGTCCCCCCCTGAAGCCACCCATATGGCTTTCTTTGCCCAGAAACCACGTGCTTCTTCATGTCACAAGAAGCCCAAGTTTGCCCAACAGTATTGTGGCCCACCAAGCCCAACAATGCAGCAGAGACAACAAATGCCACATTCAAAGTTTTAAAGCATTTCTTCAATTGTATAAAGGCGAGCCACAGTGGGCATCTGTCCCCTCTTAACTTACTCAGGCTTTGCGTCGTCATCATTTGAAGTATGAGTGTACAAGCGGGACGGCTATTAATTGCTAACCACATAACAGTATAACTGCAAATAACCGCAACGGTATCTGCATAGGCCGGTTGCGGTTACAAGTTCTAGGTATTGATAAAAACAGTTAATAGCCGAATAACTAGTAACCAGTTTTATACTATATATATTATATATATTAATAGTAATTAAATTAGAGAATGGATGAGGGTCAAATTAAACTTAGTGCATTTCACAGATTTTCTATGGTTCTGGTCAATCCACAATTACGCTTGCGTAGGAAGTTGGTGAACTAGATACATGCTTAATTGATGTGTTTTTGCTGGGCACAAACACAAATTGATGGATGAGTTGACTTAGTGTTGTAAGTAAAGCATAATTCGACATAGGCTATGGCATTCCTAGTTCCTGTAATAATTTTACTTGCAATTGTGTCTTTAAAATAACAAATATTCTGGAAAGTATGATGTAGTTGAAGTCAAGCTTCATTCTTAATTATGAAAGGATAAAAAAAAAAAAAATCGTTTGCAGTTAACCGCTAACAAGCCTAGCGGTTGTGATTGCTGTTATTTAAAATGAATAACCGTCTAAATCAATTACAGTTGTGATTAGAAAGAAATAACCGCAACGACTATTTCAACCCTAATCTAAAGTAGAACCATCGCAACCAAAATACTTCTTTGGACTCTTTGGAAGATAACCACAACCTAAACACTTGTTTGGATTGGGATGAGTACCACTGGCATCATACTTATGGGCCCTCTCGTTTGTCTTGAGATCTTTCTTCTCACGTTTAGATTCAATTACTGCCTTTTTTCCTTCTAATTTCTCCTTGGACCGAGCTTCCTCGTTGCTAACCCATTCCATTTTTTTGTGCTTTGATGCCTCTACTTCTAACTGTTTCTTGTGCTTTGACGTCTCTGCTTCTAACTGTTTCTTGTGCTTTAAAGTCTCAACATCTATCTGTTCATGTGCAAAGTAGGTCTAAATTATATACATTTTTTGTCCATCTATTTCAAGTGTATTATTGAATTGTTGGGCTCACATGTTCAATTGGCAATAAATGAAGATCAAACATTTTTCAAAATATATTGATAAAAACTAAAGCAGAAAGGAGGCCTATATTATGTAAAATATAATAAAAGAGATAGAAGGGAAGAAGAGGAGAACACAAAAGAGAGAAAACGCTACATTGCTTCTTATTTCATTGAGTGCTTTTGATTACAAAGGATATGAATATATAGGCTAATAGAGGGAAGCACATCCCACTAATCATGGCACATAATCAGGAAATATTAAAGTGGAAAATATTGAGGAATCAAGTAGGAAAATAAGGAAAGATATTGGAGAGGAAATCAATGAGGCTCTTTATTCTCTAACACTCCCCCACAAACTGATGGGAGGAACTTCCTGCAGTTTGTCTTCTGCGTCGGATCATCATCATGAACCCTTTTTTTTTTTTTTTGAGTGTGTGTTGGCCCGAGTTTGCAAACTGTACCTCAAAGGCCAAAAATAAATACAACTATGGGCCAAAAGAAATTAAAGACAAATTTGGGTTTTGAAGCATTACCACAAATAAGAGATTGGGTCAATAATGGGCCAAAGAGAAGAAGGGCCAACTATAGGCCAAAGAAAGATTTTCCTCTCCTTTTTTTTGTTCTTTTTTTTTTTTCCCAACATCTTCTTCATAGTACATCACAAGACAAAATAAAATAAAATAAAAAAAATGTCGGTAGACAGGAAATAAAACCAAAAAAAAAAAAAAACTGTAACTTGTGGACAACCTTAGGAGGAGAGTTCACAGTGGTTGGAGAAGGCACAGAAAGTGAAGGATTCGGGGCTGGAGACGGTGCTAGAGGTGGGAGACTTGGCCAGTGGAGAAGTCATCGGGGAAGGATGCCGGAAAAGACGCCGGAGGTGGTGCTGCAGTGGAGCACATAAAATTTGCGTCAAGGGACTGTGATATGCATTTTTATTTTTATTTTTTGAGTGAAAGAGAGAAAATTTTGGGAGATGGAAATGAAAGCTGAGATAGATTAGAAACTATGAGAGTTTCTATGTGGATGGAGTTGGGATGTTGGGAGTGGCAGAAATGAAGCTCTGTTTTTAGGCAATACCATGTGATGGGTGAGACGTGTTTGATAAAAGGGCTGAAAGAGTGTGCTGCAGCAAAGAAGAAACCAAGATCGTGAGGTGTTAGCCAAAGGGCTCCGATACCATGTATAATATAATAAAAGAGATAGAAGGGAAGAAGAGGAGAACACAAAAGAAAGAAAACGTTACATTGCTTCTTATTTCATTTAGGCCTCGTTTGGTTCGCGGAATGTCTATTCCATTAGGAAAATGAATAACTATTCCTGGGAATAGATGAAGGTGAAATGGAATAACTATTCATATTCTTTTGTTTAGTTGTAACGGTGGAATAGAACATTGCATATGTATTTTTTTTGTTTGGTACAGTGCAATCCATTGGTGAATATTGGTGAATGGAATCATATTATAATCAAATTTCCTAAAACACCCTTATAACACAAATATAATCTATATTCTTAAAGACATTTTTTTCTTTATTTTAGAAACATAACCAGTCATACTATGACTTTTTTTCTATTTCTTTTTTTTAAAAAAAAAAAAATTCAAAGTTCATGGCTTTTTTTCTTTCTTTTTTTTTCATATACAAGTACTCTACAAAACGATTTATAAGAAAAAAATGCACAAAGGATATGAATACATAGGCTAATAGTGGGAAGCACATCTCACTAATCATGGCACATAATCAGGAAATATTAAAGTGGAAAATATTGAGGAATCAAGTAGGAAAATAAGGAAAGATATTGGAGAGGAAATCAATGAGATATTCTTGATATGCTGCAATGGCTCTTTATTCTCTAACATATTACTCATCATTTTATGCCGGTCTTCGTAGATAGCAACCAACATTTCCCTCTTAAAAGAGAAGGGAAAATTACAAAAATTGTCCTTGAAATTTGAGGTTGTGATAAATAACTCTTTAGGGTTTAAAAAATGACAAATAAATTCATGTGGTATGCCTACATAACAAATAATTCCCTATGTATAAATTTCCGCCATTTTTTCATTAGGGTTATTTTGAGAAATTATATATTTACTTTCAAAAAAATTATAAAAATAAAATGACAAAATAAAAATAGAAAAAATAAAAACTAGTGCCGGTGCCACCTCAAAGAACCAAACCTCTAGTGGCCAATGCTCATTTTCTTTTTAATAGGTTTTTAGGATAAATCTGTAATTCATAATGATTCCAATAGAAAAATGGCCGGAATTTGTCTAGATGGAATTATTATTATTATTATTATTATTATTATTATTATTATTATTATTATTATTATTATTATTATTTTAAAGGGTAAGGAGGTGGGGGGATACGAAGAGAGTCAATTGACCTCATGAAATAATGTCATAAAAAAATTCATTTAATGCCATTGATTTTTCTGGTTACCTCGATTTGTGTCTTCTTAGCCTGTAGAGATACTATCTTCATTTTGTACTTTTCCTCGGCGACGGATAGCTCTCTCTGAGCTCTGACATATGCCAATTTCAGTAAGGAATTTGATTCTTGCATTACACCATCACAACAACTGCACAACAACCCCTCACATGAAGGTGAGACTCAATGTGTGGGTCCCACCCTTATGTAAGGGTTGTTGTGCAGTTGTTGTATTGGTGTTGTAAATCTAACATTTTCCTTTCAGTAAATATACATTGAAGCATTTTGGTGAATAATTTGATGTATTTATATATATGTCATGTTCTTATTAAACACCAATGATCTTGTAATCTAACAGTTTTTCTTTGTTATAAAATAGAAGATTTAAAGTTCAACTCACCATGAAGATTTATAGGATTAATAGATCAAAAAAGATTTCTTTCATTTAAAGAAAACTCAAGAAGAATTTGGAATAAGATTTTTTTTTTTTTTTTTTTTTTTTTTTTCTGGAATAAGAGTTGAATCCTGGATGAGAAATGATTCTTTTACATCTTTTATACATCTTTTTTCTAAATTAACCATTGGATCTGTAGGATCCACAAGGACACACATGTGGGTCCTATAGATCTAATGGTTGATTTAGAAAAAAAAAAAAATGTACAAAAGATGTACATGTAACATGTCTCATTCTAAATAATGTTGTAGACGTTCAAGATTTAACTTTTTATCAAATCATTTTTCATTTAAGACAATTTTTTTAGGGGCTTAAGAAGAACTAGCCCACATTCAATACAAAGGCATGAGAGGGCCCAATGAATAAGAAAAGAGATGCTAGGGCTATGTTTTGCAAACTACTCCCTTTTTTGTTTCAGAAAATATTCAACTCTCAAATATTCTATTTTTATATCACATCAATCACTTTTTAACAATTTTCTTCACTTTTTTTTATCACATCGATTACTTTTTAACAACTTTTTCACTAAAAAAAAAAATCAAAATTTCTCTGTACTTTATATCACATTTCTTATTACTATTTTTTAAAAAATAAAAAATACAACCCAATTATTTACGAAACACACCCTAGGTTTCTCAACACCTTTTTCAAAAACTTAGTTTCAAATTGACATGTCATAATCTTATGTGATTTATTGTTTTAGTAAATAAAGTCATAAGGGAATAAGATCGTGACACGTCAGTTTAGAACCAAATTTTTGAAAAAAATCTTGAAAAATTATGGCTCGTTTGGTTGTACAATTTTTTTTTTATTATATTATTCTATTCTTTACTGCACTTAAAAATGTGAATACTGAGAAATTTTATTTTTTAAAATTATGTTTAGATGATTTTGAAAACCTGGGACAAAATTGGGGAAAAAAAAATTAGATAAAAATTAAGTAGAATTTGAATTTAAAAAACCTACCCAAACATATTACTAAAAAATAATCAAAAATAAAATGCTACCCAAATATGCCCATAACATTTCTCAAAAGTAAAACGCAAGAAATCACTTACCTGTTCATTGATTTTGCCTTTTCTTTATCCACCCATGCGGCGAGTCTTTGAGTGTATGCTCGTGCCTCCGCTATAAAGAAGTAGAGAAGTCAAACATTTGAACAATGCTCAATTAAGTCAGTCCCATATTAACACATACTTATATATATATATATATAGGAATCATATGTTTGAATAAAGTGAGGTTCAAGCCAAACTTTGTTATTAAAGTCTAATATATCCTTCACATTGAACCAACTCTAGCATGAATGAATCATTGTTTACATGAAGGGTTAGTTAACAAGAGAATAAGAGATAATAGACATTGCTACCATGATCACCCTCAGGTAAAGTTGTCACTCTGATTATCGTGCTCACTTTTGCTTAAAGAAAGAAGAAGAAGATATAATAGACCTTTAAAATACGTAAACTTCGAGGATCTAGTTGTGGGAGTGCTTCAAGATTTTAGCCTATTTCATATTATTGGGGGCGGTGGAATGGGGGCTAGTAGTCAATTCCTAAAACAAAAAAATAAATAAATAAATAAATAAATAAATAAAATAGTTTACTGGCCTCTAGGAAAAAAAAAAAATTTGACCCCAACCCCTGCCCCTGCCCATAATAATTATGGCTCCGTCCCTGTACTATCATGCTCCAATACCATGATCAATAGAACCTAAAACACCGTGAATTTTTCCTTTAAATTAATCTTGCATAGATGAATATATATATATATATGTGAGCATATAAGACTAATTAAAATATCAAATGCAAGATAATACACCTTCAGACATCTCAGTACTCTTTGAGGATGTCCAAAAGTGGCTTAAGTTTTAATTTCTTCTCTGTCCAGCTACTCTTGTGTTCTAGTATGTGAGAACAGGAACATGGCATCCATATATAGGTTTGTCAAAATCGAGTACCCATCAAATAATCATAAAGATAGATTAAGCACGCTTTCCTTCTGACAAATATTCTCTTTATTTCAAATAAAATAGATAATATTTATTAGATGGTCAAGATTTAAAGTTAATTGATCTAGCAGTGTTATATAATTTCATATTATTTAAATTTTTAAAAAGGCGTAATTAATATTGATTTCATATGCACCGTTATATATATCAACTTTAAATCCTAACTATTAAATTAATACTGTTAATTTCACTTGAAATCATTCATACTTAATTACACTATATATTTATGGTACAATCTAGGATGTACGAAGGGAGTACCCATGAGATAGTCATAAAGACAGGTTAAGCATTCTTTCCTTCATGCTTGTAATTACACCACATATTTATGGTGCAATCTATTGTATACCATGCACATCTCAAATATTTGATATTGTTTATCCATTAGATTTTATTTTATGCATGCATGGGAACTAGCAATTAATTTGGTCAATTAAAAAAAAAAATTGTTTCATTGAATCGAAATAATGTTAAATTATTCTATAATTTTCAAAAATGCTACAGACCCCAAAACTTTTTCCTAAATGATCTGGAACCTACGTTCGTTTAAGAAAAAAAAAAAATTTAAAACTATTTATTTCTTGAACGGACCAAATCATTTGGGAACAAAAATTTGGAAGAAAAAAAATAATTGGGGTATGTAGCATTTCTCATAATTTTAGGGACTCTAAATCTATATTGTTCTTTTTATATTCTATCTGTCTATTTATCTATTCATGAATAAATGGTAAAGTAATTAAAATGCCTCAAATTATTGTGTTTAATCACTAAGGAACATCCAACATGTAATTTAATCAAAATTGGGATAAACTGTCAAGTTAAGGTTCCTCTCTTAACCTCTATTTTGCATTGGGCAGAAGACAATCCAAAAAGTGTAGGCCCACCCATGTTAAATCATCAATTTTTTTCAAAAGTTTAAACTAATAAAAAAATTAAATAATTATAATTAATTAATTTTTTTTTTTTCTTATCAATGTAGTGTTAAAAATCTTTAATAGGCCTTCCATGTAAAATAACTTTGTTCACGTTTATGATCAAATGAATTCTACTGAAAAACAAGAAAGAGTAATGTTATTTAGCATACTCACATACAACTGCTCTACAACTAGATGACGTACCATTAAAAATCAGCACTTTGATCAAGACTTGTAAAAAAAAATAAAAAAATCTAGTGTTACTCCAATGACTAATTTTTATTGGGATAATTGCACCGTTGGTCCCTATGATATGCCATAATTATTTTTCACTCCATGTGGTTTAAAAAGTTCATGAGAGATCCCTATGGTATGCAATAATTACAAATCGATCCCTAACGTCAAATTCTGTTAAATTTTTTAACAGATTCCGTCAAATGCCACGTCAGCACCACGGGTCGTCATCTTATTGGTGACACGTGGTGCTGACATGTCCAATCTTAATAAAATATATAAATTTATTAAAAAATAAATAAAAATACTTATTTTTTTAAAAAAAAAATTAAAATTCAAAAAAAAAAAAAACAAAAATGGGACAAGGGGGTGGCCGCGCGCCACCCCCAGAGGCTGCCTAGGATGTCGCGTGGCCACCCCAGTGGCCGGGGGTGGCGCACAGCCACCCCCATTGGCTGGGGCTGGCCCAGCCACCCCAAGCCTACCCTTTTTTCTTCTTTTTTTTTTTTTTAAAAAAAATAAGTTTATTTATTTATTTTTTTAATAAATTTATATTTTTTTTATTAAGATGGACACATGTCGCCAATAAGATGGCGACACGTGTCGCTGACGTGTAGGGCTAACAGATTCCATCAAAATTTGGACAGAAAATCGACCCAGGGAGTAAAACGTAATTATTGCATACCACAGGGATCTCTCATGAGCTTTTTAAACCATAGGGAGTGAAAAATAATTATGGCATATCACAGGGACCAACGGTGCAATTATCTCATTTTTATTACTACTACTATGTAAATCATATAGTTGTATGGTAGTTGTACTGAACTCTATTAAATAGAATTACTAGCTCCTCAATCAAATAAGTTAAAAGACTCCTTTTGCCAAAAGTATAAGAAGCATTATACGTGCTAGTACTAAACCCAAACTTCACTTCCACTTAGCACGAAACAACCAGCAGCTGGAGTACTTCAGCAACTTGAAGACCAACAAGAAGGCTATAACTGCCCACACTCTTATCTTCTTTATTATCTATGCTATATATCCTCATCTCGTCGTCTATATCTACGTCGACTAATTAAACCAGTTGTTTATTTTGATTTATATTTTATATTTTTAAACTATTATTAGAAATTTAAATAATAATACTTGACCTCGGCTAATATGTAAACTCGAGCTCTCGTAAAATTTAAACGAGCCAAGTTTAAACAAGCACTACCGCTCGAACTAGACTCATTTCTAGCCCTAAGTTTCTTCATTTTCTTTTATTTTCTGAAAAAAAAAAAAAAAAAAAAAGAAAAAAAAAAAGAAAAAAAAAAAAGAAGAAGAAGAAGAAGAAGAAGAAGAAGAAGAAAAGCTCTCTTATTTGTCATACTATCTTAGCCTTTTTATCATGATCAATTGCAAGTTAGAATTACTAAAAATTATTTTCAACGAAATTATTTTTTAGGAAAATATTTTTTAGCTAAAAATTAGTGATAGCGACCATTGGCTGGCTGAGCCAGGCGGGCAACCTTCAACAAAATTCAGTGGTGGTAGAAAATAAACTGCGAGAGAGAGTTCGTGCGAGAAGGAGAAGCTCAAACTTGAAAAATAATTTAAAAATAAAAAAGGAAAACCATGTAGCTTAAATGAGATTTTCATAGCAGTCGAAAATATTTTTAATTTCACCAAGATTTTCAGTCGTATCAAACACTGAAAAATATGAAAGCCTTTTCCACATAAAAAAGTTTTCCATCAAAACAAACGAAGCCTAAAAGCACTAGTAAAAGGAGAACAAACTCAAATTACAACATACATAAGTCAATGAACTACGATAATTTTATTTATAAGAAACAAGACATAATTTATGTCCAGAAAATAGAGATAGTAAAACATATATCCTTGTTCCATACAATCCATCAAATATTAAACAACATATTATATTGTGAACTATTTTTCGTTCATGGACGAGGAGCAACAACATGGTGATTTCTTGGATTATGAATTCTATTTCCAATAATATTGATGAAAGTGTGTTTTACGTCAACACAACATAAGAAATGTGGCTTGATTTTAAGGATCGATTCTTATAGAAGAATGGTCCTCGTATCTTTCAATTGCAGAAGGCAATTTCTGCACATTCTCAAGGAAGCATGTATTGTATGTAAGTGCTTATTACACAAAACTCAAAGGTTTAAGAGATGAATTACTCAATTATCGATCAATTCCAAAGTGTTCTTGTGGTTCCTCTAATAAGGCTATTCAAGAACATAATCATCAAGATTATGTTATTCAGTTTCTTGTTGGTCTCAATGGCTCTTTTGCACATATAAGGGGACAAATTATGCTCCTTTTCAACTATCAACAAAGTCTTTTCTCTTGTTCTTCAAGAAGAGAGACAACGTGGCATTTCTATCAATCCTCCTAGCCATGAAATTGTTACAATGTTAGTAAGAACCAATTCATAGCCACAACAAGAATATCGATTTGGAAAACAAAAATTTTCAACAGCCTTTTCAACAGAATGTTTAACAATCTTTTCGCAAGGAAAGACCTCTTTGTACACATTGTGGTTTTCTGGGGCATATCGTGGACAAGTGTTACAAGGTACATGGTTATCCTCCGGGTTTTAAATCCAACAAACCTAAGCTACAATTTTTCATCAACACATCAAGTTCAAGGGAATGAATTTGATTCTGAAACTCAGAACTCTCAAAATATCCAACCTATTCAAGCTCCTTCATTATCGTTCACTCAAACAAAATCTGAACAACTTCTGGCTTTGCTGAAGCCATCCAATCTTGACAATCATGCATCTATTCTTCAAGTAGGTAGCAATTTTATCAATCAAGATCAAATTTTCTCAGCTATGTCAAGTCTTCATACTCTTTCATCAAACAGTTTTGATCTCTCGCATTCTGTTTGTTCTGTTGTTCATTTTCACTCCTTTCAAGTTGCATCTAACCATTCTCATGATCATAATCCTTGGTGTTAATAAATATTGACTTCTAATTCAACCAAGTGTGTGTGTTTGCGTGCAACCAAATATCTTAAATGCAGAATATAAATAAGACAAGATATTTGTTACGAAGTGGAAACTCTGCGAAGAGAAAAACCACTCCGGGGCAGCGAAACCCAAAAAATTCACTATCAAAAAACAAAGCTTGTTACAAGACACTCGTACTCACATACCCTTATGCAGTAGTCATACCATTAACTTTGACACGAAACCTATCGTGAACGCTTCCCAACCAGATCTTCCACCTAAATGGGTTTTTGATGGATTCATTTACCTTAGAGCCGACCCTTAAGATAGACTTCACACGAACAGTTAAGCACACAACTACAACGGCTTGAGAGCTAGCAGATCTTCGATTCTTCCTAAATACTCTCTCAAAGCACTATGGAATTCATTGTCGAATTCTGTACAAAATACAAGCATAGGGCCCTCTATTTATAAGCTTACAAGAAACCTAAAACTGTTGAGATTCGAGCACTGGCTGTCAAGCGTCCAGACGGAAGTTAGCCACTTCCGAACAGTTTTCTGCGATATCCTTTTAGAAACAGCGTAATTCTATCTTTATCAGGTCCACGTTCGGACGGCTTGACCGAGCATCCAAATGGTCTTCGCTATAACTCCTTGTAGCGTTTGAACTAAATACTGGAATATTTTGAAATGTTGGACAACGTCCGAACGTGTTGCCACATCATTCGAACGGCTTGCAAAGACTCCCTAATAGTGTCGACTTCTGAAATCCAACTCATTGTTGAATACTAATTGACCTAGCGTCCGGACAGTGTTACTCTGTCGTTCGGACGTCTTCAACATAAAGCTGCTGGACACTGAGGGGCGTCCGGACGCCTTCAAAGGCTAGTCCGAACGGTTGCACTGGAATCGGTTGATTTGGCTTGGATTTTGCAAGAACTCTTCATGGACATCTTCTAGAAGCTTGTGGTCAGTCACATGCTTTGATTTGAACACTGTCTGAATACATGAAGATTCTGAAATGAAAACCGACCATCCTGTTAATTCGCAACCATTACATAAAGTGTTTTTGTTTATCCAGAATGTAGCCAATTAAAATACTAACACTTGGATCATTGACACTGGGGCAATTGACCATATGGTTGGGTCAATCTCTTTTCTCACAACTATCATTGTTGTTGTCTCTACTCATGTTAAATTGTCTAATGGTCAATTTGCTGCATTAACTCATATTGGAACTGTTAAGATTTTCAATGATTTGATTCTTACGGATGTTTTATGCATTCCGTCATTCTCTTTTAATCTGATTTATGCTAGCAAGTTCACTAAATCCCTTTTATGTTGCCTTATTTTCTTTGCTTCTTTTTGCTTCATATAGAACATGTTCACAAGGTTGACAATTGGACTAGGTAAGGAGAAAGATTGGCTCTTTCACTTGCAGCATAACTCAGACAATCCATCCCTTCTCAATTCTACATTTTCTACTGTTTTAATAAAGGCCCCATCTACTGAGATTTGGCACTACCGACTTGGTCATCCATCTCAACCTAGATTAGCTTTGTTAAAATCTTTGATTCCAAATCCTTCTTTACATTCCAATAACATCTATATTGTATATCCTATGGCTAAACATCACAAAATTTCCTTTCCTGTAAGCCATACATGTACTGAATGCTCTTTTGATATCATTCAATGTGATATTTGAGGACCCTTTTTCTGTCAATTCAATAAATGGTTCTCGGTTTTTTCTTACACTTGTTGATGATCATTCTAGGTTTACTTGGGTGTGTCTAATGCACCATAAATCTCAAACCAATTCCATTATTCAATCTTTCTTTAGCTATGTTGGGACTCAATTACATACTCGCATAAAATGCCTTAGATCTAATAATGGTGTTGAGTTAAAAATGTCTACATTTTTTTCTTTCAAAGGGGTACTTCATCAACGAAGTTGTGTAGCTACCCCTCAACAGAATGGAATTGTTGAACATAAACACCAGCACCTTCTTAATATTACTAGAGCTTTACATTTTCAATGTAATCTCCCTTTGTCTGTTTGAGGAGATTGTGTACTTACTACCACTCATCTCATTAATCAATTACCTGCTCCACTTTTATCCAACAAATCTCCATATGAGGTTCTTTTCAAACGCATGCCATCTTATACTCATCTTAGAGTTTTTGGGTGTTTATGTTTTGCATCCACTCTTACTCAATCTAGATCAAAATTTGATTCCCATGTCAAATCTTTTATTTTTCTTGGATACCATATTGGTGTCAAAGGATATAAACTTCTAGATCTTCATACACATTCCACATTCATTTCTAGAGATGCTGTCATTCATGAAACTATATTTCCTTATTCATCTCGTCCTTTGTCTTCTATTTCTAGTTCTTGACAGAATTTTGTCATTCCTGAACCAGTTTCATATATAACTCCATTTGATCATATTGTTAATCCATCTTCTGCGTCTGAATCCACTTCCACATCTGTCATTCCTTTATCATCTGAATCAGCTGGACTTGGTTCTTCACCTAACACTATTATTCCACAACTTTCACCCATTCAAAAATCATCTAGAATCCGTAAACAACCTGGTTTTTGCATGATTTTTATTGTCAACTAGCGTCTTCTTTTTCCCAAGAGATTCCTAACTATGTAAACAAGACTGTATGCAAAGATTCAGGTACTCCATATTCCCTTTCATCTTCTTTGTCTTTTGATCATTTATCTACTTCTCACAAAAATTTTAGTCTTTCTGTTTCTTCTCATATAGTAGTCCCTCCATCCGAAGTTGTGCAACTTTAACAAATTTTCAAAAATATGGCCATTACGAAAAGACAAATTTTCAAAAATATGACCGTTAGAAAAAGAAAAATATTAAAAAGTATGACTATTAGGAAAAGACAAACATTCAAAAAAAATTAAATAGAGAAAGAATAAAGAAATTTGAAAAAGTAGTATTTAAATGGCATAGTGATAGTAAATAGTTAAAATGGTAAGGCTGCTATGGGTACTTTAAAAAAGTGGCTCACTAGAATAGAGAAAAGTGATTTTTAGCTATTTGGTGAGTAAAATTTGGTGAGGCTACTAGGAATGCTCTAAGAAGCCAATTGGATGTAAGTGGGTGCTCAAAATCAAATATAAATCAGATGGCTCCATTGAAAGAAACAATGCTCGCTTGGTAGCCAAAGGATACACTCAGTGCGAAGGACTTGATTATCACGAAACATTCTCATCATTTGGATGTGAACAATGCATTTCTTCATGGTGATTTGGATGAAGAAGTATACATGACTCCTCCACCTGGTTATGTCACTAAGGGGGAGAATAAAGTCAGCAAATTACTCAAATCTCTATATGGTCTCAAACAGGCCTCTCGGCAATGGTTTTCTAAGTTTTCCAATACTCTACTTGCTAATGGTTTTCATCAGTCAAAAGCTGATTATTCCCTTTTCACTAAGGTGATTGGTTCATCTTTCATTGCTCCCCTAGTATATGTCGCTGACATTATCTTAGCAAGTAATGACAGCAATGCTATCTCGAATCTTACTTTGTTTCTCAATAAAAAATTTTTGTCTTAAAGACCTTGGATCTGTCAAATTCTTTCTTGGCTTAGAGATTGGTTGCAGTTCTAAAGGCATTTCTGTTTGTCAGCGAAAATATGCTTTGGAAATTCTAAAGGATTGTGGTTTACTAGGTGCTAAGCCTGCAAAGTTTCCTATGGAACCCAATCTGAAACTTTCCAGAGATATTGGTGTTCTCATTGAAGATCCCTATGTGTATCGAAGGTTAAATGGTCGATTGATCTATTTAACCATCACTTGCCTAGATCTTGCTTGTTCTATCAAGCTTTTGAGCCAATATATGGATAAGCCTAGACAACCTCATTTAGATGCAGCATATCATGTTTTGAGATATTTGAAAGCCACTTCAAGTCAAGGGATTTTGTTTCCTTCATCTTCCGATCTTCAGCCCAAGGCATTGTGTAATAGTGATTGGGCTAGGTGTCCAAATTCAAGGCGTTCAGTCACTGGTTTTTGTGTTTTTCTTGGAGACTCACTCATCTCCTGGAAATCCAAAAAATATCAAATTGTTTCTCGCTCCTCTGCTAAAGTAGAGTGTCGTGCTATGGCTTCCACCAGTTGTGAACTTACATGGATCACTACCTTACTCAATGATTTCAAGGTTCCTCACCCCCCAAGCTTCTCTCCTTTACTATGACAGCAAGGTTGGTTTCTATATAGCAGCTAATCCATTTTTTCATAAGCGTACGAAGCATATCGAATTGGACTGCCATTTGATTCGAGAGAACATTCAGCAAGGAACTTTACACACAATGCACATCACTTCTCAAATTAATCTTGCTGACATATTCACTAAAGCTCTTAGTCTGACTACTTTTCTTCGTTTACTACCCAACATGAATGTTCTTAATATTTTTTGTTCAGAACCTTCATCTTGAAGGGGAGTATTATAAGTATTCATACTGAGCTAGAGTTAGTTACATGACATGTACAAGTTAGTTAGATATACAACTGTAACTGTATTTAATTACAATTAGTTTGTTAGATCAGTTAGATAGTTTTGCTTAATCATTCTCTTTTATAAATACTAAACTTAGCGGATTTTCTCATTCATTATGTGAAACATAATACAAAAAGAGAATTCTTTCTCTTCTCTCCATATCTCTCGAGTCCCTCATTCTGCAATTCTTGCATCTTGAATTCAACAATGTTGAATTTCAATAACCTTCTTTGTGATTCCTAATCAGGAGAGTTCTCCCACGTTCTCTTCTCGCTCACTCTATTGAGTCTATTTTCATCTTCGGCCACATTTTCCCCAGCGTCATTTTTTTGTTGATCGGTTGTTCACTATGATAAGACAGTTCTACATTTCGTAGGTTAAACTGCATTATGAGGTTTGGATTCTACTACATCAACTGCTGCATGTTCTGTGAAATCATCTGTAATTGAAGCTCAATTGTTGAGATTCTTTAATCATGAAGATTTGGTTGAATTGAAGGTCCCAGATCGATAAGGATCCCCTGGTTTTGTTGGTTAGATGGACTAAGTGGAATTGCATTGTCTCTAAGATTACTCGCGGATTTAATTTTGTTACATGGAATAAGTGGAGTTGCATTACCTATGAGATTACTCATGGATTTAATTTTTGGCATATGACCTTCTATCTTTAGGAATTGATATTACAATTATCAGAATTCTCACGTAGGATGGCAATTGAAGAACCAATTGATCATACGCTAAATCCTTAACTAATAGCAATTGCAAAGCAAGGGAGAATAGGCTTAAAGTTTTCCGTTGAGGATCCAGAGAGGGGTCACTTTGATGCTTAAATCAGAATTTACTTTGGAGAAGAAAAGTAAGTTGAAGACAAAGAGTGTTTGGCTAAAATTGAACATACCTCTGATTGACTTTGTTCCCTTCTCTTTTTTATGGACACTACAAAAAAACATGAGAATACTAACCTAAGGTCAGTAACGTGAAAATGCATTTTTCAGGTTACTGGAACCCAATAACGTGGTCCCACCAATGCAAAGCTGAGGTTAGTATCCCTTAGGTTGCTAAAATGTGTATTGTAACTTGGAAATCTAACATTGCGTTACTGTCTAGTAACCCGACAAATATTTCATGTTACTGGAATCGAGTTACGTGAAACTGCGCGTTACTGAATTTTTGTAACGTGCAAAGAACAGATTACTGAAGTGTTGTAACGTAGAATTAATTATCACGTTACTGAACTATTGCAATGGGAATACTTTTATGTTAGTGAATGTTGTTACGCAGAATTTATTATCACGTTACTGTAATTTGTAACGTGAAGATTGTTAGGTTAGTATATGTTGTAACCCAGAATTAATCATCACATTACTGTATGTTCTAATGTGAATATTATTAGGTTATTGTATGTTGTAACGCAAAACTAATCCTCAAGTTACTGTATGTTCTAACGTGTATTTTGTTAGGTTAGTGTATGTTGTAACACATAATTCATCTTCACATTACAATAGTTTGTAACGTGAATATTGTTAGGTTAGTGGATGTTGTAACGCATAACTCATTCTCAAGTTACTGTGTTTTAGTATCGTTATGTTAGTGAATGTTGTAACGCACAACTAATTTTTCGTTACTGTATTTTCTAATGTTATATTTATCACGTTACTTTATATATAGTAATGCATATATATATATATATATATATTCACACATTACTGTATTTTAAATAGCAAAAAAAAAAAAAAAAAAAAAATTACAGGTTTTTCTCTCCCAAATATTTTTTTTAGGGGTTGACCATTTACATCCATCCTCCTATAATCACAACAAATTGTACATTTCTATCCATTCATTTGTCAATAATAACAACATTTTACATTTAATTTTAAAGAACAAGCACAACAATATACATTGAGAATGAATCGTCAAAATTTACAATTGTTGAAAATAATATAACCAATGTTTGTGTTTTCATATATATATGGACAATTATACATAAAAAAAATACACGCAAAACACAATGAAAACAACTACTAATGGATGCGCATGAGTTGAATTTCTCACCGCCGATACATGAACAGCTACTAACGGATGCGCAACAACATGCTCCATATTACCTATAAATGATAAAATAAACAAACTCAGCAAAAAAAAATACGATAATATCATATTAAAACTAACACTTAAGGAGCAACACATGGAATATAAAGAAATGTCATCAATACTAAAAAAAAAAAAAGGATATAAATAGAAAGTAATTAATTATTACCTGAACCGCTGCAAGTAGACGATCTAACATTCAAACGAAGTGTGGAATATCTGTCAAGTGCTAGGGTAACCTACGAAATATACAACGCACCCAAATTAATATTATATATTTATACATAATGCACACAGACATGAATTGATTTTACTTGAATGACAATGTGATAACTTTATCGCTTACCTAATGCATACATTAATTATTACCACATGTATAAATGATTCACCAATTCGTTAACAATGGCCAATCAATGTCAAAATAAATAAGAGAAAACCAGTCAAGTTTTATCGAATTACTTACGCTAAGATTGGACTTGAGTCCGGTCGGGTGTAGTCAAAATCATCACTCAGATCATTGTCGTTAATTCTGGTTAATAGGAATGGCTCACACTCGTGGTAGGTGTCAGATGCATCATGAAACCCGTCACCCTGACCATTGTCATAGATGTTCCAGATGCATCATGAGACCTGTCACCCTGACCATTTTCGTAGATGTTCCTGGGTTTAGTCCGCACGGCACAAGCCCAACCTGGGTTCCTTTTATCTTCGACATAAAATACTTGGTTAACTTGTGAAGTTAGCATGTACAGATCATCAGTCTCCCAGTCTCCCTTGTGGACAAGGCAATTGAAGTTGACAAGTACCATGACATACTCGTCCACCTTGTACCCTCTGTCCCTTGTGGTGTCCACCCAATCACACTTGAACATGACGTACTTAGTCCGGTCGTAGTACTCGACTTCAATTATATCCGTTAACTTTCCGTAGTATGTTAAGCCATCAACGGTTGGCACACACACGCCATTATTTTGAGTCCTCTTACCCACATCATGTGCAACAGTTCGAAACATTTTGCCGTTAACCATGTACCTGTTGTACCTAACTGCTGTCTCCTTTGGGCCCCTACAATGCATAACCAGCTTCTTAGTCATCTCCGTTCTACGTTGATTGTCCAATTTATCGACCTACAAGCAATATTACATAAAATGGTAAGCCAAAAGTTAAACATGTAATTGCTAAACATCAAATTATTCTTACGTATTCACGGTACCAATTGAAGAACTGTCGATGATGTTGGGCTTCCAACTGATCGTCCGTAGTTTGCCCTCTATCGCATGATCGCCTAAGCGTATCCATGTGCATCCTACAATTTATAATTTAAATTTATTATCTATTATTCGTCATTCCAGGCTACAACATTATAGAATATAAGACATGCTAGAACTTTTTTTAGCTTATGTTCGTAGTTGATTAAACTCGTCAGAGTTGAACGTAATATACCGGTTAATCTAGCTCAACTGAGTACGGTTGAGGATGACTTGTGTTCCCACCCCCTTCGGACCATCAAGATTTCGTTGGGGTCTGTTATGGAAGGTTGGTGCATTTTTCCAGATACCTCGAGCAAAATGTCACCAACTCTATTGCTATATAGCCTTCCGCAATGTAGCCCTCAAGAGCCTCTTTATTGTGCACACTAGACTTGAACACCCTGAGGCTCCTACATTTTAAAATCAGTCAATCACAGCCAATTAGTCATTGTAATATATAAAAAACACAAACTAATTAAAATAATGAATATACAAAATAAATATTTTACCTATCCGCTGGATACAACCACCTATACTGTAAGGGGCACCCTAGTCTGCACTCGCGAACAAGGTGAACGACCAAATGAACCATGCTAGTAAAAAAACCAGTGGGGAATACTCGTTTCATCTTGCACAAAGTGACACAAATGTCACCTTCTAGTCGGTCCATGTCCTCTTGTGTTAAATTTGTTGAGCATATACCCCTGAAAAATGTAGACATCTCAACAAGAGGTCTAACCACATTATCTGGCAGTGACCGCTGCAATGCAATAGGGAGAAGCTGTTGCATTATTATGTGGTTGTCATGGGTCTTCAAGCTTGATATCATACGTTCCTTAAGGCGTACACACTAAGAAACGTTCGATGCATATCCGTCAGGCACCCTTAGATTTCGAATCACCTTCAGAAAATTTATTTTCTCTTCATTCGACATTGTGTGGCAAGCCACGGGCATAGTGGTTTTACCATCATCAACAGTGAACGGGTGTAGTTTAGGCATCAAGCCCATTTCTTGCAAGTGTTGGCGAGCTGCGAGGTCGTCCTTTGTTTTCTCTTTGATGTCGAGAATTGTGCTAAGTATGTTGTCTATCACATTTTTCTCTATATGCATGACATCAAGGTTCTGCCGCAATAAATAATCTTCGATTAATCAAGGTATATATCTCGATCAACAATAGTTTTTTCTTTCTTTTTTTTGGTTCTTTCATAAAGTTGCTTCTTCTTTTTTTTTTTTTGTTGAATATTGTTGAATTTTTTTTTTTTTTTTTATGTTTGTTGATTGTGTTGCTGATGATTGCTTGATTGATGATTGTGTCGTGTCGTTGTAGTTCTATAGGCAGTTTAATAAAATGTATGTTGTGTACGTTGGGAGGGATGTTTGGGTAGGCTTGTTGAGTTAGGGTTTTGGGTAATTTCAAGTGTTTCAAATTTTTCAGGGGCATTTTTATAATTTCACATTTTCAAAATTATGAAAATGCCCCTAATATATTAAAACAACGTCGAATGTAATGTTTGTTTGTTTGACCGAGACAATTGGGTAATTAATTTCAAGTGTTTGCAATTTTGAAGGGGCGTTTTCGTAATTTCACATGGTTGATCTTACGAAAATACCCCAAAATATAAAATTAACATTGAAAAAAATGTTTGTTTGTTTAATGTGACTATTGGGTAATTTTAAGTGTTTGAAATTACCCGAGGGCAATTTCGTAATTTCACATATCCGAAATTACAAAAATGCCCCTACATATAAAATTAAGACGTATGTTCCTTAAATAAAATTTAGGTATACATAATGTGTCAATTGGGTCACTTCATGTGTTTGAAATTACACAGGGGCATTTTTGTAATTTTGCATGTTCAAAATTATGAAAATGCCCCTACATATAAAATTAAGATGTATGTTCCTTGTGCTGATTTCTCACTAATTCATAGGTTAAGATGAGTTCTCCAAGGAAGAGTTTTCGAGGTTTTAAACTCCCAGCATGGAGGCCACCGGTCGAGCAGACACCGTCTAGGGATGATGGTGCTAGCCCTAGTGCGCAACCAGCACGGGGTCGGGATCTGGCGAGACTGTGCACACATTGACAGTGTGCCGACCGGCACCGTCTAGGGATGACGGTGTTAGCACTAGTGCACATCCAGTACAGGGATCGGGATCTAGCGAGACTGTGCACACACTAGCAGCGTATCGACCGACACTCCCCGGTGAGCCTGGGTACCAGTCCCCACATTCCCTGGTCGACAACCAGCATTGTTCACCACACCTATCAGGCATGTATAATTTAATGACCAATTTCGATACTCCTTCCCCTACCCAGATGGCAGAGTTTTTCAATGACATGGAGATGGGAGACGTTAGTGGTGCACATGCTGCACCTACCGTGGACCCTATTGAACAGGAGCTAGCTGAACAAGAGCTGTGCTCTGACCAGCTCTTGTTGATCGGTATGTAACTATATATATATATATATAGTTTCAATTTATATCGCTAACAAGTAATGTGTATGTGTTAGGTCCAAATTCCAATGGGAACAATCAATACAAAATAGTTACAGACCCGCCATTATAATGGGAGATCCCATCGGGAAAGAAAATAGCGCTGCAATTCAATAATTCGTACCAGCCATTAGGACTGGGCGCCAGAAAATTTAGACGAAGCTGCGGCAAGTTAATTAGGACCGGGTCATTTGTCCATATGCGGGACGAATGGGGAAATGTAGACCCTATCAAGAGGCAGCGTCTATGGGAGGCGTTGATGGTATGTTGTATCAATAACACATTATTAATCTATATTTATTTGTTTGATTGTTTTTTACTTTTTTGCTTTTGTTTCTGTTTCTGTTTTTTGTTTTTTTTTTTTTTAATATTTCAAGAATTTAATATGTCAAATTTTATATTGTGCAGACAGAATACTATATCTCGCCTCAATTTGATGCCAATGAAGTAAAAAGGGAAGTCTTCAAGGACATCAGCCAAAGGATGCGGACTTGGAGATGCCAACAAAAGAAAAAGCTTGAAATTCAACTGGGCGAAATGCCTGAGATGGTACGGACCAGAGTAGGGGACACGACTTTCACGGGGTGGGACCCCAAAGACATGGCGGAGTTATTGGCCAGATGGTGTGATGAGGCATGGCAGGTGCGTGTATGGGTTATAATTGAGTACTTATATTAATATTTTTTATACTTTGCCTAATTTCATGTCGTTGTGCATATCATATAACTAACATATTGGAAATGTTAACTGTGTAGGAATACGCTGCTCATATGAAGGGTTTGCGACATCGAAACGAAACACATTGTTGCAGCACCAAGAGCTTTGCCAGGATATCGCACGAGAAAGTATATATATATATATATATTTTCAATAACTAATTAATGATATATGTTTTTTCCTGATAGGCACAAAAGTCCAATGGCACTCCTCCGACCCGTGCAAAGTTTTTTGTTAAAGCACACAAAAAAAAGGATGGAACATATCCAAACGAAGCAATGCGGGAGAAATGTGTATGTAAAATGCTCTTTTGTTTATAATTTATTTATTTACAATTGAAATTTTTCTAGACGTCACTAATTTAATACAGCAATGAATGGAGCAGCTAATCCCCAATGACCCTGCAGCATCAGATACCGTCATTGAAGGGACGGTGCGCTGGCTTCTACGCGATGCATATGCCTAGGCTTGGCAATTCGGGTTCACGGGTCGGGTCTGACACGAACCCGACCCGATTATTAATCGGGTTATGATACGTGACCCGAACACAACCCGATAAACATGATTAATAATCGTGTAACTCGTTAACCCGACACTACTCGGCACGACCCGACATCAATTTCATAGTATGGTTGCTGTTTTTGACCTTTTCACTTTTCAATTTTGCTTTTTACCTTCAAGAATCGAACCGAAACAGAGGATCTTAAAGGCATTGAAGAAAGAAAGCTTAGAGAGAAACAGAGACGTACCTGCGGGCTGCGGAAGTATTTTGATTTGTGATTGTAGGCTTTGTAGCGATCGTAAGTTTCGCAACTCTCTCTGAGTCTCAAAAGCGTTTTCGATTTTTGCTTTTTGGTTCTGGCATTTTGGGTTCCGCCGTTCCGGTACTTTCTACTTTCTAGTTCTTTCTTCTTCTTTCATTTTATATATATATAACATAACCGGGTCAGAATCGTGTCTGGCGGGTCAACCCGCAGACACGATTCTAATCGGGTCATAATCGAGTTGACCCGATTATGACCCGAACCCGATTATACTAAACCCAAACCCTATTTTCCCGTGTCGAGTGCGCGGGTCGTGTCAAAAATTGCCAACCCTACATATGCCATCGCGTTAGGGAATAAGCACAAGTACTCAGACACGGTTAAAAGGGGTTGGGAAAAATGTTAGGCCTGTCCCGAGGACGACACAGACATACTATGCCCCCACACAAGGACGATCTCAGCGTCCTAGACACTCCACCCAATCCTCTCAAGAAGAAATCAATCAAGCTTGTGCTTTAATCCTTGAGGCTGAATGGACATCGCGCGCAACTGATATTGAGGCTGCTCTTCGGGCTCTACAAGAAAGGCACGCTGCTGAGATACAGTCTATTTTAGAGGCAGAGCACAAGGCTGCAGAGGAACAGTTCGCTGTTTTGTGGGCGAACCACGAGGCTGAGTTTCTGTCCCGTTTGAGACACAATACCTTGACGGCCGCATCCTCTCAGGATACCCTCCCGCCTGTCACAAGTGATACATCTCACCAGCTTGTGACATCATCTGTGGGTATTATATCATATAGTTTGTTAACTTTTTTTTTTTTTTCTTTTGTTCTTTTTTTATCATTCGTAGGTGTTGCGCCTCAACATGACACGATTCCAGACGATGGTGCTGCCAGTACGAGTTAGACGACAGCTGCTGATGTAAATCGTCGTGACCAACCCGCCCCTCCAAATATTTAAAAAGAAAAAGAAAAACAATAGTTTTATTTTTTGAGTGGTAATTAGTACTGTTGATTGTATTTTGTTATTGTAATTAGTGTTTTTATTTTTAAAGATTATGCTTGTTGATAATCAATGTAAATATATCAACCGTGAAATATAAATGTAAAATATGGGATAAGAAATAATTAAAAATTAGGGATAATTGCACCATTGGCCTGTGGGGTTGGCATAAATTACAAATCACTCTTTATGGTACAAAAAGTTCATGGAGAGTCCTTTTGGTAAACTATAATTACGAATCACTTCCTGAACCCATTTTCTGTCCACCAAGTTAATAGATTCCGTTAGTTTGTTACGTCATACCTAATAGAAAACCAACACGTGGCCACCCCAGGCCTAGGGAAGGCCATGCATCACCCCCCCAGACGTGGCCGAGCCACCCGCAGCAACCACCCCTTTGCAATTTTTTATTTTTTTAAAAAAATAAAATAATTTTTAAGTTTTATTTATTTATATTTTTTTAATTATAATGGACAGGTGTCGATTTCTTATTGGGTATGACGTGACAAACTAACAGAATATGTTAACTTGGTGGACAAAAATAGGTTGAGGGAATGATTCGTAATTATAATTTACCACAGGGACCCTCCATTAATTTTTTGTACCACAATGAGTGATTTGTAATTTATACCAACCCCAGGGACCAATGGTGCAATTATCCCTAAAAATTATAAAAATGCTAAATTAAATATATACTATGTAATTACTAGTAACGTTGGGTAAATCGTCAGGTTACTAAGGCAGTAACGTGATAATTTGTCAGGTAAGTATAATTGTCTCGGGAAATCGCTGGAAAAATTGCGCGTGCTCAACTTTTTTGAAACATGTGAGAACGCCACGTTAGTGAAATACGAACGCGCAAGGAATCGCATGTTACATAAAGGTACTAACCTGATGTGTTTAACATTAGTAAAAAAATTTCCAGTAACGTGTAAATATTAACAGCGTTAGAATTAAATAAGATCAATAACATGCACCTAACATCACGTTAGCATTTTTATATTAATAATAACATGCTATTGTTTGCATGTTACTTAAAACTGAAACTCTTCTTCTTCCTCACGACCGTCTGGTTTTCCCGGCATTACTGCATATATCTCGATCATCTCTCTCTCTCCTCTCTATCTCAGTCGTTCTCTCTCGTCTCTATCAACGCATCACTCCTTCAGCCACCGATTAACAAGGTATATATCTCTTTTCTTTTCTTTTTTAATGAATATGTAGAACTATATATTATTAGCAAATGATTAACGTACTATACATAGTAACCAACAAAACACCAAAGCACTTACATTACAAACAGAGATGTACTCTGTGGAAACAACCAGAACTCTTTAACATCGAAACTAGACAGATTTTCAACAACGTAACAAACTGAAACTAACTCAGTTTATCTCGATCAAAATATATATATATATATATATATATATATATATATATATATATATATATATATATATATATATATATATAGTACTAGTTTAGTTTAATTACTTTGTTTTTATTTGTTTTTTCCTATATAAATGTGATTTTTGTCGTTAATTGTTGAATAATTTTAATTGATGCTTGTTGTGAGCAGTGTAATAAAATCCATGTTGTGTACTTTGGGAGGGAAGTTTGGGTATATAGGATTAACCTTCTTTTCTTTTTCTTTTTTTTGAAACCATATATAGGATTAATTAGTTTGTGTTCAATGTCTTGAAGTGCATGTTGTGTTGGGAGGGGAATTTGAGTAGGATTGTTGAATTGAGCTTTTTGGTACTTTCAAGTGTTTGAAATTTTTCAGGGGAATTTCATAATTTTACATGTACAAAATTACAAAAATGCTCATAAATATAAAATTAACATTAAGTAAAATGTACGTTATCAATGATATAATTCTCTTCTTATTACTATGAAATCTATGTTTGTTTGTGAATACATTAATATGAATCCATTAGATTCGATCAGTAATAATAACTGAATTGATGTTTGTAAATACTTTAGTATATATGAATCTATATTTGTCTTTTTACATGCTTATATATATAAGAAAGTGCATGTTTGTCTTGAAGTGCATGTTGTGTTGCGAGGGGAGTTTGAGTAGGATTGTTGAGTTGGGGTTTTTGGTACTTTCAAGTGTTTGAAATTTTTTAGGAGCATTTTCGTAATTTCATATGTACAAAATTACGAAAATACCCCTAAATATAAAATTAACATTGAATAAAATGTACATTATCAAGAATACAATTCTCTTTCTTATTACCATGAATCTATGTTTGTTTGTAAATACATTAGTATGAATCCATTAGATTCGATCGGTAATAATTAATGGATGTTTGTAAATACTTTAGTATATATAAATCTATGTTTGTCTTTTTTCATGCTTATATAAACTGATTTAAACTAGTCATTATAGATATATATCGACATGGCTGATCATTTAAATGAAGAACAGCACAAGGTTAGCATAATCGATATTCTCTCAAACAACATGTTGACTGAAGTCCTTACGAAGGTTGCTTCATCTTCCTTCACCGACCTCTTCAAGGCGAAGCTCACCTGTAGAGATTTATACGGGTTGGCAGAGGAGGATCATATCTTCCAACAAGCGTCGTAGGAGAATATTCCGCATTCTTGGTGTACAAATGCAGAAGTTATGTTTTTAAAACGTTACAAAGAGAGTAGAAACCCAGATGCAATATTTAGAGAAGGCATGCTTGGGTACTTCACTTCCAAGAATCCCAAACTTGGGCTTAAGTTGTTAGAAACGGCTCATGAGAAGGGACATATTGAAGCAACGTATATATTTAGTATTATTTTAATTTGTTTAGGGTGTCAATTAAAGCATCAAGACTTGCAAATTTTGTCTTCTTTACTTTTTTGCAAGTTAAAAGGCTCAAAAATAAAAGAATGACGTTGGAGAATAAAAGGCCATGTACAAGCCATGTGGATCAACAATCGCATAGCCATGGGTCAAGAACCTTACTGCCATGTAGAAACATGACGCAATAGAATAACGCCAAATTCTTTGGTGTAATCAATCACGTATAAAATTTTACAGGTTAGTATTCCCATTTTTTTTTGAAGTGGGAGTGTTTTCCATCGCATTATTGGTTAAGAGTGAGGTTCATGGGCAAATAGAATTGAAAAATGATAAAATCATAACTCTATCACAACTCCCTCACAACCCCCACCCACAATGGTGTTGGGCCCATGTGTGTGGGCCCCACACCAATAGAATTTGATTGCGTAGCACCCACTCTGCTTGACATTCATTCTTCATTCCTCAAGAATAACATAATGTCAATAATCTAGGTGGTCAGGGCTGGGATATAGTGGATACAGCTTATTTGTATGTCATGTGCACTCATTTTTCATAATCAAGCTATATATGGCAGGCCTAATCAAGCTGGGCTCGACCGGTCTAGATCAGGTTGGGTCCGGCCAGTTGGTCCTTCTTTTCACCTAGGCCATGCCGGCCTAGATCAGATTGGCTTGGCCCGTTAATGTCTTGAAGAAGCCCATTTATAGGGAATTTATGTTTTGGATCCCATCCAGCTAAATTTTTTTGAAAGTGTAATGTCAATGCTGGGGAAATTAGACCCATAATAGAAAATAAAGCCCGCGCATGTAGAAGTTTTCGATCACATTATTAGAAATTTAAATACCGAAAGAAGTAGCACAATGAATAACCGTTCATTAATCTTATTTTGTCCACAATATTTCCTATTTCATTATGAAAGGAAACTCTATTTTAGACCATTTGTAGTACCAATTTAATTATTACAAGAACAATTAGAAGTTACTCTTGCCTGATCTTGCCCTTGAATCTTGCCCTTATTAGTACATTACATTATTACTAATGTTGAAATCACTGCATACATTACCCTCGGAGATTAAACCGACAATCCCACTTTCTGAGATTTGATCTTCGAACTTAAATTGTGAGCTGAACATTTCAGTGGCCGAACCACTCCCATGACTTAGCCCGTCATGAAACTCACCGCTATACATTCCATCATTCAACAAAAAACCATGCATGGGAGTGTATTGCATGTTCGAATTATGAGAAAATGCATCTCTAGAAATCAGTCCCTCACCTGAATTTGCAAAGCTCCCACCATGAACGTGATCTAGGGAAAGCCATTCAGAGAATAAAAGCTTTGGTAAGAAGCTACGGTTAGCCTCCTTAGGGAAGTCAGAAGTACTCTGTGAAATGGATTGGTCAGTATATGTTGATGTTTTTTCCATGTATTCAATTGAAGAATCAGAATTTGGAACTCCAATTCTGGCCTTCTTGGGAGAGAGTGAGGAATCCATAGTATCTGAGCTTGAACTAGCATACGGAGTTTTAGTGTGAGCATCCATTTCTTCAGCTTTGTTCACTTTCTTCTTCAAATAGGAATGCCAGTAGTTCTTTATCTCATTATCTGTTCTTCCAGGTAAATGATGTGCTATCTGCGACCACCTGCTCATTAAAATTAAAACGGGCTAAAACATGGGATACCTACAATACCAATTTTGATAATTTGAAATTATGATTGCAAAGCCAGTGATATTTCGTGGTGAATGAAATTTTCCTTTTTTTAGGGAAAAGAAAAAAAAAAAAATTGATTGCAGCATATTCATCTCTAACCATATATAGAATTATGAATGTTGTACTAGATTTTGAAGCATTAAAATCATTCTCGCTTACTTGTTGCCCAACATGTGATGAAAGGTCAGGATTGTCTCCTCCTCTTCCTTGCTAAATATCCCTCGCTTTAATCCTGGCCTTAGGTAATTAATCCACCTTAATCTGCAGCTTTTTCCATTCCTCTGTAAGCCTGTGTAAAAAATATACATACGAAAAGAGGGTCAACTGATGAGTTTATATATATTATTGGGCTCAAATTTTTAATTAAGTTGAAGCTTTTGGATTAACATGTATCGATCCCAACATCTTTTAATTTGTCAAATCTTCACTTGGATATTTCCTCAAATGTTTATATTACTTATATTTTAATCAAGTCAAGTAGAAATTAATTATATTTTGTATTTTTTTTTTTTTTAAAAAAAAGGTGGATGTACGTACATCACCATCAGTATTTTTTTTTTTTCACACTAAAATTTCGGGTTTTACCAGAAATATATTATTTTGTTGTTGTTGACTCGACATACTATATATTATATCCTACCCTACTCCACTAACCTCCAAAAAATAAGTAAATTATTAACTGATAAAAGTAAAAAGTGTAAAAATTGCATTAATATTTTTCGACCAAGCTACGAAATGAAGTAAATGGTGAAAATGAAAATAATCATGCTGAAATAGAACCATAAAATGGGATTTTTCTTCGTAATGACCCATGTGAAATTTTATCAACGTCATTAATAACCCAGTTAGCTTGCACTTATCATGTTTTTGGATGTATTTATGGCGTACTTGTTAATGTCGCTAGGAATATGTAGGCATATGAACAAATATGAAATATAAATGCTTAAACCATCAAGCTTTCATCCATATATTCAGATTATTATTAGAAAGCAGACAAATTTACGATTTGCATTTTCTATAAGAATTTAAGCTCACAAATTAAGCATGAATATGGTGCCGTAGGCCGCAATGTGCCAGACGTGCTGAAGGGGTATATATATATATATATATATAGCAAACTCACCGGCGTTTATGGGGACGGAGCTCCAGCAGCCATGGCCGTGTCTGATGATATAGTTTCGGAGCCTTTGATCCTCTTCCGGCGACCATAAGCCCTTCCTGTGCTTTGGCTTTGGCTTGTCTGATGGCTTGAACCCCATTTTGCCTATCAACGTTCAGAATTTCAGCTTAAAAACAGCTTTTATGTGCTTATATATAATTTGTCTATGTTCTGTGTTTCTGAGAGAGAGAGGGAGAGGCCGTGTGTCTGTGCTGGGGTTATGGCCTGAAGAACAATATATGGGCAAGCCAATCATGAAGACTTTGGTATTTAAAGCAATGATTAGTTGAATTCTTGCTCCTTAATTTCGAAAAGATAATCGATTTTTTTATTATTATTATTATATTATTCTTTTCTGTACAACCTAAAGAAAGTTTTGAGTTCTTACCAATGCCAATGTTACCATATGATGTAAACTAAACTATATATATATTTACCCATTATTTAACTCTGCCCTTCCTCTCAAGGAAAATCAGATTAGGGCTCCATATTCATGACTAGCTACAAACGAACACGGAAAGGGGCAGATAATTTTGTCTGTAGTCCTTTGCCTTTTCCGCAAGACGTGTATAAGAGGTTAAAAGATCAATATATGTGACAAGTCATCCGTAATTCACATAAAGTGGGTGATTTACAAAGACATTTATGCATGTTAAATCTCACATGCTTGCTTACGCAGATGAAATTATGCTTTTTAAGTAAATTATTAAGGTTGACAATTTTTGACAAAATTCACTTACTCGATATGAAATCAAAAGATTAGGGTTGAGACGTCTGACTCATTTAATTACATAAGAAAAGTTAGGGTTAACCTATATAGTCTTATATCTATATATGCATACTTCGACACGACTCAAACCCGACACACGACATAATGGCAGGCAATTTTGGACATAACCTCTAAACTTAATACGAACTCAATACAAAATTAAAGGGTTAGGTTGAAGAATTTGACTCGTTTAATTAAATGGGTCGGATTATAGTTAATCTATATAGTCTTATAACCATGCTTTGACACGACTCGAATCCAACACGCAAACAAGAACTGCCTCCCCTAATAATTATCGGAAAGCTCCAAATGTACCACAACTCTGTTAAATACCCGGTTCTTTTACTCAGTTCAACCGTACCATCAAAATATAGGATGTTTTCTTGAAACTTGTAAAATTTACTTTATAGTGATCAATTCAATTATTCAAACTCTTTTCACGCTACTGCGTTGCAAAGTCAATGGCACATTCGGTTTCGCTGTAAAGTCGGAACAAAAAGATGTCAACCAAACATAAAATAGGATGATTTTCCCTGAGTTCATATTCCCCAGCAGAAGTAGCCAAGCTAGAGAATCTGCAATCCTGTCTAGCTTGTATAATGCATCTTTCAGTTGACCCAAGTTAAAAGGCATAAAGACGGGGGGATATGTATAGTCAGAAGAACCCTTCTAGGCTTTCCAGAGTCACGAATTTGGCAGAATTAATAGAATCATTTTTAATCTTAATCTAAAGCTTGCTAATTAGACATGGAAGCCATAACTTTCACGATCATCAGTGGCCTTTTCTGAGATGGTACTTTCAATACGTGAGGATTTTAGGTAAAAGACAAAATTTCTCTCCTACCTAGCTAGAGCTACGTACCTAGTTTGGAAGTCGATGATTCATCGACTTTAATTTCCTTGGAAGCAACTGAAGAAAATTTGCAAAAGTTAAGGTTCCTAACAAAAGACATGGAAGATGTTTTATTGAAATTAGGAAAAAAAATTAGAGCTAAGTTGTTGGCGTCATCTCATTCCTCCTTTACCGACAGTTTTGTCTCAAGCAATGCATCAGCAGCTTAATTGATCAGCCAGCCTATTGTAGTGGCAGAATTCCAACCATTCAAAAATATTGACTTTACTGTAAGATGTGGAAATTCCAGCAGAACAAAAGAACACCGACATATATATATATACAAATTCAATTATATCCCTGCTGTGCCTCATGTTACCTAATTTGTAAAGAAAAAGAAAAAAAAATCCCCTTGTTCTGATTTTGATAAAATTATGAATGATTTGATGAGATGGACAGGAAGCAATTATCTTCATGAGTCACTGTCGGGAATCAGCGAATTTGGTTCACTGGTTCATTTTAAAGTATTTTTGACAGACTGTACTGATTATATAATTAGTGAGAGGATTATTATTGAACAAAAGAAAATGAAGCTGGGAATTGATCATCCAATAGAGTGATACAAAGGAAACTTCTCCCCGAATAAAATAGATTGCAATATTGTCAACGCCAGCTCTCCCCATTTGTCTATGTATGAAGAACAAATTAAGTGGTCTTCTTACCAACTATACTCTCTATTATGCATCTAATTAAACCTTTTCAAGTACAGGAGCCAAAGCTTGTAACTGGGTAGTTACAAAAAGGAAAATCCGAATCAAAGTCACAACTGTATGTCATATTCATCTGCCACCCACCCAATCATAAGTAACGGGGTCCTATGGATTGTTAAGAATTAACTTTATTGTTTGTTTACCTACTCATTAATATAAGTAACCAATCATCTTATTCTCTGTTAATCAATTATATATATTGTATTGTTCTACATTGGTTATTGGTGTGTATCTCATGTATTATTTGCATCTATATATAGGTCTTTTGCGCAGTATTAATTATGTATGATTCAATATATATATAGAGTCTCATTTTCAACATGATATGATTAGAGCTGCTGTTAAAGGAGAATGTTAAAGTATATATTGATTAAATTATTAAAAATTTACTTCTTTATGTTATCTTAAGTTTTTGAAAGAAGTGATTTTTCGTAGCTCTATGTAAAGATTGGCGCTCTACTTTTGAAGGTGGAGATGAATAATATGTACTAAATCAGTGCCATGGAGCAGAGCATGAGTTTTACACACGCTGAAAAAATTGAGAGAGTTAGGAGGACACGTTTAAGTTGATTTCTTACTACCTGCCATTTCCAATGTGCCATTTCATACCAGTCGATTATTTCTCTCTGTTAGTTTTTAGGCCAACAAATTGCGTATTCAAAACACCTAGTTGTAAAGTTCACAAGGTTAATCAAGTTGTGTACTTGGAATGGTAAATTATCTAAGCTTGGTTCAATAGGTCCAGACGAGCTGGTCATAGTGTTGTTCGTTCGGTGGCTCGTTTCCTTGCAAGTTCGGACGAGATGATTTGAAGAAGTTCTGGGTTGGACAGTATTGCTTATTCCATAGCTTGTTCGGTATTAGGTCCGGATGAGAGCTTATTTGAAGAAAATCATGGTTTGGCAGTGTTGGCCATTCGCTACCTCGGTCGATATCAAGTTCGGACGAGAGCTTGACAATGTTGCTCGTTCGCTACCTCGAACGCAAGCTAGTCCGGATGATAGCTTATTTGAAGAAATTCATGGTTTGGCACTGTTGGTTGTTCGCTACCTCTGTCGATATCAAGTTCGGAAGAGGTCTTGGCAATGTTGCTCATTCGCTAGCTCGATCGCAACCATGCCAACCAAGTCCAAATGTGCCACTTGAGAGAACTGTAAAATCAACTGAGAAAGCAGTAAAACCCTCAGCAGGCCAGTCTGGACGCGGCTGCATTATTTGGGAAATCGACTTTTAGACTTCAAGCTTATTTTTCCAAATCTATATATATATATAAGGCACGATTTTTAAGAGACCCCAATTAATGCCATAATTCATTATGGTAAGAGAGTGTTCCTTCTTCCCTATGCCTTCACGAGAAATCTCTCTTAAAATTAGTTTGGCTAAACCACATAAACCTTTACATCTCAAAAACCTTCAAGCCCACGAGAGTTTTGAGATAGGAAATCACATAGAAGATTAAAGATTAGCTAGAATTCTGGAGCTATTTTGTTTGTGGTAGAAGACAAACAGATCGTTGTTGGGTATATCAGTTTCTTACGATACTTATTCCGCCAAGAAGATTCTTAATGATACTTTTCAAACAAAAAGACGTACAGTTGATGTGATGTTTCGTCAGAAAAGAATTCCTAGTGAAGTTCTCATCCGAGATACACGTGTCATGTCATGTGCAATTAAACTAGTCACGAGATCCCCAGGCCCCGAAACAAAAACAAAACCCTCACAATTAATTACCCGTCATATGGCTGATGCTATAGCTAGCCTATACATATATATATATATATTTGTTGTAAATATCTTTTTTGCAAATTCAAGTGGATCAACATGATGAATTTAATATGCGATTTGGAAATAATGAAACACGTTCAATTGTTGTAGTATATATGAGGAATTAAAAATATGTCATTGAATTTCGTACTGGAGTTTTAAACTATGCTGGAAAGATTTGACATATATATATATAATAGCTTAAGGTGTAGGAATTCTTCTATTGTATGGCCACAAGGGGCTGAATTTTTTAAAAAAACAAAAGAAGCACCTTTAAAGGTATGTTTATATGTTTATTAATTAATATATTTTGGGATGTGTGTATGTTTTTGTTTTTGTTTGAAAATGTGTTCTGATGTAACTTTGACAAAGACGAAAATTATTTTTGTATTTTAAGTTGTTTTTTTAATGTATTTGTCCTAAGAATGAAAAATAAAAGACAAAAAACAAAAGCTTTTACAGACATATAACCCTAATTTTTCATTGTAAACAAAGTTAAGATATTATGCACTTGCCAATGCCCCTTTGTTTTAGAAGTTGCTAACGACTGCTAGAATGTCTAGTAATGACTTTTGTACCAAATTTTGTTAGTAAGCATCTTATTTGGAATGATTTATAAAATATCGACTCATTTCATAAAATTGTCGTCGCGACCATATCATTGCTAGACCTTTGCCGAACGTATGCCAAGCAACCGCCGCTGATTTTTCGTACGAGCCAAATGCCAAAAATTACTTTCAAGAAGAAGAAAAAAAATTATTTTTTCTGAAAATTGATTTCGTAGAAAATATTTTTCAATGAAAAACGTTTTACATCAAAACATACGGAGCATTAGTTTGAAACTAAATATCAAGGAAGTCCAATAAATGATCAATTAAAGCAACTATTTTCTATGAGTATTGTTTTCATCAACATTTCCATGCCATCCCACAGGTTTTCTCTGAGTATTGCTGCAAAGCAAAAGCAACTATTTTGTATTAGTATTGCAAACTGCAGAGCAACTATTTTATTTTATTTTTAATTTGGCCCTTCTTTAATTAAAATGGAGGGGCAAAATATAACTTACAAAATTCTCAAGATTAGCCGGTTCCGCACAAAGTCAAAGATTAATTGCCTTATCTTGATATAATAGCTGTATTTTCTCCAAAAAAAAAAAAAAAAAAAGAAGAGAGAGAGAGAGAGAAAAGAAAGAAAGAAAGAAAGAGAGAGTGAGAGGATAATGTCATAGCTCTTAATTTTAAGGATCAGTTTAAAGAGAATCTTTCTTCCTTTCTTAACTCTCGGCATGTAGTGCCCAGAGGCGGTAGGTTTACCTGTTGAAATTTCTGAGCTTTGGATTATTTTTTTTAATTATTATTATTTTTTTCTTTTCTTTTTATATAGGGAAGTAGGAATCTCCCTTGAGAGAGTTGAGAGTTGATTATCTTTTAGAAAAAGGCCAAAAATAAAAGGGGGGTTCATAATAGCAGATAGAGAAGGCAAATGAGACGTTAAGGATATCTGTGTTAAGTTGTCAAAAGATTCAGACAGCTTGGACAGCATCAACTGCAAAAATTAAAGGATATCATGCACTAACAACAACAACCTAGTTGTGTTTTATGGTCTCTGGTTTATAATGTTTATTTTATGAGAATCTTTCAATGGATAGGCCATAGTAGATCGAGATCGATCGAGTAAACAAACAATTACAAAACATGGGGTATTATATAGGCAAGACAAGAACAGAGCTGATCATACATTGGAGAAAACAATTCAAAACATGACGAGAGCCTCTTATTAAAATCAATGATTGATATCACAAAAGTAGAATAAAAAATTAAGTTCCTGGTAAGCTACCAAAATTCAGAGAACTGCCTAGGATTGGCATCATGACTGGCTTCCAATTGGTCCTCCTTATTAAAACAAGGAGACCAATTCTATCTTTGAATAAGCCATTCAAAGTCAAACTATACTGGCTAGCTATCAGAACAAATAAACAAGAGTAATGCTAGAAATTATATTTTTATCTCACAACTATTTCACAATGTTGATGTGTGTTACGTGAATTATTTCACATACACGTAACGGGATAATTTGTTCGGTTTTGAGGGAACCTATACTTTTTAGATTCGTTAAAAGGAACCTAAAATTTTTCAAACATATGATTTCTCATTATTTCATCATGCTTAAATAGAAAATATTACAACCGTAAAGGTGAAAATAAAAATATGTATTGTAATCAAATTATTTGATTTGATTACTATCAATTATAATCAATCCTCTAAAAAGTACTTATCCTATAAGGTAAGTATCAAATCGTAACATATATTCTAACGTAAGGAAAATATCACAACATATTTTATATTCTAATATTAATATTTGCTCCGTGTAGAATTCTATTTCCATGACAATGAAATAATCGATATTAGAGCAAAAGTTTTCAAGAATCCTTCTTCTCTCCTTCTCTCTCCCTCTCGCTTTCTCTCTAGAGTTTTCTAGAGTACTAAAGGGGAGTGAAAATGAGCGAAATGGGTCATCCTTAACAATTTATAGGCTCGTCATTCAAGTACAAAATGCTGAGATGTCCAATTTTCATTTGCATGCAAGAAGCATCGATCATTCATTAGGGTTATGTCAACATCGATTGATTGATAATGTAGATAGATTGATCATCTACTGTTGATTCACACTAATGTCCAAAAAAATAAAATATCCAAGTTTCTCCCACTTAGAACCAATCTTAACATACTTAGCATTAACTAGAGCACAATTACCCTAATTAAAGAGCAGGGTGTCACATGTACTATACTGAATATACAATATAGATCGATCACTATCCATACCAAATGATCGCTGCAAGAACTGATAGATCGCTATAGGAACCGATCAATCGATACTAGTCGAAATGCAGAAATTTGAGAGTTTTGTACTAGATTTAGGGTTATCTCTTAGGAAAACCCTCTTAATGATAGTATATTTCGCAGGTGAAGGAACCGAAGCCTTCGAATGAGACTTTGACAAAGAATATTACGATCAAGATAAGTAAACTTATGTGAAACTACACACCAATATTTTGAGCATATCTATTTTTTTATATCAATCAAACGGGCATATTTTAAAGAGTCAGGAAATAATTTGTGATTTAATGTTGTGAACCCTGAGTTTCTAATTAAAGCTAATGACTTTGCAAAATGAATGAATGTGTGACTCTCAATGCGATTTTTCATGCGTGAAAATGAAATGATAATGTGCTTGTGTGACATTGCCAGTTTTGTTTAATAATGTGAAATTTATTGTGAAAGAAATCAATGGCATGTGCATACTAGACTATACAAATTGACCTTATAGCCCAGTTGTTGTGTGTGTGAGTTTCTACTCTACATTAAAGGGTTATTGTGACTCGCGCAACCACCCATGAATAGAGGTCAAACACTTGCGGCATCGCTTGTTGCGTCCACACTCTTAAGTATCGAGCTGGTCAAGCGACTAAGGGTTGGTTGGCTACTATACCGTACCAAGGCACCGAAATTGTACCAAATGTCCCACGAGACGGGCAAACCTCACTGTAAAAGAGTTATTAATACGAATAGATCGATCATAGTGGGGCGAGTTATGACCTGTGTTATAATTATATATATTTTTTGCCTTACCGTATTGAGAGCTATTGTTGCATGTGTTATTTCACTCTTATGTTTCAAAATTATTACGTTCACTATAACTACATTTCATACGTGATCTACTTACTTTATAGCATGTTTGGATGCAAATACTTTGACCCTTGCAACTAACAGCTGTTTTTTATTTAGCTACATAAACTGACAGATGCGACGCTTAGATACATCAAACTACCATTTTGTTGTAATTAAGCTCATCTGTTAGCGTTGACTGTCCGTTTGGATGAAAAATTCATATTTGACCAAATTCTTCTAAAGCTACCCTCATTTTGACCGTTAAAAAACTAAACGTACCTCTTATAATTATCAATCAATAAAAAAGACTAAAACAAGTGGAAATGGGGGTGACTGAGCCACCCCTAGCCACTATGGGGGTGGCTTGTGGCCATCCCCAGTGGGTTGGGGTGGCTCACAAGCCACCCCCATGGGCTGCAGGTGGCCGCGAGTCACCCCCGAGCCTCCATGTGGGCCACCCCAATGGGTTCAGGATGGCTCGTAACTGTTGTCAGTAGGTTCAAGGTGGTTCGTAAGCCACCTCTATTGGCTGGGGGTGGCCATGGGCTACGGGTGGTCGTGAGCCACCGCCTAACCACCTTAGGGTTTTACGATTATTTTTTTAAAATTTCTTTAATTTTTTTATTATTATTTTATTATTTTGGTTTTAAAGAAATGATAGGTATTATAGGAAGGCTGACAAAAAATCAATCACGTGCCATTCCATCCAAACAAATGGCCGAATCTAACAGATGGGCTTAAATGCAACAAAATGGTAGTTTGATATATCTAAGTATCACATATGTTAGTTCATGGGGCTAAATCAAAAACGATTGTTAGTTGAGGGGGCCAAAGTATATTTATCCTTATAAAACAATATGTTTTATAGAGAAGCCATTACTAGGATTTGAGCAAGGAAGATCTCAAGGTTTATGGGCTACTTGGCTTGAGATTATCAGCCCTTTGATGCTTGAGGACTTATAGACCACTCACTGTAATTAGTACCTTTGGGTGAAGATTACATACTTAATGATTTAAGATGATTTTGGTGTATTAACATGTAGCTTAGATCTACTTTGTGGTTGTGATAGATATTGTGTATGATTGTTATATGAGGTGAAGGTTACTTAGTAGATGGTTATTTACTTATTAAATAAGCATGGGGAGGAAATGTGACACTCCGAGTTAATTACCAGTTAATTAATTTCGGGGGCGTGACATATGCAATCATATGCAATTGTATGTATTATCATATTACATATAGTTACTAACTTACTACTTAGTGGTATTAGTATATATATCATACATTCAAAAAAAAAAAAAAAGTATATATATCATACATGGTATTATATTAGGTGTATTATACAATGTATACACATTATACAATAGTATATATTAACATATTATATATGGTTACTGCTTACTAGTATATGTAACTACTACCTACGACCTAGTTTATATATTATACATTAATAGTTACTATAATCTATAATATGTAAGCACTAGTAATCATATCGTATGTTATATATTTTAGTTTTAGATAGGTTAATTACTTAAGTACTTAAGTAACTAGTATATAATTATAGACTATAATTAATTTGTAAGCATAAATAACTAGGTTACATGTTATATGTAATGCCCTAACTTTTATATAATTTATATAGTGGATTATCGTAAATTACACTACAATTCGGTATTATGATACATATATGTTGTTATTTAAACTATTGATTTACATACTACACGATATTAGCTGTTTTACTGGCTTCATGTTGTAGGGTATAAAGTTATGTATATGTAGAAAAGAAAATGTAAAGGAAAATAAAATTTGATTTTACTACTATGTATAAATCCTCACTAAGATGTATGACTTGCAAAATGACAATGACACTTGATAAACAAAGTTTTATAAAAATTATGCATTGTGATAGTTACTTTACAAGCATTAGAGAGAATAATTTTGAAGGAAAATAAGGCTCACATCACACACAACAAAGGTTGAAATATTTATACCTACCTTTTGAAGAGTTGACTTTTACTAAGTCAGTATATGTGTGCACACTAGGGGTGAAAATGCAGATGCAGATTCGATTATTAGTAATATTTGCATCCACATCCGCAAAATGCGGTTATCACTTTTAGATATATGCATCCGCATTATATGATTACTATCCGCATCCGCTTGGTTATTGCGGTTATTAAATACAGTTTTTATCCGCTATCTTCATATGAGGTAATGGGTGTTTAGGATTATAATTTAAGTCTATATGCAAGATTAAATAATGCAGTTGTTACTATATGAAAGCTTAAATAAATTAATATTTAATTTGTTACACAATTCGCGATTATCAGTCATAGATGGTCATTGTCTCATGGAGTAATTGAGATTTGGATTACCAAAAAAAAAAGAAAAAAAAAATGCAATGAGGTATGACTTTGAGATGATAGTGAAAAAAAACCTATCATAACCTAAAGGTCCTACACTTACCAAATCCAAAACGACGTCGTTTAAGTGAATTTAATTATATATATTATCTATAAAGGGAATGCGGATGCAGTTATTAATCGCATCCGTATTCTCGATAACCGATATCCGCTTCTGTATATGTGGATATTATTTTTGTTATTTGCATTCACATGTGCGGATAGCGGTTGGGAGCGGTTATTATCCGCCCACATTTTTCACCCCTAGTGCGCATGCATGCCGCATGTAGCATCTTTTGGAGTAATGTAAAAGTAGTAGTACTTCTAGCCTGCATAGGATATTAAAATTTAGAAGACTTTCCTGAGTAATTATAAAAATCACTCTTTTGTCACTCTTGTGTCCCTCCAAGAATGATGTGGCTTTTAAAATCACCACTGATCAAAATTCAATAGTGATCAATCACAAGCTCAATAGTGATTTTAAAAATAACATCATTTTTGGAGGAACACGAGTGGTAAAAGAGTGATCTATAAAATTACTTGACTTTCTTACCATATTTGTTTGTATCAAATATTAGTATCCTCAAGATTTCATTTCCTTTTTTAATACACCGAGATCTCCTTACCTTTCCTAACATAGCTCACCTATTCATTGTCCTCTACAAATAGACCCCATTGGACCACAATTATATAAAGTCAATAACATTAAGATGTAGTCCTATTTGACATTATAATGGTGGACTTAGCCACTTAGGCCTTTCAGCCTAAACAATCGCAAACTTCTCCTCTCTCCCTCTACTTGAGCCGTTTTATATTTTATAGTACAAGTTTTACATATTTTGTAGAGACTGGAGACACTTTGTTAGAACAAGTGTCCCATATTCTCTTGGGCATAGAGAGTAATACGAGAGTACCAATAAAGTGGCCAGCTTACAGGGTATTTTGGAGTTTTCCATATATGTCTGTACAGTAGGGTTTTGCTATAAATATGTTATGCTGTAATCCTAAATTATAATATTGAATATAGTTGCACTCCTATGGACATAGGCAAATTGCCGAACCACATAAATTTTTTCTTGTTTTTCCTTTGCATTCTTTCTTTTCGATTCCTTATTATTCATCATCGGTTGTGCACGGTAACAACACACTTGAATTATGCTTAACCTATAGATTAAATAGTTACTTGGGATATGTACATGCAGTAACTAGTAAAATATTAAAAAGAAAGGAAAAATACAATTTAGCCCCCAAAACTACCAGTCATTCTCCGGATAGCCACTCGAACTATCAAGACTTGGACTCTGGCCCCCCGAACTACCAAAACCTTTGAAAAATGCACATTTTGGCAAAATATCCCCATAATACCTCTGCTACGTGTTATTTTTCAATTAAAAAATTAAAAAAAAAAATTGAAAAAATTAAAACAAACTTAAAAAAATTAAAAAATAAATAAATAAACTAAAATTTTATTTCTTATTTTTATTTTATTTTTAAAAAAAAAAAAGAAAAAAAAATGGGTGTTTAGGGTGGCTTTATTTCACAATCGCAACCCAATCTACCCGACACCCCTCCGATCACCGTCCATTTGCAATGCCATGATGACCGATTTTATAACCCGGCTCGGCGAGTTCCGATTCGCAATCATCAACTCGCTAATCTCAGCCGGGCTCAAGCTCACCCCGCTTTGAAAAATATCGTCAACATAAGAGAAAAGCTTGTGATCCTTAAGCCCCATGTAGTTATTGGCTAACGTTTTGAATACCAAAAAATCATAGAGAGAAAAATGAATATGAACATCGACGAACAAGCTCACGGCCATTGATTTCTCCGTCAAAAATTGATCAAGGTTTTCCACAACGATGATAGACTTGCTCATCGTTTGTAACAAAATAAAATTCAAATTGGAATCATTTATAACCTTCGAAAGATCAATATTATAGACATCGAAGGATTAGAAATTAGCTATGTCCGCATTCGGAGAGGCGGGGACAAGTTTGTGGAGTTGCAGGCTTGCATCATGCCCAACGACGATGCTGGAAAGAAGCAGTACGTCCTCTAGTCGATTGCAATAATTTTTTTAAAATAAATAAATAAAAAAAACTAGGGGTAATTACATTTTCCACCCATCAACTACCAGCCATTGTCAACATGCCCCCATGAACTAACACCTCGACCAAAAGAGAGCATCAAACTACCAACTTTACATACTTTGCCTCCCTCCGTCAAAGAATCCCGTTAACTTGGACGGAATATTCCATTTTTTGGAGTTAATTTTGGTTTAAAGACCAAAATGCCCTCCAACAGTAATTAATAAAAAAAATATTAAAATTAATATGTTTTAAAAAGTTGAGGGTATTTATGTCATTTTTTAATTTGAGTTAGGATATTTAAGTCTTTTTACGAATTAAACTGACGGAATGGGGCAAAGTATGTAAAATTGGTAGTTTGATGCTCTCTTTTGGTCGATGTGTCAGTTCATGGGGCCATGTTGACAATGGCTGGTAGTTGATGGGGGAAAAAGGTAATTACCCCTAAAAATTAGTTTTTTAGTTTTTAATTTTTTAATTTTTTTTCATTTGTTTTAATTTGGTTTTTATTTTTTAACTGAAAAATGACACGTAGCAGGGGTATTATGGAGATATTTCGCCAAAATTGATCTTTTTCAAAGGTTTTGGTAGTTTGGGAGGTCAAAGTGCAAGCATTGGTAGTTTAAGGGGTCATTCGGAGAAAGGGTGATAGTTTGAGGGGTTAAATTATATTTTTCCCTAAAAATAAAGAGTTTTCAAGCTATCTTTTGAGGATAGCTTTGTATGCCCATGCTTACCATTTTTTTTTTTTTTTTTTAAGAAAGGTGTACAAGAAAAGAAATCACAATGAGACTCCTAAAAGTGAGAAACTAAGTGGGCTCGTTTGGGTGTACAATCTTTTGTATTGCATTCTAATATTCTTTACTATATTTAAAATTGCTAACCAAGAAAATTTGTTTTTTAAAATTATGCTTAGATGGTTTAGATAAAGCTTGAGTAGATTTTAAATTTAAAAATCCACCCAAACATGTTTTCCAAAAATAATAAAATATAATCAAAAAAACATGGGTTACCCAAACATGCCCTACCTTTTCGAAGGATCAACCAAGAGACAAAATTTGCTTGGCAAGCTTACAAGACCCTTTCAAACAATAAAACTTTGTACAAAATGAGGCATTAATCATTGGTAGAATATTAATTAAATGATTAAATCAATTATTTCTTAACAGTTTAATTTTTTGGGATAAATAGTGATTCCACATAGTATCATAGCAAAGCTCGTGAGTTCGAACCTTGTCTCTGTCATTCACTTTCTATTTCAATTAAATATCTTACGTGTTTGGTCTCATTTATAAATTGAGAGTTTGGGCCTGTTAGAATATAAATTAAATTCATCCCTTCATATCAGCTCAAACTTTTAGAATAAGTGGTGATTTAACAGAACCCACACATGAGAGATAATATTAAAATATTAATTATATGATTAAATTAATCATTTCTTATCAATTTAAGTTTTTGAGATAAATTGTGATTTAATAACTATTTTCTACATTCATGGGAACTTTAAATATTAAGGGTGTAAATTCGGCCGATAACCGGCCGAGAACCTGTTTATAAATAACCAATAACTGGATACCCAGAGCTGGTTACCGGTTTTAACCCTTTTCAAAAACCCAGTTATAACCTGGTACATATTATATATAAATAATTAAATATTAAAAATATATATATCAAAATTTTAAAAACAAAAAATATATCCAATTTTAAACTTTTAATATACCTAGTTTTAAACCAAAAACCAGGCACCACGTCCCTTCTAGAATCTAGATGCTTCCACCATTTACCCGGGCCTTCATCACTTCATATATTCTTTTCCTTTCAACATTTTCTTTTCGCAACCCTAAGTCCCTAACATATTTCAGCCGCCGCCCTCTTGCTCAGACATCCATCGACCATTTTCGCCTTTCCCTTCCGCCTTTCTCGACTTTGTTGTTTCTTTTATGTTCGAGATCGGTGAAGCTTTTGCACTTCACTGAGACCCCCCGGCTCCGGGCTCAAACCAATATCTTTTCCTCACACTAGAGATAGAAGAAGATGGCTTCTCGAGCTTCCCTGTTCCTCTTTTACTGGAAACCTACTGGATTGGACCAGTCCACCACGAGAGAGGAAGATCGTCGAGCTATTCTCAAGATTTGCTTCTAATCTCAGTCTTTTGGGTTTGGGAATTTTGTTTCACTTCTGAAATGTCATTGAAATAATTTTGGGGATTTTGTTGATCTGAGTTTGTCATTATTTTGTGGTTGAACTTCTAATCTGCACTGGATTTTAAGGATTTTGGTGATTCGGATTTGCCTTTGCTCGCCCTTCTTACAATATTTTTTTCTTTATGGCTTTTTTGCAACGAATTTGCATGCTGATTCTTACTTTTTTGTTTGTTTGTTTGCTGGAAAAGTGAAGAAAAATGTGAAAATTCCTATTTTGTGCTTCCGTCCAGATAACCAGGTACTAACCAGGAGGTTAACCAGCTACCGATTACCAGAATTGATTGGTAATTTTCAATAACTGGAGACCCCGAAGCCAGTTACCGATTTTAGCCAATAACCAGGAATGGCTCCAAGTTTATACCCCTATTAAATATTTACTGTTTTGCTTTTGAGTCTTTGTTGTGTGTATGGCTCTGTAACATATTGCAACTGGCCAGCTGGCTGATTGCATTGTGTGAATCCTGTTGTACTTTTCCTAGCTTGAATAGAATTACATTAATCAAAAATAATAAGAAGAAAAAAAAAAAAAAAAAAGACCATATCTCCAACAGTATATATATATCCTGCAGAACTTGGATGTAAAGTAATATATATTAGTTTAATTCACAATATTTTTCTTTTTCTTTTGATAAGCATAAGCGTTGCTTTCTACAGCATCATCTTTTTCTCGTCATCTTAAAAGGGTCGAGGATTAAACTTGTTATTGTCCGCATATCCCAGTAGAAATTTATTGTCTGTTTATGTGATGCAGATAAGCCCTTTACATATATATATATATATATATATATATATATATATATATATATATATATATATATATATATATATATATATATATATATATATATATATGGGGAAAAAAATTATATATGTATTTATAATTGAATACGGAAATAGGGTTAAAATGAATAATCATTCTCACTCTTGATCCAGAAATAAGAGAGAGTGGAGGATCTTAAAACTTAAAAATAGGTGGGCTCCCAACAACAAATTCAAACCAAAATAAAAATATATACAAAGGATAAAAAATGTAAAAAAATCAAATAAGTGATTCGATCATCTCAAAAGGCTGCACAAAGCAATACAGAAGCAAAAAAAGGCGCAGATTAATCCCTTGACAAAGTGCATTTGGCTTATATGACATGTTTCTCTAGAATCTTTTTGTTATATATATGATTAAATACTATAATGATTCTATTATAATGTGAAGAAGGACTGAGACCGATGGTTTCCTAAAGTATTAAATGGTAAGCCAGCTGCCCAATAGGGCAGTGCTACGTGCTAGAAAGCAATTTGAATCCTACTCGCTTATCATTACTAAATTTAATTTAAGTCATTGGACACCTTAAACACGTCATGCTGTTAACTAAAAACATATCTTTGGAAAAAGATCTTTATTAATTATTGGTATTAACAAACAGATATTATTAAGTATAGACCATGTTTTGTCCAATTTAGAATTTTATTTTATTTTATTTTATTTTATTTTTTATTTTTTTTTTGGTTTTGGTTTCTGCTCTAGTTGAGTAAAGGCTACCCTTTGGGTATAAACTATTCATCAGATCTGAAATCGCATAATTGGGATATCCTCTGAAGTCACTTTCTGCTTTATTTCTAAACCAGAAGAAAAACAGAGTATCTCCTCTAGTAATTCATTAATTCCATCTTCTAGAGAAGGGTATTTTCACATTTCAAGAAAAGCCCGAACCCAAAACATTATTTACATCATCAAAATCCATTTCTTTCTCACAAAACCATCACAACAACAATTACTACTATACCACACTCCGTCAATTACAACTATCCAGCCACCCACAAATAATCCATCTGTGACCCAATTATAACTATAATCTTGCAACAACAACCATAACATCCCTTTATTTTCTAGCCACCCCAACTCAATCACATGCAAACTTCATCATATGAAGATAAAAACCATAGTTAGAGAAAACTTACCCTTAATTAAGGTTCTTCTCCTCCCTTACCTAGGGGTGAAAACTCGGAGCCGGTTCCCGGTTTTTGGCTAAAACTGATAACCGGCTCCGGAGTACCTGGTTATTAAAAATTACCAACCAGCTCCGATAACCGAGTAGCTGGTTTAACTGGCTACCCGGTTAACCGGCGGTTACTCGGTTACCCCGAGTGGTATCCGGTTATCCGAACCGAGTATTTTTTGAAGGATAACTTCGTGGTATTTCTTTTCCTGCTCAAACGAAGGGGGAAAGTTGATTCCCCCTTCAACCTTTTTCGTTCTATGGTGCTTCGGTTCACACAATGTCAGTCTTTAAAATGTGGGATTTGTAAACATGATTTTTAAAAACAGCTTCATTTTAAAATCACATTTATTATTTAAACATGAATGTAGCCACCCTCTTTGTCAGTTCATTCTACTACATCACAAATGGTTGTTAATTTAGGGGGCTAAATAATATTTAACCCATTATTTTTATTTAAACAAATTCCCAACTTTGATACCTTACAACCCCAATTGTGCTCTATCTATTTACATTATAATTTTCCTTTATTTTCATCACTTATATATATAATTTTCTTTTTATATTTTTCTTAAGCACCGGCTACATTATCACTTCCTTATAAAACTTTCGTCTTAGGTTTTACTATAGCTGAAAGTAAAACAAAGCAATAATAATAAAATATATATATATATATATATATATATATATATATATATATATATATATATATATATATATAAGAGACTAAAGGTTTGTTTTGGTTTGCAATTTCAAAAAATACATTTAAAAAAATAGTGATTTTAAAATGTACAATTTGAAAACATGATTTTTAAAATCACGGTTAAGCGTTTAGCAAAAGCGTAGTTTAGCCTTTAAATTGCACGCTTTCAAAGAAGCACCGAATTGTTGCAATTTAAAAATACAAATTTTCTGTGTTTTCAAATCACAATTTTTTAAAAACATAACTCCAAACTATTTATAAGTAGAACAAGGAAGAGTGAAATAGATATTTTGCTTGAAATATACAAACCTACCTTACAAACTCGTTTCCAATAGTAGATAGTAGGCTTTAGAGGCTCTGGTTCCAGTTATAAAGAAAACACTCAAACTCTCAAGAGGAACTCTTTAAATAGGATAATTAAAATATTTTAAATTCGAGGATTACAAAAGAGTTGATCGCACTCTTTTATAGAAGATTCAAAGACAAAAGTTGACTATAATTATACTAAATATGAAAACATTAAAGAAATTTTGTACCACTAAAGACAATTTTATAAAGATCCACAACTTTTTGTCCAAGAAAGGAATTGAATGGAAAAAATATTTCACTGGATAACAAGTTCAACAGATGGAGAATCAAAGAAATAATTTAACTAAAAACAAAAATAGATAATAATACAAACCAAGTTAATTCCTTCACTTCGTTTTTTCCATAGCCATTCACTCGCTTTGAAAGAGAATGTGTCCATTTTGGACATCGGGAAATAGAGTTGTCACAAAGAAATTGACTTCAGCCGAGAGAATTTCAACTTGACAATTTAATGAATCCAACTCAACAAAGCCCCTCTTCATGCTTTTTTTTTCTAAGATCAAATAACATTCATTAAAAATCAGATAATAACAAGGATAGAAACCTCTCCTACAACATTAGACCAGCAAAAACACATTGCCAAATACAACTGGGGGATGAGCAAAAAACTCTATCTAATAGTAAAGCCATTTACCTCTCAACCACATACGTACTATTCAGGTTGCTATTTTTCTAAATCTACTTTCTCATAACGGAGTGTGGGTAAGAACTTATTCCCCCATAAGGTTTCAGCGAAGTATTATTAGCCGAATAATTCTATATGTACATTTAGTGTCCATGATTTGATCAATTACATGTCCAATGATAATTTTAAAAGCTACCTAATTTTTTGATGGACACTTGATGTACATAGAATTACTCTTATTAGCCTCATCCTTCCCCATTAATGAGCCTAGAATACTGAAAATTCCAGGCTTGCATGATAGACGCATCCATCAAAGCTAGACTACGAGGTTGATACCCTAAGCAACACGCAAAAGTAGAAAGAACTTTAAATACAAGAGGGATGATCATACACATTCAAGACCATGTAGTCGGCAGTTAAAGACACTATCCACTTTTGTACTCTAATTTCACCTACAATATTACAACAGCATAATCAGTTACATTAGAGAATTTGTTGGAAGTCCCAAAATGGCGTTGTTATTAACTCATCCCACCCCATCCCATCCCACCCCACAGACTATTCAATCCGATTGAATCTTACGCTACAGTACATCATATGACTACAAGAACAAGAATCCTAGGCTCATTCAGAACACAATAATTGATAATCCAAAGGACCAAACATTAGACACAGACCATGTCAAAAGATACGCTTCAGTTATCCGCATAAGTGGAGAAACCCAGTCTAACTAACTTAAAATTCAGTTATGATGTGATGTCCAGGTCCTAGTCCTAGCAGTCCACGCAATGAAATAAAGGTCCGAACTTCATTAAATTATAAAAGCAGAGCTAGAAGGATGTGAGTTCTAGAAATCCATGCTACACTCATTTAGCGATCATGTTGAACTGAAATCTGGAGAGTTGTTGAGGAATGGTGGATATAACTGGTCCATATCTCTGCAACCACGTAAGTGACATACAATAGAAATTAGGATTCAATATTACAGTTTTCAACCCAAAAAAATAAAAATGACAAATCGAAAGTGGTAAGATGAAGAGGTCATGTTTGCCATTTTGGTTTTTGGATAATACAAGATTAGGAGTGGAGGTTAGGCGGGGGAATTTTAAAATTTTATAGTCACCGCCATGGGCTTGCTATAATAAATGTATGGAAACTACACTTATTCCCCTTAAACTACCATTTAATTTGCAATGTCACTTTCAAAACTTTAAAAAGTTGTGAAGTCTCAAATTACCTAACCCTTTTACACTTAGCCCCCATCCGTTGGGATTTTCTGTTAAATCTTACGGAAATTAGTCACGTGCGATACACGTAACTAAAAATGACAATAATACCCTTGCATCATATAAAACTACTACAAAAAACACTGTGGGAGACCCACAGCCAGCCGGGTCTCCTCCAGGCCCATGGCCTGGCCGTGGGTCTCCTCTAGGTCGTGGATCTCTATGGCCAAAGGACCATGGTTGTGGATCTCCCCAACTTCACTGTGGGCCTCTATGGCCCAGCAAGATTTTTTTTTTATTTAATTCAAGGGAAAAATTGTACTTTTACACATGATATCGGTTTGATGGACATTTTACGTCATGTGTATCGCATTTGACCCATTTCCGTTAGATTTAACAAAAAATCCTAACAGAAAGAGGCTAAGCATAAGTGTTAGGTAGTTTAGGGGGGACACTACAACTTTTTAAAATTTGAGTGACATTGCAAATTGAATAGTAGTTTAAGGGGGATAAATGTAGTTTCATTTTGATAGTAGACCACATCGTTATTCCCTTATGAACCATAGTAGTCCCACTACTCCGCCTTGATTATAAAAACTTTCACTCAAAAAGATTCACATTCAGGCAAACCTGACATTTTAACCTAAAGAGTTAGGAATGAAAACTAGTCAAATGTCAAGTTAAGTTAAAGATGAGAAGAATGCCATATGATTTTCATACCTGAACATTATCGTAGAGTTCAAACAATGGAACAGCAAGAAGTTTCAAATTTTTTGGGACTGCAAAGTACTCCCTTTCAGACAAGTGAACAAGGTAAAGCTTCTTACACTCCTGCATACTCGCATGGCAAAAAAGGGAAGGACGAAAAGGGGTTAAATAAAGCCCCAAAATCCTGCCTCACTGGGAAGGGAGGAGGATCATGTCTAACCAATGAGCCAGCAACATGAACAAGATTCAGTAATTTGGCCTTTAACTGTATTTTACCTTGGGTTTTGTTATGTGGGGAGGGCAATACGGGTACATTATGGTTTCAAAGTTTGGCCTCCACCAGATAGCTACACACTCACCTATCTGCAAAAAGATTTTAGGAAGCAATAATAAGCATTATCAAATATAAAACTCCCAGTGCCTACACCCACTCACATAAAGGTGAGAAGAAATATGGCCTTCAACCATTGTACCCAAGACCCACATTTTCAAGCAGAACTGGTCTCCTAGTCAAAAGGGAAGCAGGGCAGCTACTCAAAACAGGAAGCAAACTGTAATTAATGCAAGCCCATTAAGAAGACCTAGCAAAGGCTAGCCATCACAGTCTCAGCTGATATAGCAATTCTGCCTATGTCTATTACCTTTTTCTTTTTGTCTCCACTAACTTTCAGTAATAATAGACATGTTTCCAATGCCCATATCCATTTCTAGCATCTCCTCTCATCCTATACTCAGATAAAATAAAACAGAATAATACCTGCCAGTCTGGCACAAGAGCAGGTACAGTAGCACCAAGCTTGCTGGTCAGCTTCCTTTTCAAACCCTCAATTTCTGTCACATAAAGTAAACAGAAGAATGAAAAAAGGAGAAAAAAAAAAAGAAACAAAAGAAGAAAAACTAGAGGAAAACACAGACCCTGTGATGATTATGAGAATAACAAAGGAAATATCATACCATTCTCTCCTGGCTTCAAACGCCCACCAGGAAGTTTACAGAAAGTGTTCCCAATTTGCAGAAGAAGTATGTGAGGATGATTATGTTCCTGTACCTGCAAAGAGAAAGTAAGCGAATGAGCAAAGAGAAAGTAAGCGCCTGGAATTGTAGAATGAAGAAACTTATGTCCAATTCTTATCCACCCAAGAAATACCATGGAGAAGAACTTGGAAAGAAGAGGGCTTGCGGCATGTTGAGCATAAGAAAAAGCAACAAGACTAAAATATAAAATAACTGTCTAAAAAATGATAGCCTATGCCATGATTAAATGTTTGTGATTCTTATTCGTGGCAGAAAAAAAATTAAAATTAAAAAAAAAAAAATCACATTTTCATTAAAAAAAAAAAAAAAATTTGCACTGCAAAAAAATTGCCTTTCAAGAAAGCTCCCTGTGAGTGAAATCTGAATTCCTCTTCTAACAATGCACAAACATCCAACTGAAAGTTCATCTTTTTTGTTTTATATAAGTAATCAAATTTCATTAAAACCAAAGGGCGTACCCAAGTACACAAGACATATACAAAAGAAACACCTAACCAAAAATAGATAAATGAACAATTAGAAAACTGAAGATGATCTATCACAGAAGCATTCCTAAGGCAGGTAATGCTAAACAACTCTGGATATGCTCCCTTGCAGGGCAACACCCCACACCATACACCATGCCAAAAACAAACCTTAAGAGTCATCTCTCACCACAAATCTATTAAAACTAAAAAAACTCCTCCCAACCCCTCCTAATGAAAGTTCATCTATACCTGATGTTCATAATCATTAATTTCCTTAAGAGTTATATGCAGCTATATCTCAGTGGGCTAAGAAGCATATATGATACTAAGACAATGGTTCTAAAGAAACGCATGCAAGTCTACAAAGGATGTAAAATTAGCTTATAACAAATTCCTACTAATTTCATGAAATAAGACAAATTTCATGCTGCGCTCTGGTACTCGGTGGAGATGACAAAAGGCACTAGTTATAATTTGAAGCTTTCTACCTGGGAATGTTGGTCTTGCAAATGATGGTTCAACTTGACTCAAAGCATTTGGTAAACCTATTAGTAAATATTGGTTCAAATCTGATATAGTCATGGAAGTCAACTTGATGTAAAGCTTTAAAAGACTGGTACTTTTGCTCCATCCTCAACTTTACGACAACAGGGTCAACAAAACTGAAGAGAACAGAACCAGTCCTTGCTCATACATAACTATCAAATGGTGATTCACCATTCTTCAGGTAACTCAAGCAATCACACTTCACTTGCTACCATGCATCTTTCTTCTTGTAAAATCCCAAAAGGTGGAGCCAGATCATGCAATTTACACATGGAGGTGATTATAGATATATAGTAGGTAAACAATGAACTCTACAAATTGAGAGGCTTATAAAATTAACTGAATTGCCCATTAGGTGACTGGGCTTGCAGAGATCAGTAATTGAAGAATGAAATCAAAATTCGTAGCCTTCAGTCATGACAAAGATGAACCAATCCAAGGCATACATTAGTATTCCATTGCCTCCAGGTGACTTGCCTAGCTAACGTAAGGTCTGATTAGTCACCTGTCACCAAGGCATATAAAGGAAGAGGATCCTGCGTGTAAAAGCTCTCTCATTAAGAAAGGTGGACACAGAAAAAAACACAAAGGTTTGCACTTGGGACTTAGTATTTTTCATATATTGTTTAACTCTACCAAATTACACAATATGGACATGATAAGAATATTGGAAGTAGTAAGTTCAAAAGGACTGCAAATCATATTATCTTTCATCTTTTTTTTTTTTGGTAACATCACGATGGCAATCCAATGAGTAAGCCACTATTCATTGTGCTATTTGGTATTCGGGACAAGGACAAAACGCTAGAAAGAATGCATGGCCTGATTTGATTAAGCTCGTAAAATTAGTATTGAGAACTAAGGAGTTCTAATCAACACTAGACCCTTTTTATTTTTTTATTTTTTTTATAAGTAATTGGGATATCATTAAAGGAGGAAGGCGTCCCCAGGTACACTTGAAGTATACAAGAAAAAACACCTACCTAGAAAGAGAAAAAAGAACAAGGAGATCATAGAATCACCAAAAGAAAAACACAAAAGCAGCTATTCACAGATACAGAGGCCCCGTTTGAAAACCACTTTCCCCTCCCCTCCCCTTCCCTTCACTTCTCCCAAAAAACATCAACTTCAAAACATTCTTAACTTTTTTCACTTTTTATATCACATCAACACTTTCTTATTACTTTTTAAATAAAAAACTCACTACAATACAAATTTTTTTCACTTTTCCATATAAATTATATCAACTTTATATCACATCAATTTTAATTTTCAATCATTCAAAAAAAAACCCAAGGGGAGGGGAGGGCAAGGGGGTTTTCAAACGGGGCCAGAGCGTAGAAGAACAAAGACTTCATCTCCTCCAATACCCTCTCACGGTTCTCAAAACTTCTAACATTCTTTTCCTTCCATAGACATCACAAAATGCACGAAAGCACCATCTCCCACATTGCAGCACTCTGATTGACCAACAAACATACAAGTCGATTACTCGTATAAGTATAACCCAAGAAAACCCAAATCAACCAGAAAAAAAACAAAACAAAACAAAACAAAACAAAAACAAACAAACAAACAAACAAAATTCCATAAGACACAAGCAACTTCACATAGGAGAAGAAGATGGTCAACGGACTCATCATTCCGTTTACACACACAGCACCTAAGGATCTTTCCTAGCGTCGCTGACCAAGCAAAAAAGGCCGCTCTCAAAGGGACCTTAGTCTGTCAAACACTCTTCCAATGGAAAAGAAAGTCATCATTACAAACCATGACACTGTAAAGGATCTAACACCAAACAACCTTTTATTAGAAGGGCCTCACCAAAGCTCGTCTTCACCTTCCAATCTCATTCTAACTTAATACAAGACCCTGAAGAATGAGGTAAAAACATCCACCTTCCAATCATGGAGCCATAAGAAAGCTCAAAGTGAGCCACAATAGAAGCATCCTTCGCGCAAAAAATACTATATAAATTTGGAAAAGTCTTCCTTAAGAGCCATATCCCCATACCACATATTATGCCAAAATCTAACCGCAAAGCCATCTCACATCCCTCACCTCAAATCTAGTATGACTTGAAAAGTTTCCCCAACCCCTCTTAACATTCTTCCATAACTCCACCCCATATGCCCCAAGAGACTCATTAGAAAACTACCCACTACACAAACTGCCAAATCTATAGTCCACCACAACTCTTCACCAAGCCTCTCTCCCAAGCACATAGCGCCATAAGAGTACGATTTAACATCAGCAAGTTCTGAACCCTCAACCCTCCCTCAGAGATCGAAGAACAAACCTTGGACTAACTTACCAGGTGGTATTTGAACTCTTCACCTAGCCCACCCAATAAGAAATCATGTTGAAGCTTCTCAATACGATTTGCAACACTCACAGGAAGAGGGGACAAATACATAGACAAATAAGGGTAATAAGGGTAACCCAACCACACAGACAAATACATTCTTTTCCAACTATCCAACCGACGTTCTATTTTTACAATAACACCGTCCCAAATAAGCTTAGCATTATAGAAGGCTCCCAACAATAGACCAAGATACTTCAAAGACAAAGAAGAAACCTCACGTCCCACAATACCAGCCAACTCATCCACATTATCAACATTACCCACACAAACCAATTCCAACTTATCCATTTTGATCTTCAAGCCCGAAACAGCTTTAAAACATAAGAATAAGAAGCACAGATGATGTAGGTGATCTAGGACTGCCCCCACAAAAAAATCAAAGTATCATTAGCAAACAAAAGGTGAGAGATATCAATCCCACCAACATTCCCTATCCCCACAGAGAAGCCAGACAACAAACCCCCCTCACTGCAGAAGACATCATCCTACCCAAAGCCTCCATCACAATGACAAACAGCAATGGAGACAAAAGGTCTCCTTATCTCAAGCCACGAGAGCTACGAAAAACAAAAACAAAAAACAAAACAAAACTAAAAAACAAAACAAAAACAAAAACAAAAAACAAAAAAATAAAAACATAAAATAGTGTCATTGACCAAAATTGAGAAGCGCATCGATGATATACAATGAGCTATCAATGAGCACCATTTCCCCCCATAACTGCACCTCCTCAGCATGTACAACAAAAAATCTCAATTAACATGATCATAAGTTTTTTCTAATTCCATTTTGCAGAGAACACCCGGCTCTCCAGATCTTATTTTACTATCAAAGCATTCATTGGCACTAAGAACAAGATTTATGATTTGCCTAATTCGGATGAAAGAAATCAGCAACGTAGAAATAATCTTCTCCAACACCATCTTTAGCTTGTTTGCTAGAATCTTAGCAATAATTTTGTAAATGCCACCCACTAGACTAATCAAACAAAAATTCTTGGGATCAACAGCCCCTGAAATCTTTGAAATAGGGCAATAAACGTAGAATTTAGGATCCTCTAAAACTTACCTCTAGCATGAAAGTCACCAAAGACCTTCATGATGTCCTCTTTTAAAACAACCAAGCAAGTTTGGAAGAACGCCATAGAGTAACCGCTAGGGCCTGGCAGCTTGTCATCATTCAAGCTTTCACTACTTCTAACACCACCTCCCTTTCCTCAAAATCTCTCTCCAACCAAATAGCCTTAGCCTCCACAATAGAATCAAAAGAAAAACCATCCAACTATGGCCTCCAACTGAACTATTCGGTGTACAACTTTTATAAAACTGGACAATGTGCTCGTTGATCTCTAACCATTGGTAGAAATTGTAACATCAACCAACAACGAGTCAATGGAGTTCTTCCTTCTGTTGGAGTTGCCATTTTGTGAAAAAAAAAAACTCTTGAGTATTTGTCACCTTCCCTTAACCACAAGGCCCTAGATTTCTACCTCCAACTCACCTCCTCCAAGAGAGTGGATCTTTCTAACTCACTCACAACTTCTACCTTCTTTATGCTCTCCTCAAAACCTAATGCCCTCTCTTCTTCAATGATATCAAAAACCCGTAGCTCTTCCAAAAGGATCTTCTTCTTCCTCTCAACATTACCAAACACATCCTCATTCTATCTCCTTAAATCAGCTTTCAAAGCCTGGAGCTTGCAGGCTAAAATGAAGCTCAGAGGGCCTTGGAATTGAGAACAGTCCCACCACTATTTCACTCCATCCACAAAACCCTCAAACTTTAGCCACATGTTTTCAAATTTGAAGGACCTATTACCCCTTCAAAAGTCACCACAGTCAAGGATGATCGGGAAATGATCCAAGTCTAGGGACACACCAGAAAAAGGAAGCCGCCTTTGGGACAAGCCAGGAAACTGGGCTTCCTATGGAGAGACAAGAAATCTATCTATTCTAGACCGAAAGGGTGACTCTAGATTGTTCAACCAAGTAAAAGTTCCGCTAACAAGAGGGAAGTCCATCAAGCTCTAATCAAAAATGAAGTCAGAAAGCTCCACCATAGCTGGACATGAACGAGCTTCTCCTGATCTCTCACTGGGGAACCGATTAGTCTTAAAATCACCCCCAATGCACTAAGGCAAGTTCCACCAACTAAGCATACCAGCCAACTCATCCCAAAGAAGCCTTTTATCCCTATCAAAATTAGGGTCATAAACACTCGTAAAAGCCCAGGTGAAATGATCTCAACATTTCTAAAAGTGACAGCCAAGGTGAACTTCCCCACACACTCGTCAATCTCCTCCACCACCCTTTTTATCCCACATAATCAAAACACCACTTGAAGCCCCTCTAGAATCCAAACAACACCAATCCACATGATGGCAACCCCTAAAAATAATATCAAAAATGTTTTCCATTTTTTGGTTGGTACAAAAAAATAGTTTCTTACTGAATCTGAAAACCAAACGAAAACTACTCAACATTTTTTTTTATAACTAAAAGTATATTTCAAAAAGAGCAGAAGGGCGCAACCCATAGTACACAGGATGTATACATGATACCCCTAATTCAAAGAGAAAAGCGAGCACTTATCTAGAAAATCAAAATAAAAACACTCAGACATAGACTATAGTTTCACTCTCCACATAAACAAAGTTTGTATTACCAGCTTTTTCAAGTTAATCAAACCAGACTCACAATCTTCAAAGCTATGTGCATTCTGTTCCCTCCATACACACCACATCAAACACAAAGGAGCCATTCATCAAATCAGTATCAACATCCGGTTGCCCTTTTGCCCCCTCCAACTCCCCATCATATCTTTCACCGATTGCGGCATTACCCACACCACACCAAACAGCTACTCAACATTATTAAACAATGCTAAATACGGAGACCAATAATTAAAAAATAAATAAATAAATAAATTTAAAAAAAAAAGAATCTCTCACAAAACCCACAGACGGGGAGAGGAAGTTGCAATTGGGGAGGGGGGGTGTTTTTTTTGATAAGTAATGATTAAAGGGGGGGTTTGAAAGGGGTTATGATAATGAATGGAGGAAAGTGGCACTGGGGGAAGAGAGTGTCTAGGTTACTTTGTTGGGGTGGTGGTGGCTGTAGGGGGGAAGGTTGAGATGGGGTAAGGGGGATGGCAGCCAAGAGGCAAAGGGCAATGGCGCTAGGGGGAGGGGCAATTGGGTTCCTCTACAACGGCAAGTAGAGCTGCAATTCAGACGGAGGATGGTGGGGACCATTTAGGATAGAAAATTTGTTGTTTACTTTGAAATCATTTTATAGTAACCAATATTTTTTCTCTTGCACCAAACAGTGGAAAATGGATAAAATGTTTTTTGAAACACTTTTTACTCCGAAACAAAGGCAGCCCAAGTATTAAATACACAAGCGGCAAGTAAAGACCTTTAGCATATTCATCTTAATCTTCAACCATTTAGGCTATCCCTTCTTTTTGGATAACAAGGAAAACCCCTCCCACCTTTTTGGCGGGTTGAGTAAACTGGATACCCTATGCCTTCTTTACACATGAACCTTCACTCTGAAATTAAAGTTCCAGTAGAAAACAAGAGGAAAAAAAAAAAGCATGCAATAATCTGTTAACTCTAAGGTTTATTACAAAAACGTTGATGAACTCAGACCTTTAGTTAAGCTCTCTAAAAGAAAGCAATTATACATTTCATTATTTACCATCAAGTTAATGGTCCACAAGATGTGGATCCAGATAGCATAGGATATGAACTTCCTCCACCTTTCCATACTAAGCAAAAATGTAAGCATCACAAAGTTCGATTTTCACAACATCATAACACCTGGCAGCTAAATCAAATGAACATACCAGTAAAATCCCTTCGACACTTGTCCTCATTCCCTCCTTCATATAGCTGCAACCAAGAATCATAACCAGGAATCAGAATCACCCACCTTCACTCTGGAAATTCGGTAAAAAAATTCACAAACACAGGTATTCAAAAAAAAAAACTGTTGTACTAATTGTTCCATGATTTAGACCTTCTAATTCAGCATTTGGACCAGGTTTCAATAACATCTTTCAGCATCGTCAGAATTTTCAAAAATTATCGAATAATAAAAATCACAGCGAGTCCCAGCCGAATAACATTCACGATGCAGCATTTTATTCAGTAATGACCTAGACCCGCCAAAGATTCTAAATTGTAAAATTAGTTTTGTTCACAAGAAAATTCGATAAAAGGGGAAAAAAAAATTAGGTTTTCGATTCGAGCTCCTTCATTGAACCTAAAAATCCCTTTTTCATAAGAAAATAAAACACCGAAAGAGTAAAGAAAATAAATTTTATAGTTTCAGCTTTCTCGGCAACCAAACAGGGTAGCTGAGGTTTATCTAGGGTTTTAAGAAATTATAAGAGAGGCGCGGAATATACTACTTGACTTTCATGCGAGCGAGGCGATCAGCGACAGAGGTGTCCTTCTCCATCTTCGGCTCTTTGGTCCCGAAGGTGTAGCTCGACAGCGGGTAAGTGTTCACCACCGGCGACGTCACCATCTCTCCCTTTCTCTACGGACTCTGTCTCTACGAAAACCTACGAAGTCTCCCTACTCCGAATTCTCTCTGTAGGATGCTCAGCGAGAGGAGGCGCTGGGCCAGGGGGAGAGAGCGTTTGGATCCAGAGTTTCAAATGCAGCTTCGACTGCTGTGCAGTTTATACAAACATAAACCAAAAAACAGCCCCACGAATCCACGATTTAACCTCCACTTCCAATTATATTGATTTAACCTCCGCTTACGATTAAGAGATAATTACACCGTTGGTCTCTGTAGTATGCCATAATTATTTTTCACTCTCTATGGTTTAAAAACTTCATGAGAGATCTTCGTAATATGCAATAATTACAAATCGATCTCTAGCGTCAAACTCTGTTAAAATTTTTAACAGATTCCGTCAAATGCCATGTCAGCGACACATGTCGCCAATAAGATAGCGACACGTGTTTATTTTACTTAAAAAAATATAAATTTATTAAAAAATAAAAAAAATACTTATTTTTAAAAAAAATTAAAATTCAAAAAAAAAAAAAAAAAACTGAAAGGGTGGCAGGGCCACCCCCAGTGGCCTGGGAGTAGCCCGAAAGGCCACCCCCTGTGGCTTGGGGGTGGCAAGTGGCCGCAGGGGGCTCGGGGCGGCCAGGCCACCCCCAAAGCTTTTCTTTTTTTTTTCTTTTTTTTATGAATTTTTTTTAAAAAAAAAATATGTATTTTTATTTATTTTTTAATAAATTTATTTTTTTTGTTAAGATAGACACGTGTCGCCATCATATTGGCGACACATGTCGCTGATGTGGCATTTGACGGAATCTGTTAAAAATTTTAACAGAATTTGACGCCAGGGATCGATTTGTAATTATTGCATATCACGAGGACCTCCCATAAACTTTTTAAACCGTAAGGAGTGAAAAATAATTATGGCATACCACAGGGACCAACGGTGCAATTATACATCCAATTAAATATAGTTTGGAACCAATAAAAGCTGTTTTAAATTTTAGGGTTAAATTAATTTTTAGTACAGGGATTTTGAAATTTTTTTTTTTTTTTTACCTGAATTTCAATTAGCATAACAGATAGTACCTTTGTTTTGAAAAAAGACTAAATTAGTACCTCAGTCAAATTTTTCGTCAAAAAACTAACGGTTCACCACGTCACTGCCGCTTAGCACCACTAGGAACACGACACATGTCCCTTGTGATATTCCAACACCCACATAATTGTCAAAGAGAGCCCCTTATGTCAGGTCACGACAAAAAATAAGGGTTTTTTGCCCACCAATAACATATTGACACATCATTTCAAAACAAAAAAAACTCAAAGTGTTGTTGAAACACCGGATCTTTTACCCCATTTCCCTCTCAAAGAAGTTGAGAACAATGAGCCAACCCCTGCCCAAATCCGCACCACCACAACCAGGCCGGACGCAGCCGACACCGCCCAGGCCAGACCACGCCGCCAACGCCCATACTGGACCACGCTGCCACCGACCGGGTCAGAACACGCCGCCACAGCCAGGCCAACCCCATCTCCTCCAACGTGGGTTTGGACACTTCCGGCACCGCCCAAGTCGGAAAACGCCACCAACGCCCGTGCCTGACCACACCGTCCAGGTCGGAAACCGCCACTGTCCGGGTCGGAAGACGCCGTCACAGTTAGGCCAAACCCGACGGTGAGTGACCCCCGGACAGAAGGGTTGGCCCGAAGGCCACCCCCAGGTTCGGGCCAACCCCAAACCCCGGGGGTGGCCGCGCGGCCGCCCCATGGACCGGGGGTAGCCGCGCGGCCACCCCCCAGTGGCCGGGGGTGGCTGTGCAGAGCCTGGGGTGGCCATCAGGCCAACCCTAGATCCTTCTAGGGCTGGCCCGAAGGCCACCCCCAGACCCTAGGGGTGGCCACCCAGCCCGGTGGCGGCGGCTTTCCTGCCTAGGGCTGGGGATTTGGGGCGGTGATGGTGCTCTTCCAGTTGGGGCCTTGGGGGAGTATTTCTTCAGGCTAGATCGTTATTTCCTTAGGCAACAGCATTTCATTTTTTGAGTTTTAGCTGACTTGTCGATTTCTTATTGGTTGGCAAAAAACCCTTCCTTTCTGCCACGACCGAACAGAAGTTATTCTCAATTGTCAAATCACTCACATCTTTAAAAATAATAAAATTGAAGAAAAAAAAAATTTGAAGAGTTTTGGCCCTTGGGGGTAGTTCGACCACCATCAAGGGCCAAACCCTCTAAAAAAATTTGGAGGGCTTGCCCATAAGGTGGTCAAACCACCCTCGTGGCCACTAGGGGTGGCCAAGGGCCAAAACCCTAAAAAAAAAAAAAAAAAAAAAAAAAAAAAAAAAAATTTGCCATGGAGTGGTCGAACCACCCCACTCCAAACCGGCCAAGGGGGTGGCTGAACCACCCCTCTTTTTTTTTTTTCTTTTTTCCTTTTTTTCAATTTTTTTTCAATTTTATTATTTTTAATTAATTTTTAAAGATGTGGGTGATTTAGCAATTATGTAGGTGCTGACATGTCGTAAGGAACAAGTGTCGTGTTCCAAGTGGTGCTAAGTGGCAATGACGTGGCGGGCCGTTAATTTTTGGACAGAAAACTTGACTGAGGTACTAATTTAGTCTTTTCCCAAAACGGAACTACCATATGTGATGCAAATTGAAACTCAGGTACTAAAAAATAAAGTTTTCAAAATTCAGATACTAAAAACGTATTTAACTCTAAATTTTATCAAAAGTACTGTAACTTATAAGTTGACCTTTTTTTTTTCTTTTTTTAAAAAGTAAATAAATAAATAAAGGGAGGACTTAAAAAAAAATCTCATATATATATATATATATATATATATATATATATATATATATATATATATATATATATATATATATCAGAGATTTTTTAATTTGCTATTTTTTTTTTTAGCTATTTTGGCTTGCTGAGCACAATGTAGTTAACCAATTCATTAGCCAATGAAACTAGCCAATAGGTATTTTTTTTTTTTTTTTTTTTTGCTTTTTATTTTTGTTACCAAGCTAGTCAAAATAGCAACAAAAAAAAAAAAAAAAAAAAATTGACTAGCCCAATGTATTTCGAGATTTGGTCGTTAAAGTCTCAAATTCGATTTATATTATAACATTAACAACAAATTCTTTAAATCTCACTATCTTTCTTAAATGTAAGAAAAAAAAATAAAAAACTTTTAAAAAACTATGCAACAAACTCTCTTAATGTTTCTTAGGGTTCCCTTAACATTTTTTAATATAAAAATACTTTATATTTCTTCTCTTTCTTCTCTCTTTCTTCTAAATTTTATATGAAAGAATACTTAAATAGCTTTTTTTTTTCCTCTTTCTTTCCTACAACATTTATTTGAAATAATATTTAAATGATATAGAAAAATGAAAAGCAAAGTTATTGAGAAATTTATTTGAATATGGAAGCAAAAAAATAGTTTAGTGCCCCAAATTTAAGAAAAATCTAAGGGAATGTGCATCGCACATGGGTTGATTTCTGCCAAAGAAGATAGTGATAATTAACGGATGGGTAACATTGAAAATTTCAAAAACTTGGTTGAGGTACATTGCTAAATTTTGAACATTGGAGACAAAAGTGAAAAAGTTGTGAAACTTTTGGGGGGTAAAATGTATTTTTCCCATAAAATAACAAAAAGAGTGCACTGAAGCGTGCGGTGGGGTTAACTCCAATGCTTAAGTCAATAGGATATTCAAGATGAAAATTTGATACAAAAAAGACACAATATTCAAAGGGAATGAGACGAAAATTCCCTTTACCAGCAGCTTCTTTTATAATGATTTGCTCCCTAACTGTTTGCCAGGTGCCACTCCTTTACTGGCTAGTCTCCTGCAACCGAATCTCCCATGCTCCCCTCACCTTTCTCACGTCCCTTACCTCAGGCCGAGAATAAAGAGGACAATTGTCAAGATGGCAAGTGTAATACCTCCAAAATTAATTAACTAGTAATTAACTCTGAATGTCAACGTAACATCCCCAAGCTTATTTAACAAGTAAATAACGTGAAATGTTACGTAGATTCCTTAGATAGAGAATAATACAGCAGAATATACATCTTTTTTTTTTTTACGACAATATAGCTACAAAACTAAGTCATGTTGAATAATATAACTAAAAGCATCATAACATAGCTTATCCTAAGGATAACATCAAGTACCTTAGTTAGAGGTCGATCATCCAATCTAGATCTCCAAATATTACATATCAAATCTAATAGTCTGGACAAAATACATCAACAATAGCTTCAGGCCAATAAAAACAAGCCTCAAAGATGGCAACACATTAGGTACAACATATACATAAATCTTAAGGGCGTCTTGCCCTCATCCCGACCACCGACCTCAATCAAACCTATCACTTTAGTGGAAAACCCAAAGATCAACCTAGCCAAGTCATTCATCAAAATTCTCCTGCAATGGGCCCCATGAACCATCTTCTACAGACTGATGAACTGTTAAAAAAATGTTTTACAAGTAGAAAGATAAAGCGTAAGTCCACCAATTAGTGAGTTGGCACCCGGGAAACATGTCATTTATGCAATAAACTCATTTTTTTTATGAAAAGTATGATAAATCATACGCAACAGCATTCAATAGGTTTTTTGTTAAGTAAATAAGGTAGAAAATCATGTTGATGCATTAGAATAATAATATATGATATCACATGTGTCAATAGTCATAATCGTCCTCTATATGGTCTATCCATGCCATTTCCCCTTCACGGTGGCATTGCGCATCCCATGGGACTTAGTGGTACAGTACCAATGCTCTGGCAAGGTATAATAACCAGCCACCACTAGTTGTCCGATAAAGTCCAACCTCAGATGATTCATATAACTATCAGTGTTGCGAGGCATGCCCATTATCCATACATGGTTGTGCTGGTCACTTTTTTAGCATTCGAATCTAAGGTAGAGAACATTAAAAATAAATATGGACCAGAAGGTGAAGCGTATATACATAATATGCACGTGTTTCAAACTTTTCACTTCTTTTTTCCAATGGCCAAAATGTCATATAAGAATTAACCATTTTATTATTGATGTATGAGTTTATAAAAATCACACAATCAATCATTCATTCTCTTGAATATTTCATTTGCATAAGATGTAGAGTGCACTACATTTATAAACAACATTTCATGCTGGTGTAAAGTATGCAAGTTTAAAATCAAAATAGGCATGCTAAAATGTCGGTAAATGGTTTCCACGTGAGTTTTACTCACCTTGATGGTACGGGTAATCGGTATTTCTCGTAAATCCAACTTTTTCGTATGCAAAATATTCTACTATTAGTCTTCCTTATAGACTGGAATCTTAACTAAAATGTCAAACTTAGACCTCTAAGCATTTTTCTAGTCAAACTGTTGGAACGACACAATGACCGTTAGGACGATCTTAATTACCATTTGATTGACACTCAGACCGTTGCAACAGTCTCTAGGCAAAAAAATACCTAAAATCAAAAAATATCCAACCTTTAACGTATTTAACATGTTATAAGGCCTAAAAAAGCTTCCTTACAACACTCTAAGCGTAAAACATACCTCAAAATAGAATCGAAACATCAAAGTCTAAACCTTTATCCAAAATCCATATTTTCTTTCAAAAACACAAAGCTTTCATTTACAATACTTCAATGATACAAAGAATCTACACATAAACATCTTAAACAATAAGAGATATACTCTTAATAACATGGAAAACAAGAGAGTTCATATCACTTAGAAACTCTAACTCTTTAACCCTATAATCATCATTATTCCAAAATAAAACCATATTGAACCTTTTATCATCACACACACAAATGAATACTAACAACAAATAAACAAGGCTAAAACCACATAATGAAACCAACAAATTCCAAGTTTAAAGTATAGGGGTTACCTTCCTTGAAGGCAGTCAAGACATCCAAAAACCCTTCCTTTCTCCTTCTCTCTCTCTAAATTTTGGTGGCTAAAAGGAGGCAAAATGGTGTCTAGAGTTCGACTTAAACCCTTAAGTAGGTCCTCATCCACGATTTCATGTTGAAATGGCACTATTTGAGCATGTAAATTGCCACCGTTCAAACATTGTTCGGATGTTTTGCTGAGTTGTACCATTGAAACGATACAGGAAATGTTCGAACATCTATTCTATTTCGTCTTTACTAACCATTCTCATTGTTTGTGCAAAAATACCCTAGGTGTCCAAAAAAGACAACTTCACAAAAGGGTATCGAACTATCACGCATTTTGATAGAAGTGTACTAAACTATCATTGGTGTCGAACCTGGGGTTTTAACTATCAAAATGAGTCCCAGAAGGGCATTCCATCTATTCTCGGCGTTAAAACGTGACGGAAGTCGATTAAAGTGACTTCCACGTGACTTTTTTAATGTGTTTGGTCTCTTTTGCCCCTGACTTCAACAAATACAATTTCGAACTTAAATTCGGCCATTGTATCATATTTTCCTATTTTTCTCCAAATTGCTTTGTAAGTCTCCGGAAACCCTAGAGCTCTCCATCCATACTCGTGCGCGAAGAACCCTAACCGTGTTGTCACACTGTGGCTTGTTTTGGCAATATACACAAGAATCAAGCATCAAAGGCTGATTTTCACTAAAGGTAATGAACTATTTTGCTTTTTTCAGTGTAAATGAATAGTTATTTAACCATATTTGTTTATTTACAGATTCTTTATTTTTTTTTTTTTGAAATGTTGGGCGTTATTTGGTGTTTAGGGACACTTTTCCTGTTGTTTAGAGTTTAGGTTGTTATGGGACCATGTGTTTGGTTATCGGCAATATTTGGGTCTTATTGAAGTTGCTGAGATGGTGTATTTTATATATTCTTTGGTTTGTGATCCTATTTTGTTTGGGTTTGTGGTCCAATTTGTTATTGTCATTATCTTGTTTCAGGTTTGTTGTTCCCTTTTTTTTTGTGGTCCCATTTCGGGTTTGTTGCTTAAGGTTGCAGAAAAGTTCGGTTTTTTTTACACTATTTGTTGTGGTTTGTGGGTCTTGATGTGTTTGCCATTATTGGGGGACTTTTGTTTTGGTTTGCTGGCTAATGCCTTTATTATGCATGATGTTTCCAGAATTGCTTTACTCTGCTTGTGGACCCAATTCCTTTACTCTTTTTTTCTTTTTGTTTGTTCACTATGACGTGTCATTGTTTTGTCTATTTGTAGGACATGTAATGTATCCAGAATTGTTAATGTTTGAGGTGCATCATGGTGGCCAATTTAAATGGAGCATAGGGTCGCATATGTCAGTGGGGACAAATCACATTACCCTGACCAATACGATAGAGACAAGTTCTCATTTATTGAGATAGAGAGGGTAGTTAGGACTTATGGGTATGGTCCTGGTGACCTAATTTACTACAATCTACCTACCAAGAGTCTAGATGAAGGGCTAGGACTTATTTCTTCTGACCATGATTATAACACCCTAGAAAATATCTATTAAGAATTATATTATTAAAAAAAATTAAGTTTTATAAATATTTTATTTAGGACAAATAATAAGGTGTTATTAATAAAAAATAATAATAATAAAAAAAAGAATCTAGAAGAGGGGCAGATTGAACGTAGCCTTGTATGATGAGGATTATATATATATATATATATATAAAAGAGAAAAAGTGGAGGAAACACGTGGTTTGTTTGGAGTTACCTTTAAGACATACCCTTCTTCATGTCTTACAATTGTTAACATCTCTTCCTCCTTTTGAACAAATGTCCATCATCCAACCTCGTATCAAGCCACCTGTTTGCGGGTAGGTTTTCATCGACACATACCTTTTTGCAAGCAATACAAATGTCTTAGTTTTCTTACTTGTTTGACACCCGTTCACCCTGCGCACCTGGGGAAAAAGTAACCCGGTTGTCCACTTCTTTTACAAAATTGAATTTCAGAAGGTCCCTCTTTCACCAAACAATTCAAACTTAGCAACTTTCAGCAAGCAGGAACTACTCGGTAACCTGCTTTTCCTTTTCTTTTTATGTTTTAAATTTTACTCCTCCTTTCACAATGAGATTAATTTTAAAGTCTGAGGATATTTATTCATTTAATATTTTCATAGACTGCATAATTGATCTTCTCTTTTTCCTTTACTGTTCAATCCTTCTTTGATACCCATTAGAAAACTTTGTTACCCATGAGATGAATAACTCATTCTAAGCAAAATTATTAGCTACCCATTCCATTTATCCTTATATATTATGAAAATTTTGGGAGAGAAACATGACAACCTCTTCTTGCAAAAACTAACGTGTAAGTACTATTTTGGTTCTAAAATATTCATTTTCCTTTCATTTATGATGTTTTCTAGTTTACCCACTAAACCTATTATATAGAATATGAGTGGGTGTCATTTATTTAATGGGTACTAAAATTCTAAGTTGTTAGTGTAGAAACATTTTAGAAAAACCGTATGGGTGTGGAAAAAATTATGGGCTTTTGAGTGAGGAATTTTCTTTTGAGAAATTATGTTTTTCTGTTTAATGACTAAGTTGAATTGTAGATTTTATGGTTTGATTTTTGGGTTCTTGTAAAAAAATGTTGATGAAACTTCTTCCCTAATTTTCGGTTGGCAGTAATTTAGAGTAATCCTTGTGTTTATATTTCAAAATAATTAAGGTTAGCAAGATAACCCACTGTGATGGCCGAAATTGTGTTTTGGAGAAAATATTTTGACAGACGCGAATGGATAGTCGTTCAGGGTGTTGCTTTAAACAGTATTTTAATAGGATTTCGTCATATGCAAATTGGGTTGAAAATGCATTAGCTTATGAGAATTTGTTAGCCTGTCTCTGTCCAATTACTAGTTCCGTAAGCCATGGAGTATTTCACCTATTTGTTTCAAAGTTTATCCCTTTATAATGAATATATATATATATATAGGTATTGTATGAGCTTTAAATTGGAGTAGAGATTTTATGTATGCTGAATAGTAAATAAATTTCTTTGGCCTATATGATATTCAGATTTAAAGCACTTGGGACTATGGCTTAGAGTTAATTGAAGTTATTAATTTGGCTTTCCCGTATCATTATATAAATTGATATATATATATATATATATATATATATATATATATATATATATAACATTTTGTAAAAAAATTTAGGACCATATGAATATCCTCTAAATCTATTTTGTGATTCTAACTAGGTAGAAGTATTCAAAACCTCACTCAGGACCACCAAGGTAAGGGAACACAACCTTAAAAACCCCGGCAAATTTTTAAATAAAATCTTTTCAAAAGAAAAGTGTCGGGAATTTTCAAAAGACTCTTTCACTTTAATATTATTTGTTCTATTATCTCAAGTATGAAATAATGAATATGTTATCTTAATCACATGAATGAATGAAGCTGGTGATTATATATTTCATGTGCACCATAAGAATGAAAAGGATGATGTAATTATGATTTTCAAATATGTATATGATACATGTGCACCATGAGAATGATGATGATGATATATGTGTTACATGTGCACTAAATGAACATGATGATGAATTTATGATTGAATATTTGTTTTATGTGCACCACACAAAGTTTTGTCACACGGTACCATAATACTACGATCCGGATCTTATGATGATGATGATGGGTAGCGGGGCAACCACACCAAAAGTGTGGGGCTATCAGCCGGGGGTTCTCACCTAGGAAGCTTCCTAACCCGGCAGCTCTCCTCTGTGACGACAAGATGAGCCATGGGTCCTTCGGGATTAGTCCTATGGACGAGCCCAACGTGCACCGCTCATGGTAAAAATGCGGAAGTGGGCCAGTGATAGACAAAACTTACACATTATGCATGATGATTATATATGTACATTGATTGTTAATGCTGTTATTTTTATACGTGGACTCTGGAAATTTTAAAATATCAAACTGTAGTATACCCCCATATATTTTGTTGTGTTACTTATTGAGTTGTCAAACTCACCCCTTTCCCCTCAACATTTTTTCAGATGGCAGTATACATTATAGTACTGAGGGATGGAGTACCCGTAGGTAGGGGTGTTCAAACGGTGCAGTTATAACCGCTTATAACCGCTAACCGCTTCTAACCGCAGGCGGAGGCAGTTAACGGTTATAGGGTTTGGGGAAAGCGGTTAATAACCGCTAACCGCTTATATATATATATATATATATATATATATATATATATATATATATATATATATATATATATATATATATATATATATATATATATATATATAAATTAAAAAATAAAAAACCTGGAGGGCGTCCGGCGTCGTTTTGGGCATTGCTGAATGCCCAAAACGACGCTGTTTTTTACAACATATATAACCATCTTTTACTCTTTTAGGTTTAGGGTTTAATCGTTTTTTTCCTCACCTCTCTCTGCCGGCTGCCGCTCGCCCACGAGTCACGACGCCAAGCCTCTGCCTCTCGTCTCCCTTCCACTCTCCACGACGCCCAGCCTTTACCTCTTCGCCCATCTCGTCTTCGCCGCCGCTTGTCTCCGCCGTTGCTACACTGTAAGCTTCTCCACTCTTTCTCAATTTCTCTCGCTTTTGTCTCGGCATTTTTAGGGTGTGTGGTGTACTGTGTGAGTGTGTGGGATTTTGATTTAGGGTGTGTCACTGGGATTTTGATTTAGGGCATTTGTTTGTTTTAGGGTTTCATTTTAGGGATTCGGTTTTTCATTTTGGATTGATTTTAAACTTTGTGATGGCTACTGGTATATACTATATATTGTATAATGTTCTGAATATCTGGTTGTTCTCTGTTTACTGGATGTTGGAATTATTTCTTCATTTTAGGGTTTCGATTTTTCATTTTGGGTTGAATAAGAAATACACCATGTTCTGTAAATCGTGAAAACCGCAACCTTTGAGGATTGACTGTGTTTTTCCTGCCACTTTTAGGGGTAGAAACAGACTTTTTTTTTAATAATTATATTTGTATCTTACAATTAATAACACTGATATCATTGATAATTTGATGAGATTAACTTGTTGGCGTATTAGAAATTGATTTGTTGTTCTGTATGTGTGAAAGAAAGCAATATATGGAACTACTCCCTTGTCCCACTTTTAAAAGAGACATTTTTTTTAATTAACATTAAATGTTATATCCCACGGTGTATAGTGTATGCTCTGTGGAATGTCCAAAAGGAGTCTTATTTGTTGCAGATAACAGTTTACATTTGGTGAGAACTCTTTTCTATGGAGTCAAATATTTTGTGGGTATTAGGCTTTCAATTTTAAGGCTATTCTTTTTCAGCTTGCGAAAAATTATGCTTTCATTTATACCAAGTATATAGGGAAAATATTAACGAGTTGCCTTTGCATTATATATCATGTTAACTATAACCTTCTCATATTGGTTTCGATTTTAGTGGTTTCGTTCTAGTTTTTGATTAGGGGTTTGCTATATTTATTGTTTTTTCTTATCATATAATTTATCATTTATTTAATAACAGATGGCGGATGCTAATAGTGGTACAATTGGTGCTACTTCGACTCCCATGAGTAGCCATGCCCCTGTTCTTATGGATGAGGGTAATCTCGGAACACCTTCCTCCATAAATGCTCAAAATTCCACACAATCCAAAAAACGACATGTTAATCAATCTCTTGTATGGGATCACTTTAAAAAGGTGGAACCAATTGATAAGGAGAACCCTAAAGCTTGTTGCAATCATTGCAAGAGATTGATAAGGTGTCACCATAAAAAACAAGGCACTTCAGCCATGATGACCCACCTCACCTCTAACTGTCCAAACTCTCCCCTTAGAAAACCAAAAATTGCCAAAGATCAAACTTTGTTGCAGATGTCTTTTAAGAAGGCGGTAGAAGGCACCCAACTAGGATATGTAAAGTATGATCCAGACCGTGTAAGGCGTTTGCTTGTTCAGTATCTCATCTTATGTGAGTTGCCTTTTAGTCATGTAGAGAGTGAGGGGTTTATATTATTTGTTAATGGATTGGAACCTAGGTTCAATTTGCCTAGTCGTATTACTATACAAAGAGATTGTTTGAAGTTATATGAGGAAGAGAAGGTTCATTTGAAGGCTTTGATGAGCGGTCAAAGGATTTGTCTCACTACTGATACATGGACATCCATACAAAATTTGAATTACATGTGTGTTACCGCTCATTTTATAGGTTTTAATTGGGTACTGCATAAGAAAATCGTGAAGTTTTGCCTAGTTCCCAATCATAAGGGTGAGACTATTGGAAAAGTGTTGGATAATACAATGCAAGAATGGGGTTTTCATAGTATCTTCACAATTACAGTTGATAATGCCTCGTCTAATGATGTAAGTGTTGATTATGTGAGAAGGAGGATAAAGGAAAAGAATTCCACTGTTTTGGGGGGTGAGTTTCTTCGTATGCGGTGTGCTGCGCATATTTTGAATCTTGTGGTAAATGCTGGTTTGAAAGAGTTAGATGACTCTATTTGTAATGTTAGAAATGCAGTGAGATTTGTAAGGGCTTCGCCGGCGAGGATGGCAAGGTTTAAGAGATGTATAGAACAACTAGATATTCAATGTAAGAAAATGATGTGTCTAGATGTTCCTACTAGATGGAATTCAACATACTTAATGCTAAGCATTGCTGAAAAATACCAAAGAGCATTTGAAGTATTGGGGGAGGAGGATAGTCAGTTAGTTGTTCCTACATATCTTGATTGGGAAAATGCTAGGGCATTTGTAAAGTATTTGAAAACTTTTTATGATGCCACATTGATAATTTCTGGTTCAAATTATGTCACTGCCAGTTTATTTTTCATGCAGCTTTGTATTATTCAAGATGCCTTGAATGATGGGTGTCTTAGTTCTGATCACATCTTGAGTACCGTGGCTATCAGTATGAGAAGTACTGGGGGAGTATGGATAAAATGAACTTGATGTTATATATTGCTTTTGTCCTTGACCCACGCTACAAGATGAAGATTTTGGTGTGGTGGTTGAAAAGGTGCAATGGGCCAATATGGGCAGATAAAATAGAGAAAAGGGTGAGAGAGCTTTTGGAACGTTTGATTGAGCAATATGGTAAGTTTCAGGGGATTGCGGTGTCTCAATTTAATGCGACTTCAAGAAGTGGAAATAATACTAACTTGAATGTTAATGATAATGACAATGACACAGAAAATGCAGTGGATAAAATTCATTATCTCATCTCCCAACACCTTGAGGAAGAGAATGATTTGGAATGTAGGTCGGAGGTGGATAGGTATTTGTTGGATGGGTGTGAAGCAGCAACAAAGGACTTTGATGTATTAGGTTGGTGGAAGATTAATGCATCTAAATATCCTATCATTGCAGTGATAGCCCGTGATGTATTGGCTATGCCAATTTCCACTGTTGCCTCTGAGTCCGCCTTTAGCACTGGGGGACGTATATTGGATCCCTTTAGGAGTACATTGTCTCCACTTACCGTTGAGGCATTGGTTTGCACACAAAATTAGATAAGGAAAACTCCAATTGACATTCAGGAGTTGGAGGAATTTGTGGAAAGTTTTGATGAAGAAGGTAAACGTTTGTAAATTAGTAGTAACTTTTCATTTGTGCAATTATTATTTTGAAGTTTACTTTTCAATTAACTAAAGCTTCTTCTTTTGTAGATGGCGCTCAATCAAGGACCGAAGCATACTTGGACATTATCTAATTAATTTGATTGTAATGTTTTGGTTTTGGTTATTTGGAATTGTAATTTTTTGGTTTTGAATTTGGTTATTTTGGATTTGTAATGCCTTGGAGTATTTGGTTATTTGGATTTGTTTGGTTTTGGAATTTGGAATATCTATGTGGTTATTTGGATTTGTAGTTTTTTTGTTTTGAATTTGGTTATTTTGGATTTGTATTGCCTTGGAGTATTTGGTATTTGGATTTGTTTGGTTTTGGAATTTTGAATATCTATGTGGTTATTGGATTTGTAATTTTTTGGTTTTGAATTTGGTTATTTTGGATTTGTATTGCCTTGGAGTATTTGGTATTTGGAATATGGAGTACCTATGTGGTTATTTGGATTTGTAATTTTATGGTTTTGAATTTGGTTATTTGGATTTGTATTGCCTTGGTGTATTGGCATTTGGATTTGTTTGGTTTTGGAATTTGGAATATCTATGTGGTTATTGGATTTGTAATTTTTTGGTTTTGAATTTGGTTATTTTGGATTTGTATTGCCTTGGAGTATTTGGATTTGTTTGGTTTTGGAATTTGGAATATCTATGTGGTTATTGGATTTGTAATTTTTTGGTTTTGAATTTGGTTATTTGGGATTTGTATTGCCTTGGAGTATTTGGTATTTGGATTTGTTTGGTTTTGGAATTTGGAATATCTATGTGGTTATTGGATTTGTAATTTTTTGGTTTTGAATTTGGTTATTTTGTATTTGTATTGCCTTGGAGTATTTGGTATTTGGATTTGTTTGGTTTTGGAATTTGAATATCTATGTGGTTATTGGATTTGTAATTTTTTTGTTTTGAATTTGGTTATTTTGGATTTGTATTGCTTTGGAGTATTGGTCATTTGGATTTGTTTAGATTTGGAGTATGTGGATTTGTTTGGTTTTGGAATTTGGAATACCTATGTGGTTATTTGGATTTGTAATTTTATGGTTTTGAATTTGGTTATTTGGATTTGTAAAATTAGATTTGGATTTGGTTATATGGTTATTTGTTTGTCTTTGTGTTTTGGATTTGTAATTTTGTATTTAGATTTGTTAATTTTGTACCAAAGGTCAAAGGGCAAAAGGCTCAAAAAGTATTAATTTTTTTTTTTTTTTTTTCAAAAAACTAAATATGTACAAAAACCGGCCCAAAACCGGTGTAAACTTGGCCCAAAACACTTTAAACCCGGCCCAAACCCGGTTTAAACCCGGCCCAAAATCGGAATTCAAAAGCGGTTTTAAAACCGCCGGTTATTAAGGTAATAACCGCTAACCGGCGGTTATAAAAATAACCGCCTCCGCCTATGCGGTTAGCGGTTGCGGTTGGTAAAAAAAATAACCGCTTGGCGATTAGCGGTTTTAGCCAATAACCGCCGGTTATAACCGCTTGAACACCCCTACCCGTAGGTCTGTTGACGGTTAGGGACCCCCGGATTTGGCCCTATGAGTGGGAGACTTGGACATATTGTATTATAGTGTAGCTGTCTAATCATAATATTAGTTAGCAGCCTGGGGACCCTATCATTACCTTGGATCGTAGAGTGACTAGTCTCGATGTAGTACAGCTTATATCTTTTTTTTGTAGCTGTACATCATATTGTCCTATATGTATCTGGGAGGATTATTCACAACTTCGGTTGTTGATTTTTGATGTATATTTCCTCTCTTTTGTAAAAAAAAAAAAAAAAAAAAAAAAAAAAATGAAACTAGACAATAGTCCCCAGTAATAGACTTATATTTTTGATGCTGCTATTGTTATTACAAAAATACCCCTTTCACGTGTGCCTTAAGTCTTTTAGTATTTAATTATCGTTATATGCTTAAGTTCGCGTTTCCCTTATTTTCCCAAAACGGGGGCGTGACAATGATGCCATTCAAATGGTGGAGCATCATAGGGAGCACGGAATTGTAGAGTTATATTTGGTTGCCTTTAATGTAGAAGTAGAAGTACACGGAGAAGAGGGTATTGTTGATGAAGAAGAGGAAGAAGAATATGAGAGAGTGTCTGTATACCGAAGTGACCCATTCTGGGATTAGGTTCTAAGTGATGACTCTGATGCCTATGATTTAGATGGAGATGCAGAGGTGGGATTAGAACATGATGATGTTCGAGTAGATGAAAGGGTTGGACTACAACCAGAAGATGTTGTGGATCAGGAGGTTGGAGTAGAAGCAGTAGTTGGTGAAGCAGAAGAGGGTGAAAGTGAAGGTGAGGGTTATTTAGATCTTTCTCGTAGTGATGTACTGATCTCACCTCCTGCAAGTGACAAAGAGGGTACGACTGAAGCTGAGTCTTCAAGACGGCCCTATGTCACCAAAAGGGTTCCATTTAGTAAGGATGATTTCAAAGATCCGATTTTGCAGTTAAGTAACACTTTTCAAAATGTGTATGATTTTAGAAAAGCCATTAAGCAGGCCTCTATATTGAAAGGGAAGGACTTGACTTACCAAAAGAATTCAAGGACTAAATGCATTGTAATGTGTGCAGACAAGAATTGTAAGTATAGAGTTTATGGGAGGCAGTTGAAAGATGAGTCCGTTCGTGCTAATTTCAATTAGGCCTAGACATACATGCCCTAGGAGGTACAAGAATCATTTGATCACTTCAATCTGGATTGCCGAGTGGTGCATGGACTGTTTAAGGGATTAGCTGAACATGCCTATAGATGTCCTGAAGAAAAAGGTGAAGAAGAAGTGGAATGTTAATATCCACCATAATTCCTTGTATAGGGCTAGGAATAAGGCACAAGAAACCTTTTATGGGAAGTTGGGTGAGCAATACTATTGGTTATGGGACTACTGTGCAGCAATTAGAAGCACAAATGTTGAGAGTTGTGTAATTCTGATGGTTGAGAGACCTATGCCTGAAGTGCGTTGTAGATTCCAGAGGATGTACATATCATTGTCAAGCATGAAAAATGGATTCAGAAATGGGTGTAGGCCTATCCTAGGTCTTGATGCATGTTTCTTGAAGGTGGTTTGCAAGGGAGAGTTAATGATAGCTATTGGAATGGATGCCTATGATAACATGTATCCAATTACTATAGTTGTGGTAGAGGCAAAGACTAGGGACAGCTGGACATAGTTTCCTGAGGCCTTATTAGCAGACCTTGGCCCTAGTGGTCCACATGGGTGGACTTTCATTTTAGATAGACAAAAGGTAAGTGTTGGGAAAAATATTGACCTTCTCGGGCGTTGGGCCCAACCCGAGAACTAGGCCACTCTGGTCCACCCGACCAGGCCCAAATATTAAAGAGAGCATAATCCACCCGAGCCCGTTAAGACCACTTGGGCCCAATCTGTCACAACTGGCCCGAATTGGCAACCCAAATGCTAGTTGATATCCACATCTGCGTATATCTCGGCAGTACCCGGAATCTAAGGGACACGACGCACGTCATGAAACTTGATGATGCCTCCGAGGTAAGCGGAACCCGGAATATCCGTTCATCCGGGGCCACGTCTCCTCCAACCGCCTCGTGCACGAATTGAGAGGCTAATTAAACTGCTGCTCAACCTCTATAAATACTAGAACCTCCTCAGATGTTAAGGTACATGCTAATCAATCTTTTTGGCATTATTCTGCTCATTTATTCTCAGAACCATACACTCACTTAAGCATCGGAGCGGGGTTGTCGGAACCCCCCGACATAGCCTTGTTTTTCAGGTGGACCAGAAGCAACCAAGACAAATATCTGATCGACACGTCACCTACCGGAAACTGTCTCAACAGTAAGTATTTCCATATTGCTTTTTTTATGATCTACATGTCTTGTATGTGATTTGGTATGTTAAATCCAATGAATTTGATGTGTTTATTGTTTTCATGTGTGCAGGGACTGGTACCAAGCCTACATGAGGTGTGTCCTCATGCTGAACATCAAACATGTATGTGGCATTTATATGCCAATTTCAGAGACGATGGTCATAGGGAGGTGTTATTGAAGGACCTGCTGTGGAAAGCTTCTTCAACTTACACACAAACTGGATTCTATGCTGCAATGGAGGAGCTCAAGGGCCTTAATCCTAAAGCACACGAGTACCTAGAAAAGGTTGACCCTAGAACCTGGTGTAGAGGATAGTTCAACACAAGTACAAAGTGTGACCTTCTGCACAACAATTTGGCTGAGTGCTTCAATAGCTAGATCCTCAAGTTTCGGGATAAGACCATCTTGACAATGTTGGAAGGAATCAGGGGCAACTTAATGAGAATGTACTAAAGGAAGAGAGATGCTATAAGGGCCATGGAGGGGAATGTGGGGCCAAAAATTAAAGAGAAGTTGGAGATAGAGGAAGATGAGGACAGCCATTGTACACCAATGTTTCTTGGTTATGGTTTATTTGAGGTTGATTGCAAGGGCAGGAAGTATGTGATCAATTTGTACCAGAGAACACGTGGGTGTAGAAAGTGAGATGTCTCTGGCATTCCATGCTGTCATGCCATCTCAGCAATATGGCATGGGGGAGGCAACCCAAATGATTATTTGAGTCATTACTTTGGAAAGGAGATGTACTTAAAGGCATGTGAACCCATCATTTACCCTGTACTAAGTGAGGAGCAATGGGTTAGGACAAATCAACCGAAGATTGAACCACCTAAGTCAAGAGCAACTATAAGTAGACCTAAGAAAGTTAGAAATAGAAGTGCTAATGAGACATCAAATCCATATTGAATCAAAAAAGGTGGCAAGAAGAACCAATGTGGGATGTGCAAGAAATATGGTCACAATACAAGAACATGCACTATGAGGATGAGGCATGATGAAAGACAACAACGTAGGAGAACTTTCTACAGAGAACATGCTGCAGATACTGACTGCAATCTTAACAGGGCAATGTTTCTTCTTTGTGATTGTTTAGCATACATCTAGTACCTAAAGGCATATGTTTCTTCATACTGTGAGTTTAATATGTTTGAGTTGTTTTGTGAACATAATTGATACACATTATGTTTTGTGATGGTTTTTAACTTTGATGTGTTAGTTGGGTGAATCCTTTAGTACACCATCTATGGGTCATTCCAGTGTACCAACATCTAGTGCCCTATCTACTGACAATCTTACTGCACCAACAAGGAGTTGGGGTCAAAAGAGGGTAAGAGCAAGAGGAGAGGGTACAATCACTACATATATTGCACCAAGTAGGAGTGAGAAGAGCACTAGAGGAACGGGTGCAACCACAAGATATACTAGGAAGAAGGCTAGTACCAGTTTGGCAACTAGGAGCAAAGTTGGTGGAAGATTGAGAGCACATCCTACACAAACTAACCCAAACACTAGAGGAAAGGTGATGGTTGACCTCACTGGGAACCCTTATGGACCACACAAGATTCCAAGAGGTGGACATGCATGCTCATGGGGTCTTCCCAGGGCTGCAGGTGGCATAACTTTCAGAGTTACTCCCTCTGACTTTGACATAAACAAGACAAAAGTAACAAGTTCTGACATTCCTCCACCTGTAGGCAAAAAGGATAAATGAAAGAAGAAGAATTGGCAAGTTTGATGTGTATTTTTAGATATGTGTTGTGTATTTTGGAAGGGCATGGACAGCATGGTTTTCAGGATGTATTAACTTAACTTATAATACTTAACAGCATGGTTATGATTTGTAATTTAACTTATGTTACTTAACTTATGGTACTATTTTTTGGAAAGGTTTAATGTGTAATTTCAGTTGCTAAATTTGATGTGTTTTGATGTTATTTGACTTTTATAACTTATGGACATATTTGTTTGGTTTGTTTTTTGAAGAATTTTAATGGAATGTTAAGGATAGTGTTGATGTGTTTTGATGTCATTTGACTTTTGTGTAATGATTGGAGGAATTTGTTTGCTTTGTGATTGGATGAGTCTAACTTTTGTATTAATGTTTTTTATACCAACAGGTTTATAGGAACACATTTGGTACCATTTTGAAACCAAATAGTTTATGATGGCATTTTGGTATTGTCTGTAATTGCCTTAATCTGTTGGTACCAATTTTGGACCCAAAACAACAAGATATGCTAGGAAGAAGGCCAGTACCAGTTCGGTACCAAATGTTTTTTATAACTCTGTGAACTTCTTGTTAACAAATAGACCAATGGAATAGCCAATAACATCCATCCAATTTTGGTACCAATTTTGGACCTAAAACAACAATTGGTAACAAATGGTACCAACAAGTTTACAAAGACATACCATATTAGTCATTTACAAGTTATTTGGAACCAACATAACAATTGATATCACCCATGAACAACAATATTTCAAAGATAACAACATCTACAATACACTTATCAAGGGAAATTCATAACTCGGCTAACAATTACAAACCAGTTACCACCCTTGAACAAAATCCGACCAACACTCACAACATTACAAGGCATTACACCATTACAAAAAAGTTTCATTCCAACATCATCCTCGATGCATTGCATTGTCTGTGAGATTGAGAATATATCAGCAACAACAAGAATATCACCCATGAACAAACAAAGGAAAATTTGTACTTCCTTTTTACTGACCAAAGTTTCATCTTCTGTCTCTCTAGTTTCGACTTGTATTTCTCAGCTTCTTCCCTGCATTTATCAGCTTCATTCTTGCACCTCTTAGCTTCAGACTTATATTTATCCACTTCATCCAAAACCTGGGTTCCACTCAATTCCTGTTAAAGCTTCAAACTCTCGTGCCACTTCCTAAACCTCAACACAACTCTTAAACTGTACACACACATTTCAGGATCATGCCATGAAAAATAATCACATTTCACAGCTTCTTGCTGCATAATTGGAAAATCCCATCGATCAAAACTTGGGAAAACAGAGATGGAACCCTAAGGGGAAAAAAAAATTGGGAAAACAGAGATGGAATCCTAAGGGAAAAAAAATTGGGAAAACAGAGATGGAACCTTAAGGGGAAAAAAAAAAAATTGGGGGAAGAAATTACTTACCTTGTAATTTACACAAGAATAAAACCTCCTACCAAAATTTTTCATGGTGAAGGATGTCTACGAACATGCTTTCAATCCACATTTATACAGTGGACGGGTAGAGTTGCCAAGCTCAATTCACTGTCGGACATAGGTTCTGATCGTAAACCCTTCCATGTGAAGAAGAACGGAAGAAATTAACTCATGCAAAAAAACCCACCTTTCACGCGTTGATGGAGATAGGCTGAAGCTGGGTATGAGTTGAGAGTGTATCAATGTATGAGAGAAGTGCTTTGTGAAGGAGGTTTCAGACTTGATTTATCCGTTGAAGTCAGGGGCAAAAGAGACCAAACACATCAAAAAAGTAATGTGGAAGTCACGTGAATCAACATCCGTCATGTTTTAACATCAAGAACAGACAGAATGCCCTTCTGGGACTCATTTGGATAGTTAAAACCCTAGGTTCGACACAAATGATAGTTTAGTACATTTCCGTCAAAACTTGTGATAGTTCGATACCATTTTGTGAAATTGTCCCAATAATTTTTCATTAATAGCACACAAGTGCTTTAAGAAATGATTTCCATAAGCCCATCTTTCTCTAAGTATGATCTATCATTTTTTTTATTCTTTATTTTCTCTCAATTGACAATTTTTTAAAAATAAATCTTTTAAACTAAAGCCTAATAAATATGCAAAGTATTAGGCTTAACCATATAATAATCAACTAGTGTTAATTCACTGTTATAAACACGTCATTTATATCAATCTTCTGATATAATAAATTTCTCAACCCCAATAGGCATATCAATAATCACATCTATTTTATTTATATGAGCATGTCAGGAAAACTTCAAAGCTAAATGATATAGATAAAAAAATTACCAACTACTTTTAAGTATTCATGCTATTCTAGCATGCCATTACTAACATAAGTGCTAGATGCTATTTTTTTTTTTTTTTGAAATAGAACAATCAACAAATGTTGCTTATCATATACAATATTTATGTAATTATAATTTTCCACCAGCATTGATTCAATTAATGAGCACTTTCATCACTTTTTTTTTCTTTTAATAAATGAATTTGTATATCATTTTTTTTAAAAAAATAAAAAATAAATAAAAACTCAAGGCATATGAATCAAAATTTAAGAACTCACAACGGAGCTAGCGATTTTATTCCAAGATCCTTCAAAATAGGCTAAGTCACCACACACCAGCTGGGTGTCATGAAAACATATCAATTAAACATGCACACTGCATCTCTTCTTCCTACCATGTGCTTACAAGCAAGAATATTCAACAAAATGGTATTCTTTGTACACAATTAGCAATTGCTATTTTTTTTCGTACAACATAAGCAATCACTCACTTTTGTTATTATTAATAAAAGTGAATGTTTTCAAACAAACTCAGTACAACACAATAGAAAGTGCTAAGTTCTAAAAATCTATCATGAAGGTTGCCAGCGGGGACACTGGGTCCAAAGAGGGGATGATTGTGACGTCCCACATCACTTGGCTATGAGAATAAAGATGTGCTTATATGTATATTCACACCCTTATTGACACAACGCGTTTTAAAGCCGTGATAACCATTAACTCATCAGAACTCCGCAATTAAGCATGCTTTTGTGAAAGTAGTACCAGGATAGGTGACTTATTGAGAAGTATGGTTCAGGAGAGCCAAAAGCAGACAATATTATATCGTTAGGGGTAGATCGTTACAAACTGTAATAAAATAAAGTTAGAGTAAGAAAATATCTCACATGCTATATAATCAAGTAAGAGCATTGCCCTTAAATGTTGATTTGTGTCTCCCGGAGTTTATAACTCGGTGTGATCGGATCTCTTGACACGCCTCACAAGATTAGACTATAGCATTTAACTTATGTATGTATGTATGTATTTTAGAAAACCTAATGATACAGTATATGGCTTTGTGCCTTGAAGTGAATAGTATTGGAAACAATGATGGAGGAGGAGAGGGCTAGTAGAGGCCATGCCCCCCCCCCCCCCCCCCCCCCCCCCCTTTTTCAATTTTTTGGAAAAACAATTTTACAAGGTTGAAAAAAAAAATCTACAAAAAAAAAATATCTCAATGGCCCCTTACTCAATAAATTATGTTGGCCCTACCCAATAAATCTTAGCCCTATTCATTAATTTTTTTGGCATCGCCCAATTAAACCTAAAAGCCCAAACAAAAATTCCTCTACTACAATATATCCACAAGCAAAAAAAAACAAAAAAATTAGAGAACAATTTGAACAAAATTTGAAAACAATCGACCTCTCGGTCATGACTCCTCACCTAACCTCCTCCGTCACTGGATCTCATCCGTCTTTTATGGATTGTGATTACCATCGGCAGTCGACCAGTAGCCGTAGGCAGATTGCTTCCGCTTCGTTTTATCTCAGTTGGTGACAGGGGCGGCCTATTGGACGGATCTCTTGTCTCGGCTTTGTAAGTTCTTAAAACCCTAACTTCAATGTATTCCATAACTCACTCATAAGGTGAACTAAAGAACAGAATGTGAGAACTGAGGCGATTTGGATTTAGGTTTGGGAGTGGGCGAGTGGGATTGGGAATTACCTAGGATAAAAAACAAGGGAAGAGAAATAATTAAAAAAAGAAAAAGAAAAAAAAGGAAGATCATGAGAACTAAGAAGATAATGGCGGAAATTCGGAAGAAAAAGATAGGAACTGCATTCTACCGAACTGGAAAAATGAAGTTTGTGGAGTGTGGAGTGTGGACCATGTAAGAGTCTAGAGAGTCAGAGACAACTAGACAAGACTCAAGACAAAAGAGGAGAAAACTAAGAAATAGAGTGGAGAAAAAAAATTTGTTAGTTTGTGATTGGCTGCATTCTGCTGGACAAAATCACTTCTATGTAATGTTGCTTTTTAATCAAGGATACTGTTATATTCAGAATCTACACTTTGGTTATGTGATTCAAGAAGACTTTGTGCAGAGTTCAAGACAGTGAAGTTTAAGTCCCTTGCATCCGTCTGGACGACGTAGTATTCCATCTGGACGCTCATCAATCAAGCAACATTCGTGCGGACGACGAGATCTTTCCGTCCAGACTCCCATCTGTGTCCAGAAGCTTCGAACTATTCCAAGTTGCATCCGTTCGGACGTCTCAGCAACACGTCCGGACGCCTTTCAGTGTTCGACAAGTAAAATGATTTCCTTTCCAAAACACAGATATGGGAAGACAGCTGAACCGTCCGAACAACATGGTTATTTCATCTAAACGCTATCCTTGATAAGGCAAGACATGCAGAAGATTTTCAACTGTCCGGACGTCAGTTTACATTGTCTGGTCGCCTAGTCCTTATTATGAAAATTGCATGCAGCAAGAGTACAACCGTCCAGACGCAACCTCATTCAGGAAAGAATATCAACGAATTTGGAAAGTTGGTTGCACATTTGGTCGTCCGGACGCTCTCAAATACCGTCCGAACGCCGCTTAGGGAAAATCGATTCAGACTCGATTTAGGTATTCTGTAGCCTATAAATAGAGGCATCTAGGCATATAATTTGTAAGAGTTGTTATGCTGATCTGCTCGCTCTCAAGCTGTTGCAATTGTGTGTTGTTGCTGTGCTACAGTTGAAGTCTATCTTAGAGAGGAGCCCTAAGGTAAAGGAGTTCATTGAAGACCCCTTCAAGTAGGTGACTTAGTTGGGAGGTGTTCGCATTGGGTTATGCGTTAGAATTCAAGGTACAACCACTGCATCAGGGGTATGTGAGTGCTATTGCTTTGTAACTAACTTTGTCTTCTGAATAGTGGATATCTTGGGTTTGGCTACCCCGGAGTGATTTTTCTCTTCATTAAGTTTCCACTTCGTTAACAAAATACTTGTGTCATTTAAATTCCACTTTTACATTATTTTGTTACACATTGTGCACACACACACGGTTAATTAGAAGTTATCTATTTTTTAAAAATCATTAAAAATTTGAAATAAAGTGATTACAGAATAAGTTGAACAACTCCTAGTAAAAATAAAGTCTAGAAGACTCAAGAAGAGTCCATGTCCTGCAGGCTGCAGTCGTGGTGTCCATCACCGTTGGTCTAGTCCACTAGGCACTATGCACTAACTTTTCACTCATGAAATGTGAATATAGAATACACTAATCACTAGTCCTTTGTCCTGACTCTGTCCACTAACTCGTGAATTGTGAGAACAGTGAAAGTGATTGTGTGGATGATAAATTGATAATTTGTGTTGTTAATGATAATGTTTAAAGTGATAGTTGAAATTTGAGAAAGTTTTAACCTTTTAAAAAAAGTGTGAAAGTAGAATCATTGTTAATTTGTCATATTGTGATTTGGGTTGAGTTTTGTCTCTTTATGTGAATTTGTTAATTGCTAACTTACAAATATTTTTCCTTACTTTTTTAAAGACTCCAATATAACCATATAAATTTATTTGTAGATGATGAGAAAGTCAAATACAAGAGTTGACTTTTTCAAAAGAAAAAAATGCACAAAGTTTAAATGCCAATGTTGGTGATGCATCATCGCCAACTTCTGATATTGTAGTTTTTGAAAATTCTTCTAAAAAATCTCAAAGAGATGACGAAAATGAATTTGATATTAGTTCATTGGAGTTTGATCCTGAATTACTTTGTCAGATATGAGAGTATAATGTTAATCAACAAGATAAAATTCGACGAGCTTACATTAAAGCTGGTCCATACCAATATATCTTCCCAAAATACCCAAAATCTAGAGATGAAAATCATCTTCGTAGCTTTCAACCTTTGTAGTTCAATCTATTTCTTTCATGACTTGAATATTCACGCGATAAAGATGAAACATTTTGTCTACCATGCTTTCTCTTTAATACGCCATCTGGCATCCTACGTAATGTGTATTCACTATAGATGGATTCAAGAGTTGGAAGAAAGTTAGAAATAGAAAAAATTGTGTTTTTTCTCAATCATATAGGAAAAGATCCTAATTCATTTCATAGAATTGCTGAGAGGTCATACTAGGACTTTAGAAACCAGTCTCAACACATACAAAATGTGTTTGAAAATTTCACTTATGAACAAATTGCAAACAATCGACTGCAGTTAAAAGTCTCAATTGATGTTGTTCAAGTGCTTACATTTCAAGGTGTTGCATTGAGGTCGAAATGAAAGTGTGGATTCAACGAATTGTAGAAATTTTCTTGAAATATTGAATTTGATGGTTTTATATAATAAATAGATTGCTGAAGTGATAGCTAAAGCTTCAAAAAAATGTATTTTATACATCACCAATGATACAAAAAGAAATTTTACATATTTTTTCAACCAAATTGAATGAGGCAATTTGCAAAGAAATTGGTAATACAAAGTTTTGTATAATTATTGATGAACCCGTGATGAGTTAATGAATGAGCAAATGACTATAGTTTTAAGAATTGTCGACAAAGATAGTTTTGTGCGGGAACTTTTTTCTTGGCTTGTTCATTTCTCTAATACTACGGCATTAACCCTACAAAGGGTATATATTTTGTATTGTCTCAACATAAGTTAGCTATTGAAAATATTCGAGGGTAAGGATATGACGGTGCAAGTAACATGGGAGATGGGTGGAATGGATTGCAAGCTTTGGTTTCAAATGATTGTCCATATGCCTACTATATTCATTGTTTCGCATATCGTTTGCAATTGGCATCAGTGGCAGCATCAAAAGAAGTTATTCATGTTCATCAATTTTTAGTAATTTGAGTTCTATTGTCAATATTGTTTGTGCCTCATGCAATCGATTTGAAGAATTGCGGATTGTTCAAACTGTTGAAATTGCTTACCTGATTGAAATTGATGAGATTGAGAGTGGAAGGGGAATTAATCAAATTAGTACTTTACAACGGGCTGGAGATATTCGTTGGAGTTCTCACTTGAGATCGGTTTCTAGCTTGATCAAAATTTTTAGTCCAACTTGTGAAGTTATTCTTAAAACTATTGATGTGGGAGCTACTTCTTCCTAATGAGCATAAGCAAATTCAGTTTACAAGTAATGACTTCATTTGAATTTGTCTTCATCTTGCATCTCATGAAAGAAACGATGCAGATCACTGATCATCTATGTTAAGAATTGCAATCAAAATCTCAAGACATTTTAAGTATTATGCATCTTGTTTCATCCACTAAAGCATATATCCAACAATATAGAGATGATAAATGGGATGATTTACTTACCAATGTGAAGTTATTTTGCGAGAAACGAAATATAGATGTCCCATATATGAATGCTCGTTATGTTGAGAGATGAAGTCGAGCTCGCCATGCATCAACAAGCCGACTTTACAATTGAGCAACATTATCAAGTCGATATTTTTTGTGCCTCAATAGATTCTCAATTGCAAGAACTAAATCGCCGGTTTAGTGAGCATGTGGTAGAGTTGCTTATTCTCGACTCGGCTCTTGATCCTCGAGCCACATGTGAATCTTTTAGAATTGATGATATTTGTCAGTTGGTAGACTTTAAAGGTCTTGAAAATGAACAGTTAGAAATAGAACTTAACCATTATAAGCATAATTAGTTTAACATTCGAGTTTCCAAGCACTGTCAAATATTTATGAACTGTGCTAATGGTTGGTTAGTACCAGAAAATCAACTATCTACCAACTTGTTTTTTGAGTTATTGTACTTGTTCTTACTTTTCTCATTTCTACCGTAACTACAGAACGAGCATTTTCAACCATGAATATTGTCAAAACTAAGCTTCGCAACAAAATTGAAGACGAGTTTCTGACGGATTCTCTAATGGTGTACATCGAAAGAGAAGTTGTTGCAACAATTAGTATAGATTCAATCATAGATTATTTTCGGGATTCAAAAAAAACGACGGTTGCATTTTGATAAGTGGTTTTACTAAAATTTGATGTATTATGAAACACTTATTTTGTATAATTTCTTTTGTTTAATTTTTCCTTTTTTTTTTGTCAAAAATGCCTTGGCCCTGCTCAAAATACTTTATGGTTCCGTCCTTGATTGGGAAGCAAAGAAATAATTAAAAATAAACTCTTTAGTAAACTATATATATATATATATATATATGTTATGACCGTTTAATGCATGTTATGACCAAACGTTTGAAGCCATAAACATTTTAATAACCAACTGTTATAAGCCGACATTTTTTTTTTCTTTCACACAAAAACTAATGAAGATAATATCAAATGATAAAACTTTCAAAGAACTTTAATGACCAACTGTTAAAAAGTTAATGTTTATAACACCCATTACAACAATTCATGTAAATGGTAACATATTAGGCCTGTTTAATAAACCCCTTCCCTCCCTTCCCCCCATATTTTCTGACGTCCACCTGTCCCTGTCCCCTTCCCCAGGCACTTTTTGTCGGTAAATGACCATGTAGCAGACTGCTGTCTGCTGGAGAAGCATTTTATGTTGGCGAAAGATCCTATTTTACCCTTGCTTTTTCACAACTTGAAAAACTATGCACTTTTCATGGCAAGGGTAAAATGGGAAGAAAAATAAAAAATATTAGGCCTGTCCAAGATGGACGCCTGCCAAAAGCTTGGGGAGGGGACAGGGACAGGTGGACGTCAAGATAAAAATGAGGGGAGGGGAGGGGAAGGGGTTTATTAGGCGCATATGGATGCAAACAATAAAAATAATTAGCTAGCATACAAAGTTACAACCAGTAGACGATGCAACAAAAAGCTTTCCAAACATATCAAGTGTAAATACCTTTCAAAAATAAAAAAGTGTAAATAAAGAAAACAAAGAATAAAATGTGAAAATTAATTGATGCTATGTTTTTTTTGGGCGTAAAATAGTTTATGGAAAATGATTTCGGCATTTTTCGGTTTTTGGTAGGGGCGAAAATAATAGTCAACCGAAAAATGATTTATGTTTGACAAAAAATGCTTAATTAATTTTCGAAAAATGATTTACGCTTATTTTTTCCAAACGACATATGCAGTCGACCTTATTTTAAACGACGGAGTAGAGCTTCAAGCTCAAGCAGTCGACTATCATCGAAATCCGGCAAACGGTCGGTGTCGGAATCTAAAAATTTTTGTAGGAATCCGGTGACTCCCGGCTGCCATAGCCAAATTCTGACGGACCAGATTCCGGTCAAATTGGCCGGATTTCGCCAAATTCCGGTCATACAGCAGGAGTCCGGCCATATTGGCCAGAACTGGAGTCGTATTATGCCAGATTGTGGCTGAATCTGGCCAATCTGGCAGGACTCCGGATTTGGCCAATCTGGTCGGATTCCGGCCAATGCAGCCGGAGACCAGTTGGATCTAGCCAGATTCTGGCTGAAGTCTGACAAATCTGGCTGGATTCCGGCTAGTACAGCTAGAATCCGACGACGGTGACCGGAAGTTGCCAGATTCTGTTTTTCGCCGTTGGTGATTTTTTCATGCAAGCCGAACGCTGAAAAATATTTTCAGAAAAATCATTTTTTCTGAAAAATGATTTCTTCGAAAATATTTTACAACATAAATTATTTTACGTCAAAACAAATGGTGCATTAGTAGAAATAATTATTCTTAGTCCCTAACCAGAGCATTTTAGTGAGAGTTGCTAAAATAATTAAGTACATGGTGAAATAAGATTTCACAAAAACATGAATAATTATGTGATTAAATATGATTTTTCTGAAAAATGATTTCTTCGAAAATATTTTACAACATAAATTATTTTACGTCGAAACAAATGGAGCATTAATGGAAATAATTATTCTTAGTCTCTAACCAGAGCATTTTAGTGAGAGTTGCTAAAATAATTAAGTACATGGTGAAATAAGATTTCACAAAAACATGAATAATTATGTGATTAAATTTGGCACTCAATGATAAGATATAGTGTATTAAATATTAGTATAGTATATGGGATTAATTGATTAAATAAAAAATATAAATTAGAGTGCAACTATAATTGTTTAAAGTGAAATCAATTAAGTTTGAGCTTCGTGGGCTTAGTGTGTTTTTCTCAAATGCTATTTTACTTGGATTGTTTTCCATCAAAATGACACAAGCTCAAGTTCTCACAACACCTCGATGCTTATCTCAGTGCTCTCACCCAATAAATCGAAAAGAAGCTCCAATGGGTTCATTCTCTTTTCTCCATTCAGTTGTTGAGAAAATGTAAGAAAATGAGACCCCATTCCCGCGCTACTCTTAAAAGCAAGGGTTATGTTAGAAATTACATTTTTATTTTACGGTTATTCTATAATGCTAATATGCCAGTACCAATCAACTTTTGGATCAATCATTATTAAAAAATAAAAATCTAAAAATTAATTTGAATTGTCAAGTTAATATTGTGGGATAGTTATTAAATAAAAATGTCATTATTTTTGCCCAACGCATCAAGTTTGCCAAAACATTGTTCGTATAAGATTAAATCGTGACCGTCAAAATCCATAATAAAAGATGTCCAGTTTTGTTATTTACATGACGTAAAGTCGGATCCTTATAAGCATCTCTAACATATGCTCTAAAACTTTTTTATTGTGTATATTTAGCTAATATTTGACAAAAATTATGTCCAACAACTTGGCTTCTCTTTGTCTAAAACATATATTTTGCTTTTTGATATGTTATTATAGCTTATGAACTATTTTTTAATTATTTCTCTCTCTCTTTTTTTGCTACAGTGATTTCTCTTTTGATGCTTTAAGAAAACAAAATATATATATATATATATATATATATTATTTAAAGAAAATATAGAATAATAAAAAAAAAAAAAGTAGATAAAGTTGAAAGTACTGCTTTTTAATTAGCTAAATTGCATAATATTGCGAGATCAGCTAAAATGCATAACAACGGTCCGCCCAAGCCAAAACCCGAGTCCCAAACAAATTAAAAGAAGCAGACATCTTCATTTAATTTGTGGAATGCGGCGAAAGTCCAGAATGAAGCGCGCCAAATCAAGAAACGATCTCTAAATAATTTGGCTTCGCTTCCACGGTTCCACCTCCGCCACCGTCATGGGCAAGCAAAAACAGCAAGTGATTTCCCGCTTCTTTGCTTCAAAACCTAAAACCCCGTCGAGCCCTTCCCCTTCTCCTCCTCCTTCTTCAACCCCGCAACCCTCTCTCCCAAACCCACCAACCCCACCTCCCAAAATCTCAGCCACAGTCACTTTCTCACCCTCCAAACGCCTCCTTACCTCCCAACTCTCCTCCCGGAATCCCAAACCCCCAAAACTTCCCAAACTCTCCCCCCACACCCACAATCCCATTCCCCCTCTCCCCAACCCCTCCCTCCACCAAAAATTCCTCCACAAACTTCTAGAGCCTTGCCCAACCCCTCCAGAACCTTCCACTCATAACCCAAAACCAAACCCAAACCCGACCAAATACACCCCCTTAGAACAACAAGTAGTGGACCTAAAGAACAAATACCCAGATGTTCTTTTGATGGTGGAAGTTGGTTACAAATACCGTTTTTTCGGCGAAGATGCTGAAATTGCCGCGAGGGTGTTGGGGATTTATGCCCATTTGGATCACAATTTTATGACGGCTAGCGTGCCAACTTTTCGACTAAATGTCCATGTGAGGAGGCTTGTGAGTGCTGGGTATAAGGTTGGTGTGGTGAAGCAGACCGAGACCGCGACCATTAAGGCGCACGGGGCGAATCGGTTGGGCCCGTTTTGCCGGGGATTATCGGCATTGTACACAAAGGCGACGCTGGAGGCTGCCGAGGATGTGGGGGGAGGAGAGGAGGGGTGTGGGGGAGAGAGTAATTATTTGATGTGTGTGGTGGAGAAGTGTGTATTGGAAAAGAATTTGGAGTGTGGAGTGGAGAGTCAGTTTGATGTGAGAATTGGGATGGTTGCGGTGGAGATATCTACCGGGGATGTGGTTTATGCGGAGTTCAACGATAATTTTATGAGGAGCGGGCTTGAGGCTGTGGTTTTGAGCTTGTCTCCGGCCGAGTTGCTTCTTGGGGAGCCTCTCTCTAAGAAAACAGAGAAGGTAGCCTTGTAGTTATGATAATAAAAGTTTGTGTTATAGAAGAAATGAAACATATATTTGCCCATGTTTGAGAAATGTACAGTGCTGGGTTTTGCTGATATTAGTTAAGGGCTTCAGTACTCTTGTTGCATTTCCATTGTACGTTTATATCATTTTTGTCTATGAATGATGCGATTTGTCATTTTCGTTACGAGGCTTGTTTATCTATTGCTTTGTGATTTTCCTGGCCTCCAAGTTGGACTTGCCTAATATTATTGGGAACTTCTGTAATTAGCCCTTACTTGCTTATGCCGGACCTGCCTCAAATGTCCGTGTGGAGCATGCCTCGCGAGAGTGCTTCAAAGATGGTGGTGCACTTGCTGAAGTGATGTCTTTATTTGAGGTCATGAGTGAAGATAGTTTAGCAGATCATCCAAAACAAAACACAGAGGTCGCAGAGCAGGGAAGCCATCACTTGACAATTGAGGTATGGTATTATTTACATTTTTTTCTTCATGCACCAAGCTATATAGAACCACTGGGCATGCATAACACTCTTTAACCGGCAACTGCTCCTTTAGCAGATCCTGTTTTAGTTGAATAACCTCCAGATAACTTTATCCTCATGGATTAGTTAAATTATGTGTCGTCCGTCTGCTGCAAATTTTTCATATTGCTTCCTTTTTTATAAAAGAAAAATGTGATTATATCTTTATTTTTTCTCTTCATAACGCTATTGTCATCTTTTTACACCATGCTATTTTGGTTTTAAAGGGAATTATGAACGTGCCAGATTTGGCCGTCCAAGCATTGGCCTTAACCATTCGTCATCTAAAACAATTTGGTTTTGAAAGAATTTTGTGCCTAGGAGGTTCATTTAGGCCCTTCTCAAGCAACACAGAGATGACCCTCTCAGCAAATGCACTTCAACAATTGGAGGTAATTGACTATTTTTTTGTATGCTTAAAAGTTTTTTGCTTGGTGAATTTTGAATAAAACTTGTATTGTGATATTCTAAACTGCCAATAGTGCTGAGCCAGCATAATGTTTGGCACCTCTGCCGCTGGGCTGCTACCATTGGACAGGAACTTTCAATAAGGGTTAATTTTGGGTTGAGGGCCAGTGGTAAATCATCTCAACCCCAATGGTCCATACTTCAATCCATAAACCTGACCCTAAGTTAGTTGGAATAAGGCTTACTGCAACTCAGATGTTGCACTGACAGCATTGATGTTTTATGACTTTATTGTCAATTGTTGTAGTCCACATGGTTGAGTTGGCAGCAGCAATTCTGCGTCGTCTCTCCAATGTAGGATAACTTATATCTAGTCAGAGGAATAATGAACTTCCTGCAGGAAAAAATTCTGAGGAATTTTGAAAGGATTCTTGAAGAATGTTATTATTATTACTACTACTATTATTATTATTATTATTAATGAAAATAGAGTAGAAACATGAGTTGGCTTTTATTATTATTATTAACTTTTTCCGAGCCTTGCAGAACTTTATTAACATGATATATTCATAATGCATTTTATATCTCCCGGAAGCTAGAACAGCTTCTTTTGATTTTATTTTTCCTCATTAGGAATATTCAATTTTATACCTTTTTCTCACACTAGATAACTGTGTCCATTGTCTTTAGGTTTTGAAGAATAACAATGATGGTTCTGAGTCTGGCTCCTTGCTGCAGTCAATGAATCATACTCTGACTATATTCGGTTCAAGGCTTCTTAGGCACTGGGTATGGGGTGGATGTGATTCTGATGTACTTTGCTTGAAATTCTCTTTCTCCAGTATTTGATAGTTCTATCGCATGATACAGGTAACTCACCCTTTATGTGATAGAAACATGATTTCTGCTCGCCTTGATGCTGTTTCTGAGATTGCAGAATCGATGGGGTCTTCTAGAGCTTCACAAAATATTGGAGGGCCAGATGGGGAGGATTCTGATATAACAATTGTACAACCTGAGTTTAATTATTTACTTTCTTCGGTTTTGACGACTTTGGGAAGGTCGCCTGATATTCAACGTGGAATAACAAGAATCTTCCATCGGACTGCCACCCCATCTGAGGTAATAAATGCTTATCCTTTGCTTTATCAATGTGTATTGCTTTACTTGTATTTCTCTATAAATGTTTATTGCTATACTTTTATCAACATATAAACAATTTATATGTTGTCTTTCTGGTCAATGATTCTAGTACTAATTCCTTAGAAGTTATTTTCTAACCTCACCCCAACTAAAACCAACCGAAAGTTGATACTCCTATTTTCGCGTCTTACATCCCCCCCCCCCCCCCCCACACACACACACACAAAACAAAGAAAATAAAACCTTCTTAATGCAAGTGCATGCTCATTTACTTCTTTGGATTGGGCAGCTACATGCTATGCTCACCTAGTTAGTACAATCTTCAAATTAGTGTTGAAAGATCTCGATCTTATACTGTTTAATGCTGTTAGCTTTCTGATCAACTTTAGAAGCATTTACTTATGTGCAGTCCTTGTAGTGATTTAGGTGGGATCTAGTTCTATTGAAGGTCAAAGTTTTGCTGTTGAAAAGATAATAAATGGATAATTGAATGAATTAGTACTGGTGTTCTTTTTTGTGATATTCTGTAAGGAAGGTATTCATTCTTCATCAATTCAGAATATCATATTGGCTTAGAATGTTGGTCTTACATTATTCAAATCAGTTTTAAATCATATTATATGTCACAGCTAGAATCAATTCTGCAAGAATACAAATTTTTTCCCTCATCTTCAAGTTCTAATTGATTGTTGGAGTCAATTCTCATGCCTCCTATATAGCATGCTGATAGTTTTTGCATGATTGGATGTTACAGTTCATTGCAGTTATTCAAGCTATTTTATATGCTGGAAAACAACTTCAGCAACTTCATATTGAAGGAGAGAACAATGTCAAGAATATGAAAGCAAAGGCTGTGTGCTCCGAACTGTTGAGAAAGTTGATTTTGGCTGCTTCATCATCCAGTGTAATTGGCAATGCTGCGAAACTTTTTTCTACCCTTAACAAAGAAGCAGCTGAACAAAGGGATCTACAAAATTTATTTATCATTTCTAACGGTGAATTTCCTGAGGTTTGTACTATGGACAAAGGGTTTCATCATCTGAATTCCAGTCCCCTCTCTCTCTCTCTCTCTCATGCGATCTTGACATGCCTTGTTATGCATAGGTTGCTAAAGCCCGGAAAGAGCTTCAACTGGCAAAGGAGAAATTGGATTCTCTGATTGATTTGTATCGCAATCGGCTTGGAATGCGCAAGTTGGAATTCATGAGTGTGTCTGGAATAACACATTTGATAGAGGTAGTTGAGTTGAAATTCAGCCTGGAAATTGTTTGATGTAATTAAAATTCCCAATGCAAGTTATAGATGTCTGTTTCTGTTTGAGATTCCACCTATCTTTTTACTCCAAAGTTAGTTATTTTGTACTTTGAGTGCAATTTTCTTTCTTCCTCAAATAGTTTAGAGGGCCCCTAAAGTCAGGTGTTTGAGTTGTTACATCTACTAATAGGTGTTCATGTATTCTAATGTAGCAGTTGTTTCTAGTTTATTTTCCACAATCCCATTTTTTTTTTTTTTGGGGGGTGGGGGGGGAGGGGTGGGTGTTTCCAAGGCTCAATTTGGTTAATCTGAAGGTGTATGCTTCTATTATTATTCAACACAAAAATAAGTTAATGAGTTTTTATTTTGTTTTTCGTGCTTTTTGGTTGGTGGTGGTGTTTGCGTTTTGTTTCTTTGGTTTTTCTTGTTTTCTCACCTCTTTTTTGGTTGTTTGTTGAATGTCTAGCTTTGTTATATATTTTTTTACATAAAGGTTTGTTAAGCTTTGAAATAAGTTTCACATGATACAATGGACGCTCGTCTTTACTACAAGTATTGGACCATAGTTTGTATAGCAAGATGTGGGTAATGTTAATGCTTAAGTTATATGAAACTGGTAATAGCTTTGCTTTTTAGATCAAACTCTAGTGACTTCAAATATTGTTACATTAATGTCTTTTTTTCTTTTTTTTTCTTTTTTTTTTCTTTTTTTTTTATCTTTTTCTTTTTCTTTATGCATATATCGATTGGTTATACATTGTTATTGGCCATGCTCCCTTGTTTTTATGTTTTGCAGACATGCTTGGCCTTACTTTTGATTATTTCCCTTGAAAAATATAGCTTGATGATTTTAATTTCATCTGCAGCACTTGTTGGTATACCTAACTTGGTGTAGCTTTGCTGCAGTTTCCCTTAGATGTAAAGGTACCTTTGAATTGGGTTAAAGTAAATAGCACGAAAAAAACAATACGCTATCACCCACCTGAAGTATTGACTGCTTTAGACGAGTTATCCCTGGCAAATGAGAAGCTAACTATTGCCTGTCGAGCTGCTTGGGATAGCTTTCTAAGGGGATTCAGTAAATATTATGCCGAGTTCCATGCTGCTGTTCAAGCACTAGCTACTTTGGATTGTCTGCACTCACTTGCCATTCTTTCTAGAAATAAGGTATACTCTTGGAGAAATAATTACCTCCTGTCCCTAAATTATAGTCCACATATCCCTTTCAGGATGTCCAGAAGTTTTGTCTACCGTAAAAATTTTGTTAAATAAAATTTGAATTTTGCCACAATAACCCTTATCCATTTATTACAGTTAATATGAATGAGTCAGTGGAAAAGCATTTATTTGTAGTTATTACAATTTTTGTTTTGCCATACTGAAAATCATTTAGGGACGGGGTGTGAAATCTTCCACTATATCTGTGACTAAAAACTTTATGTTATATGGTTATGTAATCCTCTAAATTAATCTGTTGCAGGACTATGTTCGCCCAGTTTTTGTCTATGAAGACGAACCTGTTCAGATAGATATCCATTCTGGTCGTCATCCTGTAAGTTTGTGAAACTTAGTAAGTTTTTCTGAGTTATCTTATTGATTTAACATTGAATCTGTTGAACTGATGTTATTGTATACGACAATATATTTCTCCTCAATCAAGGTATTGTAGTCTTTGAGCTGTGTAATTCTAGAAGTTCCTCTTGTGTCCTTCCAAAAATGTGGTGGCTTTTAAAATCACAATTTGATAAAAATTCAATAGTGATCAATCACAAGTCCAATGGTGATTTTAAAAGCTATATAATTATTAGAGGGACACAAGATGAACATAAGAGGGACTTCTAGCAGTACTCCTTTGAGCTACATCCTGTTTTGAATGTACAAAGTCATTCAACTTGTTTGATGAGAGGCTCTCTTTATCTAATCTCAGTGCTTTGGGTATGACTGGGTGTTACAATAATGTTTTGTGTTGAGTCAATTTCTCTATCATTTGATGTGTGAAAAGCATTGGGATTCCAAAATATAGATCATTATTTAGAAACATTAGATTTTATTCCTTGGGAGATCTTAATAGTGTTCTAGTGTTCACATTCCAATTCTAAAGATTTCTTAGTAGTGGGGCTACTGAATATATAGATAAAAGTGCTTATTTACATCAAAATTAAGATGAAAGAAAATTCAATAGTTCTAGCCATGGTTCTCATTTTTCTGAGTGAAACTAGCTTATGAAGATTGGGGGTAGATAATGGCAACTTTTTCATACATGTTGATATGGGTCAAGCAGATGTTTTGCAACAATATTTTGTTGGAGAAAAAATACTTACCTCCTCAAACTAACATATCATCTGCAAAAACACATTTAAACTACCATTTATGACACTTGACTCCTCCAAACTATCAATTCATTGTAATTTAGCCCTTCCGTTAGATGTTGGCAAAATCTCTCTCTCTCTCCCCCCCGCTGGAAGAGACACAATGACCTATTCTCTTTTCAGAGAAGTGTTTTCCCAGTTTCTACCTACCCTCTAGATCACATGTTGAACTTGCCATTCTGGACATGTGATTTGAGGATATGGGGGTGTTTTTGTTTTGGGATATGGCCTCCTGCTTACGGCTTATTACTTTTGACCAGGTTTTGGAAACTACATTACAAGACAATTTCGTTCCAAATGACACAAATTTGCATGCAGACGGAGAGTATTGTCAGATTGTTACTGGACCCAACATGGGTGGAAAGAGTTGCTACATTCGCCAAGTTGCTCTCATTGCTATCATGGCTCAGGTACAATCAGTCTCCAACTACCATATATACTATTTATGATTTGGGTGTTAAAACTTAAAAGGGAAATATTTTTAAAGTTTTAACACCCAGTGAAAACTACTGATGGAAAATATTTTTGATTGAAAACATTTTTTAGTGAAAACTACTGATTTTATAGTATTTGGCTAACACTTTGAAAATGAGCATGAAAATATTTTCTAACGTTTGTTTTGCGCTGAAAATCATTAATATTTTTATATAACCTCATATAATTAATAATCGGGTTTGCCAACGTATTACTTTTCCTTTTTCCCTATTCCGGTAGAAGTGGGTAATCGATTGGAAAAACTATGGAGGAACTTTGTGTGTGTGTGTGTGTTGGGGGGGTGGGGTGGGGGTGTTGGTGATGAATTTAAGTTCCATATGGTGAAATGGTTGACTATATGTACTCCATTAACATCAAGAGGTTTGGGGGTGAAAAATATGATTCAGTTTAACTGAACTCGTTTGGAGAAGTGGTTGTGGAGGATGCAACGAAGAGAGAGGCTTTGTGGAGAAAGGTCCTGAGTATCAAATATGATAGTGTGAGTGGAGATTGGTGTTCTAAGGAGGTTGGGGGGCGTTATGGCGTAGGCATGTGAAAATGTATAAGGAGGGCATAGGACGGTTTTGCTGATGATGTGAGATACGAGATAGGAAATGGATCTCGTGTTCTATTTTGGCATAATGTTTGGTGTGGGAAGTAACCTTTGAAGGTCTCATTTCCGAAATTATTCACTATTGCTTGTGGCAAGGATGTGTGGGTGGCGGATAATATGCAGCCTCAGAATGGAAACATTTATTGGAATATTATATTTACTAGACCGGTGCATGATTGGGAGGTTGAAGCAGTTTTAGGGTTGTTTGAGATGTATTCTCAAAGAGTGAGGCATGGAGGCGAGGATTCAATTTGCTAGATTCCATCTAAAAGAAAAATATTTGAAGTTAACTCGTATTATCTAATATTGTCCAATCTTCATTGGAAGAGTATTTGGAAAGTTAAGGCGCCCCCAAGAGTAGCGTTCTTTGTTTTTTAGACTGTGGTTTTAGGGAAAACCTTAACTTTGGATAATTTACGAAATATGAATGTTATTGTAATGGAGTGTTGTTGTATGTGTAAAAAGTGTGGTAGTCTAGAGTCTATTGATCATTTATTCCTTCATTGTGAATTTGCGATTGAATTGTGGAATGTGATTCTCCAGCTATTTGGTGTTGATTGGGTTATGCCTCGAAAGATGAGTAATTTGTTGGGAAGTTGGAGGGGACAATTTGAAACTCGTCATGCTTTGCAAATCTGGAGGTTGGCTTCTTTGTGTTTAATGTGGTGTCTTTGGCGAGAGTGGAACGCTTGGAGTTTTGAAGATCGTGAGAGTGTTTTGCTAAAGATAAAGAAGATGATGCTATAGTTCCTGTACATGGAAAGTGGCTTGAAATAGTGTGAATGTCTCTAATTTTTCTGAATTTTAGGAGTTCTCTTATATACTCCCTATGTAATAGAGTTGCGCCCCTCTGCACTTTGATTAAATATACATTGCTTATAAAAAAAAATAATAATAATTAATAATTGGGTAAATTACACTTTGCTCCCTCCTCCAAAAACTACCACCCCATTTGCATTTACACCTCCAAATTAAGACTCACTGCAACTTAGACCTATAAACTATGAAAATCTTTCAAATTACCCCTATATCAGATTTGACTATTAGTTTAAGATGGAAAATGTCACACGTGACTAGCACGTGCGTTAAAGACGTTTATGCTACAAATTACCTCCATTTTGCAAGTATCAATTATGAAATTGCCACTGTGCCATATGATGAGCTGCTTCAGACAGGTTAACAAAAAAAAAAAAAAAAATTGAATCGAACAAGGGGGTGGCTTACTATAATAGAGGGGGAAGTCACGTGGCCACCCCTACCGTAATAGAAAAGGTGGCCGTGCGGTCACACCTTACCACAACAAAAAGGTTAACTTGTGGCCACCCCTTACCATAATTGAAAGGCCCCCCTACCACAACAGAGCCACTGCCCCTTAAAATAGCAAAGGGGGTGGTGGCGCAGCCACCCCTTAGCTAAACAGATGCGTCAATTTTTGTTTCTTCTTCTTCTTCTTTTTTTTTTTTCTTTTTTTTTTTTTTAATCACATTATGTTTTCCATCTAAAATAACAGCCAAATTTGACACAAGTAGCAGCTCGAAACATTTTGGTAGTTTATAGGTCCTAGTTGCAGTAAGTCGTAACTTGGAAGTGTAAGTACAGTTAAGATTTTATGTTTTGGGGTAAAAGTGTAATTTACCCTTAATAATTGTATTCGAATAAAATAGAATGAAAACTAAAGGGGAAAATTTACTTACCACCCTCAAACTGACAATCCTTTTGCACCTGTACTTCCAAACTACCATTTGTGACACTTGACCCCTACCAACTACCATTTAGGTGTAAATAAACCCTTCTATTAGTTGGTGGTTAAAATAGACGGAAATGGAACATGTGACTTTTATTTGCAAAATTGTGACTTGAAATTGCAAAAATGCCCCAATTGTAGATGTTTAATTGACTTAATTACCCTCATAGGCATGTAAAAAAAAAATGCAACAATTTTTTTTTTACCCACAGCCACTCCAAAACCCTTGGGGGTGGCCAAACTACTTCCGAAACACATGCAGGGTGGTCAACACCACCACCCCCCCCCCCCCCCCCCCCCCCCCCCACCACCACCACCACCACGTGTTTTTGAGGAATAGTTTGGCCACCTTGAAACCCTTGACAGGGTGGCTTAAACCACAACAAACACCAAGCTGCAAGAGAGAGGGTGGCCACCCCCCCCCCCCCCCCCCCCCCCCCCCTTTTTTTAACCCCCCCCCCTTTTTTTAATGCTTCAACCATAGGACAATTTCGACTTCTCAAATCTAAAATATGCACGTGTGTGACCTGTGTTATTTTCTGTCCATTTCAACACAAACAACTAACGGAGAAATCCTTTTGTAACAAAGTTGTAGTTGGAGGGGGTGAAGTGTCACAAATAGTAGTATGGGGGTGCATATGCAATAGGGATGTTAATTCGAAACGAGTAAGTATATTTTCCTCTTAGATCAATTTAATAACTGGATAAATTGATTTTCTTAAGGGTTAAATCCAAAATCGGTCCTTGTGCTTTTGATATTTATCAAATCAAAACTTGGATTTTCAAAAGTGATAAAATTGGTCATTGTGCTTTCTAACTATGTAAAATCACTCCATCCATCTACTTCGCCATCGAGTTGTTTGCCAGTTGTACTAGAGAACCAGGTTGTCCAATTACATTATGCAACGTGTACTAACTCCATGTAAGCATTGTCAAATCAGCACACATTGCCAAATCAGTGGTCGGTCTGTACATCTTTGCCATATCAGCATATCCCCTAAGGAAGGAAAGCATGGAGGTGGGAAAATCCCCCTCTGCGAGTGGTGGTGGGGTTCTCCGGCAACCCACCCCTACGAAGGTGGGGAACCTGATGCAATCAAATAATAAAAAGAAACAAAAGAAAAGAATATGGGCTACTTCGAGAGAGCCGTGATCTCCAATGGCTACTTCGAGAGAGCCTTGATCTCCAAAACAACCAAAAAGGTCTAAGTTTTCATAATATTCAGCATGTTTATTCAATGAGTAGGATTACACTTAAATAAATGACGGCTAGGTCATAAGACATAACCATTAGGTCTAGCAGTCATAACACAATGTAGGAAAATAAACTAAGGAGGAAATAACTAATGGAAAATACATTCCTTATTAAACTAAATACTAAGGAAATAAAATATGGAGAATTAAACTCCTTATTCCAGCCGGCTTGGGGTTGCTTGGTGGCTACGGTAGTGCCACCTAGCCCTAGGAAAATCTGAACGTATCAGAACCCTCACCCTGCAGAGGTGGTCACAGGGGTGGGGCTCCCCTACAACCCACCCTCTCCCGCGCTAGGGTTGGTCGCAGGGGAGCCCTATGCCCTTGGACGCACCCTTTCATGGGAGGATTGCGGAAACGAAACCACAGGAACAAGCGGCAAAAGATCTTCAAGCGAATCTAAGCTGGCATACTCATCTTCAACTTCATGGTCTTGGTGACGATGCTCATCGTCTAGACCATCCTCCAACCCAGCAAACCCTGGTTATCCTCTAGGATGCCACTGTCTATGCCTTCAACCTATCCTCCCCAAATCTCCTCACCTCAAACTTCTCCCTCCTAAAAGCCCAATAACAAGATCAACGTCTACTACGACAGGCTTGACGTCTACGCCTCCTATTGCAACCAGCAGATCACCTCCGCATTGTGATCACCTCAACACAGGAGAGGGTGGGTCATGGGGGACCCCCCACCCCGGCGACCACCTCTCGACCACCTCCTCCCGTCTGTCCCCCTGCAATAGAGGTGGTCTCGCAAGTGTGGGGGGTCCCCTGTGACCCACCCTCAGGTGTTCGCAAAGGTGGGCGTCCCTCGTGACCCACCCCAGCACAGAAGTGGATGGAATGAGTGATTTTTCTCGCCCTGAAAGCTCAATGACCAATGTTATCACTTTTGAAAAACCAACGTCTGATTTGATAAACATCAAAAGCACATTAACCAATTTTGGATTTAACCCTTTCCTTAATAAAGAAAATGGTAAAATTTTGAAAATTTTGGTAGCTTAGTAATATATATATATATATATATATATATGAAGCCTTTTGCTGGTATGTATGTGTTTAGGATCTGACTTTTTACGAACTTTGTTGGGTTTAGATCTGATTTACTGTTAGTGTTCCTAGATTTGGGTTCTGGGTATTGTTTGGATTGTACCTTTAGCTTTTTTTGTAGTAGTAGTAGTTATTGGCAGATTGGAATGATATGTTTTTTGCTGATATGTATGTATTTGGATCTGACTTTTTTATGTGTGTGTGTACATATATATAAGAGGTGAAGGATTTCTAGAATTGGTATCTTCTCGAACAAAAAATGAGCTCTAGGGAATTTTTTATAAGAAAGTATGAGCACATTAGTGTTAACATGAGGCGTAAGTCATTTTAAGCCCTAAATGCCTCATTTTTCGCTAACTTTGAAATTCATTTCCGTTGACTTATATTTTTCGTCCGCACCAAATACTGAAAATTACTGGAAACGTTTTTGAAATAAGCTTTTACGTTGAAACAAACGGAGCCCAAGTGGAAACTAAATACGGTCTTCTTTTCTCCTTTTTGTCTTCATACCTGCACATTTGTGTAGAGTTTTCCTGTTTAGATTTCAAGTTTCATATTAGCTTTTGGATTGTTGAAGCCGTGCTCTGTGTTTATAAATCTAATACTTTATCATTACTAAGAAGGCCTAGTATTCATCCTGGGGAAAGTGCTCTCCATTTGGATGTTTTGATATCAAGCTGAGTTCTTTAAGGTTATTTTCTTCTTTTTCTCTAGGCTCTTTTATGGTTATGTTCTTCATTTATGTATTTATTTGCATTATTTTCTGAAATAAGATTTATTATGAATTCTCTTCAGCTTGTTTTGATTGTTGAATAATTTTTTGTAATTTCCAAAATCTTCCTCTTATGGCTTTTGTTTGACAAAATGGTGTTTGCTTCATGGGAATTTTGCTCTATTCCTCTAGGTCGGATCCTTTGTACCAGCATCATCAGCAAAACTCCATGTGCTAGATGGTATCTACACCCGAATGGGTGCTTCTGACAGTATCCAACAAGGGAGAAGCACCTTTCTAGAAGAGTTAAATGAGGCTTCATATATACTCCACAATTGCACAGCACGTTCATTGGTTATCATTGATGAACTTGGGAGAGGCACAAGTACACACGACGGTGTAGCTATTGCTTATGCTACATTGCATTATCTGCTAGAGCAAAAAAGATGCATGGTCCTCTTCGTCACCCACTACCCCAAAATTGCCGATATTATAACTGAATTTCCAGGCTCTGTCAAGGCCTACCATGTTTCATATTTGACCTCACATAAAGAATCGGAAATAAAGGACTCAAAATCAGATCATGAAGACGTCACTTACCTATATAAGCTTGTCACTGGTGTTTCAGAGAGAAGTTTTGGGTTTAAGGTTGCACAGCTTGCACAGGTAACTTGAGATCTCTGTCCCTCCCTCCCTCTCCTCTCACTTTTGTGTTGTGATTCAAAGTATATATTCTCCCCCATATGGTAGATTATCAAAATGGATTTCCTGTGTTTACATGATGAGGGGGAGCCTATTTTGCAATTGCTTTGACATTTCGGATCATTCTGACCTAAGTTTCTCATTTGTTACATAATTGACTCTTGTTTAAGTTAAGTGGGCACTCATGTTTTTCAGCTACCTTCAGCATGTATTGGTCGAGCCACTTTCATGGCTTCCAGGTTGGAAGCTTTGGTAAGATGCAGGGCAGGAGGGAGATCAGGGAAAAAACAGTTGCTAGATGAAGTGCTGATTGATTGTGAACAGAAAGCACAAGAGAACATGTTGGGAACTCCTGCGTGCTTCCGTCCAGGACGGACAGGGGAATTAGAAGATATAAGTATTGGTTACAAGGAATTCTTTTTGAACTTGGAAGCTGCAATATCTGATGATGCAAGAAGCTTCCAGCTTTTAAAAGCTACTAGGAGCATTGCAGAGGAATTAGTAAGGTTAAGATGAAATTGGTTAGTTTTGTTTTCCTCTCTTTTCTTTCTTGAATTCGTTCTTCAAAGAAACATTTCTTAGTAGGACGAACAATTTGTGCTATTTTCGTAGTCTTGGTTGGTGGTGTTGCTGCAGTCAATTTTCATGCCCGGTAGTGGGCCGTTGTAGTTTCTATCACATTGCATTATGGAGTTTTTTTTTTTTTTTTTTTTTGAGGAAATTGCATTATGGAGTTGTGATATGTCCATTGAATTTTGTGTTTTTTTTTTTTTAATCATTATTTTTCAGATAAAAGGCCATTCCTGTTGTTCAAAAAAAAAAAAAAAAAGGCCATTCCTGGAAGCGAGTGGGGCACATGCATACTATGGCGAGGAGAGCAACAGTAAAGCGATCGTGGCAGAGTTCAAAATGAGGATTTCTTCTGTTTTGTATATAACATTTTTGTGTATTTTTTTTTTTTTTTTTTTATTTCCAGTACATTTCCGCTCTCTCTCTCTCTCTCTCTCTCTCTCTCTTTCTCTCTCTAACAGTTAAATGTAATCTCATTTTTATTTTATCTGCGCAAATTACCATATGTTGTAATTAACACAAGATTCTCCTATTTGGTATCAAAATGAAGAATTTCTTCTGTTTTGTAGATAACATTTTTGTGTAATTTTTTTTTCCTTATTATTTTATTTTTTCAGTACATTTCTCTCTCTTAGAAAAATGTAATCCCATTTTCCTCCATTATTAGTATTACTCTGCGTACATAGACATCTTCTGTAGAGTTTCATATGCAGTAATTCTTAAGGCCACTTCTCAATCATGTTGGGAGTGAAAAAGTGGTAGCATATTCAAATTAATTCATGCTATAGCCTGAAACTGCATGAGATGAATCCATGTTCTGGCTTGCTCCTTACTTTACTGAAATCCAACTTGAACCTGAAACAGGCCTCAGCACTATCTCCAAGAGGCCAAGTTATTTCTAAAGAATGAAATTGCAGCTAAATATCCAAGTCATATGCCCCTTTAAGTTCTTGACAAACTGATATTTTCTATTTGAATAGATCTATTCCTCACACTCATTTTATTACACCCATTTTATACTGACTGATGTGACATGGGTTGAATGGTCACTTAAGAAAAATAAAATTTTCTACGTCCATCCAGCTCATATCAAGTCAACGGTGTGAAGTGAGTGAACACATTACTCTTAGCTCAAAACGTAAATAAATACATAAGATACAGTTTGTATCTGGGACCTCCCACAAACAAAATCAGAATCTACTAGGAATGTCAAAACCCAGGGAACTAATATATGAGAAAGAATGAATTTGAACTAAATTTGAGCCTTATACAATAATTTATCCAGTATCATTGCACTACATCTAAATATGATTTTGATACACTACAGTATCTCTACTACCAAAGAGGAAACTTAAGAGATACAAGACACAAAAACAGTGTCATTGGGAGGAATTTCAAACTAGGACTACATTAGATTTCTTCCTTTCTACAGAATTTGACCTTCATGGATGTTCAGGGGACATCATCCCTAATGCTGGCTAAGAATAACCTCAGTTCTCTTGCCTTCCTCTCATGTTCAGGTGACACATCAGTTTCCGACTCACTCAAATCAATCACATCAATATCTTGACAATTTGATTGTGGAAATTTGGAAACAGTATGGTGTTGTCTTGTTGGGGGAGGGCTTAAGAGGTCAATGACCTCACTTTTACCAACTTGATAGCAAGACATATCACCATTGCAGTTAGCACTGCACTTTGGATCAAGTAACATATCTTGGTTTGTTAGATCAACTTCTGTTGCAGCAGTACAGTTTCCTGATATCAACACAGAAGAAAAGGAGGGATCATGAACAGAACTGCTTCCCAATTCAATGTCAAGTAATAGTCTTTGGAGTTTTAGATCAATTTCAGCCACAGAAGATCCCTTTTCTGATTTCTTTTGCCTGGCTTTTCGGTGATTTTGTTTCTTCTCTTCAGCTTTTCTCTCAAATTCCACAATCTTCTCAGGACAGGCACTTGAGACAAATAAAAGTAAACAAGATAACAAGTATCGTGGTATTAGAAGATATTAGATTGTTAATAGGAGACAGTATTATATGCTTATCCAGAATATCCCTAAGAAATTTCTGGGAAATGGTTGTATAATTTTTGCTACTTTGATTCAATAAGTAGAACTGGACACCCTCTTGCGCCTAGACAACGTCAGAAAAACATGTAAACAGAATTAACCTTTTGCAAGAAGTTCACTGCATAATGATACAATGGATTAATAACAGTCCTCTTGATGTGCTCCTCTCAATGCATTATTTTGAGAGATTTGTTATATTTGAACACATTCTTTTTTTTTACTTGCATATTTGGCAAAACTCCAAGAACAAAAACTAGGAAAAAGGAAAAAATATTTTATTGGTTCTCGAAAAACCTAAGTTTCCACTAGAAAGCATCCCGCACTTCCAAGTTGCATTCTCAAACAAAAAAAAGAGCTTTCAATGCTCATGCAACCCGACACCCCTCTGATTAGATGCAGCACCATCCAACAAGAATTAAGTCACTACATTATAATTAAACTCAATACCTCTGTACGAGCTCTGATGGTACTATGGAAGTTTCAATTCCATCTAAATTCTCCCATGAAACCTCATAACAATCTCTTCCTTGAGCCCTTCGGTGCTTGATAATTCGAGCTAAAGGGCATTTTACTGGCATCTGCAATTGGGAAATATTGCTAGTAATATGAAAGGGGAATGGAAAACCAAATACACCACAAAATGGTTGAGGATAGAAAAGTACAAATAGCATATTCACTCAGACTTCATCAACTGTGTTTTTTAAATAAGAAAGGGCAATTTGCATCCTATGGACAAAGTCATTGCACTGTATAATGAAAAATTTAAAATCAGAACTTATTTTCAACTGTAACTAAAATAAAAGGATGCCAGAAATGCTTCTTGGCATAATGCAATGAAAAGAGCTAGTCGCTCCAATTTTGATAATTGTCCAAGCAAAAGGATAGAATATGCTTTCAATATAACGCAAATCACAACGAATTTTTCAATCTTTTATGAGATCCCAAACATGCCATTGTCAAAATATTCCAGGTTAGGACTAACAGTACAACCACGGAAGTTTGAAGAACATGAATGACCGAACAGAATCCTCTCATATCATAATTTTGTCTTGAGTAATGCATTAAGAATAAAGAAACAGGAAGAACTAGTGACAGAAAGAACAGTAGTACCTTGTGCAGTGGAAGCTTCAGTCCTAGATCTGATGAAGTGGAACGCAAATTACAAAATCGCCGTAAATCTCTTTCAGCAATCTTTGGAAGGATATACTCATCTGAGCCATGAATCATGAATAAGCTAACAAAATACCGACAAGAAAGCCAAAAAAGAAAAGGAAAAAAGAAACAGAAAATGAACAAAGATTGAAAAGACCACTTTGTGACTTAGGAACTAGGAAAGGAAATGTTACAGATAACATATTTTATGATACTCTATAACGTCAAAGTCCAAAATGATTTTGGACAAAGATATGAGAATGGTGTCATGAAGAGGACACAACATGTCCAACACAGCAACTCCGAAACATCAAGAAATATTGACAGAACTATATGTTTGTCTTTATGAAGTTATAATATTAAACATGTCTTGATCTATGTATAGGTTTGGGTTTTAGTTTTCTTATGGAGACCATACTTAGTACATTAACTATGTATCTAGGAAGCACTAATACTAATATTAGTACAGACGTTGGAACATCATTTCCTAAAATGTAGGATATGACAAAACATGTATATCATAGGTAATTATTATATCATTACATATGCCAGCTTCTACTTTAAAAGATGAAGAACAAACACCATAAGGATAAAATAGCTACAAATAACCAAACTTTTGAGCCAAAGAAAAACACAAGAAGATATGATCCACACCTCATGTTTATCATTTATAGAGATTTGGAATTTTGAGACCCACCCCCCCCCCCCCCCCCCCCCCACCCTCCCCCGCGCGGACCCCCCAAGTTTTTTAAGTATTTAAGAATTTTATAAAAAGAAGTACAGGTGGTGTACAATGTTTTTTTTTTTTAGGTAACTACAACAGGGGGTATACAAATCTGTGTTCTCCCTCATGTACATTTAAATACCCACTTTTTCTGAAGAAAAATCTAATTTTACCCCAAACCTATCTGTGCTGTATCCATGCTCTATTCACGCTGTTCCCAAGCCATATCCTGTTGAGTCCATATAATATATGTCTAATACGTATCCCGTTTACCCGTATCATACATGTGTTACATATGGGAATAGCAGGTATTTTGAAATCTGTGCTTCCTAGCTATGTATTTAGTTTCGTCACAGAAAAAATGTGTAACACCCATAAGATTCTGCACGTATCTTGGGTAACCGGAGGTGAATTCTTTTATAACTCCACAGGCAAGTGTTCCACACAGGTGGATACAGGTTCATGCTCTTGAAATGTTCAGCATGACAATTCTCAAATATAAATGTCCTACAACTATAGCATATTTTCTTAATCAACTGAGATTTAGATTCCAGAATTTGAAGACTTGCACAACTTTAAGCCACTGAAGTAATTTGCAAAACATTGGCCATTGGAAAAATCCAACGTTCTGAATTCGCTTGAGAATCTTGTTTTGGTATTAACTGAGGACAGTAGACAAAAACCTTGACTCCCATTTAGCCACTACAAACTCTTAACTATTTAAGACAATCAAAATCTACACAATGCTTGCAAAATTCTTACATTTGATGTATGTATGCAAGAGCATATAAGGCATCAATATATAAGTGAGGGAACAAATGAAGAACCTGTTTTCTCTGGAGGCCACCCAAAGAACTGAGCACATATCTGCTGAAGTTTGGCACGTTGAAAAGGATATTGAGCAGAAGCCCTACAAAGGTGAAGCATTTAAAATGTAACTTCACTCTCTGGCTTTCACATTATAATAACCAGCCCAGTTCTTGATAGGATAAGAACAATAAAATCAACAACTTAGCCAGCTGATTGTAAGCTGACAGCTTGAGTTTCACTGCTTTTGGTGCACCCTATTGACCTGTTCACAGGTTCAGATGGATGTATATGTCGTGGCACAAGAAATTGAGGTATCTAGCACTACAAGACTCCAGCACAATTACATGGTGATTCTCATTCAAATATCAGGTGCAGGCGCTTATGAAGCATTTTGTATGGGCTAGTGACCAAGCTTGTAGTAGCCAATGAGCTTTAGCTGAAATGGTACTTCCTCCCTTGGTAGCAAGGTGGAAGATAAGGGCCTAGGTTCAAGTCCCACCATGTGTAAATTACCAATCAAAAAAAAAAAAAAAAAGTGGCCTCTAGCTAATCTGCTGGAGGTAAAAAAAGGGGTAATATGAGCTAAATTTAGCTAATATAAACATTTTCCCTAGTCTGTTGAGATGCTCTCATATGTGCTATCATCAAAAAATGAAAAAAAATTAAATTAAATTAAATGTCAAAATAACAAGAATTCATATGCTACAAATCAATTGTAAAATCAAGTAACTAAAATCTAAAATTATAATTCATTATCGGGTATTAATACATATATAGAAAACTAATAGATATCAATATTTCCAAAATTATAATGGAGCCAGAGAGACTGCATTCTTTTTAAGAATTTTATCTAATTACTCCTTTCATCGAGATACATCTTGAATTCCCATGTCTAGAAAATTATCAAAAGTAACAATTTTTTAACTGTTTAACTTTCTTAGCGCTACAACGGTCATTATTATTAAAGAAAGGACAGAAAGAGCATTGAGCGCTAACTGTCATTAATATTATTATTATTATTATTATTATTTAGAAAAAATAAAGAAGCTGTCTGCAATCTTGCAAGGCACCAAAAACAAAACCTAATAATATAGTGCATTGCTCATCATTCTCCCATATGCAGCAACTAGCATCTGTACATACAACGAAACTGATGTTTACCTATGCACGGTATCAGAATCTACCGAGTGACACTTGGGCTTCAAATAAGCATTGATAACTTGCAAGAACTGATCATTGCTTTGTGAATCGTGCTCACTTCCTACACAACCATAAAAAAATTCAATGGTAACAGCAATGTAAACTCTTCCATTTTGTCAAACCAAATATTTGGAACTGAAGATCAACATATAAGCATCTAGCTAGTTTACACACATACCCACACAGGCGTGGATTAAATGGATCTATTTATAATTGTATATATCTCTATAACTGGGGCATAAAACAAGCCTCCCACTTGGAATGACATAAATCCAAGAAAAGCATGAGAAAAATGTTCACCTCCACATCAATATAACCAACATATCCTCATCAACAACAAAATATATGGAAATATAATTATTTCCAATACGATTTGAAACTATACAAAAGGTTAGAAAAACTTTGTCCTACCCATTAGACTAGACATTTTTTTCGCAAGTTTAATTTTCACATTTCTTGTTAAAAAATATTAATAAGTGAGAGAATTCCAAGAATCGCATGTTCAATTCAATAATGCATTAGATTATTACATTAAACTAGATTACTTAAAATTAATCTTAATAGATAAATTCTCACTTTCTTGCTTTCAAAAAGTGAAGGGAGCCTGACTTAAGGTTTTCACGTCAAGCGTGAACCCAGAGCTAACTGGTTTTCTCGAAATGTGTTAAGACACAGCAGTTGATTTGACATCCACATGTAAAGCACTAGTTGAGTGTGGACCATGAGAGTAAGCTCTAAATTCTAGATCACCTAAAAATAACAAGGGCCAAAGTCGACCAATGAGAATATGGTATATGTAGACACACATAATGCAATTATCTATCATGTCAAAATATATCTACTAAAGCATTTAATAGAGAAACTGCCAAAGTCATCTTAAAGACAGCAGAACAGCATCTAGGTAAAGCACTATTTGAGTGTGGGCCACAAGAGCGGTATCCAATCAAGGGAAACTCTGAATTCTAAATGACCTCAAAATAACAAGGGTCAAGGTCGACCAATCAGACAATGGTATAGATACACACATACTGCAATTGTTTATCATGTCAGAATATCTACTAAAGCAGTTAATAAAAGATCTATCGAAGTCATCTCAAAAACCCTTTTTTATATGAATTTATCTCAAAGCTCAAAGAGCATTATCCTATATTTCCATCTACTTAAGCACAAATAAATTTAACTTAAGCACAACTATGAACGCATGAAGTCTTCATTTTGGAGACTGACAAAAGTCTCCTAAAACAGCATAATAGACAAGCAGGCCAGTTACATGAACTGATAGGTTTCTAAGATTCACCATTAATATTTATCTCTTGATCCAGTGAGTTCTCCTTGTCATTGCCCTTGGAAACAGGCCCCTGTTTCTTTGAACCTCTTTTCTTCTTTACAAAGGACAGTCCTTCAGATGCAACTTTTTGAAGGACAACATTGTCTCCAACGGATTTAACAATCTGACAAGCCGACTCCTAAAGAGAAAGAAAATTTAGTATTACAGCATAAGCTTCGATTTACCATTCTAAATGCAATCTGACAAGTGAAAAAAGAAAAATGTAGTCTACCAAAGAGAAGGAACAAGTTTAGAACTTACGGGACCCAGACCATAAACTCCTTGGGAGTAGTCACCACCAAGAAGTAGGGCGAGGGTAATCTGAAGATTACAATTCACTGAGTCACCAAGCTTGTTAATAGAGAAAGAATCCCAATCCCATTTGAATATGTACAAACATAATCCTAAATAAATCTGTTCATAAATGCCATTCCTTGCGGAGAAAATGAAGTAGCTTATGACTAATGTATTTACAGCAAAGCTTCACACAAACACATGTGAACAATTCCATATGAGTAGCTTCTCGAAGAACAATTCCTAAAAGAGAAAATTAACTCTTGTCATGTATAGGAGCTAAATGAGAGATTCCTGCCATATCTTAAAGCCAAGCACAACTGCTTTTACAGCTTAAATGTCAACCTCTTGTTCTCTCGAATTTGCCCATAATTATGGCGTTAATTGAAAAAATAAACTTTGAAGATACTACTATGCATCATGATCACTCCTCACTCAATTGCATACCAAAAGAATTATCAAATCAACCAGAACGAAAAGGCTCCATCATTACATTTACATTTACAAGACAGCTAGAAATTACCAGTGAGTTCCTTCCAAATCCAAGCTGTCCCTCAATGTCTGCCATTTCATAGCAGACGACATGGCCGCCATCTCCTAATTTATTAGAAAAAATGGATTCCTAATTAGTAAGCAGAAAATAATTCAATCTAAGGAAAGTCAAGAGACAAGCAAATGAGCATCTACGAACCAAGGCAGATATCCCTATACACTGTCCTTGCACCAAATAGGAAGACATCAGAATCCGAAGTGAAACATCCATCCTAATAGTCATTATGGAAATGTTAATGACAATTGAAAATGATGATAACAATGTTGATGATGTTTACGATGATAACAAGATGGTACACATTATGAATCTCCAGTGGACATCCGATACTCCTATATAACTAACAGTAAAAAATTTCCACTCACACATAACGATTCTGAGTTTAACAAAGCACACTGTGCTTCCGCCTCCTCAATCCTGAATTTAGATGAACATAAAAATATATAGAGTTGGTCCAAATCTTTTCGTTTCCAATAGAAGATAAAAGGGGCAAAACTACCTAAAATGTATGACAATTTAGTGTAACAGTAAAGATTACCCATCTAAACAAGGGATACCAAGTGCCACGGCCAAAACTTTTGCCTCTTTGATCATGCATGAAAACTCAGATCCCATATTTCTTCGTAGTGAGGTCACCTTCTGCAAGTTTCTTTCATCTAGAGTAACCTGCCTTCATAAACTAAAAGAATTTAGTATGAAGAACTAAAAAAGTGTAAAGAAGGTATACAACATGGTCTATTGCATACAAGGATTATCACCTCACTTCCTGAATTTAAGCGGCGCCTATAAGTTGATAGCTTAATAGCAGGAATTGATCCATCTACAGCCAATAAAGATAACTTAAATTTCAGAAACGTAGTCAAATGCTCTGGAAAGCAAAGACATCTTAACTAAATACATTCTTTTTCATTTACGTAGATAAGCAAAAATTGACATATTAACCATAAAGGAGCTGAATCCCATGTACTTAGTATAAGTAGAGAGCCTCACTTCAGAAGAGAACAAAAAAAAGTACTGAGACATAGAGACAAATTATTCTTAAAAATCAAGCCCATTGATAATTCTTTTACAAGAACCAAACATCCAATCTTCACAACTATGAAAATGTCAAATATCAGCAAATAACAGAATTTAAAACACAATTGAAGAGAACCCAGGAAAACAAAAGGAAAAAAAAAAAAGGGGGGGGGGGCACGCAAGTACCTGTAACGAAAATTAGGCTGCAATTAAGAGCGATGAGAGCTCTGAGGCGATGAAAGAGACCTCTAAGATAAGACTTCTCCTTCATAGAGGAGTGCGATTTATTTACGTTTTGAAGTTGAACCATCCAGCAGGAGAGATCTATGCACAACCTCTTGTTCCTAACCCCAAAATCAAAAGCATATTCATATAACCCATAATTCTTTTTTCCAAAAAAAAAAATGGAAATAAGGGAAAAAAGAGTGGGAACTTACTGGAGATGGTGGAGTGGGAAAGTTTTCTTGCATGATTCTAGGATATCCCATAAGTTCTTCACACCCATGTCGATGTCGCTGTGCGTTTGGGGGGGGGGGAGAGAGAGAGAGAGGGGGGGGGGGGGGGGAGGGAATTTCGAATTTTTAGAAGGTTAAATTTTGAAAACTGGAATTTTATCCGTTGTACCGGATGAATAAGAACTCAGTTATATTGGGCTACCTGAAACCTGCCCAGGCCCAGCCTCGGGCTCACAAAAATTTGATTTACTTACAAAAATTTAATTAAAAAAAAAAAAAAAAAAGACATTTGATTATTTTAGACCGTGTTTATTTCAACTTAGAATTTAGAAACGTTTTTTAAGAAAATATTCTGTATTTATCTCTTTTAAATTATCATTCAATTATTAATGTCCCTCCAAATTATCAATTGTGTCAATATCTCTCCTTAAATTATCAAAAAATGTCAATATCTATCCTAAGAGCTAAGGCCAACAAAAATGACCCATAAATTTTTCATTAAGACAAAAAATGTCTTTATAAATTCGAAAAAATAAATAAATTAAAAAACTAAAATTAAAAGATAAAAAATTAAAACTAAAAAAAAAAATTGAAGAAGAAACTAAAAAAAAAAAAAAAAGGAAAAAAATTAAAAAAAAAAAAAGAAACGAAAAAAAAGAAAAAAAGAAAAAAGAAAAACTAGTTTTTTTTTATTTTTTGTATAACTTTTTTGTTATTTTATAATTTTTTAGTTTTTTTTTTAATTTTAATAATTTTATGAAGGATATTTTTGTTAATATGTGAGACATTAATTTTTTTTTGATAATTTAGGGGGAACATTGATACAATTGATAGTTTAAAAAATATTGACAATGAGATAATAATTTGAAGAGGTTATATGTACTTCTCTATATATACATAAATATTTTTTGGGTTTGGTACAAAAATATTAGTTAATGGAAAATATTTTCGAATTACATATCTTTAGTTTTCGAGTTAAGGTTAAAAAATAGTAAAATATACTGTAGATTAAATTTATAAAAGTGTCGTGGTTTCGTCATAACTATTCAAAATATTTTTAATAATAACTCGTATCATAAATTTGAGTTCTCCCTCCCTAAGACCAAAAATCATCCCAAAATATTATCAATATTTAAAAATATAAATCCCAATTATCCCTAATCTTTTCGAAAAAAAATTATGAATCGGGCTTAGGGTCCATTTAGGTTTATGATTTCAAAAAGTAATGATTTTAAAATTTGCGATTTGAAAATGTAATTGTTAAAAACGCAGTTAAGCATTTGGCAAAATCGCAGTTTGACCTTTAAAATCATAGTTTAGCCTTTTAAAATTGTGTGTTTTCAAAAAAAAAAAATGATTGCCTACTATTTGAAAATGTAGATTTTTCTACATTTTCAAATCCCAATTCCCAACAATTAATTTTTTATGATTTAGTTTAGAATTGTATTTTTTGTCTACGAAATCGCAATGTGAAACACACATCCTTAAAATTACGTATTTGAATCTTTCAAATCTTGTAAAAGTAAGGAAAAAAATGTCCAACAAAAAATGTAAAAAGACAATTTTATCTCTACTTTACATTGACAAGGTACTCTCCCGTTCATTTGAATTGGAGAATCTGTTTCCTGCCATTACAAATTTACAAGGTCATAACACATTGAAAACCCGTTGTGGCCGTTCAATAGCATCTTAATTCCTATCCACCTAATTCCACTTTTTACTCTGGACTAAAAGTGAAAATATGAATGCGGATGCAGTTATTAGCAATATTCGCATCCATATTCGCAAAATGCGATTATCACTTTCAGGTATTCGTATCTGTATAATGCAATCAATATCCGCATCCGTGTGGTTATTGTGGTTATTATCCGCTATCCGTGTATGAGGTTATTGGCATTTTAGATTACTATCTAAATCTATATGCAATTGTAAATAGACAAAAATTCCCTACAAACCGGTTTGTAGGAAATTTCGTACAACCCACATATAAGAGTGATATGTGTCATTTAAACATGTGAGAAGCAAATTATCTATATAGTTTAAAAACTTTATTTTTTAAAAACATATCCAATTTGCAGCTCTTTTTTTTTTATCTCTAGGGGATTCCTGAATCCATAGAGGAGAAAGTAGTTTTTTTCTTGTCTTTGTTGATTGGAAAGAAGAGTTCTTGATTATTTCACTATGGCGGATGATCTCATGGTGAGTTGGAAGAATTTCTTGCTATCAGAGGAGGAGAGTATATTGGTGGAGGCGACTGATTAGGGGCAGAACCACATTGTTGACGGAGGTAAATCTTGTATGGTGAGGAAGTTATTTGTGGATCGTACTATAGGGAAGGATACTATAAAGTCTACGTTACTGCGGGGATGGCGACCGGATGGAACAACTATGTTTAAAACACTAGGGGAAAATCTATTTCTCTTAGAGTTTGAACATGCGTGGGATAAGGAACGGGTCCTTGAAGGCCGCCCATGGGTGTTTGAGGGACAACTATTTGCTATGGAGGTGTATAATGGGTCTATTGATCCTGCTTGTGTAGATTTTGAATAGGTTTCATTTTGGGTTCGTATGCTCCATTTCCCTCTATCGTGCATGTGTGAAACCATGGGCGTTCAACTGGGCAGCTTGGTGGGACAAGTGGAGGGGGTCGAGACGGATGAATTTGGTGTGGGGTGGGGGGATTACCTTCGAGTGCATATCCGTTTGGACATTTCAAAGCCTATGGTGAGAGGTCGTTTGCTAAAGATTAATGGAGTTTCGACTTGGATTGCTTTTTAGTATGAGAGGCTCCCTAGGTTTTGTTTCCATTGCGGGGTGATTCGTCATGGGCTGGAGGGATGCTTGCATACAAAGGATCCTGTTTTGCAGGGTGTTTTCTCTAAGGTACAATTCGGCACCTGGCTTCGGGCCAATGCTGCTGGTCGACGTCCAATGGTTGGTAGGAATGCTCAGTTTTCTTTGCCCACAAGGACAGGATCCAGAGTGGAAGGACCAACTGGCAAGTCCATTGGGTTGGAGAGTCGTCCAATTCTACATATTGTGAGCCATGGTGGATCACATGCTTGTCTCTCTTCCTCAGTCAGGACCGACGATGGGAAGTTTTGGCCAGTGGGGGCGGGGGCTCAACCAGATAGTAGTTACATCCATTCATCAACTGGTCCCATGCAGGAGGGATTTCTGGCAACCCACGCTAGCGACTTCTCCTTAAACGTCTCCCCACGTCTACATGGGGGGAGGCTTAAGGACACGTGTTCCCTTAACACTGGTACCGTGTAGGAGGTTATTTCCAGTAAGGGCAGAAAGATCTAGGAACACATCCCCAGGTTTCCATATGTCTTGATGTAGTTCCGGTCCCAGTCAGCTCTTCCATGCAATGCTCTAAAGTGTCCTTGCAGGGGCAGGATATGTCAGCTGTTGAGAAGGATGTGGCTACAGATGTGGTGGATATGGTTCCGAGAGGTTCTAATCCGACTGCAATGGTGTTGGTGGCTAAGACTGACTCTTGTTTGTCTGTACCATCATCTTCTCCCTCTGCTAAGAAGGTGAGTTCTCAAGCGCAGGATTGCTTTGTTATGTTCAACGCCAAGCAAGGGCCACAGACTCAGTCTTTACGAAAGTGTAAGAAACAAGCACGAATATCAGTTAATGGATCGATATCTTCTCGATCGGTTGTGAGAAAGAGGAAACTGGGGCCTGCTAAGCTTTTGGCTACCCCGGAATCCATTCAAAAGAAATCTAAGGCAATGGCGGAGGCTGATGTACAGCCCCCCCTGCCGCAATGAATATCTTAAGTTGGAATTGCCGAGGACTTGGGAACCCATGGGCAGTTCGGGACCTTTGCCAGATAGTGAAGGAAAAGCAGCCTAGTTTTGTATTCCTTATCGAAACTTTATGTCGAAAACAATAGATGGAATGGATTAGAGTAAAGCTAGGTTTTACAGGCTGTTTTGTGGTGGACCCGATGGGGAGAAGTGGTGGGTTAGCTTTGCTTTGGCGGGAGGGGGGAGCTTTGGAGATTTTCAATTTTTCTGCTCGACACATTAACACCACAATCATGGATAGTTCGGGGCAACCTCATTGGAAGCTAACCTGTTTTTATGGGAATCCTGTGTGTGGCTAGCGTGTTGGCTCTTGGGAGTTGCTTCGTCATTTGCAGTCTTTTTCCCCTTCTCCTTGGATGTGTGTTGGGGATTTCAACGAAATCATTGAACAATCTGAAAAGGATGGGGCGACGCTAAGGGTGGAATCCTAAATGGATGGGTTTCGAACTATTCTAAAAGATTGCCACCTGGGTGATCTTGGTTATCATGGGTCGCATTTTATTTGGAGTAATCATAGAACCGATGCTACATTTACCAAAGAACGGCTGGATCGTGCCGTGGCTAATAGGGAATGGTTTAGCCTTCTTCCGGAGTTTATTGTTAACATTTTAGCAGTTAGAACATCCAATCACACCCCTGTATAGGTTTGTGTTGTTGCTGCCCTACCGGATCAGCCCCTTTTTCGGAGGGGTTTCAAATTTAAAGATAGTTAGACCTCGGATGCAGAATGGCTGGAGGTGCTAAAGGATGCTTAGGTAGAAGATATTCCTAGTGGGGAGCCTATGCTGTCAATTCAAATGAAGCTTTCCTCCTACCAACATTCTTTCTCTCAGTGGAGTTGGAAGAAGTTTGGCAATTCGGGCAAGGTTTCGAAACAGAAAACTCAATAGTTGCAGAGGATTCAACACCAAGAGAACCCCAGCAATATTGGCACTATCCAATGGCTTCAAGGTGAGATTGATGAGATATTGGAGAGGGAGGATATTAAGTGGAAACAAAGATCGAAGCAGAATTGGTACCGAAGGGGTGATCGCAACACTCAATATTTTCACTCTTGGGCTAATCATCGTTGTAAGGTAAATGGTATTCACCAGATTTGTGATGAGGAGGGGAGGGTTTGGAAGAAGAAGGCTGAGGTTAGTTCGGCTTTTATCTCCTATTATGAGACGATGTTTGCTTCCCAAGGTCCTTCTCGAGTTTCTGAGTGTCTTGCTCACATGGAACCTTCTGTCACTAATGAGATGAATACCACTTTGATGCAACCTTTTTGTGGAGGCCGAAGTCCATCTTGCATTGTCACAAATGCATCCTCTTAAAGCTCTGGGACCGGACAGTTTTCCTGCTTTTTTTTTTTTTTTCCCAGAAATCTTAGGCTACAACAGGCAGTGAGGTTAGTAGGGCAGTGCTACAATTTTTGAATGGTGCACCTTTTGACGCAAAGCTGAATGCAACCGACATTGTTCTCATACCAAAGGTTAGCTCTCCTACTAAGATCACGGAGTATCGTCCTATCAGTCTCTACAACGTGATCTACAAACTTATATCTAAAGTCCTTGCTAATCGGCTTAAGAAGGTTCTTCCTTATGTTATTTCACTGGAACAGAGTGCTTTTATCCCTGATAGGCTCATCACCAACAATTTCCTTGTGGCGTTTGAAACGTTGTACACGATGGATTCCCGGTTGAAGGGGAAGGAGGGTTTTATGGCCTTAAAGCTCGATATGAGCAAAGCGTACGATCGATTGGAGTGGGTTTTTTGGAGGCGGTTATGAGGAAGATGGGGTTTGCGGAGGGATGGATCGGCCTCCTAATGTCTTGTGTGCGGTCGGTCTCTTATTCTATCCTCATTAATGGGCAACCGCATGGCAATATCACACCATCACGGGGGATTCGTCAAGGTGATCCCCTCACACTGTACCTATTCATTCTTTGTACGAGGCCATGAGCTCTTTACTGCATTTCAATGAAAGGGAAGGCTTGTTGTTCGGGATTCCTATTGCCCGAGGCGGTATCACTATTAATCATCTCTTCTTTGTAGATGACAGCCTTCTTTTTTGTCGGGCTAACCTGCGAGAGTGGGGGAAAATCCAAGAGGTGCTCTCCTGTTATGAGGATGTGTCGGGCCAAAAGGTGAATCGTGGCAAGACCTCCTATTTCTTCAGCCGGAACACAGACCTAGCAAGGTGGAGCTCAATGATGGGTGCAGTGGGGGTGGCTTCTACTTAACATTATGCATGTTATCTTGGCCTCCTAGCTCTCATCGGACGGTCTAAGATCAGTGCTTTTAATGATATTGAGGGTAGAATTTGGCGCAAGATGAATGGGTAGCAAGAGAAATTTCTTTCCCATGCTGGGAAAGAAATCCTCCTCAAGGCTGTGCTGCAGGCTAATCCAATATACACAATGAGCGTTTAACTCCTTAATGGCCCTGTGCCGAGAGATTAACTCCTTAATGGCCAAGCTTTGGTGGGGCCGTAAGGAAAACATGTCCAAAATTGCTTGGTCAAGTTGGCTTAAGCTTGGGTGAAGCAGAGATTCGGGGGGGGGGGGGGGGGGCGCTAGAGATCTTGAGATGTTTAACTTGGCATTACTAGCCAAGCATAGGTGGAGGTTTATCCATCATCCTGAGTCGTTGGTTGTTAAAGTTTTTAGTGCTAAATATTTTCCTAGGGTGGATTTTCTGGAGTCTCAGTTTGGCCAAAGACCTTCCTTTGCCTGGAGATCAACCTAGAACTCGAAGATATTGCTAAATAAGGGGTTAATGTGGCAAGTGGGGACTGGGGAAAAAATTCGTATATGGCGGGACAAATGGCTTCCTAACTCCCTAATTCATGGTACATCCTATACATCTTTTTTGGCCAATGCTAATGCAATAGTCAATGAATTGATCAATTAGGACACAAATTGGTGGAACATACCGATGATTGAAAGCATTTTCCCAACTCCGGTGGTAGCTCAAATCTGTGGAATGGCCATTGCCCCCACGCTCCCAGCATGATCGATTGAGATGGCCCAATACTAAGAATGGTGAATATTCCGTACGAAGCGCTTATCATCTGGGACTTGAGAGCAGATCAAACAATTTGGGAAGCTGCTCTATGCCCGTGACGGCCAATCCTTTTTGGAAGCTTCTATGGAAGCTGAATGTTCCACGGGTGGGTCATCTCTTCTTGTGGCGAGGATGTAACAACATTTTACCCACGAAGGAGAATTTGTACCATCGGAAGGTTGTCTTGGAGCCTTTTTGTCCTCAGTGCGAAGTGGAGGTGGACACTTCTGGACACTTTCTTTGGCGTTACGCGATGTCTATTGCTGTGTGGGCTAAATGTTCCAAATGAATACAAAAGTGTACCATTGCCGAAGGGGATTTTTTTGGCAATTTTCCACGATTTGAGCTCTCTGTTGGAGGTCTCAGAGTTGGAGTTGATGGCAATCACGGTGCATAAACTGTGGACTCGCAGGAATCGGATTGTTTTCGGAGGTAAGCTTTTGCCCCCCAAGTGTTTGGTGATTGAGGCAAGAGAATCTCTCTCTGAGTTCCAACAAATTCGCTCCTCCCTGTCTTGCCCGGTTGTTGTTGTTGTCTCACCCCGTCCCTCTTTATGGGAAAAACCCCCAATTGACTGGATCAAAATGAATTGGGATGCGGCTCTTGATAAGGCCAAAAAAGTTATGGGGGTGGGTTTAAGAGCTCGAGATTTCAAGGGTAGAGTGAATGCTTGTATGTGTTCGCATATCCCGTATATTTTCGACCCTTCTATGGCGGAGGCTTTTGCAGCACGAACAGGGGTTGAATTATTGAAGGCTACGGGGTTTCAAAAGCTCAGAATGGAGGGGGATGCGAAGATGGTTGTGGAAGCTCTGAATTCGGATGGTCTTCAACCTACTTGCTTTGGCAGCATCATCGACGATACTCGATTGTTTCTTCAATTTATCTCTGAATGGGGCGTTTCTTACGTTAATCGCAATTGTAATGTTGTGGCTCATAGGTTGGCTTGTTTAGCAGCTCAACAGGGTCTTCATCGGGTCTTAAGTCTTTTCCTAACTTAATTTCAGAGCTTGTCCGTACTGAACAAGGGAGTTCTCCCTATTTGTTTTATTAGTTATGAAATTGATTTCAAAAAAAAAAAAAAAAAAACATGTGAGAAGCACATGTTTTTCTATTTGCGCTATTAAAATAACATGTGAGAAGCATATTCTATTAAAACATGTGATTCTCACATATCAAGAGATACATGTCAATCTTATGTGTGGGTTTTATACAATTTTCTACAAATCAGTTTGTAATAAATTTATGTCCAATATTATTTGCAAGCTTAAATAAATTAATATTTCATTTGTTACACAATTTACAATCATCAATCATAAATGGTCATTGTCTTATAGAGTAATCGGAATTTGGATTACCCAAAAAAAAGGAAAAAAAGAATGAGGTAAATGTAGTGAGATATTACTTTGAGATGATAATAAAAGAAACCTAATATAACCTAAAGGTTTTAAATTTACCAAATTTAAAATGACATCGTTTTAGTGAATTTAATTAAATATATATTATATATATAAAAAAAAAAATACGGATGCGATTAAAACCGTATCTACATATAATAAAAACCATATTTACATTCGCATAAACAAATAATAAGTTTTAATAATCGCATCAACATATACAAATAGCAAATAACAATTATATACGAATAATAGAAAAAATCAATTATTATTCGTTCGGCCGTAACACTTTCGGATTCCTCGAATCTTTGCTGGCATGTAAAGCTGAACAGTTCTTGGCAGTTCGTCAAAAGCCAATGCTAAAAGCCGTTTTAGTCATTCCAAAGGCTTCGCATCCGCTTTCCTCTCCTTTCTTCCCAGTTACGTCTTTTGAAACACGAAGAGATTAATGAAAAAAATAAAAAAAAAATAGTTACTCCTGAACTTCACTTATAAATACTTCCGACCACGAATTTGCGGTTAAAAAACTAGTTACATCTTTTGAACCATAAATTTTTACAGGAAGAGAGATTAGAATCCCTTATTATAAATCCATAAAATTTAAAGGGAAACTCCATTTTCTCCTTAATTGTTATTCATTTTATAATATATTTCTAAAAGTTTAAAACTTTTCAAATTATTGTATTAAACTTTAAATTTTTTACAATATCTCTCATCTGTTAAAGTATAGGGTTAAATCACGGCATAAGTTTTCTCAAATTTAAACAATTAATAAATTGCGTGGTTATTAGAAGGATTAAGTATAGTTAAAAAAAGGAAAAAAAGGGAGGGGGGGGGGGGGGGGGGGGGGGGGGGTCTTATTCCTTTTTGAACAGTCAGGACCCAGAAGACTTACAGCATCGAGATCCAACGCTACTGACATCTGAATTAAGGTCTCGATCTCTCTCTCTGTGTCGACCCTTTTGTATATATGTGTGTATGCATGTGCACTTGCACGTTTTGTATGTGTGATTGTATGTATAGGATGCGTATTGGATCAGGATAGATCTGAATGGGAAATGATAAGACCCAGGAAGTTTTGGGTACGAATTGCTTCTGGGTTTTGTGTTCTTTTATGAATTTTTGGAGTTTTTAGTGTTCATGAAGTTGAATTGTTCAATTCAGACGTAGTTTTTTCAAGATCTTGCTTATGCTTCAAAATGACAACTTTGCTTTGCGGGTTATCTGTTCATGGGGTCATGGCAGTTGCGAAAACGAAAATGAAACTTACGCGATTCACAAAGATTATTCATATCATCTCTGTATATGTGCTTGCGTGTGCACTATTTATGATTTGCGTGACTTCTTGGTTCATAATTGATCTTTGTATGATTCGTTGGATTTTCTTTTTTGATTTGTTGGAAATTTAATTCTTAGTGAGTATGACTTGCTTAATTCAGGTGCCAAGCACTGAACAATTCCTGATTTTCTTTTTCTTTTTTCTTTTTTCTTTTACATATCTTTCTCTAAATATCAGATTGTTAGAATATTTTCTTAATTGGGCTTCCATTGCTTGTGAGTTTTGGATTTATGTTATGTATTTACTTAACTGCTTTCTCAGATTGAATACTGGAATGATGTATTGTATTGTAATGGAAATGGTAGATTGAATACTGGAATGATGTATTGTACTGTAATGCAAATGGTAAACGAAAATGGATAGAATCTGAATTGGAAAGTGTAAGGCTATTCGAGGAGCGTTGGGTGGCTAATTTCTTGAAACTGCCTAACGCTCATGAACTGGACCTTTTATAACAGTCCATTCGGTTACTAACTAACTCACCTAACTAAAATACCCAGCATAATAAATCTAGTCCAAAACCCACTACTATTAAGTATTAAATCCCTTACACTTGCTAAAACAGGTTGAATTTGTAGCTTACAATGATATACAGATAGGCCAAATAGTGTTGAGTGATCATTAAGTTATTGAACTTTGCATACTTTAGCTGTATAGGAATATGAGTCCTATTTGATTTGGCAAACCATATGTAGGTCCGTAACTTTAATCAGGGCTAGGAGTCTATGATGAGAAGAATCTATTAGGTTTTCTATTTAAAGGTTAGGTCTCCTTTCTCTCTGCAATACATAAAACCTTAATCTCATTTGTTTTGAGAATAATTTAGGATTTTACTCATTGATGGTCACCTAAAGAGAGGGAAAATGTGGGAAAGATTTAGCTATTCATAGTTATATTTTTGCAGCATATATGATTTAATTAAATCAAAGGGATTATCATGCTTTAACCCATAAAACTGTTGATGCTGTCCTGAGTTAATTACAGGTTCATTGTTGTTTTTGTTGTCATTCTTCTTCTTCTTTTTTAATCACAGTCATGGTTATTATCAGTTTTACAAGTATAGTACCATTCCTTACTGGTAGTCAGCCAAATTTATAATTAAATTATGATTTGATTCTTTATGTTCTGCATTGAGTTGCAGAACAAACAGTCCTAGTATATATCTAGGAGAAATATTACAATTTTCTTTATGGCCATTTTTCCTCCCACAGATGAAGTTAGCAGCATTAGCCTACTCTGCATCTGCTGATTTTTTAAGAGTAATCAAATGGCTTTGAATGGCATTTGGGGATTTGTTTGCCAGTTGAAGTTATGAAAACAAACTGATGCTGGCTATTCCTATCATATTTGGCTTTTTTTTATTATATTTTATGTTGTTTGTTATCATGAATGAATAATAATTTATGTAGAGTTATAGGAATTTTAAAAATTAAACTTTTATATTGATTCCTTATACTCGTTTTCATGCAGAAATTTGGATGCGTTAAAAATCCTTTGAAGTTTGAGAAGGTGGTGAAATGGAAGACTGTTACTCTATTGTGAGGAGATGGGAGGACCTGCACACTGATATTTTGGTGAAGATTTTCCAGTCTTTTGACATATTTGAGTTAACTAAGGGCATTGCTCATGTCTGTAGCGCATGGCGTATGGCTTGCTGTGATCCTCTGCTTTGGAAAACACTTGATTTATCAATGTTGAAATCTGATTTCATAATGATCCAATTAGAGCCATATGTTTATGTTAATAGCCGATCTGATAAGACATTGACTCGTCTGTTGAAGATTTCTTTGAGTCTCAGCAGGGGAAACATAACAAGCTTGATTTTCCATTTCAACCTATACGTGAACGATGAGCAGTTGACTTATACTGCCGAAAGGTAATTCCATTAGTTTTGGCATTTGTGAAGCCAAATGTTTTCACCCTCAAGGTTTCAGATATTATTGCTAATATCTCCTTTATATGAAATGTTTGTCTGGTTTTGCTGACCGTGCTGCTTATTGCCATGATGATGGATAGAATATTAATCTGTATACCCACAATCAGACTGTGGATTTAGTTGTAAGATGTGTTCATATGTCTATACCATTAACCAGTATTGAATTGAGAAATAATCACTGTCTTTATTGCAGGTGCCCACGGCTCAGAAGACTTGTCCTGCCGGCTTGGAACAGAATAAAAAAGACTGGAATATGCAAGGCCATTCGCGCATGGAAAGATCTTGAGTCCCTGACAATGCCTAACATAGCAGATCCTCCATACCTTATGGAGGAAATTTCCAAGAACTGCAAGAACTTTAGTAAACTGAAGATTATGGGCCCTTGTAACAATTCTTTTGCTTGTACACTAGCTACACATCTTCCAAAATTAAAGGTCCTAAGTCTCCGATGCTCAATTATAGAAAAGGATGCTCTGATCATTATCCTGGATAGTTTACTACACCTAGAAGTGCTTAACATATCGCACTGCCTTTTGATAGAAGTCCGTCTGCGTCCTGCACCTAAAAGAGTTGTTGGAGAAATTGATCAATCTATTCGTGAAAAGGCTTCTCGGTTGCGCGAATTTATAACATGCACTAAAGACTCATGCATTATGTGCCAGCGAACCAAAAATGATGATGGGCAGATTAGGTGGTACAGGTATGAGGAAGGGCTTTGGAAAACAGATGAGGTGAGCTCTCTTGCACTTTGATTAGAGCATGCAGAGGTTGTACTTTAATGAATTATAAGCTGTAGTATATGGCTTTTTTCCTTTGGTTATTGTATTGCTTTTATGCTCTGAGGTTTTTGACACATCATCTGCTTGCCTCGGGATTCTTGATGTCTGTATTTTTCGTACATATAGTAAGTTCTTGTTACAATATATACGATTCTCAATTTTGGTCCCTCACTTTCAGTAAATTATGAAGATGTGACTGGAAATATTTAGAGATGAATTACTTGCTGATATTGTAATCTCACTTGCAGGATTCAAGGTAGCACTGATGGTCGATATTTGTTTGCAGGATTCTATAACACCACATTTATTTCCACATTTGCTAATGACCCCATATTTTCATTTAGTCTCAGTACATTCATTAATTATGGTTTGGTTCCTTCGAACCTGTTGTGATTGTTACAGATATCAGATGTGGATGAGAAAGTAAAATTGGTTGTTTTTTTTTTATATCTACAGCAAATCGACATGTTTGGAAATGAGCTTTAGACTGTGCTGAGAGCTCGATTTTTTTGACTGTATATGTATTTGTTCTTTGAGATTGTTGTTGTAGGACATCTTTTTACATCTTGTTAAACGCTTTTCCTACTATGGCATAATCTCTGGCCTTATTTGTTTTGTATACACTTCATTTCCATATTTGTATTGAAGCATAACCATGTTTGATGCATCTTATTTTCTTATTTGTATTACGGATCCGTTCGAGTTTGCGATTTGAAAAAGTGATTTTTAGAAACGCAGTTAAGCATTTGACAAAATCGCAATTTGACATTTAAAATCGCATGTTAGCCTTTAAAATTCTGCATTTTCAACAAAGCACCCAATTGCCTGCGATTTGAAAATTCAGAAAATTGTGTTTTCAAATCGCAATTTTTTAAAAACGTAATTCTCAAATGGTTCATTTTCTGCGATTCAGTTTAAAATCGTACTTTCTATTTACGAAATTGCAATCTCAAACGTACTTTAAGAACCTGTTTGAAATTGCGTTAAAAAGATTAAAAAAATATATATATTTTTACTTTTAGTAACAAATAAACTCTTTTAAGACAAGACATACCAATTTGGTAAAAATATTTCAAAGCGCTTTAGAGGGGGCTAAAAGGCCCAGAACTGTGTTTCTTTTCCTAGTATGTGCTTCGAGTCTAGATGCGCGACGTAGTTTTGGTTTAATGAAATTTAACAATCAACAAAATTACTCGTACCAATTTTTCCATGCAACTATAACTATGCCCATTTATAAACACATTTTCTTGTTTCAAAGGCGTAATTCAATTGGCTGAAGACTACACTTCATGAAACGGAAGTTATTAAGTCGAATTTTTCTTCCTCCTCCTTTTGTGTTGACATTTAAAAAAAAAAAAAAAAAAAAAAAAACATATTTTCTTTACCTCTCATTTTGTCTTTCTCGTTGATGAGGGTAGAGTTGCTTTGGAGAGAGAGAGAGAGAGAGAGGAAGACCCAAGTCGCTGTTTGTTGCCGATAAGTAAGAGCTCATTCTCTTTTGAGATTTTTACTTTTATTTTATTTTTATTTTTTTTCGATTTTTCCAATGCGACAGAGGGGGTAGGTTTGGTGAGGGATAGGTTAGAAGAGGACAAGAGGTATGACAGCCATTGTGCATTACGATTTCGGCCGTTTTTATTGTTGAAAAACTGTTCTGGTGCTGGTCAACCTTCTTCGTAGGTGTCGCGGAGCCATGTGCTTTGGGAATGGGTTCCACCGCAATTAGTTGTCCTTTTTTTTTTAAAAAAAAAAAGAAAAAAATTAAAAGGGGCATAGGGAGCTACTAGAGTAATAATCCTATCTTAACGGGATTACGATGGCATTTGCCCATTGCTCTAGAGAAGTTTAAATTGTTGAAATCGTAAGCGCTCTTTTAAGATTGATTAAGTCATAACTAAATACTAGTCCTATTGAGACAACCTAAAATGTCACTACACCAGGCCACATCCTTGGTGGTTTGTAATTAGTTATCTAAATTGTTAATAATTTGAGTAATTATTGTGAGAGTCCACGTAAAAATAAGTGGTCGAATGGTCTAAAATTTATTTGGATAGTTGAATCTCACGTATGATTTAAACAATTAATTATTGTAAATACTAATTTATGTTGTTGCCTATACATTTTAAGAGAGAGAGAGAGAGAGAGTTGTTGGATCATGGATGCCATGGCTGCTTAATTGGACCGATGTTTTTGAGATCATTGATTTTTTTTATTTTTTTCTTTATTTCAAATTTTAAATTCTTGACTTCCAATGGTCTTTACCAAATCTAGTCAAGTTTTTCCCACAAAATAAAATAAAAAATTGAGAGTTCCTTCCGTTGTGTTTCCACTTTCTGGACTTTTGAGTGTAAAATCTATACTCTAGCCTGATGCAAGCATCCTTGTTAATTGAATTCATATTAATTAAGTGATTGAATTGATCTGATGGCCATGAGTCCAACCTACCAAAATCAAATTGATTAGAGCAATTAGAATGACCTCTTCATAATTTCTTTAAATCAAATTCTAAAAAATTAATTTTCTTGATTTAGTTAGTCACTTTTTTAAAACTCATAAAAAACAAACTCTTTAAATGTTTTTCTACTTTAAATAAATACTATTTTTTAATCGCAAAAATAACTGCCATTAATACAGTGCCGAGAGGAAAAATGTTGGCACAGTTTGTAAAAAGTAGATTTAAAAAATTTATAACGTTGTTTTTTTTGGCTCTTTAAATGTAAAAAGAAAATCTTATTGCTAAAAAGTTTGTTATATCGGCATTTTTATGGGTTTTGTTAAAAATGTAGAGAAAAGCTAAGGAAGAGGCGATTGTGCATGCTCTTACTATCCACCGTATGGAAAAAATAAAAAATAAAAAATAAAATGAAAGAAAGAGAAGACTTGTATATTTGATAAGGGTTTTGAAAAGAGATTTTTTGTTTTTCATTTAAAAAGAATTCTGGGTTTGATAGAAGGTTTAGAAGTATTTTTTGTAGGGTTCTATATTTCAAAACATAAGAGAAACATTTTTTATTTTTTATTTTATTTTTTAATAAAAAAAATGGGGGTGAAAAGAATAGAAGCTACTCCTAAAGGAAAAAATTGAGTTTTCAAAAAAGTCGTTTTTTTTTTTATTAAAAAAAAAAAAAACCCTGAACTTCATCATAAAAAAAAATAATAATAATAATAAAACTTCTTAATATTTTTATAAAGGGTGGTCGCAACAACCCTGATAGCATTAGGGGTGGTCGTGGCCACCCCCGATGCTCATCTGGGGTGGTGCGATTCTTACATCATCATACTTTTCAAAAGAGTAATGTTATATGTAAGATTCTTATCCTCTCAATTGTGATGTAACTTTTAAAATTACTATTGGATTTATGATGGATTAATATAGAATTTTGATGTAATAATAATTTTAAAATACACATCATATTTTAGAGATAAGATGGAGATATGAATATTGTATATAGTATTGAAAATCACCATTAAATTTGAAGAATCATATGTGAGATATAGATGAACCCTACAGATTTAATAGTAATTTTAAAAAATGAAAAAACGAAAAAATGATCATGGAAGGGAATAAATCATTTCTCTTAGCCTAAATGCATAACGAATAATTTTATATATCACATTTTTATATCACAATTTTTTCAAGAGGGTAATATGCAAATTCCAACCAAACAAATGAATGACCTAAACCGGATGAAACTGCCACATTAGCAACCTGCCACATTTATGGGATTCACACATCTTCGCATTTGATATTTTTACCTACCATTATATATAATAAAAAAAGAAAAAAAAATATATTATTTACCGACCATGTCTATTGTCTACCTACCTCTCCATACTTATTTGACCTAATTACCCCTAAGTGGCAAGACTATGATTTTGTCAAAATTATGTTTGAGGAGCATCGTGAAAGTTTGAACAAGAATAAGATGTAAACTTGGGTCGCTTATTAAGTAATTGTGTCGTGAAATATTTGTGTGTTGTATAGTAAGATGTGAATGATGTGATAAAAAATTTGAAAATATTTTATAGAAAAGTGAAAAAGTTTTGTTTTGTAATGGGTTTTTTTTTTTTATTTGAATAGTAATAAAATATAATTGATGTGATATAAAAAGTGTAAAATAATTAGAATGTTTTTTATTTGATTTTTATGGGAAAAGTGAAAAAAAAAAAAAAAAAAAGAGAGAGGGAGAGTTGAGAATGGTTTGTCAAACAAGCCCGAAAAATCCGCTGATTTATGAATTGTGGGCTGCACCCATTTATAATTTTCTTTTCCAAAAATTATAAGAAAATAACTTATTGATAAATACTATTAGAGAAAAGTACATATATTCTCTTCAAACTATCTCTCAATTGTCAATGTTTCCTTTAAATTATCAATTGTGTCAATATCTCCCCTCAAACTATAAAAAAATGTCAATGTTGATCTCCTTAAACCAACAAAAACACAAAAAATGACCTTGAATTTTTTTCAATAAGACAAAAATGTCCTTATAAATTTGAAAAATAAAATAAAAAAAATTAAAAATTAAAAAGAAAAGAAAAGAAAATTAAAAAACGAAAAAATAACTGAAAATTATAAATACAATTTTTTTTTAAAAAAAAAAAAAAGAAGAAAGAAAAACAAGTTTTTGTTTTTTGTTTTTCTAACTTTTTGTTTTTTTTTTTAATTTTTTAAAAAATTAATAATTTTATGAAAAATATTATTGTTATTAGGAAGACATTAACATTTATTGATATATATTGTTTATATATTAATCACAAGCAAACAAGATACTGCTCAAAGTAAAGGTACAAATTGTCCGCGAACGAGTAAGTATATTTTTTGGTGGTTGGGGACCACCTAATTTCCACCAATAACATGGAGAGCTGTCTCATCGAAATACAGTATACGGAGAAAATTAGGACGATACTAATAATAGTTTATATATATATATATATATATATATATATATATATATATATATATATATATATATATATACCGTCCTAATAATAGTTTATATATAATAACAGTTTATATATATATATATATATATATATAAACTGTGGTTTGATTTGTAATTTACATTTGAAAAATGTTTTTTATTTTTTATTTTTATTTGTCTATCTCTGTATAATAGATGTGTAAATTTATCACTAAATTTGTAGGATCACGGCTAAGTTTTATAGATTTAGTGATGAATTTGCAAAAGAGATTGACAAAGGACGTGTACAAAAATGACATCAAATATAACTCTGTTTGATTATGTGATTAAATAAATTGTTGGTTTGGTGTCCATATCTATCAGTTGTGAGACAAAATAGATGATTATTTTTCGAGATATGTTACTTTATTAACTTCCGTCTAATTTTCATCAATTTTTTTTTAAATAAATCATTAAATTTGTTTTTTTACATGTAAGTCTTACGTATCAAATGGTTTTTTTTTTAAAAAAAAAAAATATTACAATTGGATAAGAGTCGGAGAAAATAACATTTTTTTTTTCTTTTTTTAGTTATCGGTTCAAGTTTTTGTTCTATTATAGCTCATAATCCCTAAGAATCCGTGGCCGAATGTTCTCTCTTTTTGTTCTTAATAGAATAAATTAACTCTCCCAATAAAAAATAAAATAAATAAAATAAATAATTGGGCGCCTAGCAAAGAAATATTGCAGCTCTTAGTCAATGCATTCTAATTAGATTGTAGACAATATGGAAAATATTATCTACAATCTAATTAAAGATCAAAAGAAGACTTAAAAAGATTAAAATGGACAAAATTAAAAAAAAAAAAAAAAAATCATTACCTTTAAGAAATATTGGCCGTTTAGAGAGTGGCCGTCCTAAACAATATTACCTAAAATAAAATTTTTAAATTATATTTGAATAATTTAGAGAATCTGAAAAAAAAAAATTTTAAAAAAATTTGAGAGTGTGAATTTAATTTAATTGAAAAAATATATATAAAAGTGATTGTTATTATTATTATTAAACTAAAAAATTGATTAAAAGAAAAAGAAAAAACTAAATGGGGTGATTTTCGAACCACCCCTAACAGCTGTTTGGGGATGGCTGGGCCATCCTAGAATCAAACGGCCACTCTCGAAACCGCTTGAGCCACCCCCAACTACTATTTTAGCATGGCTCAAAAATCGCTTGATTAATTGTGGGGGTGGTTGATACACCCCCAAACACTTGGGGTGTTCTGGCCACCACCCCCAGACATCGATCACTCTTTATTTTTAATTTTTGATTTTATTTTATTATTATTACTGAGTTGGGTTAATTGTTTTTGAATTGGGTTAAAAATGAATCGAATAGAATTCGAATACAATTTTAACTTAAAAAATCAATCCAAACAAGTTTTTCAAATATAATTAAGTATAATTAAACACCCAAACATACTTATCAAAAAAAATAAAAAATTAAACACCCAAACATACTCTAACACTCGCAGTGAATGAATATATTTTACAATTCCCTATCCGAAATTACAAATCCTGTGGAAAAAAAAAAAAAAAAAAAAAATTCCTGCCCGAACGCCGAGCGGACAGAATCCACCAAACCCGCCCTTCACACCGGTGACATCCCTATTTCCTACGACCCAACCTGTAAATAGGAGATCCCGGTCAGGCCCTGTCTCCAACCTGTAATATATTTTTTAATGTATTATGCTTCCAAACAATACATTAAAAAAAAAATTGAAATTCGGTTAAAAAAAAAAAAATTGAAATTAGTAAAATAAAAACCCCTAACTTGATAATACCTATAAAACTCTAATTTCTTATTCTTCTCTCTATCTCTCTCTCTCTCTCTCTCTCATTCAGTCGTTCGCTGAAAATCGAACCTGAACCAAAATGGCCCTTGAACTGTGGGAGACACTGAAGGAGGCGATCCTGGTCTACACGGGGCTCTCTCCGGCGACCTTCTTTACGGTTATTGCTCTGTTCCTCGCCGTGTACTACGTGATATCGGGGTTGTTTGGGTCATCGGATCAGTATCAGAGGCCCAGGGAATTCCAGGAAGAGTCGCAGCCTCTGCCGCCTCCGGTGCAGGTCGGGGAGGTCACTGAGGAGGAGCTCAAGCAGTACGATGGATCTGATCCTAAAAAGCCTCTGCTCATGGCTATCAAGGGCCAGATCTATGACGTGTCGCAGAGCAGGTACTGTGTTTGAATTTTTTCTTGTGAGTTTCTGGGTAGGTCGAATTAGTTGATTTTTTTGGGGTTTCTTAGATTTTTTCGAGGTAAATGTGAATTTTACCATCTGGGTTTGTATAACTAATGGTATGTTTTGGGATTCTGCGATTGCCCGTATGTAAAAATTGTGGAGCCAGGTTATTTTCGAAAGGGGTTTTTTTTTTTTTTTTTTTGGGGGGGGGGGGGGGGGGGGGGGAAGGTGGCATTTAATGGATGTTTTGCCATAAAGGTGCCTGAAAGTGATGGTAATATTAGTGGACATATTTTGGGTTTTTATGGCTTTTTGAGTATCTGAAATTTGTTGAACTTTTTGGGGTGGAGTTTTGAGATGTTTTTTCGTCAACTGTTGCTTTGGCTTCTGGGTGTGTGAAATTTATGGCGAGCTTGCCTTTAGTTTTGTAACAACCAAAGGTTTTTAATGGATGTTTTGCGTGAAGGTGCCTGAAAGTGATGGTGATATTAGTGGACATATTTTGGGTTTTTATGGCTTTTTGAGTATCTGAAATTTGTTGAACTTTTTGGGGTGGAGTTTTGAGATGTTTATTTGTCAACTGTTGCTTTGGCTTCTGGGTGTGTGAAATTTATGGCGAGCTTGCCTTTGGTTTTGTAAAAATCATCGTTTTTTCTTCTAATTTTGTGTACTTTGATGGTTTTCTTTCTACCACACACGTGCATGCTGTGAAATAGAGGAGCCCAACTCAGAGGAAGTTACAGAAGAGGTCCCTCAGACGATCACACACTCATACACTGAAAAAAAAAAAAAAGGAAAGGTTTTGGGGGTTTGCTTTGGTATTTTAGATGTATTGCTTTCTAGGTTTTAAAGGATTTCGTACTTATCAAAAAATTTTTTTTAAAAAAAAATACTTATCAAAAAAGGCTTTAAAGGATTTCGTAATTGAGGGGTTTTTTCATTTTTTTCTTCTTTGTGGTCTTCCGATTCTCTATGGATATGCACTTTTGGCGGTTGATGTCTATGGTAGAAAAGGATACTTCTTCTCAATGATGCATTGTGGAGTTTTTACCAGTAGTATCGTATGAAGTAACAAGGGATTGTTGTTAATTGTACTTTAATGGTCCTTTTTTTTTTTCTTTTTTTTTAATGGATCTTACATATGATTCAGCAGAATATTGGGTTTGTTACTGTTGATGTGATAATTTGGTTTTCTAAATATGGTTGTATTCTTATTCAACTACATCGCTGGTACTTGTAATGTAGGTTGGATATGCCATTATTTGAACTATGGACAAATGGCTTATTACTTAAAAGCTTTAAAATCCTCTTATTATGTTATTGAATTGTGAGACGACAAAACCTTTGTTAGGGAAAATGTATTCCTATTAAATTTTCAATTATTTTTCCTTTCCTTTCCTTTTCTTTTGTTTATTTAGAGTTCGTTTGGCTCTGCAATTTTACAAGCCAAAAGTGCATTTTTAAACAAAATTGTAGGTGGTGTTCCGTTTGAAAAAATGGTGGATTGAAAATGTGGAAAAATCCACGTTTTCAAATCGCAAGTGAGGCGGTGTGTTTTTAAAAATGGACGATTTTAAAGGCCAAACCGCAATTTTAGCCAACGTTAACTGCGTTCTTAAAAATCACATTTTCATTATTTGCGTTTTGAAATTGCTATTTTTTTTTTTAAATCACACATTTTGAAACCACTATAAACCAAATGAATTATTTTCTATTAAGTTGTTCTTTTAGATAACAAATGACATCATCAGTTGAATGTTATTATGGTTCTCTGCTGATACACTCGTCTCTCTGCATGATTTTCAATATATATAAATTGGAGGAAATCACTCGCTACATAAAGTATGTTCATAGTTTGATACAGCTAACTGGATGAAAGATGAGCTGAAGTCTGTGGTGAAAAATTGAAAATCATAGCCCAATTTGGAGTTGCACTACCTTAAGGCTGGGAGGGGTTGGCATGATGCCTTCATGATTTTCTTTTTCTATATTTGTTATGCAATTCTCCTGTGTGTGTTTTCCTGTCTCTCCTTGTTGATTTTGTTTTAGATTCAACTAGGCAATTCTTCTGTTTAGTTTCATGTGAAGCTAGATTCCGCTAGTGAATATTCATGGTGAGTAACACAATTACCTACTACAAAAGTTCTGTAGGGGGTAATGTCTTTAGGAATTAAAATGAACTGCTTGTTTTATTGATTGTTTACATGGACATTGCTTGACTTCTAATTTTCTGTATTGGGATAAAAATATTGTTTTTGTGACTCAGGACTTCTCGTTTCCGTGTCTTTTCATATTCAATATTTACTGATGCATTTTAATCTGAGCATCTAAACCCATCTTCCTTGCAGGGTATTTTATGGACCGGGTGGACCCTATGCACTGTTTGCTGGAAAGGATGCTAGCAGAGCTCTTGCAAAGATGTCTTTTGAAGAGAAAGACCTGACTGGGGATACATCTGGTCTTGGTCCATTCGAACTCGAGGCTTTGCAGGATTGGGAATACAAGTTTATGAGCAAGTATGTTAAGGTTGGAACTGTGAAGAAGCCTGGTGAACCAGCAGAATCTACAGACCATGATGTTGCTAAACCTGCTGAAGATGGTCCAGCAGAATCTACAGACCATGATGTTGCTAAACCTGCTGAAGATGGTCCATCAGAAAGCGCAGCAATTATAACTGAGGAAACTCCTGGCGCTGATGCTGCAAAAGAGTAATGGTTGGGTATATATATATCTCAAGCGTGAAAACTTTGCAAATCATTCCTAATGGAGAAGCAGAAGAAGAGTAATATTGGGTGCATGTCTGTATTTCATGGATCATACACGTAATTTGTAGGAAAACTCTCTTATTATAAGCACACTTGTTTCAAGTTTAGTTTGTTAAATAAGGAGTTGGCGATGGTAAGCCTCGGGGATTCAGAGCCGCAACTTGTATCTCCTTCGGTGTATTTTATTTGATCGAGGATTGTGGCATAGATCAATTACATGTATGGAGTTGTCTTCTGCTTCTTTATATGCAGTTATAATTGAGACTTTTGTTCCCTTTACTTGCAATGAATACGGTGACCTCGTTGCACTTTTTGAAACTTGAACTTCTCGGATCTTTCACTCAAAAGGATCATGGTGTTGTAGGACCACTTTGAACCTGCAACTCAAACTTCCAGAGAGAGAGAGAGAGAGACAGAATACTAACCAGAAAGTTCTCTCTGCCCTCTCAGAAGAGAAAAGGAATGCCTTAAAGCATTGACTCTTTAGAGAGGCGAGGCTTCTCTCTTTGGTTTTTTTTTTCTTTTTAATTTTTTAAATTAAAAAAAGAAGCAAAAATAGGGTAGGCTGTAAAACTAAAAAAAGAAAAAGAAGAGGGTACGTAGGCTGTAAAACACATCGTGTAGCAGCTAATAATTCCCTATTGCTGATGTTTAGCTCAGGGCCGGCTCTATGTTTAAGTGAGGCGTTAGGCGAATATTTTAGATGAGGCTTTTTTGTTATATTTAAATATTAAATAATTATTTGTTTATTTTTATTAAAAAAAAAAATAAAATTTGCCCTTTTGAGATTCTACGTCATATTGTTAGTAAGAAATTTGTCTCTACAGATTCATTTTAATATTCATTAATTTCTTGTTCATTTACTTTTAAAAGTTTTTTCATATCTAATGCATATTTCTAGTAAAAATTTATAATTAAAAATGTTTATAAATAAGAAAACGTGTGGTTGTCCCACAGCCACATGTTTTCATCATTATGTCAGAACAAAAAAGTATTTGCAGTGAAGTGTAAAAAAAGTAAAAAGATGCGTCGTCCCAGATTCAGTCACTCAGCAGTCAGCATAGCAAAAGGAAAGAAAAAAAGAAAAAGAAAAAAGAAAAAAGTAGAAGGGCGAGAGGTTGGTGCGAGAGATTTCTAGAGGCATAGGTGGAGAGGCCGTAGGCGAGACCTGACTGGCAATTAAGCGGGCGAACTTCTAGCAGTGGTCACGCGCCTCCTACTTTGGTAGCGCAAAATTGCTGCAATGATTTTGGTAATTTGCGGAGTGATTGTTCAAACAATAATATTTTATTTTTTATTTTTTATTTTTTTTATTTTTAAAGAAAATCGTTGTGTTCCCGACATGAAGGTTGGTTTTTCAATGTGGGAAGTTCTAAAGTCTACCAAACAGAATCTTCGTAATAATTCACTATTTTTTTCTCTTTTTTTTTTTTTTTTTTTTTTTTTTTTTTTTTTTTTTATAACAAAATAATTGTGCTTCTGGACCATCACCTTTGATTTTCTTTGTGAGAGTTAAGTTTTTATTTTAAATTTTATTAAAAAAATTTTTACAGATTCGTTAGTGTGCCACATCAGATTTAATGAAATCATGACATGTGGCACCTATAATAAAAATACATAAATGTAAAAAACAAAAAAATTAAATTTAAATTCAAAACTAAAAGCTTAGAAACTATTTTTTTTTTTTTTTTAAAGGAAGAAGAAGAAATCAAACTAAATTATAATTCTGTTGCTTTTTCCTTTCAGAACAATTGCAAAGATCAAATTAGAATTCTTATTCTCATAGCCAGGCGCCATAGAAAACAAAATCATTGACCAGTGATATTGAACACAACCCAAAATTAGTGGATACACATTAGTGTAATAAGATTCAGATCAAATCGAGTCGACCTGGTTAAACGTGAGTAATAAATGGGTTAATTAGACTATAACTACATTTTGATTGGATATTGTGCGGAGAAGTTGGGTTACATTTATTAAATTATGGTTATAGATTATTGGATATGGATTATTAAAATTGATTGTGTATAACTAATATAATTTATGTTTATAAAATATAAAATTGTGTTAATCAGGTCATATCAAGTAATTGGTTTAATTTAACTTATTTATATTAAACATGTTATGTTCGGGTCAACTCAACATGATTTGTTTATTACTATGTGAGTTGTGTCATGCCACATGTTTATTTAAAGGGTCGTATCAAGATTAAGAGGTTTATTTGATCTGTTTTATTAAATAAGTTGAATTAAAGGTCTGTTTGGATTTGCGATTTCAAAAAGTGTGATTTAAAATTACAATTTTAAAATGTGCGATTTGAAAAAAAAAAAATGATTTTTAAAAACGCAGTAAAGCATTTGGCAAAATCGCAGTTTAGCATTTAAAATTGCAAATTAACCTTTAAAATTATGCGTTTTCAAAAAAGTATCATCTTACTTGTGATTTGAAAAAGCATATTTTCTGCGTTTTCAAATCGCAATTTTTAAAAACGCAGTTCCCAAACGATTTATGTTATGCGATTTGGTTTAAAATCGCACTTATTGTCTACGAAATCACAATCTCAAACGCACTCTAAAATTAACCTATTTTATAGCCGTATACCTAGACTTTGAAACGACAAAAACCCTTCAAAACTCTCATGTATTTTCAAACACAACTTGGGCAAAAGTTGTCCTTGGCATGCCCATTCAAATGGGGTATAGGCGGAGCCATGCAGTGAGCAGTGAGCAATGAGCATGGAGCAACAACAACTTCTTTAATCTTAGGCCTTTTATTGAAAAATGGAGGTACAGTTAGCCAGTCTCTCTTCCGGAAAGCGACTCCCTCAAAAGTCAACTTATGACATTTTCAAAAAGATGTGGTTGCATCAAAGAATCCAATTATCTAAGAATTGAAAATCGATAATATATGTTGAATTGAGTTTTGGCTTAGTTTTCCTCAATGATATCTATATATAATAGGAGAAATGCTAGGTGTACTTAAAATTTTACAAAGGGAAGCTTACAAACTAACATGGAGCAATATGAGAGGCTCCACGCCAGCTTAATATTAAAATAAGTTAAAACAATTTTTAATACATAAAGACCAAACTACCCTTCCATCTCCGGTTGAACTAGCCCACCGAAAAATCGTGGACTCATTGCCAGGTGGTGCTTCCAGGTTGCAATCATTGCCTTCTTTGTGATGGCGATCATTTACAAGTAGTGCCCGATCATCGCCTTCTTCGTGATAAGACCGGATCACGATGGGTTTCGGTGTTTAGGATCACTGGCCGAATTTGCTACTGGCCGGACATCGAAACCGACGCACCAGCCCAATCACTGCAGGCAAGATCTCCGTTGCCGGCCGAATCTGCTACTGCTTCCATCTCCGGTTAAACCCATCACACCGAAACCCACGGATCTACTACTGGACAGACACCAAAACCCACAGACCGGTCGGATCTGCTACTGGCAGGATCTTGTATATAAGTTCCCGATGGGTTTCAGTGTTTAGGATCACTGGTCGGATCTGCTACTAGCCGGACACCGAAACCCATGCACCGGCAGGATCTCTGTCGCCAGCTGAATCTGCTCTTGCTTCCATCTCCGGTTAAACCCATCACACCGAAACCCACAAATCTACTACCGGACAGACACCAAAACCCATGGACCTGGCATATCTGCTACCGGCCGGATATGCTCCCGGCAGGATCTCCCAACTGGCCGGATCTCCCCCTCCTTCTCAACCATCTCATGTTTCTTGGTCGACCATCAGAGGCTAGGAGTAGGGGTAGGTGAAGGGCATTTTTGTCTTTCTAGAATATGCCACGTCAGTTTGTAAGGTTCTCTTTGTAAAACTTTAAGTACACCTAGCATTTCTCATATAATAGACTTTCAACTTCTCAATAGCTACAAACAACGCAAACACTCTGTTTTCCTCTTCTTTTTAACAGTTTTAACTCATGAGAGTTAAAAAATCCTTAATCCTCTTCCTACTGGTTATCATTATGCTTCCACATATGCAAGCTTCTTGCTCTCATTCTATTGGCAAAACTTCTAGTGAAGAAAAAGAACAAGGTTTAAGGACCAAGTATTCTTCCATGTTTTTGCGAAGCTACTCTGTGGAGTCCAGGAAGAAAAAGATCTCTTCGATTCACACAGTTTCACACCCACTTGTGCCTGGTGGACCAAACCCACTTCACAATTGATTGGATTTTACTGTTTGTCATATATCATATTACCGTTTTTATTTGATGGCAGAAAAGATATATACTATACAAAGTTCTTTGTTTTTGTAGAGTGATTTATGTCAAAGTTTTGCCATGAGAAAATAGAAGTTGCACAGAGAGTTCTAAAGAGAAGGTTTATGTTGGACAACAATATGACAGCACAACCTCAAAAGAGAAGGTTGATGCTGCTAGTTTGCTGTCTGCGTATAAGGTTCTCTAATGTGTTTGTGTGAATTCTGTTAAATTACCACTTATCTCAAAAGCTTAAGATGATAGAAAGAGGTAAAATTTAATCACTTAATCAATACTCTTGGGATAAGCGATGATTTAACATGGTCTCAGCGCAGAGGTCATAAGTTCGAACCCTGTCTCATTCACCTATCTCCCATGTCAATTAAATATCCAACGTGTTAGGCCTACTTATTAAAAGGGAGTCCGAGCCCACACTTGAGGGGGAGTGTTAAAGTATTGATTAAGTGATTAAATTTACCTCTTCTTATCAGCTTAAACTTTTAGAACAAATAGTAATTTAACAAATTCCAACGTCAAAACCAAGAAGTTACTGTCCGAAAAGCCTAAAGAGACTGCTCTACTCCAATAACTTTAGTAACAAGATTATGAAAATGAAGCACTGCTACTTTCATATGGATGATTGAAACTATATTCTCATTGGTTTCAAGTATGGTTCCAGCAATCAAGAAACAAAATCAGCACATTCAAAAAACTGAAAATTAAAAAATAAAACTCTCCTCTGATGGGCTTCAAGTAATGGTCCAGCAATCAAGAAACAGAATCCTCACATTCTTAACAACTGAAAAACTAAAATTATTGAATATATTAAAATCATCCCCCATGTGCATATCAGAGCCTGTAATATGGTCAACAAATAAATGGGGCTTTTAGTAGTAATAAATTCATGCAACAATATGTACCTAATAAATAAACAAGCTTGTAAGAAATGATGACTGAACATTACAGCCATTCTCATAAAATGAGATATTATGGGATAATTTTAAGAATACTTTGTAGACTTATTTCATGGGACTTGAGAATAAATTTTTCGAGTAGAAAATTCATTGCCTATGACAGTCTTGAGATTGTTATGGCATGCTACAACATGTACTAAGACCATCAACTTCCATTGGTTCTTAAAAAGAATGAAGAGAAAACAAAGGAAGATGCCCAAAATGCTCAACAAAGGAAATAAAAACTTGACTGGAGTACCAAAGCAAAAGAAAAAAACTAACTTTGTTAAATCTCACCCCCTCCAAAACACACTTTTTTTTTTTTGAAAAGTACATAACCCCCTCAAACTACTATCTCATTGTCAATGTCCCTTCCAAACTACTAATTATGTTAGTGTCTCATTCTAAACTACAAAAAAATGTCAATGTCACTCCTAATGACAAAAGTACCCTTCATACAATTATTAAACTAAAAAAACCAAAAAATTATTAAAAAAAAAATCTAAAATAACAAAAAGTTATAAAAAAAAATACAAAAAACAAAAAATAAAAAAAAATGGTTTTTTTTTTTTTCGTTTGTTTTCATAACTTTCAGTTATTTTTTTGTTTGTTTTTGTTTTTGTTTTTTTTTTTAAAATTTTTTGTTTTATTATTTCGTAACGAATTTTTTTATTTTTTATTTTTATAATCAGACCTTTTCCTCATACACATCTCCTTTTTATAACACAAAATTGAATAACGAGGTTGGTAGGGTTAATTGGGATATAAGAAAACAAAATTGAATGCCAAAATCGTTTAGATCAATGGAATTGAATGATTGATCAAAATTTATGTGATGGACCAATTGGGAAAAGGAAAATCAATCACGAACTGAAGCCGTAGCCTTAATGATGCCATGCTCATAGATAAAATAATTAAAATAGTAGTATATTGACAATAAAATAGTAGTTTGAGGAGGCTATATGCACTTTATCCTAAAATACAAATAGAGGAGTAAATATGGCACAATTTTAACTTTTAAGGGTATTGGCCTTGTTTGGCAAGTGAGAGAATAAATCAGAGTAGTGAATTGTTAATATTAAATTAATAAAAGTGATAGATGTGATATAAATTAAAATGACTTCTAATTTACAATGTGTGTGAATAGTGTGCAACAAAATATTAAATGCAGAATAAAGGGAGATAAATATTTTGTTGACGAAGTGAAAACTCAATTAAGAGAAAAATCACTCCGGGGCAGCCAAACCCAGGATATCCACTATTCAGAAGACAAAACTAGTTACAAAGTAGTAGCATTCACATACCCCTGATGCAGTGGTCGTACCTTGAACTCTAACATGTAACCCAATACGAACGCCTTCCAACCAAGTCTCCTACTTGAAGGGGTCTTTAATAGAATCATTTACCCTAAGGCCAACCGCTAAGATAGACCTTAGATCAGCGCAACAACAGCACACACAACAACGACTTAGGAGAGACTAACTCAGCACAATAACTCTAAAATATAACTCTCTAAGCACTAAGGAATTCAATACCGAATTATTGCAGTTCTCAAGCCTAGGAACTTTTATTTATAGGCTATAGATTCAAATAAGCGTCTGGCTTGAAAGACCTAGGCGCCATCCGGACGGTAGACATAAGGCGTCCGGACGAACAATTGTGCGATCGGCTTTCTAAAATTTCGCTGAAATTCTTTCCAGATTTGAGCCGCTTCCGGACGGTGTTGCCCTGTCGTCCAGACGGTCGCACTTTAGCTACACGCATTTTCCATATCAAGGCTTAGCATGTCCGGACCAAAGGAATGGTTGTCTGGACGGTTGATCTGATGCACACAATTTTCATATAAGTAGCTCGCGCATCCGAACCATGAAGGCTGGCTTCCGGACGTCTGAATTTTGAATGCGCGACTTGCCTTATGGATGATCGCGTTCGAATAGGAATCCACATTGTCCTAACAGTTGCAGCGATCTTCCCATATATGTGTTTTGGAAAGAAATCCCATAGCTGGTCGAACACTGAGTGTCGTCCAGACGTGATGATGAAACGTCCGGACGAATTCAAGCTGGAGCAGTTCGAAGCTTCTCGACACAGAGGAAGGTCCTGACAAAAAGTTCTCGTCGACAGGACGGATGGTGCTTTGGACAGTTGGGCGTCCGGACGGTATATCATGTCGTCCGGACGGCTGCAAGGGATCCGATTTCCCTGACTTGTAGACTGTGCAGAATCTTTTAGAAGAACTTTGAATAGCTGAATCCATGTTTAAATGCATCATTACATAGAATTGATTTTGTTCAACAGAATGTAGCCAATTACAAACTAACACGGACGTTATCCTTGATAAGACAAGACGTAGAGAAGAATCGCAATCGTCCGGACGTCAGGACAACACCATCCGGACGCTTGCCCTTATTATGGAAATTGGGTGCAGCTGAAGTGCAACCGTTCAAACGCGGCCTTATTCAGGAAAGATTTTTAGTGCTTCTTGGACAGCTGGTTGCACAGTTGTCCGTCTAGACGGCCTCAGCTTGCGTCCGGACACCGCCTAGAGAAAACCGAATCAGAGTCGATTTTGGTCTTTTGTAGCCTATAAATAGAGGCCTCTAGGCATGAATTATTTACAGAATTCGGTATTGAATTCTTTAGAGCTTAGAGAATATATTTTAGGAGATATTGTGCTAATCCGTTTGCTCTCAAGTCGTTGCCTTTGTGTGCTGTTGTTGTGCTCGTCAATTGAAGTCTATCTTAGGGAGGAGCCCTAAGGTAAAGGAATCCATAAAATACCTCTTCAAGTAGGAGACTTAGTTGGGAGGCGTTCACGTTGGGTTACGTGTTAGAGTGCTAGATACGATTGTTGCATTGGGTATGTGAGTGTTACTGTCTATGTACTAGCTTTGTCTTCTGATAGTGAATTTCCTGGGTTTGACTGCCCCGAAATGGTTTTTCTCTTCATTGAATTTCTATTTCGTTAACAAAATATTTGTGTTATTTAAATTCCACATTTACAATATTTTGTTACACATAGTGCACACACACATGGTAAATTAGAAGTCATTTTATTTTTCATTTTGTTTTAAAAACAAGACGCCAAACGCATGTAAACAATATCAAAATAGGTTGCCAATTAGGCTCTATAAATCTCTAGGTGTTTCCACCTCCGGTTAGAAAAATTGGAGAGTACTTAATTGGCAATGACAGTAAGTAGTTCAAGGCATCCAAACAGCAAGTAGGTTTCCTTGGTCATTCAAGCTCCTCTTTCCGTCCGCTCTTCCCAAAGTGAGCGAATTGCATGTAGCGATCTGTAGGGGCTTATAGTTTAATTGGTTGAAACGTATCGCTCATAATGGTTATATTGTAGGTTCGAGCCCTACTAAGCCTACCACCCACTTCTCCTCACCCGATACAAGGCAGTAGAAGTCCCCGCCACCCTGCAGATCTCAATTTAGCGACGGCACCTGGAACCACACTGCTGCCGCTGCCCTTCGGGTACGCCTCCTACGCTTACCACTCACCTACGCTCTTGCAGCATGCCCGAAGGGAAGCCACTAAAAGCACAGAAGCCGCTGCTAAAGGGAAAGAAGCACATCCTGCACCTGCTGATATGATTCATTTAAGTAGCTTTGAAGTCCTGATCCTTCCACTTGGAATGGAACAGAAGATGCTCTTTGTGATAGGCGGAAAGAGGAAGGAGGCAACCTAGCTCACGAAAGCCTTGCAACAACTATGCGGCTATAAGGGCACCTTGACAAGTGGTATTAGAGCCAAAGGTTAGGCCAAGCCATGGCTAGTAGGAAGAACCCGTAGGCTAGTGTCGTTGAAGAGGCTCGACGGAGATGGTTCGATTCAAGCGAAACCAAAGGCATTCGTTGGCACCCGAGATGCTAAGGATCGAAGACTTTTAGGACATGGAGCGGTTTGTCGGATTAAGTCCGAGGAGGCGTTGGTGAATACGGCTGCCATGTATCTTGATGGTTCAGCCAAGTTCTGGTGGCGGACCAAAAGATGTAAAGAACGCAGAGCGTGAAGTGAACTTAGATCCATTTTCAGGACGAGTTTCAGGTAGAATGGAGGGTTCCTGCTCGGTTGTGGTCCGGCATGTTGATGAGCCTGAAGCAAACATGCCCCATACGCAAGTATGTGAATGCCATCTTAATACTAAAATGATATTAATAAAAAAAATAATCTAATAAATTTAGTTATTTAATTAATACTATAATACTCTCCGTCAATATAAGGTTTAACATAGTTTAATTGAAATAAAATATATAATATGGAGTCAATATTCAAATTTGGAATCATTTCGAGGATACTATATGTTGGAACAGTTTTTCGGATGGTGAGCATCGAGATGTGATAAACTGCAAAAACAATGGGGTGTAAGCAAAAGAGCTTGCTAGTGTGTGCCAGCGGAAAATAACTTTGATGTTTAAGTCATCAATGTGTTTAGAGAATGGGGAATAACGAAAGGACGTACATGAGTTTTTCAGTGAGCAAAAAGTCCTATATACATGGATGACGCTTCCCTTTTGTAGTGCATGAGTTGAACAATTAGAGCCGTGATTGATCTCTCCAAATCATGGGATTCATGATTAATTGTAGAGGTTCCTGAATTCCTCAAGTTATCAAATCTTGTATGGTAATACGAGATTTGATATTATTTGATTTGCTGCTAATGGAGCTTTAATCCCTGCTTTGCATAGTACAGTAAAATCGTGGTGGCAAACTTGTTTATGGGCTTTATTGTGCCTATACAGCTTGTTTCGTCTGAAATGGGCCTCATGGGCTAATGTCTTGCGTCGGCCCAATTCCCCACACTATATTAAATCACTTGTCCAATAAATAAATTTATAGCATAGTATTTCTAATAATATCATAATATAACATGTTAAAAATATTCAAAAGTTTAAGTTTCTAAGATAGTTATTTAATAGTTACATAATATTTCCAACAGTTTATCTATCATTAATTGTAATACCCACAAGTGCATTTAATGAAAAATGAAGATTTTTTATTTCTAAGGTTAAGATGGATTTAAAACATTATACTATTTGAATTTTAATAAGGTGGATTTTGAGAATAGCCTCATAAAGTATTCAATTTTTGGTAGCATTATAATGGGCAAGCAATAAAATTTTGAATTAGGTCAAGTGGGAATGGGGATTCATTTTTAAAATTAGGATAAGATATATTATTATTAGTGACCGATGAATTTAACCCTTTGACTTTGATTTGATTAGATAAGGGACGAGACCCACAAAGGATGGTTAAACCTAGAGGATTTCACTTAACGCTACTAATTACGGGTGCCACTCAACACGATCATGCCACACGATTGATTGTTAGGAGGAATTACTCAATTCCAAAAGACGCTTGATTGTATTAAAGAATGAGTAAAAGAGATAATTTTTTGAGTAATTAAAATAACTTTTATTGCTCCAGTAAAACGTTGCGGTGAAAATAATAATAAAATATATGAAAAATTATACTACTCCTCTTAAACTACCACTTAATTGTCAATGTCCTCCCCAAACTACCAATTGTTTCAATGTCCCCCTCTCAAACTACTAAAACATGTCAATGTCTCCACTAAGACCAACAAAAAGACAAAAATGACTATAATTTTTTTTCTTCAATAAGACAAAACTGTCCTTATAAATTTTTAAAAAAAAACTAAAACAAAAAAAATTAAAAAAAAGGAAAAAAGAACGATTTAAATGAAAAAATAACTGAAAATTATAAAAAAATTAATAATTAAAAAAACAAACAAAAAAAAAAGGAAGAAAAGCCCTTTTTTATTTTTAGTTTTTATTTTTAAATAACTTTTTGTTATTTTAGATTTTTTTAATTTTTTTTTTTTAAATTTTAATAATTTTATGAATGACATTTTTGTCAGTAGGGAAGACATTGGCATTTTTTGGTAGTTTAAGAGAAGATTGACACAATTGATAATTTGGAAAGTATATTGACAATAAAATAGTAGTTTGAAGAGGCTATATGCACTTTATCCTAAAATACAAATAAAGGAGTCAATATGGCACAGTTTTAACTTTTAAGGGTATTGGCCTTGTTTGGCAAGTGAGAGAATAAACCAGAGTAGTGAATTGTTAATATTAAATTAATAAAGAGTGATAGATGTGATATAAAGTAAAAATAATTTATACAGAAAAGTAAAAAAGTTTTATATTGTAGTGAATTTTTTTATTTGAATAATAATAATAAAAATATTGATGTGATATAAAAAAAAAATTAAAATATTTTAATGTTGATTGTTATTGAAAAATATATATATATATATATATATATATATATATAAAAAAAAAAAAAGTCGAATAGTAACGACTCACTATTCTGTTTCTGGTATGTTGCTGGCCAAACAACGCCATTATCACGGAAGGAATCCAAACTAAAATATGGAACAGATAAGGTTAACAGTTAACACCATACCTAAAAGTACCATGGCAGTGAAGCATCAGAGTGCAGAATCTAAGCACATGAAGCATATAAATCATTAGGAAACATCCAGTGTTCCGCCGATGGATTACACAATTTACACTCCCATATGTGCCTCTGAACAAATCAATAGGATAGTATTTAGCCACGACTACATTTTTGATCGTATGTGCCACACCTACACTAACTTTTAACAAGAAGTGCCACGTTGTCATTTTTTTTTTTAGAAAAATATAAAAATAGAGGTTAAAAACTATACTTTTATTTAATTATTTTTTCATTATATTAATATAACCAATCAACTTTTAATTTTGCTTTTTTAAAAAAATAAAAATTGATCTAAAAATCGATTAACACTACTACATTGGTAAATAAAATAATACTAAAATAAAAGTATAACTTCTAACCTTACTTAGTGATAAAAGAGAAATACTATATATATTCTCAAGTACTCATTTTTTGACGTGACAATAAAATTTTAAATTTAATAATAATTTTTATTGCTACATTTAAAAAAAGAAAAAGAATATAGCATTTCTTCCAATAAAATAGTAAAGTCTCTATCATTCAATTTGTTCTAAGAAACTACACCAATGGCATATATTCATTTTTGTTTTAGCTTATTTATCATTTCTACTCATAATGTTTGCTTGATAAATATTAGGTGGCGTGCAATTTGTGCTTCAATCTCGACCTCAGCACATATTTTCGATATTGATTTGTTTACGTGGCATGTAAAACTCATCTAATTACTTTATATCCTTAAAAATGTGCAAAAATTATATCTCATTTTGTGGTCGAATCAAAACTACTTTGTTGGTATATATTGAATTTAGATTTAATGATAATTTTAAAAGTCACAATAATTTTGACTTTTGATTTAATGATAATTTTAAAAGTCACATTAATTTTGAGAAAATAGAAAAAAAGAAAGAGAAATACTAAAACGTCTACTGTGGTTCTTCATAGGTCATTTGGTGTTGACTTGACACAGAAAAAAAGAAAAAAGAAAAAAAAGAGAATCGGTTTCAAGTTATAGTTTTTTTTTTTTAATTTAAAAAAAGTGTGCCAAGTCAGCACAAAATGACTCAAAAAATACGACAGTAGATATTCTAGCATTTCTCTAAAAAAAAAAAAAAAAAATAGAAAAAAAAAGAAGAGTTTAATTATTCATATTCCTAGTCAAGATTTTCTACTTTGTTGGAGTTGAACTTTGGGACACGTGAGTCTTTAAAAGGAAACGGAAGGATATTTTCAACCATAATGTACAAACAGAAGCAGCATGTGTGACAGTAGTGTGAGGGAACAGCATGGAAAGTTACCACAGAGGATAGAGTATAGTCCTGACACGTTTTAGGCCGCACCAATTGGCAACACCGAGAGTTTGGCCACACGTGGCTCCGGAGTTTGCCTTTTGTCCGAACGCTTGACTCACGCACACAGATTCGGGGAGAGTCGGAGAGAGACAGAGAGTAGTCTCCGACGATCGTTGACGAATAAAGTCAGATTCCGGCGAAATATGACGGAGGAGAGTTCAGAGGACTGGCTTCCGCCGGGTTGGACCGTGGAGGTGAGAGTGAGAAAGCATGGTAAAAGAGATAAGGTAAAAAAAAGGAACATAATTTTGACTCATAAGTTTACTGCTTTTTCTCTCATTTCAAGCTTATAGTTTCAGAAATGTGCAAGATCTTCTATATAAGTTTACTGCTGGGAGTATTTATTTTAGCATTTGTTTCTTTTCTGAGTAGTTTCCTTTTCTGGATTTTAAAGGGTATTTTTTGTGCTTTAAAAACGGTAGTTGCTAGAGTTGGTTGGTGTTTCTTTGCGATGTAAAATTTTTAAATTTTTTGTTTTCTCTCTTATGTTTTATCTTCCCAAAACAAAAATATTAACAAATAACTCAAACACAGAACACTCTTAAAAACACAAAAATAGTTCACATCAGAATAGTTTTTCAAACCAAAAATAAAAAAACAACCCACAAAATACATTAACACAGAGCTACTATCATTCTTCCAATTTCTTTAACGAGGTATCGTACAGTATTTGTTGTGTGTAGAATGGTAGATGTGAACTATAAGTTACATGGAAAAGCATGCTGTCTGATTAGTGTATTTTCAAGGAATTCTGTGTTATTTGGAGATTATGAAAGCAAACTGATGGAAACTTTTGCGGTATTTGTTGTGAATTGTGATGGCGGGATGCATGATGCAAAACCAGCTCAATGAAACATCAGCAAGAGAGATTATAGAGCTGTGTGCACAATTATAGTAAGATAAAAGAACACTGATGTTCTTATGCTGCAAGCATAATGATGTGGAAGGTTATCAATGAACTTTTTAGGATATGCTTTTCCCAGATGCTGGATAGGACCATAGAGAGATTGCTGTTAGGTGGTGGGGGGAATCAAAATGCAGAACACAAATTTGTGCTGTGGTGGTTTTGGAAAAGGGTTTTCTTAAGAGAAACATTTTGAAAGGGTTTCCAACTTGCTTCTAATGTGTTCTTTCTACCATTTCCTGGCTATTTCTTTATGCAACCGGGAAGCCATTGAATCTTTGACTGATTGCCGTTACTGGTTCTGAAATATCATTTGTTTGGTTACAGCAAAATTTTACAACAATGGTCACTATGTTGCATAGTTGCATTGGAGTGGGGTATACACATTGGATATCTCTGTTCCATTGTTGTTGGATATAGTACCTATATAAAGATTTTGTGGTGGGTAGAGGATTTTTGTGTTTTGGTTTGTCATGCAAATCCCCTTCTTCAACTGGTTTAGTTGGTAAGAAAAGTTATGCGAATTTTATCTGAGATCCAATACAACCTAAACTCCTTTCAGTTGAACTTAATAAAACTATATCACTTAGCTCACATGCTTTTTCATTCCCAAAAGTCACTAGGAAAATAAGATAAGATTGAATACCTTATGTTCTTTTGTGTCCTTTGTTTTCCTGGCAACCAAAAGAAGTGTAGTTGGCAACATTTTCTATTCAAGAAATATGCAAGGTTCTAAAGCATTAGGAAGCCTCTTTGACATAAGAGTAAGCTGTATTTTGGCCCAAGTTTCATGAACCCTTTTTTAAAAGCTTTTGTTATTGTTATGCTTAAGCCTTCAAAAATTCCTTAGTGCTAATTTCTTCAGTTCATATGTATTTGTATTCGACAGTAGTATTCTGTTCAATGTGGACTTGTTTATTAGTGTTGGCATAGCAATGCCTCTTAGCATGTTATCCTCCTTGAGTTTTGATTATTCAATGAATGAAGATGCCCACTCAGTGAAAAGATCATTTAGGATGCAGGAGTTTTGGTTTATCATCTACCAAGATGATCTAATTCAGGGCGGGGATCGGGTCCGGGGTGTCTTCAGCGTTCGGCGGAAGTCCATGGGAGCGCTCTTCGGCCGGACATGACGTCGGCGGCAGATCCTGGGGTGGATCTGGGTCTGTCACATTCCGGGGCTGGTTCTAGGGATCGGCAGCTTGTTCCAGTGGTCGAGTCCGTCAATCAGGCTACTGTTCTTCCCCCCTTCTGGCGCCGGTGTTGCGTCCTCCGGTGCTTCTGAGTGATCTTCCTTCTGGGGTGCGGTCTTCTATGGTTTCAAGTTTTTCCGGTTCATGGCTCATCCATCGGCAGGCAGTGGTTCTTCCGTTGGCTGGCTCTGTCTTGGTGAGGTCGGGCGTTGAGGAATTTCAGTTTGGTGAGCCTGGTGCCTCGTTAGGCGGTGCTGGGCATGCTTCCATCTGCGTTGCTTCTGGTGCACCTTCAGGATCTCTCCTTCGGCAGGTAGTGGTGCATTCGGATGCCCCTGCCTTGGTAAGGAGTTTTGGTGGGGTTCCTCTTTTTGGGAAGTTTGGAGGTCCTCTCGGGGTTTCGGCTTCCATTCCCCCTTTTCAGTGGGTCTTGTTTCCTCAGTGGCCAAGGCTGTTCTCCTCTGTGTTTGGGTGGCCCCAGTTACCTGGTTTGTCATCTGGGGTCTTTGAGGTGGGGGAATCTTCAAAGGGGATTTGATCCGAAGGAAAGTGTTGTTATTTACCCCAGGGTAGTGAAAGATAGTAGGTCGTGTTTTCGCACGATGGGGGTTTCGTTTGTGGGATTTGATCAGAAGGGATTTCTGGATTTTTTGACTTTGATTGAGGATGAGCGCTATGACTCTGATTCCCCTCCTAAGAAGGTTAAGGAGATAAAAAGGAAAAAGGAGAAAAGAGAGGTCAAGAATCTAGAATGTTCTATTAATTTCGATGCTAGGAGTGTGGGTTCTAGCCGGGTTAGGGGCAAGAAGTTGGGGGTTTGATGTAGAATTTCTTCTTTTGGGTTTTTCAGGTTTTTTTTTTTTTTTTTGGTGGTGTCCTTTTTGTATACTTCCTTTATGCTTAAGGGCGCCTTTTACGTTTTTTTATGCTATTTTGTTTATTACCTATCAAAAAAAAAAGATGATCTAATTCAGATTTAAATGCCCATTTGTGCTTGGTGCAGTATTACTTTGCTCCCTCAAGTGGACTGAGATTCAATTCCAGGGCAGAGGTGTCTCGCTATCTCAACACTCCAGAAGTCTGCAATCCTAAACCGGAACAGAAGATAAAAGACACCCTCAAGCGATCTGCAAAAAATGTCTGTTGAGTGTTAACATAATCTGCTCTTTATGATATTGTTTTTTCTTGTGATCTAATATTAATCTGATTTTATTAATTTGGAGATGAAAACTTTGATTATTCAAGCAATCTAGGTTGTAGTTGAGAAAGCTATGGCAGAAGGGTTACCTCCAGGATGGATCAAAGAAATCAGAGTCACAAAAAAGGGTCATAAGATCAGAAGAGATCCGGTATCCAATCTCTAATTCCTTTTTCTGGTATTTTAATATGTTTGTCTGATTTTTATTTTTTCACCCTACTTTTCAGTCATTTAATTGCAAGTCTTCTGTGTGTCTTTTTCATGGGTTAGCTCACATCTTGCTAGTTTCTTGATATGCTTGACTTCTCATCTGTAATTTGCAAATTGTTTGTGCTCTACATATTATTAGTTGCTGAGCCACTGAAAATTATATGTCTTTAATCAATATTTGATTTCTGCAGTTCTACACTGATCCTGTCAGTGGATATATATTCCACTCTATGAAGGACGTACTTCGCTATCTTGAAACTGGGGAATTAGGAAGGCTTGCATCCAAGCCGAAAGACAATGGAAACATTGATATGGAGTTGGAAGATGATAATATTGTTGTAAGTGTACTCGTGATTGAATTCACCAACTTTATATCTCTGTCTTTTCACTTGGTTAAATTTCTTTGTAACTGCAGCAACTTTCTTTCTGTTGTGAGGTTTGTATGAAAAGCATTAGAGAAAAAGAGGAGGCTCATTTCACTAACGTGCCTTACCTCACACATCTTATTATATAAGTTCTGAAAATACAACAACAACCAGAATACCCACAAATCCTAACAAACTCTGCTAACACTCCCCCTTAGGCTGGAGCATATACATCATATAAACCCAGCTTGGAACAAATAAACTTTAACCGGTTATGACATAAAGATTTTGTAAACATATAAGCTAATTGGTTTCCACATTTCACAAATGGTGTAGATATATCTCCATTAAATATTTTTTCTCGGATGAAATGACAATCAACATCAATATGTTTGGTCATTTCATGAAAAACTAGGTTAGATGCAATATGTAAAGTAGCCTGTTTACCACAAAATAATAGGTTAGGCGTGGGAGCTGAGAACCTAATCTCCTGAAGAAAATTTTGTAACCATGTCAACTCACTAGTAGTATGAGTCATTATCCTATACTTTGCTTTAGCACTAGATCGCGCCACCACTGTCTATTTCTTACTCTTCCAATTTACAAGATTACCACCTAAGAATGTACAATATCCTATAGTAGACTGTTTATCTAAGGGAGAACTTGCCCAATCTGCATTAGTAAAACCTTCTATCCTGAGATATCCATTTAGTCTATACAATATCCCAAGACCAGGGGCTCTCTTCAAATACCGAATAATGCGAGTAACAACGTCCTAATGTGAAACCTAAGGAGCCTCCAAGAACTGACTAACAATATTAACTGCATATGAAATTTTGGGCCTGGTGATAGCAAGAGAGTTCAACTTTCCAACTAGACGACAATACGTGCCAGGATCTTCAAATAATTCCCCTTCATCGTTAAATAATTTATGATTTGGATCCATCGGAACCTCAACAGGACGAGCACCCAAAAGACCCGTCTCTTCTAACAAATCAAGTACATACTTTCTTTAAGATAAGTTGATACCTGCTTGAGATCTAGCAATTTCAATACCTAGAAAATATTGAAGTTTGCCCAAATCCTTTGCATGAAACTGCTGTCGCAAAAATTGATTCAATCGGGCAATGCCTCTTGAATTATCTCCAGTAATAACAATATCATCTACATATACCACAAGGAGAATCTAGCTTGCAGTAGCATGTGAGTGAAATACTAAATGATCCGTCTGACATCTCTGGAGACCAAACTCTAATACCGCTTCAAATAATTTTTCAAACCATGCCCTTGGTGATTGCTTGAGACCATACAATGCCTTTTTTAACTTACAGACATGACCCTGATACTCCTACCAACAAACACAGGTGGTTGCTCCATTTAAACTTCTTCATGTAGCTCCCCATATGAAAAGGCACTTTTGACATCCAATTGAAACAAGGGCCAATCAAGATTAGCAGCCAAAGAAATAAGAACACGAATAGAAGAAATTTTGGCAACTGGAGAAAAAGTTTCCTCGTAATGAATGCCATATGTCTGTATATAACCCTTTGCAACCAAACAAGCTTTCAACTGTTCAACTAAACCATCAGGATTAAACTTAACATTGTAAACCCATTTGCAACCAATAGTTTGTTTATCGCGTGGTAACGAAACCAGCTTCCACGTCCCATTTTGATTGAAGGCCTCCCTTTCCAATTCCATAGCTTGCCAACAATTAGAGTAAAATAACGCATCATGCATTGTATTTGGGATAGAAACACTAGAGAGATGGGAAATAAAGCAAGAAAGTGATGGGCACAAAGAACTAGTTGATACAAACTGAACGATAGGATGTTGGGTAGTACAAGAACATTACCTTTCTGTAGAGCAATAGGCAAAGAGACGGATGCTAGTGGGGACGCTGGATCTGTAGACAATAAGGATGTTGGTAGGGGGTGTAGGAGCTGATGGTCGAGGGCGATGTGTATAGACCTAGAGAGGGGTAGGCAAGCATAGAGGCTAGAAGATTGGAGGAGAAGGAGAGACAGACTCAGACAGGGTCGGAACATGCATCAATATGGGTGTGACATCAGGCTCAAGAGTAGAATTACCCAAAGAAGTAGGACCAAGAAAATAAGGGGTAGATTCAACAAACATGACATCGATGCTAGTGAAGTAGTGTCAAAGAACAGGAGTGTAGAAACGATATCCCTTTTGGGTTGTGGAATAATCAAGAAAGACACATTTAGTAGCATGAGGGTCAAGCTTATCATTTCCAGGACCCAAATAATGAACATAGCAAACACACCCAAAAACCGTCAATGGCAAGAACATGGGTGAAGATTAAAATAAGAGAGAATGAGAGGCAACATCTAAGACTGAGGAGGGCATTCGGTTAAGGAGATAATAAGCAGTGAGAACATCACTCCGAAATTGTTTGGTGACATGCATATAAAATAAGAGGGCACGTGCAACATCCAATAAATGATGACTCTTGTGTTTAGTCACACCATTTTGTTGTGGAGTGTGAGCACATGAGGTTTGATGCAAAATGCATACAAATAAGAAGCAAAAGAACTAGATGTATATTCTTTGGCATTATCAGAATGCAAGATACAGATTTTATGAACAAATTGAGTCTTAATCATATTACGGAAAATTTGGAAAATAGAAAACGATTTTTCATCAAAAAAACCATGTCATATGAGAAAAATCATCCAGAAATGTCACAAAATAGTGAAATTTATTGGATGCTATATTAATTGGACCCCATACATCAGAATGAACTAACTCAAAAGGACTTGAAACCCTACACAACTTTTCACGGAAAAGAGACACGATGATGCTTACTAAGCTGACAAGCTTTGTGATGCACATCCAACTCATGACGAAGACTAGGGATGTGATGCTTCAACGTAAAAAGTGAGGGATGACCTAGACAACAATGCCATTGAAGAGCAGATTGACGACTGCAAAGCGCAAGAGTGAAATGTAGGTGCGAGATCCAAGTAATTTAAGAGAAATTTAATACATTTAATAGTGATTTTCATTGCCACATCCGGGAGTTAGCATTTGGAAGTAGACACTTGAGAGTATGTCTAGCACTCATAATTTAATCCACCAACTTCATGCCCCGCAACAAGCTTCCTCGTCTTGAGATGCTGAAAAATGCACAAAGGAGGGTAAAAACTAATAGAACAATCTAGAGTTTTGGTAATTTAACTAATGGATAACAACTTAGAAGGAAAATTAGGAACATGTTGAACAGACAACAACAACTCAATATCAGGATTCAAATGTGGATTGCCAGAGCCAACAACTTTGAAAAGGGAACCATTAGCTAGGGTGACGCTTTGAGGTGTATCAACAATGTTAGTACAGTTTCTGGTATGGCGTGAACACAACTCTTCCTTCTAGATTCTTCAGACTTTCTCCAAGAATGCTGCAAAATTAGCAAACCTAAGAGACCCTTCCGGGGGTCTGTTTCGATGCTTAAGTTAGCTTCTGCTAGAGAAAAAGTGTTTAATTCTCTTAAAATCAGTCTTAGTTTATACCTGGGGATGGAGCCTATTTATAGGCTGAGATTTGCACCCTTGCTGCTAAGATTTCAGGATTTTTGCCAACAAATTTGGGATTAGCCTCAATCCCGGATTTTCGAGGACTGGGCACGATCTCAAGAGATCGTGCCTGTAACGTCCATCTTAATTCGTGGGATTCTCATCCGGATTTTCGGGGCTACAATTAGTATCTGAGTTCTTGAGACATGCTTGTCCCGGGCCTTAACTGAGTTTCGAGAACAAGCTCGTCCCGGGCCTTGGCTGGCTTGATAGCTGAGTCTTGGTCTCGAGATGTTTCATTCTTGGGACTCAATCTGACTATATCTCCTGCCCCGTATTCTTGGGAATAGTTGCCTGGTATCTATCTCTCGGGATTGAACTATCCCGGGAGTCTTGCTATTTTGGCTGCTTAATATCTACCTCTCAGGATGGGACTTTCCCAGGAGTTTTGTTGTTTCTCCCTCTTGGGCCGGTACTGACCCAAAGCCTGGTCTGATTGAATTATTCCCAACAAACATCATGATAATTAGAGAGGGAAGTAGAAGAACCAGTCATATGTTCATTTGCTCTAAAATTGATAACCCGCAGGTCGCTAGTGGAGGATAAGAGATAGAGAGATGTAGTACTTGAGTGAGCACAAGTAGCAGTGGACGAGGAAGAGGCCCGCTTGTGGACTAAGAAAATTGAGCATATTCATATTTAGAAATGGAGATCAGATCAGAATCTAGAGTTGGGCTCGTAGTAGCAGGTGGTCTAGATGTGGTTGGAGAATCCTTCTGAGAAACGTAATTTGCAAACTGATGCAGGACAAACCCACAAAAATTAAAGAATCGTGATAGAGAAAGAAGAAGCAAGATAAAGAAGAGAAGCCCCCAAGGGATGGAGAATCGTGAAACAAAAAGGGGAGGGGGGGGGGTGGGGGGGGATAATTGGCAAACCATCAATATCAATTTTCATTCATCATAATCTGTCAATTACATTAGAAAATTATGCTTAAATAAACTATAGACTAAACCCTAACCCTAATCCTAGGGCAACGCCCATTTAATAACTTGCCTAACATAATTTTATTCACTTACCTAACATAACCTAAGACACGGACAATTTCTTTTTATTGAATTACAAGAAGAACCAACTAATAAAATTAAATAAAACATAAACTAATACACCAAATTAAAACCTAAATAAAAATTAAAAATCTTGCTACCGCATTCTGCATCACAAACCCAGATAGCTTGCCGTGTAAATCCCAACAATAAGTCACAGAATGATTACTATGGCCATAATGAGTGCATTTGCGAGGCTCATGACTTCTAGTCCGACCACCTCGACCGCCATTTCCCTCACAGGAACTACCAAAACTGCCACAGACAGCAATAAAAGCAGTGGGATCACCATTACGCTAAGAACTCGACTGAGAGCTATGATCAGAAAGAGTAGCGCTCTGAATCCTAGAAAAACCTCAAGAAGAGATGGGAGTTCTGAACCACCCAAAATCTGTGTACTAACATACTCATACTCGGGTTTCAAGCCGAGAAGAAACTAAACCACATCCATATCTTGACATTGCTTTAAAATAGTCTTCGGGTCAGTGGAGAGCGGCTGATAGATGTTCCTCTCCTTACAGATTGCCACAACCTGATTGTAGTACTCGTCCACAGTTTGAGCACCATGTTGAATCCCAAAATATTGTTTACACACCTCATAAATCCAAGTGATATTCCCAGTACCATATGTCTGAGATGATCCCAAATATCCTTGGCAATAGGAAGATAGATACATGAGGATCCAATGTGAGGCTCAATATTGTTCAACATAAGTGAGATAATTTGATTGTCTTCTTGGTCCCAAAGGCTAGTGGAGCTAGAGTCTGAAAGTTTCTCAGATTGCAAATGATGATACAGACCTTTCCCTCTTAAGGAATACCTCCACTGATCTCGCCCAATAGACATAGTTTTCCCCATTGAGTTTCACATAATTCATAGGAGCATTAATCATAAGAGCCGAAGTGATAAAATCAGATTTAGAGGCCATAATGTATGTCTAATCCACCACACAGTGTACTAGCAACAACAATTAATCCCGTAAACTCGAACTAGAACCAAGCAAGCAGCAAATAACCACAAAAACTAGCTGGAAAACCCACCGACAGTACTGAATTATGCCAAAAATCACAAGAAACAGCTCCAAACCAAATCAAAACAACCAAGAAATTGCATAAATGATCAGAAACTGGTTGGAACCGAACGAAATAACCAGAAATCTGACCTGAACTGGCTGAAATATGCCAAAAACCAAACCGGAACTGGCAGAAATATTCCTAAACCGGAAAAAATAACTCTAACCAGTATCAACTGGTTGACAAATAAACCAACCCTGTTTGAACCGATCGAAAAAACTCAAACTGGCTTGAACTGGAAGAACCGGCAAGATGAGGCGAACTGGAGCTGGTCAGGCTGAACTGAAGATGGGCTGGACTCAGCCCAAACTAAACCAGGGATATCCTATCCTTGGATTACAAACCGCTTGAATTAGGTTATGGATATCCTTATCCTGGATAAGGAACAGTAAGCACCCGCAACAAAATAGCCTTCTTCTCCGGAACTCACTGGAAATTCGCCAGTGACTCTCAGATAGTGCCAGCAACCACCACGACGACGGTGAACAAGTCAAACGATGATTAAATCCACGCAAAATCCACTGATGTCACTGAAACTACGAAACTGCCACTACCCTTAGCTCCAGCCACTGGAGACGGCATTATTGTAACACAGAGAGCGCCAACCACAACAACCAACCACCCTGCGTGAATTTTCACTGCAGGGAAACACCTAAATCATAGCAGCCACAATTGCGGTTCTGCTAGTTACATCAGACCACCAACCACGACGGAACCAACAACAACAATGACGGCGACATCACACCCCTCATGATGGTGATCTCGACGCCATTGCTTTCCTAACACAGGCATCAAGCCCAGTATCTCAGTTCTCTTCGATCAATAGCACGTGTAGATTGGGTGAGAGAAAAGTACGAAAAGAAGGGAGAGAGAAGAAGCAGAGAGAAAAACAGAGGATCATAGGTAAAAGAATTAAACCCTGGGCTCTATACCATGTTGTGAGGTTTGCATGAAAAGCATTAGAGAGAAAGAGGAGGCTTGTTTCACTTACGTAGCCTACTTCACACATCTTATTATATAGGCTTTGAAAAATACAGCAACGACTAAAATACCCACAAACCCTAACAAACTCTTCTAACACTTGCAATTCAACTTTAGGGTTCCCAGTTCATAGATGGTCGACAACTATAATAAAATGGTCAGTCTGCCTTGTGAAAGCTGGAACAAAGAATCTTTCTTTTTGTTGAATTAGATATCGTAAAACTAAAGAAATAAAAAGAAGGGTTAATACAAACCCACTAAGGTTACAAAATAGAAAGACCTGAGGAAAAGAGAAGAACCACGCATGACAATAAGCAAAAAAACTAATGTATTTGTGTATACCCCATAAATCTCCTGAACTGATAAGTAACCTGGGTCCTATCTCCAAAAGATACCTCAAAATTTCACAATTAACCGTTCCCATCTTGAAATTGCAAAGGAACTCCTAGTCTTTCAAGATATGCGCTTAGGCATCACTAGGTCAGAAAGTTTCTCCCATTAAATTTCAGTTAGTGTGTATGCAAAATCAAGGAACTTAGCTTATTTGCCTTAACATGGTTTAGTGTGTATTGGGTTATTACAAAGTACGTATGTGAATCTGATCATCAGCTATGTTATTCAGCAAATTCTGTCAATTCGACTGACCAGATTCTCCCAATCTGCCTTCCATTGCCCACTATGGGGAATTGTTGTCAACTAATGTTAGTAGTCCTATGTGAGGTTAGTCTATACTAGTTGTGATCTGGACAAAAACCAGTTGAGCTGTCACAAAACGCATTTATATATTGGGAATTATATTAAATGTTAGATATTTAAGTCTGCCTTATGCAGGTCTGAGTATGTGAAAGTTACAGATTTGGAGGTTTGTTCATGATTTAGATCTCTCTAGTCTTTGGATGTATGTTTTTTTAAGGTTCAACTTTTCTTACATTATTAGCTTTACATGATGGAACAAATGCACTTATTCAACTTGGTGTCTTCCTTTTGTTTCTATCTTAGTCGCCCGCTGTAGCAAAGAAGCAGAAATCAGTGCCCAGCAGCACAAGGGAACCGATTATCTGTGATCAGAGCTCAAAGTGGGATGTGATGGTAAAGGATGAACATATGCTTAATTCTTCCTGTACAGGAAAATGCGTGCCCCTCTCCGAACATACTTCTAATCAGTGTAAATTTCTGAATTCCCATCTCATTATGAGATTATTTCAGTGCTGTCATATTTTCCTCTTATTAATGTTCTTTCCACCTTTCTTCCTTTGGGTGGGGGATGACTTTCAGAGTTCCATGTTTATCATAGTGAAACTTCACAAATTGCTTAAAAAAGAAGACGAAATGAAATTTGTTAATAACCATTTACTCTAGAAGTGTAAGCTATTTGAGAATAGTGGAATGGTACTTTCAACAAATTACATTAGACTGCAGTTTTTCCAATGTTGCAACTATTTCTTATTTTCTGTTCAAGAAGACACGGGTTAAGTAGGGGCTTCATGGAACGTTTAAGTGGTAAAAAGATTTGCATCCAGGAAATATAGGAAGTTGGGTCATTGATTTTTGTTTATAATCCTTACTCCATGTGCCAATATTAAGATATTGAATCTGATATGCATTCACCACGTGTAGCAGGTAGGCTGGACATTAATTTGAGCAGCTCTATCCTGCCGGAAGCCAAGGTTTCAGAGCAGATAGAAGGGAGGAATGATTCTGCTAAAAGTGTGTTTGCTTCTGCTCCTGTCGTTGGATTGCATCCAGCTAATCAATCATTGGAAAGTAAGGGGACAATGCATGAAAATGAAAAGATCCAACTTGACATGCGCAAATCTAAAAGCAAGAAAGAATATAACTTGCCTCGTCGAGCTTCAAAACGACTTGCTGGCCTTGATATTGATCCAACGCCAGAACTAAAAACTAGTCGAGTCCGTCGATTTGTTAAGCTGCCAGGTGAGACAGGGGCCAGTACACCTCCGAGTTCTTCCCCTGGTAGATTGGCTCACTGGGCATCCCCGGAGCCTGCTCAGCTTGAGGCTGGGCTGGAAGCAGAGAGTAATTTTGATAGTTCCAAAAATACAGTATTGGTGGAGTCCATCGATAGCAAACACACATCTGCAGACACGACCACTCCAGGAGAGCATGCTAGAAAGATGCAAGAAGAGAAGGATGACCCAAAGCCAAAATCTTCTGTTGTTTTGCCTGTGGAGAACCTAGCTATTTCAGAAGAACTTGCTGGAAGGGTTGGAAAAGGGAATGAAGAAAATGAGAAACCTGGTATTCCTGTGGACCTGCCTTCCATGGATCTATGGTCAGATCCATGCATCCAATTTGCTATAAAAACTCTCACTGGAGAAGGCATTGACAGTCCCAAAAGCACCGAACTTTCGTCAGTATCAAACAATAGCCAGCTTGCTAGTGGGGACTTGGCTACTTTAGCTACTCCAGGAAAAACTAAAATGGATGAAACAGAAAATAAGGGCGACAAGAATCAAGGATGCTCTGTTGTTTTGTCTCTTCAGGACCTAGCTCTTCCGGAAGAGCATGCCAGGAAGGTTGAAGATAACTACAGGGACTCTGAGAAACCAGGATCACCTGTCAATATGGCTTTTAGTGATTCATGGATGGACCCATGCATAGAATTTGCTGTAAAAACTCTTACTGGTGCTATTCCAGTGGACTGTGTTCTTGATGTTCAGGATTCCTTTCATTCACAACAAAGCTCATCGCAAACCCAAGCAAGTAGTGGCTTGACTTCATCGAATGTTGGCTTTAATAAATTTTGTCCAACTGATTTTTTGGGTAAGAAAATTGACACTCTGGAGAATCCCAATTATAGACATCAAGCTCTGGTAGAGCCTGTATTCCCGCACACAGGAAATGTCAGCTTGCAGAATTCAGCTACAACTGTTCTCCACCGACAAAGTGAAGGGAGAGGCGATAGATGCCAATAATAGGCAACGAATTTGACTTCATTTGTACAGTTTAGAGATTTTGTAGAAGGATACTTCCAGGACTACAACCTTTTGCTTTCTTGTACTAATTCCCCACTGCAGAATGACGACTATCTGCATGTCATTCTGTGTACTTCTTAAGAAGCCAAGCTGTAGTTATCATTATGCCTACTTGTCTCTAGTGTTTGTATTGATACTTGATAGTAAGCCGGACTGCATGTGCTGGACACTGTTTATTAATTTTAGTCCTTTTAATGCCACTGTCACACTGAGCTTTTGTTGCCCGTAATTACTGTCCTCGTTTAAGCTATAAGTTACCAACCAAACGCATCTGCTTATCCCACTCTCAGTGTTCCAACTTCCAAGCCTCCTGAGCTTTTTTGTTTTTCTTTGTTTTGTTTTGTTTTTTAAATTCAGCCTCTTTGAGTTTGATAACTAATCTAATTGCTTGAGGGAGACAGTTTGATGGATAAAGCACTTGGTCAATATCTGTACTTTTCATAGGTTTACCGTTTACATCATTTTTTTTTTGGATACTGTTTGTTTCCTTCATGACCCCATTCTCATAATAGGGATTCTATGAGAGCATGCATAGGAGATGCTCTAAAACTCCAGCAATTCTTAAAGTTCTTTTCGAATCCTTTAAAAAATGATGTGGTTTTTAAAATTACTACAAGCTTAATGGTCAATGGTAATTTTAAAAGTCACATTATTCTTAGAGTTGGAAGGACACAAGAATGGCTTTTAGCATTACTCTTACAACTTACATATTGTGTATATAGCTAATATGAGGCAAAAATCACATCCTACAATTTATCTTTACCTTTTGTAAACACAATTTTTTAGCTACAATGTAAATAGTGTAGCAAAATGCTCAAATATTTTCTTCATTCTTCCTTTATTTTTTTCATTTCTCTCATTCTCTCATGACCGTTGGAAAAGTATGACGGTCAAAAAATGTCTGTTGGGAAAAAAAAATATGATCATAGGAAAAATATGAGTATTAAAAAATTATGAACGTTAGAAAGGATGAATGTTTGGAAAAAACATAATAAACAAACAATGAAAAATAATATTTAAAAGAAAGTGGATAAGAGAATAAAAAATCTGTTTGAGTGTATAAAAAAAAATAAAAAATAAAATAAAATTAGCTAAAGTAGAGAATTATACCTTTTGGTGAGATATTTTACGTAGGAGAAATGCTAAAAATATCAAATCTTTTACCAAAATATAGATAACAAAATGGTGTAGGGCTTGTTCATTGCTATTTTTAATATTTCTCAAGAGGATTGGCAAAAGTGCTATGTAGAGGCAGCCGAGAGAATATCAACATAAGTTTCATAATGCAAACGACATCGTTTCCGACAAGCGGGAACTTCCAATCTTCTTTGCCGCCGAAACCGATTTCCCAACTTCTGCAGTCTGATAAAAACAAGAAAGTTGTGGTTCGTCAAAATTCTGCCCGAATACAAGAAGACTAAAGAGAAATAGAAAAGGAAACGAAGAATGCAGATTCGAGTGAAGTGCAATTGCGGTGAAGGGAAATGCCCAGAATGGGCAATCGTAGAATTGCAAGGCACAGTAGAAGCTCAACCCGCCGTCCAAGACCGCCTCCAAAACCTCAAGATCGGCCTCCTCTGCCGCCCTTCTTCTCAGGTTCTCTCTCTCTCTCTCTCTCTCTCAATTTGGATCTATTGGACAAGAAAGATTCTAACAACTTGAAATTCGGTTCAGGAGGTGTATAATCTTACGGTTGGGTATCATGAATTGATTGGGTCGAAAGTGCCCTTGAAGAAGCCACTGTTGGTGCTGAAGAAAACTAAACACCCCGAGACCGATAACCAGAGCGGTGACACTATTTCTTCGTCTAGAGTTGAATTGCACGTTGTTGGGATCATTCGGCATCGGATCTTGTTCAAGACCAGGCCTAAGGCCTTAATTTCCAGTTAAGCTTTTATCATTTTAGATGCGTTTTCTCATTCATAGCTCATTTTTGTGCTTACTAGTATTGCAGCTTGCCTTGTCTCTTTGAACTACCATGAACAAAATTTTGGTATAATGAATGTATATAATATGGTGTAAAAATTAGGTATAGACTTGAGATTAGATTGTTTGAAATTCTAGAGTAAGTTATAATATATAATATAAATAATCAATTTCATAATAAAAAAAATTATGTATGATTTATTCAATGTTTTCCTTTAAAGTTTTGGTTGAAGTGTCATTCTCTATTCTATCTTCACTTATCCATCACAACTCCTTTTATGGCTGTCTTAATTTAAGGCCTCGCCTTTTGACTGCCTTGCCTTTTTGCCTACAAAATAAATAATAATAATAATAATAGTAATAGTAATAATAAAACTGATTATTTATGATGTTTAGTCACCTCAAACGTGAAGTTAAGGACATAGAGTATGCTTTTTCTTGGTAGGTTGAAGGAGGTTTTAGGAACAGAAATATGAAGCCTTCACTTCTAAAGAAGATTGAGCTGCAAGCTTGTAGTTCTACCACTTCTTTGCTATCTGGTTACTAGCACAGATAACCTGCAGTGAGCCTAAAGTCTGCCTCGTTGCTAAAGAATTTGAATGTTTCAAATCATGGACCTAGATTGTGCATAGGGGCATATTCATATTGTAAGCTTGAATCAGTATTTCACTGCTTTCATATTGTTCAATTTATGCACGTAGTACACTAAGGAATCTCTTGGTGCTTCTTCAGATATGTTTCTGTGTTGAATTGAGGGCTATGCAATAAGGGTCAGCTCAAGGATTACATTTAAGTTGAGGATCTGCGCCATACTTTGTCTTCTTTAAGCTTGCATATTTTAAAACAGTGCTTCTCTTTCCTATAAATGGTGACTGCTATTTCCTGTTTTGGGAACTAACAAAGCTTAGATAGATGCCTCCTCATTCTCATGAAGCTAAAAGAAAGACGTTCTCATAGGGTGCATTCGGTACCTTAAGAAAGTAAAACCCAGATGCTTTCAGAAATCTCCAAGCTGCTAGATCTTTGCCATTTTTCTGCACAGTGGAATCAGTACCTGGTATTATCTTTAGAAAGTGATGCACATGTTTGGATGATTTCAGACATAAGTTTGCCTATATTTTGAGAGCCTGCCTCAAAGTGATAGAGCTAGCCATTTTTCTTTTAGATTAAAAATATACCCAATATAATATCCCCATCAGTAATAAATTTCCAGCATAATATCAATATCCTGCTCCTAACACGAGGATAGTGGAATATGCCCAGAACCAATCTACATTTTTTAATGTCCAATTCAGTATCAGGGTATTACGTTAAGGAAAGATGCTGGAAGTGGTCATTTAGCATTGAAGAGAGTAATCTAAGCTCAAATTAATAATTGAGCAGGTTTATGAGCTCGTCAGTGCTACATTGTCAAGAAGATAATAAGGTGGCTTATCTAGGACCAAGCTTGACGTCATTGATTTTTTACACTTCTTTTGGCGTGCCTATATTTAACATCCAGAATAGCCAATTCTATCTTCCCGTTCACAGCCATAGTTTACATCTATATGAATCTTGCTTTGCTGAAGTGCAAGGGATGCGTAGAGGTATTAGGTTTGTTTGAATCTTGTGTAATTGGAATTCTCCCTTTGCCTAGACAGGATCTAGTCTAGTAATTTTGTGTGTGCACGTACGCGCTATTTTCCCTTGCCTAGATGGGATCTAGTCTAGCAATTTATATCACTGTGTGAGAAAAAAAAAATTTAGAGTTGAAGCATATAAAACATAAGTCCACTTTCTTCAACTGAAGTTTTATAAAATCTATTCATGTCTTTTTCTCCCTTCGGTTTTTCTTGTCTTTGACCTGCAGTTACACAATTGTAAGCTGTGATAGAGATAAATGTTCACTAAATTTAGCTATCCCTTGCATGTTTGAATCATCATCAAACATCTCTTCTTCTTTCCTCTTTTTTTTCCCAGAAACACAACCAACAGTGAAGGAAAGAGCCAGCACGCCAGGTTCTGTTGTCTCAAACCAAACAGCATGAAATCCATATCGAATTGGAAACTTCAGGTATTAAAAGAGTCTTGTATTTGGCTTATCTTGATGTATGTATTTGAAAACAATTCAGCTTTAAATGTTAATGCGGTGGGATTCTTTTACAATTCTGACTTCCATAGCTTGAGCCTCATATGGCTAAATCTTAACGGAATAAGATTCTTTCTATTTTAAATGAAATGGATACTAAACATTTCTTGATCATGATTTAAAGTTAGTGCATCTAATGGTATATACGATTCCACATTATTTAAATTCTTTAAAAGACGTGTCAACATTGACTTCATATACACCGTTAGATAAACCAACTTTAAATTTTAACTTTCATGAATATTATCTACTTCATTTGAAATGGAGAGGATCATTGTCTCATCTGAATGCATGTAATTTTAGCATTTGTAAATCAACAAAACATCATCAGACAGTCTGATCTTGTTTCCTTTCGAATGAAAGTAGTTAAGATAACCAAGATCTTGGCTGACAATCTTAGTTTGTACCAGAAGAACAATCGTTGTTTCCTTTTTAGTAGTGGTGACAAACACGGATTAGGGCAACTCATAATGGATTGGATATATAACTAGTTACTAATTATTTATTATGCATTTAATGAAGGAAAAATACATGTATTTTCAAGTGCTTCCTCTTTAATGTGGTAGTGAAAATCACAATTGATGTGAAATGTAAAGATTAACCTATTCAAAATTCAATGACGATTTTCATTGCCATGTCAGGGAATAAGCACTTGAAATTACATGTAACATTTATCTGAATGTAGATTATTTCTATATTTAGTTCAATTCATTAATTAAGGTGGGATCCTATCCATCTGACCCAGTTATATATTTACACACATATCCTTAGCAATTCCAATGCTAAGACCTGCAACCCAAATCGGTTTAACTATTTGCGATAATGATGAGGGGTTGGGGTTTGGCGGTTTGGGTGGTGGTGATGGTTTTAGGGGCCAAAAACTTCAGAGAAGTCGAAGTGGTCATGAGTGAAATATGGGATTGTGGTGAGCTTGCTATTGAGGTTGCTTGGTTGGGAAGTGTAAATGTCTCAATAACCATGGGTGTTTGTCATAGATTTGCTCATAAAAGGTTGGTACCAAATTAAACTTACAAGGGGACCAAAGTTCGGACACCAAAGAGGTGACCAAACCAATTCCACACAAGGTAAGCTCTTAAAGAAAAATGCTTTACTTTTCAAATTTTTTTCTCTAAAAGTGGTTTCTTAATGATATATGCCATCTATCTTATTATACATTTTTCAAAATAGTAGATATCATTCATAATTAACACATCATTTAAGAATCAACTTTTAAAAAAAGAATTTGGTAAGAGTAGTAGTTCTCTTTTCAAAATGTGGGAGCTTTCTTCACCTTACCGCAATCTCGGTATCACCTTCATCCACTCGGCAAGAGCAAGTGGTTGGTATGGGCTACCCTCCCCCCATTTATATATGTTGGAGCAATGCAGACACTTTTGAGCTAAGCTTGGCAATTGGCAATGACAAAGGAGGTTTCTCTAATTCGTTTATTGAGTTTTCTCTAATTACTTTATTGTGTGCTCTGTTTACTCGGTTTTTCTTCATTTCTTTTTTTTTTTCTTTTTTTTTTTTTCTTTTTAAATGAAAAAAAATAAAGCAATTAAAACAAAAGATCTGCATATCAAATTACCCAGTTTAGTACAAAGCACATAAAAATAAAAAAAATAAAAAAAAGAGAAAAAATGCACGTACTTCTCTCAAACTATTATTTAATTGATAGTTCTCTTCAAATTTTCAATTGGAACAATGTTTATTCAAAATACTAAAAAGTTGTCAATGTATTATGTCTACAAAAATACCCTTAATAAAACAAAAAGAAAAAAAAAATCTAAAATGAAAAAACGAAAAACAATTGTTGGATGTGGCATAGCGTCAATGATTTTTTTACTTAATTGAATAAAAAAGAGGGTTATAAGGATATATCTTTTTCACTTCTGATATGAAAGAAAGAAGTGGGCGAGCCTAATAACGAAAAATGAGTGGGCTCCCCAATAGTAAGCCCAAACCACATTGAAACAGCGTTGAGATATTTACCAAATGTAAGAAATGGGACAAACAAATGATTAAGTCCTTTCAAAAGGCCGCACTAGGTGATTTCAAAAGAACTATCAAAATATGGTAGGAATAGTAAAAACGTTGTTAGAGTCTGGAAAAAAGACCACGGAAAAGAGAGAAACTAACATAAATTCAAACACAATAGTTTCAATAAAGGAAAACAATAACTCAAGTAACGAAATTATAGCACATAAAACAACAACAGAGAGTCGGTGGAGTGGGGTGGACTGGTAGCCGCAAGTGACAGTGCGTGCCGCTGGAAGGCCTCTCTCCAGCAGGGATCGTAGAGGCCGCCAGGAACCACCGAAAACTGGGGGCAGGGGAAGGCTAGAGGGAGAAGCGTGGCCACCAAACGCCGGAAAGGGAGACAAACTCTCAGGCGCGTGTATGCCATGCTCCGATGTGTGAAATGCGGAAGACAAGGTGGCAACCATCGGTGAAAGCGGAAGATGCCAGCGAACCCACTGGTGAGGCAAGTGTCGTGCAATATTTGACGGAGGAGCGTAGATCTAAATCCAAAGATTTCAACCCAAACACCTAGCCAAAAATCACAGTAAACACGGTGGAGGAAGATGGTGGAAACCGGTGTTCTCTGTGTTGTGGAAACGAAAAGCATAAAAAGCAAATAAATTGCCTCCGAATAGGCGGATAGAGCTAGAAAGTGTTCTACCGGATATGAACCTCGTAGAAGGCGTAAGCAGTGGAAAAGGGAAGGGAAGGAGAAAAATGGAAGAGAAAGGGAGGGGGGAAGCTTTGGAAGTGTCAGTGATTTAGATCGAGAGCAACCATAGACCCCGAAATCTCTTGTTCTCAATAAGCAAACAAGAGAACAAAAAAATTTGTATCTAACTTTCTCGCACAAAAACCACAACAACTAACTTTGCCACAGACATTAAAAATATAGCACAAAATCAACTAGAAACAATCTTTAGAAACGGTTTTCCGGTAACAAAAAAAATAATTGAAACACAGTTTCAGTGTGAAATAAACAACGGTTTTCTGATCACCGGAGATACCGAATCTCCTTAATCCCTCGCCTCCAACTCACCGGAAAACCACTGGAAAAGAATTCACGAGAGAGAGTTGAATTTACTTACAGGGGTTTGGAGGAGAAAAGAGCAAGAGAGAATGGGTTAATGAATAGTTAGGACTTTTTGGGATTGCTATGGTTTTTCATTTATTATTGTTATTATTTATTTTTTTGTCTCACTTTTGTCTTTCTGTTGATGTTGGAGGACATTAACAACTGTATAGTAGTTTGAGGTAAATATTATTCCAATTGAAAGTTTAAGAGGGACATTGTCAATTGAGTGGTAATTTGAAGGGAGTACGTAGACAGTAAAAGTCCAAAACGAAAATGACGGAGAAAAAAAAAAAAAATTGAATCCAAACAAAGAAAGCTAGACTCAACCAATTCAACAGCCACCAAACCTTGGCTCACCAAAAATGACGAAATCTACGTAGAAAAATCCACAAATCTAAATCATTTTCTTTCTCTAGAGAAAAAAAAATCTAAATTTGATGCAGTAGCCAGCTAGACTTCGTGACCATACCTTCAGACAATCCAACAAAGAGAGAGAGGGAGAGAGACGAGAGTGCCGGAGATGCAAAAGCCGAAGAAATACGAAATCCATGAGAGAGAGGAGATGTGCAGAGCAAAGAGAGGAGCTGTGCGGTTTGAAGTTGAGTGAGAAGGAGGTCTGAATTGAGCGTGAAGTCTAGTTGGGTGTGCGGGTTGAGCGAGCGAGAGGTGAAACTAGTTTACGATGTTAAAAAACAAAAACCATTTTCCGAAAGTTAAAGAAGCTTTTTTGGTCAATTTGAATATCACTTTTAGTCGCATCAAACTTCAGAGCATACTCTACAATCATGGGTGAAGCTCTTTAAAGAATTTTCAAAAATGGTTATAGATGAGCATGTGTCATCACCATTAGGGCTAGAATTTAGATGAAGAACCGGTTAATAATAATGCACCCGCTTATCGGACAGCTAGGGACATGCAAATATACAAGGGTTGGTTTTGCCACCCCTATTTTCATCTACAATTTTAAAATGTAAAAATAAGGATGCAGTTTGTATAAAACCATTTGTTTCTGAGATACTCTCTCTGCCTGGTGATAGGATCGTACCAGGAACCCCCCCCCCCCCCCCCCCCCCCACCCCAAAAAAAAAAAAAATGCATAAAGGCTCCAGCATCACAACAGCAGTATGTCCGAGCAGGAGAGACAATAATTCTTTGTAATACAAATCTGAAGGTACAAAATAAGTACTATCTGCAATTTGGCAAGAAATTCAATAAGCAATACTTGGTTGAAGATATCTAAAAAAAAAATATATTTTTTAATCAAGTAGAATCCAATAATGGCTATGATTTATCTACAGATGTAAAAAAGAAAAGGTGAAAAACGAACTGAAATGTGATATAGTCTCTTCTATGCAGAAGCAGGGCCAGTTACACCAGCACGAACTCTCAACATTTGAGTTCTCTTGCTTCTCTCCATTGCATCCACCAACCATTCTACACCTGCTTTAATCCCCATCCTGCAATCAAATTTCAGAAATTTGTTGCTTGAACTTTTTGAACATTTAGCTGCGAAGATGAGGAAAAGAAAATGAAAAGCAGGAATCACACAGGACCAGTTACATATATCTTCTTACCCATCATATGCTGAAACAGCTTCAAACATGTAAACCCTTTCATCCAACTTTTTAAGATCAAGATATCGACCAAGTTCTTCTGCGGATACAGCTTCAGCAAGATCCTGACATCAAAGTGAGATGTAATGAAGTGAGTATGACTATATGATGCAAGGGGCGAGACATGAATTTTACTTTAATTTAGTCTTATTTAATTTTAAAAATCAATTCTATTTTTAAATTTTCTGGTAATATTGGTCCATGTAGTTTATTTAGGTCCTATTAGTTAATTGGTTATTTATTTATTTATTTATTTTTTGTAAGTAGTTAATTGGGTTATTAGTATTTAGTTCTATGCTCTATTTAATTTTCAAGAATTACAGGTATTTTTGTAATTTAATAAATGAGCTTTGCCCAAAGTCAATTAGATTAGGGTTTAGTCGTTCATCTATTTAAATGTATTTTATACTATAATAGAGGCAGACTTTGATGAAATAAAATATAGGTGGAATTGATTCTCGTTCTCTCCCTTTAACTTCTTTCTTTCCCCCCCTTTTTGCTTCTTTATCCTCTCTTTCTCTTCTCTACTTTCACCGTGTGATTTTGTGATTATTGTTGGTTCTACCTCACTATCATTCCATAACTGTGACTGTCATTTGAAACACAAATGGCAAGAGAGAAGAGAAAACAACGACACTCCATTCAGTTCTAGAAAGAAAGAGAGGGCAATGTAGAGAACACGCTTAAAATCTCAAGATATGAAGTGCTTATCAAGCGTTTCCTCTTTCTCCATATAAAGCACAATAGAATGGAAACAAGAATTTCATCCGGGGCCAAAGTTCATCAGACACAAAGGAGGATAACTTTTGACAGTTCAAAAGATTAAAGATGTTCGAATACAAGAGAATAGGATCAGCAAATTATTCATAATTTTTTTTTTTTTTTTTTAAAAAAAAAATGGTCTACTATGTTAAAATAAACAATTCCAACTCAAAAGAAGTCAATGCGTATAAGATATTCACCCAGAAGAAGGCATGCACAAAATTTTTCAATTCCAACATGGTCAACACTGTTGTTTCTTAACTTCAACAATATGCTAAAAATTGCCATAACTTTATTGGGAATTTCATATCAAGATTTCAAGCACTTTTTGAGATGGAAAGAGAGAACAGCTGATCTCACCTGCTTGTTTGCTAGTATCAAAAGAGGGGCTCCTTGCAAATCCTCGTGTCGAAGAGCCTTTTCTGGTAATGCATTGAAGGAATTAGCGCATAATTCAAGAGTTAACTCCAATCAGTCTTCCTTACCATAAAAATTGCTGTCAATTCAGATGGCACTATGCATACACAAGTTAATGTAATTGAACATCACTTACCCAGTGCAGATTTTGAATCTTCAAACCGTGATGGACAAGCAGCATCAATTACATATATCACGGCATGTGCTTCTTCGTAATATTTCTCCCAAATTGAACGAAGACCAGGCTGACAGGATCAAGATCTTGCATCAGTAAGTAAACTTCATAAACAACCCCCCCAACCCCCCACCAACAAAAGGAAAAATAAAAAGAAGAAGAAAGAACACCAATCTAGTATAATGGCTACACAAGCTTGCGGTGCCAAATTTCAGTGCGGTGCATCAAATCAGGCACCAAGAAATAGACTTACTATAAATATGTCTCATGCAGCTTAGCTATTTTTTGCTCTTTTTTTTTTTTCTTAGCACCTTTAGCATCTTATGCTATGCAAGAGTTTTAATTTCAATCTAAATTTGTCAAGTAGCAATCAGACGGACTAAAGCCTTCCTTAAACTAAGTTGATGCCTCCAACTTGCCTTGTGATAAAATAAAACCCAGCCACATAACTTATTTTCCTGCGAGCTCTCTATCAAACAACAGTGGGAGTTAACTTGCCATAGATGAGCCGATACCCTCCCCTTATCTACAATTGGAATCTCAGGAGAATGGTTTCAAATCCCCAGTTGTGCATATAAAGGAAATTGACCTAGTTACCTCTTTTAAGAAATCCACATCAGCTAAGCAGATCCAATATGTGAAGTTGAAAAACGTCAAAGTAGCATTTCCAAGAACAATTATCATCTACATAAAATGCCTTCTACCATCCCAGTACCAGGTTGGTCGTCGTTAAGTATAAATATAGAACAAGCACTAATGGGATGTAAAAGACTGCAGAAAATGACCACTCTAATTTATAATAGAAGTTAAAATGACCATTAGATGTTGGTTCTCCAGCTGTTCATGAAGTTTTGATATTGGTGCACCCAAAAACGATTGTTTCTCTTGAAATATATGAGGGTGTGCATGTGTGTGTCTGTGCAACATACTCATATAAATTTCATAATTTTACATATGAATTTGACATACCTGACCTCCGAGGTCCCAGAACACAAATTTCGTGTTCGACACTTCAATACGACCAATATTTAGGCCTACAGTAGGAACAATTCGATCAGGGGGCAGGCCTTCCAAGTTTGAGTACAGTGACTTCAACTTCTCCAACAAAGTCTACAGATGAATAGATTATGCAAGGATTATGAGTGATGTCCAGCACATATTTTCAACACAGATAAAGTTTGAAAGATCCATATATTGTTGATGAATTTGAGGACAAAATCATTTCAAGGATGACACAAAGAGTTCAGTAATCTAACAGAAAATAAGAAGATGATGCATTACAGTTTTCCCCGCCTTGTCAATTCCAAGAATGAGTACATGAAACTCAGTCTTACTAAACATATACTTCCAAAGTCCATAAAACAATGAGAACATCTCTGACTTGTTTACGCTTCCTTATCCCTGGTTACTCCTAACCTTCAAGGGCAGAAATCAAAGGACTTCACAACATCTAATTTGATCTGGCTTGCGCTCTCAGTTTGATGCTTCTGGAAAAGGAATAGAGATGGTCAATATTACAGGGAAAAGAGGAAAAAGTTAGGGCAACAGAAATAAACACACACACACCAAAAAAAAAAAAAAAAAAGAAGAAGAAGAAGAAGAAAGAAAGAAATAGAAAAGAAATGAAGATTTTGAGTTCTTCTAATAGCCCAATCTCGGGTTGCATTATTATTATTGATTTAGTTGTTGATGCATGACACTAACACAACTTGGCAAAGTCCATTTCCAGGACATCCTCTCTAACATTGAGACTGACAACCACAAAGTTAAGACCAAGTGTTTACCTAGAAACACTAAAAAACAAACCAGAGTTCAGCTAATCAAAAAGATACCTTCCTCTGCAAACCCTGCAAGATTAAAAAATTATGTCATTCATTCATCCAACATACTGGTCATCCCTGTGAACCAATATTTTAAATTACCCTCTTAGTAACAATGTTTATAAACTTTCTGCATTGCCTAATGTCCCACTCTGAGTTTATGATAACTCCATAGCTATCTTTCACATTTTCTTCCTCAAGTTATGAAGTTTCAGCCACCAGTACACACAGCATAATTTGCCTCTTCAAAGGACATCTAAGAAGGCCACAATTGATTGAGTGCATGAGTATTCAACAATACTTACTTCCTCCCGGATTTTTCAATCAACCAAATTCTAAATGATATTATTAGTAGCAACCCTCAATTATCCAAATCCAACCAACAAACCTCAAACACTAAATAAACCCCAAAGAACATTAAAAAAACATACATGCACAATCGAATTAGAAAGAATTTGATCAAATCAAGGCCACTTCTGCCACTTCTCCACGTCGTGAATGTAGGTTCAACCACGATCTAGTACTATGGACAAATTGAAAATTGAAAGATACCCAGTTGCTTTTCCGCACTGAGAATCAAAGCCTTAATCATAAAATACCCAGATCAAGAAACAATCAGGTATGGGTTTTATCCATTATGATACAAGAAAGTTGGATCCAGAGTTGATGTCAGACGCTGGGAAAAAGAAAATATTGTAGAAATGTGAAATTGAAGGTCAGAATTCGTACTCTTTGGGGTGTTGATTCTACTGTTGAAGTGGCTGCTTTAGGTCTGTCTGGTTTCGTTGGACCCGCAAAATGAGAGTTTCTCTGGTGCGCTATTTTTTCCAATGGTCTCTGGGATTCGTTCCCTTTCTCTCATTCATTTTCCATATACCTATACTACCCTCGGCGAGGTTTTCGCTTCATGCTGGTGGGGCCTGGGCCATCAATGGAAACTCACCATCTAATGCCTAATGGGCCATGTCTTGTTTTAGAGCCTCATAGGTTTAGGCCTTAGGGCATAAGCAATTGTTTGGAATTGCCGTTGACTGTCATGTGGTTTAGCGCTTTTATTTTTTCCTTCTGAGATTCATTTTTTTTTTTTTTTTTTTTTTTTTTTTTTTTTTTTTTTTTTTATCGCAAACGGTAGCTTAGAGCATTTGTAATGAGCTCCTCAAATAAGCTTTTTCACCAAATTCTACTGAGTTTGCTCAAAATCACCTCTGCAGCAATCTTCTCAGTGCTACAGTGAATTTGGTGATTGGTAGATCTGCTCGTCTGGTCTGCGGAGCCAAGCTTCGCTTGTCTCTTCATATTTTCTATTTCTATATTCAACATTCCCGCGTTCTCGATCTCCTGAAGCCAAGAAAAGGTTGAGCTCCTTCCCTCTTGCAAGCTTCTTCCCTCTTGAAAATGTGAATCTCAGGTTTGATTCGGTTTATGATTTTGGTTTAATTTGTTTTGTGGGTTTTGATTCTAAATCTCATATTTGATTTGGTTTATTTATGTGTTTTGATTTTGATCTCAGATTCTGATTTTGGTTTGTGGGTTTATAGGTCTCATTCTAGCTTCTCCACGAGAACCATCTCTTTTGGCCCCTTTTCTTCTGCGTGAGTTTTCTGCCGTACCCAATTCTTAAGTTTAGTTCTTTTGCTTTTGTTTTGATGTGCAAGATTGGTTCTTTTGATTTTGTTTTGATGTGGGTTGTATTTGATATGTTGGTTGGCGTGTTTTATATTGGTTTCAGGATTCTGGGTTTGCGAAATTTTGCAATTTGTGTTATTAGTTACATTTGGCTTGTGGGTTTCTGAGATTTGCAGTGTTTTATTTGCTAGTTTAGTGTTTGGAAGATTGGGTTTCGTCAAGTAGCAGAATGGGTAGACTGATTCATGTAATAAATTTGAATATAATTTGGGGTTAAATCATTTTGTTTGTGCTGCATTTGTGGACATCATGTACAATTGCCATATATATTGACGATTCTTTTAGCTATTTAGAAAATATAAAAACATGGAAGAATATGTGATAACTCCTGCAACATTAAGACTAATAAACCCAAGAGTTGTAATCCACACCGTTGAAAAGGACGTACTAAACGCTTCAGGTTTGTCTAGGGTGGTCTTCACTGGCCATGTCACCCAACCTGACTTCACCTCAGTTGAGAAAAAAGACCCACACCCAAATCCCAACATCAAATTTGTTCCCCAACAATAAATGCATTATGAAGGGTCTCTTTTTTCCAAAGTGCAAGCTTAGCATAAAGTTGGACCATGTTGTGCACGCGTGAAGACTAGGAAACGGATCCTCTCCTTTTCAAGGGAATTGGAGAGTATCCAAGGGCAGTTCGGAAAGGATTAAAAAACACGAATTGTAATTGGTCCAATCCCTTCCAGTTCTTATTGCTGGGTGGATCCCTCATCAATCATACACTTTGCATTCAAAAGAAAAATTTGCAGATCCAAAGAATTCGAAAAGGCTATCATTACCTTGACTCCCTAGTCCACAAATCCTTCTTATTAAAGTGTCCCCAAGTCCACAAATCTTTCGTTAAGAAAAAATTAATAATCAATCCTCTGCCATTGTTCTCGTCAGTCATACTTCTTGAAAAAATGGCACCCTCTGTTCCCATCCCCCCTCCCTGATCTTTCTTAGTAAAGTGTCCCCAAGTCCACAAATATTTCTTTAACAAAATAATAAAAATAATAATCAATCCTCTGCCATTGTCCTCATCAATCATACTTCTTGAAAACATGGCACCCAAGTCCACAAATATTTCTTTGACAAAAAAAAAAATAACAATCAATCCTCTGCCATTGTCTTCATCAGTCATACTTCTTGAAAACATGGCACCCTTCGTTCCCACCCCCTCCCTGATCTTTCTTATTAAAGTGTCCCCAAGTCTACAAATCTTTCTTTAACAAAATAATAAAAATAATAATCAATTCTCTGCCATTGTCCTCATCAATTATACTTCTTGAAAACATGGCACCCTCCGTGTAACAAAGATGACCAATTAATTAATGCCTCTCTAAATATTTTAAATAACTCCAGTGATTGAACAAGAGCTTTGGGGTTAAATACACTGTCGGTATTAAATATTTTAAACATTTTAGAACAATATGTTCGTCGACGCAGAAAGACAATCCTTGAAGGTTAAAAAGACAATCATTGAAAGTCAAATTGGCAATCCTTGAAGGCCAAAATATCACTCTCTTTTTTGTTAGTTCTTTACCTTTGAAGCCGCTAGTTTTAGTTTAAGTTCTATTCTATTTTGCTAGTGCGCTCTAGAGGCTGAATTTTGTAGCTACTGAAAGTTATGATGCTTTGCATAGGTGGATCTTGATGTTTTATTTTGTGTCCTGCTCTAGTGTACATCAGCCCATTTTGAGAAACTATTTAATTATTGTACATCGGCCCATTTTTGTGTTAATATTGCTTGGTTTATTTGGTTAAGTTGTCAACCCCAAGCTGCTGATCGAACACTCCTTGATTGTATGTGGAGTGTTCGATCAGCAGCTTCCTCCTCTGTATCTATTTCTCAGCAAATAAACGGAATTTAACTGCAAATTTGACTTTTATGTACGCATGTATGTAAGGTACCCATGAATGTTTTAGTTTGGATCTATTAAGAGTATGAATAAATGGAAATAAGGGATATGCCTCGAGGAGAATAACAATTAAGTTCAATTGAGAATATCAAGAGAGAAAATAAATAAATAAGAGCATTAGCTAGTGGGTCATGTAAACTTGGTTCTTAAATATGGCAAGAACCTTGATGAAAACTTAACTGGAGAATCAGAAAACACATGCGACTTGAGAATTTGTTCGATATTCTTAAACTTCTCCCTGAGTTTTGTGATATTTGGAATATCCCTATAGACTTCAAAGGGACTACATAATTGGTTCACAGCCCGAAATACATCATGGAAAAAGTATATTAAAAAAGGCAACTTCATATGAATAATACTAATGCATTTCAGAAACGCAAAAGATATTGCTTTTATCACAAACAAAGATCATAGTATTTAAACCTTTTAACTAGACCATTTTTCTTGGCTGCCACAAACTACACCTAACACCATTAAATTAAACCCATAAAACATTTTGTTCCATGAATAGAAGAATTCCTATTATTCCAAGCGTGAACCATTCCTAATCCTTTACCACATCAAAACAAACCACTTATTCCTAATACGATGCTAAGATTCGTATATTCTGAGACAGATCAGGAGAAAAGAAATTTGTCCTGCATCATATAGTCTGTTAAAGATTGATGATGACAAAACCAAAAGATCGATAATCATAATTCCATAATCAAAACAAACCACTTTTTCTCCAAATGTTTTCTGTTCAAATAGATTTGTAGCTTGAGAGTGCAATTTTCAGGTCATTAGTAGTTGCAAACTAAATAACAAAAGTTTATTAATACATACCAAAAGTGATCATTAATACAAACCAAAAGTGATCATGAGAAGTTCCTAAATAACAAAAGTTTGTCTAAATAACATATAATAATGATCATAACAAGTTCTTATGCCTCACTATGTAGTTGCCATAAGTGCTCGACAAGGTCCAACTGGAGTTGAGAATGAGTTTCCGTATCTCTAATACAATGATGGCTTTGAATGAACTCCCTAAAGTCATTTGTAGGCCCAGAGGTCACTGGTTCAAGTGGTTGGTTGAATTGTTCATACTCAAAGTCTTCTGCTCCATTGTTATCCCGCTCATCTTCAACGATCATATTATGTAAAATTACACATGCTATCATAATGTTTTTGAGTGTTTTAGGGTAAAAAAATTGTGCAGGCCCACGCACTATTGAAAATCGTGCTTGAAGTACTCCGAAGGCACTCTCCACATCCTTCCTTGCTGACTCTTGGGCTGCAACAAAGTGTTTTCTCATATTCCCTTGGGGAGATGAAATTGTTTTTACAAATGTTGCCCATTGCGGATATATGCCATCAGCGAGGTAGTATCCCATTGTATAGTTATGATCATTAATTGTGTAATTGACAGGAGGAGCACGTCCTTGAGCAAGGTCAGAAAATAAAAAAGATCTATCTAGCACGTTTATATCATTATGAGACCCGGGTAACCCAAAAAAAGCATGCCATATCCAAAGATCATATGAAGTCACTGCTTCTAAAATAATAGTTGGTTCATGGATATGACCAGAATACATACCTTGCCACGAAGTTGGACAGTTCTTCCATTTCCAGTGCATGCAATCAATGCCACTAAATCCCTCATTACAAATTCTCTTAGTTCTTAACAAAAGTACACTTCATTGCCACTAAATCCCTCTTAAAAGCCGACACCTATCCCAAATGCCATTAGATACGTCCTACGTGTTAAATCAATGCCACATAATGTGAACTTAATCCACGTAATTTGGTATAGACCTTCATTTTCGTCTTCATCTCCCCCAAATTCCTGAAAATGCTTGAACCCTAACCAGGAGGAGGTCCTCCGCTCCAAGCCTGCTGTCTCCGCCCTCATCGACTAGCTCGAGAAGCTCCAATAGCCCCTCTCTCAGGCCGTCTCTAAGGAGCTCTCCCTAGCCGCCCAGCACCACCAGCTTTCCTCCGACTCCACCCCGGCTAACGATTAACCCCAAACACCGGAAGACCACCACCATGAGCATAACAGCGACTAACCCGACCTCAGCGTTGCAGAGAATCTCCTCAATCTGCTCTACTTCAGCTTGCTCTTTGACGTCAAGTTGCATAGCGATTTCACGGCGACCATGCTGGCAAGGACACACAATCGCGGGTGCTGCCTTGCCTACAATTATGCCACCGATCTGCTTGGCGAGCTAATTATGGACTTAATTGCGACACTCGGTGGGTTGTTGATTTCGCGCCTGATGGATTCGAGCTTGTCGCACAAGAATGCCTTGCGGCCTTGCATTAAGCACGACGTGTTAAAGTCTATGGCCCAATTCACTCTTAAAAGGCGCATTGAGAGAGGAGAAGACATCATGATTTATAAAGAGGTTAGATGAATGTAAACTAACCAATGTAAAACACTTTAAGACGTCCCCTCACATGTGGCACTATTGGCTAAACATGTGGACAGAACAGGGAGAAAGCCCAGCAGGAGAAAAGGGAGAACGACCAACAATTGGAAGGAACTGGCTCTGATATCATGTTAAAGTTCATGGACCCAATTCACTCTTAAAAGACGCCTTGAGAGAGGAGGGGGACACCATGACTTATAAAGAAGTTAGATAAATGTAAACTAACTAATGTGTGACACTTTAAGACGACGAGCTTTGGTTTGTTAACGCCAATCGCCCCATTGAGCGCAATTCCAATATTAATTGTAAATATTGGTTCACATGCTTCCTTTTTTTCTTTTTTCTTTTTTGTTTAATGTATAATCTGCCGAATAGTTTGTGAATGTGTGTTTTTTCATTTTGTAGAAGCAGGTTTGAGAAAGAGGCTGATAAGATAATGGCTTCAAACTATTTCATCGTAAATTTGTATAGACCTCTATTAACGGTTGTACCAAAGCTGGTTAGGGTTCAAGCATTGTTTAGAATTTGGGAGAACTGTGGTGAGGAAGATGAAAATGGAGGTCTATACCAATTTACGTAGATTAAGAGCATTCTCATTGGACTCTTCAAAATTTCACTAAATCTTAGTGAAAAAGTCTACTTTTTTGAGTTTAACTATCACTTTTAAAAAGTTTTCTACATCAAACTTTCTAAAAAGTCATCTATTTTAACCGGATATTATTTTTTTAATAGTTTTGAAAGCAACTACTTTAACTACCACTCGGCATTGTTTAAAGTTTTGCAAGACTGTAGTCATGGCCCCCCAATTTCTTGAAAATAAAAAAAAATAAAAAAAATTGTTGTCATGGATACAACAAATTCATCAATTCATGGGTCTTTTATTGATCTTCCAGTGAGCTATTACTAGAAATGGGTCGATATGGATCCTCTCATTCTCCAGGACGTCTAGGTTATAGCCTTCGATGGACCCATAAGTGGGTGTTTATTAAACCCCTTTCTAATTGGTTTGCTTGGGTGCTTTGGATTCTGCCTTTTTGCCCTTGAAATTGCTCTTCGTTTTCTTCTTCTTCTTGTTTGGGTCTTTGGGGGGTGTTGGCTCTGGCTTAGGGAACAAGAAGATTGATGAAGGTTAAAGCGGCAAAATGTAATTTACGTTATTCTTCTTGTTGGATTGTTGATCGGATTGCAAAATATCAATATTTTTTGTTGGGTCTCTGGAGAAGGTAGCAGAGGTGAATGTCTTCACCAACGGAGAAGGAGAGACAGAGGGAGAGATAGAAACTGGCGGGAAGTGAAAAGAAAACAATATTTTAATGAATGTCGTGAGAAAAATGGGGGTTAAATTTGAAGAGCTTGATGTATGAATGTTTTTGAGAACTTTCACCAAAATTTGGTGAAATTTTTGAACTGAAGAGTCCAATGAAGATGCTTTAAGTTCATATTATGTGATATTGATTTAACACGTAGGACGTATATAATGACATATTGGACATGTATACGCTTTTAAAAGGAGTTTAGTGGCATTGACTTATACTTTTCGTTAAGTTTTTGAACAAAAATATCATTTTCGTCTTTCGCTATAACTAAAGTACTATTTGCGATACGAAATGAATCACCTGAGACAAAAAAATAAATGCGTTAAAAATGTATTCAATAATTACATGATTTATTAAAAATATATTTGATAATTAAAATTGCATGTAGACTACGTATATTTTGAACATATGTCAATCAATTTAATAGACTCCGTTGGCAAAAAAAAAAAAAAACTTTTTATTTTATAGCTTTTGTTTGCAGAGTTTTGCCAAAAAGCTTTACTACTGAAAAAAATAAAAACAATAAAACAAAAATAAAAATAAAAATAAAAATAAAAATAAAAATAAGCCATTTCGAAAAAACAACTCTACGCCGAAGAATAGTCAAACGAAAAACGGTTGTAGACTGTTAGCAACGCAATTGCACAACTATCCATTTTTAGATGACCAAAAAAAAAAAAAAAACTAATCCATTTTTAGGTCTTATCACAAAGTCAAACCGTCATTGCCAATTACGTCGAGGGGTAATTCTGGAAAGCAAAAAACCCAAAACTTAGCTAGAAAAAGGAGACGAACGATTTTCCATATTTCTTTTACGCTCTTCGAGTAACTCGCTCGCAAAATTTCATTCATTCACAGGTACAGAATAGACAAATCTCTCTAATTTTTTTTGTTTTTACTTTTTTTAGTCTTAAATTTTAGGATCGATTTGATTCCAGAAGAACCGAGAGAAAAGGAAAGAAACGAAAATTTGGATTCCTCTATAAAGATAAAGATTATAGTTGACCGATTTTACGATTGTTATTTTTTCATTTTCCCGCGTATTTTCTCGGCAACCAAACGGACTGTGAAGGATCTATATGGTCTTGGATATTTCCAAGGTCGTGAGCGATGGTCGATCTGTGGCTCCAATGTTTTCTTTTTATATATATATAGGTGGAATGCTGGATTTTTAGTTTGTGATTTTGGTCTTTGTTGTTTTAGAGATTCAATTGCTTGAAAATGGAATTGGATTTTGTACAATTTGATTGTGATTATAAATGAAATTATTGGTGTCTTATTACTTGATTATATATATTCTTGTTGTATTACGGGGGATTGGAGATGGGGATTCTAGTAGGGAAATTGGATTTCTTTGTTCTCAGTTTGTAAAAGCTATTCTTAGGTTTAGAATCTTTTCCAATTTTGTACATTGATGGAGTATTTTCAGGAAATAGTGTGTCGGCTTCAGATACAATGATAAGATTTACTTATGAATTCTTTTCGGTAAGCTAGATTCAATTGAGGATTTTCAGCTCACTGCTATGTTATACCTTACATGAAAAATTTATGCTGGGAGGTCATTTGGAAGGTGCATGTAATGGGATTACTTATATGTTGATTTTGCTACATTTATGGTTGTGATTTCCCGGTTGTGTGAATGGTTTAATAATACTTTTGTTTGTGTGTTGCTTCCACTTGCCATCGTGTGAATTTCCTTTCACCTCTTGCATATTCTAGTAGAGACCCATCAAGATTGACTGTAATATCTAACAAGTTCATTATTATGATGGTTGATGTCAAGAATCTAACTAGAAGTTTTGCAATTTGTTTTTCAGTGAAATAAAGTGATTGAGCTACTGTTTTGCATCTGAGGAGATCACCAGTGCAGCAAAATGAAGTAATTTACATAATTTGTTTATATTTCTTTATTAGAAGTTGTTTATGATTTGGTGTTTTCTAAAATATGGTATGCAACGATTTTGTTTTGGCCTTTTGACATAATTTTTTTAATAATAATAATAAATTGATAAATTAATTGTCTTCAGGAGTGAGTGTGTTCATTAGTTTGAATTATTTTGGGAAATCAGGTCACGGACCCCATGTGCTATTTGTCATTTTGACATTAAGACCTCAGTTTTTTATTTGATAGACTTGAGACCCAAGTTTAGGCCCATTTTAAATTCAAGACCTCTGTTAACATTTCGGTCAAATTGGTAACAAAAATGCATGTGAAAAGAATTATGTCCTTCAAATCAAATAACCAAAAAAAAGACAATTTTGCTCACTGTTAAAGGGGCAGCCGCGAGCCAGCACCTGTTAAGGGGGTGGCTGTGGAGCATTAGTGTCTTTTCACTTTTGTTTTTGTTACTAATTTAACGAAAATGCTGACAGAGATTGCAAATTTACAATATGCCTAAACTCAAGTCTCAAATCTATCAAATTGAAAATTGGGGTCTTAAAGTCAAAATGGACAAAAGCACATGGGGATCCTTACCTGATTTCCCAATTATTTACCCATAACATTGCTCATAAGTGTTGATCTTTGTTTTCTTTAGTTGTTAACATATGATGACAGGGTTGAAGTGGCTGTTAGAATCTGAATATTATGGGTGCTACAGATACTCAATAATTTAAAGCAAAATGCAGGGAAATCATAATGATTTTTTCATAAAAAGAGAGTTTAATTATGGTGGGATTTGAGATGGTAGATTTAACTGAAGTCAAGAGGTGTAATTTTTTGAGTACTAGATGTGGGAAAAGGTGATTCAGATGGTTTACTCCTGCAATGGAGACATATGATTTCAGCAATAAGGTTTGACTTGGTTGAAGCACAGGTGCTATCAGAACAAGTGGAATGCTAGACATTGTGTGGGTCAGGCTGGTGAAAAAGGCCTTTGATTTAGCAGATGTGACCCTAGGAAGATGACAATGGAAGAGTTATTTTGTTATCATCATAGAGTGTTTCTGGAAGTTGTAGATGTAATGCATGAACAAGTCTTATTACAATTGCTGAGAAGAGGAGTGGTGTAGTAATGCAATGTGGTGGGTGCTAGGGGAAAAGTACATGTTTAATATGTTTGAGTTCTCAAGGTGGAAGAAAATATTCACTGGCCATTTCAAAATCAGCTTAATAGTCCAAAGCAGCCTACCATAATTTTCTGGAGTCAGCTGAGATCCTTTTTGGGGTTTTCTCTTTGTCCATATCTTGCATTTGCCCTTGCTTCTATTAAGTTTTATGAATTTTTTGTTATAGATAACCTCAAGGGTTTGGCTCAAAAGGTAAGGGTTTTGGTCTTTATGGTAGTCCCATGAGGTCTAAGGTTTGACTTCCCTTGAGTGCAAACAATTATTTGGGGCCAGCTCACCAGCGAAGTCGGAGTATTACTCAATCCGTGTGAATGGGGCACTTTACACGGGTCCAAAGTTTACCTCACAGGAGTGGGTACACAAAGTGGCCCTGCCTTGGAGGGGCTCTTCGTCATAATAATAATAAAAAAGGAATTCTTTGTTATAGATTTGGTAACTGCTCTATTACAAATCTTATAATTCGATATATATTAACTTTAGCGTTTCTTTTCCCATTTGGATAACAGGGGGCGTGTAAGATGGAATGAGGCTAATCTGGGGGAAATTGAGGCGAATAAACCTGTGAGGCAGAAAATCACTGAACCCAAGACCCCATATCACCACATGATTGATGATGATGGTGATGGTGAGTCCACTTATATTTTGTTATCCCTTTCTGCAGATTCCTGTCAGTCTGAATTTCTATGCATATGCATTTACTTTAGGGGGAAAAGAATGATGCCGTATGGATGTATGTATACTCAAGTGTTCTTGAACTTTTCACTTTGAGCAGTACCATTCTTGTTGCCTAGCAAAAATACATAAAAAAAAAAAAAAAAAAAAAAAGGGTGTTAATCTTTTGCAGGGATAAGTCGTATTAAGTTCATGTATACTAGTATCTGAGATTTTGTGGCAGTTTATTCAATTTTCTAAAACAATGATCTCTGGATTGTGCTGAATAATGTAGGATCTTTGTCTCCTGTACGAGGTAGCTTTGATGAATGTGTCGGTGACATGATTCATGCAGAAGCAATACGAACTGCTTTGACTGATGTGGCTTCTTCAAGTAGAAAGGACAGCCAGAAATCAGGTGGCTGGACATCATCTGAGGATGAGGCAGATACCACGGAGCAGGACGATGAAGGTTTTTATTACATGCTTTGTGATTACATGCTTTGTGGTTTTCACCTTTTTATTCAGCCATTCTAACAATCTTCATTTTACATTTTTTATTTTATTTTTTAAAAGTTAGATCTATTTTACGTTTAGTTATCTAAATTGGATTACAATATTCAAGGTATTCCAAGGGAGCAGGTGCCATATGCTATGTGGTTTAGTGAAACATGGCCAAATAGATGGATTTAGTTGAAGTTGCACACGTTTTCATATAAAAGTACTCTATTATTATCAGCTTCTTCAATGATAACAGTTGGCTGATTCTGAAGGAGATAGAAAAAGATCATCATTTCATTTCCCTCCCCTGCTCCCCACTTTTCTTGTAATCCTTTTCTTAGTTTTGAATTGAATGGCTGGTGATGCATCCACCACTCCAAGTATGATGTATGCCCTCTGCTGTGCCTTTTTGTGGAAAATTTTCAGATTCTGAGAGCGACAGGAATGGAATGAGTTTTAGGGAGCACAGAAAAGCTCACTATGATGAATTTCTCAAAGTAAAAGAACTACGTCGGAAAGGTTCATTTCTTGAGGATGAAGTCAACGGGGGTGGTCACGGTGATATGGAAACGGATGGGAAATGTGATTCATCTTCATCACTAACTGCTGGTGTGAAGGAAATAGATATCGATGAAGAAGGTACTGCAATTTTGCTTCAAAAATCTTCTGCTCCTCCAACTAATGGAGCTTAGATCAAGCCAATCAAGGACTCAAAAAACTGACAATTGCTATTGCATGTTGTTGCAGTGTTGTGGTTTTTTGTCAAGTTTTTATATGACTGCTATGTTCAATGCTATTTGTGTATATATAATTTTCCGCTTTCGTTATGACATGATTAGGGGAGCATGTTCCTTGAATCATCCTAAGCTTTTTTACTCTGGAATTAGCAATTTTCATATTCCATATTAACATTTATCGAACTACATGGCCTCAAATATGATTTGGGCTTTTTGGTCAGTTTGAATTTTGTTTCAGTGGTGTCTCAATGGGCAGTGGTTCAAAGCCTCCTGGGATATTTTCACGGATTGCTTACAGATTGTTTCCAATGTAGTTGAACAAACGGGTTGTCTGTGGTTCATTTCTGTGTTTGTTTTTGCTTTATCGGCTAATCACTTCATTTGCAACACCAGCTTTTTTCACTACTAACAAGGTTGCGTATCTTGTGCTTTTTGAAGAGAAAAGATTTGGGGTTCCAACTCTGTAATGGGTTTTGATCGTCCTCTTGCTTGTGTTTCATATGCTTTTGGTGACCAGACGTCTCCGCATACCAAAACGGTGTTGGCTGCGAAAGTACGTACAGGTACAAAAGTTTGTGCTCCTCCCAGCCCAGAAAATTAACTGCTTCCTAGCCTGTTTGATTGTACCCAAGAATAGATGTACATATACAATAATGCATGCATCCAACAAAATGTTTAGGGCATCATTGTTTTTGTTTACATTACTGCAGCTCATGCCCTACCCTTAGGAGAGGTGCCTTTCTAACTATAATGGATCGGATCTTGTATATTTTTCGTGGGTGGCTTATTAAGGGTCTGTTTGGGTTTGCGATTTCAAAACGTGGAATTTTAAAATATACGATGTGAAACGCGATTTTTTTTTTTAAAACGCAATTAAACGTTTAGTAAAATTGTAGTTTGACCTCTAAAATTGTAATTTAGCCTTTAAAATTGTGCGCACTTTCAAACAAAATATTTTTTGTAGTTTAGTTTAAATCACACTTTTAGTCATGAAATTGCAACGTGAAACACACTCAAAGATAGGTTGACGAGTCATTATGAAAGAACATGAATTTTTTTTCTAGGCGCTAAGTTGCGGTGACAGTAAACCATTGGCATTAGCCACGAAAGGAGGGAAAACCAAAAGACAGAAATCGTTAGCTTGATTCAGTATGCTTGTGAATGCTTCTCTTTATGATTTAAAGCTCAAACATTATTTTCTCCTTCCTTTTGGGAGAGAGAGAGGGGCATTCTCATGGACCTTGTCATGAGTTCTCTTTGTTTTATTTTATTATAGATCATCATGTAGTGCATGATTAGATAATTTGGTTCTTTGATAAATCATTTTTGAGATCAATCCAGACGTACCAACACAAGCGACTGCCAACCAAACATATTTAATATTATTAAACAAATCAATTATTTGAAAATTGATTGGCTAAAATTGGTCTATATGGTTTAAAATTCTTTGGATGGTATAATTGGTATATAAACTAAAGGGAAAATACGCTGTAATTTCTTATAATTTACCTGATTTTGACTTTAAAACCTAGTTTCTAATTTTATAAATTTAAGACTTGAGTTTAAAATTATTTTAAAGCTGAGACTTTCGTCCATTTTTTTGTCAAATAAATAAATAAAAATGATTTGAAAAATATAATTATGTCCCACTAATAAAAAAAGAAAAGAAAAAGACTCAATCTACCAAACCCCAGTATATGGTTCAACCACCTCCATTGTTGTGGTTGAGTGAAAGTCCAACTAACACGGTTGGATTGTATCCAACCACCGTCATGGTTAGGTTACTCAATCACTGTGATTGGACATGTCTAACTAACACGATTGGATTGTATTCAACTACCGCCATGGTTAGGTTACCTAATCACTGTGATTGGACATGACCCAATTACTGAGAACTGGATATGATTCGACATGACACATCCTCTCTTTTTAAAAAAATAAAATAAAATTTTAAATTTTTATAAAGGGATAAACATAATTGTATTTTTATATTATTTCATAATTTATTTGACAAAAAATGAAAATTAAATTCTTAAAGTGAAAAATGGGCTAAAGCACAAAAGGATACATCATTTTTCTCTAAATAAGTAGGAGGTGACACTTTACCAACTGGGCCACTCGTTAAGTTGCTCATGACCTTATACAACAGAACCGATTCCATAGTTTTAGGCCTAATGTAATAAATTTAAGTGGGGTTTTCTTATATTTAAATATTATTAATATTACTTTTTTAGTTTTTTTTTTTTTTTTTAATTTAAAATCATTATTCTCGCTTTTGGCTCTTAATTTTATGATTTTTATTCAAACTACATAGAGAATTAATCTCAGCTGCGAGAGATTTAGTTCCAACTTGGATGACATATTTCGTGTTGAGCAATATATAATATATATATATATATATATATATATATTTTTTTTTATATAGAACTTAATTTGCACAAAACAAAATTTATTGTATTATAAATATTACTTTAATGAACAAACTTAACCGATATGTTGGTTTTAAGTTTAGGCGAAGGGATAAATACGCTTTGGCCAGGGTGGCACGCGACGACCCTTATTGGTCAGGGGTGGCTCTATGCCCTTTTATTTTTTATTTTTTTTATTTTTTTTCCTTTTATTTCTTTTTTAGAAAAAGAAATAATAATAATTTTTAAGTTTTATATATATATATTATTAAGAGTGATACGTGTCATAATTATATTGTACTGACATAGCACTCAATAAAATCTATCGAATGTTTTGATGAAATTTGACTGCATGGTCTAAATTATAATATATATATATATATATATATATATATATATATATATATATATATATATATATATAGAACTTAATTTGTAAAAAACAAAGTTTACTTTATCATAAAAATTACTTTAATGAACAAACTTAGCCAATATATTGGTTTTAAGTTTAGGCGAAGGCATGAATACACTTTGGCCAGGGTGGCACGCGGCGACCCTTATTAGTCAGGGGTGGCTCTACACCCTTTCTTTTTTTCCTTTTATTTCTTTTTTAGAAAACGAAATAATAATAATTTTTAAGTTTTTAATTTTTAGGTTATATATATATATTATTAAGAGTGATACGTGTCAACATTATATTGTACTGATATAGCACTCAACAGAATCTATCGAATGTTTTGACGAAATTTGACTGCATGGTCTAAATTATTATTTTGGCTTACCCCAATGAGTTGATGACCTTTGAATTATTTTTTATATCACAGGTTATGATTTGTAATTTAGGCCAATGATTGATTTTGCATTTATCCCAAAAATTTAATAAGATTATTTTATTTTTTTAAGATTAATCTTTTTTTACTAATTAACTATTACAAAGAACAATTTTGGTTTTTCAATAGTCAAAATAAGGGTATTTTTAGAACATTTTAGTTAAATTTGATTTTTCGTCCAACATAACAGTCAAGACTGGTAGGTCAGAGGAGCCGGCCCTAGAGAGAAAAAGAATAACCTAGCGGCTGAGTGTTAAGGGGGGAGAGGTTTCACACCTCCCTCCCCCGATGGTGTTTTCCTCCTCGCCCTTTTAGGGTTGGGAGAGGTTTTTTGTTCTTCCCTGACTAGATTCAGTGGAGATTTGGTGCCTTCTAGCCTTTAGGGCTGTGGAGTTTTGTTCTCCTGGGTTAGATATGGTGGTGGTTGATGTTCCCCGGCAAAAGACTTTATGGGATTTGGGTTGGGGAGCGACTTTCTGATATGTCTTTGGCGGAGTTTCTGACCTGATTTTTTCTTTGTTCTAGTTTCTTTCCTTGGTGTCAAATTTGCTCACTTCGGCTAGTTTTTTCAAGACGCACGCCTCTCCACGTTGGTTGACAGCTTCTTCCGGTCCAGTAGCCTCCAGCCACGGTCGTGCTAGTTCTTCACGCTCGGTGCGTGGCCTACACGCGCCAGGGAAGTCACCCCCTGGATCGGCGCGTGTGGGTCACGGCTTGTCTTCCAGGGCATGGCTGGTGGTTCCGAGGTTTTCCAGGGGACTTCCCCACGTCGGATCTCATTTTTGGCTTTTGTTTTGGGTTGTTTTTGTTGTTTTTTCTTTTCTTTTCACAGTTTGCTTCTATGATGCTTAAATGTTACTAGATTATTTGTTGGCTTATGTGTTAGATCTGTCCTCTTTTATTTGTTGATTATGCTTAAATGTAAAGAGTGGCTCAGTGCTGTCCCTGTAATGGTTATGTATTGCTTTGGTTGCTGTTTAAGTCAGATTTATTTGGCGTTTTGTCCTTGCCCTGGGGCTTTTTTCAGAAATATATGATAGCATATGCTATTTGTTCAAAAAAAAAAAGGCAGTCAAGACTGGTGGATGGGGCTAAGTTGTAACAAAATGGTAGTGTAAGGGACCGAAGTGTCACACCTGTAAGTTCATGGTACTAAAGAAAAAAATTGTTAGTTCAGGGGTCAAAGTATATTCATCCCTTAAGCGAAATTACGAGCTTAGTTCTTGCTTAAGGGGTGCCATTAATGTACTTTCTAGTTTTCTCTTTATTTCCCTCTAAAGTCAATATTTTGGGATTCAATTATTTGTAATTATTTTTTACCATAATTGAAACTTTATTAAAAAAGCATTGACTAACCTCTTTACCATAATTGGGGCCATTTTTTTTGTTTTTAATAAAACTTAATTATACTATTGCTATTTGGGGTCTTAGGCGACTGTCTAATTCGCCTAGGCAATGAGCTGACAGTGGATTGAGATTCGGTGCAATGCCTTTTAGAGTAATGATATGAAACATTTTTTTTTTTTCCTTTTTTTATCCTCTCAAAATTGACGTATCTTTTAAAATTACCAGATTTTGAATTAATCACTATTGGATTTTGATCCAATAATTATTTAAAACAAGAAGAAGAAGAAGAAGATGGGTTGGCTTTGGTGGTTGTTGGGGTGGCTTAACCACCCCCTTGGCCAAAGGGAGTAGTTCGGCTACCCCTAATAGTCATTTTGGGGCAACTAAACCACCCATGTGACCAAAAAGAGTGGTTTTATCATCCCCAATTTTCAGTTTAGCGTGGTCGAACTATCTCTTTTGGCCACACGAAGTAGTTCGACCACCGAATTGTCATCCAAGCCACTTTTTTATTTATTTATTTTATCATTATTACTCTCATGATTTGAGTCGTCCATTCAAAATGAACAATCCAAATAACAAAGTATTTCACTTGAAACAATAGGTATCGCATCGACTCTCGATCCCTATACAACAATAGCATAGTTAAATTTTTAGCATAAGAGATTTGCAAATTCACCATTAAATTTATGGGAATGACACCAAACACAGATTCAATGGTAAATTTACAAAAGAAATATACAATAAATGTGGAAGATAATGACACCAATCACATCTCAGTATACATAGAGAGATGTTATACATCCATTTCTTATCCATTTTTTACTTATCTCTTTTGTAAATATGTTATTGAATCAGTGTGACCACGTGTTAATTTCACGTAGTTCCACATATTCAATGATAAATTTACTATTTATTTTTTATATGAAGATAAACAAAAATAGACAAAAATATGAAAACCAATCATTCATCTTGTTTATGTACCCAGCCAAATCCTACTTGGCATTACCTAACCCATTGAAACTCCTTCGCACTCTCCCAGACCCGTTATGATAAAGATACAAATTACCAAAGCCCAGAGAGAGAGAGAGAGAGAGAGAGAGATTTCAATGGCCTCCCTTGCCACACAGATATGCTCAGACATATCCTCTATCTTCTCAAAACCCACCCATCCCCACCCACCCCCCTTGGACCTCTTGCTGACCGAGCTGACCACCATATCGGCCCAAAACGGACGGGTATTCCTCTACGGAGTGGGCCGAGAGGGCCTAATGCTCAAGGCCCTCTGCATGCGCCTGGCCCACTTGGGCCTCTCTACCCACTTCGTGTTCGACATGACAACTCCCCCAATCACCACCAACGACCTCCTCATCGCCTCCGCCGGCCCCGGCGGATTCTCCACAGTCGATGCCATATGCAACGTGGCACGATCCCACGGTGCTAGGGTTTTGTTGCTAACAGCTCAGCCGGAGACAGGTTCGTGCGTGAAGCATGCGAGTGTGATCTGTTACGTTCCGGCGCAAACTATGGCGGATGATGCGGATGAGGAAGGCGCGGTGAAATCTCGGCCGGTGCTTCCGATGGGGAGTTTGTATGAGGGGGCTTTGTTTGTGTTGTTTGAGATGGTGGTGTATAAATTGGGCGAGGTTTTGGGTGAGAGCCCTGACGCCGTCCGATCACGCCACACTAATCTGGAATGAGATTGGGTTTGTTTCCTTTTCTACCACTGCTACTGGGTACTGAATAAGAATAAATAATTGTTTAGAGGAATAGTAGACTTTTGTATATGAATAAAGGTGGATTTAACTCTCTGTTGTTGACTTGAACTCAAAGTAGCTTTCTCTTTTGTTTATTTACTTCCTTTTCTAATTGTTTTATGACCACAGGAATATCTTTCCTTGGCCTTATCCAAGTTGATATTGTTAATTTGGTTTTTTTTTTTTTGTGGTTTGAACTTCATCTAAATCACTCAAACTTGAGCATTTTCTTAGAATTGGATCTCAGACCCACACAAGTTTTTTTTTAAAAAAAAAATTAGATGTATACTTAATTTCCTTAGCTTTAAGCCTTGTTTGTTTAGATGGAAAATGTTTTTCCTCTTTTTAAGTGTTTGATATGAGTCATATGACCAAAAATATTGGTCAAATTGAGAATATTTTCTTATTTAACCAACGTAAAATGGTTTTTTTTTTTTTTTTTTTTTTCGTAAATTATTTTTTAAATTTGAGCTATTTCTCGACATATAGTGCCCGACTTCCTTATCTCTCTCTTGCAGTTTATTCTCTACCATTGACCGTCAAAGGGCTCTTTTGATCGTTGCCGAAGGTTGCCGTCCACAATCAAAGGTTGCCTTTGCGGCTAGTCATTGATATTATTGATTTTCTGTACGAGCTAAACGCCAAAAAATTGAAATCATTTTTCTGATTTTGCTGAAAATATTTTCTAACTGAAAACATTTTACGTTGAAACAAATAAAGCCTATGACTTTTATTATTGCCTTCTTTTTTTTTTTTTTATAGTAATTGGCTTATAATAGACTTGTTTGACAATGTTTTTGTGAAATTTTTTGTATTTTATGCAAAAAAAAAAAAAAAAAAAAAAAGGTGTAACAAATATATTTAAATATAAAAAACTCATAAAATATATCTTTAAATATAAACCTACTTTTATTTTTATACCAAGTCAAAATATTTTTCAACTAAAAAAACATTAAAGACAAAATATTTAGAGCAAAGGAGAGGGAAACGTAGGAGGTTGTTGACACAAAGCCTACTGCAAAGAGAGATTTGGCCCAAAGGTAGACCGTAGAGTTGTAGGGAAGGTAAGGGGCTTGAGCGCTGAATGGGTTTGGGCTGGACGGGCTACTTGAGAGGTATCATCAAAGCTTGAGGTCCCCTGCGATGTGTTACAGTAGGACGCATGTTAAATGAGCGGCGCTGAACATACATGCCGGCCTTGATGAACCAACAGCACCTATAAGTCGGCTGGAAACACCTACCAAAGAAAGGAAGAACAAATGAAAATAAAACATAGGCAATTACAACAGTAATCGGCCAAATTGAGTATTGGATGTTTAAATTTAATTTATTTAATTTTATTCTGAACATGAGCCAAACTCCAATTTACTAATGAACTGAATATTTTGTTCAAGCTCAATTCATTTATTTTTAAACGAATTCGAGCTCGTTCGCAAGCTGTTTAATTAATTTATCCATTCTTTATTTAAATTAAATATCATGATTGTTTACTTTTTTCGTAAATCTATACTAATCATTAGTTAATTAATTATTGTTAAGATCTTGTCATTATAGTTAATTAAATAAATTAATTTAAATCTTAATCAAGCTAATTTCGAGTCTATATGAATGTTTTATAGTATGTATATAAATTTACTATGCACACGCGCACGTGCAAGTACATACTCATATACACTCAAACACACATATATTTATTTCAAGACTCACAATCACGATAACCAAAGTTATGTCTATCATATTAGGAAGTTAATTCTATTTTATCTTTTAAAGTACTCAAGATATTCTTATTACAAAGTTAAAATAATACTATAAAATTAATAAAAATGGAGTTATATGAATTTATACGATTTGAGTCGAATTTATACGAGTTCAACTCGTTAATAAACGAGCCTAACAATCTATTCAATCTTTATTTGTTTAATAAATGAACCAATCCAGAGTTAAAACCAGACTTGTTCGCGAGTGATACTATTTATTTACAGTCATAGAGACAATACATGGTAGAATATATTTGTCGTCCAAAGATGACAAAAATAAGCATAATGGAGGTCGACGGTCGAGGTTGTTGGAAACCAACATGCATTACATACATGCATATTGAGCACAACATAAAATTACAAAATGAGTTTATACCACCATGTTGAGATAGCAGTTATGTCCATAATCCATTACCGGAGCAGGTGGCATGAGGATGAAAAATGCATCATAACAAAGCTCGATACTAGCCGGGACATGTCTGATCCAAACCACTCAGATAAAGTGTGCAAGCAAAGAGTTGTAAAATGAAATTCATTTTAGCATAAAAAACAGTCACGTGACCGGCGGCGGAGCCAACATTGACAACTTTGAAAGGTCAAATTGAAAAAATAAAATAAAATAAAATTAGGGGGCAAAATTAAAAAAATAAAAAAAATTAAGGGTAAAATTTTAAATTTGTTTGTTTTTTTTTAGAATTTTTTTTTTTTTTGGAAAAAAAATCTTGGGCCAGGCCCCCCTACCCCCCTGAACAGCCGCCCCTACACGTGACCACCTTTCCCGATAGAAGACCAGGGACGCATTGACAAGAAAAAACAACAGGTGGCGCCCCTTTCACACGCATGAACATCGAAAGAGGGAAAGATTTTGCACTGGCTCAACAAATGATGATCAATATTAACTCTTACCAATGAGGCATCAACCATAAACTAAGCCTATGAGTTATCTCATGGGGGAAGGAAATGAAGTCAAGGTTCGAAAGGTATGAATGTGGTCTAACATTTCTGTCTTTGACTCTTGACACAATATTTATGAAGCCTGACATGGAGGTGGTATGCAACAAGTTTGGTTAAACTTCTTTCATGTAATTTCAACCGTTAATGCACTTTAGGAGTCTATACCCTCTTTTGAGAAGTAAAGACTGCGTGAGAAACCAACAAAAGTCTTATTCCTCACGTACCCATCTAATAACCCATTCCTCAAGGTGAAAAATGTGATCTCGCATAATTCTTTTCTCTACTTTTCTTTTGCATTCCTTTTTGGAAGGGAATATAAATCACAAAGGGTACATTACCCAAGTCAAAGGGAAGGATAATACAAATCAACGGGAGACACCCACCATAACACAAAATCACAAAGGAAAAAAAAAAAGAAGAAAACTCCATTCCTTCGAGTAATGTTTATTGTACAACTCTTACATAACTTTTGCATAACTCTAATTACTTTTTTTTTATTTTTTTTTTATTTTTTTTTATTATGATCAACCATTGGATTTGTTTTTTGTACATGTGGGTCCTAAATATTTAATGGTTGATCTTAAAAAAAAAATAGTTAGAGTTGTACAAAAATTGTGTAAGGATTGTACAAGAAACATTATTCTTTCTTAAGAAAATTAGGAATATCATTTTTGGTTGTTTATTATATGCATATTCTCTTTTTATTTGTCTAATTAACTTGTAATATTTGTTTTTTTATTGGTTAAGCAAAAGCTTGATACTACCTTTGTACGGATTAGGATCCTCTCAAATTTCTTAAACATTTGAGATTTTTAAATTGTTAAATTCTAATCATACTTTATATTTGACGATTCATAATATATCAACTGTCCATCAATAAAATACTTTGACATTTATTTTGCGTGGACAATTAGTACATTATGAGCCGTTAGATTTAAAATATGACTAAAATTTAACGATCTGAAAATTTGAAATGTTAAAAAAGTTTGAGGGATCGTAATCCACTTTGTACGGATAGCTGGGAAAAAGTTTATGTGGGTCAATTCAGAGTTTGGGAAAGGCTTGGAGTTGGGGCCCGGGGGGTGTGTTACTGTATAGGGGTAGATAAGTCATTCGGCACCACCCCTTGAAGTTTCGTCTTCTTTCGGCTCTCAAACCATAGTTTGTATGGGTCAGGTACAGACGCATCAAGCATGGGGTCGGTGTGTGTGATTAGTGGCAGATTCCGCATCTCTCCCTTTGTTGTTTAGTCTACTTTGGGTCCCACCCACAGCCACAGGCCACAGGCCACAGGCCACAGCAGCAACTCCTACTCATGACTCGCACCGTACCTAATCATTCCCCAACGAATGACAAAGTCCAAACAGATATTTCCCAAGCCCCACTTTTGGTCCACAAGCAGCCCTCGCCTTTGGAGCTGCTTCTACTGTAGCGGCAGCTCCAGTCTGGAAACAGACCGCCAAATTCCGGACGGCCAGTAAATTGAATCGAAAACATTTCTGTCGACTTTGACCGCCTCAAGGACAATTTCGTGAATATGACTCAACTACGAGGTCCTAAACATTAGGGGCGAAGAAAAAAATCAAACTCAACACAACGGGAATACTGGACAACGGTCAGCATCTCATGAACCCCCCACCCCCCTTCAGATATTTTGATATTATTTTTATTTTCTTTTATTCTAGGAAAGGATACTTTATCCCCATTCCCCACCCAAAATAAATATCTTCTAGTTCTCAATCTTCTTTGTAAAGCTATCCAGATATTTTTACCCAACATGATTCATTCCACCATAACCGCTCGTCTACATTAAAACTTTGGTACTCGCGCTCTTTCACATAATCAACCACGTGATCGTTTTGTCATCAATATAAAAAGAACAAAAAATCGAATTTGTAAAATAGAGCGTTAATTAATGGAACACATTTGGGTGAGGATATAAATTATTTGTAAAAAATTTTATATAATTCACATATAAAAATGACATGTGTCTCTTGTCATGTGAGAAATACATGTTGTTTTAATAATATGTGCTTCTTACATGTTTAAAAGGTACATGTCACTTTTATATGTAGATTATTTGAAATTTCTTACAAACCGATTTGTAAATTTTTTTTGTCTTTTTGGTTATTAAACTCGAGGAACCAACTCACATCTTATATGTAAAAACATGTAAGAATGACTAAAAACATGCGCTAGAAATGAAATTATAAAAGATTTGAAAGAAATATTTATGTTAAATTTGATATGTAATTACTTTTAAGTTGTCGGCAATTTTCAACGGGAAATTAGTGAATTTTAGTTGAAGAATATATATGACATGTTTAATTAAAAATGATTGAATTTTGGTTGATCTATATAGTCTTATACACATGTATTAATATGACTCGAACCCAACACAAAAAATTAAAATCGGTAATTTTTTACACAATATGCAAACCCACGAACTCAATAATAAATTAGCGGGTTAGGATTGAGGGGTCTGACTTATTTAATTAAATAGATAGAGTTAGGATTAATCTATATAGACTTATATTCATGCCTCAATACGACCTAAACTCAAAACTCAAACGCGAATTGTCCTCCGTATTATTTTACCAATTTATTTTGATTTTTAATAATAGAAAAAAAAAAATGAAAGGAAAAGACAATTAAATGAAACACGTGTTCCACAATGGTGGCGAGTATGTGCGTCCAATACTCTCCACTCAACTACCCCTTCCAGCTCTTAAAGAAGGAAAGCTACCCTAGCGCGAAGTACTCTATATAAAATCCACGAAAGCCTACGACACTTTCTGCGAAAAATTTACAATACAACTCAGATCAGAACGACCGGGCTGTTTCTCGGCGACATCAAATTAAGGTGGTTTCCGGTGCCATGGAGTCTTGTGCAGCAGCCCATCAAACAGGGTCATGGACCAACGAGAAGCACGTACACTTCTTGAACTCCATGGAGGCCTCGTTCGTGCGTGCAATGTTTGAAAACAACACCGGGATTCACCGTCTGGACCGTTACTTACCGGACAGCTCGGAGTCAACCCTAGACTTGAAGGCACGGAGAAGAGAAAAGCATGCCTCCCCCGGTAAGTATGATTAGTTATCTGATCTCTCATTGTTTTGTTTGCGCCGGTGGTGCAAGTGGCGCATGTTAGCAAAGCCGAAACTCTTCCTGTAAAGCCTTGTCTGGGTGCACATTTTGAGTTAAATGTATTAATTCTTCGTGCAAACACAGCCTAGAGCCTAGAGAAATTCCGAATATGCCTCAAGATATTTGTGAGATTATAATTAATTATCACCCTTTTTTCCTTTTTTGCGCATGTACCTTTTGAATTCTTTTGAGCTGAGCATCTAAATTTCTTCGTTTTGGGTTTGAAGCAGGAAGCGGTAGAGGCAGAATGGACGGTAGGGCTGACAAGAGAGCAAGGAGGAGAGTATCATCTCACCCGTGGAATCCTCCATCACAAGATCAGGTTAGCTAGTTGCTAATTGATCTCTAGCTTGGTTGATCGGGGTTAATTGATCTTAATCATATAGATTAAAGGATTATATGTCCCCGCAGGTGGTTCCACAGGTTGAAAGTAAAACAGGCAGTGATCATAAAGATTAGAGTCGATCGAGAGAGAGACCCCTCTAACGTACCAGCTTGGCACCCTGTCAGCTGAGAAAGATTCTTTCAATATCAAATTTTCTTTTTAATTTGAAATTCTGGTTTTTAATTTTGTAACAATATGGATGTGGTGATTTGTGGGAGATGGGCCAGATGGCCATTGGCCGTGTTGAATTTGGATGTGCTCCATTTGAAAGGGAGAGGATTCTAATTATTTAATGTAAAAGTGAGTGAGGGTGTAGTTATCTTTATATAAGAAAACAAGTATTCTCTCACCATTTCAGGGGATCCTTGTCCAGCTGTGTTGGTGTAGTTTTGGAAAAGATTGTTCTGGATGACCAAATTGGCCTTTGTATTTTTACGAGTATTTTAGTAGAGAGGTTTGATAGGTGTTATACTAATTTTGTATGCTTCTAGTTCTAAACCAATGAAGAATACAAAAATAATGTGACAAATATTGCTCTCATTTGTTATTCCTAATTATGTTTCTTTTTATCTTAAGCTTGCTTTAAAGATAATTTAATTTAGTAGGCTAGATATTTTGTTTAGGAGAGATTGAAACGTAAGATATTTGTAGTCGGAGATGAGTTTCATTATTGTGTATGTCCGGTGCATGGTATGGTACATATGGGCAAAGATTGTGCAAAGGACATAAACTCATAAAGGAGATATCAGGATCCCCTCAAATTTTTTAAATATTTGAGATTCTTAAATTGTTAAATCATAACCAGCTTTATATCCAACGATTTACAATATGCCAACTGTCCACATAAAATAAATGTTAAAGCATTTATTGATAGAACTTTTTGCTGATATCATTTATTTCATATAGACAATTGGCACATTATGAACTGTTAGATGTAAAGTATGACTAGGATTTAACAATTTGAGAATCTGAAATGTTTAAAAAATTTGAAGGGATCATAATTCATAAAGGAGAGGTGTAGACAAGGACACGCTGAGCTGGTCTTAGTCACTTCAAATTTCAATTCAATGCAACTTTATTTGTTTCAACTTTTGAATCTTATCTCTCGGGAATGAGGGATTATTTTATTTTATTTTATTTTTTCGTACAAATTTGTAATATCTTGGCTAAATGGATGTAATGGAGAGAAATGAATAGATTCTGCACTCTAAAGTTTAAAGCCATCCTTCCTACAAGTCAAATTCCAAACCTTCATCACCATTGGCAGTGATTCAGTGATTTCAAGAGAATTTTTATGTGGTTAGGCAATCTTGAGAGAGTTTAATCTTGTAACGGGAACCATTTATTTTTTATTAGTGTTAACCATTTTGGATTTTATTAATGTCTTGGTGAAAGTGGGTCAGACTACGACTCAATTGTTCTTGAGAGAGCGCATCCGGTTTTTCGCTCGTACGTCTAAGCTTCTCTTGAAACAAATAATGGAGATAGAGTAGCCACCGTTGATAACCTCCTCCTATCCTTTTAATTTTTTTTTTTTTTAAAAAAAAAAACTTTATACCTTACATTTTAAAATAAATGAGTATAATACGATGATGGCCATGTTTGTTAATGATATTTTTCCTTTTTATTTTTTTTTATTTTTTTTTATTTTTTTTTAATGTCTGTTGAAAACATAAGAACAGTTTTTGCTGTTGCTTATTTTACAACTTTTTCAGTATTAGATCTAGTGGTAGCTAAAGCTTATGCTGCGTTGCGTGCGGTGGAATTTTGTCATACTTGGAGGTTCTTAAAAATTATTGTGGAAGGCGATTCTCTTCAAGTAGTTAAAACTATAAAACATAAAGGGGTAAGTCGGACAATGTATGGGTAGATTGCAGAGGATATTAAAATGGCTCTTAGAAATTGGGAAATTAGGCATACTAAGTGGGATGGTAATAAGGCTGCCCATTTGCTTGCCAAAAAAGGTGTTTGCCTAGATTCTGATAGGGTTTGGTTTGATTGTTTTACTGATTGTATTAGGGATATCATTATATCAGAGCTTTCGTCTTTGGTTACGTAGAGCTTTATGGTCTTGTTGGTTTTCATGATTTTAATGGAATCAGTATATTTTTCTCAAAAAAAAAGAAAAAAGAAAAAAGAAAAAATCCTCAAACCAAAAACCAAAACAACTTTGAAACCCATTAGCGACCACTCACGTGCATTTTCATCAATCCCTCAAATTGATGGTCGTGAAATTGTCACAAAGCATGATTTGATTCCCCCCATCCTCGCGTGCATGCTGCACGGTTACCAACCGAACAAGTAAGTCTTTTTAGCTTAATTCTTTCTTTGGTCGTGTCGCATGCCACTTGTAGAGCATACGTATTTTCTTAGAGTACCTTTTTTTTTTTCTTTTTTTTTTAATTGCACCTCACTCTATGTGGTTAAAAAAATTGATGAAAGGTCCTTGTGGTAAATTATAATTACGAATTACTCTTTAAACCTGTTTTCTGTCCACCAAGTTAACAGATTTCGTTAGTTTGTCATGTCATACTTAATAGAAAATCGACATGTGGCCACCCCAGGCTTAGGGGAGGCCATGCGCCACCCCCAGACGTGGTTGTGCCACTCTCGGTAGCCACTCCTTCACTATTTTTTATTATTATTTTTTTTTAAGTTTTATTTATTTATATATTTTTTTATTGTAATGGACACGTGTCGATTTCTTATTGGATATTACGTGAAAAATTAATAGAATCTTTTAGCTTGGTGGACAGAAAATGAGTTCAAGGAGTGATATGTAATTATAGTTTACTACAGGAACCCTCCATGAATTTTTTGTACCACATAGAGTGATTTATAATTTAGGCCAAACATAATGACCAATTGTGCAATTATTATTATTATTATTATTTTCTTGTATTTTTAGGGAATAAGTTTCCGTAGAATACATCTAGCCCGTTGAACGTGCATTCCAGCTGCAATCTGACACTGAGATTTATTTCCTCCCTCCTTGTATTCTGAAGGAGCAAATACAGATGTACCTGTCAAGCTCATATTATCATATATGTCGATTCGCAGGGTCACGCAAAATAAGGTAATTATTATTATTATTATTTTTTTATATCACAAACATCAATCCTATACTGAAATATATAGAGCGTGACATTTATATGCGTGAATTTTATACATATAAGTCTTATATACATAAATATTACACTTAATATATCTTAATGTAAACTTCATATAAATTAAAATGACGTAAAAATAACGTAACCACACAAAACAACGTGGAAATTGATGTCTTTATGGTAGGCATCTAGTCATTTTTGTCGGGGGCTAATCCTCTTTTCTGTATTCTTTTTGATGACGTAATTAATGGATCGAGGATTAAGCGTCAGCCAATTAACTCGATCTGCAATGTTTTATTTTTTTCAGTATGTATCTAATATGTAATAAAATAATTTTAGATTTTGTTCAAAAGTCACCCGCCAATTCCTGTGGGCCTACGCAATTTTCTTATTCTATTTGGTTTTGAATTATTGTAGCCGACCCCGTGTATCTCAATTGCACCGACTTTTCTGCTTATCAAAACATGATTTCCGTTCTTTTCAAAACAAGCATCAAAGTATCGCGCCGTACATAAAAACATTGGGCGCAGTAGTAGAGAAAGATCAGTCGTCAGACTCGTCACTGGCTTCTAGTAAAAGCTGGGTTTGTCAACTTCTTCTAGGCGCAAAGCATATATTATAAGGTTGGTCGGAATAATGTTGGCTTAAATATATGTTACGAAAATAGTGTTCAATTAAAAATTTATTGAATGGGGAAATGTTTGGTCTAAATAACATCAAAAGCTAGTCATTAAAGATTATTTACACGAAAATTATATGCTAGTGTACTAATTTAAAATAAACGTGAATTCTATTATATGCTCTTTAAAGCTCTCGTAAGTTTCCATCCCGGCTTCTTAATCCATGCTGTTCAAAGCCTGAAAACAAAATATAGTAATGGTGAATGAGAAATGCTCAGTAAAAGGATCAACAATCATAAAACGGTTGAGGTAACTTCATTTTCTTTAAAACGGTGTCTTTAAAACTCTTCTTTTTTAAAGTCTTGTGAAAACATATTTATCACTTCTTAGATACTTAAAACATACAAACATTTGCTTGTAAGTAAATTTCTCATAATATGAACCATATACACCATTACACTATGTGTACTAGGGTTGCGATCTTGAACTCCATGTGACCATGGCAACGACTGTGACCGCAGACCTGCTCATCCACTAATTAATCAAGGTACACTCAGCTTGACATAGCGATGTTGTAATGACTCTTGGTTTGATCAATTTCCTGCTTGTATTATTGATGTTGTAACTAGGGAACAGAGAGTCCCTAGATCCTGAAAATCTTTGTACTTTGGGATCAATTTTTATCAATGAAGATCTTCTGAGCTTTGTTCAAAAAAAAATCATGCAATGAAATCACACTTAGAATGAGTTAAGGATTCCCCTTACCTCAATAGTTTTACAAAAAGTCACTTACGCATCCTATGGGTTTTCAAGAAAAGCCAAGCACGAAATTTACATTGAGACTAGAGAAGAGCTCTTGCTTCTACTTTGTGAGCCAAGAGGGTTTTAGTTGAAAACCATCAAAGCTTTCCCCCTCTTGATGTTTGTGAAGACTTCCTTACTTCACCATTGTTGATCTAAGAGAAGATTTGTAAAAGCCTTGAGCTATCCCTCTCTTGAAGCTGTGTTTTTGTTATTGTCAAACCACATCCATACACATCCTTCAACCACAAAGAAGTCCACCGATAGGTCGGTAAGGAGATGCATTACGAGAAGATTGTCAAGCTAAGAGACAAGCGGGGAGCTTGTTGATCTTATGACTTTACAAGGGGTCTATAAATGTTTCTATTGTATGTAATCTATATCTTCTTGTTATAGTGAATTTTTGGGTTTAACTGCCTCGAAGTCATTTTATCTTTGAGGTACTTAAAGGGTTTTCATTTCATCAACAAAATCTTGTGTGCTTGATTTATCTCTTATGGTGGTTAAAGTTATTGTTGTGATGTTTATGTAATTTACTGTCAACAATATTCTTTGTGATATTGTTGTTGTGGCTTACATTTAAAAAATCTTGTCTTGTGTTGATTATTGGTATTGAGAAGTTGATTTGGGCATTCAACACGATCCTAGTTTTCTTTCAATGAGAAATTAAATAATCAACCATCAACAAGTTTATGATAAAGTGGTAAAAGACAGTTTGTTACTGAAATCCCAATTAATTATACTCTTATAGTAGATCAAACCAAAAGAGCTAAAAATTTGCTTGAACACAAAACAACAAGAAAAAATCTTGATTTGTCGTACGATTTGTCCTTATTAACAGATGATATAGAAGCACTATGTCATATTGAAAACAACCAAATCCCTATCGCTTCGCCACAGATAGGAGACAAAGAATATCTCAACCTTATCAACTAGATGAAATGATGAGATAATGCATGTGAGAAGCATGGTGGACTCTTTTGTAAAAGGTAAAAGATTATACAAGTTGACTAACAATAATTCAATAACTTTATGCACGCTAAGCTTCCTTTTCAAAAGCATAACTGCTTTCTTCTTCTTCTTATTTTCTCTCCCTCGTTTCTCTATAAAAGAGCAATAATGTTACAACCTTTCCTAAACTAGGAATAATATCCTAGATTTACTTTTGCCACGTTAAGTAGTATAAGCCAACTCTAGTCATATTAGGCATGTAATATTAGGTATGTATTTTCATAAGAGTATTTCCATAGTAGCCGCTTAATTGGAGACTCAACCCTGATTTTTCTTAGGGACATCATAATGGCTCATTTATTTAAAATTTGTTATGCAATAAATAAAGGAAGAGAATAATTAATTAAATCAACCTTATGCTGTGAGGTCCAGGTTCCCTCTAAGAACTTAAACTATCTCATTGCGAACTTAGTTTCATAACAACTTGGTATTAGAGCCAGAAATGGCTTCACCACCATCCATTTTTGAAGAGAGGCTAGAATGTTTTGAAGCAAAATTAGGCTCGGATATGTACAAAATTTGGGTTATTCGCTACCATGAACTCCAAATTGGATTAGTTAATTGCTCCTTGATGAGTGCCAAAAAGTGTATATTTGGACCCCTTAATTTACACTAGTTAGACCTTTAGCTTTGTTATTTTCTGATGTTTTGGTTAGTTTTTGTGTTTTTGCAGGTCATTGAGAGAAAATTGAGAATTTTAAGTAAAAATGCATAGAAAAGGATGGAGCCATCGGGCCCTGAATGACTGCGCTCGAGCGCACCTGCCTCGCATACAGCGCGCGCAGCGCTTAATTGTTGCGTCGCTCAAGCCCTGCCGAACGCCCAAAGGCGCTCGAGCGCACCCTGCTAACCTTGACCTACAACTGCAGGAATCCTAATTTTTTTTCTATAAAAACCCCATTTTTCTCATTTCTTCGGGGGGAGGCCACTTGGAAAGCACCTTAGGCGCCGTTTTTAGTAGTTTTTAGGGTTCTTGGGTGATTTTCATCTATAACTTCTATATTTTGTAAGTTCCTTTGATTTTTAATGGATTATTGTTATTTATTTATGTTTTCCTTAATCATGTGCAACTAAATTCTCATCTAGGGTTGAGGATGAAGCTTCACCATTGAAGAAAAACTATGTTTTCATGCTTGTTTATGCTATTTGAGTTTATGGGCTTTTGATTTCTAATTGTTCTACTTCAATTCGATTTTTGAGATGATTTTTGGGTATCTCTTGTGATTTCTGGATACAAGTGATGATTTGACTTTGTCTCATTTAATTGATTGCTTGGGTTTTATTTATCAAAACCTTGTGTATTCATTGTGTTTCGTTCAACGGGTGCATTTGATGATTTGGTGAAAAATCGGGTATCTATTGTGATTTGTTCTTTGAATGGGTACAATGGATGATTTGGGAAACACCGAGTATCTTTTGTGATTTGTGTAAAGAACGAATTCATTGAATGATTCAAACGATTTTTGAAGCAAAGTAGAGCATACTTAAGGTTTGTATGTGAGAAATATGTGTTAATGAGAATATGTTGCTATGATTTGGTGGGTGTGGATTCCAAAACCTTAGAACCCTATCTTTGATTTGTTAAGTTTATGTTTTATTTTGTTTAAAAACCCTAAATTTGGAACTAGGTTAAACTATGATTAGTTTGAATGGAGATTGATTTTTTGTAATACAATTCCCTGTGAGATCGACCTCGCACTTGCAAAACTAGGGTTGGCAATTTTTGACACGACCTGCGAACCCAGCACGAACACGACACGAAAATACATGGTTAGGGTTTATGGTAATCGGGTTCGAGTTGACCCGCCAACACGATTGTAACCCGTTTCTTTTTTTAAAAAAAAAAAATTCAAAACTCAAAACAAACTTACAAACCCCCCGACATCCCGCATCATTTTTCTAAGTTTTCTTTTCAGTATTCACGCCTCCTTCACCCTAAAAATGGACGAATCCTTGCTTTGTCGCTGCCGACGAAGGCGTGAAGGCACACGTTAGCCTTCACCCCCTGCCCCTCTCTTCTCACACACATTATTTTACACTCACAACATAACGCCGACCCTCTCTCTCTCTCCCCCAACTCTGTCACCGTCTCTCTCAGAAAATTTTTTTTTCTTTTTAAAAAATCCAATCTTGTTTTTATTATTTCCTATTTCTATATAATTACGTACTGCAATTTATTTGTATAGAGCAAGGAGATCCCTATTCTCACAGAGTTCATCAATTCGATCTTTTCAATCAATTTCTCTGACATTCTCTCTGGGCTCTCTCTTTTCTCTCGCAAATTAGCGTTTCTTTGTGTCTGCTTCAGGAAAATGGAGGCTTTCTGTTATGAGCATAACACTTTCAGTTTTAGACTCTGTCGTTTGCAAATACTCGGTTTCTTGTGAAATTAGGCATGGATCTGGGCTTGGGGGCGGGCGTCAGCTTGGATCTGGGTTTTGTGGTCATTTTGACATGGGTTTTTGTTGGGTCATCAAGACGAAGACGATCCTTCTTTGGAGTCTGGACGAAGCTTCTTCTTCTTTAGAGGAAATAATCGTGTCAATCGGGTTCGTGTCGAGTAACCCGATTTACAATCGGGTCGTGTTCGGGTCAAAGGTTCCGACCCGATTAATAATCGGGTCGGGTTCGTGTTATACCTGTTTATGTAATCGGGTCAGTCGGGTTGACTCGAACCCAACTCGTTTACCTAAATTGCCAACCCTATGCAAAACACTATATTGCAAACGATTCGAGCACTTGCGAGTTAAATAAATTTGCACAACACTCCTCCATCTCAACAATATAACACAACTGCTCCATCACCACCAGAAACCCACAATTGCCAATCTCCAAATCCCCACCCCTTTCAATCAACACTGAAACCCTCAAAATCTTAGACCCACCCAGTCCACAACCGTGCAACAACACATAACGCACAAAACAACAAAATACCCAAACAAAAAAAATTCCCACAAGAACCATCGTGTTACCGCTTCACAATTCCCAAAAGCAATGGCCCCAACCTTCCAAACGCACTGCCAACCATCGCATCACACCTGTCGGTAGTTTCTGCCTTCAATCCACTGCACATAGAGCACCACACCAACAGCCCAACTACTCCTTTCTGCACCACGTCCCGGTAGTGCCACCAATAAATACCTCTTTTGCTACCATGGTGCGATATACACAAAAAGGAATAAGAGGAGAACAAAATTTAAACGAAGACATTCTTTTGTTTAGCAGAAGAAGAAGAAGAAGAAGAAAAAATGAAGTTGAAAGTCTCGGTCAACTTGTCAAGGTTATTTGGCAGAAGAAGGAAAAAAAAATGTTTGCTTGTAAAGAAGAAATTGTGCAAGGAACAAGGCAGTGCGTGCACGTGACAGCAACAAGTCCCAAAAGAAGCACCACTCTAGCCATGGAGAGAGAGAGAGAGAGAGAGAGAGAGAGAAGAAGAAGAAGAAGAAAAAGAAGAAGAAGAAGAAGAAGTAGAAAGAAAAAGGGGAAAAGGGTTTGGTTTTGTTGAAGACAATGGAAGCAACACGGAAAAGATAAAAAGTTTATCCAATTTGTCAAAAAAAAAAAAAAATCTATCCAAGAACAGTCATCAAAATTTGTCCTTGGGGACAATGACTTAAGTGTGCAAACCCAAGTGCAGGTTGTCGCGAAGTTGTAATTCTCGGAAGTTCGAGTGTCGAACCACTGGGGTTTGGGAAACAAAGAACACTAAAAAAATAAAATTAAGTAAAATCTATGACAGATGATTTAGTTGAATAATGCAAATAAAATATATAATGGAAATAACAATTAAAAGGAATCGCTAAAGCATTGGGGTTTTACTTTTAACAAAATTATAATATTTATTTTGCAACTCATGTGATAATCGAAAAATAGATCAGTGAATACCAAGAGAAAATATCATCGAAAGATTAATCTTAAAATTGATTGATTTTATTACGCAAAATTGATTATTTGATTCGCAGGGAATTCAAAGCATTCACTGTACTAGTAATTAATAATGAATCAAGGAATTTTGCAGAATAAAAACCTTTTTTCTAAGAATAAATCATGCAATCAATTAAAAAGATCATACATTAAAATCCATAAAAGAGTTATGTGATAATCGAAAAATAGATTAGTGAATACCAAGAGAAAATATCATCGAAAGATTAATCTTAAAATTGATTGATTTTATTACGCAAAATTGGTTATTTGATTCGCAGGGAATTCAAAGCATTCACTGTACCAGTAGTTAATAATGAATCAAGGAATTTTGCAGAATAAAAACCTTTTTTCTAAGAATAAATCATGCAATCAATTAAAAAGATCATACATTAAAATCCATAAAAGAGTTGGAAAATAAATACTACAATCTTATTAAAAGTTTTACCCTTAACCTCAGCTTGAGATTTAGCTAGACATGATTACGTAAATAAATTTCATCGTTAAAATCCTAAACATCATGCTAGCAAAATAAAATAACTAAGAAGAAAATAAAAACAAATCTTGAACTGTTGTCGCTGTCTTCTTCGATCTGGAGCTGAACGTCTTCTTCTCTTTTTCTGCAATTTTCGGATCCCATGTTTTTGTTGCCGTGTTGCTTCTATTATAGAGATAAGAGTCATTCTTCTTTTGGGATTCGTACAACTATAAGAATCCAAGTCTTCTATTTGTTCCATGTCTCTCTCTTACACTTGAAATAAAAACTCTGCTTCTTCTTTTTATAAGAGCCAAAGACATCTTTTTCTTCTTGGTTTTGTCATGTAGTAGTATTAGAATGTTTCTCCAATTCGTGGGTCCAGCAGTTTGGTTTCACCTCTTCTTGTATTACCCGTTGGACTCTATCTTAGACATAGGACATACTTCTTCTTTTGACCTGCCTCTTGGCTTTTACTATTTGATTTCTGTTGTAATTCCTACATAACACAATTTCTTGCATTAATATATCATTTAATCTTAATATTAATATTTGAACAATATTCCACAATCAAATATAAAATGCAAGAATAAAATTATAATAAAGTATGATAATACTTATTTTAATATTGAAAATAAGCACTTTTAAGCTATTATCAACGTTTTTAAGAGGGAATGAATGTTAGGACCCTTCATAAACCATGAATAATATTCCTAATTTACTTCTACCACGTTAAGTAGTAGAGAAATGTTTAGTTTCATCCTCTTGCACATCTCTTGTCCATCTTTGTGCAAGAGATGTGGAAATCTACCAATGAATCTATGGGACCATATGTGTGTTCTACAAATTCAATTGTGAATTTGCAAAAGAGATGTAAAAAATATGGGAAACAAATGACACCAAACATATCTCTAAATAGTATAAGTCAACTCTAGTCATATTATGTATGTATTTTCATAAGAGTCATTTGATTGATGACTCAGCCCTAATTTTCCTTAGGCACGTTGTAATAGCTCATTTATTTAAAGATTGTTATGTTATGAATAAAGGCAGAGAAGAATTAATCTAAATTAACCTTGTGCTGTGATGTCTAATTTCCCTCTAAGAACCTAAACTATCCCATTGCAGACTTAGGTTCGTAACAGACAACCTCTTCAAGTAGCTTAGATTATAATGTAGTGTGAGAACATTTTGCAAGTTTTGAGAGTTTTCTTGTATTTATGTAACTATATTAGAACCTAGTCAAAATCATTGTTAGAGTTTATAAGGTACGTTTGTATGTTTTAAAGGAAATATATCGATCTCACCATTTCATGTTTTACCGAGTCTTTTATATTCTTGATTATTATTATTGTGTGTTGCTTCATTTCTAGTTGTTGTAAAACTCGTATACCTGTACTTGCTTCAAAGCCCATATTTCTTATTCGTCAGTTTAAACTGGACTTAGCATATCTTAACATTAGGAAACTCGTCTTAGACACCAAAAAGTATTTAGGCGGTCTTATGACATCATATTTAATAGCTTAAAGGACAAATGTCATTTTTAGAGCCTGAATTATATGAGTTTCGTACAAACCAATTTGTAAGAAATTTGGGTCTGTATAATAATGATCAGATAGAGTGTGTTAGCTATTGGTTAGGGCAAAAGAAAGATGATTATATACATATATTGCATATAGAACATAAATCTGAAAAATAATTTAAGTAGTATAAGTGTTAGTCTAAATGGTACTGATGATAATATTCACTCATGATTTAAAAAATATAAGAAAAAAAAATCAAAATATTAATAAAAATTATGTGGAGTCTAAACTAGAGTCACTGTCTATTGCCATATAGAAAATAGATAATAATCTAAAACAAGTTGGTTCAATAGTTTATTTTAGATCTCAAAAAATAGACTAAGAAACTTCGAATAACTTAGTTTGAAAATAGAAGGCAAAACACTTGATAATAAGATCATCCATTCCCTCTTCCATTCGGATCAAGAGTGGAAAAGATCATCCCTTATAATACTTTTTTTCCTCATTAATTAGAAAAAAAAAAAAGTTGCGGTAATAACAAAATCTCCTCTTTTTTTTTTTTTTTTTTTCATAGTATAGAAGACATAGTACTCCTTGAACAAGAAGTTAATTATAATTATACTAAACATAAAAATGTTAAAGAAATTTTAGACAACTAGAGACATCTTTATAAAGACCCACCACTTTTTGTTCATGAAAGAAATGATCAACAAGATAAGAACCACTTATCTTGGATATGAAAATCTAGTAATACATTTTTACCATGAAACTGTAAGTATATTAGGGGCTTTGATTTCAGATAAATAAGAGTATAATATATTATGAAAATATTAAGAGAAATAAGAGTATAATGTAGCCCTTTGGGCTTTATCCTGTTGACGTAGATCATAGACCGAACCACGTAAAATCTCGTCTCCATTTTATTATTTCCGCACTTTATTTTTAAATTCTTTTAGGTTTATGTTTTCTTTCATGGTATCAGAGCTATATATAGGCTAACGCTAGTTGTTCGATCTTGGATTTCAATTTTATTTTATTCCTTATATTTTGTTTTGGATTTCAATCAAAGTCACGAAACCCCTTTGCTTATTTTCTTGCTTCCCATTGATTTTCTGCTTTTTTTTTTTTTTTTTTTTTTCTAGAAAAAAAAAAAAAAATTCGCCAGTGGCAATCTACTCGGTTCCAAGGGAAAGAACATTAGATCTCTTTTATTCTCTCTTTTTCTTTTTTGGGTTAAATAAATTCTTGCCTCCTGTGGTTTGCAACCTTTATTTGTTGCCTCAGTTTTATTTTTTATCATAGGTGGTACCTGTGCTATAGGAAAATATGTAAATGGTACCTCCGTCTCTTTTTCCATCCAAAACTAACGGAAATTCACGTCAGCGTCACGTGGAACCATTCAAAATGTGACACGTGGCCACAATTTTTTAATTTTTTTAAAATTTTAAGGCTTTTTTTGAAAAATAAAAATAAAAATTGTAGGGGTGGCTCTGCCACCCCTTTTGGGCCACATGGGGGTGGCCCAACCACCCCCGTGGCCTTTGGGGGTAGCTGAGCCACCCCTAATAGCCAAACCCTCAAATTTTTTTTTTTGAGGGTTTGGCCCTTGGGGGTGGCCGAACCAACCCCATAGGCCATGGGGGGTGGTTTGGCCACCCGCAGACCGGCCAATCCCCCGTGGCTTATAGGGGTGGTTCGGCCACCCCCAATGGCAAAATGGGAAGCAAAAAAAATTGAGGGTTTTGCCTTGGGAGTGGCCGAACAACCCCCGTGGCCCATGGGGGTGGTTTGGCCACCCCCAAGGGCAAAACGGGAAGTAAAAAAAATTGAGAGTTTTACCTTGTGGGTGGCTTGGCACCCTCGTAGGCCACGGGGGTGGTTCGGCCACCCCCATACCGGCTGGTGGGAACCACCCCCAGGCCAAATGGGGTGGTTGGCCACCCTTAGATCGGCCCAAAAGCCACCCCTACAATTTTTTAATTTTTTTTTCAAAAAAAGCCTTAAAATTAAAAATAAAAATTTTAAAAAAATATTGTGGCCACGTGTTGTGTTTTGAATGGTGCCACGTGGCGTTGACGTGGATTTCTGTTAGTTTTGGATGAAAAAAGGGACGGAGGTACCACTTACATCTTTTCTCATAGTACAAGTACCACCTATGATAAAAAATAAAACTGAAGTGGCAAAAAATAAAGGTCACAAATCACAGGGGGCAAGCATGTATTTAACCCTTCTTTTTATTACCAAGTGAAAGAGCTACAATTTGAAGCATACATCTCTACAGTATTTGGTTCTCAGTTTCACATCACTATTGCGCATGACCTTCAGACTACCTTCAGAGCACTACTTCTCCCCACCACAGATCTCTGTTGGGCCGCTCTTAGTTTGGCCGTCAGCCACTTAGACAATTTTCTCAGCTGTTGCCACCGCCAGCACCAAGATTCTAGCCATTGCCGTTGCTTCTACCGTGAGATCACTAAAATGACTTTCTATGTTTGAATCAGTCATGTTAGATTATATTATTATATATTGTATTGTCCCACATGGGCTATGTTGTGTATATATCTTTCATGTACTAGCATATATATATAGGCCTCTCATGTACAGTATTTGTGTGATTCAATATATATCCTTCTCTCAACATGGTATCAGAGCACAGGTTCTGAATCACCAATTTATTTATTTATTTTCTTTTTCTTTTTCTCTTCCGGCCTCTTCCCAGCAATTTTTCGGTGCCGCCGTTGCTTCCGCCGTATCTCATCGCTCTGTCTTCCTCGGTTCTCCGTCTTCCAGTCCTTGTTTCGACCTGGTTTATATACCATTCGAACCCTTGGGAGACCACCGTGCCAGAGCCGTAAAGAACAGTCCGATCTGAGCATTCACGCTCCTCCACGCGCCGCCTGAAGATTCTGCCGCCGCCAGACTCTGCTGCCGCTCTGCCGCCAGACGATCCAGCAGTTCGATCGCTCCAATTTCAGCACAGATCCATAGATCCGCCGCCTAGCTACTCAGAGACACCAATTTTGTCCAAATCCGACGGTGGACGCGCCTCCACGCACGCTAGAAGGTTGCAACCTGCTGGTTCACGCGCCCACGCGCCGCCACACCTCGCGCGTGTCATCCACACGCCAACCTTATGCAGTGCCACGTCAGCTACTGCCACGTCAGCCCTAGTGCCACGTCAGCGTTGACTTTGACCATTGACCGTTGACTTCTGCATCGGCTGACCAGGTGTTTTCTACTTATTTTCTCGTTCTAATTTCATTTTTCTGGTCTATTTCTGCATTTGGCATCTTCAGATGGCACAAAACGAGATTCTTGCTCATATTCATGCTACATTGGATGGCACCAACTACATTGTTTGGTCCCAATTTATGAGGAGCTTTCTTAAAGGCCGCAAGCTCTAGCTTTATGTGACTAGGGATATCCTCAAGCCTACTAAAGTCGATGCTGAAACTGATGATGCTTTCCACACTCGTCTTATTGATTGGGACAGCAAACATCATCAGATTCTTACGTGGTTTCATACCACCACCATTCCCTCTATTGCGGCTTTATTTGGCAGTTTTGATGATGCTCAGGGTGCTTGGAATATGCTTGCTTCTCGCTACTCATCGATTGATGGTTCTCGCGAGTACTAGATTATTCTTGATCTCTATCGTCTGAAGCAAGAATCAGATCAGACTATTACAGATTTTTTTGCTTACATGCAGTTTTTATGGGATCAGTTGGCTCTTTCTGATCCTGCTTGGAGGGACCCTATTGATGCTCAGATGTATGCTGCCCATAGGGATCAGCATCGTCTCTATCAGTTTCTGATGGCTCTGCGGGATGATTTGAGCCTGTTCGTGGGCAACTTTTGCATCGCTCTCCTCTTCCCACTTTGGAACAGGCTGTCTGTGAGCTTGTTCGAGAGGAGACCAAATTGTCTACTTTGCACTCTCAGCACACTCCACATACTCATCCAGTATTAGCTGCTCCATCTCCTCAGACCGAGCACTTTGACAGGTCTGTTCGTGGACCCTCCAAGAATCGTGACAATCCTTTTTGTCGCTATTGTCGCTGTCGTGGGCATACCATTGACAAATGTTGGTGCAAGGCCAAATCTTCTACACCTGCTGCGGCTGTTACCACTACTGAGAGTGCTTCTTCTTCGGCTGCTCCAGCTGCTCCCTCTGGCAACTCTACCGAATCTACTCTCACCTTATCTCCAGCTGACTTTGAGGCAATTATCAACCAGGTCCTCGCTCGTTCTGGTAATGCATCTTCCTCTGTCCTCTCCGTTTTGCCAGGTAAATCTTCCTCTTGGCTTTTTGACTCCGCCTGCTGCAACCATATGACGCCATATGCCTCTTCATTTACCACTTCTGTCCCTCCACCACATACATCTTTAATTCACACAGCTGATGGCTCTTCTATGACGACTCAATCCTTAGGCACTGTTCATACACCTTTCCTTTCTGTTCCTGATGTCTTTCATGTGCCTAAATTATCCTTTAATCTCTTATTTGTTGGGCAATTGTGTGAATTGGGTTATAGACTTGTTTTTTACTCCTCTGGTGTGTATGTGCAGGATCCTCGGACGGGCCAGACACTTGGGACCAGGCATAGAATTGGGTGACTGTTTGAGCTTTCCTCCTTACACCTTTCCATCCCTGGTGTCTCTGCTGCTGCCGCTTCATCGCCGCCATCTCTTGCTCTTTGGCATTCGCGTCTTGGTCATGCATCTGTGTCTCGGGTACAGGTTTTAGCTTCTAAGGGTTTATTAGGTTCAGTGTCCAATAAGTCTTTTGATTGTATTTCTTGTCAACTTGGGAAACAACCAGCTTTGCCTTTTAATAATAGTGAGTCTACTGCATCTGCTTCTTTTGATTTAATTCATTCTGATGTTTGGGGGCCTTCCCCTGTTCCTAGTATGAGTGGCTCACGCTATTTTGTGATTTTTGTTGATGATTTTTCCTGTTACACCTGGGTGTTTTTAATGAAATCACGTTCTGAATTATTGGCTATCTATCGCAATTTTGCAAAAATGGTTGAGACCCAGTTTTCTAAACACATTAAAGCTTTTCGTTCTAATAATGCCTTAGAATATACTCAACAGGCTTTTCAAAATATCTTAAAACACTATGGCACTGTTCCTCACTTGTCTTGTCCAGGCACCTCACAGCAAAACGGAAGAGCTGAACGTAAACTTCAGCACATTCTAGACACTGTTCGTGCGCTTCTTCTTTCCTCTTTGGTTCCTACTCCTTTTTGGGGTGAAGCCACTCTCACAGCTGTCTACACTATCAACAGGTTGCCTACACCTCTTCTTGCACATTGTACCCCTCACGAGCGGTTGTTTGGCTCTTCTCCCACTTACCATCAACTTCGTGTTTTTGGTTCTGCCTGTTTTGTTTTGCTCCAACCTCATGAACGTACCAAACTCGAGCCTCGTTCTCGATTATGTTGCTTTCTTGGGTATGGGGTAGAACAAAAGGGTTATCGGTGTTATGATCTTGTGTCACACCGCCTTCGCATCTCCCGTCATGTGGTTTTCTAGGAGCATAAGTTATTTCACGAGGTTGAGAAATTTTGCATGCCCTCTTTTCCTCCCTTTACCACACTTCTAGAGCCGCCTCTCTCTCACTCTACCTCTGGTGATATTTGTCCCAAGTCTTCCTCGCTTGAGCCGCAGTCTTCAAATGCTCATGATGTCGCCACGCTTGAGTCCCCAGATTCTGTTCCATTCGAGGCTCCGGCTCCTGCCACCCCACCTGCTCTTCGCCGATCCACTCGGGTAAAGTCTCTTCCATCTCATCTCCAGGACTTTCATTGTTTTCATGCCTTAGCTGCCTTACATGAACCTCACTCCTATCGTGAGGCTTCCACTAACCCTCTTTGGCAGGACGCGATGAAAGAGGAACTTGATGCATTGCACAAGAACCATACATGGGATCTGGTTGACTTGCCTCGAGGGAAGTCTGTTGTTGGGTGTAAGTGGGTCTACAAAATCAAGACTTGTTCTAATGGTACTGTCGACAGATACAAGACTCGTCTTGTGGCCAGAGGTTTTACTCAGGAGTATGGTGTAGATTATGAGGAGACCTTTGCTCCTATTGCTTGCCTATCTTCTGTGCGTGCTCTATTGGCTGTTGCCGCCTCTCGACATTGGTCACTTTCTCAAATGGATATCAAAAATGCCTTCCTTAATGGCGATCTTAGTGAGGAAGTCTATATGCAGCCAGCTCCTGGCCTCTCTTTTCCTCCGAACAAGGTCTGTCGTCTTCGTCGGGCTCTCTATGGTCTAAAGCAAGCTCCACGGGCATGGTTTGCTAAATTTAGCGCCACTGTCTCTGGTCTTGGCTACTCCATCAGCTCGTATGACTCTGCCTTGTTTATTCGCCGCACAGATCGAGGCATCATTCTTCTGTTGCTATATGTTGATGACATGATTATCACTGGCGATGATTCTCTTGGTATTCTGGAACTCAAGCAGTTTCTCAGTCAGCATTTTGAGATGAAGGATCTTGGCACCCTCAGCTATTTTCTTGGCCTTGAGATTTCTTCTTCTTCTGATGGTTTATATTTGACACAGGCTAAGTATATATCTGATCTGCTTTCACGGGCCAATCTCACAGACTGTAAGATCGTCGACACACCGACTGAGCTCAATGTCCGCCTCAATCAACAGGATGGCGAGCCTCTCCGTGATCCCTCTCTCTATCAGCATTTGGTTGGTAGCCTCGTCTATCTTACTGTTACTAGGCCTGATATCTCATATGCTGTCCATCAGGTGAGTCAGTTTATGGCTGCTCCCCGTTCTACTCATTTCTCTGCTGTCCTTCGCATTCTTCGCTACATCAATGGGACATTATTTCATGGGCTCCACTTCTCCTCTCTGTCTCCTCTTGAGTTGTATGCTTATACTGATGCGGATTGGGCAGGTGATCCTACAGATCGTCGCTCCACCACCGGTTATTGTTTCCTACTTGGCACCTCTCTTATTTCTTGGCGCAGTAAGAAGCAGTCTGTTGTTGCTCGCTCTAGCACTGAGGCAGAATATCGTGCTTTAGCTGACACCACCTCGGAGCTCCTTTGGTTGCGATGGCTCTTACAAGATATGGGTGTCACTTTTTCTTCAGCTACTCCTGTCTACTGTGACAATAGAAGTTCTATTCAGATTGCCCATAATGATGTTTTTCATGAACGGATCAAACATATTGAGATTGATTGTCACTTTGTCTGTCATCATCTTCTTCAGGGCTCTCTACAACTTCATTCTGTCCCGTCTCATGATTAGTTCGCAGACCTCTTCACAAAGTCTCATCCTCCAGGGCGGTTTCGCGATCTTGTGTCCAACCTCAAGATGGTCTCTTGCACTCCACCTTGAGTTTGAGGGGGGGTGTTAGATTATATTTTTATATATTGTATTGTCCCACATGGGCTATGTTGTGTATATATCTTTCATGTACTAGCCTATATATATAGGCCTCTCATGTACAGTATTTGTGTGATTCAATATATATCATTCTCTCAACAAGTCAAAAACATGAAGTTGTACATTTTACATTTTTGCATCGCCTCCTAATTGTGCGTATGCCTTGTGCTGTGTTTGTGAATTATGAATAGCAGGTCAAACTCTAAAAAAAGATAGAAGTGACGCAAGCCGCAAGGTATTAAGAACCGCAAGGTATTAAGAAAAAATACAAAACAAAACAAACAAACTAACAAAATAGGGATTCTGTGGTGCACATGCAAGAAGTGAGAGAATTACTAAAACAAAAAGAAAAAAAAAATAATAATAAAAATAAATAAATAAATAAATAAATAAAAAAAGAAGAAGAAGAAGGAGGAGGAGGAGGAGGATAAGAAGAACATCGAAGAAAAGAAAAGTAGAAAAAAAAAAAATCAAAAGAGGCCAAGTTGCCCACATACATTTAGGTCCAATTGTTTGGTCTTGTTGGTCCAATTGTTGACCGAGACCCATCTTTTGGCCTTTGTGGTATTGTCCAAACTCGGGTCTATTTCAACCCATAGTTGGCGATCTTATTTTAACCCATAGTTGACTTTGATTTTAGCCCGTAGTTGGCCAATCTTTTTCTGGCATTTGTGGTGTTGTTTATAACCACTGCCCATTTTAGCCTATAGTTGGCTTTAATTTTTGCCCATAGTTGGCCTATTGAAATTTAAGACGCATCTCCAACCACTGTCGTTGACTTCCTCTAGTCATCGCTGTCAACCATCATCGATCGTTGTCATATACAGCAAAAAAGATAGGCCACCTTGAGTTCCAGATTGTTCCACCTTGAGTTTGATGGGGGATGTTAGAATATATTAGGGGATTTGATTATAGATATTTATTGTAATCATTATTATCTCCTATAAATCAGATTTGATGGTAATCAAATATGTTTGTAATCAGATTTGTATGGTAATCAAATCAATTTGATTTGATTACCATACTTATCTACCCAAATTCTCCTATAATTGGAGTCTAATGTATTGTGAAAATATTAAGAAAAATAAGAGCACTAATGTAGCCTTTTGTGCAATGACCTACCCCAATGACACAATATTGTTCGCTTTTGACTTTCCAAAACCAATTTTTAACGACCCAGAAAAACGCTAGCCACATTTGCGCTATCACCCCAAAATGACCAGTCAATTTGGAGTTTCCCTATAATTTTTTTGGGTTAAACACATTTTTAGTCCTTGAGTTTTGGAAACTTTATTTTTTAGTCCCTGAGTTTTAATTTCCATCACATATGATACATAAGTTTTGAGAAATGACCAAATTAGTACCTCGGTTAACTTCTCTGTCCAAAAACTAACGGCCCGCCACGTTATTGACACTTAGCACCACTAGAAAGTCAACACCTGTCCAGTCAGACACGTTAGCATCCACTTAAATTTCAAATCGCTCAAACACCTCCATATCACACACCCACGTCATTTGTTTATTTTGGGGGGAAAATCTTTTGCAATTTAAGAAACTTAAAATTGAAACTCAAATATTTCAAACAAAAAATTGAAATCATCTCATCATTCATCTGAAAAAGAAATAAAAAAGGAATTAACTTGCAAATTGAAAACCCTAATCCCTAAACTCCCTCTCGACCGACTCCCTCCCGGACTCTCGCTCGATTTCTCTCCCGTCGACTCCACAGAACTGGCCGGCCGGTGCTCCGTGACTTGCGGAATTTTCGCTGAGGTATTTTGCCCATTTTTGTTTTTTAGAGGACTTCAACGAAGATTGTTTTGTGCTATATATATGGGTTGTGTATTGTGATTGTTGGTTGTTGGGTAAAGTGATGAGGTTATAAAAACATAAACTTTTGGTTGTTGTGGGTGGAAAAAAGTTGGGTAGGGCCAGACCTTCATCATGTGTTTTTGTCTTTTGTTGGGTAAAGAAAACGAACAACCAATTTGGTTGGGTTGTTGTCCAGCACATTGCATTTTGGAAAATATTACTTTATTGCATGTCTCTGTCTTTTTTTTTTTTAGTTTATTGTGTTTGTGGTTACACATGGTGGGCAAGAGGGTCCCAACTGGGCAAAAGGGAACAATAAAGTACAAAAAACATTATTATTGGATTAATTTCACCCAGCAACTAAGTGTCAAGACATGATAAAGGATCTAATCCATAATGTGTTCACCAACTGTGTACATCAAAACATGCTCAACTTGGTAAAAACTAGATATACACATTACTTTTCACATTGAACCAGGAAAGATTACACAACTTGTAATAATCACATTGAACCGTGAAAGATTACACAACTTGAAATAATTACATTATTGGATTGTTGTCTTGGTGGAGGATTTGATAGGGACTCAGGGGAGCCCAAAGAAAACCAAGAACAGGGATACACTGGACTTTTGCCAAGTTTTATTACAATTTAAGATTCAAATTACCATTGGCTTTAGAAAGAAGAGAAGATTTTCTTTGAAAAGTTTTGTGATTTATTTGTTTGTAGTTTATATTTTACACATGGCTAGTTAGTATGAAGTTTGAAAGCTTCTTGGTATTTTGCGATACCTAGTTAAGTGTAAAATGAACTTTTCCATGGTGAGGGTTAAATACTCCTCTAGTCCCTGAGTTTTGGAAACTTAATTTTTTAGTCTTTGAGTTTCAATTTGCATCACAGATGATACATAAGTTTTGAGAAATGACCAAATTAGTACATCGGTTAACTTCTCTGTCCAAAAACTAATGGCTCGCCACATCACTGACACTTAGAAAAGTGATGAGGTTTTAAAAACAGTTTTGAAATTAAGTTGAAAAAAATTAAACTTGTGAATGAATTTGTAGTTAAGGGGTATTTTGTTATAATTTATGTAATTCTACATGATTTGTACCATATTCTTTAGGTCCTCTGTAGAATTTGCATAGGTGGCATGTCGTGTATTATTAAAAAGAATGTTCACAACTAGTTTTTCCTAAACATACTCCTGGATGATTGATACAACCTAACTGTGGTAGTGATCATATCATATCCCATTCCTTTTGTTAGAGAGTCTTACTTGTTTTTACATTTTACATACTCTCTTTGGTAGTTAATTTTATAGTTGTTATTGCTAAAGTGTGACGATTCTTTTTTGTTTAATTCACAGGGTGCAGAATATGTCAGATCCAACATTTGAGCTACCTGTTTACCATCATGGGTCACTATCTGGACACAGGATGACCTATCTTGGCGGAGACATTCTGACAATTGCCGGTATAGATACATCCCAGTTCAAGTTTGGATATTTGACCAACATTTTGGAGTGCTACCTGGAATATGACTACAACAACATACCCATCAGGTGCAGGCTCATCAAGGGCAGGGCCATCAGGTGTAGGCACACCAGATGCGGGCGCAGGCCCATTTGCCCCTGCAGGTCCATCAAGTGCAGGCCCATCTGCCCCTGTTGATCCATCAGGCGCAGGTCCATCTACCCTTTGTAGATCCACTAGGTCAACCGGTAAGGACACGTCGAAGACAAAGAATACCTCAAGGAACAAGCATACGTCGAAGACCAAGAGAAAGGAGAATGTCTTCCGTATACAAGAGGCAACCAAAGGTTAGCCACTTACTATTTTTTTTTTTTTTTTTACCCTATGTGGGCTGGTTAATAGTTATTTAAATATATGTTAATTGACCTATCTCTTGGTTAGGTTGCAGCAAGGTGGATCACAGCTAATTGAAATAGATTGATGTACAAGACAAAGACAAGACACATTTTGTGTTGATGATTGTATCCGGGTTGTTGATGTACATACGTGTTGTGTTGATGCACATTTTGGTTGGCGCACATTTTGTTAATGTATTTGTGTTACTGGGTGTGTACTGGTTGTTGATGTACCTGGTTACCTCAGTTTGTTAAGCAGGTTATTTGAAATCAAGCCACAGGTTGATGTTCATGTGATGTGCACATTTTGCTCGTGTTTGTTGATGTACATATTTTGTGTTGTTGTATTAATATTTTGCAAAAAAAGTTGTTAATGTACATATTTTGTGTTGTTTTATTAATATTTTGCAAAAAAAGTTGTTAATGTACATATTTGTACATGTTTGATTATTGGATGCACAGACAGGTCATACCCAAAATACAGGAGGGGGTACTACTTACGATACAAACACCAATACTTAAGTATCATTTATGATACATATTAATAACTGAGGTACCACATGTGATATCATTTAGGAAATAATGGAACAAATCGAGGTAACCGAAAATCAGTGAATGAAGGGGCAAAGGTTGACAAGGGTTGATAAATTTGTGCATGATGGGATATTTTTTGACATACCATATCAAAACCCATACAAAGATACTATATGTGATATATATGCAAAACTGAGGTACCATCTGTGATACCATATAGAAATTAATGGAACGAAATTGGGTAACCAAAAATTAGAAGATAAAGACACCAATGTTGACAAAATTGTTGAAGAAAAGATATTATTTGACATAACATATTAAAAACATATTAAGGTACACTATAAGGTACTATATGTGATACATATGTAAAACTTATGTACCCTATATGATATAAATACAAACATGAGGTTCCATCTGTGATACTATTTAAAAAACAATGGAATAAATTTGGACATGTATGAAGTATCCAAAATTTGAGCACGAATGTACATTTGTTAACAAAATTGTTGAAGAAAGGATATTGTTTGACATAACATATTAAAAATATATTAAGGTACCCTATAAGGTACTATATGTGATACATATGTAAAACTTAGGTACCCCATATGATATAAATACAAACATGAGGTTCCATCTGTGATACTGTTTAAAAAACAATGGAATAAATTGGGACATGTATGAAGCGTTCAAAATTTGAGCACGAATGTACATTTGTTGACAAAATTGTTGCATTTATTCGTGCATTTGTTGACAAATTTGTGAATTTAGGAAATAATGGAGCACGAAACATATTGATGTACCATTTGTGATACGTTTCAAAACCCTAAGTTCCTTTTGTGATAATTTGACAACAGTTAGGTATCAAATGTGATACACGGGAATCCATTCAAACCAGCAGCCTATCCATAAAACTTACATACTTCTCATACATATACAAAATACATATCCAAACTACATAATCTACAATTCATATCTCAAACTTCATTTCATTTTATAAGTGCAACACAAGCAATCAACAGAATGGTAAACCATGACAAGAACAAAGCATACATAAAAAATTTCTCTCTTGCCCTATAGTTGTCATTTTCCTTCTCTAGACACCTGATGATTTCCATTTGTCTATCACCCTCCTTCAGTGGTTGCCTAACTCTTTCCATGCAACTGACATTTTCATTCTCAAAATCTTTAATCCTTGCTACCAAAGTACCATTTGCATCCTCCACTTCGTTAGGTTTCTTGGTAATTTCATTTAATACCTCTACACCCCTTGCACAACTTGGCTTGTCTAGCCATTTGAAAAAGTTGCATGCAGCTTTTCTCTGTATGTTGAAGTATAGCATTCAATTAGCAAAAACTCACTCAAACTATCTATAATTATAACAAAATGCTTACTCTTGAGTTGTAAGTGCCGCAACCCCAAAATCTTCTTTCAGGGTTTTTCGTAGTCTACGAGGTCTTCAATGGTGCGGGTAAATCGTAGAAACAGAAATAGGATATATCAACACGGCCCATCGAGGACAATCTGGATGATGACTTTAAGGAATGAACAACACCAAACACATAACAAACAAAAAATTGTCTAAATCTTCAAATGAAGCATTTTAAAAAAAAAAAATAACCAAAAAAAATTAAGAAAAAAATTACAAAATTACAAAATTTTAAAGCAAATTTGAGCCTAAGAACCGACCTTCTCTACACCACGGGAAACTTCCTTCCCTTTGGAATCTCATGTGCGACAAGAAGGCATCACTTTCTTTCACCCATAACAACCGAAAGTTTCGGTTTTTATAACCTCATCACTTTGTCCAACAACCAACAAGCATTTGTTCCAAAAACCAAAACAAAGATTTAACCAACAATCACAATATACAACCCATATATACAGCACAAAACAAACTTCTAACAAGTCCTCCAAAAAAACAAAAATGGGCAAAATACCTTGGAATGTGCCGATTTGATGAGCGAAATCCCATTTCTTCTACGTTCGGCCGAGGTTAGGTGTGAAATTGGCAAGAAGACCGCCAGTTACGGAGCACCAGCCGGCCGGTTCTGTGGAGTCGACGGGAGAGAGTTCGGGAGGGAGTCGGCCGTTTCTGTGGAGTCGACGGGAGAGAAATTGAGCGAGAGTCCGGGTGGGTGTCGGCCGGTTCTGTGGAGTCGACGGGAGAGAAATCTAGAGGGTGTTGGTTGAGAGGGAGTTTAGGGATTAGGGTTTTCAATTTACAAGTTAATTCGTTTTTGATTTCTTTTTCAGATGAACGATGAGACGATTTCAATTTTTTGTTTGAAATATTTGAGTTTCAGTTTTAAGTTTCTTAAATTGCAAAACATTCCCCCCCCCCCCCCCCCAAAAAAAAAAAAAAAAAAAAAAACAAATGACGTGGGTGTGTGATGTGGAGGTGTTTGGGTAATTTGAAATTTAAGTGGATGCTGATGTGTCTAACTGGACAGGTGTCGACTTTATAGCGGTGCTAAGTGTCAGTAAGTGTCAGTGACGTGGCGGGCCGTTAGTTTTTGGACGGAGAAGTTAACCAAGGTACTAATTTGATCATTTTACAAAACTTATGTATCATCTGTGATGCAAATTGAAACTCAGGAACTAAAAAATAAAGTTTCCAAAACTCAGGGACTAGAGGAATATTTAACCCTAATTTTTTTTTATAAAGCCCAGTTTCATATAATAACTAGTCAATGTGGAACTTAGCACTCATGATCATCTTTATAAACCACCAACTCTATATGGGCTACTCATCTTTCCAATATTGGACCAGGGTGTTACAAACTCCCCCTCTGAAACTCCCAACGTCCTCATCAAAGCCACGTCATGCAGCGCTCCAGTACCACATGGTCTGGCATTACTAGGTGGGTCTGATACCATTTGTAACGACACAGAAAAGAACGCTAGCCATATCTTTGCTATCACTTGAAAAAGACTACTCAATTTGAAACTTTTCTAAAAGACCTTATGAAGCCTAGTTTCACCTAATAACTAGACAATGTAAGACTTAGCACCCACGAGTATTTCTATAAACCAATCATTCTATGTGAGCTACTCATCTCTTCTCATTTGTAACGACCTACCCCAAGGACACAATATTGTCCGCTTTTGGCTCTCCTGAATCAGACTTTCCAAGAAGTCACCCATCCTAGTATTACTCTCACAGAAACATGCTTAACTGCGGAGTTCTGATAAGTTCATGGCCATCATGGCTTTTAAACGTGCTTGGGTCAAGAATGATGCAAATATACATTTAAGCGCATACCCATTCCCATATCCAGGCAATGTGGAACGTTACAATCACCTTTTCTTGGGACTCAGCATCCTCACTGGCAACCCTCATGGGATCATCCTATTCTTGGGGTCCCAGCGAGTGCCCACTGGCGACCCTCATGGGCTTGTGCACGCTCTCCCCATCTCAGGCTGAGCAATGACTTTGATACCATTTGTAACAATCCACCCCCAACGACACAATATTGTCCGCTTTTGGTTTCCCAAATCAAACTTCCCAAGAGATCACCCATCCTGGTACTACTATTGCAGAAGTACGCTTAATTGCGTAGTTCTGATAGGTTCATGACCATCACGGCTTTAAAACATGTTGTGTCAAGAATGTTGATTTTATACGTATAAGCACATCCCCATTCCCAGGTATGTGGGACATTACACTTTGGACTTTACCATGTTGACGTAGGTTATAGACCAAACCACATAAAATCTCTTGTCTCCATTTTATTATTTCCGCCCTTTATCTTTAATTTCTTCTAGGTTTATGTTTTTTTTAGAAACAACTTTGTTTTGTTTCTGACAATTATAATGATAATTAATTTTCAAGATTCCTCACGCACAACAAACGTGGTGAGGGAAAGTGAAAGTGAAAGCAAAAAAACTTTTTCACGAAAACAAAAAATAGAAGAAGTATTAGATTCTGAAGAATTTGGAACATAGAGAACAAGTGAGTTTAGAATTATTTTAAACGTTATATCTATGTTTTTTTTGTATCCCTCTAATAATCTATAGCTTTTAAAATTATTATTGGACTTATGATTGATTATTATTGAATTTTTATCAAATAGTGATTTTAAAAACTATGTCATTATTAGAGGGATACAAGATGAACATAGATATGACGTCTAGAATTACTTGTGAATTTAATATTGGAAAAGATAAACTATCTTTTAGTAGAGTAAAAGAGGAAGAAACCTCACTATCTACTCCATATCAAATAAGAGATAATATGAATAGACAGGTAATTGCTATGATTCATTTTTTTTTTTTCCCCCGATCCTTACTTCATCACATTTTTTAAAATCATAATTGGATTTTTGGGCTCATGGGTTTAACTTACATGCACCGCACAAATCCAATAATGATTTTGAAAATTGAGCGAACGAGAGAAAGACCCAAAAATGATGTATAACACGTCTCTTACTCAAATCAGAAGATATTTTGATTTTTTAAATATTCTTTTTAAAGATCAAATAAAAGTAATGGATGAGTGGGAATAATAAAAGTGATAGACTAAGCTCATGACTTCTTATCTATCATACTGACCAATTGTAAAAATACGTGGAAATAATAATAATAAAAATTTTCTTGACTACCAAAACCACCAAACATGAAAAGGATCGATCCTCCTCGACCAACTGTCAAACGCAAAGTTGCAGTTCAAACCCTTTTTGAGATCTCCACTCTCAACTCTCAAGTAATCCCATTGTTCCCTCTGAACCGAAACCTTAAAACAATGCTCCAGTTCCTCGTAACATACAAGAACCTAATACTCCACACATCACTCACTGTCTCCCTCACTTTCCTCCTCTCATTCTTCAAAATCCCATCCCTCTCCCTCCATGGCCTCCACAGCTACATCCAACCCGAAAACCTCAACCAAGACGGTCTCCGAGCCGCCATTAGACGACCCCAGAGCTCCAACACAAGCCCCACTCTCGACGGCTACCAAAACTTATCTTCCAAAGCCGGCGCTGAGCCCAGGAAGAGGAACAAATCCAAGAACAAGTTCGAGTTCGATGAGAACAATGCCCAGATCTTCAGGATCAAGCTCGACGACAATCATATTCAGTCCCGCCTCTATTTCGATGAGTATCGCACTGTTTTTACTCTCTCATTTGTGTGCCTTTCTTGTTTATTGCTTCAATTTTACTTGGGTGCTTCAGCGAGCTCTGGGTTTTGGGTTAATGGAATTTTTGTTCCCGTTCTGTTAGGATTTGTGAATGTTTGTAAGTTGTTTGTATTACTTGCGAAGGTTTCGTTCGAGAAATCCGCGTCGAGGTGGTCGGAGAAGCAACTGAGTATGCTGGTTGGGGTTTTGGGGTTTATGCTAGGGCTGATGATTTGCTCTGAGATTGTTCCTAGGGTTTTGGATTTCAATTTTGGGTTAATTAGTGGGTTTGGGAGGGTTCTTGTTGCTGTTTTAATGGGCTGCCTCGCGGGGTTTCTGCTTATGCCGGCATTGAAAAATGCAAGGGCGTTTTGGCTTGGAACGGATCAGCTTCGAAGCAATTTATCCATGATTTATTGTGGATGGTTTGCTAGAATGATTCTTTATGCGAATAATATGTTGATTATGTTCACTGCATTGCTTTGGATTAATCCATTTTCTGAAATTCTTATTAACAAGAACATTGATGATCGTAAAGGAGGGCGTGCGGGTAGTGAAATTGGGAATGCTGAGAGGCTGACTGGCAGTGTTGGTATGTCTCGTTCAGATTTTAATAAGGTAAGGGTTTGGTGCTTGTTGCTTTCGGGTTTATTGCAACTTGTGGCTTTAAGACCAAACGTGCAGATGTATTTGAATGAGGCATTGTTATCTTGGTACCAACGGTTGCATGCTAGCAAGGTTCCAGATTTGGATTTTAGTAGGGCGAAGGTTTTTCTGCACAACCACTACTTATGTCTTATAGTTTTGCAGTTTGTTGTGCCGCCAATCCTGGTACTTCTCTTTGTTGGCTTATCTCAGATTGATGGTAACTCCTTTGTAAATTACCAATCTGTGTGTGGTCTACTGCCTTGCTCTGCTTTTGTGGAGGAAGTGGCTTTGTTTTTGGCTTGGTGGGTTGTCTTTGTTTGGGCTGTTTTCACTTCAGGAAGCCTTGTATTGTATCGTCGTGGCATTTTGTATGTGTCTTGATGACTGATTTTTGGTTTTGGCCTTACAATTTCTGTGACTTTTGGATTTTTTTTCCTGAGTGATGAGTGTTGTAACGGGATTCTTCTAAATGCTGATATGCACAATCCGCTGCACTACAAATACTTTATTTGGTGCTTTTGTTTGTCAACTCATCTGTACAGTTGGTTATGCATTTCACATTTATAGTGACTAGAATGAGAGTTTAAATTTTTATGCAGTTAATTTTCCATCCTAAATGTCATCTTTACCTTACTGTCTTGCATATCAAATATCTAGTTGTGACTGGCTAGAGACATATTCAAGCATGTAACTGGGACGTTTTGTTTTCATTTTATGATCATTAACAGGAAAAAGAAAAAAAGGCATCTAATAGGGGAGATGATTTGCAATATTTCTTGTAAACAACACCTTCTAGTCATCGTCTCATTAACCAAGCAGATAATCTATTTCCCGATAGGATGCTGGTCGTATCTGGTATGTTACTCGTATTGATATCATATTAGAGCATCCTCAACGAGCTCTCCATTTCTCTCTTTTCTCCAAAATTTGGAGATATTTCACAAAAACGGCCCTCTAGCAAGCTCGGCATTTCTTTCTCCATGTTATAGCTTCTGTCAGAAATCTCTCCAAATCTGCCGCACGAAATTTTTTCGCTACTTCATTTCTTGGCATTTTTAATTCCAGATCTTTTGCTCTCATTCTCTCTCTTCACGCGCTCTCTACTTCACCAAGATACCACCACAAATCCCTTCATTCCCAGTGAAGCTGCTGAAGTAGAACCCAAAAACCCATTCTCTGCATATTTGAATGTTTTGTTTATATTTTTGGAGTTCATCCGTGTGTGTAGTGGATTATGGTAGAATTTTGCTTGAAACACCTATATTGTTTGGGGGTAACCGAAGCTCATTGGAGGAGATGTTGAAATTCTTGAAGCATGTTGAGTACCCAATTTGTTTGAAATTGAAATTCTTAATGTTTGGTTGAAGTTGCTTGAAGAAAAATAATGTGAGTATTAGTCTGATGGTTTAGTTCTGGTTTAGAAGAGTTTTTCTGCAATTACTACTGCTTTAGTTGATGCCACATCCAACCGAATTTCTGAAACTTTAATAGTTTGTTTCTATTAATTGGAGGAGGGTTTGTTTTGCTATTGGGCTTTCTTGTAGCTGGATTGTTTTGTTGGTTTCTTGTGGTGCTGATTTATTGCACTTGTTGTTGATTTATGTCCTGGTCTGCTGGCCGTTGGTGTTTCTGTTCTAAAATGTTTTGCAAAATATCACTCTTCATGGCAGTTGGTTTCAACCATCTAAAACTAATAAAAAAATAATATTCAGTGAAAGTAGAGAAATATTTGAAGAGCTTGATGTTTAGTGCTTGTGAAAAGTAGCTACATAGAATAACAAAAGTAAATTTTTTTAGCTAAAACCTAGTGGAGATGCTCTTATGTATCTTTTCTGCATGTTTAATAAAAATCTGATACCATCATCCTCGATAGGATACTTGCCACTATGCAGAGTTTAAAATATGACTACTACTCTTAGTAATACATTAATCCACATTTTGGAGAAATTTTGGTCCTCCCCCATATCCCGACATACTCGTGCAGAATTCATCATTGTAATGATCATAATGTCACCATTTTGCAGCTATTAGCATTTCTACATGTGTTAATACAAGTTGGGCTACACACCAACTTATTCTTATTTTTTGTTTCTCTTTAATCTTCCCCCTCCCCACAGTCAGCCTTTCTGTTTTATAGGTATGGAATATATTATGCATAGGAAACCTGTCCATGTTTTTCCCACCATTTAACACTTTATGACCCATTAAAGCTAAGGACCATATCATTGTTACTGCTCTTTTGGACCATATCACTGTTAATGCTCTCCCTGTTTTGAATGGCACCTTTTAAAATTTTCTGCATGAATTTGCATTCATGTTCACATCACATGTCAACTTGATACTAATGCATTCAAGTTTTAATATGAGCGTTCTTAGGGTTTAAAACACTAGAAAGAACTTCTTGTATATTGTAATGGATGCTTTAAATAATAATAATAATAATCAGAAAAGATAAAGCTGATATGTATTTGAAGATTTTGTTGTTTGAAGCTATTTATAGAGATAATCTCCATCAAATTGACTTTATTGTTGAAAGAGTAATGCTATTTAGTAGATTGTCATACGATTGTCATACAATTGAGATGACGTGACAGTGAAAATTAACGTTTAAATCAACAAGGACTTGTAAAAAAGAAAAATCAATTGCTGATTTTTACGGTCATATCATTTCAGTTGTATGACAATCGTATAGCAGTCTATTAAGTAGCATTTTTCTTATGGAAATGTTGCACCTTCTCTAATGGAAGTGGTATTATGGGTGTTTTTATTTAGTGTTAAGTTAAAGGCAACAATTTACAGAAGTGGAATTATCTGAAAGGGCTAATACTTTGTGATAGGAACTTTAGATTTGAATGAATGAGTTGTTACTGCCTCCGTGCGCCAATGTCCTGTTTTTAGTCATTTTCCAGGTTATGAGCCTCACTTTATGTTCAACCTGAAACCCAACCTACCTTTTTTCTGGTTTGATTTAGGTTGGTCAGGTCAAGCTTGACCGAATAAGCTTATGAAATTAAGGAGATGTGTGTGAATATGAATATAGTGTTGTTGTCTATTACCATACTTGTAAGATCGGGCCTATTTTGCATAGAATGTATATAATACCTCCATTCTCTAGGATTGCATCCCGTGAGCACCATGGTTCAAAAATCATGATATTTTAAAGAGTAATACTAGAAATTATATTTTTATCTTGTAATGCTGATATGATAGCCCCAACAAATTCTTTTGATTGGTCTTTGTTAAATAAAATAAAATAAAATAAAATCTAAGGGTTGATTGAGATTGACATGTCAGCATTGTAGAATAGTTGTGAGATAAAAATGCGGTATAAAACATTTCTCAAATTTAAAACCAATTAGGCGATATTTCAACCAGCATATGATTATCCAGTTTGAGAGAGAAACTTTTTATGCCACAAACATCTTACAATGATGATGCCATAGTTCTAATTCGATTTTTGTTAAAGAAAGAAAAAAATATTTAAGAGCTGGTTGAGACTAATACATCAATATTTATACATCAATATTGTGACATAATTGGGGAAGGAACAAAATGAAAATTGTTTGAAATTTAATTTAACTTGATCATGATTATGTGATTCTATTATACATTGGGAAAGTTACTGTATCACTCCAAAGTTTTTTATTTTTATCTTTTAACTCCCCAAGTTTCTCTCAGGTATCCAATCGATTTTTCCATATAAATTCCATCAGTTTTTTTTTTTTTTTAACACAGTCCGCATAAAGTTATGATTACATAATTTTTCGAATGAAAAATGAAAGAACTAAAACCAAAAAGAAAAAGAAAAAGAAAATCATGGGTGGGTTTTGACAGATCGAAATTCTCTACAATTATTTGCTTGAATTTGGGTAGGTGATTGTGAGAAACCACTTATGGAATTCACCAGACCGAATAGGTGGTTGGGTAGCTCAAGTTTTATTTGGTCAGGTAGATTTTATAAGTGGTCTTTCATAATTATTTGTTTGAATTCTCTTAAATTCAAACAAATAATTATTGAAGATTCTAATCCAATTATGACGACCCTAAAAGAGGAATGGCTTGTAGCCATCTTGTAACAAAGCAGGGGCTTGCGGCCCAATGGCTATGGCATCTACATTTTCTCATGATACTGATTTTCGTTAATAATTCAATCGAAAAATCAATATAAATAATTGACTAATTAAAAACAATTGGATTTTATGAGAGATTTGATTAAAAGAACCAAAACATGGAGGATATATATTAACAGCATTATATCCAGAGACGATGTGATTAAAAGAACTAAGACCTGAAGGATATATATATATATATAATCAAGCATTATATCCAGAGACTTGCTATTTTTTTAAACTTTTATTCATCTTTTGTCCAACTCATTTTTTAAATTTATTATCGAATATGTAGGATCTACGTGTAGATTATACATATTTAATAGTAAATTTGAAAACAAAAAATATATAAATAAAGTTAGACGGGAGTTGAACAAGAAAAGAAAAAATTAGCATTTCTCTTATATTAAAGGACATGAGATGTATGTATATTTCACCCTATGAATATTCAAAGATTTATCCTCTTTAATTAATGTGCGTGTAGATGTAATTTGGTAAAAACTGTTGACTAAATAGGTAGCAAGTCAAGAGGGTGGAGAATGAAGATATTCATTCAACCAGACGAAATAAGTAAAAAATAAAAAAAAAATCATAATCCTTACAAAAAAAATAAAAAATAAAATAAATAAATAAATCACAACATTCTTGGCTCATATAGAAAGAAAATAAGTTGAAGAAACCAAATTGATAATTAACACCCAAGACAGTCAAGATTAATTTTCAAGGATCCCCAATTTCAGAATATACAGCTCTTCTCGCAAACTGGCAATTTTTTCCTCTGCGAGCAAAGACCTCTTTTGAGCGTGATAACTTCCGCTTCCCTCATCCCCAGTAGGTTGTGGTAGGTTTTATTTATAAATAAGTTTCCTTCTCTCTTTGGGTGTCGTCGGCACCTAAAGAGGTGAAGGGAGTATGTTTTATCTCGTCCTGTTCCGAGATGGAGACGTGGTTTTCTTTCGCTTGGTGGGGTGTAACGGCGGACGTTTTTCTCCTCATTCATGGCGCGCGGTGTCTGGTTTCTAATAGGAGTTCGTGATAAGTCGTTGCTGGTTTGGATGGCCACACCGATGAGGAAATCTCACTGGTCCAAGATTTGGGTTTCTTCCATGGATATTCTGGCCTAATGGTGTTGATTTCAAATATGAGGCTTTGATCCACCCCTACTGGTTTGGATGGCCACGCTAGAGACGAAATTGCTCCCTTATATGCTTTTTGTGGTTGTTTGCAGCAATGACAGTCTAGGGATTTCCCCTAAAACGACGGTTTAGGGCGAAAGGGGATTGGTGGTTTTAACGTTTTTGTTTCTCCGGTTTTCTCGCAATAGGGGCGGTGCATGGTTTTTTCGGGAGCTGTATTGGTGATTTGAGCGCTATTTTTGGGTGTGGCGTTAGGGGTAATCATGGCGCTTTTTTTGGATGCGGATGCGGCATTTAGGGGCGATCTTCCAGAAATGGTTTCCGGAATCCTCTGGAGTCGGCAAACCGTTGAGCAAAAGGGGAAGTGGGGAAATGGTTCGGCCAGTGCTTTTGTAGTTGTTTTCTTTTTCTTTGTTTGTGTCGGGTTGTTGTTTAATGCAGCTGCTATGTTGTTTTTAAGATCAAAACCTAGTCTGCAAAAGCCCTCTCCTAGATCAAGTAGAGTTTTATGTTAATGTAGAGACTTATTTCTGTTGTGGTTTTTTGAGCAGTTGTATTATGTAATGGTCTTAGTCTATTTTGCCGGAATGGAGAAAACTCTCACTGATGTGCCTCTGACTTGGTGTATTAGGGATTCATTGTAATCTTGCACATTTGACCTGTTGGTCTTGTTTAATATATTGGAAGGGATTTTTTTTTTTTTTTTAAAAAAGATTAATTTTCAAGAACTTATTTTGTTTTCTTCTCCTTTTGGGGAGGGGGGAAGTACTTCAAATAAGTCTTTTGGTCCAATCTCCCTTACCCTTTCCCCGCATAGAATAGAAACACGCAAAAATAAAATAAAATAAAAGACATCACCGATTAAAATTAGGAGAAATATTTATCTAGGATTGGAAGAACTTTCTTTAACTTAATTTATAAAAATGACATGTGTCTATTTTTTTAATAGAATGTGAAATGCAGTTACAGTTGACATAATTTTTAGAGACTAAGTTAAAAGAATCCAACTCGATTTAAAGGAAAACCTACCCTAAAAATTATATTATTTGTTAAAGGAATAATAACAATAATAAGTAATAGCAATAAAAAAAAATGACGGCCGATGGGTGCTTCGTGTGTATGCAGAAGATTAGGTTAACTACAACTTAAATGAGTAATGATTCACCACCATTCAAAGATACAATTTTTTATCACCTTACCATATTGGTAAGGTAGTCCCTCACCTTGATTTTTTTTTTTTTGGGGTCACCTTGCCACATAGACAATGTGGTGAAAAGCTGTATTTTTTTGTGGTGGTGAATCATTACTCAACTTATATATATATAAGGGATGTCTTATTCCTATATCACATTATCCTACATCAATCCTCCACCAAGACACATTGGGTGTGAGACTCATGTATATGAGACTCACACCCTATGTGTTTTGGTGTATGATTGATGTAGGGTAATGTGACGTAGAAAAAACATTTCCCTATATATAAATCTCTTGAACTAATAGCTGATTTTAGAATAGCCCCTTGAATTTATAAGTGTACTAATGTGACCCATCAAATTGCCAAAGTGTGCTAAAAATGACACTTTTGTCAAAAATATTCCTATTAATACCCATATTCTCTCTTTTTTTTTTTAAAAAAAAAAAAAAAAAAAAAGCCTAAACTAAACTATTTTTTTTATAAAAAAAGAAAAAAGAAAAAAAATGATAAATACAAAATCAATTCATGTGATTGGCATAAATTACATATCGCTCACTACGGAATAAAAAATAATTCAAAAATCTTCATCATAAGCAAAATAATAATAATTTAGTCATTGTAGTTAAATTCCGTCAGAACACTTAACGGATTATGTTATTGTTAACGTTAATACCAATAAAATAATGACATGTGTCAATCTTACTAAAAAATAATTATTCTTTCTTTTTTCTTTTTAAATATTTTTTTTTTTTTAATTTTTTCAGTTTTTAATTTCTTTAATGTTTTTAGTTTTATATTAATAGTTTTTTTTTTTTTTTTTTTAAAAAAGAAAGTATTTTAATCCATTTTTTATTTTAGTTTTTAAGATAATAAGGATATTGTAGGAATATTTCGACAAAAGTGAATTTTTGGCATATTTTGGTAGTTTGATAGATCACATTAGTACTGTTTTGATAAAAGTGGCATTTTTAGCACACTTTTTTAAAAAATACTTTTCCAAAAAAAAACAAAAAAAAAAAAAAAACCCCGAAAAGAACAAACTGTTTCGAGAAAGAAATAGAAATATTATCTTTTACCACTCCAAGACACAACTCTTGACCATATTGCCCATGTGACAATGTGGTCCCCGAGAAATGATTTTTCTACATCATATTATCATACATCAACTCTACACCAAGACACATAAGGTGTGAGACCCATGCATGTGGGTCCCACACCCAATGTATCTTGGTGTAGAGTTGATGTAGCGTAATGTGATATAGAAATAACACATCGCACGGACAAAGATAATCAAAAGTTGTATCTTAGGGTGACAATGTATTATATCTCAAAGAAATATATATAAAAAAATATATGATACACTGCTACCCAAAAATACAAATCTTGACCATCTTTACCTACATGGTAAGGTGGTAAAAAATTATGTTTTGAGATGACAAAATATCATATCCCATATAAAAATGCCTTTACTTCTTCGGTTCCGAAAAGAAATTTAATAATGAAAGCAGCCTTACCGCAAACCAATTTTAATTTGTTAATCTACGGATCACTTCATGATTTGGTGAAGAAAACATAATTGTATATTGTAATTAATTATTTGCTGCATGTTGAAATGTTGAAATGACCGACCTCCATCCTCCATATATTATTGAGTAAGGGATGTGTTTTTTCTATATCACATTACCCTATATCAACTTTACACCAAAACACATTGGGTGTGAAACCCATATATATGAGACTCACATGTATGGGTCTCACACCTTATGCGTCTTGGTGTAGAGTTATAGGTTAATGTGATGCAGAAAAATTATTTCCCATTAAAGTGAATGACCACATTGCCACATAAATAAGGTGATAAAAAGTTGTATCTTTATGTGGTATTGAATCATTACTCTATATTATTATACTTATGTGCAGTTCGGTTGGAGTAATATTTTTAGGATTCTTAAAAATCTTAATATATTACCTTGTTTGATTAAACAAGGTAATTTTAATAAAACGCAGATTCCTTTCCAACTCTTTTTGCTAAAAATGTGAACTCCTTTTTTAGAGAAGTGAAAATCTACATTCCCTTGGCTTACAAAATTTGTTATGGTTATTTTTTTAATATTATTATTGGGTTTGATTGTGACCATTTGCAAAATTTGTATACTAAAGTAATAAACTATTTTATTCCACAAAAATAATAGAAATAAATATGTTTTATTTGGTTATAGATAGAATATAAAAATTAAATATTATAAACAGTTTTTATAGATTGGAAAATAAAAGAAAAATGACGCCTGTCACTTTTTTCTTTTAAAAAAATTAATAATTTTGTAACAAACAACCTTGTACACTTTTTAAGAAAGAAACATAAGGAAATTTTGGAAAGAATAAATTATTCTTAAATGATAACCTAAGAGTAAACCAAAAATAAAAATTTCATATTTCTAAGAATCTTATTAGATTATTAATCATTTCTAAACGAAAAAAAAAAAAAATTATATTTTTGAGAATCCAAATTTTGACACATCAAATTCTTAAAAATATAAATACTTTAAAAACTAAATGAGAAGTTAGTGCTTCCCTTCTATCACAAATGACAAAACCAAGCCACCATATGTTGGTTACTTGCTTAGATTTTAGAGTCTAGACCCCCCAACAAATAAAATATACGGACTTTAATAATAAAAAATAAAAAATAAAATATACGGACTAAACGGAGGTAGTTTAAAAAAGAAAAAAAGAAAAAAGAAAATAAAAAACGGTGGGCTTCCTAAAGCCCAAACAAATAAAAAAACATATTTTCCGTTTTTTCTCAATTTCTCTCACAAATGATTCATGAATGAGAGTAATTCCTATTGCGTACGTAACTGATTTTTACCACAACAGCTATCGAATAGGAAATCGGACAGACAGGGCACTGCCACGGTCGCACACGCGCACAGAAGGATCTCACACGGAAGTTTCCCGAGATAAGATGGTAGCGTAGTAGCTTCTCGTTCTTTCATCTCTTTTCTGTCTCTCTCTCTCTCTCTCTCTCTCGTTTTCTTTGAAACCCATCCATTAAATTCCCGCAGGAAGCTTCTAGAACTACCAAACAGCTCTCTCTCTCCGACCACAAAACTCTCAATTTCCCATCAAAAATTTCTCTTTTGTGTTATTAGTTTGGTTCGTTTGGGTCTTTGTTATGGCTCCGCCGGTGGAGCAAAAAGGTGAGTCAACCAGCGGCGAGTCCCAGAGATCTATACCGACGCCGTTTTTGACAAAAACGCATCAGCTGGTCGACGATCAGACCATAGACGACGTAATCTCATGGAACGACGACGGATCCACTTTCATCGTCTGGAACCCCACCGTTTTCGCTAAAGATTTGCTCCCCAAATATTTCAAGCATAACAATTTCTCTAGCTTCGTCCGCCAACTCAACACCTATGTAATTTCTCTCTCTCTCTCTCTCTCTCTCTCTCTCTCTCTCTCTCTCTCTCTCTATTAATATTAATTATAAAGCTTTGTAGTTTCAGGTTTTGAATTTTTCTTTTCTTTTTCATTTTGGTTTCGTAGGGATTTAGAAAAGTAGTACCTGATCGATGGGAGTTCTCGAACGAGTACTTTCGTCGAGGGGAGAAGCAGCTTCTGCGCGAAATTCAGCGCCGAAAGATCACATCTCCGATGGCCACAGGTCCGGCGCCGGTGACGGTGTCTTTGGCGGTGATTTCGACCGCGAAGCCGATGATATCGCCGTCGAATTCCGGAGAAGAGCAAGTGATTTCAACGAACTCATCGCCGACAACAGCACCTGCGGATCTAGCCGACGAGAACGAGAGGCTAAGGAAAGAGAACGTGCAGCTGAGCAAAGAGTTATCGGAAATGAAATCGCTCTGCAACAACATCTTCACTTTGATGTCAAATTTCGCGAATAGTAACCAATCGGAGATTCCCGGAAAACCGCTCGATTTCTTACCGTCAAAGCGGCTCGCCCGCGAGGAGACGGAAACAAGCGCGAGGCTGTTCGGCGTGGCGATCGGTGGGAAGAGGGCGAGGGAAAGCGAGGGTGAGGCTGCGGAGGATGAGACGGAGTTGCGGCTGCACCTGCCTGGGGCGGGGATGGCGAAATCAGAGCCGTTGGAGTGTCAGAGTAACGTTGATGATCTAAAAGCGCCGTGGCTTAAGCAGTGCCACTGGGATGATCCTAATAATCATAGGGTGTGTAATTGATTAGTATTCGGTAGACTGGATTTTAGGAGTGAAGCACTGGATCCGAGTCCCTGTGGAACAGGCACGTGACTAAACTGTGTCACGTGCGTGATCAACCTAAATGGGACCCATCTCAAGAAGTTTCTTGGAACTTTTTTCTTTCTCTCTCTCTTTCTATTTATTTTGTGTCGTTCCTTTTTGCTATGCCTTAAACGTGGAATCCATCGTGACTCTGTAGACTGGTCGTAGAACAACAACAATGAAGGAAAGATAGAAACTGGTCGTCGTAGAGGACGTTAATTTAATTTCAGGCGGCTGTCGTTTTTATTAGTTTTTTTTATTTATTTGTTAATTAATATGATGTGATGTTGGATGGTGGGCGAAGTTGTTGGGAAATAAATATTAAAAAAAAAAAAAAAAAACAAATTGTTTGGAAGAAGCCAGAGGGTGAGCTCACCGGACAGGGATTGGGAATACAAAAGAAAAAAGTGTTCGTAGTGTCAAAAAGTTCAAAAAGCGTAATACGAATAAATAATAGGCCGCATCATTTTTCTTACATTAATATTTAATATGAAATGGGGGTGTGTCTTTTTTTTAAAATAAATAAATAAATCTTTTCGTTATCAATAAATATAATAAACAGATTTTTTTTTTAATTAGTTTTTTTTTTTCCTGCTATATACTTACCCCGTAGCGATATTGAATAAAATAAGTTACATGTTTTGTTGCTGTAATTTTAAAAAATAAAATTATTGAATATGTTTTACTACATGTGAGTCGTAAATATCTAATAATTAATTTTTACAAAAAGATTATTGAAGTTGGAGAAATTGCATTTCTCTTTTAGAGACGACACATTTGATTTGCAAAAAGAGTTTATGTTATTATTTGTGCCCTTTTTTATTTGATAAGTGATATATAGGGATGGTAATTCGTGTTTGCATGTCGAGTTCGAATCGTGTTGAGACATAGGTATAAGGCTATATATAGGTCAATTTTAACTCGAACATTTAATTAAACGGCTTAAACCCTTCGACTCTAACTTTTTAATTTTATATTAGGTTCATGTCAGGTTCACAGGTCATATCAAAAATTTCTTGCCATTATGTCGTGTATCGGGTTCGTGTCGTGTCGAAACATAAATATAAGACTATATAGGTTAATCATAATCCAATTTATTTAATCAAACGTGTTAGACTTTTCAACCCTAGCTATTTAATTTCTTACCGAGTTTGTGTCTAATTCATAAATCATATAAAAAACTATCGCTTCGCATATTTTTCTCTCGTCAAAAATATGTGAAGAGAAAAGAGAATAAAATCTAAAAATTATTCATATCCGGACGGATGATTTTGTGTATTTTGTTGGGAAACGTATTAGATTTGAAGGATTAATAGCATTAATTGTGCATTTGTTTGATGGAAAGTAAGATCGATCCCATCATATTCTCAGTATCTTTGGTTCCTACGGCTCTTAAGAGCTTATTGACAATGCCCAGTTAGCCTCATGTACAGCAACGCATTTCCTTCAACTTTTTTTCGTGGACGGTGGCAAGTGGCAAAGACTGAATTTGTTACCGTTGATTATTTATCCAATATGAAAAGAGCTTTTGGCTTAAAATTAATTAATGGAATATGTTGATTAGGGACTTGAAGGTGAAGCTGACGTGACATAAAGAAACGGACATAAATTACCGTCTAAAAATGACTTTTTTTTTTAAAAAAAAAAAAAAAAAAGTGAGAGCGTGGAACTTTCCGCCTTAGAATATGTAGAGTAGAGGAGGCTTTGATGGCTGACATGCAGGATCTTCCGGCCTAATTTCTAATATATATATATATATATATATATATATATATATATATATATATATTCTTTTAAAAAAAGATATTTTTTGAGATTTAATTGTGTTGCCTTGGCGTGTATGGACGTCTTTTTACAAGGAAAAGAAGGTCCAACTTTGTCATCTGTAATTCTGTATTCTGTAGCGGAATTAGAAAGAGGAAAGAAAATGAGCTGCCTTTATTGACTCCCTCACCAAGGAAACTTCTTTTTTTTTTTTGGCTGAGTGGTCAGAAATTAGAACGCAGAATTCGGTGTATCTTTCATTTCTTTTTGGATTTTAGGCTAGTTGTTGGTCTTTGAGCATGGTGTTTAGGCCAAATCTCATGTTGGGCCACATGGGTTCAACTAAGATTTTTTTTCGGTCGAGAGAAATTGAAGAGGTGTAAAATTACAAAAATATTCTTGTGTATAAAAAACCGGCTCTTCTCCAGTTAATTTTCAACTTGAGAGAATCCCGATGTGCATGCAATGGAGATAGCTAAGAGCGTGTTTGAAATTTGTGTTAACAAACTTAAAAAGTGTTTTTAGTACATAGAAAGATGTGCAAAGTAAAAATGAATTTGTTTAGCAAAAAAAAAAACTTTAAAAACACTTTTTTGCTCTAAAAAGCTCAAAATTGTGTGTGTGTGTGTGTGTTTTTTTTTAAAAGCTCTTTCAAGCTTTTTCTATAGACAAAAACTCTATTTTTCAATACAATTCTAAATAGGCTACAAGTCCAACTCTTAGGTGGAGGAAGCAACATCAGTAAACAGAAAAGGTGAGAACTTACGGTATGTAATTAAATGAATTGCATGTGTTAAAGAGGTAAAAGGAAAAGTAAGAAAATAAAGATCCTAACAATTTTGCTGTTCGAATCGTTAGTGATATGAGCAGCAAATATAAGTGAGAGTTAACATGAGGTCTAACTGCCCAAGCAAATTTTGGGCTACCCGCTCACTTGCTTGGACAAGTAGGCCCCGTTGAGACTCTTTCGCAGCAATTCGAGCATCAAATTGCTTGGGATCCGGATCCACAATAAGAATAAGAAAGATACATCACATGCCAAAGTCAAAAATTGAACAACAACATTTAGAGGATACATTTCATAAATCACGTCCTGCCAACATTTGAAAGATGATGTCAGTGTTTACCATCAGGGAGGGTGGTCTTAATATAGCTCTATATATCAACAAACATTTGACAATCCAAAACGTTCTTTGCATTTGGTTTCAAAGGATAGGAATAACATCATTAGTGACTACATAGGATAGGGTAGTAAGAGCATTTTCAGCAGTTTTTTAACCATTTTTTTTTTTAAATATATGAAATAAAACCACATTTTGTTTCACTAAAAAAAAATATTCTGCCGCAACTTTCCTTCATTTTTTCTTATATCATTAAAATATTAATTTTTACTTTTTCCTTTTGTTTTTTTATTCATTTCTTTTCTTCTCTCTCTCTTTCTCTCTCTCGTCTTCTCCTTTGAAAAGGTCAGCGCTCGGAGGGCTACACAAGCTTGTTCCTTTGCGAACCCACTTCCCGAATACGATGAGGGATTCGGACTAGATACGATGAGGGATTCAGACTAGATAAGATGAGGGATTCGGAATTGGTACAAAAAGCTTTATGTTTTTTGGTTGGAGGTTAAATTTCAGATCGGATTGGATACGATGGGGGATTCGGAATTGGTATGGACGCTGGGGATATCGCTTGGCGGGTCGGTGTCGGACTCGGCGGTGGTGATCGCAACGACGTCGTTGGCTGTGGTGATTGGGTTGTTGTTCGTATTGGTGTGGAGGAGATCAAGGGATCGGAGTGGTGGCAAGGAGGTGAAGCTCGTGGTGGTGCCCAAGCTGTTGGAATGGAGAGAGGCACAAGGAAAAGAGGAGCAAAGATGGTGATCGGAGAGAGGAGCAGTGAATAAACAAATGCTTTGGAAGCACTGTAGCATTTCGCATTGGGAAGCACTGTAGTATTCCCAGGGAACAGAAAATTTTAAGGAAGCTGCTGTGGATGGTTTTTTGTGACTTTTTTAAAATTTTCCCTAAAATTTAAGGAACAATACCCTTTTTATGAATAAACAAATGCTTGGGAAACACTATAGCATTTCGCATTGAGAAGTACTGTAGTATTCACAGGAAACAGAAAATTTTAGGGAAGTTGCTGTGAATGGTTTTTTTGTGACTTTTTTTAATTTTTTCCTAAAATTTAAAGAACAAAACCCTTATAGGGAAGCTACTGTGAATGCTCTAATCTATCAATAAAAACATAAATTGAATGCACGGTTTAGGAAGAAAATAGTGGTTAATAGCTCAATCTAATAAACACAGTTTTCCCTTTACTTTGGAGAAACAAACAAACAATCTAAGTTATACAAGTTTCTTTGTCCATGGCTTCAGGAACCATAGAGGACGTTTTTTGATCGAAGTCCAAAAGCTATGTTCAGCTTTCAAATGAGCTACCCCAAAGATTCTACTTCTTGGTAAGACTTTGGAACTAAACACTTGAAACAATCAGTTTTCACCATTCTTAACATGAATCCTAGAAGACTTTCCATGGAAATAGAGAATCAACCTTCAACCAAATATCTTGAAACTTGCTTCCTTTAACAAGTGTTTGAAAAACAATTAAGTCCCATATTGGAAATATAGAAATGAATTAGCTAATTATGGATTAGGTGTAAAGATCGAGTATAGGAGAAGGGTACGTTTAATCTAATTATTTAATAAATACCTCACAATCATGCTTGAAGCTCTAAATTGCGATTAGATTAGTAAAAGGAAACTGTAAACAACTTAGCATCCCCAGTTCTCCATAATTAGTTGACTCTACTATTTTGACAACAAACCTGTTACCCCTACCAAGGCTAAGGCAAAGGCAAAGGCAAAGAAACTCTGCAATTACTCATCCCTGATCGCTTTCAGCAACTTCAATACTTGAAGCATGGTAGGCCTGTTAGCAGGAACATCAGAGAGGCATACACAAGAAATCTGCAGCATTTGAAGCATCATCTGCTTTGAATCAGCATTGAGAACTGCTGGATCAAGAACATCAGCAGACTGCCCTTTGTTGATCTTTTGAAACACCCAGCCAACCAGATTCCCACCTTCAATCTCCTTAAAATCTGGCCCAGTCGGCTCCTTCCCAGTCACCAATTCAAGCAAAATCACGCCAAAACTGTAAACATCTCCCCTTGAGGTAGATCTCCCACTCTGCCCATACTCGGGAGGAATATAGCCAAATGTTCCTGCAATATCAGTGGTGACATGAGTCTCACAAGCACTTATCAATCTTGCCAGACCGAAATCCGCAACCTTTGGTTCGAAGTCTTCGTTGAGTAAGATGTTGCTGGCTTTAATGTCTCTGTGGATTATGTGGGGGACGAATCCATGGTGAAGAAAAGCAAGCCCACGTGCAGCACCAGTTGCAATCTTGAGCCGTCTGTCCCAGTCAAGGACTTCAAGGGCACCTGTCCGATTTCTCAGCCAAAGATCTAAGCTCCCATTGACCATATATTCATACACAAGGAGCTTCTGCTCGCCTATAGAGCAGTATCCAAGCAACGGGACTAGGTTTTGGTGCTTTACCTTTCCCAAAGTTTCCATTTCGGCCATAAATTCTCGGTGACCCTGTGTTTTAGCTTCGCTTAGCTTCTTCACTGCAACTGTTTTTCCATTAGGCAAGATTGCCTTGTATACAGTTCCAAAACCTCCATCTCCAATTATGTTTGTCTTGCAGAAATTGTTGGTGGCTTGAAGAATATCAACCAAGGTTAATTTCAGAAGAGGCTGCTGAAACATGGCTACATTGATGCTCAAAGGTTCCTTCGATCTGCTGCTGCTTAAGAAATAGAGATTCTGATCTATAAAACTTTTTAGTTTGCTTTCCTCGAGATCCTCAGGATCATTCTGCCTGCAGCTTCCAGTAATCCATCTTCGTAGAGCAAAAGCTACAGTAAGAGCAATGAGTACAACTCCTACCACAATCCCAGCAAGTCCCCAAGCATTTAACAGTGCTGATTTCTCCAAGCTTCTAATCTGGCAGTCTAAACCCAAAATTCTCCCACACAGATTTTTGTTCCCAGCAAGTGAAATTCTTGATAGGTTCAGACAAATACCACTTCTCGGTATAGGCCCTTCCAATCTATTTTCTGCCAGATTTAGGAAAACCAGGTTGGTCAGGCTGCATATTTTCTCAGGTACATGTCCAGAAAGCCTATTCCAAGAAAGATCAAAATACTCAAGTTGCATCAGATTCCCAAGGTCCGGTGGAATATCTCCTGCAAAAAAATTGCCATGAAGATCCAAATGTGTCAAGTACGAAAAATTGCCCAAAGATGGTGGCAACTTCCCGTAAAAGAAATTACTACTCAAATTCATGGTTTCAATCTTCCAAGACATGGAATTGGAAAACAGCTCATCAACCCGACCAGAAAATCTGTTCTGCTGAACATAAAGCCCCACAAGGTTCATCATGCTCGATAAAGATGCAGGAAGCTCACTGTTGAGCTCGTTAGAGCTCAAATCTAAGTGGGTCAGCGCTTCCAACTTCCCCAAACTTACTGGAATCAAACCGGATAACCTATTACCGGTCAAATTAAGTTTCACCAAGCTCCTCAATCGCCCTAAGCTTCCAGGAATTGTGCCTGTGAGCTGGTTATTTCCAAGATACAATCCTTGAAGCTTGAGGGACTCACTGACTTCCGGCGGAATGGAACCAGTTAGCAAATTCCCTGACAAATCCAAGGTTGTAAGATTTGTCATGCGAGAGAGGGATCTCGGAATTCCGCCAGAGAGCATATTGTTACTGATCAAAAGGTCCACCACCACCACACAGTTCCCCAATTCTTCAGGTATTGGGCCAGACAATCTATTGAAAGACAGATCAAACACACCATGGTGTTGAATAAAGCTCAAATCAGGCATAGTGGCCTGACGAAAGTACAAAGATGGCTTTGAAGGAATGGACCCAGATAGATTATTGTGAGAAAGGACCAGGCATTGCAACTGAGCCAGGTCTGCAAGTTTCTCCGGAATAGAGCCAAGCAGAAAGTTGTTTCCAAGGTCCAAAGTGGTGAGAGCAGTGCAGTCTCCAAGCTCGGTTGGAATGTTCCCTTCCAGCAGGTTCGAATTCAAATTAAGAAAAGAGAGAGCTGTGAGATTCCCAATCTCCTTCGGAATAGTGCCTTTCAACTGATTGTTATTGAGAACAAGCCTTTCCAAAGCAACAGCGTTGCCAATCTCCACAGGGAGAGTGCCCTCCAACAGATTATTGCCAGCAGAAAATTCCATCAAATTTGTCGAAGTCCATAGACTCGTAGGTATTATACCCGTAAAGTTATTCGAGTCAAGGTCGACCACCATCAGTGGAAGCTCAGAAAGGTACCCTGGTATCGAACCAATGATCTGATTATTCACCAAAACCAACTGGGAAAGATTCCTACACTTCACAAACGTCTTCTCAATCGTCCCCGACAGGAAATTACTATCCAGATCAATCTCTATAAGCGACACCGCATTACACAACTCCTCCGGTATCGAACCCGTCAACAAATTATTGCTCAAACTAAGGTGCTGGAGCATAGAGCAATTCCCAATCTCGGGCGGGATTTTCCCCGAGAACCGATTGCTCGAAAGCAAAAGCGAGTCCATCATTCCCCACTTTCCAAGCCAGGAAGGCAATGGCCCCGATAGCTCATTCTTTTCAGCAGAAAATGTCAACGTAGGGAGCTCAGAAAGCTCCTCAGGCAACGAGCCAGATAAAGAATTAAAGGAAAGCATCAAAGTTTTTAAGTTCCTACAGTTTCCAAGCTCGGCTGGGACCGACCCATTGAGCTCAGCGTAGACAAGATTCAATATAGTCAAATTCTGCAACTTCCCAATGGACTTTGGGATTGAACACCTTAACGGATTGTATGAAAGGTCGAGTTTGGTCAGTGATTCTAACTCAGACAATTCCTCAGGCAACGGACCCGTTATTAAACAAGACGGCGAAAACAAGTTTTCAAGCTTTCTAAGCTTACCAATTTCTTTTGGAAACTGACCAGAAAACTCGTTAATGCCAATGTAAAGGCCAGTGAGGTTCTTTAAGTAACCAATTTCGGGTGGGATTGGACCAGAAAAGGAATTGTTTGATATGTCCATGGAGGTTAAAGACTGAAGCTTTGTGAAAAGTGTAAGTGGGAGAGAACCTGAGAGGAGGTTGCTTCCAATGTCCAAGAACTGCAGCCGGGTCAAGTTCCCGATCGGGGTCGGGACATTTCCGGTGAGAGCGTTGCCAGAGAGGTCCAGGGTTTGGAGCTTGTTCAGTTCTCCGAGCTGTTCTGGGATTTTACCGGTGAGAGAGTTCGGGCCGAGTTTGAGGGTGTGCAACTGAGTTAGCTCAAAGAGTTGGACCGGGATCTCCCCAGACAACTGGTTGTCGCCTAGAGAAAGCTCTTTCAGGCTTTGAAGGTTGGATATTTGAGGTGGGATTTGGCCGTAGAGGAAGTTGGAAGAGAGGTCGAGGGAAATGAGGCCGGTGAGAGAGAACAGTGAGGGAGACAGTGGGCCTTTGAGGGACCGTGTAGGTAGGGCGAGCTGGATGACTCGGCCGAGTTGGCACGAGACACCGACCCAGTGGCAATGGGAGGTTGATGGGTTCCACTCGGAAGAAAGAACATGTGGGTTTTCAAGTGAGCTTTGGAAGGAAAGGAGAGCTTTTCTTTCTGGGTTTTGCTCATTTTGGTCTGAAATGGCCATGAGGAATAGTTGAAGCACAAAAAGACTGAAAACTTGAAGCTTCACCGCCATAGCCGCTAGCCGATAAGTAATAAACTAGAGGTTTCTAGAGCGAAAATCGGTGTCTGAACTCTGAAGAGAGAAAAAGATGGCGAAGGTTATATGAAAAGGTCCATCATAAATCGAGAGGAATTGAGGTTGGGATTCTTGGGAAGTTTGAAAGCCATAGGTGAATGGTGATAGAGTAATACGCTGAGAGAGATGGACAGAGAGAGAGAGGTGTCCTGCGCCAAAAGCCAAAATAGGTTATATGTGTCAGAGAAGGGCACGCAGGTCACATGACTTTTAGCCCTTGTAACGGCAACGCTGTTTTTGTTTGCAAAGAAACCCCCATAGACCTTGATATTTCCTTTTGTTATTTATCCTTTGAGACCAAACTTCTCTCAGAAAACCCGGCTTTTTGGTTGGGCATTTTGTTTTTGTTCTTTTTTTATTATTATTATTATTATTATTTTTAATTTATTTATATTTGTTCGTGCTTTCATGAATGCTTTGTCTTTGGTGGGTTTTTGCACTTTGCATGGCTCTAGATGCATGGCTGAGTAGAGTCTACAAATTCTAGCGTTTTGTATGTTTTTTTCTAACAATTTAATATTGGAAAACAAGAATCTTATCATATTAAAGAAAGCAAGATTCTACGAGGGCGGATTCCGCCACATTCTGCCACATTCTCTCTTTTTTCTTTTCGTGTCAATCTAGTTAAAAGCCAACACGCTTGCCTTCGTGGTCCGTATATTTTTATGTTTATTTTATTTTTTTATATATACTTCTAATAAAAATTATAAAAATGATTATATAGTAAATTTTAAATTTAACATTCTCTTTTTATATTTAAAGAGTTAAAAAATTAATATTATAATTTTTTTAATAACTTTTTTACAAACCGTATCAATATTTTTCCTCTTAGTGCCACAAATGTTGTTGGTATTGCTGTTGGGGCTGGTGTTACTTATGGTTTTGTTTTTGAGTTTGTTGATTTGGTTGTAAACTTGTAGGCTTTGTGACCGCGTAAAAAGATGTTATAATGTTGTAATTTTTCTAACAATATGAGCAGTTATTTAAAAATGAATAAACGTAGAGTTGCAGTGAAACGCCCAACTCATAGGAGTTATTTTTGTGATTCAAAAATAGTATTTATTTAAAATAGAGAAAATTTTAGAGAGTTTATTTTTATTTTTTTAAAGATTTTAAAAAGTGATTAATTAAACCAATAAAAGTAGTGTTTTTAGAGTTAGATTTGAATAAATTATGAGGACGGGATTGTGAATACTCTAAGGGTAAGGGTAAGGGTAAGGTACTATATATCCAAACTTTTTTATTCTGATGTGGTCTTAAATGAAATTAAAAAGGATAGAGGGACGAGGGTGAAAAAAGTAAAACTAAATCATCCTTTCAGATGTAAAAAATCAGCATTTCAGCGTGAGTTGTGTGAATATGTCCTTGAGAAAATGAGTAAAGGGAGGAAAAGCTTTTATGCTGACCGCTGAGCATCTACACAGACTACACAGGTACGGTGGCAAGCACATTTAGAACATTTATCCAGTTTTTTCCTTTCCTATTTTTTTTTTATTATTAATTAAAGGAATCTTACATGTACATAAATCCAGATATTTGTTATACACATTACCAACTTTACACTCTCAGTGCGTGCTCTTTGATATAAATAGTAAAATTTACCGTGAAATTCAAAATTTAATAATAATTTTTACTATTACATAAAAAAGTGTGCATTTAAAAGTATTTTAATGAAAATTTTTATTATTACATCAGAAAAAGTGTACACTTAAGAGTGTGAAGTTGGTAATGTGTGTAGTATTTTTCTTTTATTCATCGTGATTTTTACTGTCTTATCTACGAAGTGAATATTTGAGAGGATGTGTAACACTCATTTTTTTTATAATACATTTTTCTTTAAAAAAAAAATAACAAATAATTTATAATAAAAAAATTCACAAAACACCATAAAAAAAAAAAAAAAAATTAAGTGTTGCAAGACAATTCACGCTTTTTGCGCATTAACACAAGCAAACAAAATGCTTTCTCAAGAGACGAGATTCCGGTTTTTGTTTTCACGAGGAAATTTCGGAAATAATAATAACAAAAAAAAAAAACATGAAATGGAGTGTTTCACAAAATTGTTGTGTGCATTGTACCTGTTTGTTTTTAATTTAATAAATAAATAAAATAAAATAATTTGTTCCTAGGAAAGAAGCGTGTCTCTAATGTTGTTTCTTATACAAAATCCAAAATTTGTATTTGATTGGGGGATTGGGGGGGACCCCTCTATTGTTGGGCCCCAGGAATTTCCCAAAGACTCCAGTCACAGTCCAAGATCCAGATTTTGAGACAAGGAGTTGCGAATTGACCAAAAAGCCCTAATAATGGACAGCGCTGGGATCGAAGCGATCTGCACCGGAAGGGTTGTTTTCGTTATTATCATTTACACATATTTTGACTTCAATATCAGGAGAAGAGATTTGATGAGACGTCAGTGTGGGCCTGAAGCTAAAGTCCCTCACCTGTGAGCTGTCCCTTCACTGGGAAGCATTGGATTGGATTTTTGTATATATTCTCCTGGGTTTTCTGTTTTTAAACCCTTTCAAATTTTTTTTTTATTATTTTTTTTTTTTTTAAAGTAAACCCTTTCAATTTTGGATTTGGCTTATTTGTTGTAAAAATCTATAACATATTTATTGTAATTTTTTCAAACAGTTTAAATTTAATTTTAATTTCTCTCTTTTTCATAAAAAAAAAAATTAAAATTAAATTTTGACAGTTAAAAATATTACAGCCCATATATATATATGTATCCAATCACTAAAATCGAGTCTAACTATCCAAAGATCTAAAGTTGTACATGGGTTGTTAGATATATATTTTCTTTATTTATTATTTTTGTTTGGGATGAATTATTATTTTTCCTTACTAAATCCAACACAAAGTTGATAACTAATATTTACATTACATGTATTTGTTAAGAAGATGCATATACCACAAATTTTTTTTATTAATTTATTGCTACAATTATATGCGGGTCAACAATATGGTCAATATTGTTGTAGAAAGAAGCTTCGAAGAGTCGTTTAGCGAAAAGAATAATAAAGATTCTCGCGGCTTCACGGGGTCTCAAACTTTGCGACACAACAAAAAACTCAGAGTACAATTGAAAAGAAGAATATAATGTCATTTCTAACACCTCCCCCATAAAATCCATCACCAATCCTAAACAGTGTTGGTGCGGGGACTGAGGATGCCTCACTTCAAACTTCAAACTCAAAATCTCTTCTTTACTCTCATTTTCACTAACGAGTCAAATGGCATTTACGTGCTAAAGGTTCACGGGCAGTTTTAACTTTTAAGGCCACCCTTCCATTATGGGTAAGCTTATTACTGGGTTGCCCAACTCTTTTATTGTGTTTTACATGTTGAAATCGTTGCTCCAAAAAAAGAGAAAAAAAAAAAGAACTTAGTTCTCTTGAATTGATACCGCATTTCATCAAGTGAATCTAACTTCTTTGAATACAAATAAATAAATAAACTTCTTTTTTTTATAAAAAAAAAAAAAAAAAAAGACACGAAATCTCCGTGTCGAGATCATAGCCTTCTTCTTATACCTATATTTATGGAAGATGACATTGATGAAACTATTGATGATCACCATGAGTTTGTTGGAGGGTGGACGTATCAGTACCTTCAAGATGTACATATTCAAGTTATTTTTCTAACGTCCCAACTTTTAAATTTAACTAACCTCAATAAATGGATAATATGTCATTAATATACTACTTAATTTTATTATTATTATTATTATTATTATTATTATTATTATTATTATGGATAGTGTGTAAATAATTTTTCAAAGCATTTTAAGCCCTTTTTTTAATACAACATTTTAAGCACTTATTCGCCGCAGACGTGCATAGTTTTCAGAAAGAAAAAACTTTATGATATGCATTTTTCTTTAAATTATGCAACATTCTACCATGTTAATTTTAGGGATAATTGCACCGTTGGTCCATATGGTATGTCATAATTATTTTTCACTCCCTATGGTTTAAAAAGTGCATAGAAAGTCCCTGTGATATACAATAATTACAAATCGATACCTACAGTCAAATTCCATTAAAAATTTTAACAAATTCCGTCAAATGCCACGTCAACGCCACGTGGCGCTGACATGTCTATCTTAACAAAATAATATAAATTTATTAAAAAATAAATAAAAAATACTTATTTTTTTGAAAAAATTAAAATTCAAAAAAAAAAAAACAAAAAAAAAAAAAGAAGGAAAAAGGTGACAAGGGGGTAGCGCGCGGCCACCCCCAGTGGCCGGGGGTGGCGCGGGGCCACCCCTAGTAGATATAGGGGTGGCCCAATGGCTACCCCTGGCCACTGGGGTGGCCGCGCGCCACCCTCGGCGGCTTCTGGGTGGTGCGCGGCCACCCCTTACCTGCCAGTTTTTTTTTTTTCTTCTTTTTTTTTTTAAAAAAATAAATAAATAAATAAATTTATTTATTAATAAATTTATATTTTTTTATGAAGATGGACACGTGTTGCCAACTTATTGGCGACACGTGGCGCAGACGTGTAGGGCTAACAGATTCCGTCAAAATAGTGGATGGAAAATTGACCCAAGGAGTAAAACGTAATTATTGTATATCACAGGGACCTCCCATGCACTTTTTAAACCATAAAGAGTAAAAAATAATTATAGCATACCATAGGGACCAACGGTGCAATTATCCCTTAATTTTATAAAATATACTTTGGCAGCCCCCCAACTAATCGTCATTCTATCACTCTATAATTAGGGATGGAATTAGAAATTCAATTTTAAGTAGGCTGTTGGATAACAAAAATAAAAATAAAAATCAAGGGCTAAAATAAGAAAAAAAAAAATACTTAATTGTTTTTCTAGCAAATTTTTTTTTTTCCACTAAAATACTATTTTTTGTTTGCGGGACCTTTTAATTATCAGATGAGTAATAACACTTTTTTATATTAATTTATTGTATCAATTTTATATGGACTCTCCTAAAATGACATGAATTATTTTAAGCGACACTCATAAGACATATCTCAAGTAACACTTAATTTGAGTCTTTTTTTTTTTTTTTAAAAAAAAAAAAATTTTACTTAATAGAGAATCTATATTATAAATGGGTTTGTAATTATAATTGTTATATTAAAACTTGGATTTAATGTAATATTTATCAATTATTCTTTTTTAATTAATCATACCGTTACTCATTGCTCAACCGTATTGATAATGGGCTGCTACGTGGTCCCCAAAAAAATCAATGCAGATATTATGCAGTTACGTTCGTGCAGTTCGTGATAATTAATTAGTTAGTTCGCCGTTCGGCACAACAAGCGGAAATTAAATCCGCGAGACATTAGAAGTAAAGAGACAGGCCTGAAATAATGAGTTGGTGTTAATTTCGTTACGACCGTACCATGGATAGTAAATATGTTATGTATCACACATTGATGGCCTGAATTTATGTATATCAATGACACCACTAGTACCATCACCATGGGATGGTAAAGGTATTTAATCATCAATAAATAAAGAAAAAAATTAGTTATGCCTGCAGGATGAAAGTCTTCAGTAAATAAGTTTCACCAACTATTTCTGGACAAAATAAATGTTAGATGATCATACAATTTCTCTGTATTCTTATGCTCAAAAAATTATTGCTTTTTTATTTAATAGATTTAGAATTATTTTAAGGGAAATTTTTTATTATTGATCTTTTTTATAATCGACCTAAATTACAAATCGCGCTCGTCGGAATTAAACCCATTGGCGGTGGCTTTGGATGTAAAAGTTTTTATTTTTTTTTTTATATTTAAAATGAAAACTTGAATAAACAAATTAAATTATAAAATATTTAAAACTGTTTTTATTTTTATGTCAATTTTTTTACGTCAATAACTCAGCAGGCCCCACATCTATGTCATGAATGGCATGAAAAGTGAAAACCTGCATGAAAGGATGCGTGCACGCATAGAGCCCATAGGATTAAATATATATATATAAAGAGAGAGAGAGAGAGAGAGAGAGAGAGTTTTGCGAATATGAGGGGTTTTATCATGGGATTCTTGAAACTGTGAAGAAAATGCCAGAAAACGGAAGATTGTGAAAAGATTGTGAAATGACTTGGAGTGAGTAAAAAGTAATAAATTTTCCTAGTGAATCTCTACCCCTCGGCCTCTATACTCTGTAAATTTATATTGCTATCTTTAAAGTGCACCTACAAAAGTGGCAGTGGACACAGAGAGATTCCTCTATTCTCTGTTTGGTGATGGATTGCTGATGGGTTGGACTGATCATAGGGGTTAAGAAATTTTTTTTTTTTTTTTTTGATAAAAAAATCCAAAGTTAATTAAGATAACATAATAAATAATTCAACAAAAATTCATTATTGCTTAAAACATATAAATCACAGCAAGTTTTTTTTCTCATTGCTAATAATCTTGAATATATCATTTTCAATGTACATAACCAGACAATCATTCATTCATTGATCTCCCATTCGATTATGTAAATGATTTTTAACAATATTCATCGTTAAAAATGTTTTTTCAATAGTTGATGTCGCAACTGGTAGAATCAATAAATCAATGATAATGTCACCAATGAATAAAGTAATAGATCTACTGGCATATTTGCTAACTATACCTTGACACGATCTCGTTTAGAATTTCATTAAAGTTCAATAGAATTATATATATATATATACTTTTCCCTAATTTTTTTATTAGACATAAGACATGTGTCAGCTTTTTAGAGGTGTTAATGTGGACTTCCGTCAATTTTTGGACGAAAGTTGTATGGAAGTACCATCTCCAATTCTCTATCTTTAACCTTAAACGAGCTAGGTACTATCTTTGATACGAAATGAACCACAAGCGGCAAAAAATAAAATCTTTAAACCACAAAGGGTCAACCATATTTAACCCTTAAGTAAAAGAAAACCTTACTCACCCTAAAGAAAACAAATATTTTCTAAAAAGCGGTAGAAAATAACTTAAAATAAGATTTGGAAGTAAAAAAGGTAAATTTTGGGTTTGAAAAATGTGAGCACCAAAGAAAGCTTTATGGATTGGGCTCATATGGCTGTTTCTAATAAAAAAAAAATCTAGATTAAATTCTTCCTTCTTTCCTTAGTTCATAGATATTCTATCTACTAATAAAATATTTCTCAAATGTTTTTTAAAGTTAATTGAACAACTGCTTATAATTTTAATTTTTGCATGACTTGTTAATAATTGTTGATACAGTAATTGCATCTCATCAGTAGGCATTATAATTAAATTTGTAATAAAACCTAAAAGATTTTAAGGATATTGTCTTTCGTAGTTTTTTAAAATTCAATTATATATGATGATTGATGAGAGAGCCTTGTAGTACATATAGTCATGATTGAACCACTTCTCCTTTGAAATAGAAAGTATGGGCTTGTGAATATGCATTTTTGAGCCTCTCAGGCCCAAAAGCCTTAAGTCTTGTCTTGGGTCCGATTCTATCTAAATCCTTGGATTTTCAATTCTTTTATTGGCAGCCAGGCCCAAGAGGCGACCTTAGTTTTTAATTTCAATATAGTATAATAAATTTTAAATTGATTTTTTTTTTTTATTTTATTTTTGGAAAAAAGAATGCTTCATTGATATATGAGAAATTACTGTGTTTTTTTTTTTTTTTAATCAAAACACTCCCTAAGGTTATGCGCCATGTTTGTCTAAACAGGGAAGCCGCGCTGCCCACCCCCAACGATGGCATGGCCTAGTGGCCGCCCCAATGCTTATGGTGGACGGTGGTGGGGTTGGCCCTACCTTTGGTATTTTTTTTGTTTTTATTTTTGTTTTTTTCTCTTTAATTAGAAAAAAGTTCATATGATTCTCTCAAACTATTTGTCCAAATTTGAGAGAATTCGAGCATGTAATTATGAGAGACCATTTTTGTGACCCACCTGACTAAATAAAAATTGGGCTGCCCAACAACTTATCTGGTCAGGTACTAGGTCCCATAAGCGGTCTCTCACAATCACCTCGAGTTTGAACAAATAATTTGGAGGATCCTAATCCCCTTTAATTACTACCAAATTGTCAATGTCTATTCCAAACTATAGACTGCTTCAATATCTCATCAAACTACCAAAAAATTGTCAATGTCTTCCCTCCAATGACAAAAAATACTGTTAATAAAAATAAAATAAAAAGTATTAAAAAACTAGAAGAAAAAAAATGGTTCTTGGAACAGGGGTGGAATTCTGTTCTAGGAACCAATTTTTTTTATTTTTTATTTTTTAAATTTATTGGGTTATATATGTCTTATTGAAAAATCTTTATGGTCAGTTTTGTCTTTTGATTGGCTTTAGGATATTGATAATTTTTGGTAGTTGGGGAGACATTTACAATTGTGTTGTAGTTTAAGGAGGGGTATGTTGACTTTTTACTTTTTATTTTGTTTTTATATTTATGTTTTTTGTCATTTTTTTTTTTTCTTAAAAGGGATTGACACATGTCACCTTTTGATTGTGTATGATGCGGCGCACCGTTAGAAATTTAACTAACGGAAGGTAGATAGAAAAATATATTTGATAACAATTGAAACCTTAGGGAGTAAATTGAGAAAATTTAAACCTTAGGGAATGATGATATAAAGTCATACTTCAGAGACCTTTGAAGCATTTTTTTTCCCTATTTTTTGAAATGCAAAATTACTATAAAATTTGTGTATTAAATATTTTTTTACTATATCATTTCTGTAGATATAATATGCATAATTCATTTTTTAATTTCATTACAGCTTATTGTAGTTAAAATTTTTATCAATTTTAGTTTTAAAAAGCTTCTTTGCATAGAAACAACTGTTGTACACACTACAAAAAACTTTGCATTTAATTTTAGTGGCGTGTCTGACTAACATGCCACTAAATTGTGGCGTGTCAAACATCCCCTTTCCCCGCGGCATGCCGCGCCATCTACAACAAAAGAACTCTCTCTCGCTATAGTCTCTCAATCTCAGCACCGGCGCACCGCTCTCCCCACGGTAACTCTCTCTCACTCCCTCTCTCTCTCTCTCTCTCTCTCTCTCTCTCTCTCTCTCTCTCTCGGCCAGCGCAGCCCAAGTCTGATGCTGGCCACCCACGACCGCCGAACACCGACACCGGCCACCTATGGTTAGTACCTCTTTGATTTTTTGTTTTTTGTTTTTTTGTTTTTTTTTTTTCTTTTTTTAATTATTTTTTTTTTCAATTATATATTAGATATCTTTATATATGTAAAATACATTTATTGTTTTGTGTTGTGTTTCAGTTTTTATTTTTGTTATTGTTTGGTTTTTTTGTTTTGAATTGTAGACGTTTTTGTGTTAACTGCTTGGTTTTTTATTTTTTTTTTATTGTTTGGTTTTTGAGGGATTTCATTATTGTTTGCTTTTTTGATATGAAGGAAAATGTCCAAGTTGATTAAATAGTAATTAGCTACACACTTTAGTTCTTCATCATCATAGTTGTAGTTATTATTATTAATAAAATTGCTCTTAATTTTATGAGTTATGATTAGTTGTGCGTTTATGCCATAAGAGCACTTCCATCAGATTCCTTAAAATGCTTCATTTCCCTATATTTAGGAAAAATCTCATAAAAAACACCAAAATTTGATCTCCAATAGACACCCTATTTTTACATATTTTGGTTGGGTAGCAACAGTGCTACCTAATGTATTGGGTAGCACTGTAGCTTCCCAATCAGTTTTTTTAATGAAAAAAATCAGTCTCTTTCTCTCACCTTCACGCATCCCCATTTCCACTTTCAGTTCCCTCCATCCGAAAATCAGCCTCGCGCCATACCATGAAACCATTCCTTTATCTCTCCTCTACCCTCATTCTTCACGCCTATACCCATGAAACCACTCTTTCTGCGCAGCGGGAGCGAGAGAGACGAGCAGCAGGTCTTGTGGTCCGGTGCTTGATGGTTGGCTGGAGCAGTGGTGACACCCAAAGCATAGGTACTGTATCTCTCTCTCATGAAATTTCTACATCTATGGTTGCTGATTTTTGAGTAAAATCAGAGTAATGTTTTTTGGGTTTTCTGTTGAAAATACCACTCTGAAGTCTGAAGTCCCCCTACTCCATTCTCCAACCTCCAAGCTCTATGGCTCTTACCTCACTCCTAAGCCCGAAGCGCTCAATCAAATGGTACACTTTGTCCCTCTCTTTTCTCTTCCTCTCCAACGCATCCTCCTCCCTCTGTGGACGCCACCCCTTCTCGTCTCCCCCACAAGCCGAATGCCTGCCACCATTTCCACTCCTCCTGAGCGATGGGGGCCTTGGTTTGTTCATTTTGCCCCAACCCATTTCGTCTTTTTTGCAAAGTTCTACAAATTTTCTTTTAATTTTTGTGACATATATATTATAGGTAGATTGATAGATGCATTCATAAATTAGGACTTGTAATGTAAAGCGATGGTGTTGATTGGTAATGGGTTGGATAATTTGTTCTTGGCCGTGTGGTATTGAGCCGTGGTTGGGTTTTTTATTAGAAGCTTTGTTGTTGTGAATTTGGGTGTAGAAGCCGAGAGGTTTGTGCGTCTCGGTGAAGGATGGCAGAATTTAGATCTTGTATATATACCCCTGTTCTGGAGATGTATCGGCCAAATACCCCTGTTCTAGAGATGTTCTTCCTGTTTACTTGCAATAATCTGGAATTGGATGATCTCGTTAGTTGAAGAACACCCTAAGCTTGCTCAGGAAAAAATATTTCTAGTGTTTTCTCAGTTTTATTTATTCTTCTGGTAAATCTTTTTGACATAATTTTTGGTGAAAATCAGTGGGGATTTCCGATAATTTTTCTGAGAAACTTTCAAAGGTAATTTTCGTGTGATTTATGTGGATTATTGTTGATTTACTTTGGGTATTTTGGATTAATGATTTTTTGGTGTTGTTTTTCCCCTTTTTCCGGCCGATTGTGCGTGGGTTAGTCTGTGGATTATTTTTTGGTTGGGTTTCGGTGTTTCCGACCTTGTATGTGGGTTCTCTGTTCAGATTGTGTGTGTGTGTGTGTGTGTGTTTCAGTCAAGCCTTGTTTTGGATTGTGGATTTAGGTCCTTTTTTACCGATTGTGTTGATTAAGTGATTAGAATTCCTGTTGGCCATATTCCATGCTCGATGGATAAAACCCGTGTGGGTGAAGATCAGCCTTGTTCCCTGTTTTGTGAAGTTTTGGCCGAATATTGCCCTCTGTTTTGATTTATGGATGTGTGTTAGCTCGGTGCTGTTTTAGGTGAGGTTTGATAAGATAATTTTGTGAATCGGTAAAAGTAACAACAATAGGCAACAAAAAGAAGAAGAAGAAGGAGAAGGAGCATAGCGTAGCCTCATGCCTATTCTTTGACTCTCCTATAGTGTATATTATATTCTTTCTGTCTTCCTCATCTATAGGTTTCTAACAAGCTAGGAGAGATGGGCTTCCAATTGAATGAATTGTTGCATACATATGGATGTACCCCACTTGCTTGAAAATAATCTTTATGTTTTTGCTTTTTTAGCTTCCTATTGTTTGGTATTCTACTCATGGATTCACAAGATGAGAACCAAAGCTTCACTACACTCTTACAATCGGGGTTGCAAAACTACCAAGAAATTCCATCTCAACCTAAAATGAAATCTACTAAAAAAACAAACTTCTTTATTGAAGAAGACATTCTACTAGTAAAGGCTTGGATCAATACTAGCACTAATCCAATTCAAGGGACTGATCAAAAAGGTAGCAAATTTTGGGATAGAATTTGGAAGGAGTATCATGAGAACAAGAAAGAAGACACAGTGGAACGTTCAGTTCATTCTTTATCTAATTGGTGGTCATCAATTCAAAAGTTTACAAACAAATTTTGTGGGTACTTGGCACAAGTTGAAACAAAGAATCCAAGTGGTACTACTGAGCAAGATAAGGTAAAAATGAATTGTTACTAGTAGAGTAAATTAACCTTATTTTTAGTTTGAAGATTCTAATTATTATTATTTTTTTTCTTCAGATTAATTTGGCGTAGGATATGTACCGGGACGAATACTCTATTGGGTTTCAATTTGAACATTGTTGGAAATTGTTGAAGACCTTGCCGAAATGGAAGCAGTTGAAGCCAGTACTGAGAAAGAAATCCATAAGTCCTCCTCAACCTGTGATACATCTAGGTGATGACAATGATGATGAAAATGATATTGTTGACTTGGAGAGACCTATAGGCAAGAAGGCCGCGAAAGAGAGAGAGAAAAAAATAAAGAGCAAAGATTGTGGAGATAAAGAGATTATGACAGAGGTTTTGACTGAATTAATGGAAGTGAAAAAAAGATCATATGAGGAGAGAATGAAAATTATTGATACGGCAAAAGAAGAGATTGTTCGTATTGAGAAACAAAAGCTTGAGATTGAACTTAGGAAAGAGGCAAGAGAACAAAAGAAAGAGGAAAGAGAAATTATGATGATGGATACAAGCTACTTGTCATCAATTCAGCTTGAATGTATTCAATCTCTCCAAATGGAAATCATGCAGAAGCGTAGGACTAACTAGTCATTGGTAATTGCCTACGTTTATATTTTAAATGAACTAATCATGTCATTGGCTTTTGTTCATGCCGTATATATTTTGTATTGGCTTTTTGTTTATGCCATTGGCTTTTTGTTTATACCCTTGGCTTTTTGTTGACTAGGAAAGACGAAAGGAAAATCTATTATAGATGGTTGTGACCTTGGCTTTTGTGAATGCTTGGGTTGCATAACTTGTGCAGCTATTGGGTAATTGTGAATACTTTGTGTAATTGTGACTATCCTCTTTGGACCTTTGGTTGGAATTGTGACTATTCTTATTGGAAATTTGATTTGGCAATTTTTGTGAAGTTCTTTTGTATATATTTTTAGCTTTGTGTTCTTTCTAAATGTCTTATATATGAGGTCTTGTATTCATTGGGATTGTTTATGCGATGGCAGATTTTTAGCTTTGTGTTTTTTCAAATGATGCAAATTTATGTTTACTGTTGAGGAATTGTCTCAATGACATGTTTTTTACATAATCAAAAACCAATCTATGTATTTGTTTGCCATAATGAAAACCAACTCTCTAAGATTATGGCAAATGCTTGGGGATATCAGTTGGAGCCTTTTCTACTGTTATGGTATGCAAATAAAGCATGTGGATCTTCATGGTTGTTGGTGAATTGTTTCTCTCTGACATAATCTATGAAAGCTTTTAGGTTAAATAACAAGGTTGACTCATAAAAATATAAAATGGAAAATGGAAAAAGTAGAGATAATAGTTTATGGGACGTTTTAGTAGGATTTCAATACATTTGCCCAAAGGAGTGCAATCTGATAGGCTACAGGCATAGTCAATATTTTCTGGCAAGTCCTCCAAATTCCTAGCATCTGGGTTCAGAACACACCATCGTTTGAGCAAATATTCTATGCCTTCAACCGGAACCAGACCCTTATTCTATTACAAATCAACAATCCAGTTCAATGACATGTTTTTACATAATCAAAAACCAATCTATGTATTTGTTTGCCATAATGAAAACCAACTCTCTAACATTATGGCAAATGCTTGGGGATATCAGTTGGAGCCTTTTCTACTGTTATGGTATGCAAATAAAGCATGTGGATCATCATGGCTGTTGGTGAATTGTTTCTCTCTGACATAATCTATGGAAGCTTTGAGGTTAAATAATAAGGTTGACTCATAAAAATATAAAATGGAAAATGGAAACTAGAGATAATAGTTTATGGGACGTTTTAGTAGGATTTCAATACATTTGCGAGTGCAATCTGATAGGCTACAAGCATAGTCGATATTTTCTGGCAGGTCCTCCAAATTCCTAGCACCTGGGTTCATAACACACCATCTTTTGAGCAAATATTCTATGCCTTCCACCGGAACCAGACCCTTATTCTATTGCAAACCAACAAATCCAGTTCATATTTGGGCTTTCCGTCAAACTCAAAGATCCTCTAGTGCCTTTCAAAACTCCCAGGAGCAATGATTTTAGCATTCTCATCGATGAGACTGCACAGCTATATGTCAATTGTACCTTTCCTAAGTGGTGTTCCATTTCCGCTCAAACCATGTTGAAAAAAGAAAAATAGAGGTTCAGTCCAAAACCCATGCATAAAAGAAAGATGATTAAGTGCCAGGTAATATACAACTAGAAAGCAACAAAATTCAAATTACAAAATAAGTCAAGTTGACATAAATGCTTGGGGATATGATATTTTCCAAGCTAAATAAAAGGATACCAAATTTAGAGAGAACAATTCTTACGATTGGCTATGTATTTGCCATAAATGCTCGATGAGGTCTGACTGGAGTTGAGATTGTGTTTCTTGGTCTCTAATACGATGACAATTTTGCATGAAGTCCACAATTTCATCTGTATATTCATGTGACGGTGGTTCGAGTGGAATATCAGTTATTTGCTCATAATTGAATTCATCTACTCCAAGATATAAATCTCGCTCATCCTCAACAATCACGTTATGCAATATTATGCACCCCATCAAAATATCTTTAAGAAGTTCAGGTTGGTATAATCGTGCAGGTCCACGCACAATTGCAAATCGTGCTTGAAGCACTCCAAATGCTCGCTCTATGTCCTTTCTTGCGGGCTCTTGAGCTGCAGCAAAAATTTTTCTCTTGTTTCCTTGTGGAGCATGAATTGTTTTTACGAATGTTGCCCACGAAGGATATATACCATCAGCGAGATAGTAACCCATTGTATAATCGTGACCATTGACTGAGTAGTTGATCGGAGGAGCACGCCCTTCAGTTAGATTGGCAAATACATTAGACCGTCCTAACACATTGATATCATTATGAGACCCATGTAACCCAAAAAATGCGTGCCATATCCAAAGATCATGAGATGCCACAACTTCCAAAATAATTGTAGGTTCACGAATATGACCAAAATACATACCTCTTCAAGCATTTGGACAATTCTTCCACTTCCAATGCATGCAATCGATGCTTCCCAACATCCCTGGAAATCCACGGCTTTCACCTATTGCTAGCAATCTAGCAATGTCTTCTGGGTTTGGCGACCTCAAGTACTCAGCAGAAAAAATTGAAACTACTGCTTTAACAAACCCTGTAAAGCTATCCATTGCAATCGTTTCTCCAATCCGCAAGTATTCATCCATAAAATCTATTGTTACTCCATAAGCGAGCATCCTAATTGCGGTAGTCATCTTCTATAGAGAAGAATGTCCGAGCTTTTTAGCAGCATTTCTCCGTTGGACAAAATATCTGTCATGAGATATTATTGCGTCATGAATGCGCATAAAAAGGTCACGGCACATACGAAACCTCATTCGAAATTTTTTGGGAGGAAATACTAGCGATTCTGCAAAATAATTGCGGAATAGGTTTTCTTCGCCTTGCAAAGAATTACGCCAAATGGTATTGTGGCGTAGACTAGAATTACACCGTGATCTGGATCCTCCTTCGCTATTCAATCGTTCTTTTACCATAGCAAAAGTTAAAATTATTTCCAACTCATCAGAAGAAGAAGAATCATGTAGAAGGCTATCAAGTTCAAGAATATGATCCATAGAGGGAAAGGGTATTGAAATAGATTAAAATCAGTGAAAGAATACGAAATGTTTGGTTGTGAAATTGATGAAAATCAATAAGGCAATGCATCTATTTAAATTAAAAGAACACACAAGAAGAGATTGTGCTTCGTGTTGCAATTACAAATCATAAACGTAAATTGAATTTTCAACCGTTGCCAACAAGAAATCATAAATGGTCATTTAATAATTTACAACCTTGCAAACAACAATCTGCCAACAATTTAATTCAAAGCCGTCCATTGCTATACGTGTTTCCTGTTGCAGCAAATTAGATTAAAAGTAGTTGGCAACATATAAATGTTAGAAGGCAACATTTACTTCAATATTTAATGCAAATGTTGGAAGTCATTATTTAATATTGGAAGGCAAAACGTTTACTTCAATAGCAATTTTTTTTTTTTTTTTGGAGAGGACTTCAATAGCAGTTGACAACATATAAATGTTGTTGTCAAAGAACTTATTTAATGCAAATTTTCAATTTAATTGGTAGCAATTAACATTTACTTATTTAATGCAAATTTTGACAATATTTACTTTATTTATTGTCTTCCAAAAATTTAATGCAAAATTAGACAAAGTTTAGGAAATAGCCATTGCCAGCAAAAAAATTAATTAAATTTATTGGGTCCGTTAACTTTCATTCAAAATTTAAGCCAATTATTTAAATGGTCATTTAATAATTTTATGAATATAAAAACAAATGTATGAAGGGTTGGTTGAGAGTTAGTTGGAAGTTGGTTAGTACAAAAAATAGGAAAGAGAAAAAAAGAATAAAATAAGAGAGAGAAAGAATATTTAATTGATATGAAAAAAATTAAGGAAATCTATTGTGGAGTGTTTTTTTTATAGGAAAGTAGAAAGTAGTTTTGTTCCCTAAATATAGTTTTATTCATCGTTTGCTTAGGAATATATGGGGCTTATAGTTCAAAGTGTTCAATTCAGTGAAAACCACACTATGAGTTGGGTGTTCATTTCAATTGTGAGTTCACATGACGTTTTATAATTTGCTGGAATTTTACATGGACTTGGGTGCCTTAGCATATGCAACAATTCTATTGCAAAAAATTCCCGTTGTTTACACTAGTTTTTCCAAGAGAAACTTTAACAACTTGTATCTCATGAGTTTAGTTCGATCTATGTTATGCAGGATGTTTAATGATTTTCTACTCTTTTTTTTTTTTTTTTTTTGCTTCTTCTTAAACATGCATGTAATATAAAAGATCATTAACTTAATAAGTCCCATATCATTAACTTGTACGCTAGAGACATGACGACGCGTATGTCCAGGCGCTCGGCAATAAGTCGGAGTACGTAGACAGAGTTCGGCAAGTTGGGCTAAATATTTGGCCTGTGCAGGAGTCCATACTCTCATACCATACACCCTCACAGCCACGATCACAGAATCAAGGGCACGCCATCTTCTTGCAAGAAATGGTCACTTCTGAGATCGAGAAAGCACTTGAGGGTGAGCGGGCACAACAAAAGGCACAAATGGATGAAGCGTTGGTGGCACAGTCTCAGATTATGTCCCGTTTTAGCCAAATGGATTCATTGTGGCGTCAGTCATTATCCGTGCCCGGAGTCTCTAATGATAACGCAGTGCTAGACAAAAATTCCAAACATCATATCAATGTAATATCGTCCATTGATAGCGGATTAGGTAATAATTAATGGCTTTTTTTTATATGATTACGTTTGTTTAAATTCACGCGTTGCTTAATGCTTAGGACTTGATATGAGTCGATTATATTGTTTGCTAATTATGTTTATTTTATCACTCGCAGCTGCTACAGAAAATGCTGTGCAGTTACCCGGTTATGAAAATCTTGTTGACAACTGATATTAGGTAACATTTAGGGTTATTTTATTCCTGTATTGTAATCTGTATAATTTGTTATGAACCACTTGACAAAGATTGATTGTATATTTTGTTTGTTGAAACTTTTGTTTATGAATCTATGATATATATGTTTGTGATTGTTGATCATCGATAAAAATGCAAATTGTTGTGATTGTGTTGATCATGGATTGATGGAAATGTAATAGATTGTTGAAATTTTTGTTTTGATTTTTTAATATTTGTGGTTGTTGATTATCAATAAAAAATGTAGGCTTGTTGTGATTGTGTTGATCATAAATTGATGGAAATGTAATAGAATGGATTGCAGAATGAAAATGTAAAAATACAGGCTTGTTGTGATTGGGTCTAGGATGGATTGCAGAACTTTTTTTTCAAAAAAAAAAAAAAATTACCTTAATTGACACGCCACTAAATCATAAATACTGACTCCCTGATTACTAACCTTCTGGAAAGGTCACTAATCAAAGGTTACTACTGTTTAATGACATTTAAGACATCCTAAAGGGCTACTAAAACTAAGTTACAAAAATTATGTATTTTTGTAGTGACATGGGTATTAGCAATCATATTCTATAAGCAATTTATATTTAGAAAATAATTTATTTATTTTATATAATTTAACATTTCAGGGTAGGAGTATTAGTTTTTGTTTAATTACGAAATTTTTTATATTACTTTTAATTCTAAGAACGAATTTAAGCCATTTTTTCAAACTATCATCATATAAAGATCTCAAACTTTGAAAATTAAATTAAAAAAAAAAAAACCAAGAACATCTTCAAATATTATGAATTATTCATATATACATACTCTAAATTAAGAAATAATTTGATCTATTATGTATACAAAATAACTAATTCTAACAGGTTCTCTACTTTTTTTTTTTTTTTTTTTTGAGATAAAGATAATTTCATTGATCATGAATCTTCCTCTTGCTCCGCAAGTACAATATGTTGGATATAAAGGGCAGTCCTCCACCCAAAATTTATCTATCAATTGAGAAAGAGCAAATTTTGCCATACAATGAGCCACCATGTTAGCATCCCTTTTAACATGATGAAAACTACAATGAACTAAACAAGAAAGGATGCTCTTAGTATCAGTGATTAGTTGTTCACAACCATTCCCACAAGAGCCCTCCTTCTTCAAATTTGCAATTACATTCAGGGAGTCACCTTCTAAGAGCACATTTTGGAGTCCTAGATCACACGCCAGTTGCACAGCATACCATACGGCTATTGCTTCAGCAGTGAAAGGGTCTACAATGTAGGGAACAATCTTGGAGAGAGCTGCTACAAATACTCCACTATCATCTTGAATTACAACCCCAGCTCCCATGTTTTTCGTTGCTTTGTTCAAGACTGCATCCCAATTGATCTTCATGACACCCATATGGGGTTTATTCCATTTCACCCATATATTGCCTGGGAGGCTACGTTCAACCACCATAGTAGCAGTGGCTTCCTCAAAAGCTTCAAGAGAAGACTTTGCCACTTGTAAAACCTGCATAGGGGGCATGAAGAAGTCCTCAAATACATAGGCATTACGCCTTAACCAAATCTGTCTTGCCACAGCAAGAGCAAAAATGAATTCAACCCCCGTCAGCTTCTTTAACCAACCTTCAATAAGACCCAAACCATCAGTAGGTTCAAGAGCCATATTCAGGACCCTTCGTGGGCATTCTTGCCAAATTGCTGTGGAGGAAGGACAACTCCAAAGAATGTGGTAGATGTTTTCTTCTTCCCTAAGATAGCAGGGGCACATAAGATTTTGGACTATTTTCTTTGAAGATAAAAGAACTTTGGTTGGAAGAATATTGTTACACACCTTCCAAACAAAGTGCTTCAAAACTAGTGGTGCTTGTAGGTTCCAAATAGCTTTCCAGATCTCTCCCGCCTGCCCTGTGGTGGAGCTCTCTCCCCTAGTTTGATTTCTGTGTTGCATCTCCAGGTGATAGGCACTCTTCACCGAGAAAAAACCATGTTTAGTACCCTGCCACACCACCTTATCCGAATGGCCTAGGGGGCTCAATACAAGATTGCAGATTTGCCCCACTTCCTATGGATTAAAAATAGTCTGAATTAATTCAAAATTCCACCACTGCGTCTGAGGATCAATAAGCTCACAAACTTGGGAATCACTTGCCAAAACTTGAAGAGGATGATGAATCAAAATGGGATTTGGGGAAGGAAGCCATCTATCTCCCCAAATACGGATGAGCTCTCCATTTCCCACTCTCCAATACTTCCCGAGCTTGAACTATGCTTCTCCACGCATAGGATGGCTTTCGCCCCATTTGAGCTTTCAAAAAATCCCCACCTGGATAATACTTTACCTGCAAGATTTGAGCAACCAGTGAATTTGGGAAATTGAGCAAACGCCAACCTTGCTTAGTCAACAATACCTTGTTAAAGACTTCCAGATCCCTGAACCCCATTTTGCCTTGGTATTTTGAGATACTCATCCGCTTCCAACTCATCCATGGTACCCTTTTGCTCTCATAATTTTTTCCCCACAAAAACGACTCACCAAAGAATTGAGTGAGTTGCAAAGAGTCTTGGGCAACTGGAAAACACTCATGCTGTATGTGGGTATGGCTTGGATCACCGCTTTGATTAAAATCTCCTTACCCGCTTGAGAGAGGAACTTCTCTTTCCACCCATCCATCTTCTTGCGAACCCTGCTTTCAATACTAGCAAACGTCTTACTTTTGGAACGACCCACAAAGCTGGGAGTCCCAAATACTTTTCATAACTTGAAGTAGCAGAAATTCCAGTAGAGAACCTCAGGAAAGTTCTAAATTATGGTCTAGTATTTTTACTAAAAAATACCGTGGTCTTGTCTGAATTGAGCTTTTGGCTAGAAGCTTGCTCATACATTTTTAGGATCCATAGAAGATTCCCCCACTCTGTGAAATTTGCCCTGCAAAATAGGGGACTGTCATCGGCAAAAAACAAGTGACTAAGCCGAAGTCCCCTTGCTGAAAATGAAACTCTCGTAATTGTGCCAACCGTCTATGCCTTGACAAGCAAAGAGCTTAGTCCCTCTGCTACCAAAAGAAACAGGTAGGGGATAAAGGATCCCCCTATCTAAGCCCCCTGGATGGAATAATATTGCCATAAGGAGCGCCGTTCACCAACACCAAATAGGTTACACTAGTAACACAATGCATAATCAAAGATATCCAACCCTCTGCAAAACCCAATTGTCTCATTATTGCTTCAAGGAACGACCATTCGACACGGTCGTAGGCCTTACTCATATCAAGTTTCACCGCCATATATCCTTTCTTGCCCTTCATGTGCGTATCCATAGAATGTGGCGCTTCATACGCCTCCAAAACATTATCGGTGATCTGCCGACCCGGAACAAAGACACTTTGGAATTGGGATATAATGGAGGGCAGCACCTGTTTCAGTCTATTTGCTAACATTTTTGCAATTAACTTATAAATTACATTGCATAAACTAATAGGCCTAAACTCACTTACACATGAAGCTGTTGTAAGTTTAGGGATTAAAGCAATAAAAGTGGAATTAATAGACTGCTCAAACACACCAAAGTTCAGAAAATTCAGAATAGCTTTTCTAACCTTATTGCCAACAATCTGCCAATGTTTCTGGTAGAAACTTGCTCCAAAGCCATCTGGGCCTAGAGATTTGAGCAGGTGAATATGGGCTAAGGCTTGATCCATTTCGGTGAGACTCTGGGAGTTACCACACTGATACATTTGTCCAAACCAGAAACACCTTCAGTGGAATACAGCTGTTGGAAATAAGTTGAAAAGGCACTGCCTATCTCTTCCTGTTTTGTCCATACAACACCTAAGAGATCTTTTATAGAACTAAGGAAATTAGATCGACGCCTCTGATTTGCCCAAGCATGGAAAAATTGCGTATTTCGATCGCCCTGTCGATACCAATTTCGTTTGGCTTGTTGTTTCCACTTTATGTCTTCCATTTCAAGAGCCTGGTTGATCTCTCCTTGTGTTTTACGGATCTAGTCCATAATTCCAGGGTGCTCCTTCCTTTGCAGCTTCTCCAACTTCTTTTCCAGTGGCCTTAATTTATATCAACCTGCACCAAATTTTTGCATACTCCAAGTCAAAAGACTATGTTTGCGTTGATTCAATTTAAGATTGGCCTCCTGCATAGAATTATTGCCTTCCGCAGTACTGTTCCAAGCTTGTTCAACCATAGCTCCACAGTCCTCATCGACATTTCAACTTGCTTCAAACCTGAAAAGTTTGGGAGCCAAACGGAAACTGGAATTAAAACGAAGCCACAAGGGCATGTGATCCGAGGTAGTCACCGGGAGTACTTCCACTGAAGAGTTCGAGAATTGGCCACACCACTCAGGAGTAGCAAGAGCACGATCCAATCTTTCCTTGACAAAACCCCATGAATCCTGCTTATTGTTGCATGTAAATTTCGACCCTTTAAAATCCAAATCACCTAGGTTGCACTCTGAAACCACTCTTTTGAAATTATCCATCTAGGCATTGCTTCGAATAGCTCCCCCCACATTCTCTAGTTAATTGTGTTGTTTCATCATTGAATAAAATATTCATTCATATTCTATCTTAATATTCTATAATATCTTTATAATATTTCTCATAGAAGATTTCAATATCTTAATATTTTATAATATCTTAATATTCAAATGGTCAACTCATATGGTTAATACCACGAGATTGGTTATTTGAGTCTTCACTCAACTAATATACGGTTCTTAATTATGTGTGGGTCGTATATTTGGGGTTTATTTGACAGGAAGGAATTATGAAATAACTTCCCTTAAAGGATTTCCACGTCATTAAAAAAAATATTTATAATCAGGACTTGTGTATAGTTTAATTAGTAAGTGTAGTAGGAATAACAAACTATTTCTGACAACTATAGGTGTTTTAACTTTTTTTTTGGACATGTCCACACGAAGAGTAATGTTTCTTACACAATTTTTATACAACTTTTACACAACTCTAACAACTTTCTTTTAAAATCAGCCATTCAATATTTAGGACCCACATGTTGGAAAACAAATCCAATGGTTGATCATAACAAAAAGTAGTTAGAGTTGTGCAAAAGTTGTGTGAGAATTGTGTAAGAAACATTACTCCTTCATGAGGAGTAGTCCCCAGCCGATTGAGCTACTCCTTAAAGACACATGTGTTTTAACTGAGTAGAGAGTTAATATAATTATCATTAAATGTAACGTTGTGGGTTCAAATCCTATTTAAAGAAACAGAAACCACTCATTTTTCAGAATGGACAATATTAATTATTATCGAAAACAATACTGCCAAACCTACAAATTGGCATTTCCCCTAAATTACCTTTAATTTCAAAAACAAAAAATAAAATAGTAAACATGAATTTATATTCCAATTTCCAGGAGGCCATTAGTTTTTGTGAACTAAGTAATTGAAATACAGAAATATGTTTTAGATCCTTACCACTGATAAACCATTTTCAAATAAATGCATGTTTCTCCAACTTTTTTGTGGGAACTACTTTCTTAACGACCAATTAATGGAGCTTATGAAAATTTTTATACCTATATATATATATATATATAAAATGAAAAGGGGAGAAAATTCTGATTCTACGCCCAATACAAACCACACGTGGCTATTTTGATCAGAAAAGATTGGGCTTCTTCTTAAAAGTAAGAGAGACGTATCAAATGTAAAAAAAAAAAAAAAAGACATAATAATTTTATTTTATTTTATTATTATTTTTTTTTGAAAAAAAAAAGGAGAGATTTTCCCTAAATTTATGCTGATGATGATTGAGGCAGTAGTGAAGGAATAACTGAAAAAGGTTTGCATCTTGATAGCTAATAATTTTGTAGAAAGGTTTTTGGCAGACATTTTTATTCTTTCAAACTCTAAGACGTGTCAAGTACAGAGTGGCTGCACCCTCTGCAATTCCTTTGGTTTTTACACGTGCTGCTTTGGATATCTACTGCAACTGTTAGCATCAATGGTCGAATATGTTACTATACTCATATATGCACTCTTGATTTTTATCACTTTAAAACTCACTTCATCCATGCACTAACTTTAAATTCTCACCAAATTTTTATCACATCAACCAGTTATCAAGTTACTAGCTAGCCACGTAACAAAGCAGATATGTCACACCAACAATTTATATAAAATTCCAATTATATATATATATATATATATATATATATATATATATATATATATATATATATATATATATATATATATATATATATATATAAATCCAATTTGTAGGATTACATTCCCAATCAGCATTAGTATAATTAATGCACACTTGTTCAAAAAAAAAATTAGCGCACACAACTAAAAAGGCAACTGATAGAAGAAGTACTGCAGACTATGAAATAATGTTCCCTTAAGGTAGTGAATAGAATGCAAAGCAAGATAGCAAATTGAGTGGAGTGTGGATTGAAGCAGCCATGAACTGACTCACATGATGAACAATATATGAGATATCAAGCCGAGTAATAGTAATATAAACAAGAGTACTACTGCCAAACAAATGCCAATACAAAATAAGATCACGAGGAGAATATATATTGTACAATATTGTTCCCACATTGGTTATTGGTATGCGTATGTCTATTAATATTGGTCTCTATACATATAGGCCCTCCATTACATTACTCCACGTGATTCAATATTATATAGTCTTATTCTATACACAAATTCCAAGAAAAAAGGAAAAGAAAAATGTGATATTATTTAAGAAAAAAATCAGTCTAGCTAGGGTTCTTAAATTATGACGTGCCATACCATTTAAAGCCAAACACCGGTAATATATATAAGAGTATATCTAAGAAGGTGATTAATTAACAAACTCCAGTTGCTTACTGTCTTTCTCTATATATTCAATTAAAAACAAGTTCCCAAGCTTCTTGAAAGATACTTTTTTTGACCCATTTTTTTTTTAATGTGAGAAAGTATGTGCATGTAGAGAAGCATCTTAAAAGCCGAATTCCCATTTGTCGAAGATATTGTATTATATATAGTGGGAAAAAAGTTGTATTCTCCAATATTCCCACCAAAACCAATTAGCTAAAGACATGTTAGATTCTGCATGTCTGACATAAACTATTTGCGTATAGCTTTTATGTTTATTGAGATCGAGAGGGATATCTTAGTACAAACTCAGCAAATTAGGCCTTCTCTATTGGCATCTTTAATTCATACATTCATTCTTGAAAAGAGACATTTGATGATCAGTTTGGAAGCTTATGACACGCGTCCTTTCCCTAAATAGACAAGTCTCCAAGTCTAAAGCATGGGTTCTTTCGATCAGCGTCTAACCCCATCCCTTTCTAATTCCTTGTGCCTATAAAACTTCTCTCGTCGGTCTTCAGACTCCCATTGCACCAACAACATTAATTACCACAAACCACTTCTCTCTCTCACTCTCTCTCTCTCTCTCTCTCTCTTCATGGAACCACTAAGTATTGGAAGAGTGGTGGGAGAGGTGGTGGACATTTTCACCCCAAGTGTTGGAATGACTGTAGTTTACAGCTCTAACAAGCAAGTTGCCAATGGCCATGAGCTCATGCCTTCTGTCATTATTTCTAAGCCTCGTGTAGAGATTGGTGGGAACGACATGAGGACTGCTTATACACTAGTAAGTTTAAAACAATTATATATATACGTTGTATTACAACATATTTTCCTGCAATTACTAATAATGCTTATACAATTATTATTGCTATCTCAACTTTTGTCCTTCTTTCTTGTCTTTAAGATTATGACAGACCCAGATGCTCCAAGTCCTAGTGATCCATATTTAAGAGAACATCTCCACTGGTTTGTATCATCAACCCCTTGTTTCTTTTTTATTTTTTGATAACTAGGATCCATACTCGGGGCTAGCTTTGCCCCAACTACATTTTTGGGACACTGTACAAAGTGCTCATGGGTCAGATAAAGCTCGAGCGTGGCCCCATGCCGTAGAATTGTTTGGCAGGACTCAATAGGAGTTGAATCTTAGATCATGATGCTTCATGAGGCATCAGGACCAAATGACTTACCATTCGAACTAACTACTTGGAGTTAAACCTTGCTAGTTCTTTTTTTACACTGCCTTCAATATTTGTCATTAAACTTTGATTCTAATGTACCTTTCAGGATGGTCACAGACATTCCTGGTACCACAGATGCTTCTTTTGGTGAGTTTTCATTAAGGATAAAGATCGATTTCATAAAAACGTCAAACTCAGTTTTTCTAAATGTCAGGTGTTCCTTACGAGCATTTGAGAAGTATATGCTTTTGTTTTAATAAGATGTGTTTTTCACATTTTTTTTTTTAATAAAATTAATAAAAAAAATATTTAATTCTCATCACATGCACAAAAAGTTGACGTAAAACTTTTAGAGATTGAATTGAAAAAATTTCTGCACACTCTTATGCTAAACCTAGAATTCTTATTAATGTTTGGAAAGTGACCCGAGTTGAAGTATTTTTGGAGGTAGTAGTAAAAAGTGATAAATGTGATATAAAGTACAAAGAATTTGTATGAAAAAGTAAAAAAAAAAATTGTATTGTAGTGAATTTTTTTATTTAAATAGTAATAAAAAATTATTAATGTGATATAAAGTTAGAATGTTTTAAAATTGATTGGTTTTGAGAAAAATAAAAATAAAGTCGAAATTTTTTCCCTCACTTCCCAAACAAGCCTTGTAATTGTGGAATTAATGGCGCTATTGCTTAAAATTAACGACTTTGAATGAATATCTTTAAACAGGAAAAGAAACGGTGGGGTATGAGACTCCGAAGCCGGTTGCCGGCATCCATAGGTACGTGTTCATCTTGTTCAAGCAGAGAGGAAGACAGACAGTGAGGCCTCCGGATACAAGAGACCATTTCAACACAAGAAGTTTCTCAGAAGAGAATGGTTTGGGCCTGCCAGTGGCCGCAGTGTTCTTCAATGCACAGAGAGAAACCGCTGCAAGAAGAAGATGAATCAAAGCAATGAAGAGATCGAATAAAGATGTTTGTTTTTCTTTTTTCAGTTTCCAATATCCTTCCTCGCTACTAGGTTTTGGGACCTCATATGGGTCCCATCACTTTTTAGGTTTCTTTTAAGGATTTAGTCGATGATCGATAGTGTCCATATGCGAGAAGAAAAATGTTAGATTTACAACACCAATTGTTGTACGGTTGTTGTATTGGTGTTGTACAAGAATCAAATCCCATGCGAGAAATGGTTGTGAGACATAATTTTCGTCCAATTTTATTTACTTTATTTTTATTTTTTAAGAAAATGGTATAACATTTCCCGGTTTCATCCTCTTTTTTTTTTGAAAAAAAATAAAATAAAATAAAAATAAATTACCATATAGATAAAATTAGATGAAAATTATGTCTACGGTTACACAACAATCATTTTTCGATAATTAGTAAGTATGTGTGCAACGAGAAAGTGTTCAAAGATTGCGATGGGTTAATCCTCCCGATCATTTTACAAGAATAACAGAAACGTATCATAGTTTTAATTTTTTTTTTTCCTTTAGATTTTAGCTTGGAAATTGGAATATCATTATAAAGAAATTTTTAGATTCAGTCATGCACATCTTATATATAAAGGATGGTCGACTGCATTAATTAAATTGGTTGTGATGATCAACATTCAAAAGAATCTAATTTTTGAAATTCTATTCGGATTTGGACTGTCGATCGAGAATGGAAATTAAAGCAAAATTAGTGGCAAAGACGTGTCTAATGAGCGGAGAATCAACTTTTAAACAAAGGCTAATTTTGTTTAATGAGAGTTATTTATTTATTTAATGAATAAGCATCATTTTCCAGACTCATACAATCAAAGTTCCTACTTACAAAACACTTTCTACGGCTACTATGCACAAATTTACAACTGCTGCACTCTAACCATCTCCTACAAACTAACTACATTGACATTTATACTCAATTCGCTAAAATATTTTGTCGAAAAAAGAAAAATATTTTATAAAAATGATTTTGTTTTACGCTGAAAACATTGTCCGGGGCTTGACCTGTACGGAAAATTACAAGTATTTTTATATTTTCGTTCAACGATATTAACGTATAAAAATTAATTTTTATTCACAACCTAAAAATATTAATATAAAAAATTAACCTAATAATTTGAGTTCCGACAGTGGTCTAATGGAGGCCTGTCGGTAGTCCAATGGTGGCTGATGGTAGCCCCGTGCTGGCTACGTGGTGGTCCAGCAGTTTAAGAATGAGAAATTCAAACTCCAAAAATGATTTACTAAATTTAAAAATAGAAATCATCTTCCGAAATTAAAAAAGTTTTTTTTTGTCAAATTGAAAAATATTTTCAGTTTTGACTGTTATTTTCGGTCACATCAAATATTGAAAAATACGAAAAATATTTTATACCGAAACAATCGGAGCCTTAAAGACTCCTCCAAACCAGACTGATATACGTACAGCTTTATTTACAAATTAAGAAAGAACTGGAAGCCCCCATCTGCAACACAGATACCTAATCATTTCAGATTTATTGAATTTCCTAGCACCCATTACTCGAGTCCTGATTTCCCAGTCAATTCCTTTTAGAATATGGTTATCTGTTTTCACCACATTTCCATGCTTAATATCATTCATATGCTTCCAGATGTGATAAATTAAACAGCCCCAAAAGCTAACTGGTACAAGATTAGTCTTAAAATTTGCCTTTTAGTGTTGCTACTTCCAACTCCATCGCCTCTTCCCATATTGTATTAAGATTAATTAGCAACTGCACATTTCCTTGATACCTCCCTCCAGATTCTCTTGCTGAAACCACACTTAAAAAAAAAAAAAAGATGATCCCTTGATGGAATCAACCACTCTTAACCCTGCAACTTATTTTCTCGCTTCAAAAAATCAAATTTACGAAAGGATTACTTTACAAAAACACCATTTAGGATCATTCGTAGCTTTCTTGGAAAAAAAAAAAAAATTCCCGCTCTTTCACAACCTTCAATCACAATCAGTTACAATCCCAAGTCCCCGGCATACAAATTTCATAAGCCCTGTAAATATCTTAACACCAATCAAGAATGCGGTCAAAATGCGGTGATGTGAGACCCATATCTCATATCTGTCACCATGTAGCCAGCCGAACAAATACCGGGCGCAAACATGGAATCATGTATATTCTTTTTGGGAAGGAGAGATCAGAAACAACCTTGGACTGCACTGTTGTTAATTAAAAAATTCTATCCTCAGAGAGAAGAATGGACCATCCACCAACCCAACTTGTTAAGCATTTATTTCAGAGTTGCACTGGTGCTCTCTGCTGCAGCTTCTTCTGCCCCAAAACATGCTTGAACAACTGGTTCTCTCCAGTCTTGGCCCTTCCATCTTATCATGATCCGTTGATGTTGCTGCCTGCGAGCGACGTGGTGATTCATCTTGTGTTTCTACCTCCCGCGGTTCAAATGACGGGCATGGACCATCATTGCAGGTGCATAAGGGGATGGCAACAGATGGAAATGGGCTACAAGTGACTGGACAGAATAGATCTGAAGAAACAGAAGCTACACGATTCTTTCGGATCTCTGGCGTACGAGCTGGAGATGGATGGTTGGGTTCACGAGGGTGAAGCATGCACGGGGTACAGAGGCCAAGGGACAAATGTAGTTTATTTTCTTTCGCTTGGGAACCAGGCAACTTGACGAAAGAGATAATTCCATATCTACATAGAGGGCATGGAATGGACCCAGGTGGACCCACCAATTCAGAAGGAATGTTGTTTGTTGAGCAAAGATAGAGAGCGCATTTTGCGCAAAGCTCATGCCCACATCCTGAAATCATAAATACACCAATAGATAAGTTAAAAGTGTCGTACCAAGTAATTGGACGGAACCCAGCGAAAAATAGAGAACTCTTTACTAAGTTTGTCCAATCTGATTGGCTTTAAGGAATGAAAGAACTCTATACTAAGTTTCAATGTTTCAACAATTAATCCATAAAAAAGTTTTGAAAAATCATGTAAAAGAGTAAAGTTTACTCTGCATTTCTCTCAATAATGAATGGCACCAATGTTAGTGAAAGCTACACTGGTCATAGGTAAACCTTTGTAAGAAGTGATAGCTTCATGCACATATTTCTCAGGCAAGAAGACTAGAAGTGGGCCAGTGTGTCAATTTCGATCAGAAAATGCATACATGATGGTGGCAGTAAGTTTACAGATAGGTGTATGAAATGTAATCTAATTAAAGTCCAAAGAAAATCAATCAGCAAAAGAGGACCACCATGTCCATCTTCACTGTTTCTAATATATCATTCATAAAGAGAGGCTTGGGACTACAAGTGGTACATGAACCCTTCTCTGCAATCCAACCCTTGTCTGGAGCAATATAATTCCATCAGAGCAAGGATAAGGGTACTCCAGATGCAATTCTAACCTTTTTAGCATCTAAAAACACATAAACTCAACTAAGCCATAGTCCCAACAAATGGGGGTCATCTAATGAACCATTCTTCTCCATTCATCTTCATTGATGGGTTCTTCCGATCCTCACTTCTCAGTCACATCGTTTTAGATTTGTTTTTTCTTTATCCACTTTAAGCTCCTTAAACAAATCAAAATAATTCTTTCACAGTGATCCAATTATAGGTCTTTGTCACACATGACCGAACCATCTCATACAACTTTGCCTGTGTCTTATATTCATTTCTATCTTTCCACATCTCGTCACAACCATATTCGTTTTATGGGCAATTTCGTTTCTTCATTACATCATGCGTACTTTGGTGAGTGAGATGAATCAAGTTCTGTGACTAGCAAACTAAAGCTAACATTTGCTTCAATATTCTTAACATGTCTAGCTTATCATTAATGTTTATGAATTACCACCATCAGGAACTAATGTGCATATAAACAGCTTTCTCCGAGCAAGTACAGATTTATGGAAAAAATACAACAAATGCCAAGGCCAAGTTGTCTGTATGTAATTCACATTGTTTTCTGTATATTCCAAAGTCAACCATTGCCTACATGTATATATGTAGCTCACATTGATCTCTATATTCCAAACTGATCCATGAGTGAGAAGTCATTAATTCAGATTTCTTCATTTCCAATTAGTACCAAACAGCTGGCCAGCTAGAGATTAGCTAACCTTGTTGATGAACTCGCTTGTCTATCTTAAGAAAGATCTAACCTTCACTGAGATATTCGAAAGAAAGAGAAACTGCAATGTTAATCTATATCCTTATGCCTCTCCAATTCGCCCTGAAGTAATTACATAGGGATTTAACTCCAAGGGAAAGAACCAAAATACCAGGAGACACTGCTAAACTTCTTATCAAAAGGGTGCTCAGATCAATGACTACTATTATTTTAAATTTTAAACGCTAATAACTTAGCAGTTGGATATGTTATGTCTAAAAGAACAAAAATGAAAAAATAAGAACAGATCATATAGCATAACCATGAAAACAGAAAAAGAGAAACGAAAAAAAAAATAGAGATGTATGTCAACACATGCACACACAAGCATGGATGCGCACAAAAGAAAGGGAATAGACCTTCAGCAGCTACAGAGCATGCTCTCTCCAAGCAGACAGCACAGACATCGGTGTCATCAGAGGAGGTTGTCGAGGACTGCAATCCACAATCTCTGCAGAGCATTTCACAGGAGTCATGTTATTTTCATTATCATTAAGTGAGTTGCACCATTACAAAATTGGGGTCCACACAGGTGAAGAGCAGCCTGCTTTCTCAAGTAATACAAGAAACAAAAGAAATGGTCTAGAATTCCATTAAAACCCCCTCCCAATCCCAAAAAGTGACACAAAAAGATTAATTTTCAAAAAAGTAAGTTCAAAACACGTATTAGAAATTACAAGCTTAAGTAAACCAAATTAATGTATTTGAATTTAGTTGGGTTTCCATGACCTTTCTGTTCTTGTTACTTTTTTCTTTATAGAAAATGGTAAACTACTGTTCGAGATTTGCAAGGTAAACTAGTAAGCAGACTTTATAGACTCATTTAAACTGCAGAAACAATATGCATTAGGTGCTAGCAGACAACGTGGTTACGCTAATATCTGCAAACAAAAGAAACCACATGGTTTGCAACCTTCCCTGCTTCAAAGTCAAGTGACATTTCTGCTAAAAAGCACTTTTTTTTGGGTAAGTCTAACAAACCAAAAAAAAAAAAAAGGAATAAAGATTCCACCTAGTGGCAGAAACCATGAGTTTCAAACCTCACCATGGAGAAATTCTTTAATTCATCGAAAGAAGAAGCATTTTTTTGACAGATCTCAAATCCTTAAATATCAACAACATACTCTAAAAAAAAGGCTTTAGGTATGATGACTGCCTCCATCATATGTGCCTTATACTACTCGCATAAAGAAGAATTCCACTCAATATTAACTACTCATCTAGTTCACTTCCTTCGAAACACATCAAGTGTATATACTTTTGGATTTACAACCTAATAGCCAGCTACCCAATGAAAACCATGTGCTGACATCTTGAGTTTGATCTTTATTTTTTCTCGTTGGAGACGGTAGCGGTCAGCGACGAGGCCTGAGATGGTGGCCAAAAACTCGTTGGAGTTGGTGCAGCTGGCGGAGGTGACTAAAGTTGATGGTGGCCAGAGACAGTGACTGGAGATGGGCCCTTAACAACAATAGGCCAAAAACTTTGGTCCAAAATAGGAAGCCAACAAAGGGCTGAAATTAGATCAACTATGAGCCTGGATCTTCAAACAATACCATAAAGGCCAAAAGATGGGTCAACAAAGGACCAAAGATAGGTTTGGGTCAACAATAGGACCAAATAATTGGGCCAACTATGGGCCTTAAATGGGTCTGGGTCATAGACAAGACTACTAGGGCCAAAATATGACCATTTGTAACTTGGTCGTACGTTGATTACCATTATACGTACGTTGATGATCATTTTTCATAAGAAAACAAAAAAGTAAGATTTATAAAGGTCTTTATCATTATAATATGTGCGATTGTACATTAACTGATAGATTTTTCTAGAGATTTTTAATGAACACAAAAAAAAAGGACTAAAAATAAATACATAAAATGATCGAACTAAAGTTCAATCTCTTTGCGGCTTTCCCTATTTATATTAATAGTTATTCCTCTTATCCAACAACAATATCTGCATTTGCATAAAAAAGGAGCACCAACAAAACCAGCTAAACAAACTAAAACAATTGTAATCACTGCCCAGAGGGGCAGCTTCTGTGAGGTTGGTGGTGGAGGGAACCCATCTTCGTCCATGCCATCAATTCTCGAGCCGGCGTTCCAGGGTGAAGCAAGAGGAGGCAAGGGAGGCTCTGCCTGCGGAAGTGGTTGAGGAGGCAATGGATGCTCTGCCTGAGGAAGTAGGGCAGGGGGCAATGGAGGCTTTACCTGCAGAAGTGGGGGAAGAGGCAAGGGAGCTTCCATTGCCGCCTCCACCACTTCCGCAGGCAGAGCCTCCCTTGCCTCCTGCTTCACCATGGAACACCGGCCCGAGAATCGATGGCGTGGACGAAGATGAGTTCCCTCCACCACCAACCTCACAGAAGCTACTCCTATGGGAAGTGATTACAATTGTTTTAGTTTGTTTAGCTGCTGTTGTTGGTGCTCCCTTTTTATGCAAATGCAGATATTGATGTTGGATAGGAGGAATAACTACTGATATAAATAGGGAAAGCCACAAAGAGATTGAACTTTAGTTTGATCATTTCATGTATTTATTTTTAATCTTTTTTTTTTCAGCGTTAATGGTCATCTTTTGGCCATTTGTTGGCCCAATCATTTGGTCCTATTGTTGACCCATGCTTATTTTTGGTCCTTTGTTGACCCATCTTTTGGCCTTTATGGTATTGTTTGAAGACCCAGACCCATTTAAGGTTCATAGTTGGCCTAATTTCAGCCCTTTGTTGGCTTCCTATTTTGGACCAAAATTTTCAGCCTATTGTATTTGAACTTAGTTGGGTTTCCATGACCTTTCTATTCTTGTTACTTTTTTTCTTTATAGACAATGGTAAACAACTGTTTCAGATCTGCAAGGTAAACTAGTAAGAAGACTTTATACACTCATTTAAACTGCAGAAACAATATGCATCAAGTGCTAGCAGACAACGTGGTTTAACTAATACCTACAAACAAAAGAAACCACATGGTTTGCAACCTTCCCTGCTTCGAAGTCAACTGACATCTCTGCTAAAAAGCACTTTTTTTTTTTTGGTAAGTCAAACCAAAAACACAAAAGAACAAAGATTCCACCTAGTGGCAGAAGCCATGAGTTTCAAACCTCACCATGGAGAAATTCTTTAATTCATCGAAAGAAGAAGCATTTTTTTGACAGATCTCAAATCCTTAAATATCAACAACATACTCTAAAAAAAGGCATTAGGTATGATGACTGCCTCCATCATATGTGCCTTATACTACTCGCATAAAGAAGAATTCCACTCAATATTAACTACTCATCTAGTTCACTTCCTTCCAAACACATCAAGTGTATATACTTTTGGATTTTACAACCTAATAGCCAGCTACTCAATGAAAACCATGAGCTGACATCCAGCCAAAACCAAGGTAACCTCTACAAAGCTAAACATTCCATGTCAAACTTCTGTGATTTCTTTACAACAACACTACTTTCAAAGTGATAAGATGCATCAGTAGGCATAGTTATTTTAATATTACCTTGCTATGTTAAGGACACTCAAGAGAGGCAAGGATAGGTAATTAGAAGGAGGGAATGTTGGTAGTGTCGAGTCAGAATTGGGCGCTAGCAGTGGTTCAAGCCAATGGCGCCCCCACATCCTGGCAACATCAATAGGAAGCCACCTGGAAGAATAGGCAAATTTTAAATTCATTCCTGTCACATAGATGAACTAATACCATGAGTTAAACACCAGAAGACCCAGATACTCTACCCGTTGCAATTCAATGTGATCCTAGAGGCGCCTCTTGCAAGGAGGATCTGAAGAAGAAAGAACACCATCATTTCAAATTCAATAGAGACCACAAATATGTTCAAAAACCCACAAGGCTCATATAATCTTGCCTGACAGCATTTCAAATTACCCCCGCAAGCAGCATAGTGCAATGGAGTGCTTCCAGCACCTGCAAAGATGTACTTCGGCTTCAGTCTGAAGCATGATCAAGAAACAACCATGAAAGATATAAAAGCTACCGAACTTGAGCACAGAGCATACCTATCAAATCCATGGATGTTCCATAGTGAAATGTTACAGCCGAAACATTTGCATTGAGGTCAAGTAGGAGTTGTACACAATCAAAATACCCATTCAATGCAGCCATGTGTAGAGCAGTGATACCACCATCAGCCGCTTTATTTACAAACTTGGACAGCGCACTGCACTGGACAAAAATAAATAAATAGCAAGAATAAAATGTACAGATGGAACGCTATATAAAATCTATAATCAACATGACTGGGCAAATATCTTATCGGATGACAGCTTGTTCAATGAGGAAAATAAAAATTCTATTCAAATGTCTGTGTTATAATTCTTCCAGCAAGAATTGATGTAAGCCATTTTTCATTTATGTTCCCATTCAGTGAGTAATCTACTATTGCTAACAGAGCATTTAAGCTTTTGAATATTTATGAACAGGAATGAATCCATTTTATTACCATTTTCATGTTCATCGTGGCAATATCTATGTATTTAATGTATCAGTTCAAGCTCCACACCTTTGGTCATATTTGTTCTTTACATCTGTGCCATCGCCTCTATCACCACCTGTCTGTGCATGTATAGCTTCATACGGAGCACTTGAAACAAAGTCAGCCACAACGAGTCTTATACACCTGCCATGGCCACTGACAGCTGCAAAATGGAGAGCTGTTCTCCCACTGAGATAATCTGCTCTTGTAACCTGTAATAAGTGAAAAAGAAAAAGTTAAAAACAATGGGTCACATTCAATTTATTCTTGAAAAGTGCCATCACGTATGAGAAAAAGGAAAGAACTTCCAAGGATAAAATCATTTCATCCCAAATTGAAGCTTTGACCAGCCCCATGGGCTTAGGAATATGCTATGAAACTAACCAAAAAAAAATATATATATATATATATATTTAAAACAGAAAAGATTGTCGAATTTAAAAAATAAATATATAAACTAAACTCACATTGCATCTGAAGAGAAGAAGAGTCTGCACCACTTCCCAGTGCCCATATCTACACGCTTGCATCAGCGCCGTCTTCAAATACAAATGCAAATAAAGAGTTACAGAAATGGCAAGCGTCATATTCACAAAATCAGTGGGATCATCAACCATCTTAGTTTAGATTAATGGGTTGCAAAAATTTCGCTCTTAATTGACTAAGTAACTTTTCATATCAATGTTCTCTAATGATTCAACAGATCCATTAACCGGTTGCTTATTGAAGAGCATAATTCAAGCATCCCTTTTCTGATACCAGCGTTTGTTAGCACACAATGTTATCTAATACTAATCCGAAAATAGCCAGACTAAAAATAAAAAAAATTGAAAAAACCCAAACCTTTAAATGCAAAACTAGATATTATCTAACGAAGAAGCAGCAATATAGAACAGAACCCAGATGAGAAAACCACCGAATCTCGTACCTGCCCACAGTAATTCCTCGAATTCACATCAGCTCCATTCTCAAGCAACAACGTCACAATCTATTCAAACGCGCACACACCCAAAAGAAAACAAATAAAAAACAATAAGAAAAACGATAGACAGAAAAAGAAAAAAGAAAATTAAAAATTCACGGGCTGCTGCTACAAGAAAGATGGAAAATTAAAAAGGGAAAGGACCTCGTTGTGGCCCTTAGCGGCAGCGAAATGGAGAGGAGAATTGAGGCCACCGAAGGTAGAGTACTTGGCGAGGCATGGATTGCAATCCAACAGCATCTTGGCCTCGATCAAATCGCCGTCTCGAGCCGCCGATACCAACCTCTCACCGGACGCAGAGCACCCAAATGAGTTGCCCATCTCTCTCTCTCTCTCTCTTTCTCTCGCGTGTATCCGTGTGTGTGTGAGTGAGTTTCGTAAAAGGCAACGAATCTATCAGTGTTAGGTCAACCGTCGCACAACAAATTCAAAGACAAGAAAATAGAAAAAGAAAATAATAGACGTTTTGGATTTGGGTGAGGAACTGGAGACGATGACGTGGCCTCTCCCCCCTCTGCGTGTGTGTGTCTGTGTCTGTGTCTGTGTCTGTGAACGTGAATGTTCGGGGTTGCTTGTGTTTTTTGTGCTTTTAAGATCTTTGCTGCAATTGTTGGCGGTGGTGGTGGTGTTGTTTCAGGGACCGACTGTTCCAACTGAAAGATATAAACAAATGCAAAAAAGGCCAAAAACTTTACCTTTTCCCATTTTTCCTCCTGTTTTTTTATTTTATTATTATTATTTTTTTTTCTTCTGTATTTTGTTTTTGTGCGTTTTGGCTGGGCCTTAGGGCTCTTCACTTTGTGGGTAGTGGGTACGATTCAGGAACGTGCCATTCATCAGGTTCCACATTTGTGATCATGTGATGACGACTTAAGAAAAGGAAAATATTATCCATGGGTCATAACCTTTGCGTGATAAACGAGTAAGACTTTGTTTATTTTGGGCGTGTAAATTAGTTTGGAAGAAATTTTATATAATTTGTATATAAAGTTGGTATTTTTTTTTACACGTAAGAATCATTTTTTTTATTAGTACTATTAAAAAAACACTAATAAAAAAAAAAATGAGAAGCATTTGCTATTAAAAAAATATGTGCTTCTCACGTGTCAATCTTATATATGAGTTATATGAAATTTTTTATGAACCGATTAGGAGGAAATTTTTGTTCGGGCATGTTTGGGTAAGACATTTTTTTATCATTATATTTTATTATTTTTGAAATACATGTTTAGGTTACTTTGCTAAATTTGAATTCTACTTAAGATTTATTCTTTTCTTCTTCTTTTTTTTTTTCTCAGGTTTTCTAAACCTTTCAAACATAATTTTGAAAAATAAATTTTTAGTAGAATATAATACAAAAAAATCACACCCTCAAACATGCCCTTATCATTTTTTTTTTCTCATTTTTTTTTTATCGTTTAAAATACAAATATTAACAAACAACCTATAGTATAAAATACTCAAAATTATTTTCATATTTAGATTACATCACGACACTTTTTAAACCAAAAATAAAACAGATTTTCCAAAACAAATTATTGTTCGACTAGATTTTGAAGGTGAGGTGTATGACTAGTAATTTTTTCCATAATTCACAAGCTCAATAAGAATACAATACGAAATTAGTGGGTTAAAGTTGAAGGGTTTAACATGTTAAATTAAGTGGGTCAAAATATGGTTAATTTATATAATCTTATATTCATGCATCAATACGAGTCGAACCTGACACACGGCATAAGAAACTGATAATTTTTTATACGATCTATGAATCCGACATAAACTCAACATAAAATTAACGAGTTAACGTTGATGGACCTAACCTATTTAATTAAATGAATCGAGTTAGAGTTGAGCTATATATTTTTATACTCTCGTTTTAACATGATGTGAGCTCAATACGTGAATATGAAATTCTATCAGAATGAATACCTAGTTTAATAAATTTTTAGAAGATGCTAATTTAGGATGTATTACACGTCACGATATCTCCCCGAATCCTTACCCCGCGAGGTGATTGATGATAACTGATAAGGACCCTGACTGGCTGACTCCTCCAATGTCCGGAACCCAGGACAAAATACCCACTTAACAGGAGCTGTGTCTTTAAAACCCTAAAAGGTTGCCGGGGCGCGTGTGCCCTCTTCGTTTTCTCAAAAAGAGATCAGCTACTCCACGGATCACGGTAATCATGTGCCGACCAAAAAGCAAAAGCGTGCGCAGATCGTGCATAAATGGGGATACGTAGCGTCGGATGTATCAACGGCCCAGACGAAGCCAATGGATGAAAATCTCGCACGTTCGGGGATATGAAGTGGGTACTCTCACGTTTAAAAGGTGTGAGTTTGCAGACCTAAGAATTGCCTAACCTCATTAATAAATTTGCCTCGAGCTTTACGCAAGGGATTAGGTGCGCGCAGTCCAGTTTGGCGGGGGGGCTTGAGGGCGTGTGGGCCGGCAATTGGCGCGTTGGGAGGGAAGCAAGGAATGCAATACGTGGTCGTTTATGAATAATTTATTCACTACACCTTTTTCTTACCGGCCCGTTATATTATAAAATATGTCTCTTATTTTAATGCTAACTATAGATTTTTTTTATTTTTTATTTTGCTTTTAACTCCCTCCATCTAATCGTTCTTCTTTGGCTGTTGTTAGGAAAGTTCTCAGTTCACATACAAATGGCATAAAAAAGGAAAGAATTTTTTTTTAAAAAAAAAAAAATAAAATAAAGGGGGAAAACGTAAGGCAAAAAATCAAATTTGATCAAAATAAGGTGAAATGAAATAACAAAATGATTTTCAAAATCTTTTAATTATGCATACGAAACTCTTATACGTTTTGATAGAGTCGAAATTTGTTGACCGCTTCTTTATACACTTCCTCTCTTAGACAATTCATCTTATGCCTAAGTCAATAAGACTGTATGAGAAAAAGGGCTCTTTCAAATACGGAGCCCTATGCTCCATGTGTATAGTAGATAAGTGGAAAAAATCACAAATATTTTTTATATTTTTATTCAATCATATTAATTTATAACAATTAATTTTTATTCACGACATAAAAATATTAATAGAAAATAACATAAAAATCACCAGTAACAAGATTTTGTCATTGACTGGTAGGATTATAGCTATTTTCATCGGATTCCGGCTACTGTTGCCGGATTCCAGCAATAAAGACCGAAATCCAGATAGTTTCGATGAAATCTAAGTTGGCCAAATTCCAGCGAAGGTGGTAGGAATTTGTCCATTTGTGTTGGAATCCAGCAAATAACGGCCAGATCTTGGCCATTAGGCCAGAAGCCAACCGTTTTGGTCGAAATCCGACCGTTCTGGCTGCCAAAATTTGGGTTGGTCAAATTCCAGCGAAGGTGATTGGAATCCAGCTGGATTCTGGCGAAGGTGATCAGAATTAGCCGACAGTGACCGGATGTCCTACGGCGACCGAATTTTGGTGGTGGTCGACTGCTTGAGCGTGAAGGTCAACTGTCTTGTTTAAAAGAGGGTCGAATGCATATACCGTCTTGGAAAAATGATTTTCGCTTTAAAAATTGTAAACCATTTTCTGAAATTTACTAAGCATTTTTGTTCAAATGGAAATCATTTACAGGTTGACTATTATTTTCACTCCCTCAAAACACCAGAAAAATGTCAAAATCATTTTTCAAAAAATATTTTACACAGAAACAAATGGAGCATTAGAATCCAGGCAAAAGCAAAGGAGTACATAGATATCGACAAGCATAGGAGTATAGCGTGCATCTAAGAGGGGAGAAAGAAAGAGAAAAAAAGGCATGTAGGCATAAATTCATCATTTCTTCCTCATAGAGAATTCCTATTGGCTTAGTCATTTTTATTTTTAGGCTTAAATGACTAATCAATTCACTAAAAATCATTCCATTCGATTATGCAAATCAAATGCAAAATGCATTTATGCGGAGTTGTACTATTCACAAATGCATTTTTTTTTTATTTGTTTATCTTTCTTTCACTCTCTCTCTCACCAAAACTTATTTATGCCATAACAATATTTTAATATATCTCCGAATTTGAAAATTGTATTTTAGAGTATGTCTATATGACAAAATTTATATTTGTCATTTTAAGGCCACACTCATACGAATCACCTCAGATGAAAACAAAAGTTTTGCCAGCTTTATAGCAAATAATTATAAAAAAAAAAAAAAAAAAATACCATGTTAAAAAAAAAAAGACTTATTATTGAAAAAATATCTAAGAATTAAAATAAAGAAAGATAAAAAAAGAACATTTAAATAATATAGTGAAATAATAAATAATCGGATATATATTACCTTTTGACACCTATTAGTTAAAGCATTCACAACAGCTTCTCTAAAGAGAATCTGTTTCCTAAGTTTTATGAAAATTTTTAAGAAAGTTACAAAAATTTCTCAACAGTAGCGTCTCTTGGGAAGCATTATTCACTTCCATTCAATTGTTTATTCTAAAAATATATTATCTCTATCTTACTTTATTTTCTTTTTCCTACTTTTAATTAAAGTAAAAATAAAAAAATAATATTTTAATGATATAAAAAAAAAAAAAAAGAATTTACTGTAAGATTTTTTTTGAAAGAGAAGTAAAAAGTAACTTTATATTTTATATTTAGAGAAAATGATTAAATAGCTTGTGAAAATGCTCTTAAAGATTTCTCTTAATGGTTCTCTCAAATCATTTTTTTTCTCTCTCTCTCTCTCTCAAATCATGGCTTTCCTTGTCAAATCCCAACTGCCACTTGTACAATTAGTCAGCAAATTGATGCAGCTATTGCTTCAAGGTTTAGAATATATTAGTTCTAGAGGAATCTTGTATCTAATATTGCATTTCGTAACATGTTGGGAACTAATTTTTTTTTCTTTAACCCATTTCTAATAAATCTATATCTAATGGGGCTCTAGCTATTGTATATTATAATAAGAATGTCAATCAGCAATCAACACAATTGAAAGCTTGACAATTGTCTTACCAATTATTTATTAAAAAAAAAAAAAAAAGAAGAAGAAGACAAAAAAAAAAAGTCTAAACAATTAAGAAATCTCATCTCATCGGACTCTTTATTGATTTTTCACAAGCTTGGAGGCTGGAGCACATCTGCTTTATAAAGGCAATACAAGATGATTGATAAGCTATAAAGCAAAACTAAAAGATAAAATATGAAAATGATAATGCCAACCCATATCTCCTTATTTATCACATTACATGATAAATGGGTGACATGGATGCAAAAAAGTAATTTTGCATTTTGGCATGTAATGGAAAATTACCAAGTAATGCTACATCCTCGTATCACTTTTTATTTATTTATTTTTTTCCTAATTGAATTAGGGTAAAAGATCACAAGGGTTGATTCGAAAGGAAGAGAGAGTAGATGACCTAAAAAAATGAGTGGGTTCTCCAACAATAGACTCAAAAACAAAAATTACAGTGCATGTAAAACAAACAAACAGTAGAAGATGGGTAAAAACAAATGACAGTCATTTCAGTAGTAACCACATAAAGCGGTGAAAACATCAAAATAAAAAACACAGACAGGAGCACAATCGTCTCGAAACTCTTCAACCCTACCCAAATTCCAAGGGATGCACATCCACATCACCTATTACAAATGGATTACGGGATTTTTTTACTGAGAGGTGGCATTACTCAAGGATTCACTGTTATTTATAAAAATCTGGTTGTTTTTTGTTTTGTGTGTTTCAATCGTGATTAATGATTGCTCAAACCCAATAACAGTAATTCGAACACGGGAGAGAAGCTGAATCCTTATTGAATAACAGGAGGCAAAGACAAAGTCCAAAATAAAATTATTATAAAATAAATTATGATCAGAGTAATTATGATCAGAGTAATGAAAAAAGGAAAAGAGAAAAGTTGCCATTATTAGATATTGTAATTAATAAGGCATTTACAAGAGATGATGATGATGATGAGATCTGTCAATTTGCAAACAACCAATTTAACAAGTTGTTATATATATGTTAATGAAAAAGTGTCATAGTTGCCCAAACTTGATCGCCAACAATATTCGAATCTAGTCTTTGAAAGATCTCAATATTTGTAATTATCATTTGGTTGGAATTAAAGGTGCCATCGTTGAATTAATTGGTTCGATCATGGAATGCTGCTGCTTCAGAATTTAATCATAATTTACAAATTTAAACATAATTTAGTCTAACAAAAAGACAGGTGTATATAAATAATAGAGCTTACGTGCCTTTGTGTACTACAGATAAATGATGAATCTAGATTCAAATGAATGCATTTCTATCAGAGTATTGTATATTTTTCACAGGAGATTTATTAAGACTATGGTAGGTTATTTGATAGAACAAATTATCTACTGTCTCTGAAATCTCCAATATTTTATAAAAGCATTCTTATTATAAATCAGTTGATATCTCTTGACTTTTAGTAAGTCTGTAAGAAGGCGGTTTTGGGTTTAATACGTGAAAGGGAAAGGATCTGAAAATAAATAAATAAAAATACATAGAGCTTGGGTTTAATACAAAAATACATGAATCCTCCGTCCGGACATCGATTTAGCCCACGACCTGTTTGAGGCAGAAAATATGGAAAACTAGATGGAGCATAGAACTTGGGAGTAGGTCCAATCGATAAGCTACCTTGCCAACTCATTGAGGATTTGGAAAGGTCCATAGAAGCGTTGTTTCGACAAAGGTTGGAGCAAATCGGACGGGGCCATTTGTTTCGTACTTGTGGCATTGGCAAACCTCACACTCCACCATATATTTATAGATGTCACGTCGCATGTTCGGCCAATAGACTAGTTTATTGACTTGTTGGACCGTCTTAAAATAGTCGGACTAGCCCGTTGTAGGCTCGGGTGGAGTTCATCTAGAATTATTGTTCTCCGTGGAGAGGTAGGTACAACAACGAGGTAGCCATTTTAGCGTAACACCCATCATCAATTGAATAAAGCATCACTCTTAATGACAAATGGTTGAGAGAAATCCGGTAGCGTAAGCATGAAAGTGGTGGTCATGGCTTTCTTTAAGGGAATTGAAAGCCTTCTCCGAGACTGGATCCATGCAAAATTCCCTTGTTCAAGTAGGGTGGCACAAATTTTGCCATAATTGTACACAAATTTTTGGTAAAAAGCGGGTGAGCTTGAGGAAACCACGTAGTCCGATTGCCGTATTCAGAGTTGGCCAATAAAGCATGCTTTGTATTTTGGATGGGTCAGCGACGACTCTTGCTAAGGATATGATATAACCGAGATACTCCACTTGCTCCACTCAAAAGGAGCATTTCGATTTTTTGACGAACAAATTGTATTTCTAGAGTTGGTGTAACGTTGCTTCCTGATGTTAGAGATGGGCTTCCCAAGTAGAGCTATATACCTATGTCATCCATGAAGACCAATATAAATTTTCTAAGTGGGTGAAATACCTCGTTCATCAAATTTTGAAATGTCAATGACGCCTCGTGAGTATGGAAGGTTGTCTTTGGAATATCAGGTTCATCAATCCGAATTTGGTGGTACCCCAAACGCAAGTCAAGTTTAGAAAAGTAGCAAGCTCTATGCAGTTTGTCCAAGAGCTCATCTATCATCAGTATGGGAAACTTGTCTTTCAGCATGATCTGGTTGAGACTCTTGAGAGCACGGTAATCACCCCAAAGGCTTGTACAAACTGTTCAGCTTAGTACAGCCACCTCAAAGGCTCTTTACCCTCGTAGCGAGAAAACTTGAGACGTGGCATTTTGGTGTTAATTAGATTGTCGATGCACCTAAGTTTGATGGTATTAAGAGTGCCGGAGGAAGTGGGCTAGTGCTCCGGGGCTTGTGGCAGAGGTGGCGGTAGAGGCCCACAATTGGAGTAGCCTTCACTGAATTCAGCCTGCATGCGCTGGACATTTTAAGAGAGACAACCATACTTGAAGTTGAGAGCTGAAAGAACTTCAACCATTCCCTCAATTGTTGTTCAAAGCGCTCCATGAAACGATTAATGTGATGGTCCAATTTTGTGTTCTTCCTGCTTATAGGTATGGACCATACACCAGATGGGGTATGCTCTAATATCAAATGATAATTATTTTACCTGGTTTAAGGTAATTTTTGAAGTATTTTTGTTTGTTAGGGATTATAAGTTTATTTGTAATAGTTAAGAATTCTTATCCCTTAAGAATTATGAATCCTTATTCAATTTGTTTTAGGTTTTTAAATAATAATTTACAAAAACTACATTTTTATCTCACAATGCTTATATGACAATCCCAACAAACCCTTGTTAAAGAAAATAAATAAAAATAAAAATAAAAAAATAAAAATTATTGGGACTGTCACAACATCAATGTGGGATAAATTTCTTCTAGCATTAGTCATTTTAGAATTTGGATTTGTAACCTATAAATAGGCATGCTATGGACTTTTTCTGATTGTATGTTCCAACTCTTTGTTACCCTACACATTCCATACAACATAAACTAAATTTAGTCATCTACGGAGGGACCTTAAGTCATAGTTGCATTCCTTTTACAAAGGAGATGCAATTTGGGATACCAGATGAAAAAAAAAATTTTAGGCCATCCCATCTGGTGCAGTGAATAATTTGGGACCGCCAGTGAAAGACATTGACATGGACAACCTGCTTTGAATCAAACATTGGTTGGTTAGATGTAGGCAGGAATTGTTTCGGTTGGATATGTTTAAAGATTAATGTCATATCCACCTAATCTAGACCTAACTTGCACACTCTTCTTACCCAACCAGTGTGTTTTTAAATGTTTTTCTTGTCCACCACCTTAATTAATTGCTTCCAGCTCACTGTGAACGATAGCAATTATAGCGTTTACGTGATTCTCTCAGCTATGAAGACTTTGAAGCTGCTCCATGGAATTTTCCAAGTAATGGTTGAATAAACAGCTATGGGACTTTGGCTGAGAGAATTTGCTCCAGGGTGCATTACTACTAACACTTGTGGCTGCAGATATCAGTTAAGTGACCTCCATTTTCCATAGCCAGCATAATAGCTAGGGTGACACAAGACTTCTAACAGTGTCTATCTCATAATATGGAGAATAAATCTAAGACCACCTGATTAGATGGAATTTGAATTCATCACCAACTCCACCCTCACAGAAAATACCTTTTTTCTCAATTGATGACGGAAAAGGGGAAAAATAATAAGCGGGCAAATTTGAAAGAGTACTTTTAATCAATGTCGACCTACCACCCTATGACAAATAAGGCTTTTTCCAACCAGCCAACCAGCCAAACATTGTCCATTTTTTCAATAATACCATTCTATATTGACTTAGCCTTGTACGAAGTTCCCAACGGAAGACCCAAATGCTTCAAGGCAAAGAGGACACCCTACAACCAAGGATATGAGCTAAACCTCCAACATTATCCGCAATGCCAACAAAGAATAACTCTAATTTAGATAAGTTAATCTTCAACCCTGAAACAACTTCAAAACACAAGAATCGTCAGCACAAATGATGGATATGATCCGAATTCGGGTCACAAAACATCAAAGCATCATCTCGAAACGAAGAAAAGAGACACTAGGAGTTCATCAGTATTTCTCGACCCCATCGAGAAACTTGATAAGAGCTCCCTATCCACTGTGGCAGACAACATTCTACTCAAAGCTTCCAATGACAACTACAAACAGCAGAAAAAAGAAAAAAAAAAAAAAAAAAAAGGTCCCTTGTCTCAGCCCCCCGAAACCTATTAGAAAGGAGAGCCATTAATCATCACAAAGAAATGCATTGAAGAAATAAAGTGAGCTATCCAAACTCTACATTTCTCCCCAAGGCCACATCTCCTTAACAGCTGGCATGAAATCCCAGTTAACAACATCATAGGCCTTCTCTATGTTCAATTTACAGAACGTAGCAGGTTGCCCTAATCTAATTCAACTATCAAGACATGCATTAGCTACAAGAGCCCATTCTCCCCCTAATGAATGCATTATGAGATCTAGAAATGACTGTCTCCATCACTATTTTCAACCGATTGGCTAAGACTTTAGAGATAATTTTATAAACAGCACCCACAAGACTAGGGCTTTGTTTGTTAATGTGTTTTTTTTCTTCTCTTTTTTTTTTTGGGGGGGGGGGGGGGGGTGTTGGGGCAGGTTTTTTGTTTGAAAAAATGGACAAAAATCCTAAATAGTAAATATCCATGGTCCTAGTTTTCTTAGGGATAAGGGAAATAAAAGTTATATTGATTTTTTTTTTTTTCAAACTCCCCTCAAAGATGAGACTCCTGAAATACATTTATGATATCCTCTTTAAAGACCTCCCAACAAGTCTGGAAAAAAGCCATGGAACAACCATTAGGGCTCGGGATTTTATCACCATTTAGAGCCCCCAGCACTTCAAGAATTTCACTCTGCCTCCAACTCACTTCTTCAAAAAGAATAGACATTTCCAAACAGTGGCGGACCCAACCTTGTGAATATGGGGGGGCCAAATTGAAAAAAAAAAAATAGGGGGCCAAAACTAAAAATAAATAAATAAATTAGGGGTAAAATTTTGGGGCTTGGAGGGGCCAGGGCCCCCCCGGCCCATATGTTGGTCCACCACTATTTCCAAATCCTTAGAAATCTCTTCTTTTCTCAACCTTTCACCATCAAATCAAGATCTTTGAATTCATCCAATAGAACCTTTTTATTCTTCTCAATGTTGTTTATAAAAAAAAAAAAATGTTGCCAAAAACTTCCTCATTCCATTTTTTTTAGATTGGTTTTCAAGGCTTTCAATTTATGTGCCAAAATAAAACTAAGGGAGCCTTGAAAGTTGTAGGACGCCCTCCATTGTTTCACCTGATCCACAAAGCCCTCTGATCATTATCACATATTCTCAAACTTAAAAAACCGACTACTCCAAACAACACAATGATACCGAAAGATTCTAGGGAGCCTCCTCTGATAAACATCTAAAAACTGTGCTCCCAATAAGGAGATAGAAGAAACCTGTCAATTCTAGACCACCCCAAAGGATCACGACTATCAAACCACGTGAAGTTCATGCCTACAAGAAGGATATCTATAAGGCCCTGATTAAAGATGAACTCGAAAAACTCCAACATGGCTAGGGAAAGATGGGTATCATTACACCTCTCACTCAGGTAGCAAATGATGTTAAAATCACCCCCAATACACCATGGCAATTCCTACCAACTAGTCAACCCCGCCAATTTGTCCTAAAGCATTTTCCTGTCTTTGTCATCATCGTGACCATAAATACCTACAAAAGCCCACTCAAAATTTTCATCGACACTTCTAAAGGAGCAAGCAATTGAAAAAGCCCCAACACATTCCTCAATCCTTTCCACCACCCTCTATCGCACATTAACAAAATCCCTCCATAGGCCCCTCTTGACCCCAAATAATACCATTCCACATTGACAACCCCATAAACTACGGACATAGCCCTAGAAAAACAAACCCCTATTTAGTTTCTTGTAAGCAGACAATGTCTCCAATCCCATAGAAGACTCCTAACCTCAACCTGTTATCCCTCTCATTCAGCCCTCTCACATTCCATGATAAAATCTTAGGATTCATTAAGAACAAGTTGAACCCCTCCCTTTTTTTTTACCTCTACTAGAATGCCCTCCCTTATCATATATATATATAATAGAGGAATCACTAAGAAGATTGCATAACATTCAAACAAGTGGCATTTTAAAATGTTTCCAAGTGTCCATTTTAAGTTAAACGGTGAGTTTAAGTTTGTGTTAAAATGTAGTAATCAACTCACTCCCTATTTCAATGCTAAATAAAAACTAAATCCCTATTTTTTCTCTCAAAAAAAAAAAAAAAACCGTTGCTATACATTGAGAAAAAAAAAAACAAACAACCGTTGCTTGCAAAAAAGAAAAACTGTACATTGCTATTCATTGATAAAAAACAAACAACGCTGCTGTACATAGGAAAAAAAAAAAAACCGCTGCAAAGCCTGCTATACATTGTTTCGAATTATTGGTAGAGACATGCTACAGGTTTTAACCATACTAGGATTCACTACTTGCAAGGGTCCTCCATTAAAACCATTTGATAAACTATTGGTTGTTCTACTCTCAAAGAGGTAACTAACTTTCTTCTTGACTTAAAAAAAAAAAAAAACTTTCTTCTTCTTTCTACATATTGTGTGTTTGTGCTGTTTTTATACGTGAAATAACATAGTTTCATAGGGCCTTTCACAATTTATACATGAATTATGTAATTCTTTACGGTACAAAATTACGGGTTAGTTTTAAAATTTGCACTTATGGATGTATGTAGTGCTGTTATTAAATCTACTAGGACCAACGATACTCAAGAAAAAAATAGAGTGCTGAAGTAAAGATTTTTTTTCTTAGAAAAAAAAAAAAAATCTTTTACTTTTGTTAAGCACTTTTTTTTTTTTTTTGGTCGTTCTATAGATGTTGAATTTAACGTTAATTTAGTCTAGGGTATCTATTTAATCCAAAAGTATGTTGCATTAACGTATCTTTATGTTTTTATGTATAAATTTTTTGTGACTGTAAATTCATTTTTTTCCTTTAATGTTTGTTTATTGAAAAAGTTTCTTGAGACATCGATCTGAATTTCGGTTTGGGTTGAGATCTGATTTTATCTTTGTTTTGTTTGTGAAATATTTGGTTGGGCGATTATTTATTTGAATGTTTTGTCTTTTGGTTTTTTTTTTTTTTTTTAATTATTCATTTGTTTGATTTGACAGATTTTTAGGCACTTTTTGTAAGTACAAGCAAAAGAAGTAAAAAATTTATTGGATTATTATATTTGAATGTTTGGTCTTTTTTTTTTTTTTTTAATTATTCATTTGTGTGATTTGTCAGATTCTTAGGCATTTTTTTGTAAGTACAGGCAAAAGAAGGAAAAAAATTATTGGATTATTACGCAGCAAAGGAACATAAATACTTTCAAAACACAAAAGAGATGTTGAGTGAAATAATTTATTTTATTTTGTTTTGTATATATATATATATCCTGTTTATTTTGCTTTGCATTTTTTAAATGTTTGAAATTATAATGGTTTTATTTATATTGAAATTTAATAAGTATCACATCAACAATATCAAAGAGTCCAACTAATTGTCTATTGATACCTTGATAATCAAAAACTAGGTTTTGTTCTTGCTGTTCATTTAATTTAAAACTACACCCATGTAAACAATGATTTAAACATGTTTTATGGGATTTTTTTAACCAATTGGTATGATTTACTCAGGTTTTTAGGCATTAAATATTGAGAAAAAGATTTTGGTTTATTTGGTATTCATTTAAAAAAAAAAAAAAAAAAAAAAAAAAAAAAAAAAAAAAAAAAAACCTCTTAATTTTGCTATGTATTTTTTTCTAAAGTTTAAAATTATATGGTTTTTATATGTATTAGAAGATGAATCAATAGGAGGAAAGCCTATAATCGAGATCATTTACAATATACGTTTACGTATTTTCATTCTTAATTATTCATAAATTTTTATTTTGTTTCTTAAATTAAATGTAGCATTCTAATACAATAATTCAAAACTTTTTTTTAAACTACTTTGCACATTATTTATTACTTTTTACACATAAGCACATGACGCAATTTCAATTAGTAAAAACCCGCGCATGACGCGGGTTATATGCTTGTTGTCATAGTTGATGGAACAAGCTATTCTCTTTAGTTCACGGTGCCCTCTGTTCAATGTCTGAGAAAGAGACCTAGGAGAACTAGTCAGAACAATGTGTTGTCGACTTGCTTCAATGGCCGTGAACAGAGCCATCATCTTAGCCTCAAACCCCTCACAGGACAACCCCACAACGTGACAGAAGATCTTTACTTTTGGAATCACCCAATCTGAGTAAATTGACTCAGGTAAAGTTGCTTCTTCAACTACAGCAAAGGGGTGGGTGTATTGACAAAGGCTCACCATCCATGATCCGTTCCTCATGATAAAGCACCATTTCGGAAGAAGAGAGCTCCTGGTCCCCGTAGCAACTAACCAAATATGTACAAACATCACATCGATAGGTTTGACCGCACTATCTAAAGCTCCTTTCCTATTCTACTACCATCCCTCACACTCTTTTCCAAAGGAGACAGAATGATCCCATGGTGTAAACCAGAGAAACATTGAGAAAGACAACCTTTCCCCATCTTTGTTGTCACGAGCCCACTCCAAAACCTTAATGACACCCACACAATCTGTCTTGTCGAAGCAAGGATTGTATCACTTGACGACCGAGTTAATTGAAGGAACACCTACTTCCATAGGCGCAACCACCCACAACCTAAACTTTGAAGTTCCGGCTCCAGGGCCACTTCCAGTAAGTTATGGGCAAGGGACGTCCTCTCCGACAATGGACAACATCAGTGGCTATGTGACAGAAGGAGACACCACAGACACGGGAATGCCTACAGGACTCCCAAACTCTACATCCCTTGAAAAGCCCAAACTCCCCTCCCAACCTCCATCATTCCGAGCGGCGTTTATCATGGGAGATGACATCGATGCTGCAAGAAGACCCGCTTGTTGTTCAACAGAGATATTACATATAATGCAGTATAGGAGACAAAATGAAGTCAAAGGGAATGAGTTAGAGACAAATAGAAAATGTACAGGAACTCAAGTAAAGGGGGAAAAAAACCCTACCATAAGGAAGTCAGGAAAAATGACAACCATCACAACTGAAATTTGGGAAGAATAAAAATTAAAAAATCTATAATTGAAACTGCCTAGCAAGACAATCAATATTAAAGCATTTACGATCAAATCCCTTTCACTTTACAGGTGTGAGGTTATAGGTAAATCAATTGAGATATCAAAACTTGCCCATTACCTTACTTAAAAGTGAAAATTTTAAATGCTATGGAGAAAATTAAACCAAGTGACTACATATGAACATTAAGGATGATCATCTGAGAAAAACTTAAAAAATGATTTTCTGTTAACTATATGATCAAAGTGAATACATATGAAGGTAGAATCTAATGCATTGCAGTCCCTTTATAGTGCAACCTTCCCAAATCAATGTTAGTTAAAGACAATCCAAACACAAAGGATGATCATCTGGAACACTTACATGATTGCATGAGCAGCAATCTGAAGCAATATCTTTTCCAATAGCTTTGAACTTCACACTTGACTTCTGCAATTGCTTAAAAGTTTTCTGCCAATCAATTTGAAAATGTAGTTGACAAGATATGGCAACAACTAGATGGCTTACTTTCTGTTAACCCTGCATTTCAAACTCAAGTCACCTCAGATTCAAACTTTACTTTCATTCAATGGAGAAGCCAATAAAGCCTTCTGGCTCAAAATGCAATACCTTTAAAGAATAGATCTTCTTTAAGAAACCATTCCCATGGCTGGTGCTTCTTCGCCAGGGATAAAACTCATTAATTTTTCAAAATTATGCTTCTCTTTCTATTATGCAGCACTTTATCGTTATCTAGTCCATATCAAACTCAAAGACACTGAAGGTTTGAAAAAGAAATTAGGAATTCCAACTTCTGAATGACCATGATGCTTTGAAGTAGCAATTGATTAGAACAAAAATCTAAAATAATCCTCATGCCATCAGTTTTATTTCAGTTACTCATTCACAGGGACATCCTCCGTATCCGCAGTTTTTTTTTTTTTTATAAGAATTTAAAAAAAGTGGTTGTTGGTAAGCAGGAGAACCCAGGCAGCACGCTGGGATGAATACGCAATTGATTCGTGGCCTGTAGTTGTGTACAACTTCATGTTTGGAGCAAGCTACTCACCCCGAAGTGGGCGGGGGCCCTTAAACCCCAAGGGTAGGGGGTGTGGATATAAGACCTCATGTTATGGTGAATTAACCTTGCATGTCACCCACAACCTATGCCCACTTCCATATTTTCAACCGCATTAATGTCCTACTTGGTTACGAGCTCGCGTTACTGAGCTCGACCCGTATCCGCAGTTTCAAGGCAATCATCATCCTCATCTGTAAAATCAGAGCCAGCATCAGAACCCACATGCATGTCCAAATCATCCTCCCCCTCCCCATCTTTCCCAACATTGTCCTCAACCGCAAAATTTCGAAAATCATTCTCCACAAACTTGCTTCTACTGTGCTCCATTTCATCTTCTCTATCTCTCCTATAATTAACCAATTCCCTGTCCAAATTTGCCTTCCTCGGGCTCAACAGGACCAAATCGGCCAGCTTCCTACGTGCTAAATACAAATCATTCGGCTCTATCAACTCACCCCTCTTATACGCCTCCCTAAGAAAAACCGTATGCAGCTTCCCATGGTTCCCCCTTGTTGAAATATAAAATATCCCCTGATGCTGAAGAAGGAACTCCTTCAACCTCTTCGGCAGATTCATTGCCAACCTGAAATGTGCAATCCTCTCCAACGTAATCTTCTTCTCCACCGTCAATGACAACAATTCATGAATTGTTGCCACGGCCCTCTTCTCCATTCGTTTCTGCGCCTCCAATGACCTCAAATCATACCCTGACACGTCCTCATAAGGCGACCAATACGGAACCCTTTGCCATTTCCACACCGCAATCCTATAATACTTGCCAATCTTAAACCCAGGTGGGAAATTCACAATAAACGAAAACCTGATATCCTCGGCATCAATCCCTTTCTCCCTATACTCTCTCTCCCTAGCTTTCTCTATCGCGCACACCGCTAAACTCTCATCCCTCTCAACAATCTCAATGTACTTATTCCTAGTCTCTCTAGCATCGAACAATCTAAAGTATTGAGGGTGATTGAGAATTACCGAGTACTCGAAATCGTCAGGCAAGCCGAACGCTTTCCTGGCAATGCGCACGTGTTCGAGGCGTAGCCGACCCGTATTGGACATCATCACAAGCTTCCGGAGGCGGGTCACGGCGTCGGGGATTTGAGCGTGGAGAGCCTGCTTTTCTTGCTCAATTTGCAAGAGGGCCTTCCGGGTCAATCGAATGTAGAGGATTCTCTGAACCGGGTGCTCGTAAATGTCGAAAACGTGAGGGAATTTGAGGACAAAAGCGCCGGACTCGTGTTGTTTGAAGCCAAGGCGGCGAGCGAGGAGGTCGAGGCGAGAGATGGGGAGGGTTTGGTTGGGCAGGGAGAGGATGAGTTCCTGGAACTTAAGGACCTTGCGGGTCTTCTTCTCGATCTCCATGTAGTTGTCGTAGCCATGGTCACGTACGCGCTCGAGCTTTTTGGGTATGGAGGTGGACTGGGACATGGGCCTGGTGGGAGGCAGGTTTGAGAGGAGGGATGGTAGTAGGGGTTTGAGGGTTGGGGTTTTGTGTTTGAAGAGATTGATGAGGAGGAACATGTTTTGGGGTTCAGGGTTTCTTAGGTTTAGGGTTTATAGGAATTGGAGAGGAGGAAAGCATTTTCCTTTAGGTTCTGGGTTTTGAGGGTTTAAGGTTATGGCTAATTTGCAGAGAGGTTTGAGAAAGAAGATACTCGTAGCAGGAAGAGGTAACGATTTATAGTTAATGCTGGGCTGGGCTGGGCTGGGCTGGGCTTAATCAACCCATCAAGGAAAGAGGTTAATAGGTTTGTAGGCCCACAAATGGTCCACAGGACCAGAGGGGAATTCATGTACAGCAAATTTTTCGTTGATGTGAATTTTGAACTAAGGTTTTATTTTGAAAATAGAAAAAAGGTAAGGTATTTTATTTTTGATAGATGAGCAATGAAATCAATGTCTACATGGAATCTGGTCGTGTTTTCAAGGGAAAAATTTACTGAAGATAATTTTTTAATGATTTTTTTGTCCTAAGCTGAAAAATAAGTACTTAAAAAACTAGTTTGATGTTATCTGAAAATAATAATTTTAAAAAATTTACTGAAGGTAAGTTTTTGTTTTGATCTTTTTTAACACTCTTATTGATGTCAAGGCATATGGACCTTAGACATCGTGACCTCTCTTCTTATTTCTTTTTTTTTCTTTTTCTTTTTCTTTTTCTTGTTCTTCTTTTTTTATTTCTTGTGAGAGGATCCGAACCTACGTGTGTGTATATAATCTCTCTATGTATGTGGTCACGTGTGTTTAAATAAAATAAAAACAAACAAGTCCTAAACTTAATTTCACATTAAGTCATAAGTCATAACTGTATAGAAAAATTACATGTCTATACAATCATCTTCAAGGAGAATTTTCCTTTCGAAACAAAAGTTTTTCTAGTTTGCTATAGACACGTACAAAAAGAACTCAAAAATGAACTTGGCATCCCCTTCGAATTATGTTCAACGACGGTCTTTCATGAAATAAAATTTATCTATTATCATCTTTGTAGTGAAATTTTTATTAATTTCTTTATAATATAAACTACAAAATGATCTAGGATCCGGATCCTCTCCTGACCATTAGAATTGGAGAGGAGCCGGTTGATGGCTTAGATCTCTTTAAAAAGATCCAAGACCAAAAAATAAGCCATGTGTTTTCAAGTTAAAAGAAAAAAAAAAAAAAAAAAAAAAAAAAAAAAAGGGGTGGCAATTTAGCTTGTGAAACAAGCCAACTGAATGCTAAAAAAAAGAAAAAAGAAAATACAAAGAAGAAGAGAAAAGAGAAAGACAAAATATTTGGTCTCCATTCACCGTGTTCTTCAATTTCGTTTCGTAACTCAGTTCCTCTTCCTACAGTTATCAACTCCGTTATATTTCATCGAGCTCGCAGGATCAAGGTATGGTTATTATATCATGTTTCATATTTTGAGGCTTGGTTTTTCTAGTTCTAATATTTCGAAAGCAACAATAAAAAATTGCATTTTTTTTTTTGTATTTAGCTTGCTTGCAGTAAAACTCCAGTTGTTATTATGCAATAGTGTGACCAACCCAATATATGTGCTAAAAAAAGAAATAAAAAAAAAAATAGGCAAGCTAAAATCTTGGAGGAAGATACAATAAGCTGAATTGTAAATAGGGACCCACTTAAGTTTTTTTTTAAAGGTTTTTTAGTCATGAAGTTTGAGATGTTTGTCTTATTCGCGTAAGATTTGAAGGAAAAAAAAAAAAAGTTTGGCTTTTAGTGGGGTGTAGCACATCATTGGTTGAAATTTGAAACCTTTAAATTGCTTTTGATGTAGGATATTGTTTGAATAAATATCAGTGAATATTATTATTTAAGAACAATTTGAATTAATGTGTATGGTTGGTAATGTAATTTATTTTAGGGATAACAATATATGGATGTCTCAATGGAAGATTTTGTGTCCCTAAATATGCCTATGAAACTTACACCATCAAAAGGCATGCAGCTTGACTCGAATGAGATTGCATATAATTTTTATAATGAGTATGTGAGAATGACAAGTTTTAGTATCAGAAAAGAGTATGTGAACAAATGTAAACTGATCAGAATTATTACTTCAAGGAGATTCGTGTGCAAGAAGGAGGGAATTCGGGGCATAAACAAGCGAGATAGTAAAACAAGGAAACCTTGAGTAGAAACAAGATGGGGTTTAGTTATTGTATATAATCGAAGGCAAATACATAGTGACTAACTTCATTGCTGAGCATAATCATATATAACCTCCTTCTCTCAACAACTGTGCACATGATGCCATTAAAACGAAAAATGTCTATAACTCAAGCTTCTGAGATTGATTTGGCATATGAATCAGGTTTAAGACTAAAGGGTTCTTATCAGCTTTTGAGTAATTAAGCAAGTTGGTGAAGGTGATAACCTTAGTTTTACCAAACAAGATCATAAGAACTATCTACGCAATAAGTGACAAAGAGCCTTGAAGTTTGGAAAAGCTGCTAGTTTAGAAAGATATTTCAGGGGTCAACTTAAAGAAAATCATTCATATTATTATGCTTTTCAAATGGATGTTGAAGAGTTGATTACTAATATCTTCTAGGCTGATGCAAGAATGATCATTGATTATGGCCACTTTGGTGATGCAATAACGTTTGATCCAACGTATAGCACAAATAAAGATGCAAGGCTACTTGGTGTATTTTTGGGACTCAATCACCATAGAGAGAATGTTGTATTTGGAGCTATTCTATTATTTGATGAAACAATAGAGCCTTTTGTATGGTTATTTGAGACCTTCCTAGAAATAATGTCCGGAAAGAAACCAATTACTATTTTCACTTATCAAAATGCATCATTGTTAGCTGCTATTAAGGAAGTGATGCCTAAAACGTATCATGCGTTGTGTAGCTGGCATATGTGGCTGAATGCTAATTGGCACTTAGGCTATTTACTTAAAGGTGGGTCCCGATTTAATAAAGACTTCTTAGCATGTGTCTATGAATATAATGATGAAAATAACTTTTTATCTGCTTGGAATATCATGTTGGAAAAATACGATGCTCGTGAAAATAAATGGCTAGTAGATATATTTAAATTGAAAGAAAAATGGGCCCAAGCATATATAAAGAGGACATTCATGGCAAAAATAAGGAGTAGACAACTAAATGAGAGATTTAATTATGACTTGAAGAATTGCTTGCGTATTGATCTCAATATACTAGAATTTTTCACTTATATTGAAAGAGTTGTCAAACAAAAATGTGATAAGGAGTTAGAAGCAAAATACAACTCTAGACAAAAATTACCAAGATTGAATCTCAAGAGCTCACCTATTCTGAATCAAGTAACAAAATTGTACATGCCTATGGTATTTGAGTTATTTCAAAATGAAGTTGAAGAGGTACCGCCACTCTCCATTATCAACCACAATGCAAGTCAAGCAACACATACATATGTTGTTAGAGTTTTCAATGGACATGGAAAATACAAAATCATGTGGAATCCATTAGATCAAACTTTGTCTTGAAGTTGTAGAAAGTTTGAGACATTGGTATTTTGTGTCGACATGCTCTAAAAATTCTTGATGTATTGGATATCAAGTTGATTCCTGACAGATATATTACAAAGAGATGGAGAAGAGACGCAAAAGATGAGAATGCAAAACATTTCACAAAGAATAGCATTGAGTCAGATATTCGATTGGAATGTGCAGATAGGTATCAAGCATTGTGTCCTAAATATATTCAATTGGTGAATGAGGCATCTGAACTGAAGAAGGCTTTAATATTCTAAACGCGATTGTTATAGATTTGAAGAAAAGACTTTTTGATGCAAAGAATTGCCATGCTAATGCAAAAGAAGATAATATTAGGCTTTCGGCTAATATTGTGGACAAAGAAGATTAATCATGTGTTTCAGTCACGGTAAGACCAAAAGGAATAAAGAAAAAAAATAGACTTATCATAATAAGAAACGTCAACCAAAATCATGGATGGAAAATGTGAGGAAACCAAAAGAAGGCACATCAAAGAATCAAACAAAAGAAATAAAAGTGTCAAAGGTAATCTACTAAATTATCATTATTGACTTCCCATGTTCAACTTTATTATCTTACTAAACGCATATGATTTTTACAGGGTATAGAAGCACATGACTGTATGACACAAAAAAGTAACGATGATATCACATATACTCATATTTCAAACTTTACCCAAATATCTAAGGTAATATATTCATAAACATATTTTTAATTACAAAGTTGCATAATTGACTTATTTAGTTGATCTACAGCTGAGTTTATCATAAATTCAATTATGCCTTGTTTTCTTTGTGATTTTTTTTTAATTATTTTCTTTCTTGATACTTGCATCTCGGAGTTTCTTTAATCCAAACTTTATACAAGAGGAAACAACTAAATAAGTTCAAAAAAATAAAAGTATATTATTTTCTGACTGAGAACAATGCAACTAAAAATAAACCTGAATTATTAATATTATATTCTGAATTTGTGTTTTAAATTCTTCTAGGATCTCAGGGGTCTCATGAATTAAGGAACATGGTGAAAGGTCTAGAAGCTTGGTGGTTATATGTTGTTGATTTTATTTGATGATGGTTGATATTGTATCAATTTGTTATGTTAAGATGGTTTATACCTTAAGAATTTTTGGATATACGTGTATGTGGTTGGGGTAAATGTTTTGGATAAGTGCAACTTTCAATTTGTTACACTGTGATTTGTTGGTTTCCTCACTTGAATTTTTTTGGTGAGTGTTTTGCACAATGACAATTAGGAAATGTCTTATAAGCTGTGTCAAAATTTTTCATTGACACGTGATCGGTGGTGGCATTGAGTGAAGTTCAGATACAGAGCATAAGAAGCCCAATACTATGAGAGTTTGTTAAGTCTTGAAACAGAGACATTTTGCTAGAAACCCACTAAATGCTCTTCTTGAAATGTAACCTATAAAACTCGCATTGAAAACAACCAAACCCCGACATATTTCATCACAATTTGCCACTATGTTCATTCATACATAGAAAAGATTATAGCTTTAGAGTTTGCTTGCCAATTGAACTCTCTGTTTGTTGGGTGTATTTTGGTACTCAAAATACTGGCCACCCGATCCAACCAAATCATTGGATCTTCCTTTGAAATTTTAGGGAATCAAATTTGATTTGTCGATTAGGGTTGTGTTGGGCGTGTACCTCGTAGTAGTTCACAGAGAATCGGGAAAGAACTTTTGACAGGGTTTCCATCAAAGATGGTCATTGGTCTGCCAAGTTTAGTTCATCCCGTTCTACCGAGTCTCTAACTCCTTAAGAAGCAAAAATCTCTCTCTCTCTCTCTCTGGCTCTCATGGCGACTACAGTGAAAATGGTCGATAAGATCCACCAAATCGTGCTGCTCAAGCAAGTCGTGCAGCGGTGGAAACACATGAGCCTCCAGTTTCAGACCGACCTGTCCTGAACCTCGTCGGGTTATCTCGCGATGTATGTTGGCCAGGAAGACAAGTATTTCATGATCCCCACCCGGTTCCTGAACCTCTCGGTGTTTGTAGGTTTGCTGGAGAAAGCCGAGGAAGTGTTTGAGTTTCAAGGAAATGGCGGTGCGGTTCTACCCTGCGAAGCTGGGTTTTTCACATAAGTTTTGAAGATTTTGGAGAGAGATGAGGGTTTGCTGGTGGCGGAGGCTGAATTTGGGGGGAGGGAGGAGGGTTTCAGTGGGAGAGGGAAAAATGGAAGAAATGGGTGACAGGAATCTAGGGTGACAGGCGTTGGATGGGTTTAACTTCGATTTTTCTTTTTCCTTTTCTTTTTCTTTAGAACACGTGGCTTATTTTTTTGCCTTAGATCTCTTTAAAGGGATCCAAGCCGTCAACCAGCTCCTCTCCAGTTAATTAGAAACTCATCTTCCATTCTAGTACATAGTAAAGTTTTTACAAGTTTTATAGCAGTAAAAGTTCGTTCAGTAGTAGTAGTAAAAACAATTAGAGTCAACACTAGATGAATCAACATGTCGATCAAATTATAAATCTTTAACTTTCCCAAAATTCTTAATCCTCTGTATAACTCAAATAAAATGGATATATTTTGAAAATCTAAATGTTTTGGCACATCAAGCTCATAATACTACAATTGAAATTTCAAATAGATTTTTTTTTTGCTCAATGAAATTTTGCGGATAAAACTTCACATCTAAATTGTATATATCATCAATCTTAAATAATTTGTATATATTAAGGCTTAAAACGACGCTAAGAATAAAAAGTCAACTGAATGCTCACTAAATATATTATTTAGTTCTTGCAATTTAGAAGTATATTGCAGTTAGGGCTGTAAATGAACTAAGTCGAGCCGAGTTCAAGCTTTTTTGGACCTGCTCGAATTTTTTTTAGTGTGTTTAAACTCGGCTCGAGAGCTCAAAATTTTTTAGAATTTCTGTTCGAGGCTTGGCTCATTAAGGGTTTTTAAGGTTCAAACTCGTTACCTATTTCTAAAATGAACGAGCTCGAGCCAAGCCCAAGCTCGAGCTTAGTTTTTTCCTTTGTTTTTGAAATCCCAAACAGAGAGCAATATTGCAATAGAGAGAAAATAATAATAATAATAATAACAAGGAAACACAAAATCGTCTGTGAAATGACCAAAAAAAAAAAATGAAGTGTTTTTAACAAAAAATTATTAAATTAAAAACAAAAATATCAAATCTACAACAACGAACATTAATAAGAAAATATTGCCCTTGTAAAAGAAAAAAATGGAATAGGGTGTGAAACATTTATAGAGATCGGCCATTGGAGACAAGAGGGCTTTAACCAGCTCCGGCCTCTTCTTTCTTGATCTCTGCTGAAAACCCATACCCAAAAACCCATCTTCTTCTTCTTCTTCTAATTTTTGTGTCTCTCTCTCTCACGGATCAACTCTCTCTCACTCAATCTGGTGTGTGTGCGACAAAAGAACGGAGAGGGAGATAAGAAGAAGAAAGAAAGAAAATAGAAAAAGAAAAGAGAGAGAAAAGGAAAGGTGGAGAGGCGTGAGGTTAAGGGGAGAAAATATCTACCCAAAACAATCCACAACCACACACGTGGCTGTGAATAAGACCAAGCCTTGGTCTTATTTTATTATTAGCCTCAATCCTTTTTAAATTGTAATTTTGCCCCATCTTATTTTATATCACTACAACTTAATCCTTAAAATTAATTATTTACCATACTAATGCTATTAAATTTACTACTTAAATCTAACTCTACTTATTAATTATATGTGTGTGTGTGTGTGTGTGTGTGTGTGTGTGTGTGTGTGTGTGAACGAGCCCATCGAGCCGAGTCAAATTTCTACGAGCTTTGTTCACGATCATACCCCGAGCCGAGCCGAGTTTTGGCATGTTCAGCTCGTTTATTAAATGAGTTTAAAAAAATGTTTAAGCTCTGTTCATTTAATAAATAAACCGATCCCGAACCGAGTTTAAGTATACTCACGAGTAGCTCTGCTCGCTTACATCCCTAATTGTAGTAATAAATACATCAATTCTAAAATGATGCTCTGCTGTTATCGAAGATTCTTCATTTTGGTGACATGATCTACCTCAAGCTCTACTGTAACAAGCACTCAAATGAGGAACATCAATTTCATATTTTTCATAAAATGATTTAATAGTATCAAGAAGAGGCTCTCCCTCTTAATTTCTCAAATTCTTAAAAGGTAATTTTGTAGTTGATATTGCGTTCATGGCATTTAAAATCCCTTGAGAATTTTTTTGCAAAGCTTGGCAAAAAGAATTAGTGAATCCCATAATCTATTTCATTAATGCAGATTTAAAAAAAAAAAATGTTAATACCATATAAGTTGCTTCAGCATCACAACACTTAGAATAGTTAACTTCCTATTTTGAGATAGTGTCTAGAACTGAGTAATTTCACTAAACGTTCTTTTAAAGTTACAAACAAATTGAAAATGAGAAGACTATTGAGCATCTCCACCCGGTTGCAAAGTATCAATTTGTTTTATCCCTCTTCTAGTCTCAATTTCATTAGAACCAATCATACTTTCAATCTCAACAATTTAAGTTGATTGCAATTCATCATTATTTTTCGAAGAACCAACAACAATATTAACAATAGAGGTCAAATGGATAAAGAACTGATGAACAAATTTTGAGATAGGCTAACTTTCTATAGTCAGTTTATAGTACATTTTGATGTGCCGTATGTGGCACTTTTTGAGAACAATTCATAGATATGTATATTGAGTATGTAATAAATGTGTTAATGTTTAAAGTTATATAAAAGATCCGATGTGTTTATTGAGATGAGTTTGTAGAGTCAAAAGAAAAGAAAAAAATTATTCATGATTATTTTCCGCTATGATATCTCTCATTTTATATCACATAGTAGCGTCATATAAAAAATCAAGATATTTTTCACTTATGACTTGTTTATGAGTCGGGGCGTTATAGAACCCCTTCCTTTTTCATCTTTTGAAATCACAACTTATTATAACATATTAACTTCTTAACATTCCATAGAATCTCAAAATGACAATTAAATCAATAACAACATCTAACTAAATCATAATATCAACTATAGTTCATGGAGATAATTATGTGAAAACTTATCATTGGAGCGATTCTTTGTGATTTCTCCTTCCTCACACCCTCCTTGCACAAACCTCTCACTTTCTTGCTCAAGATTACTCTATAACTCAGTAAAAATCAATCCCTTCCAAGCATTTCAGTCTACTAAATGAAGAGAAGCAAAACGACTTTTGCTTTTCAGTTGGTGTGTCTTAAATAGATGAATTTCTTTGATTACTTTTCATCTCGTTCGAACAAGATTAAAGTTCGTTTGAACAAACTTGCATTAAATGCACGTCAAGTCAGCATCTCACCTTGCCTAACCCCACACGTTGAGTGACAAGTGGAGATGCAATGTCATTTGAACGAGATTTTATTTCATTTGAACAAGAGTACTGTGTTTGTTTGCTTTTCTCGCGCGTTTCTCCTCTGACACGTGTAGATGCTAATCTTTCGAACGAGATTGCATTTCGTTCAAATCAGAGTGTGTTTGTTTGATTTTCCCAGTGAGTCCTCAACTAACACATGGAAGATGCGATGTCTTTTGAATGAGATCTTGTTTCATTTGAACGAGATTATGTTTGTTTGTTTTTCTCGTGCGTCCTTATTAACACGTGAAAGATGCCTTTTTGTTCGAACCAGGCCCTGTTGGTTCCAACAAAACCTTCTAGTTCTAAATTTCTTCCATGTTTTCGTCCCTTTTTTTCACACCAATTTGATCTAACGCCTACGAGATTTGCCGTATTTAAACTACCATCGCTCGTGACATGTATTTTACTCATTTCTATTAAGTTTTTTGGATTCTAAAAATTTCTATTTTATTCTTAGGCATTACATAAGGTGCCGTGTTCGAACGAAGTTGATTCTGATTCGAGTGAGAAGGAATCTCCATGTGTCGCTGAGGCTAGAGGAGGATGAAAGCTTAAAGAAAACTTCACAGAAATAAGTGTATATCCGATTTTCTCCATTTGGTTGTTGAGTTTTGTTGAATATTAGTTAATATTGAGGAGTTTAATTGGTTGTTGTGGTTGATTTTGGAGCTTGGTGAAGAAAAGTTTAAATATTGTGATGTTAAGGTTTGATGGTAAGTTGAAATTTGTGGGTTATGATTTTGAGTTGATGAAATGGGATTTCAGTAGTGTACTTGGTTAATTGGTTGAGTGTTGATATTGTGGTTGTGTGTGTTGTTTTGGAGAAAATGAGTTAAGTGTGAAATTAGGGTTTGATTAAAAAGGTTGGATTTTGGTATTATAAATTGGTGTTTTAATGTTATATATTGGTTAATTTTGAATTGCATAATGTGGATGAAGGGTTTGGTGTTAGAGGAATTCAAATTTAGAAAGGTTTTTACATAGAAAATTTGATTGCAGTAGGTTATCGTTCGAACAGTACATGGTTATGTTCGAACGAGACTGTTACAGCGAGATTGGCATAGAATTCCTTGTTCGAACCTGCGTTCGAACAAGACCGCTCAGAATTGAATAGTGAGGAATTTTTTAAGATAGAAAAACTTTAGAGTTTTAAATGAGATAGGTTTCATAAGAGAGTTTGGAGAAGGATTTAAATTAAAAATAAGACTTCGAATTTTATGAATTTATAACCACGACTAACAGTACAATATAAATGGCAAGCAATGAACACCACGCTACAGAAATCCAGTGACGAGGAATTTAAGCTAATAGTAATAAGTAAAATTATCTCACGAGTAGATAAAAGATTTTATCACATGATTGATTGCTTGAGTTTGCAAATGAAATAAATAGATATTGTTTTCTTCGAATATAGAAGCGTATGATTTCTTAAATGTTGTGAGCTAAAATGCATCTTTTTAAATGTCTTGTGCTATGAAATACTATGATTTAACCATGTTGAGATATGAAAGTATGTCATGCAAGCTAGTTTTAAGAAAACATGTTAATCGGAATAATTTAAGATTAATAAAAATCATTCATATATGGGTACCTATGATAGGGTTTTCAGAACGATGATTGATAATATGATGTTATGCTATGCAGTATGGAGTTTTAGCTAATATAGCGATGTTTTCATGCGAAATATCATAATGCTTTTATCGTTCAACATCGATTATAATGCTTCATGTTATGATTTATGATGTACTATATATATATGTTAAAGATAGTTTCATGAAGGAATAGACTTACCAGGATATATAGTTTACGATCGAAAAGTTATTTTTTCAGGAATAGTTTTACGTAAGATATTTTACGAAAAGTAGATTTTCCACGAAAGATATAGTTTCTCAGACACAACATTCCAATCAAGCAGGCATTACAAAGATAAAAAGAAAAACACATTTGACATAAGAGACCCTAAAATTTAGACAAAAGTCGGAACAAAAACGGTAGAACAATACTTCCCCCCATGTCCATCTTGTTCACCTCTATAGGTTTAATAACACTAACAAACACATTTTGACGATGAGAGAGAGAGAGCTGAGCAAACCCCACGGGTCGGCCGAGTCAATACCCGAACCACCCAAAATCCCCTCCCCCAGCTGCGGTTCGTTCTTGACTCGAAACCCTTGCGAGAATTTTTTTTATGTCAACCTCCTCTCCTTCACTATATCCATTCATTCTATCATCTCCTCCTATACTTGTTCATATACGATCTTTCTTTTCTTCAAACAAAACAAAAAGAACAAAAAAAGAAAAAAAAAAAGAAAAAAGAGTAAACTAAGCTCATCACTGCATTTATGTTACTTTAAGGGCGGCTTTGATCTTCTGAATGGTGCAGGAGATGAGATTGTTAACAGTCTCCACTGACTCCACGGTTAGCTTGGCGGTTGGTTGGCTATCCAGTAATATTTGAAATCCAACCGTAAGTAAGCATCTGCCTCCATCACGGACATTATCGCCTGCCTTTACCATTGCCCCATTGCAGTCGCTGGACTGCTCATCGGGAAGAATTGCAAATCCTGATGGTAGGAGAGCCACATAGGCAGAATCTCCACCCCCCATCACCACATTCATAGATGGTATGTCAACTGGCGCATAAACAACCAATGAGCCAGTTGCATCTGTCCATGTCTCTTGCAATATCAGCATGCTGCTCTCATTCGCATTAATCGGCTGCAAAGTCACATGTATAGTAGGTCAGAAAAAGAAAAGCGAAAACAAATGATAATATGGTGAAGAGAAATGATTACTTACACTTCCACGAAGGAGAGAAACACAGTTGCCATGTTTGTGGCCTTTGGCAATATGGATCATCTCTTGTATTGGCCTACCAGTAGATAAAATGTCCCACTCGCTCCTCAACCGGTCATCTCGCAAGAAATCAAACAGTCTCTGCTGTGGTACAGGCATCCAAACAGAAGTTGCAGCACTCAACACGATCCCAGGAGGTTCGCCGGGGTCATCCAAATTCTTCCTGGTCATAACTCTCACGTCTTCGCCCACATTTCCAACACGGAGATTGTCCCACTTACGAGCAGTTGAAGCACAAACCCCAGAACAGAAGTTATCAGTCATGCGCTGTGCCAGCTGTAACATACTCGTCCTACCAGCCAGATTTAGCGCTGTTGAAGAATGGTACGTATTAGCGTGTGAAAATTAACCAAACTTATGAGTGAAAGAATGATCAGGCAGAGAAAGAGACCTGTGTGATCTTCTTTAGGAAGAGAGGATGGCACGAGGCTTGCCAAGAACTCACATTGCCTTTGGAGGGCGGAAACCCACCTCTGCGCACCAAATCCCATGCCAACACTAATAAATGGCCGGTAGAGTGGGTCGATACCACTCTCATCATATTCTGAATGTTCTACCCACGTAACCTGCATTGCACCTAACATCTATCAGAAACCATTTACTTATAAACCAAACTTAAAAGTCCATAGACTACATTTATCTCGACAGAGAATAGTTCCTGAAATAACTGTTTGCAAAAGGATTAGTCCAATTAAGCTTCATTCGTCCTGATGAACACATTAATATAAAGATTGTAAAAAACTTGTTGTCACTTCAGTTAACTTTGTGGAAAAGGTTCTTTCAACATGTATAGTTAAATTCTTTTCTCACTCATACAAAAGGGATTTAGGAAGAGGGGTGGAAGGTGAAGATGATATTTAAACCCATTTAAACCAGGAGCGTCTTCTATTCCCTGGACATGTTTTTCATAGGATCAAGTGTTGGAAAGCCAAAATTATAGTTCAAATACAAGATAACTGTATGGTATTCAAGAATTCAATCAAAACCCTCAATCTTAATTAATTAAGAAATTTGAAACCAACTTTGAGTTGGTTCCTGCATAAATGTCAGCCAGATGGTGCACAATATTGGCACACTTGTGAGTTTACCAAATAGTCCCTTATCATTGTTTTGGTGCAGAAGAAAAGACTATAAATATCACGTTGAGAAGAAATGGAACAAGAAAAATATAACACCACCATGTGAGAAGAAAAGAAAGGGGGAGAGAAGGGGGGGGGGGGGGGAGAGGGACGGAAAGATATTAAAATACAATTAGAGTAAAGATAATACTATCTAGAGAAGGTAGAAATGAAATCCAAGGCCATCGTAAATCAATATAGCAATATAGAGAAAAATCAAGCGCCACTGCCAGCAAGATAAAGAAACATTACTTCCTAGATGTTACAAAATATAGGCATTCAAAAAGCTGGACAAGGTCTCATGGAATTTTATTAATTATTAAAATGGAAGCTACAATTTTATTATGATAACAAGAGCCCTTATCACATTGGATGGATTCCAATAAACTACAATATAAGACTGGATCCAGGTCATACAGTCTCGTGGAAATAAAATATAGCACTAAGAGAGAGGAAGAGTTAGGAATAGAAGCATCAAATATAAAGTTCATAGAAAAAAGATTGAAAGTTCCAAGGTTAATTGCACACATAGTTTCTCAAATATCATATATACAAGAGGTTAAAAGAGTATAAGAGCCTTAAACTAATAGTAAACTTTGATCGGTGCCCTTGACTTGCTCATCTCAAAGAGCAGCAGTAGACTAATCAAGTACAGACTATAACCAATGTCAGCATTGAAGTTCGAATGGTATAAAATAATAATACTGAGGAAGCATCTTCTTCAATAAAATACTAATAAAAGGTCCAGAGTCTTAGGTAAAACCCTATTATATTTCATAAACAGCAGACCCATTAAAGATAGCAAAATTTAGTGAGTGATAGAAAACAGAAGTTAAACACTTGGAAGCACAAGTCAAGGGTGGGTTGGGACTGGGACTCCAAGAGCCCATAATTTCACCTTGACGTAGTGTCAACTAAACTCAAAAAATGCTTTCAACACCCTCATTAAATATGCATAGTGTAATATACCAATCCAGGAAAGCACAATAAACATCCCAGAAAACAAGAAAAGATTGCATGTAACGCTATGAATAACAAGTAATCCACATTTACAATTACCTTGGAGTAACCGTTGGGCATATCTTGCACGACAAAGCCAGAAGGAAGTCTCCTACAGTTCACCAAGGGGTTTGCTTTAGTACCTTCTTGGCTAATGTCAAGTGAAACATCAACCACAGCCCACACACCCTCCGCCTGCTGCTTGCAGAACCGGAGGAACTTTAACTGACGAACAGGGACCAATGGTGAAAGAACTTGAAGCTCCGCATGCATCTACAATGTAAGATCTTAATGAGTTAAAGTTCATCAGCCAGAGGAAGGAAAAAAACAGACAGCTGAGAAACATACCACATGAAGAGCACCATTTCTGATTCCAGTCATGCCACTTGATATCAAATCAATGGTGGCAGCTCTAGCAATCATGCATGGAAACATTTGTTTCCATTGAGCCTGTTTCAATGGAAAGCAAACAAAACCAATATTTATTTCTAGATTCAATAGCCAATATAATGAATAGAAAATTGCAGCAACACTTCTAGCACAAAAACAGAAGAAAAAAAAAAAAAAAAATGGTGCTCCAGCCTATACAAAAATGATATCGAATATCTTCATGGTCTACTGCAATGTAGATAAAATTTAAGAACAATATTCGGAAGAAAATTTATTTTTCTCCCACAATGAAATTTCTATAATTATGATATCATTGTAATGAAGTAACAACCAGGAAAAAAAATCATATTCTTGCAGAAAATAAATAATACCAATAAAATCACTAAAAGCTCCATCAAGGCACAGAGGGTTAGATAGCATACCTCATCCATCAATGCGTCCACAAGATTCAAGCTGTTGATCATCACCATCCCAGTATACCTTGTGGCCTCGGTTACAAAACCAATCGGTTTTGTGCCAATACAAGGAGAAAATGTCCTTGTATATTGCTCAAGGTTCAGTATTTCCTTCCCTCCATCGAAACTTTTGGTCCAAAGGGGGCTATCTGTCTGCGCCATCTTAATTAATTCATCCATAGCCGTCAAAGCAAGATTTACAAACATTGATCTATCAATTGCTACTTCATGGCCCATCAATCCCATTGGAGGCTTACTTAGTGGCATTGCAGCCCCATCTCCCAGATCAAGTCCCATTGGCAATGGGGTGCCTATAGAGCTTAAACCACCAATCCCATTTCTTCCTACAACAAGTTCCAAACTGGAGTTTGAGCTCGGGATAGGAATGGGAGCGGCCATGGACGAGATCGGCCTCCCCAAGAACTTGTTTGCCAAAGTGCATACACGGTTTAATTCGTCCTTCAATCGAGCATTCTCAATCCTAAGTTGGTGCTCCTCAAATGATATTTGACCAGGTATGGCAGGGCCACCACAACTGTTGCATGCTGGATTTGCCATAGCAGCCCTCAATGCATCGTTATCATTTTTAAGCTTATCATATTCTTGTTTAAGAATTATGTGATCGTGGCGTTCCAATTGGGTCTGATTCAAATTAATCATTTTTCATTTCCGTAAGTCCATAATACAAAACCTATCAGACAAAAATACATAATAAATATGGATTAAAACCAATATATATACAAATTTACCTTCATCTGAGTTCGCCTATTTTGAAACCAAAATTTGATTTGCTTGGTCTCCAAGCCAAGCCTTCTGCTTAATTCCAATCTTTGTTTCTCATCAGGATGGGGACACTCCTTAAAGAAACTACACCAAAATAAATAAAATAAAATAAAATAAAACATAAACAAACCCTTGATCATATTGACTAAGCACTACATAGAGATGTAAAATCATACGCTTCAAGCTCTTGAATCTGCCGTGGAGTGTGTCTATGGTACTTCTTCTTCGGCCGTTGATCGTCGCCAGCGTCCTGATCATCGCCTGATGCGCCTTCAACATTATCACTTCCAGACCTGCTCTCATACCCATCATTCCTCATCCTCACCATCATACTAGGATCAAAGTTTTCCTGAATTAGACCCATCTCACCATGGCCCTCCATTTTAGTTGGCTGCACAAAAATACAAATATTGAGAACAAGATACAAAATCTTAACCAATATAAATAAATAAGTAAACATGAATCAAGAAGAAAAGTGTTTACGATGGATAGAGTGAGGGTGGAGGAACCGTGCATTGAACTGGGAACAGAAGTAGGAGTGAGAAGGGGTGACTGAGCAATGGCACCACCGGGCATGTTTTGATTCTCTCTTTTTTATCAGATTGAGCTAAAACTGACAATTACACTCTCAGCAGAAACATAAATATTAAAAAAAAAAAAAAAAAAGAAAAAAAAAAAAAAGAAAGAAAGAAAGAAAGAAGAAAAAAAGAAAAAGAAGAAGAAGCTGTTTTCTTGTCAACGCCCATGCATGATCCAAGCTTCTCTCTCTTTCTCTCTCTCTCTAGAGAAGCTGTATCAGAAAGAGGAAGAAGACAAGGAAAGGCCTTTTTTCTTTTTTGTCCTAATTCCCAGTACGCAAGCCCCTCTCTCTCTCTCTCTCTGACATACCCACAAAAGCAAATCGCTGGAAAACCATGGAAGACTGTCAAGTATGAAATAAACCTTTAAGTTTCCATCTTTTCGCGGATCATCTTGACAGATTGTTTGTCAGCAGCGAAAGGAGAAAACCTAATGGGGCTCAAAAGGATGTTAGAGAAAGAGAAATGTGAGAAAGCTTATATCACATTCACACTCTCTATTGACTTTTCAAACCCATTATACCGAATCCAAGCAAAAAGACCCAGTTGACCCCCCCTCCCCCTACTCTCTCTCTCTCTCTCTCTGACACCATAAAAATAAAAAGGAAGAAAACCTAAACCCAATACGGCGAATTTGACAGTGAGCCAAAAGGCCAATGCAAAAAAAAAAAAAAGGTACAACAGATTTTCAGATTCTCTCTCTCACACTCTCTCTCTCTCTCTCTCTCTCTCTCTGTGGGATCTGTGGAAGAGAAAAAGACAGAAAAAAATACATACAGAAGCTATTAAATAAATGTGTTGAAAACATATAGTAAAAAAAAAAAAAGAGTTGGGAGCTGACTTTTTACAATGGCTCAAACTCTCAGAGAGCAAACCAAAGAGTCAATAGGGTTTTCCTTTGTTTTTCTTTTCTTTTCTTTTTTTTAAATACAAAAACCCTTTCAAAGCCTCGATGGAATCAAACCCCAAAACCCTTCAGACTCCTCCACCGTCTTTTCCTCTTCTTCTACACGCACAAATTTCTCCAAAACCCTCTTCAATGCTTCTTTCTTTGGATTGAAGAAATATATAAGAGAGAGTGAGAGCCGGGTTTGTGGGTCCACTTATGAGAACTCGGGTTCGTGATGTCCGCCCTTATACACTGATTCCACGCGGTAAGCGCACGCGCGCGCGTGGCACCGTATTTCTTGTCATTGTCTAGGCGGGTCGGTAACTTATAAAATTAGGTGTAAGCGTAATCAATTCGACTTGTGCGCAGCAGACTCAGGGCAGCCAATTAAAACGTGACAACGCTGAATATTGAGGACGCCATAGTCATTTGGTAATAGTTTTAAGGGTAGTTTAGTACTTCGGATTGAGTTAAAGGCTGTATGGGTTTATGACATCACCGCTTTTTACATAACCGGATTTTCCTCAAATTTTCACCGTCTCTCTCTCTTTCTGATAAATAATCGTCTATTTACGTAGCAATTTTAAAAATCATAAACGTTGTTTTTTATTTTTTATTTTTTTTAAAGAATAAACGTTGTTTTTAATTAAATAGATTAAATTAAAATTTGAAATTTCAATATTTATGCTAATTATTAATTTAATTTTTACTCTAATTTGATAATATTTTTTAAGGTATAAATACAATTTTTTTTTTTTTGTTTCTGTTAATTATTAGATTTTTAACTATTTTTTTTTCCTAAAATCACCAATTTACCTAAGCCTGTGTAACTTATTAAGGAATTTCTTAAAAAATATATCATTTTAATACTTTGATTCTTTTTTTTTTTCCTTTCTTGTGCTGGCCTTGTGGCGTGTGTTAACTAGTGGGATATTTGTACTTAAACGTAAAGAGCGGTTTAAACGTTGTTCATGTAATGTTTGTGTGTTGTTTAAATAGCTGTTTTAAGTCAGATTTTTCTGGCTTAGAGTGTATGGGGTCTTGTACCTCTATTCACTGTAATTGCCTTCGGACGTTCTTCAATAATATGGTGACTCATGTTATATGTTAAAAAAAAAAAAAAAAAACTAGTGGGATATTTATGTAATGTTAGCCTTTTAATCCTTCCCTCTTAAGCCTCTAATAGGATTCTATTTATTTCAAATTAAATAGATACTATCAATTTTATAATTAGGATTTAAAGTTGATGCATTTAATGGTGTACATAATTTCACATTATTTAAAGTTCTAAAAGACATATTAATATTGACTTCATATACATCATTAGATATATCAACTTTCAAGAACAGAGCCAGAAACTCTTATGGGCAAGGACCAGGGTAAAAAATAAAATAAAATAAAAAAATTGTTGGTATGGGCTAGTAGGCTAATTTTTTTTTTTAAAAAAAAAAAAAAATTGAAAGGGGGCCATGGCCTATTCCGGCCTCCCTTAAGTCCGTTCCCACCAACTTCAAATCTTGACATGTCATTTAAAATGAATAGTCTCCATTTCATTAAATAAAACAGAAAGAATCCTATTCGCTTAAATGTTTAGATGGCAAGAGTTTTATAGACTCAAAACTCTTCGATAACACTAAAGCAAATTACTTAATCGCTAAGATTAAGCTCCTTTTGAACAATTTCCAATTTTGGACAGTGGGTCATGTTCCTAGGCTAACTAATAATGCGGCGCATAATTAGCTCGTTAACATGGCTCTTACCCATTCTTTGTCTCATGTTTGGTTGGACACATACCCGGATTGTATTGCTTCGATTGTATTTGGTATTTTTATTTTTTTTTTTGACAGATTCGATTGTATTTGTTGAGCAAGTTCTTTTTGGAATTCTTTTAATGAGATGATATTCTTTTATATATATATATGTAGATATATTGATATGCATTAATGTAACATATATGTTGAATAGATTTCTGTTACTCTTAAGAGTAGTTTAATTAATAAAGAATAAATTTGGTGAGAAAAAGTATGGAGAGTTTCGTATAGCAGAAAATACGGGATTCTCATAAACATTAGCAGATTACCTTGTTTTGGCATGATCGAGGTTAGCTAAACAATTCAAAATAACGTCACTGTATATATTCCCTGTAGCCTAATTGAGATGAATATATGGGTTGCTACATTCTTCTAAGATTGATCATTGACGTGACATCTCAAAGTTACGTGTAATATTTTTCTGTTTGAGCAAAGGAATACGTCATCCACTTTTGATCCTAAACTATTCAATTTTCAATGTATGATATCATGAGAGCATCCCAATGATAGTCATTTTTGCATTTTTAGCTAAAATAGCTAAAGAAAATGGTTAAAAAACACATTCATCCAAGTATGCGAAGCCAAATGCAAAATGCGATGGCGGGATACTGTTCATAAACACATAAATCATTTTTTCTTAACGGCAGACGCATTCGACCTCCTTTTAAATGAAGCAATCGACCTTCACACTCAAGTAGTTGACCACCACCGGAATCTAGTCAGTGTCCGAATCCGACAACGTTTGGTCACTGTCGCCAAATTCCTGTCACCAGAATACAACCACCTTCGCCGAAATTCGGCCAACCCAAATTCCAACGAAACTGTTCGAATTTTGGCTTTTATTTCGGATTTCGACAATAGTAGCCGGAATCCTATGAAAGTGGCCGAAATCCTACTGGTCAGTTATGAAATCGCGTCACCGGTGATTTTTAAATTATTTTACATTAATATTTATATGTTGTGAATAAAAAATTGATTTTTATAAGTTAAATGATTGAATAAAAATATAAAAAAAAAAAATATTTATAATTTTTCATACTTACCAAACACTAAAAAATGTCTTAAAAAATGACTTTTCTAAAATAATTTTAGAACAAAAATCATTTTACTTCGAAACAAAACATTAATGTGTGCATGTGATAATCCCTAGCCAGCCTCTCCGGTTCTGGAAACACCTTTACTAGGCTAAAACCCCAAATTCACCCTCCACTATCTTCACTTTGCTCTGCCATTGACGCCCTCCTCGCTATTCGCTAACAAAAGTGATCACGTAGGTGCCTCACACGCCACACCCAGCAACGATCAACTCTCTCACTTCCCATTTTACCCCTAACGCGGCCTCCTATTTACTCCTCAAGGCCCCGTTCAACCAAGCCCTAACCCTAGAGTTCCTCAATTGGGCCAAACCCCACCACTTCTTCAGCTTTCATTGCAAGTGCCTCTCTCTCCACTCGATTCTCACCCGCTTCAAGCTCGGTTAGACTGCTCAAACCCCGCATCAAAGACATGGCGATCTACGACACCGGCGATTTGGTCTTTCACTTCCTCAAGGACTCGTAGTATTCCTGCAAATCCAGTTGGGCGATCTCAATTTTTAACATTTATCTCGTTTGATCTGCGATTATTCATCTGAATAAAAATTTTAAAAATGATTATTTTAATAAAAAAATAGAAAAGAAATTCAAATAAACCGTTGAACACAATGTTTGAAAAGTAGTTAGCTAATTTTTTTTTTTTTTTTTTTTTTTAAAAAAATAGCATTAAAAAAAATATAGATAAACCATTCAAGCCTTTAAGCTCGTGGGATTCACATTAAAAGCGCTTCACACACCCTTGATAAATTTCATACACTACTTAACACGATTTTAAATTATGTAGCTTACTTAGCAAGTTATTGCACATACATGCAGAATTAAGATAAACCAATTAATTAAATGAAGTTTGTTCGTTATTTTGTGCCGAGCTTTGCATATTAATCAAATCTTTGAAGAATGCCAATCCCCATTATTCGGGAGTTTGTAATTGTGGGTGATATTTTGGGTATTGGATATTACTAGTCGCATTTATATAATTAATATTCTGGGTATTTTTTCATTGTTACAAATTGATCTTTCTATATTTCTTAAAATAATAATAAAATATATATATATATATATATATATATATATATATATATATATATATATATATATATATATATATATATATATATATATATATATATCTTTCTATAGCTTAGATTTTTGACTTTGTAATTTTCTGAAATTTATGACTCCCTACATATAACTGTTTCTGCTCAGCTACCCTTCTTAGTTATTGCAACATTTACACTTGTGAGTTTTTTTTTTTTTTCTTTAATCTTGGTCACTTATTTTCTTTTCAGTTTTCTCTGTGTTCATAAATAAAATGAAGGTGTATGTACTTGCAATGCACGCAAGTAAAGAATGATGTATAAGATCGATGCATGCAGTGAATAAGCATCTAGTCATTACTTTGCACCAAATCCAATAATTACTACATTGAACGAATAGTTACAATTAAGGGTGGATCTCATAAGAAAGATTTTGTTAATTAATCACTTATATAAATATGTTCGTCTTAATTAAGTTATGGATGCGCAGCATAATTACGATATATAGCTGCATGTCGCATGAATGAATGATGCTGTGATTATAACAGTTAAGCTTATACGTGTGATGCAATTAATTAATAGGCCTATTGGTATGGATCCGGCTTCTATGCGATAGTTTAAAACTACCGCATGGGTGCTGTAGTGGAAAACGGTACAAAACGGTACCGTTTTCTACTTAAAAAAAATTGCAAATTTTTTAATAAATTTAAAAATTATAAAAATAATAATAATTAAAAACAAAAAATATTAAAACCAAAAAAACACTTAAGGGTTGGCCGACCACCCCCTTGGGCAACGCCGGTCACCATATATATTATTGGCCAAGGGGGTGGGGTGAACGAACCACCCCAGTCGGCTTTGGGGGTGGTTCGGCCACCCCCAAAAGGTCAAAAAAAAAAAAACAAAACAAAGAAAAGTTAGGGGTTTGGGGGGTGGTCGGACCACCCCCAAGGGCCTAGGGGTGGTTTCGACCACCCCATACGGTCGATATGGGGGTGGCTCAAGGCCTTTAGGGGTGATCCGACCACCAGCCACCCCCAAAACCCAAACTTTTTTATTTTATTTTTATTTTTGGTTTCTAGGCCTTTTAGGGGTGGCCGGACCACCCCCAAGGGCCTGGGAGTGGTTTCGACCACCCCATACGGCCGATCTGGGGGTGGCCCGGCCACCCCAAACCCTTAAGTTTTTTTTTTTGTTTTGTTTTTTGGCCTTTTGGGGGTGGTCGGGCCACCCCCAAAGCCAACTGGGGTGGTTCATCCACCCCAGATCGGCCAAGGGGGTGGTCCGGCCACCCCCTTGGCCAATAATGGGGTGGCCGGCCACCCCTTAAGTTTTTTTTTTTGTTTTAATATTTTTTGTTTTTAATTATTATTATTTTTATAATTTTTAAACTTATTAAAAAATTTGCAAATTTTTTTAAGTAGAAAACATGGTACCGTATTTCACTACAACACCCATGCGGTAGTTTTAAACTACCGCATGGAAGCCGAATCTTATTGGTATCATTTTGATTGTATTAGCATAGCGATTCCGTACAATTGGGCCAACTAAAGGTCCAAAGCATTAGTTTTAGAGATCAATTATTAACCAATTTGTTCCATTATTTAGGCAATTAAGTACAAGTTTTAGTTATTGTTTCCCGATATCAATATTGATTGCAGTATTGGTCAAACCTCTATGATAATACACATTAGTATAAAATTATATACATCAATTATAACTCGATCAATTTAATTAAATTTGTTCAACTCTTTAATCTTAATCAGATAATTTTGTATCGGGTTCGGGTCTTGTTAAGCTCTAATCCAATCCATTTAATTAAACAAGATAGATCTCTCAATTCTAACTTACTGATTTTATGTTAGGTTTATATTAAATTCACCCATTGTTAAAAAAAAAGATAAAAAAAGATAAAAAAAAAAAATATTAAAAAAAAAAAAAAAAAAAAAAAAAAAAAGGACGAAAGAAGAAGGCATTGCAAATTATTATGGGGAGCATTTAGTAAGAACGAGCCCCCAGCTAGAGATTCATGTACGGCAGGGCCACTGAACCAATTACCACATAACCATAAAAGCAAGTTGGTAGCTACTTGAATTCTACGTTAGCTGTCCAGCAAACCGCAAAAGCATATCAATTTGATTTTTTTGATTTATTTTTTGATTTATTTATTTTTTTTTAATGCTGAAATGAAATCCATTGTTATGTTATGCAATTTTCCTTGGTGAAAATAAAATTTTAAAAAAAAAAAAAACTCAATTTTACAATTTTCAACGGGGGCACCGAAATAAATTTTTCATGTTTTAAGTGTCACCGGAATAAGAACACATTCCACACTAAACGGAAGTTTCTAAAAAGATAAATACTACACGAAATGGGTCTTTCGCATTTTTGAGTGTTTACTTTTTTTTTTTTTTTTTGAACAAACAAATAGCATGTGCTATTATAAAAGCTGCAGAACATACATCATGAGAAATAAAGGGACAAGACCCCTTTACACTCTAAGTCAGAAGGATCTGACTTAAAAAACAGCTGCCTATGCAGAAACATTAAACCCTACTAGAATTACATTTGGGCCTCTCTTACATTAACGCTCACACTCATATAAAAGAGAGCCGATCTAGCATCTAGCCATCAAAAATTCTAATAAAGTCTGAGTAATACACAACCAGACTGTACATAGCAACAAGAGGATACACAACAACACAGTGCAGAAAAGACCAACAAACACAGCAACCGGCAGAGGAGACAGAGACGGAATCCACCGGAGACGACGGCGCGTGGGAAACACGCGCCATCACCAGCTGCACCCAGCCGTAGATCCGCCACTGTAGCCCCCATCCCCAAAGAGCACGGCCAGAAAATGGTGGAACGTGGCCTTCACGCGCACCAAAGAGCAAAGGCCTCTCTGGCGCGTGCAGGCCACGCGCCGGTCACCGACGAACGACGTGACACGTGCTTCCGGCAGCGGGAACGGACGGCGATGGAGAACAAGGCTGAGCGGCGCGTGTCTTGAGAAAAACAACAGGGTTGAGTAGATCTGGCTCCAAAAAATCGAAATAACCCTTGAAAAAACAGGCCAAAAACCACCGCTAGGAGACACGAACGCCACCATATCCCCGCGCTGGGCACCATGCTTTTAGCTTTACTTTTTAATATGATTGTTGTCGCATTAAATTTTTTACCATAACGTTTTTTAATCTTTTTTGCTTATTTCTTCTTTGCAACTCTCACATTAAGAAATAGGCACTTAAGAGTGTAAAAAAAAAAAAAAAAAAAAGAGTTATCGTAGCATTTCTCTTCTACAAATGCTGAAAACTCGTTATATTTTAAGGGAAAAAATTAGCTATAAATTTCAGTCTAATAAAGCAATATGTATTCTTAAATCACATGCTTATTAATGCTATTAAAAAAAAAAAAAAAAAGCCTTCACTTAATCCATTTGAATTGTCACCACTTAAATCATAGTCTAATAAAGTTTCCATGAATTTTTCGGAGTGCGGGGTTTGGGTTACCATAAAACCTAGATCAGCGAGGCTCTTCTTAATCGGTCCACTGGGAGTATAGGGTTCACCACATGGTAGATGGGATGGTCTTTCATCCACCGTTAGTACACCCACTTCTTTGGGGCGGTATAAAGCTGTCACATGGCCCATGAAGCCTGTGGGCTTTTTAAACGCTCCCACATGACCCACCTGTTGTGTGTTAACCCTCTCATTTAACATACGTCCCTGCTTCAATTCAAAAATAGCCTCTTTTTTTTTTTTTTCCCTTCTTTGCCACAGTTTTTTCCAGCTTTCTTTCCTATTGAGGATTTCACTGCATTGGCTGGAATCACCCCCCGCCCCCCTCCCCCCAGTATTAAGACTAGGGGTGTATGGTGAAGATTTTGGGATATCATTCAGAAATTCCAAGATTTCCCCCTTCGAAATCGTCTCCCCACACTTTCCATTATGGGCTTTCTATGAACAAATCTTGTCACTGTTATTTTGGCATCCCCAATAGGTAGGTGAGTATTCCCCAGGAATGGCTTCCGTCTCTACCGTTGGCTTTTGAGTTTCCATATCCAATTTTCTGCCCATCGGTTTGGTTGCCTGGCCATTATCGGCAGCCTCCGGGGAAGGAGATTGGTTGTTCCACTGCCCCTTAGCCAGCCCCAATCGTTTGGATTGGTCATCTGCTCTCAGCCAGTGTCCCCAACGTTCCAACCCCCCATCGTGACTCAATTTCCGTGAATTAGACTCAGGACAGCCTTTTGGTCCATGAATAATCCGGCCACACCTAAAGCAAAACATTTCTCATAATTGAACTATACACATCATGATTTGCCCAATATGATCAACGACCTTCCACGTTCAAGAGGCTGATAGAGATTAATCGCTACCCTGATCTAAAGGTATTGTCCCCATCCCGCATTGTCTTCTGCCATAGCAACGTCTTCTACCAACCCCAGAGAACTCCCAATTTGATTCCCCACCGGTTGGTTCATGCAGCTTAACGACATGTTGTGAAACTGAATCCAAATGGGGGAGAACATGAAGGTCATCTACGAAGGAGAGATCTGTCCATCAAAACTCATTGAGAATTAAAAGAGTATGATTATAAGACCATGGCCTTTTGGTCATCACCTTCTGTTTATCCTCCTCTTCTGAAAACTCGAAAAGCCACAAATTTTCTTGGATCTCTTTAAAGATTACTTTGCCAACTAGTCTCCAAATCCGCACAAGAATGGCTTTGAAACCCTCCTTGTTAAGCATCTTTGGCACTCCTAATCTTCCCACCAGACACCGGGAACCCCTAACTCGAAGTTCTTGGATTGTCTCATCTTCAATCTGGAGGCCTTTCTATTCACCTTCGGACAAAGGAAACCGCCCAACACAATTCTCATTACCTTCTGACATTCTCCCTTCCTTGGACAAAAAAAGATTACAGAATGAAAGGGCCCCAAAACACTCCTCCTCCGATCACAGCCATAGATTTTTATTTTTACAAGTATTGTTAAATTCTGACCAACGCCGTAATTTTTGCATATTTTTTTCTTAAAATAAATTGGGTTATTTTAAAAATTTTGACACCCCTGATTAAGAGTTAACGAAAAATCCATATGAAAGAATTTCACCTCACAATGTGCTGATATTCCTGGCGTAATACTCACATGGCTCAGCTCCACTGGTCCAGCTTGAATGCCTGCGTACTTGTCTTCTATGGGATTATAATCTTTAATATTTTTCCCAAGATAATTTAATGGTAGAGCTCTTAGAATTCTAGCTATTATTTTTTATTAAATGATCTAGATTTTTTTTATCTCAGTATATATCTTAATGACAGTAATAAATTCAGAAAAAAATTAAAATTCTCTAGAGATAATCTGTGCCAAAACGGAAAATAATAATAATAATAATAATAATCTAAGTTATTAATCAGTTAAAAATAATTTTTTTATTTAAATAAATCACAAGTTGAAATTTACATCACATGAGCTGTCTACTATAAGGATCTAATATGAAACTATACAAATATTTTAAACGCAAAAGTTGTTTAGAAATGGTCTGAAACATGAGAGGAAATCTAATACCAACTCAATAGAAATAATAATAATAATTAATTAGTCAAGAGTTTGACACTGATAATTATCGTGAAAATTCTTGAGGGGCATATTTTTGACATAGGCCTATGGGCAGCCCGCACAAAATCTTCAGCCCATTAGTGTTGGGCCTCTATTCAAGCAAGTAGATAGCTTGCGACTTGAACCTCCTTCTATGCCATATCTTCTCCCCTTTCTCTCTTTTTCTCTATTTATTATTTTTTGAGTTAAATATACTTTTGGTCATTGAATTTTGGAAACTTTATTTTTTAGTATTTCAGTTTCAATTTTCATCACAGACGGTACCTCCGTTTTGAGAAAATACTAAATTAGTACCTCAGTCAAGTTTTCCGTTCAAAAACTAACGGCCCGCCTAAAGGTTGACACATGTTTTAGTATAAAAAAATAAAAAATCTTTACAAATTAATTAAAAAATATATATTAAAAACTTAAAAAAAATTGAAAAATAGAAAAAGAAAAAGAATAGGGGTCGCCCTTGGCCACCGGCCACCCCCATTTGGCCAAGGGGTGGTTCGGCCACCCCCATGGCAGAAGAAAACCCTCAATTTTTTTTTTATTTTTTTTATTTTTTTTTTATTTTTATTTTTTTTTTATGAGTTTTGGCTCTTAGGGGTGATTCGGCCACCCCATAGACAAGCCCTAAAAAAAAAAAAAAAATTGATGGATTTGCCACCCCCAAGGGCCAAAACCCTTGACCTTTTTTTTTTTTTTTTTTTTTTTTTTTTTTTTTTTAAGTTTTCAATATTTTTTAATTTTTTAATTAATTTTTATTTTTATTTTTTTTATACTAAAACACGTGTCAACCCCTTGGCCAGCTGTTAGTTTTTGGGCGAAAAACTTGATTGATGTATTAATTTAGTATTTTTCCCAAAACGAAGGTACCATATATGATGAGAATTGAAATTCAGATACTAAAAAATAAAGTTTCGGAAACTCAATAACTAAAAGTGTATTAAATCTTTTTTTTTTTTTTTTTAAGTTTTATTTGTTGCATTGTTACGAGTGTATTGAACCGTTTGTTGGGATCTCCTATTCCTTTCTTTTGTAGTTTTATTTTCTATTAATATTATAATATCTTGCCGCATGGAATTGAAAGATAAGGAAGTCGGGTATGTTTGGTAAATCATTTTGTATTGAATTTTTTATTTAAATAGTAGTAAAAAGTAATTGATGTGATATAAAGTAAAAGAAAAAAAGAATTTAAATTTATTTTGTAAGAAAAAGTTAAAAAAATATGTTTTTAATGAATTTTTTTATTTAAATAATAAGAAAAAGTGATGGACATAATATAAAAAATAAAAATATTTTTAGTTTAATTTTTGTTTAAAAAATTTAAAATTGTTTCCTAAACGTTGCCGTCATTTCTTACAACATCTTAAAAAGGAAGTAATGATACAAACGGAACTCCCTTTGCGGACAGAAGTTGAAAAGGACATGGAAAAAGTATGCTGTCAAATGTCAATGTAGTAGAACTGTTGAACTTTATTGTTGTTATTATTTTTGCTTCAGAGCCAATTTTAGTATTCAAGATTGTTTGGGTGTCCTTTTTTAAAAAAAATATTTAAAATTGTAAATATGGAGGAAATTTATTTTTTGAAATTATGTTTGGATGATTTAAAAAATCTGAGACAAAATTAGAAAATATTGAATAAAATATGAGTAGGATTTGAATTCTAAAAAATAGTATTTAAAAAATAATTGTCACCTAAACATGCCTTAATTCGTGTCGAATTCGCGGGTCGTGTCAAAAATTGTCAATCATATTTATCAAAATGTAACCCTTTTTCCTTTATTCCTCATTTTCTTAAATTCCCAAATGCAATTAATAGAAAGAAATAAAATAAAATGAAGTGAAATGAAACAATTTCATGATATACATGTTCAAAGAGAATTTTGTATGATCGAAAAAAAAATATTATGTAAACTACATGCTGTAATTTACACAATAAATTAGATTGTGAATAACAAGAAAAAAAGCACCCAGCTCTGGTTGACTTGGTGGATATTATTATCTATCCCTATTCGTTCAGGAGGATACAAGCATAAAAAGGGAATATGGGTTACAATAAATCACATTTATAAAATTAATGTTAGTATTTATTAGTGTTAATGGTTTTTTAAATGAAAAAAAATAAAATTTGAGTGGAATAAAATTGAGAATTATATGATTTTTTTTTCTTTTCTATTAGGTCCACATCACTTTTTTAAATGTACTCAACAAGAAGTGTATTCTTTATGAGTTGTCATCAATGAAAAGAAAAAACAAAGGAGAAGCACCAGCTAATTTAAAGGAGTAAAAGTTGGGAATAAAGCTAAATATAATCAGCTAATAATCTGATGAGACCATTTATGAGTGACCAAAGACATATACAATTTTTCAGCCAGAAAAGTATTTGTATGCCAAAAAAGAAAGAAAGAAAATAAAATAAAAAAAGAGTTACGTGAGATGGAATGACCGTAAAAGAGTAGTCTCCTCAACAATAGACTCAAATGAAGAAGGTTGTACATAAACATGCACAAACAGTAGGCAATAGTTTTATCTATGATTCCAAAGAAACCATAAACGAGTTTGGCCTTTTTAAGGGTCGTATAGGGCAATAACAAATGGAAAAAAGACTCCGTGAAGAGCTCCAACCAGTAAAGACAATAACCACCATGAAGTAGTTGTTGCGAGAGAAATACTGTCGAAAACCGGAAATGATCTGTTGAGGAAGAAATATGGAACAGGCAGAGAATCAAATCTGGGTTTCCTAATTTTGGGAGAATATGCTGATATTTGAGTGCACTAGGAGGCATGAAGAAAGAGCAATTCCGATGCTAGGTTATCTTAATTGTTAATCAACCAATAAAGCAATTATAATGTGAAAAGTATATTTTACAAGCTATTGAGGCATGTGTAATTTAGAGGAATTTTTAGCATTTTATCATTTGAGAATAGAATTAACTTCATTGTTTGTCCTTATTCATTTATTTGTTCTTGAAAAAGAATATTATTAATTAATGTCAAGCGTCAGCAGCACATTTATATCACAAACTTTTTGACAATTGTTAAAAGAGTCACAGTACCCACTCGATCATGCAATGTTTAATGACAAGAACTATATAGTCTATGGACATGACCACTTTTATCAAATCCACTATTCTTTAAGTAATGACATTAATTGAGGTGGTTGGGTAAGTGTTAAAACTGGATTTGCCTTATTTAGATAAATTGGTTGCCGTTATAGTCGGCCGGTAACCGGCCAACCGATTTGATATCCAATCAGAAATTATTAGTAACCAATCCTACTTGAGTGGCTACTGGTTTTAGAAAATATTGAAACCAGTTATAACCGGTAACTAGATATAAATATATATATAAAATAAAAATTTTAATGTATTTATTTATTTAAAAAACCAAAATAATAAAATTTATGATTTTACACTTTTACTTCTATCTCAACTTAGGCCAACATATTGCGCAAAAAAAAAGTTAATTTTTTTTTTTAAGGTTAAAAAAGTATAAATTAAAGCCAAAAAAGAAGGCCCAATACCTAAATTGGGCCCAAAAGACTTTTTTTTTTTTTTTTTAAAAAAAAAAAAAAAAAAACTTTAGTTACTTGTCCTGATAACCGGGTACCAATATGTAACTACCGATTATTAAAAAATCGGTTAACCAACTACCCAGATACCAAATCGCCAACCGGTTATCAGTTTTAGCCAATAACTAGTAACCGTAACCGGATTTTCACCTGTCTGTCAATACTTTTTAGATAATGTATTTTATTTTTGGTTTGAAAAAGTATTCTGATGTAACATAGATGTGAAAGTAATTTAAAAAAACTTCACTTACCACTCCTGATCTTTTATCACTTTTACAATCATACTTTTAAACTTTAAAAAATGTCAATTTAATGTATCAATCTTTTAATTTTTTTCAATTTCAACTCTCTCGTCCAAATTCAAAGTTAAATCAAACGGTTGACAAGTAAAATATCCCTTATACCTCTAAGATGTTTATAAAATTACAAAAATACCTTGATTTATTAATTAAAAATTATTTAAAAAAAAAAAAAATCATCATGTCTGACCCACCGATGGATCACAAACGTGACCCTCGGTGGGTCTTTGGGTCACAATTTTTCAATTCTAGTTAGAAGGGAGGGTATTTTGAAAATTTCGTTTTTATGTTAGGATTTAATGTTGAATTTGGATGTGAGGATTCAAATTGAAAAAACTTGAAAATTGGATACACTAAGTTGACATTTTCTAAAGTTTAATGGTATAATTGCAAAAATAATGAAATATCAAGGATGATAATTGATTTTCCCAAATAATTTGGAGTGTTTTATGTTTTATAAAGAGAAACAAAAGGGAGAAGAAATAAGTATTGTCAAACATCCCTGTACCAAACAAAATAGACTAATGCTACATACTATACTATTATTTAAATCCTATCTCACTAGGCTGATGTGGTCATCGGTCATTGTTAAAATATATATATATATATATATATATATTTTACAACTAAAGGACACCACTACATGAACCTGGTAATAAAATATAATGCTTTTTTTTTTTTTTTTAATGATATCCACAGAAATTTTTATTTCATAGTGTGGCATATTACTCTACTCTTTGGGTTAAACCCTTTGAGGGTTAAAACCGTTGGGTTCCGATCAACCAATTCCCTCACGTTTCAAAAAGCGCGGTGTCAGTTAAAATAGCCGCGAAACGTGAAACCTGTGGTTAATGGAAGTGGAACACGGAACACCCACGTAAAAGCGAGACACCGCGTAGAGTTCGAAGCAGCAATCCACTGTTACAAACCATTGTACTCCCACAACCGGACACCTCAATAAACATCCGCCACGTCAACGGAAGAACAAAACGATGCTTGTTCATTGTCCCAGTCAAATGCCACTGTCTTACGTGGAAATCTATTATTGGCCGCTTCAGAAATGTTGCGGTAGTAGTTTCCACACCAAATGTAGACAGACAGGCTTTCCTTTGCTAACTGTAGCAGTTAGAAACCTGAAATTCCTCACCCACTCACTCGCACACATTCTCCCCTCCACTAAACCCTACACCAGCTCCATCTAACTTAATCTTCTCGAATCCACACTCAAACGCAGAATTATAGAGAGAGAAACTCAATTTTTAGAGCGAGCGAGAGAGAATGCCAGGTGAAGATATTGAAAACAGAGGAGGAGGGGGAGGAGGAGGAAGAGGAGGAACAGGGGAAGTGAAAAGCAGAGCAAACAGAAGTAGCTACTCAGCCTCTTCTTCTTCCTATCTGATAGATGATTCGGAGACCCAATGGACCTCTTGGCTGGTTCCCATGTTTGTGGTGGCGAACGTAGCTCTGTTTCTTGTGGTCATGTACGTGAACAATTGTCCCAAGAACAATCTTGGGTTTAAGGGGAAGTGCTTGGCAAGGTTTCTTGGGCGCTTCTCGTTCGAGCCTATCAAGGAGAATCCTTTGTTTGGGCCTTCTTCTGATACGTAAGGAACTGGTTTCTGAAGCATATCCATATCGTAATTTTTGTTTTTGTGAACTTGGTGTGAGTGTGATTATGTGATTTTATTTCTTTGATCCATCTCTCAATCCACGGTTATGGGTTCGTCTTTTTTGTGTTAATTTAATTTTTAATTTTTGATTTTTTTTTTTTTCTAATTTAGGACTCCTGGTATGATCAGTGATCAAATGAGGGCTTTTAATTGCATGAATGTTTTAGGGTGAAGTTCTATGACATGAGTTCCCCTGCTTATCCTTTTAACCCATGACAGAATTTCTGTTTTTTATTGATAGAATAGTTCTTTCAGTTTTAATATTTGGATATTGGCGGTTGTTCGAGAATGAAATTGATGTTAATGATTTGTTAGATTTTTCGATTTTTGACTGATCTAGTGCTTTGAGTTGAAAATTGGTTGAATCTGCTGAACAGAGTTTCTTCAATAATTCAATGATCTTGGTACGTACCGTAGCTTAATGTCATATTTTTTTTTCAGAGTTTGCTATCTTAAAATTATTATCGATGTGGCATGAATTCGAATTACTTTGGAGTACTTTTTCAAAGGTTTTTGACTGATTTGACTTTTAGGGGTTGAAAGTGTGAAACTTTGGTACTCAAACCTCATCTTTTGCTTTTCGATGTCGTATTTGCTCTTTAACCAATAAAGTTTCGGAAATCAGATTAGCTCATGACGAATTTCGGAGTGATTTATGATCCTTTGCCTGCGTGAATTATAAGTCTTCAAGATTTGAAATGCTTTGGGTGGAAATTTGATAACTTTGCTGAAATGACTCTCCTTGACTCTTCTGGGGGTGGCATCACGTTTCTGTGCCAGTCCTTGGTTCCTGCCTTTTCTTTTTCATTCGTCTTTTTTGTATATGAGTTTAAAAATGAGTCCTTCTGTGGGGTTGCTGGAATTTTTTGTTATATTGAATAGAATTTATGATCAACATTAATTTGTTGGGTAAGAAACAACATGTGATTGATCATCCTTGGGTTGTTTCTGTGTTTTTAAGTAGTGCATGATGAGATGGAGAAGTTGTGTCTTGAAAGAAGAACCACGAGTGGAATTTTGCTTATAGAATTTGATCGAAATAAATACATCTTCAATTGTTCGGATGTCCTTTTCCTTCATTCGTGAGGAAAATGTTTGAATTGAAGCTGTTTTTTTATTTATTTAAGATTGGAGAAGTTGGGAGCACTAGAGTGGACTAGAGTTGTCGAGAGGCATCAAGGATGGAGACTTTTCACTTGCATCTGGTTGCATGCTGGTGTTATTCATCTGGTTGCAAACATGTTGAGCCTCATCTTCATTGGCATACGCATTGAACAACAGTTTGGGTTTGGTACGTTTTGCTCATTCTTGTTTTTGAAATTGATTCTCAGACATATTGCTGGTTAATGGATAGTAAATTAAATTTGGAAAATTTTGCGTAGTTGTTTGTAGCTTATGAAACCAGAGCAATCCTTTCATTTTCTCTTCTTTCTTGCAATATAGTAAATTAAGGTCTTTAACTTGTTTCATATATATAATCAAAACAATTCTGATGTGAGCTGATATACTTGTTGGAATTTGGCAGTTCGTGTGGGGATTATATACTTGTTGTCAGGCTTTGGAGGGAGCATACTTTCCTCTTTGTTTATTAGAAACAACATCTCTGTGGGTGCCTCTGGCGCTCTTTTTGGGCTTCTTGGAGCAATGCTCTCCGAACTTCTAACAAACTGGACCATATATGCCAACAAGGTTAGCCTTGCTAGCCAATTGCTTCTTCTTTTTATGGAGCTTGTTATAATGTTAATTCTATGTTATTCATGGTTATAAATTCAAATTTCTTTAATTTCCATGGCATTTAGAGTTTGCTGTATGTTACTCGATTTACTTCTGTAATGAATTATATATGTTTGAGTTTCTCTTGCTAATTCTCCCTCAGTTTCATCCAATAGGCTGCAGCACTGATCACACTTCTGGTCGTCATTATCATCAACCTCGGCATTGGAATTTTGCCACACGTGGATAATTACACGCACATCGGCGGATTTCTGACCGGTTTCCTCCTCGGCTTTGTTCTGCTTCCCCGTCCACAGTTCGGGTGGTTAGAGCAGCGGAATCTTCGCGCCGGCGTTCATCTCAAAAACAAATACAAGCCTTACCAATTCGCCTTCTGGCTTATTTCCCTTGTTCTGCTGGTTGTAGGGTAAGTTGCTGTCAGGGTGTAGAATTCTTGAGAAGTTGGTGATCTTAGTTTATGAGTTTGGATCAAATTAACACTTTTAACTTGAATTGTTTCTGCAGCTTTACAGTTGCATTAGTGATGCTTTTCAGAGGAGAGCATGGGAATGATCATTGCCGCTGGTGCCACTACGTGGCCTGCGTCCCGACGTCTAGATGGAACTGTGATGAAAATTAACCCTTCTCATATATATATATATAGTTGTTTTTTAAACTAGTCTTTGCTTCATGTCTAATTCGTAGCAGCTTTGGATATTTGACGTATATATTATTGTAAATGCTTCTGTTCTGAAAAACTTGAATCAATTGTTATCTGTATGTGCAGCCATTGATCTTCATCGTATCTGCTTGTTTGGTTTAAAATCTTGTTCATCGTATCTGCTTGTCTCAACACTTGATCAATATGATCCGATGGATAGATTCTGATTTTTATCCTATTTCTTTGATGAGGGAAAATTTCAAATAATAGCTAATACTAGAAAATCGTATCAACAAAAATAAAAAAACTACCACCAATTCACGACAATCAGCATTCAAGATGAGGGAGAGGGGTTGGTTAATCAAGAAAAAAAGAAAAAAGAAAAGGAAGACTTAAAATAAAAGAAAAAAATGGCGTCGCCCGGGTTCGAACCGGAGACCTTCAGTGTGTTAGACTGACGTGATAACCAACTACACCACGACACCGTGCTGATAGCGGTTTGAGAAGCTATTATTTTTGTACGGGTAGAGCTATGGACAAAAGTCACAGAAAATTGATGAAGAGCGCACACATTCTTCATTGCACACCGACCCAGCATGTTCCCAATTATAAAAGGATAATTAATGTGAAACTGGGATTCAGTAGAAGTTGATGGGATCCTCATCCAATAATCAAATGGTTAAGCAAAAAGCATCAACGAGTATAATTGGGGTGCTAATTATATCATTGGCTACAATATTAGCGTGCGCTTCAGCTGCTGCTACTGCAATAGAGTGCTCAACTGTGACAACACTAGTCTCAACTTGTTCTTCTTTCATCTCGGACGGTTCACCGGATCCCCTTCCCGGAACACCATGCTGTGATGCAATGGTGAGTGTGAACGCTATTGGTGATCACAGATTTGTTTGCAGATGCATGATGGGCCTCATTACCACCAACAGTCCCAATGCCACAGCTATTGCCACCTTGCCGGGCTTTTGTGGGGTCTCTCTGGGCTTCACAATCGATCCAAATACTGATTGCAGCCTGTAATTCTCTCCCTCTCTCCCACATATATAATACACACCATATGCACTCGGTCATAGTCTCGTAAAGTTGATAATTTTTGACACGATACAAACCTAACACGAAATTAGTGAATTTGATATATTTATTAAATATATTTCAAGTGAAACCTAGTCTATCTGATTAGATACGATGATTGAACAAGTTAATTTCGGGTCAACCCGTTTAACCAACGGGTGACCTGTATAAACCTTTTTCTTTTTACCTTTAAAAAATTAAAACCCTAAAGTGTAAATCCGATTAGACATGTAATCTTATTTTATTTGGTTGTTACGTGTTTGTTTATGTAGATGAACTTAATTTTGGATTATAATATTATTTTGATTAGATACCATATTGAGAAATTGGGTTTTGTTTATTAATTATGGTTTTGGTTATGGTTAATTGGATATTGATTGTCATGAATCTAGTTGTGATCATGTATAATTTATATAATTTATACTTATAAGATATGAAATTGTATTAAAAAAGAAGCATATCAATTATTTGGGTCAATTTAACATATTTAAATTAAACAGGTCAAATTTGTCAAAACAGCTTGAGTTTGTTGGTTCGGGTCAATCCAACATGATCTGTTTATTAAACATATACCACTCTTGTCCCACATTGGAAAGATGAAAAGTAGTCTACATAGAGTAGATGGTTTATAAAGATTATAACATTCTAGTCCCATATTGAGAAGATGTGAGTTGTCCACATAGAGTTGGTGTTTATAAAGATACTCATTGTGCTAAGTCCCGCATTACTTAATGACTAGGTGAAATTGAGCTTTATAAGGGATTATAGAAAAGTTTCAAATTGACTTAATTTTGTTTATGTAGATGAACTTAATTTTGGATTATAATATTATTTTGATTAGATACTATATTGAGAAATTGGGTTTTGTTTATTAATTATGGTTTTGGTTATGGTTAATTGGATATTGATTGTCATGAATCTAGTTGTGATCATGTATAATTTATATAATTTATACTTATAAGATATGAAATTGTGTTAAAAAAGAAGCATATCAATTATTTGGGTCAATTTAACATATTTAAATTAAACAGGTCAAATTTGTCAAAACAGCTTGAGTTTGTTGGTTCGGGTCAATCCAACATGATCTATTTATTAAACATATACCACTCCTGTCCCACATTGGAAAGATGAAAAGTAGTCCTCATAGAGTGGATGGTTTATAAAGATTATAACACTCTAGTCCTATATTGAGAAGATGTGAGTTGTCCACATAGAGTTGGTGTTTATAAAGATACTCATTGTGCTAAGTCCCGCATTGCTTAATGACTAGGTGAAACTGAGCTTTATAAGGGATTATAGAAATGTTTCAAATTGACTAGTTCTTTTAGGGAGTGAAATCGCAGATTTGGCTAACGCTTTTTTCTGAGTTGTGTAATGTGGGTTATGTCGTGTCACTTAATTATTTAAATGAATTGTGTCAGGATTGGGAGATTTAATCCATTTAATTAATGTGTTGGATTTGGGTTCGACCATATAGTTATATACCTACAGCTTGATATGACATAAACCCCAATCATGAACCCGAATTGCCACAACTTACCATCATAGCCTTTCCAACCTTGATGGTTTAACGGGTCCCATCCAACCCTTTATAGTCGTCAGGCCCATCATTCACACAGAACTGACTAGGCAGACCCAGAAGCTTCTGGAATGGTCCAATTCAAAATGATGTAGGGTTTGACATGCATGGGCCATATGGTGTGGTGGTCCAAATATAGTACAAGCACAATTGGCCCATTCAGGGTTTCTAACACTTGTTTTTGTTTCATATTTAATCATGCAGCATATTTTGATTTGGGGTTTCAAAAAAACATAATGAAGCTGGAATTATATATGGAAGAATAAAGGCCAAATAAGAAGCCTGTCGTCAGTTGAGCAGAGAAGAGAGGAGTATTCAGGTTATCTATTAATGATATATAAAATAAATGATACTTTGAAAGATGGAATGATTTAAAAGTGTCTCGTTGTATTAACGGATGTACACATGTTTTAGCTAAGTGAGCTGCTTCCCATCTTTTTTTTTTTTTGGATGAACTGAAGCATTTATAACCAAACCCTTCAATTACAATTCACTCCAATCAAAAAACTGGAAACTCTCCCAACAGCAGGGAGCAACACAAACCTGAAACTACACAGGAAACTGTTACATACAGCAGAAAACAACACCAACTAAAAACAAAGAACATCAAAACACAAAGTTACAACTTCCAAATCTGAACAAGACGAACAGACTTAGCCGACCGCTCAATCTTCCTCCTAAACATGAGTCTACTCCTAATTTCTCACTGAATTTGAGCAACATGAGCTTCTTCCGTCCGTGGAGTGTTCCTATGACATAAATCATTTCTCAATCTCCCCAAATGGTAAACAACAGCCGCCAAATAAAGTTTACAGAGTAGAACCTACAAACCACGAACAACTTTTGGAATGGCTATATTCGCATGTTATTTTCAGAAGCAATCTATAAAATTTCTCATTCTCTCTTCCGTTCGGATCAAAAGCGAAAAAAATCCTCCCCTATAACCTTTTTTCCTCGTGCAATTGGAAGAAAAAAAAGTGGTGCTTGAGGCATTAATGAATTGATTGCTTACTGACTGATCCATCAGCCTCTTGAAATGTGTAAGGAAGTATGCATGTATATAGAACACAAATCGAGCAATTTTATTTTTCTGGTGGGCTTTCAAAAATCGGAAAAAGAAAAAGAAAATGTAAAAACTATCAACATGGTTTCTCTTTCTCCCAGTGTTAATTACCTTGTAAAGTCTAGTAAATTCCATTCACAGTGATTGAAAAGCGAAATGATTTGGGGACATGAACTATAATGCTTTTCCAGAATATCATCACATCTAAGATTGCCCTATAAAGATTTCATTTCACGTGATGTAACCACTACCATCAAAGTTACATGCCTCTTTTATAATTGCATGCAAGGGGCCAAAATTGCACTCAGAAAGAGCCAAAAACAGAATAATGTATATATATATATATATATAGTCGATGATGTTTTCTGGACGTGGGCTGTTCTTAAAGAGATATGTCTAGTGTCATTTTTTGTTTTGTTTTTTTCACATTTTTTTTTACAAATTTACGATTGAATTTGTAAAATTTACACGTAAAAAATTGTGAATTTAAACATTTTTTATACGGAAATGAAAAAAAAAAAAGAAGAAGTGAAAAGAGAATAATGACAAACATTTCTCGTTCCTAGATTGCTGTGTCTACATCACTCTCATCAGCAGCGTCAGATCATGCATTTCAACTGTATGGCTTGTGATGGGTATCCAAGGCTGCATTTGTTTTTGATCGGGAAGGTAATGCAAATTCCTTGCCACTTTATGTAGTCGTTTAGGACAAATTAGCGATGGGGCCAAATGCTCATATAGGCCACCGAAAGTAAATAAGTGAGAGGATCTAATCCCCATAAAAAGAGTAATGCTATATATTTATTTTATATTATGAAATTGATGCGGCAATGTCTATCGGTTCTTCAATTGCTCTTTATTAAGTAGGTCGGATTAAAACTCACTTCAATGGAATATATATAAGAGAAGGCATATATGATATATTCATAACTCTTTAAGTCAAGTCACCATACAAAAAGTGATATTAAAGTCTAAGGAGCAACTTTTAACTATCTTTTGGTCATAAAATTTGACATTGTTGTCTACGAAGGTCCAAGAGTAATCAGTGGTAGCTACTCCTTGCATGTGTTTTTTTTAGGTCAAAAATTGATGGAGGATGGGACACTAGAGGAAGAATAATAAAACACAATGGTCCATAAATTTCTGCCTGCATGAATTTTGTCGAAGATGGCTTTATGTATGTAAAGAAACTTATAGGATTATTCATCCAAAAAAAAAAAAAAAAAAACTTATAGGACAATGAAATGATTCATTTGTGTGCAATACCTAATTGGCAAGGCAGTGCACTGAAGTGGGATCACAGGACACTAACCTACAAAATGAGTGTACATACGATGCGAATGCGGTTATTTGTAATATTTATAGTCATATTTGCAAAATGTGAATATCATTTTCAGATATCTGCATTCGTGTCATGTTTTTACTAACTGTATCTACGCAGGTATTGCAGTTATTAAATGTAATTATTATCTGCTATCCGCATATTAGGTAATGAGCTTTTTTGACCTTTTTTAGGCCAAATTTTAAATGATTTTGAAAATAATTTAAGTTGGTTTTTAGTGTTTTGGACTTATTTTGATTTTTATTAAGCTCTAATCTTTTGAAAATATATTGATTTCACATTACTTTTGTCTAGGTATTACACGAGAAAGCAACAAAGTCATCCAAACTAATGTAAATATAACCTATACAGAATCCAAAAAGACGCATTTTGATATATTATAAGATAATATAATATAAAGGGTATGCAGATAGTGGTTTTTGTTAACCACATCCGCATCCGCATGAGTGGATAACAGATATAGATAGTGGATGCGGACGATTAATGTCCACCCGCATATACACCCATACCTACAAGTGCTTTTATCGAGCAATTATAAATATTCAACTCACATTTCACTTTTATCCTATTGATATGACAATACTATTATTTTTTAAATTTTTTTATTTTTTTAATAAAGACTGATCAAAGGGTAAATGGGCACTGCCACATAAGTCAAATGAGATGAAAGTTGAGTATGTAGCATTACTCGCTTGTAATTGTGTAGGAAAATCATTTGTACTCTTCCCACATGAAGTGACATTGCATTCCAAAGAAAATGGTTTTGGCATATTTCCAAATATTTTGGGAAAATTAAACATACCCCATCAAATTAACACCTAATTTGTAATGTTCTATTGATTTTATTTATTTCTCTTTTTGAATTTTTTATCAAGGGTATTTTTGTCAATTGGAGTACATTGCAAATTTTTGGTAGTTCTGGTGGGAGGACATTGATGAAATATTTAGTTTAGAAGGGGAATATTTCAAATTGAGTAATAGTTTGAGAGAGAAATATATTTACTTTTCCCAAACATTTTACATGGAGTGCAACGGATTGGCCTGTTCAAGGTCTATTTCTTCAAAGACGCTCTATGAATACGAGGATGCAATAGGCACATCCAGCTTCAATACACAACATGTAACAACAGTTTGTCTTCCTGAAGAATGTTCTTTCTTTCCTAGATGTCCACATGATAGTTGCACCATATTCATGTAGGCTTTTATCTATCATTTCACCAAATGGAAGATGGCAGACTGATCCAAGAGCTATGAACTAAACCCTAGAAGTTAGAACCATGATGTTAGAGGAGCCTGGAACATCTTAAATGTCTCTCAAATGAGAAGGAAAAAACATAAGACATAACACACAGATCGACAAATATACAAACTGGAGTACATAATCTTGTAGTAGAGAACATCGAGTGCCCATACAAAACTCATGTCAAATAATTACAACTCTAGCATTGCTGCTGCCATACACAGAAAAATCACTTGAAACTAGTACTCCCAACTCTACTCAAGCGGGTAGAGGCAGGATAAGCTTTGTTCCTGTAGTCAGCTTGTTGGGCAAAATCCCTATCTGAATCAATCCCTGCATCCCAAAACCCCTGAACAGACCTCCTGACTGAGCCAAAATTTTCAAATTCGAGCCTTTGCCTTGGGGCACTCTGTGACCTAACTTTAGCACGAGATGATTCGGTGTTAGACATGTAGTTAGGGTAACCTGAGTACCCGGTAAAAAAGCCCCAAGCGCACTCGCTCCTTGTGGGCGTGAATGGACCTTTTCTGGCATTACTTCCAGGCCTAGATGTTGCAGAATACACTTGAGGGCTGTTCTCAGCAGTCCTTACAGCTGCTTCATCTTTTCCTACTGTTAGAGAGCTCAGAGATAAAAGCTCCCTGGAAGATTGAGTAGGAACTGGGTTTGGAGCTTCTATTGGAGAGTTGTATGTCTTAAAGCTCTCCTTGTTAAAATCAGAAGAAAATAAATGCTGTGGTGTCTGAAAGCTTCTATTACTTTGTTGGGATTTCAAATGCGGCTTCCAAGTATCCACTTCAAGAATCTTGTCGCTCTTCTCCTCATCATCAGCATGCCCATTTCTCAATGAAATATCTCGACGATTGTTCAATAAACTTTCTTCCATCCACCGGTCTAACCAGTTTGAACGACCATTTGCTCTGTCTAGGTCGATGATGTCCCTGAAGTTTGAATTTGAACCACATCTCTGTGCGTGGGAACAGAAGGGTGCAATTAATTTTTAGTGCTGTGAGAATTTACGCGCCATCCGGATGATCAGTCAAAAGAAAATGCAAGCTAGAGTACTTCAAACAGAAGCCTGATACTACTGTACGTATGAATTTGAAGATCTGTTTCTGGCCTTTCCCTCAAGAATCCTCAAGAAAGTAAACTTATCAAAAAGAAGGTGGTCATACTTGCCTTCAAGGAAATTAAAGGTAATCTCTATTTGGATCTCAGAAATATATATATATATATATATATGTGTGTGTGTGTGTGTGTGTGTGTGTGTGTGTGTGTGTTTGTTTTAAAACTTTATAAGAGAAGTAACTTCTTGAACAATTTACTGATATTTTCTTCCCTATTGTCTGCCATTAGAAAAAAAGAGCAATCTATGAGCATTTGCCTTTTACTTACAGAAGTGAAATAATTGAGGAGCTACAGATGTCTTTGGAAGATGCTACACAATCAATCAAGTAAATACCTTTAAGATTGAGCCATCAAATTTGGTACTAGAAGCACGAAGTTGGTGTTCATTTCTGTCCGGAGTTGCAGGGACCTGCAAGTAGATGTAAACAGAAAATGAAAATCACCCAAATGCGCATAGAAATCAAAATTTCTTGAATTTTCTAGTGCATGAATTAGTTCCTTTTACGTGACAGCTAGGCTTTCATTATCTTTTGTTCACATGCATCACAAAGCATGTCAGGCTTGTCAGCAGATCATGATCATCACAAAGAAGAAGCAGAAAAAACAAGTTGCATGACTTACACGGTGACTAAAGTGGGAGGATTTGCTGGTAGAATGAAAGGATTCTAACAAGTGTGTGCGGCTTGCACGTGCTCGGGCCTGTACACGGACCAATGTTTGCATGCGCCGCAGCATGTCAGCAGTTTGCTTTCTCACCATGTGTCCTCTCACCAATGCCTGAAGCTTCACCAGTGCTTTTAGTGCCTTGAGCGCCCTCCTTGCCTTGAAAATTCACCCAAAAGTCGAAAAAAAAGTCATAACCCAAGTGCTGCATTTTAACATTGATTAGAAAACTTCAAACCCTAGGTAACTATTACAGAATAATATCATATTATTTAAACTTTTTAAAAAACGTGTCGGTATTGACATCATGTATACCATTAAATATACCGACTTTAAATTTTGACGATAAAATAGAAAGGATCGGATCATACTCCAACTATATATTTATATATAAAATTCAAATTTAAATGGGATGGTGGGGCTGGAGAGCAGTAGCTTAAAGAAGACTTGAACTAGACTAGCATGTAAATTCAAAAGGGTACAGGGCCGTGGATGAAATCATCATCTCTCTCTCTCTCTCTCTCTTTCTGCCATATGGCGGGGACACATCCTCAAAAAAAAATAAGCATCTATTAGAAAACATCTCTGCTCACCACGTGACACACACGGCAAGGGACTGCATAGGTAAAGTGAAGAAGAATCTAGTGGAAAAAGTTGCTCAAATTTGTGGTCCAAAACACCCAAAACAAAAAAGTTCAGGGACATATCATTCGAGCACAGCTAGAACACCAACCAACCCAGAGAGACCAAAAAAAAAAAAAAAAAAAAAAGGAAGGAGAAAATTAGCAAGCAAGAATCTTTATCCATTGGACAATCATTGTCAAAAATAAAAAAATTAAATAATTGGTAAAATTAAGCCTTGGGTGGGGTGGCCATTTTAAATAAGAGTAATGCTATAAATTATATTTGTATCTCTTTTAATCCGTCGGTCCCAACCAATTTTGAAATGTAAAACGATAATAAAAAAAAATCTAATTTCTACCCAACTACAAAAAGTTGATGAAAAGGAAATAGGATCTCCATTTCATTTTAAGGTTAAAATTTAAAGTTAGTGCATCAAACAATGTATATGAAGTCAATATTAACACGTCTTTTAAAATTTAAAATAATGTGAAATCATATACAACATTAGATGTATTAATTTTAAATCACGACCATAAAATAGATAGCATTTATTTCATTTGAAACGAAGAGGATCCTATTCCGATGAAAATGCACAAAATTCAACAACTAGTTAGGGGAAGTTTGAACTTTGAATTCAGGGCGGTAACTAATAAAGACTTTATATGATAAAGGTGATATTGAAAAAACCAAAAAAGAAAAAGAATCATAACCACAACTATTTATTACCACTGATTGCATCCCTTGTTAATAAGGAGGCTAACCAGCTAAGCACTGGGCCCAAACCCTAAGGCTGGAACTGTTGGGATGTGATGAATGAGAGAGCATTATAGATTAGGCACAGTTTCACAGATAACTAAATGACAGATATGCCCTTCCTTCCATAAAAGGGAATCCTATTCCTAGCTAACACCTGGACCTGGACCTGGACCTGGACCTGGACGCCTCCGTCGCCTCGATTAAACTCTAATGAGAACATGAGGCGCGTGTGGTTCACGTCGCGCGTGGCAAACGCTTCTCCACACGTACGATACGACTCCCGTAATATGAACTCCGTTTAATGTCCATCCCTGATAGCGAAATGACAACCATCCACTACTCCCCACTCCCGGCCGCAACTAAATAACTGCCCACATGCGTCCGTTTCCTTCTGTCTAATCTTTCGTTATCTTTTGAAATAAATTTTGGAAAAAGGAATTAAAGGAGCAGAAACAAACAAATAACGAATAAAACTAACCAGATAAGCACGGAAAGCGGACTGTATTTTAACGGCGGCAACCTCCTCCGTCCACCGACGCTGGGGCCCGGAGGGGGCACGCGTAGGACCGGCACTGGTCAGCCTGACCACCTCGGCCGCCGCATGAGCAGCCGCGAGCGCCGCCTCCGCAACCGCCGCGGTGGCCGCCGCGACGGCTATGGCGTGCTTGTTAGGGTCCAGGTCGTCGACGAGTTCGGACGATGTCGTTTGGGCGTTGGCAGGGTCTGGCGGTCTTCCTGGGAAGCCCCTTTTCTTCTTATCCTTGGACTTTTTGGAAACGAATCCAAAGAGGCGTCGGAGGAAGCCCATGGGGTTTGGAAGTTGGAAAGCAGGTGAGGCCAGGGGACTGAGAGTCGAGAGAGTCAGATTTTGTACTCTGAACCAGATACAGAGAGAAAGAGAGAGAGAGAGAGAGAGAGAGAGAGGATTTGAGGTGGTCGGCAGACGTGCGGTTGAGGCCTTCCGTCACACGTTGCTCTGCGTTGTTCGCAGGTTTACTTAACTTCAACTACTCGGCTACTGAGTACTGGCTAAGTACTATTAGTAGTTTAGTACTGTTTTTTTTTCCCTTCCAGTCGGCGTCGGGTACTATTAGCACTTTACTCACATTTCAACTCATTATATTTTCTTTTTCTTTTTCTTTTTTGCTCATATCAAACACTCTTTATGGTTTATCTCATTTTCGATTTTTAAAACTAGAGTTTTCAATTTTCTGATTTCAAAATCTGAATTTTGGGTCAGTTTCAAATCCAAAATATTTGTCCACTTTTTTTTGTTAAATTTATAATAGAATAAAGAAAAAATATACATACACTTTCTCAAACTAATTCGTAAGTTGTAATATTCTCCACACCTGTCAATTGAAGCAATATCCTCCAAACTACCAAAAAAAAAAAATTGCAATGCTTCCATTGTGGTCATGGGAGGTTGCGTGTATTACGAGTTAGACTAACATGTTTAGTCTATCTTTTGGATTGTGCACCATTTTTGCTATAGTTGTAACTGTTGGGGAATTATTAATATTATGCCTTCGGATTGTACCATCGAGTTGTGCACAGGTCGGTTATACACAATGGCGCTCGAATCGTATACAGGTTGGGCATGACCAAGAATCTCAGAATTTATTAGGATCTCTAGCACTTGTTAATTTAGTCAAATCAAGTCAAAAATCATATCAGGTGTCAGTATAAACCACCATGCCTAATGTTTGCACACCTTACTGGGCATCAGAACACTATGACTGGTCATTATTCACATTGTACAATCACAATACCTCATCTACACGCATCAACAATTGGAAAGGGGCCTATATATATAATAGTTCAGAGGTATGAGATATCATCTAATTTGATCCTTTACCCTCTTACTCTTCCTACTGACTTGGACGTTAGAGGAGGTTCCGTCGGCCAACCTCTAACGGGTCTTTGCTTTGTTGCAGGTCACCGACCAAAGAGTGAACTTGAAGCTACCACGTCACCAGACCGAAAACTGTATCAACATTACATATCTCAAAAGATGGGTAAATAATTAAGGTTGAGCATGTGACCCGAACACCCAACTATTTTGATGTTTGGTTGGTGGTCGATTCTAGGAATTGGTGGTTCGATGAAATTCGACTTGATTAACATCTTTTCTTTTCTTTTTTCTTATTCTAAAAAAAAAAAATTTGAGTTCCCTGTCTTTCCTTTTGACTGTTCATATAGCCCCATCCATTGAGTTATGTTTTCCTTCTAAAATTTAGTTGTTGCCTGATTGGATTCCGACAATCAAAATCCATCTAAAAACTAACCCATGATTGTACCATGCGGCATACGCAACCTAAACGCTAAGCTTATATGACGAGTAATGCTATAAAAAGAATCCTTATTTTCTTTGAGCCCTTCTAAAAATAGGTGTAACTTTTAAAATTGTCATTTGATCAAAATTTTATAGTGATCTATTATAGGTTTAATAATGATTTTAAAAATTACAACAATTTTTTTTAAAAAAAAATAAAAATTCAAGAACAAAGAATCGTCCTTTTTAATATTATTCTTATATATATATATATGAGTCATGACTTTACTAGAAAAGGGCCTTTTGTTTTTTTGTAACAATAACAGAAAACCACCTATATAAAAAAATAAAAATAAATAAATAACAGAAAACCGATAGGTAAATAAATATATAGCAAAAGAAGACACTTTCGATAACAAAAAATCTTCGGTCATGTGAGTGAGGCTGTTAAGTTGTTGGCTTAGTGGGGCCCACAATAACATTAATTGCGAAAACAATATTGGTGCCAGTGCCGGTGCCGGTGCCGACGCGACTGAACGAAGACGGACTTTGACTTGTGGCTCCTTCGTCGTTGACTCCTACAAACTCACGCGTTAAAGGAGGTATAATATTAATATTTGACGTCCATAAATGTGAATTTTGAAAAAATTATATAAAATTAATAACATCAGGAATATTTTATAATATAATACTTATAAAGTATTTTCTTCTAAAAAAATTAAGTTTGGAGAGCACATAATAAGTTTAGGTAGTTTAAAGGGTCCGTGAACCTTTTTTTTTTTTTTTTTTTTAATAAAATAAAATAAATAAATGTGTTATACAACATCCTTCTCATGTCATTTTTCATCTTTTTACTTTTAAGAAATCATGCCATTTTTTCATCTTTTTACCTTTAAGAGTCATCATTAGATTTGTGTAGTACAAGTAGGGGGGTGATTTTCAAAAGTCGAGAAAAAAAAAACGAATCATTTCTATTGGGTAAAACTACCCTATTTGTATTAATTTCTTATTTGAGCTTCCATTATTAAAATTTGGGGATAGCTGGCGTGTCCTACGAATTCTCCTCATTTGTAAGTTCAACCTTAGCGATTTTGCTCACATTGCCCCATTATCAGATTTAACCTTTTCTTTTGTCAAGTCTTCTTCCACTTAAGACATTTCCTACACCAAGCCCTACAATAGGGCTGCAATTTGGGCTTAGGTTGGGTTGAAGGATGCCTGCCTATTAACGGGATTTGATCCACAACAATTATTTGTTATTATTTGTTTAAATGGCTAGCAATTTGAACATATAATATAAAAGAACTCAAATGAAATTCAAGGGCTACCTGATCACTAATGTAAACAGGTGGGTCACATATTAGCTTTCGCTCAAATTGCTAGCCATTTGAACATTAATTGCAGTAAATCCTTATCTAGTAATAAGGCCCTATTTTGGGTTCTAAATTCTTCAACCCGGATCAGGCAACACAAGATTGAATTGGTTGCTTACAAGCTGATCTTGGTTCTAAGTTTTCAACCCAAGCTCAAGATGAAATAGTCAGAATTTGTTTGCTCATGTTGGACTAGGGCTATTAATTATTTTATAAAATTTTGTCTTGGACCAAGGCACATGTTGCAAAATCTCTCCAACATGCAATAGCCATTCTAGAACATGTCATCTGGGGCAACTTATTGAGCAGCAACCCTAACATGGTACAAAAAGCTCACTATAACCAACAACTTAGGGCATATTTCATATGCACACCACTTTGCCAAGCATTTGTAAGCATTGATGGACTTACATTTTCTCTTGGTCTATGAAGTAAAACTGCCTTTATATTCTTTGAAGTCGACTAAGTGGTGCGCATATGAAATACAATGATTGGATTACAAACTCTAGCATTTGAACCTGTACAGCACACAACAGACAATGATGAGAGAGAAGAATAACTTTCCATATTCTTCACTTAGGCCCAAGATATACGTTGGAAGCTCTGTATCTGTCATCATAAAGCAAGAATGAAGATGAATGTGGATGTTGAACATCAAGATCCATTGCCTACAGTCAATAACATGAAGCAAATTAAATAGCATGCAAAGAGGGGTTTTCTTCAAGGAGAAATGATAAAATTACAACCCCCACACAACTCCCACACAACCCCCTCTCACATTGTGTGGGTCCCACATGTGTGCATGGGACCGACACAATGTGAGAGGGGTTGTGTGGAAATCACTCCCCTTTCTTCAAGAAGCGAAAACTGTCAGCCAATTTATTGGCATTGTTAAACCTCTACTTTTACTTACCTGCCTCAATTGAGTGGTGCTTGAGACGGACTCTTGGTATGGGTTATGGATTAGAGGTTCCTGGATGACAAGATATATACAGGTCGGATACAATATATACTTCAAACTAACCAAACTGCAAGTGCGGATAAATAACTACCTGTAATAGGTGAGATTGGCCAGGTGCATCATGTTGGTTGGAGAAGAAGTTTGGCGGTTGATAGATGTTAGGATTGGATTGCTGGTCTATGACCAGGTTAGATTGTTGGTACATACACTGAACCACCTGATTTGCTTCAAAATTGCACATATCCTGTGTAATGCAATTTGCAAGGGTAAACTTTATGCCCTAAAAAATATAAGCTACACAAAATATGTATGAGGATTATTCGCTATAATTGCAATAAAGATAAGCAAAGTACCACCTGCATGATGGGATTTGCAGTTGTTGCTTGAGGTGAAATATATGCTGTTGGGGGACTTGAAATGAAGGTTACAATAGGTGGGGATGCTTCTATATTCTGAACTACTTTTGTATGAGAAACTTTTCCATTCATGGTGGAGATAGCCTTCTCCTTCTCTTTTGCTCCTTTTACTCTGTTCTCATCCTGATCATTAATTGCATTTCCATCCAGAAAAATTTCTGCATGTTCACTTTCAGATGCATTTGCACCTGTGCTACTTGAGCTGAGAGCTTGGGCTTCCTCAGGTTTTAAGTTCAAGATGTTCTCCACCCCTTCCATCATTTCATCAAGTTGTCTTGCAGCAAATTCAAATGCTTCCTCAGACTCAGAAGCCCTGGCTGATAACTTAAGTATTCTTTGGCACAAGTTTTTGTAGCGGCTAGCAACAACCAACTTAGGATTATCTTGTATGGTGAACTCATAACTCTCTCTCATGCTGCCTGACCTTCCATCTTTTGTCCATCTCTTCGAGATATATCTGGATGGGACGACCTTTATATTCCTATGATCAAGCACTTTCAGTGCATGGCTACATAGAAACCCAACATACTCGTACTTCATACAACTGCAAATAACTGTATTATCAGAAGAATTGAATGTAACAGTGTGTTCTCGCGCTTGCCCAAATTTATTTGCTTTGTACTCAAGCAATGACCCATTCTGACTGCACTTGTTAACAACAACATTTAAACTCTTCTCATATCCCCTCTGAAATACTTCAAATGCCCTTGGAGTGTAAACATCACTGGCATGCTTTAACAAAACCACATTTCCCATTAGTCTTGGTATACATCTGCTCATTTCATCATTAGCTTCAGTTTCTCTGTATCGTTGCTCATCTATTACCCTTTCAAAAAACTTAAAGAAATGAAGAATATCAAGGTCAGAGTTTAATTGATTTCTGAAGTCATTAAATAAATACTCACCTAGATGTGAACCATTCATGTCAACAAAAAAAGTATTCCTACCATATACCACAGCCCATTTCTCTCTTTCTCTAAACATCCATCTTAACCACTCATTCTGCTGAAGACCATATTTGTCCACCATAGCTTCCCAGGCATGAATAAAATCCTCCTCATCCTTTTCGTAATAAATACAGCTCTTTAAATCTTTGGCAAAAGAATCAGTATCTTTTACTACATGGCTAAGGTGTTTGAGAGCATTCTGGTACATCTGCCATACACATATGCGATGGCTCGTTTCTGGTAAAACTGAATTGATTGCTTCAACAATTGCTGCATCTTGATCTGTGAGAATGGCCTTCGGCTTCTTCCCAGACATCGCTTCTATGAAAGTTTGAAATAGCCACTTAAAGGATTCAACAGTGTCATCGTATAAGAGTGCACCAGCAAAAATCATGACTTGTTTGTGATGATTCACTCCTAAAAATTGTACAAATGGCCGAAAATCTTTGTTTGTTCTGGAACTTGTGTCTAAACAGACCACATCATTGAAATGGTCATAGTCCACTACCATATTATCATCCGCCCAAAATATGTTGGTTACCTTGTCATCGATATCAAGCTGTGTAGTGTAAAAGAATGACGGATTTTCAAAGTGCTGCCTTTGAAAGTAATGCAACAAACGCCCTGCCTCTCCCTCCTTCATATCTCTTAACCTTTCAGATTGAAGATAATTGTCATAATCAATGGCAAGCTCATCAAGGGATTCCTGGAATTCAAATAGCCTTGTCATCGATCCAATTGCTGATTTGGAGTGTGAGCCCAAATTAGTTTCTAAGCCAGCTTCAGCATCTGGAGAACAACTTAATTCTCTTTGCAACGGTAATGTTTGAGCCTTAGTGGGGTTTACATTGTCATGATTGTGTTGTGCTTCAAAATGTGTAACCCGATATTTACTATCAGGCTGACGAGTAATGATCATGTGTGCCAAGCAACCAGTTCTAGTTTCCCTTCTGTGTTTCTTCACACTAATATCTCTTTTGTCTTTCCTCCGGTAACCCTCTTTAGAGCAAGTGAACTTCCTAGATACCACCTGACCATGTACCTTACTCCTATTTACCCAGTCTTTACGAACACTGAAACCTACCAATCTGGCATACTTGTTGTAGAATTTGTATGCGTGTTCATCTGATTCAAACTCTGTACCAATTTTTAGTACTGCATCTTTACTGGCTTCATCATTTAAGGAAAGACTGGACAGGGTGCTGTTACTGTGGACAAATTTTGGGCTGCGACAGTCCTGCTCCATGTTCAAGTCCAAGTTATGTGATGCTTGAAGTCCCATATCCCTGTTCTCTTCAAGAGGACTCCTTAAGCCATCATCATCCCCATCCATTGACCTTCATTAAGTGTGACACGTGAGTAAAACATTAAAAAAGAAAAAAGAAAAAAAAATGTAATATTTTTCTGTCCAGCAGAAACTGACATAAAAATAATTGATCACAAATTAATATCCACAATGGTCTTTTATTGGTGTGGCAAGAAGATCCATCATATAGGGAAAATATGCAGAATAAGATGCCTAATATTTGAGTTTCAACCAAAAGGATGCACACAAGGAAATTTGCAAGACACACACAGAGTAGAAATTTGAACATTTTCCTAAATTTTCTTCATTATAGATAATACAGAAAAAGAGTTGATTTTAGAAATAAAACTCTTCAGAGAAATTCAAAGAATTTCATGCTCAAAGTCCATATAGTGTTTTTTTAAAAAAAAAAACAAAAATCATGCCTCACTTTGCAATTGAAGCTTAGATTGCAATCAATGGATTAAAAATAGAATCAAGCTAAAACTATCTTGAAAAGTAATACTAGAGTCAATTTGAACCATCAAGTACATAAAAGAAATTTTATATTTACAAATTCTGCATCTGCATTGGCATCCACTACTTTTCACCATTATCAGAATTAAGTTATTGTTTATATGGAGAAGAACCGCATGAACAAAATATGGTAACGCTAGAAAGAAGTACAGTCACTATGAACCCAGATAACGTCCATTAAACATAGACTCTGCACATTTGTTTACTTTCTCTGCCCTTTGTTCAAACTGTGAACATCTCTCCATGTATATGTTAAGAGATAAAATACATAAGAACTTAATATTCTTTCAAACCCAATCCTTTGTCCTTGTCTAACATAATATATCTCCTTTTAAGCTAATTAGACACCCCATGAAACTGCTTTCACCGATGTGAAGAACAGCACGTTGTCCATATTTGTTTCTACGAGGAATGGCACCTTGTCCACAGTCCTAGTAGAGTTGTACCCCCACAAAAAAACAACAAAACATGTTATTGGAATGTTTCAAAGCATTCACTTATTTCAGCCAGTTTAGGGCCTTTGAAATTCATATTCAATACATGTTGAGGAGAGAAATATGAGCAACGGTCCCAAATCATTTGAGTAAGGAAAAACTCCAGCCAGCAACGTCCACATTCCTTCTACGTAAATGTTTTCCATGTATAGAATATCACAAAATTAATTCACAACGGCTATGTAACCCAAGTTTTTTGTATAAATACCCCATCATGTAGACAGATTACAATCAAGTAAATACATATAAATAAAAGTGTATTCTTCTCCATTCATCTATCACTAGCTATACCTGGTTTTCTCATGGTATCAGAGCGTAGCTGTGATTTTGAGAGAATGATAAAACTCTGTTTTTTCAATTGAAAAACAGAGCCTTGTTTTTTTTTGCCTCCCATACCTGTTGCTTTCTATTGCACAGTGTCTCGGCAATATCTTGCCCGATTATTTTGGGTTCGGCCTATTCTCCACCCGTCACAGTGGTCCTCGTTAGTCAGAGGCCACCAATCCACGCCCCAAGGCTCTGGCCGCTCCGATCCTCGCCCAGAGACCCTTTCCGCTCCGATCCTCGCCCGAGCCGTGGTGTTCCGCCAGTTCATTTCCAGCCACCAGCTCCATCACTCCCGTTGCACACCCACGCCATAGTTCCGGTCTGACAACAGCGGCTTCTACCAGTTTTGGTTCACGCCCAAATCCTGAATTGTTGGTCCTGCGGCGGCCATTCCTCAACAAGGTCACGCTGCTCTTCCTTTTTTTTTTACTTGTAGCAACGTTCTGCCAAGAACCCATCCAGAAGGTTTTTTGTTTTTCTGTTTTTTTTGTTTTGTTTTTTTTTTTTTTTTTAACTCTTATCTTCATTTATTTTTTCTTGTTTTGTTTGGGCTAGCACGGTCCAGCCCTTCAGCTTATCCTCAAGCAATTCCATGTGTTTTTTTTTTTTTTTCCAAGCCCATCTGTAGAAGTCCACATACCAGGATAAACTACAGGTAGTTTAGGCATCAGGCCACACTTCATAAGTAAGCTACAGGTCGTTTAGTGCCTCTCTATCTCCAAAAAAAAAAAAAAAAAAAAAAAAAAAAAAAAAAAAAAAAAACTGGTCTCCACCATGGCTGAAACCAAAGCTTCCGCACCTTCTACACCTCTTTTCCAAGATCCCAACCATCACCTCTACATTCACCATTCCGAACATCCAGGTGTGGTGTTGGTATCTCAGCCTCTTAATGGAGAGAATAATCAAGAATGGAGTCGAGTAATCAGTATGGCTCTCAACGCCAAGAACAAACTTGGATTTGTTGACAGAACCATCTCTCCAATGGTGGCATCCTCCAATGATTTTCCACAATGGAGTCGTTGCAATATTATGGTAAAATCTTGGTTATTAAATTTCATTTCTAATGACATTTGCACTAGTGTTATTTATTGCAACCTTGCTTGCAACATCTGGTTGGATCTTCAAGAACGATTCTCCCATGTGAATGTGATAGGAGCTCTTGATAATTTGAATAGAATTAAAGATATTTGATAGATAATGACCTCATTTTGGGTAGGAGAGACCACAAATGAATTCACTTAGGGTTGGATACAAACCACAAATGACAAATGTCAATACAATATTCAATAATCAATTCTCTACAATCTAGACCTTGTTTTATACTAGAGCTACTAACACACGACCACTATATGAAATATAACTCCCCATTAAGTTAATGCATGTAATTGCCCATTACTACTGAATATAACTTATACTAACCTATTACAATATAACTTATATTAACCCACTAACACTAACTTTCCTCCACATGAAGATCATGGGCCATGGGCTGCTTTGCTGCCACTACTAATAGCAGTTGAGACAAGTTGCTGCCACTACAACAATCAAGTGCGTGGGTTAGCTTGGGACTCCATCATTCGCCCTCCCTTGAAGAGGAACCTTGCCCTCAAGGTTCATGTGTGGAAATTGATGAAGGGAATTTAAGAGCTTTATATTAGAGATGTATATCTCTCTCCATTTACGAATGCCCCTGTGAAGAAGCCTTTAAAGTAAGCAATCTTAGAAGCTTCTGGATCCACGACATATCTTCTACGATTGGCTCAATGGTGCAATGGATGGGGGGCTCATGGTTTTCGGTACAACCCACTCTTCTTTGTCTTCTCGTATGTTGACCCAATGACTTCTTCTCAAACCAATTTTCTTTTGTTTTCTTTGAACCACAAGACAAACTCCTTTGAACGGGGTTGCTGAGAACATGCTCTTTGGAACTAGGTCGCGGAGAAGAAACAATTCTTTGGTTTGTTTGCTCTTGATTTAAGGGTTGAGAAAATCTACGCTGGAATTCACAGAACCTTTCTTCTAGCTTATCAAAGAACTCTTCAATTTCTTCGTACATGGCCATGGGCTGGTTAACCTGGCTCTGATACCAAGTTGATAGGAACTCTTGATAATTTGAACATAATTAAATATATTTGATAGATAATGAACTCCTTTCGGATAAGAGAGACCACAAATGAATCCACTTAGGGTTGGAGACAAACTACAAATGACAAATGTCAATACAATATTCAATAATCAATTCTCTACAATCTAGACCTTGTTTTATACTAGAGCTACTAACACACGACCACTATATGAAATATAACTACCCATTAAGTTAATTCATGTAACTGCCCATTACTACTGAATATAACTTATATTAACCTATTACAATATAACTTCTATTAACCCACTAACACTAACTTTCCTCAACCTCCTCCATGTGAAGATCATGGGCCATGGGCTGCTTTGCTGCCACTACTAATAGCAGTTGAGACAAGTTGCTGCCACTACAACAATCAAGTACGTGGGTTAGCTTGGGACTCCATCAGAATGGCCCTCGTATGTTTCAACTAGAACAAGACATCAGCACACTTGTTCAAGACACTATGTTAGTGGCCACATACTTCACAAAACTGAAGGGGTTATGGGATGAACTATCAGCACTTCAGCCCAGTTCATCTTGCACGTGTGGTACACTAAAGGAAGGCCTCCAACTATAGTAATATCAACATACCATGAAGTTCCTCATGGGTCTCAATGAATCATATGTAGCTGTTTGTGGCCATGTCCTCTTGATGGAACCATTTTCTTCAGTCAATCGGGGTTATGCTTTGGTCCTTCAAGAGGAACGCCAACGAGGCATTACAGCGCCACATGCCGTTGAGGGTATAGCCTTGGCTGTAAAAGGCAATCTACCTCCAAGGAAGGACAATCGATATGGTTTTCAGAAGAAGGAACGAATGAAATGCACTCATTGTGGTCGTGACGGTCACAATACTGAGCAGTGCTACCATCTTCATGAATTTCCTCCTACCCGTTGCAAGGCTGACTTTGGCTCTACATTTGGCTCAGGCTTTGGTGCTAAGCCCTGTGCTCACCAGGTTTTCATTACCAATAGTTTCCCTTTTACACCTGATCAGTGCCAACAACTCCTTGCAATTTTGAATAATGTCACTCCACAACAATCAATGGCTCATCAAGCAAGTAGTACAAAATCATTTCTCCCAGGTACGTCTTCTGTCTTGTCTAATGATTCATAATGGATTCTTGACATTGGTGCTACTGACCACATGGTTAGTTCTCCCATTGTCTTGACCCAGTCCTATCCTGTTCATGGTCATACTGTCCAATTACCTGATGGCTCCTATGCTTCCATCACTCACATTGGATCTGTGATTTTTTCCCCATCCCTCGTTCTTTATAATGTCCTTTGTGTTCCTACTTTTCACTTTAACCTGATCTCTGTATGTACACTATTTCAGACTTTGCATTGTCTCATTATTTTTTCTTCTGACTTTTATTTCATCCAAGACCTTCGCTCGTACATGGGCACTTAGCGAGACGGCCTGTATTGCTTCACCAACACAAGACTCGCACGGCGTCAAGTGGCAAAGTCAACTTCGCAACTTTGGCATCGCCGATTAGGTCACCTCTCCAATAAAGTTCTGTCATTTCTTTCCAATAATGTATCTAAAATTTGTAATTCAAATTTAAAACAAAGTTTTGTTTGTCCTCTTGCAGCAAACAAGTATTTCATTTCCAACTAGTCAAATTTTTTCTACTGCACCTTTTGTATTACTACATGTTGATATATGAGGTAGTTACCACATATCTTCCATTAATGGGGTACATTATTTTCTTACCATTTTTGATGACTACACCCGATGTAGCGCCCCGCCTTTACTGAATGAAAAGTGAAAGTGAAAATCTCCAATCTCCACTAAGCACTACTATCTCAACCTCAATATCATATATATATATATATATATATATATATAGCGAAAATATCAGCAATAAAGCTTTGCCTTTCAATTGATCTTATAAACTTAACAATAAGACATACCAGCTTCTATTATATTGTAAAGTCATTACAAACTCAAATCTTACTCTTTATATATCAATACTACAATATACCACACGTGACATTAAAACAAATTTTGTATATATTGATTTAACTCAAATCAAAACTTCATGACTCTAGGGTCCCTGAATACCTCAAGAAAAGACATCTAAGCATTGCTATGAGATTCCCGCAATCTTCCATACCTGCAAGTTTTATCACAATAACTTTTCAATTGTGATCTACAATTACATAGGTGGATTAATGAGCCCACGGTCTTAATAAATATAAGAATTATTGAGCATTTCCAAATATGAACGATCTTTTTAGAAAACGTCTCCAACATGGTGATTATAATAACAGGTATATTAGGTTTACCAAAAATAATCATTTTATGTAATTTACAGCTGATAAAATAAGCATTGTAGAACTGTTTAATAATACATAATAAAATCCACTTATCATTTTCTTGACATTTCTTTAATATGTATAGTATAGCTTTATACATATATCAATATACATGTTACTTGCATCTCATAAAATGCATATGTATGTAAATATAAAGCAATGAAACAAATCAATAATCACAAAACATATAAATCACATTATTCATTATATGTAATGCATTTTTCTCTAAGAGACTCTTATGGCTCCTCTGGCTTTCTAAAGAACTTTAACCTTTCGTTTACGATTATCAAGAGGCACCTTCAGCTCCTTGGTTAATGTCGATATGAGACACCTTCAGCTCCTCGTTTAACTTCTATAGGAGACACATTCGGCTCTTCGTTTAAACATTGTTCATGAAAAACTTTTTGGTTTCTTATTTAATCTGGAAGGCCCCTTCGGCTTCCACAATTAACATGAGAATATCTTCTAATTGTACATTAAGACCTTATGGTTTCTTATTTAACTTGGAAGGCCCCTTCGACTTTCACAGTTAACATATGAAAACCTTCTTGCTTTACATTCGATTTTAGGAAGACCTTCTGGTTTCTTATTTAACCTGGAAGACCCACTGGGCTTCCACAGTTAACATAGGAAAACCTTCTTGCTTTACATTCGACTTTAGGAAGACCTTTTGATTTCTTATTTAACCTGAAAGTCACCTTCGGCTTTCACAGTTAACATATGAGAACCTTATGGCTTTATATTTATCTTAAGAAGACCTTTTGGCTTCCTCATTTTATTATCTTTTATTTTCATTAATTAACAATATGCAATAACATGTTTCTCTTAAAATCATTATTTTGTTCTCATAATCATCCTCTTTCATTTCACAAATTATTTCAATATATGTAAAAATAATTCAAACATATAATCATGTTATTCATAAAATACTCAAGCTCATGTAATTTAAATAATCATATCTCGATACTTTATCAAATACTTCAATAAGTAAAACAATATTATTTATAATAAGTAGTTATACTTACAAGCTTCGCAGACCGTTAAAGTGAACTTCTGCCTCGGTACACTTTTTTTGTTGGTTCTTTTCGCGATTCTTGGCTTCAACCATTTATCTAGTACTACAAATGGAGAACTAGCTTCAATCCTAAGCATCCAATCTTGTGATGCGTACTCCGAACCTTAAGAAAGATCAAATACAAATTTAATGTATTATTGATTTCAAATATTATTTTGATCTTAATTAATTTGGAATCTTATAATTAGAAAGGATCTTGGCAAAATACAGATATCATGCACAAATCAGAAATATCAAACGTAGCTTTACATTCAACCTTAATTTTATATATTATTTTGATCTCAATTTGGAATCTTATAATTATAAAGGATCTTGGCAAAATACATATATGGGAATGAAATTGACCAAATCCTCCTAATAAACTAAGATATCCTTCTTTCAAACTAAATTTAAATTTTTTGATTAAAAGCTTTTATAATCAAAATTTTCTTAAGAGAAATGCTTGGTTGTACACTCTCATCCCACTTCTATCCCACCCTTGTCTACTTGGACCAATAATGTGAGAGATAGTGGAGAGAGTGTAGTGGGACCCAATTTTTTTAACAATATTATTGGTCCAAGTAGAGGAAGGTGGGATAGGAGTTGGATAAGAGTGTACAACCAAGCATTTCTCTTTTCTTAATTACCCTACCATGATGAAATCATTGAATTGCCCTTAGATTAATATTAAAAAGGGAATATTGGCTCTCCATAGTTGATCCAATTAGATCACGTGTATGTGTGTGTGTTAGACAATTTGACAATTTGTATATATGTATAGTATTACGTTTTTATTTACGTATATAATCATATGCATATATATCTATATATATGTTATTGTATATATTACTAAAAAAATGTTATTGTCTATAATATGTGTATATGTCATTGTCTATAATATGTTATTGTATATATTACTAAAAATCAAAACAATTAAAATTTACCAATAATTATGTTTATAATTATGAAAAGAAAAAAAACAGATTATGCCCATAATTATACTAGTAACATATTAGCTACTATCATAGTCCAACCAATTAGATCACTTGGTAAAGAAAAAATATAAACATAAGTGTATTTTAGAATTAAAAGTCATAGGAATTCATTAGAAGATCAAATACATATTTAATTTATTATTAATTTCAAATGTTATTTTGATCTTGGTTTGAATCTTATAATTAGAAAGGATCTTGGCAAAATACAGATATGAGAATGAAATTATCCAAATCCTGTAAGATACTATATCTATATATGGCCTATATGCCACATATAGAGTATTTATTATATTTAAGAAATAAATATAATATATGTTATTACGGCTATGGTAATTTAAATTAATTAAATTACCGTAATGGAATTATTAAATTGATTTTGAAATCAATTTAATTATGGTTTTCTTGATGGGAGGAACAATACGATGTTTATCATATTTGAGGGTCTCTGACCTAACCTATAAATTAACAGCCTGAGAATGAAAATTTCCTTGAGGTTAGTGATCTTCCACCATGCACTGATTAGAACCCTCGCCCTCTTTGATTACCACCAAATGGCTCCACTTAATTGGTCAATCGGCCTTATCATAGTATCGGACATAAAAACTATAGAACAATCTCTGTAACACCATTGATGGCCTGATCAGACTAGTTATGGTATATTTACCAATTAAAGTTCAAGAATTATAATATTGAAAAAGTAGAGCTATATCACTTTGAAAACCAATATATATAAATTGAAAATTAGAAATAAAGTGGTACGTAGAACAAAATTATTGAAGCTTAATTTTATTGATTAAGCGACAAAAAGAAACGAAATTATTGTGGAAAAAAGCTGACTATCCCTTACGGGAAAATTTTTATTATAGGATAAGAATATCATATACATCCCATCAAGCCGATCGAGTGCATGCCCTCTTAAGTCAAAGTTGCAGTGTTTTGTTTTTGCACTTTTCTTTTTCTTTTCTTTTTTTCTTTTTTTTTTTCTTTTTTTTTGGGTGAATAAAAGCCTTATTGATCAAACTCATATTCTACACACTCCAAAAAACTGGAATCCCGGTTCACAAAAGAACCAAATAATCAAAACAAGCCCCTCAGGAGCACTATAACAAAACCAATAAAAAAGCTAAGCAACCCTTTTTAAAGACTTGCTTCTGAGCGTGCTGTAGGTGGGAGTTCTTGGGAACTTCCTATATACGTACCCTTTGTAACAATAACCACCTTATTCGAGCAAAGGTCTCTCTCTCTCTCTCTCTCTCTCTCTCTCTCTCTCTCTCTCTCTCTCTCTCTCTCTCTCTTCATATATATATTTGTGTGATAAAAGATCCTTCAAATAGTATTTTTGTTTTTTTAGATCTTCGTGGAAACTCTTAAGCAAAGATGGCTAGAGGTAAGCCTATATCTTATTTTATTTACTTTTGTTGTGCATGTTAGTTTGGCATAATATGTTTAGTTGTTCTAACAAATCCTCCTAACAAACTAAAATTTTCTTCTTTCAAACTAAATTTCAAATTTTCAATTAAAAGCTTTTATAATCAATTTTTTCTTAATTACCCTACCATGATGAAATCATTGAATTGCCCTTAGATCAATATTGGAAAGGGAATATTGGCTCTACATATTCGAGCCAATTAGATCATTTATAATACAGAAAAAATGTAAACATCATTTTTTTCCAAATTCTCTAACATATTATATATATGTCAGACAATTTGTATATATGTATAGTATATAATCATATGCATATATGTGTATTAATACAATTATATGTGTATATGTCTATAATATGTTATTGTATATATTACTAATAATAAAAACAATTAAAATTTACCAATAATTATGTTCATAATTATGAAAAAAAAAAACAAATTATGCCCATAATTATACTAGTAACATATTAGCTACTATCACGAATCAATTGGTGAAATTAGTTCACTTGAAAAAGAAAAAAAAAATATAAATCTCACTCTTGAAGTTTTTTAAATCTCAAGACAATATAAAAAGAGAAAAAAAAAATTCCTTTAATGAAACAATTTAAGCTCAGTTTTCAAAATCAAACTTTGCTATCTCAAAATTCCCCTATAATTGGCAAGTCCTTAAATTTGCAAAAATATTCCCTCCAAAAGTCACAACTCACACGCAATTGGAAAATCTGCCCAAAAATTAGATTTTTTTTTTTTTTTTTTGGGTAAGATAAAAGAAATATCACATTATACATTAAATGGTCAAGATTTTGAGTTTGAAATTAAAAATTTGATCAAACCACTAGTATCAGGACTTTAATTTTGACCTAATGCATTGAATGGCCATGCCTTAAACATTTAAACTTGATTTGAATTAAATGGTTGCGATTTTTCGTCGTTAAAAACAAGGAGATTTGGTCTAAAAATTTAATCCGAACAAGACTTTAATTTTTACCTAATGCATCAAACAGTCAAGTTTAATCCAACGGTTGAGATTTGTGCATGACTGAAAATGCACCTTCATTCACGCATCCTTCATTAATACGTTTCAAAGAATTAGGTGGGGAAATTAAATGCTATTGATCAACTGATCAACTTATTTTAATCTCACGCGACACGTGAATGAAGTAATAAAGTTTCTTTTAAATCCAACGGTTGTGTTTTGCGCGTTGCTCAAAACGCGTCCTTGATTCAAGCAATCACGCGTGCTTCATTAATTCATTTTAGAGGAGAAGGTAGCAGAATTAAATGTTTTCACTGAATTTTAATATAACGCCTAGACATGTGTCCTTCATTCATGCGTTCGATCTTCATATTCAATCTTAACCGTTGTTTCTCTATCGCTTGAAATCTCCCAAAATCGATTCATCTTCTCAAACGAATCAAAATCTCTGACGTGCTCTCAAATCTCATCAATGTTTTCGCTTCGTTTTAGAAAATTAGGTGTTCCCCTCCAACAATTCAAAGGCACTCTAGCTCGCATCCAACGTGAGATTTAGTTTATTAAACGGCTGGATATTGTTTGATGCTGAAGTTGGCTTATCTTGTTGGTTGATCAAAGGGTTTCCTAACCTTGTTGGTTGATTTCATTTCCTTTTTCGAACCGGTTCCATCCTTTCGTTCTCTCTCTGTCAATTGATTTTTCAAGCCACCATGTTCATGTTGTACTTGATGCTGCTTGATTTTCTACAAAACTCACATCTACACGAGTGTGGCATTTCTATATCAGGAGGAGATTGCAATTTTGCTCTCTCCATTTGTCTTTTCCTTTCATTATATAATATATATTCATATGATATAATAAAGAAAGTTTTGAAGGGAGGAGGAAAGTCTCAATCTCTTCCTCAAACATTATATATGCAAGTTAGGTACCCTCTTTATTTTACTAAGAAATTTCTTTATAACTCTTCAGTTTACATTGTTTATCTATTTTAATTTTTAACTTTTTTAGTTCTAATTTTGATTTGTATTTTAACATGGAATGGGTACTTGGTTTCGGTTTTGCACCCTCCAAATTATTTTTGGAACATATTGAAGTTTTATATCGGATCTACAGCCTACAAACTGGTATTTCATGTTGATACTCTTAAGTGTTAGTTAGTATGTTAGTATCTTACTGATAATACGTAGTTCGCATGCTTTTGTAAACTTGTAGATGTAGTCATTTATAAGAACAATTTTTTTTTTCCCAGTAATTATCTTAGAAAATCTACGGAGGAGGATTCGAATATTCCAATGGAGGAAGTAGAAATGGAAAATGAACATGAGGGTAGTTTTTCCCATTACATATCTGATAATGATGATGATGGTCTCAATTTACAAGATGACACTGTTGGTAAGAATGTTTCGGCTGCTTTAGATGATGTCTATACTTCGGTGTCGGTAGTTGTAGAAGTTGTAGTAGATGCAAAAAAGGTTTAATGTAAGAGGAAGCCTAGGATGAAGACGTATGTGGTATGTAAAGATTTTACTGAAGTTATGAATGGTGGTGTGAGGAAGAATCAATGTGATTGGTGTAAATCATTGTTGTGAGTTTTAAATTACTCACAAGCGCATGGCTTGTTTGCAATATAATGTGTGTGCAAGTGCGATGTTAAATCCACAGAGAATTGTGTTGTGAAAATTAATCTCTATTCAAACTAATCCTATTTAACTTAGTTCCAAATTTATGACTTTTTAATAAAAGAAGACATAAACTCAATAAATCAAAAGATGGGGTTCTAAGGATCAAGAATCAACACCCACCAAATCATAGCAACATATTCGCATGTTTATCAATACACATTTGAAGTTCTCACCATACAAATCTTATGTTTGTTCTATTTTGCTTCAAAAATCTTTTAAATCATTCAATGAATCCGTTCTTTGCACAAATCACAAAAGATACCCGATGTTTCACCAAATCATCAAATATACCCATTGAACGAAACACAATGAATACCCAACGTTTTAATAAATAAAAACAATCAAACAATTAAATGAGACAATTTCAAATCATTACATGTATTCGGAGATCACAATAGATACCCAAGAATTATCTCAATAATAGAATGGAAGTAGAACAATTAGAAATCAAAAGCCCATAAAATCAAATAGCATAAAGTAGCATGAAAACATTGTTGCTCTTCAATTGTGAGGCTTTATCTTTAACCTTAGTTGAGATTTTAGCCTCTCATGGCAAAAGAAAGCATAAAGAAACTACAAGAATCCATTAAAAATAAAAAAACTTACAAAATATGGGAGTTCTAGGTGAAAATCACTCAAGAAGCCTTAAAAACCAGTGAGAACTGCGCCTAGGGCGCTCTCCTAGCGTCCTCCCACGAAAGAAATGAGAAAAGAATGGTATTTATAGCCGAAATTAGTGATTCTGCATGCACGTGACATTTGTACACTCGAGCGCCACATAAGGTGTGCTTGAGCGCACTCAAGCTTTTGTCAGGGAGTCTGCGGCGCAGCGCACAAGCGCTGTGCGCGGGGAATGCGCTCGAGCGGTTTGTCGCTCGATTGAAGTCAAAGGTTGCTGAGTGACTTGTGCTGTCTGATTTTCGTCCTCTCCCCGCTTCTCTACAATTTCACATGAAAAACGTCATTTTTCTCTCAATGACCTACAAAACACTAAAACGCCAAAACTAGCCAAAAACATTAAAAAATAACAAAGCTAAAGGTTTAACTAATGTAACTTAAGAGGTCCAAATATACAATATTTGTGACTCGTCAATTGTTGTTCTATGTTAATAATTCTATTACTACATCTCAACTTATTAGGCATTTACGCACTTGTCTGTCGTATTTAGCATCTAAGAAGAAGCAAAAGCTTTTGGTAATTGGTTTGAAGAATGGTGAATGTGATGTTGTGGATTTTGTTACAACTTTTTTATATGATCAAAAGAAGGTTTGTGAGCTTGCTTCTCATATAATCTTGTACCACGAATATCCCTTTAAGCATGTGCAACAAGTTTTGTTCAATAAGTTTATGAGGGCAAACACACCACATTGGCAAAAGATTTCACGACAATCTGCGAAGAGTGATTGCATGAAGAGATATGAGAATGAGAAGAAGAAATTGAAAATTATATTACGGTCGGTTAACAAAGTGAATATCACGACCGACATGTGGACTTCGGGGCAAAAGGTTTCTTATATGGTAGTGACCTGTCATTTTATTTATTCTAACTAGTATTTGTAAAGGCGTGTTTTAAATTTTTTCAATGTCCCTCTTCCACACACTGGGGTAATTATTTTTGATGCTTTGCAAAAATGTTTTCAAGACTGAGGCATTGAAAATAAGATTTCTACCATTACTGTGGATAATGCTAGGAATAATGATTTTGCTATTAAGATTATGAAAAATAGTTTTTCTTTGAAAAAACTTTATCAGTTGGGGGGGCGGTTGTTTCATGTTCGTTGTTGTGCTCATATCACTAATTTGTTAATGCAAGATGGGCTTGCTAAGATTGGGGGAATTGTTGATTGTGTGAGGGAAGGGATAAAGTATTTAGTGGTATTGGAAGGTAGGTTGTTATAATTTAGGGAGATTTGTACTCAAATGCAATTACCTTAAAAAAAAATGTTTCTTGATATACCAACCTGTTGGAACAGCACCTATATGATGTTAATTACTGCTCTGGAGTTTAGACAAGTTTTTCCTACATATTCAAATCGGGATCAAAATTTTATTTGGGCACCAACTCATGAGGAATGGGAAAAAGTTGAAAATGTTTGTGAAGTCTTGGAAATATTTAATGATGTGACAAACATTATATCAGGAAGTGATTATCTAACTGTTAATTTGTTCCTTACTGAGGTGTGGAGAGTAAAAGATATTTTGGCTAAGAAGTCTAGGGATGAGAATGACTATATAAAGGCCATGGTGGTGAAAATGAATATTAAGTTTGAGAAGTATTGAGTAGAATGTAATATCTTGGCTGCAGTGTTAGACCCAAGGTTCAAGATGAAACTAGTTCAGTATTGTTTTCCTGTGATTTATCCAGAGCCAGAAGCCACTAGACAAATTGAATTTTTCCTTAAAGTTTTGCATGAATTATATGATGAATATATTAAGGACCATAATTCAACTATTGAACAAATTGAACATGTAAGTGCTCAAGGATACACTTCTAATGCTTTTTCCAAAGTTGTTGGAATTGGGAGAAGTTCTAAAAGTAGTAAGCAAATGTTTGAATATAATTATTTGTACGAACTGTGGATACGATTCAGCCAATGAAATCGGATTTGGACATATACTTGGAGGATAATGTATTCATTTGCGAGGAGGGTTCAAGTGAGGACTTTAGTGATTTAGAATGGTAGAAAGCAACTCCACTAAAGTTTCGGATATTGTCTAAAATGGTTCGTGACATATTGTCTATATCTATTACCACAGTGGCTTCAGAATCAACTTTTAGTATTGGTGGTCAGGTTATTGATACGTACAAGTCGTCATTATCCATAGACACTGTTCAAATGTTATTATATGGAGCAAATTGGTTGAGGACATTACATGGACTCTCTAAATCATCTAAGGTAATGTTTTATTTTTACAGTATTTATTATTTTATTTTGTTATGTTTATATATATATATATATATATATATATATATATATATATATATATATCTTTTTTGTTGAAGGAGGGGCCATCTATGATTGAGTATGCGTTTCCTTAGTTTTTAATTTGTTTTAAATAAAACTGAGAAACATGTATACTACGATATTATATTTTTTGAACTCTTTCTCCAAAAAAGGACGTTGGGTCTTAAAAGGGGGTGATTATGACATTCTACATCGCCTAGGTATGGGAATGAGGATGTGTTTGTATGTATATTCGCACATTTCTTGACACAACGCATTTTAAAGTCGCGATGACCATGAACCTATCAGAACTTCGCAGTTAAGCGTGCTTCTATAAGAGTAGTACCAGGATGTGTGACCCCCTGAGAAGTTTGGTTTGGAAGAGTTAAAAGTGGACAATATTGTATGATTGGAGGTGAGTCATTATACTTTCACATGCAATATGTTAATTATTAACCTATGCTTGCTAAGCACTGACTCAATTGCCATCTTTAATACTCAATTGTGGTATTGCTAACATGTGTAATGCATAAAAAGCATTCAATCACATTGCCACACTTATCTACATGACACAAAGTGATTGTTAATTGTCCTTTAATAGATATGTCAGTGAATTCATTAACTATGATAGCATTAAGAAACGAATGAGTAGATTTGGAAAATATACCAAATTCCTAATATACACAAAGCCCTATTAACAAATATATCACAGGATTCATCAACTGCATAGAATATTAACATTGAACCTAAGAGTCATTATGTCATTTATTCGACATAAGACTTCTCCAGAATCACAAATGCTAACACTCTTATAGACACGGTTCGGAGAAAATGTGATAGTATGTAGTGTAAAACTAGAATACAAATGAGTGATCAACAATTGTGCTAATTCGTATTAGCCATCTTTATGTTTTCTAACGAAAACAATGCTTCAGGCCCCGTTCACTATCCCCCTCCCCCTCCCCTCCCTCCTCATTTCCCCCTTTTTGGTACTGTTCATGTCAGTACCGTATTCTTAAAAGGTTGAATTCCTTGACTTCTTGAAGAATCCTATTTCCTAGTTTACCCTTCTACTGCAGCGACGAAAATTAAAAAACCCACCAAAACTTAATCCTCCTCTTTTACCCTCTCTCTCAGCTCATTCACAAAAGGTTGAATTCCCTGACTTCTTGAAGAGGCCAATGCAAACAATGTTCCTCTTTTACCCCTTTTTTTCTTGCTTCTACTTCTTGCGTCTTCACTGCAAACAATGTTCCTCTTTTACCCATTTTTTACTTGCTTCTACTTCTTGTGTCTTCACTGCTCTACTTCTTTCGTGATTTGCCGAAGCCAAAGTTTTTCTATCTCCTCTAACACTTCCATGAACATCTAAACCGAACCCACACGAACAGCGCAAAAACCAACCCTCTCTCTCTCTGTCTCTCTATCTCTGTGGGTGTGGGTGTTGGAGAAACGAAACCTAGGTTCTCTTTCCTTGACGCCGCGCCTCTCTCCCCGTTAAAAAAGGGGTCTTTTTGGCGTTCTTTGTAGCTGGTTAGCGATCAGTCGGTAAGCCCAGTCCCGACTCCACAAACCTCCTTTTCATCATCTCTCGTAAGCGATTCTTCAAACGGTAAGCCTATTCTTTGTGAAGTGGGTTTTCTTTTTCTTCTTCTTTTGATAAATGGGTTGTTGATTCTTATTTAATTTGGTGGAAAACATAGGATTCTAGACTGTCTTAAACCTCTGTTTCAGTCCCAAGAAACCGCAGGGAAAGAAGAAAAAAATAGGAATTTTGTTGGAGATTTTGGTTGCTTTCTCGTACTGTTTTTTTTTTTTTTTGGTTTTTTTTGACATGGCTTTGTCAAAGGTTGCTCTGTCCTACTTTGAGAAGTCAAAGGTTGCGTTTAAACAAATCCCAAAACAGCATGGATCGATCCTCTTCTGGTGTGAATTTATTAACACAAACCCACCAACTCCACCATTGTTGTTCCCAGAAACGAAAAGGGGGATCTTGATTTGGTGTTGGCCCCTACTTCATCCCCTGTTTTTCTCCTTTTTTTTCCAATTCGATTCCTCTAAATTCGACGGCTCCGTTTTCGTCCTCTTCGTTGTCATCCAATTTCGGTATGGGATTGAACCGAGCATCGGATGTGGGGGATAGCTTGGTTTTAGCACCTCAAGCAATGAAACGAAAAAAAAAAAAAAAATGCTTTATTAGGTAATGGTCCTGTAGGCTATAATTAAAGAACTTTTATGATTGTGGTGTTTCACTAATTAGAAAGAAAGTTTATATTGAAGAGCTATGTATCCTTACAAGTAGTTATGTATCCTTTTATTTCTTTCAGTGAAACAGGAAAATTTATTATTATAGAAAAGTTGCCTAAACTAGAGGCTTGTTCTTTGTTGCAATCTAAAGAAAGGTTTGTAGATAATAGCGACAGAATCAACAATCTTCCGATTCATATTGCTCATCACATCCTTTCATTTCTTATGATGGAAGATATTGCACGATTGAGCATAGTGTCGTCAAAGTGGTGGCAAGAATTATGCATATCTATTCCATTCTTAACACTTGACGGCACGCGATATAAAGCCAAGGATTTTAAACTAATTTACTTCAAGAATTTGTTATAATTTGTCACTCATAGTGTTGATGTTCTTGTTTTTAAATTTTGTTATTAGAATAAAAACCAATTGGTTTAAGTAACAAACATTTGCAAATTTAGTAATACAATAAGTAGAGTATGAGAGTGTTCAGAACATAAATTTAATTAAATTTTAATTCAAAAGAAGACAGTGAGGGGAGGGAAAAAAAAAAAAGGGAAGCTACCTGCTCGCTATGACCTGAGGAAAGTAGACAACACGAGTCCCCTACCAGAAATTTGCCCACAGCATTACAATGGTTGTCTTTCACATTTTTATTCTTTTGTGTATGTTATTTATCTTAATATTTGTTCAATTTTAATTTTTTTGATATGCTTCTTGATGTAGGCACGCATAAATATGTCTACAACTAGCGACTTCTCAAGTGGTCCTCCGTTATGTAAATGTGGAGTTCCTGCACGAATAAGGTACTCTTGGACCTCGAGCAATCCCTGTAAAAAGTGGTACGGATGTCTTAAGTACAAGGTAATTTCATAGATTAGCTTTGTGTTATATGCCGTCATCTAATATTTTATGACATTTTTGTTCTCTTTCCATGCAGAAGGCCTGTGATTGTGATTTTTTTGTATGGGCTGATAAGGAAATGTCACCTTATGAGAAGGGTTTAGCGAAATACCTGAAAGAAATGGAGGACAAAAGGGTTGTTGATAATGACAGGTTCGATGCAGTCATTGAAGAAAAGTGCAATCAACATTATGAGAAACTGCGGCGGGACTTAGAGCTGGGTCAAAATGACAAAGTTGATGCAATGATTGGAAAAAAATGCAAAAAACATTATGATAAACTACGGCGAGAGTTTGGGTTGGGTCAAAATACAACTTGGATGATGTTAAAGGCTGCATTGTTAGTTGCCTTTTTGCTTTTAGTATTTTATGTTAGTGGTTACAGTGAAACTAGAAGTACTACGTTAATGTTAAAATAACAATTATGGATGTAGCTTAGTTGTATGTTTTCATTTTGAATGTTATATCTATATATGCACTAAATTGAGCACCTCTGTATTTTGAATGTTATGTACTTCTTCTTGTCATGGTGTTTTTAAAAATAGGGCATTCTGGACATATATTGACATAAACAGACTTCGTGTACTTAATACTATGAAAAATAGTATTAAACAAACCGTCATTTATGAACATATGCATTACTTAAGTTAAATATCATTAGTGAAATACCATACCCGTCTCTAATCCATTACAACTCAACATATCGGAGACCTAAGTCATTAAAACAATTACAACCAAATTACTTGTCATAAAATTACAACCAAACATATCCATCACCTAATACCCAAACTTTGATCTTGTTGACGTTCATCTCACATTGTTCCACTCTCACATGCTATTTTTCATTCTATTCCGATATGCCCCCATGTACCTTGCATTCGACTGTGATTGATCTGGTCGTAGTCTAGGTGTTACATGCGTTTCACCTGGCATATTAACCCGCTGTGATACATCGATCCAAGCTTCGCCGTATAGTTGTTGTAGAGCGTGTCTGAATAATGGATCAATATCCCCACAGTTCTTTCAGATGAAGTTGTGTATAGTACAACATGCAAGCACAAGTAATCGTTGGTCCGGTACCTCGTACGGGGGCATATTTTCTAAAATTGGAAACCAATTCTTCAAAATCCCAAACGTCCGCTCCACCGTCGATCGCAATGAAGAGTGTCGGTAGTTAAACAACTCTTTATCAGTCCTGGGTTTGGGTCGTCCTCGGCGAAAGGTTTCCAAGTGATATCTTTCGTTTCGATATGGAGGCAGGAACCCCTTGTAGCAACCATAAGCCGAATCCACTAAATAATAATATCCTACAAAATACATGTTTTTTCATTTATTATAAGTATACCCTTGTCTAAATTGTAAACCACTATTCCGGTAAAGATACTTGTTGTAGTAACAGTACCTTCGTCTGGCGTTGGGAAGTTCATGGTTGGATCGTTTATTGTCTTAGTGAAAATTCTTGTGTCGTGTGCGCTACCCTCCCAACCACTGCATACAAACGTGAAACAAAGGTCGAGGTTCGTCACGCACATCACATTTTGTGTCGGGGTTGAGCTTTTGCCTCGAAAAGGGAAGTCACTGTGATTCGTCACGCGCGCCATCAGATGTGTGCCATCGATAGCACCTATACAATACTGCAAGTGGATAGTGGTTAAAATTTGAATAATAGATAAAAACAAACACATAATAAAATCTACGGACCTTAAACCACGGGTAAAATCGCAAATTACGGGCGACGTACGGATGAGGAATCTCAGTGCTACAAGGTTGTATGATCGTCTTTCCCAACTTACAAAGTGCCCTGCATACGCAATGACAATATTTGCTAATTGTGGCAGTTGATCGCTACAGCCTGTCACACACCGTCCTCTGTGACTGTGACTGTGACTGTGCCTGTGCAATTATTAGGCAAAAGGCTGCTACTTGCTCAGTGATTTTAACATAGCGGCTACTTCTGAGATAACCATTATGTTTTAAGGTGCAACATAGTTTCATGAATGTGGGGGGAAACATTCTGAAGCGCTCATAGCATGTATTCGGGTTAGGATTGCTCAAAACCCAATGGATCCACATTGCACCTGTCAAGGAAGACGTGCGTTGTGGAATACGCACAACTCGGTCCATGTGTTGCATCGTATAATTCAATTCTTGAAGCACACTGAACAGTCTATGAAATGAGTTCTCTAACTGTTCAAGGACTTCTTGTGTGTACCTTGGCCCATCGTTTTCATCTTTATCGTCATCCATGTTATCCAAATTGGGTTCGTCATCCATAATATCTACCCCGTTTACAGCGTCGAAGTTTGAGCTCGATGTACCAGGGCCATCCATGTCAATTATTCGTATCAAAAAATATTACCTATATGATGATACTAACAACTTATTAATATAACTAAATAGGAATAAGTACGGAAGATAAATATCATAAAGTCGAAAATATCACTACATAACCAAGGTAATAAGTCATAACATATCCAAACTAAAAACACCTCTAAAAGGCATTAAAATGTCTAGTGAAATGCCAACAACGAAACATAAACAAGGTTCAATCGTCATCGCCCCGAACAAAACGAATCATCCAGTCTCTCTGGCAAGCATCTTCCATCGCTACGAAAAGCTTCGCGTAATTGTTGACGAACATGGCTTCACACGCCTTACGTTGTTGATGCGCATCCAATCCAAACTCAGCGGCCAATGTGTTTATTATGGCAACTACGTCAAGGAGCTAATCTCGTCCACGCCCGGTGCTACAACCTGCATTTACAACAGATCCAATGGTCTCGGTCTTGATCAGTGTACGCTCAATGTGATCTGTGATTTTGTAGAATTCCTGATTGAGGTCATGCATAACCGCCTCTCCTTTCGATGACCTTTTGCTACTGTGTGGCGACTGGTATGTCGGGAACGCAACCCGCTTACCCTTCCTCTTGTGAGTCCGTGGGGGAGGCTGTTGGGGTTCGGTGAGGTCGATTATGGTCGGTGTGAGGTTTAGGTCGACGCATGCAACGTTGTCGCTGTCCGAACTTTCCGGGGGGGACCGTGTGCTAGCATGTCTATACCGACAGTTGCAGTTGTCCCTCCAAAGATGTTGTTCAATAGGGAGTAGTTCGTCGGAGCGCCATTCCTGAATTTGTAATATTTCCTTGTGTCGTATTGCTGCAACACATTGTGAATCTGTTAGGGGATGAATAACATTTGTCAAGTTCATAGAGTAATTGTACAAATGATATTGGTAGACTTTCTGTTTTCAGTTGTTCCCATTGACGCTCATCGAGCGCGACCGTGTTGTCCACCTCGTTCTAACCCGCTTCGGTCGCAATGTGGCCAGTAAGGAGGTCAGTGAAGTTCTTCCAATTTTCTCTCAATTTTTCTATCTTCTTCGACACCTGGTCCTGACTGTACTGGACGCCATCCCCCACAACACGTTTGTTCAAATTAGCAGTAATGTTTGCGAAATGGCCCTTGAATGACTGTCGCACACCTTGTGTTGCCAGATCCAACAGTTCTTAAACTAGTGTCAACTCATGCACTCCGGTCCATTTGATTTTACGGGGTTTCGACCGTGTGGTGGATGGGGTTGGTACAGGATGCTTCCTTGGGGACTTTCGTGGGGTATTGGCATATGACATCTATGAAAATGTTTCATATGTATGTGCAACAAAATATTGACACAATAAATGTTAAGGAATATAAATGACATTAAAACACATCACAAAGTTTAAAACAGATAATCAATCGTTGAAATTTGCCCACAGCATCATACCTTTTTAGTTGTCGTACGTGGCCGTAGGAAGTACCGTGGGCACTGGAGTGAACAGTCACAAACACAAGTATACAATTAATAACGAATCACAAGTGTAATTGTTTTATATAAAAATGAAAAAAAAAATGCATGCATTATAAGCCAGGTCAATCTCCTTGTTTTCTTTTATTAGGGAATTCTTTAAGAAAACAAACTTTAGAATAATACCCCACGAAAGTAACCCGTTTCCCTTCCCCCTCCCCCTTCCCTGACGCGTACGGACAAATGAATGGTTGATTGGAGTGGCCTTTCTCTCACCTTTCCTTCTTATTTTCTTTCCTAGTTGTTCTTATCACAAGGATGGATTATTCCTACCATCAACCCATAGTATGGTGTGTCCACCTATCAATTAAGGACAAAAGAAGGGTGGCAAAAGCACATAAATTAAATCATTATGATTGTTGGCACGTATTTTAGGGGTATTTTTTTTTTCTTTTTGTTTTTTAATTTTGAAAAAGTGTTATAAAAGGATATAGAGGTAAAATTATTTTTGTTTTTTTACGAGTATTTTGTATCAGGATTGTTTGTTAATATTTTTTATTTAACAAGGGGAAAAAAAAAATTAATTAACCGAGCAAAGAAAAGAAGATGAAAAGAAATATATACTTGTCATTAGTAAAGACTAAGAAATATATACTTGTCATTAGTAAAGACTAAGGGTCCGTTTGATCTTGAGCTCCACTATGTATGGTATTTGGAGTACCAAAAATGCTATCAAACATAGTAGACAACCAAAGACTAAGGAACAAATTTTGAAGTCTATTCTTTAAGAAGTTCGGTCTCCAATTTCAGGCAAGGAAAAATTCAAGAAGAACAAAAAAAAACATTAAAAGTTGTCATTGCTGGAACTTAGATTCTAACCTGCTGGTGTTATACTAGTTGCTTGTTGGTTGTTTCTTTGTTGTATGGATGCTGGGTGTTTACCAGCCTTGTTTATGTTGTTCTCTAGTTTGAGTGTTCATGGGCATGTTTTCGCTCAAGTTGTATTGTTCTGTGGAACTGAGTTTGTACAATTTGCTATTTCTGGTTTAATATAGATTACTTATTCATCGAGAAAAATATATATACTTGTTATACAAAAGTAAATTTCTGTATGAGAACCCCATAATATATTGTTTTCTCAATAAACGTAAGCATTATCACAAATTTGGAATTCTCATCCCTTCCTCATATCTAATCACAGAGTAAAAGTGATTTATCAAATAAATTTCTTCTTTAGCCCACTAAAACCCCAAATCCTACTAGCCAATCCAACATAAAAGCACAACAACTTGGGAGAAGAAAATACAACCAACCAAGACTGTTATACATGTGCAACGTGCTGAAAGTACTAGATTAGTGACCACCAACCAACTAAAAATTTGCCCTCCAACCATAATTGAGCCATGCTGCCTATTTGAATCACATCAAATTGAAAAATCGGGGAAGAGGAGAAAAAAAAACACACCTGTGAACGTGATCTGGTACGTGGACCCGTGGCTGTAGAAGTCGTCGTCCGTCCGGCCGAGCCTGCACCGCTGGAGGCCAAGCACCTGCTACCCCGTGCAAACCGAAGTGTCTTGGACCCAAGCTTCACTGACGTCTGCTGCTGCTGCCCTGTGGAAGACCTTAAAGACATTTATAGGCAAAATCTGGAGCGTATCGTCAGGCTCTTGGGCAAATCGTAGAGTGGTTGAGGCAAAAATGTAGGAAATAATGGCTATTGATGCGAATCGCCCGTCAAGGAAGACCTGGAATTGATGGAGTTAGATGGAGTCAGATGGGTCAGTGGAGTGAGAGGTTTGGGGAGAGGTGTTTTCAACTAGCGCTCAGTCCTGCTACTGTGGGTTGCAGAAATTTTTGGGGCATAGGGTCTACGCACTGTGCAAAGTGGCTAGATGACAAGAATGAAGAATGAAATTAAGGGTAAAATTGAAAATCAGCACCTGCATGGTCTGTGTGAGATCTAGAGAAGAAATTCGTCAAATTTGTTTGTGGATTTTCTTTAGCTGTGAAAGACCGGAGTTTCAACTTTGTTGGGCGTTTGAATAGACATACCTCTTGTACCATGGACAGAGTGAGAGAAGAGAGCTGATCGCTTTTTGGTATTTTTTTAGACATTTCGAGGGAAGTGAATGAGCTGAGAGAGAGGGAAAAAGAGGAGGATGAAGTTTTGGTGGGTTTTTTAATTTTCGTCGCTGCAGTCGAAGGGTAAACTAGGAAATAGGATTCTTCAAGAAGTCAAGGAATTCAACCTTTTGAGAATACGGTACTGACATGAACAGTACCAAAAAGGGGGAAATGAGGGGGGAGGGGGATAGTGAACGGGGCCTCAAAGTTGAAACCCCAATGTCTCGAAAGAAGCCAATTTTATGTCTTTTTTCCTTCATATCTCAAGATCTTTATAAATGTCATTAAATGACATAGGCCAAAGTGCGTATCCAATATGTTAGAAGGACACAAGCTCAAATGCATATCTTTTATGCTCAAAACATCAGTCAAAATGCATATCCAATATGCATATTCAATATATGTCACTCTATCACCTATTGGAGATCGTACTCTTGTGTCTCCCAATGACAAACAAATCAAATGTATGTCATTGCGGTGATAAGTAACATTGACATGAAAATATTATCGGTCACTCAATTATCCCAAAAGGAATCAAATCAAGATGTGATTCTTCACAAGTGAAGCTCCCATTAATTGAAAATATCAAGTGGTCCCACAATTTTATGCCCATAAAATTATCATATGTGTCTCAAACGATAGAGACAAATTGTTTGTAAACATTATTGTAAGTTTTATGTCTTGGCTACATTCATGTGACAAATGTTTTTTTTATTTGTTGAGAAGAATGGTCTCAATTTGCTTTTAGAGTTTTCTCCTGTTCGGACAGCTAGAAGCCGTGTCTGGACAGGACCTACAGAAAGTCTATATTTCTTCATGTGTCCAGATAGCCAGAAGCCATGTCCGGACAGGATTTATAGAAAGATCAATTCTCTTCATGTGTCTGGACAACCAAAAGCCGTGTTTGGACAAACCTTAAAGTCCATTTTTCTTCTTGTGTCCGAACAGATGGTTTTCCTATCTGGACCGAGTTTACAGAAAGTTTACTTTCTGCTTTGTATCCGGACACCATAATAACCTGTCCGGACGCCGCCACCTAGAAATCCGTTCATGACTTGTATTAGGGTTTCTAAAGCTTATTTAAAGAGATTTCTAGGCAAAAGTTTATTAAGAATTCTACTATGAAATTTTGTGTGCTAAGAGAGGGTATTAGATCTGGATTGATTTATGTTGTATCTCTCTTAGATTTTTTAGTTCAACCATCAACCTAGAACAATTGAAGCCAACCGAAGTTCCAGTTAAGGAAAATCAAGAAGATGAACTTTCCAAAAGTTCTGGCAGAGAAGGAGACAAGTGGGTAACTTGTTATAATTCAAAAGTGTGTCAAACTGCAAAGGTTTTGTGAGTATGAACATCTTCGTATTAATTGATTTTCTAGGTTTGGCTGCTCCAAAGTGGTTTTTCTCTTTGAGTTTAAAGAGTTTCCACTCTGTAACCAAATGTCTATGTTAACTGCTTTATTGCTTTACATATTTAGTGAATTGTTTGGTTGTGGTTGGTTTGGATTCTATTTATTATTTATTATTTTCAATTACCTATTGTCTACCATTTTCCTTGGCTTTATCTCTGACTTCCAAACCTCAATATCCATATATATAAAAGAAAACATGTATTTTGCACAAAAGAATCTAGGTTGTCACATGTAAGCATAAGGTTTCTGTTCAAGAAAGCTATTATAACAATCACTTGATGAAACTCTAACCAAAATGTGTCACAAGTGTCATAATTATTTCAAATGAATCAGCCAACTATCTATTGAAGAAATTTGATTATAATTAGGGTTAAGTAATCCTATGATCTCTGAGTTTTCACAACTTTATTTTTTAGTCCCTGAGTTTCAATTTACATCACAGATGGTATCTCAATTTTAGGAAAAGACCGAATTGGTACCTCGGTTAAGTTTTCCGTCCAAAAATTAATGGATCACCACGTGTCAACCTCAGAGGTTGACACGTGGCACTATATAAAAAAAATTAAAAATTAAAAATCTTTAAAAATTAATTAAAAAATAATAAAATTAAAAATATATATATTAAAAATTAAAAAAAAAATTGAAAAAATAAAAAATACAAGGGGGTGGCTGAGCCACCTACCTTGGCCACCAGCCACCCCCTTGGCCAGTCTGGGGGTGGCCGAACCACCCCCAACCACCCCCTTTTTTTAAAAAAAAAAAATTCAATTTTTTTTTTCAATTTTTTTTTAATTAATTTTTAAAGATTTTTAATTTTTAATTTTTTTATATAGTGCCACGTGTCAGAGGTTGACACGTAGTGGACTGTTTGTTTTTTGACGAAAAACTTAATCGAGGTACCAATTCATTATTTTCTTAAAATTGAGGTAACATCTGTGATGTAATTTGAAACTCAGGGACTAAAAAATAAAGCTATGAAAACTCAGAGACTAAAAATGTGTTTAACCCTTATAATTAATGCCCTAATGTTGGTAAACATTTTAGCTGCTAGCCTAGCAATAGTTCCTCATGGATACTAGATAAATTATATCTTTCTTTTCATTCAATTCTCAAACTTAGGATAATCCATTTCCTATTGTCCTTTTTTTTAAAAAAAAATGATACCTCTCTTTTTTTATGGTCATTCTAAGATTCCTATTATTTTAATTTCAGCCAAAATCTCCTTTATTTTGGTAAAAATCATACTTGCGGTAATTCCAACATTCCCTATTAGATCGAGTGTGAGTTTTAGGTCAACTGTCCACTCTCAATTGTCTCATAATAAAATCGAAAATCTTTAGATTCCATTTCGACCCATTATGCATTATAATCAACTTAAATCTAGCAAAAGAAATGGAAAAAAGAGATGTTTAATTAATATTCTAATATTCTCTTTTATATATGATTCAAACTTTTTCTTTATAAGTAAGGTCTAACACATAAAACATTTATTTGGATAAAAGACGAATGAAAACAATGTACAAACTCAGGACTTTACTTCAATATCATGTTAAATCATAATTTTTTTTAATATATGTGTTTTAAGTTCTTGTAATTAGAGCATGTTTAAAATTGCGTTAGGAATCTTAAAAATGCTTTTAGTACATAAAAAGCTACGCCAATAAAAAAATGGCTTTGTTTGGTAAAAAAAACTTAAAAAGACTTTTTATATTATTATTTTTTTGCTCTAAAAAAAAAGGTTCAAAACTGTGTTTTGGAAAAGCTTTAAAATGAGTAATATTTCTTTCACAACTTCCGTACAATTTTTATACAGCTCTATCAATTTTTTTTTAGATCAGCCATTGGACACTCATTTACTCTTGACATGTAGATGAACTAATTTGTGCAGCTTGAGGTCGGGAGATTTATGATAATTGCCTCTCTGACAATGATGGGTGAGGCAGTTTTTTAGTTTTTTCATCTTTAGCACTCTATGATGCATATATGTCATCTGCCATGGTCTTTGATTAATAACTACGTTTAATTACAGGTAGCCTTTTTATTTAGTTAATTAAGAAGGACCTTTTTTTATATTTAGGCCTCATTTGATATACGGAATGAGTATTTTATTAAGAAATAAATAGTTATTACTGAAAATAAATAAAAAAATGATGGAATGAAATAGTTATTCATACTTTTTAATTTGGTGACAACACGAATCGAATCAAAATTACTAATAAAACCCACATTAAGAAAAAGAAACTGAACACGAATACTAGCGGGTGGCTGCGATCACCCCCGAAGCCAATTGAAGGTGACCATGCCACCCCCGACAAATAATATGAGTTTTTTTTTTTTTTTTTTCTGTGAAAAATGGAATATATTCATTTAGAAATAGCTAGCTATTTTTCTCTTTTTTTTAGAAGAATAAGTATTTATGTTCGTAAGTAAATAGACGTATACCAAATAAAATAATAACTATTCTAATTATTTCACCCCAAAAATTTGTTCAGCCAACCATACGAGGCTTTAGAGTAAGCACTCCATGTCATTACCTGATAGCAAATGTCAGAAACTACGTAGTTTCTTTATTTCTTTATTTCATTATAACACCATACAACTGCTTGGTCAGTAGAGTTCGTAGATCAGAATACATTCACGGGAACAAGGACGTACAGAAAGACAAAACGATCAAACTCAAAAAATATTTATTCGCTAATCAGTCCCGCTCCACTTCATTCCTTAATTTCTACCTGTATATATATATATATATAGAAAAAACCAAAAAGAAAAAGAAAAGGTCAAGATATTGATACGTCACCAATAATATTAATGCTATAAAAGAAACAATAAATAATATTGGTGCAAAAATGCATAAGTAGTGCCATTACCGCAGGTGAGGGGAGGGAGATTGCATAGGGAAGGAAGCTGCGAAGCGATCCTGAGAGTGCTGCAAACGCAGTCATGGTGGACTCCACGGAGGGCACCACAGCAGTCAGCGTTAGGGATGGCGTTGGCGGCGCCCGGCACTACATAGGGAGCGCAAACGTTGAGGTTGTTGAGCTCAGCTGTGCAGCTCTGGGCCTGAGCTGTCTGGGCCTGCGCAGCAAGTGCCACGACCAAGAAGAGCAGTACTACTGCAGCTTGAGAGCTGAGAAAGACAAGGGACTTGACGGCTGCCATGATCACTTTCTTTGTTTTCTCTCAAACTCAAACACAAACACAAACACTTAGATGTTGTGTTTAATTTGTGCGTCTATTAGGTCCTTTTATAGTTTAGAGTTGAGTAATAAGAGGTGAGTCATTGCATGAGTCAACTAACCTCCTGTTAGGTTCACCACGTACGGCTTCCCGGGAGGGGGGGTGGGTGTTTAATTTTTATATAGTTTAATTTTTTATATATATTTATATATTTTTGTTAAGAGTGACACATGTATGTCGTTATTTTATTGGCGCTAACGTGGCACAGTAACAAAATTCGTCAAATGTTTTGAAGAAATTTGACTGTAATGAGTAAATTGTTTTTTTGGCATACTTTAAAGACTTCTGAGTTCAATTTAATACAACGTGGAGGTTTTTTTTAAAAAAAAAAAAAAAAAATTAATACCAGATAGAGTTAATTGAAAATAAAGTAAACTACTGATTTTGCATTTTTTTTTTCCTAAATGTTTATAAGAACACTTTTTGCTGGGGAGAAATATTGGTATGAATTTATATTCTTGAAGAGAAAACTATTGGATCGACTTTCCACCAATTGTATAGAATTTATTAGGACAACTGATTAGCAGATCGATCTGTAATTTCGACATGATTCAAATTAAGGGCAGCAATTTAGAATGAAAACTAAGTTACCTTTATTATATGAATATTAGCAAATTAAGAATCTTTGGTTTATTTTCATAAACCGTAATAAAGTACTTCGAATTACATAAATAAATTAACATACTTTGAGCCATCTTTTAAATAAATTAAGCCTTTGACAGAGCACCAAATATTTTATGTTTACACACCTTTTCATTATACATTTGTTCTTTACAAAATTGTCTACGTACACACCTTTAAATTGTCCACGCTAAAAAAAGACCTAATAATTACCTCTTTTTTTCTCTCTTTTTTGGTAGCGTGAGTACGTATGAATATTGAGTGTGACCATATGTATTGTTAATCTACTTATGGCTTGATGATGAGACTGTTTTTTATATCGTGCTTATAAAAAGTCGGCTAAGCATGTCTTTTTGGTATTATTTATGTTATATATGTATTGTAATTAAGTTTATTAAGACATTAATTATTACAGACCATATATGAAGAAACTAATATTATTATTATTATTAATATTATTATTTTTCCATTCAAATATAGGAAAAGGTTTACAAGAAATCGTACAACTATAAAGGGATGGGCACACCAACAACAGAGTTCAAATGAAAAAGGCAGTATGGAAACAAGCACAAACACAAACAGTAAACAATGATTTCATCTATGATTCCAGATAAATTATAGACGAGTCAAGCCTTTCCAAGGGCTGCACAAGGCGGTAACAAATAGCAAAAGGACTCGGTGAAGAGCCTTAACCAGTAAAAGCAACAACCACCATGAAGTGGTTGTTGTGGGAGAGATCGATACTGCCGAAAATCGGAAAGGATCCATTGGAGAAGAACGAAAACCTTAAAAATTTCTACAACTGAATCAAACCACATAAAACCAGAGAGACGGTAACCTACAAGCAAAAAACAAGAGAAAATACACAAAAACAATAGAGAAACGGCCACTCTACAAAAACAACAGCACTGACACCAAAGTGGCGATCGAGGGAGATCTGGTAGCGACAGGAAGCTGGGAAGCTGGAGAAGCCAGTGTATGGGTGCGTTGGATGGCGGGGTTCACAAATGAAAGTAGACTAGTTTTGAAAAAAACTCAATCTAAAATCCAAACATAAACTAGGGGAGGCGGAGGCTGAGTGGTAGAGGTTGGGCGGTGCAACATGTCTAGAGTGGTGGAGAGAATGGATGATGGTTGGCAAGGGGGCTAAAGGTGGGCGGTACCAGGGTGGCAGAAAAGAGAGAGAGAAAAAAAAAAAGAAAAAAAAAAAGAAAAAAAGAAAGAAAGAAAGGAATGAGAGGGAAGGAGGATGAAGGCCATACTTCCTCCTCAAGAGGCACTCACAAGGCGGTGGTAAAACACCACGAAGGGTGTCGGGGGAGAAAACTACTAGGGTTTTGGTGAGAGCTTCTCTCGGGAGAAAAGAAGCAGAAGTGTAATTTATTTTCTAGTTGAACGAACTAATGTTATTGAATGTTATTTGAAGGTCCCTAAAATGACTTTTTCTTGGGGACAATATTTTAAGGAACGAAAAGGACAATGTTGGACATCGATCAACTACATAATTTAAGTTAAAAGTGTTAAAAGTATGAAATTAAATCATTAAAAAACTTTTTTATCTATTAAAAAAAAAAAACAAACAAAAAACATAAAAACAAAAAAACACTTTTGGTTTTTTTAACTTTTAAGCTAAAAGATAACAAGTGAAGATTAATATGACTCATGATCGAATAACTCAACAGGTAACGTTCAAAACTAATTTATGAATTTTGATATTCCAAGAGCATAATAATATTGAAATATTGGCAACGAAAGAGGAAAGTTAGTAACAAGAAAATGACAAAGCATCAATAATTAAAGATAGAAAATTAGAAAGAAAAAAAAATAAAGAAGAAAAAAATCAGTAATAAGAACATAATAAAGCATCCATAGATGGGGGCCAAGGGTTGGCAACGGTTGCTGTTTTATATTTCTTTTTAGCCAGGCCACCTGTAATTTGAGACCTAATTTATGCATAATAGTTGTGCAGCTGTTGTACACCTTTATAGATAGAGTAATGATTCATTACCACATTTTTATACAGAATAATGTTTTTTGCACAACTGTAACAATATTTTTTTAAGATTAATCATTGAATATTTATGGCTCATAAGTAAGAAAACAAATTCAATGGATAATTATAAAAATAAAAATAAAAAATTAGTTAAAATTGTGCAAAAATTATATAAAAGTTGTGCAAGAAACACTACTCTTTTATACAACTTTTCACAACCTTACTTATGTGGCAAGGTGGTCCCCACTTTATTTTATTTTTAAAACTCAAAAAGTAGTAGAGGACCACCTTGCCAATGTGGCAAGGTGGTGAAAAGTTGTATAAAAAGTTGATAATGAATTATTACACTTTAGATATGGGGTGAGACTAATGTGGTGAGTCCCACCACATGGGTTCTACCCCATGTCTTTAGAAATCTGCATAACAATTGCACAACTATTGTGCAGAAGTCTTTTTCCCAGTAATTTTTGGGAAGTGATCCTTACACTCACAGTACACAACAATGGCACAACACCAAGGCATAATGGAGTGGGGTCCATGTGTGGGCTCCACTCCATTGTGTCTTGTTGTTGTGTCATTGTTGTGTAGTATGAGTGTTTTAATCATTTCTCGTAATTTTTTCTTGTCAATAAACTCTTTTGAGGGAGGGGGGCCTAACCCCCACGGCCCCATAGTATCGTCCTTGGCCCCACTTTCTAACAAGAAGATATATCATGCATAATGTTGATTTCAAACTACTAACAAACTTTATAAAATCTGAATCCAAACATTCAATAAAAATTAAGAAAATACATATATATTTTGCATCGTTTAATAGTGACGCAAAATGCCCGAAAAACGACCTAACATGATGGTGTTATATAATTATCAGAATAAATGTTATTCTTCACACCAATTTACATCATACATTTCAACTTAACTAACGTAACGTAATTTAAGTAGCTTCTTATATCAACAACTTAAAAGAAAACAAACAAAAGGAAAGCCACATCAACCTGTGAGAAATGAGTATAATAAATAGGTGTAAAAAATAGCATTAATTTATATGTCAAGCTTCATATTGGTTCTTTATCAAGAAAGTTTAAGCTTTATAAATAATTTTAAAGAATTTAATTTGTAATTTTGACCCATCTATTTTAAATAATAACACAAATGTGAATAATGTTTTAACATGGTTATAACATTTTAACTTCTAGATGTTAAGGCCATTGAAGTTAATCCTCTTGTTTGGTGGGGATGGGGTGCACAAATCTCCCACCCAAGGTTAACTAAATACTTCTTGACTTAAATGTGTTACAGTTGAGTGATTGAAATAATTTTCAATATTGGTCCAATAAAACATCACAATTCTAAAAAATGATATTGACCAAAAGAATCAGTAAATCACAAAAAGGAAAAAAGAAAATCAAAATGTAAGCTGGAAATTGGACAAAATATCGATCTAATGTGTTCTGGTGGAATCATCTAGCTTGTTCAGGAGCAGGAGCAGGAGCTGTCCAATATTTCTTCACTGCAACTAAAAGCTTCTCTCTCTGATGAGGCCCATCTTCGTGGTCAACAATTTGACTCTCCCAGTCCATTCTATCAATAATATTCTTGATCTTTATCACTATATCAACATCATCCCTAAAGATTACACTTCCTTCTGGTCTCAAAATTCTGTCCATCTCCAGTAGAATGTCTTCCATTTCACATCTAAAACATAAAAATACAAGTCAGACAACATGTTCCAAACTTGTTTCAGTTCAATGATTCAAATTTTGGCTTAATTATTTACCTGTTCTCGTAGAGACTAAACACAGAATCAGCGTGAATGAGGTCATAGGTTCTTGGATAAGTAGACATGGCTTCACACCTGCAACCAAAAACAACTTGTGAGCCAACGAAGCCTGGAAAAATGAATCAATTATATTACCCAAATGAAAACAGAACAGAAGTATACCAATTCTGGTATGTTCCGATCAATCCCCGTTCATATATAACTCCAAGGGTGTTAACCTTTGCCTCAACGGGAACCGCATTCATCACCCAAAGAGGGTAATCAATGAGAGCGGCGGCGAAGCCACCCAAGTGAGCATTCATGTCCAAAACGTTGCGGTACCTCCCAGATTGTCCTAACTGATTGTTCACAACCTTATAATACGACACCCTCTTCTTCCATAGCTCTACATCTTGCTGGAATACTTCAGCTGTAACGCCTTCCACCGTTCCCCTTCTAATCCTCGGCGGTATTGCATGCAACCTCTCCGGCCACTTTGCCAGCTCCCCGCCCGCCATTTCTTGATTGTTGGAAACTTCAGGCAGGGGTGTCAAACATGTCTCCATTTCTGAATACCTGAAAATTGTCAAAATAATTAACTGACTAAAACTTTTGAGATAAACGATGATGAAACAGAGAGCTACGAGTGTACAAACCAGGCCTTGTCAGGATCTTGAGCAGGGCAGAAAGGCGGAGTCTGGGCGAGTTTGCGGTTGACTTTGCAGTTCAAGTGATTGGTGGGTTTTTGCCAGATGGCAATATCATCCCTCTCGACCAACTTTTTCCAGCAAAGGCTTTTAGCGACACTCTCAATGGTTGTCTGTTCAGCATTCAGATCCTCCCTTGTTCTTTCCCAGCCTTTCCAATATTTCTTCCAGTGGATTGGCGGGCCGGACAAAATCCAGTACCCACCGGGCCGTAGAACACGATCCACTTCAATCAAATAAAGCCCACCTATAACAAAACAAATAAGAATGAAATATATATATATATATATATATATATATATATATATATATATATATATATATATATATATATATATATATATAGTAGGGCCGTAGGGGTATATTTATTTAAAATGGAAATCATATTTTTTATTAATGGGATTTATATATATGTACCATATTGGGCCCATGGAATGAGGCAGCGAGAGCAATGGGCCATGTCGAAAGATCTGGACGGGTAAGGAAGTCGCTTGGAGGCAATGATTCCAATCAAAGCAGGAACTCCTCGCTCCAGAGCAAATTGCACTTGTGCTTCGTGGGTGTCCCTTGGTGCGAATGACATTGTTACTATGTTACGCGACAGAAGATACGCTCCCCAACTTGCAACCTACACCGTCGGATCTAGTTAGACAATATCAGATGAACGGATACAAGAAAATGGGCAATTAAAAAAGAACAGGCTGTGATCAGCTGTACTTTAAAAATAGAAAAATAAATGGAACAGGCTGTTGGTACATGGTACGAGATAATATCTTAGTCAGATCCTGACGACCCCATTAAATGTAATCTTTAATTAATTCATTCAAGCAACCCAATTAATTAATATTAATTTGGAACTTTAATTTTATTGCCATACTTCATCATAAAGTTGACCAATCATCAAAAAGTTTCTATAATATTAAATGTCTCCTAAATTCCAATGAACAAGACAACTGATGTGCGAATTCCCATAGATCAAGAGTTCATTTGAAATTTCCTTTTTGCCGGCCATCTATTTCGTTGACACAAAATTTTGTGGAACAATTTACAAAGACCAAAAACGTTACGCATTCTGATCAATTAATTCCGCGTGCCAAACACATTGATTTTCTATGACTCGCTTAATTGACATCAAAATCAAAGCAATCTTGTAAACCATGGGAAGCTATTCCTATTTATTTATATTTGTTTAATTTTTTTTTTTTATTATATAGTTTTTTGTACTTAACCCAATGTCCAGATTATAGGCTTTTCTATGAATACAAAACTATATTCAAATAAAGGAAAAGAAACAAAGAACGAGGATTAATAAATATGAAAAACAAAGAAAAAAGAAGAAGCTTAATTACCCCACAGCCGGTATCAATGGCGGTCCGAATAGAGCCGTCTTGGAGATTAATCAACCTCCCAATATCATCAATGTACGCATCAGCACCATTAGGGAACATGGTGCCGCCTCCCGGAAACTTAAACTTGTCCCCTTCATATCTGATCCAATTCTGGACCGCCTTCTCCACGGTCAACTCCTTGTGCGGCACGTTCGAGTACCACGCGAGATCCCTGCTCGCCGGCCACGGGAAGGGGTTCTTGTAGCCAAACGGGGCCGGCACGCGACACTTCAAGAGCTCACTCTTCTCCGGGCAGTGTCTCTCCCGGTAAATCAACCTGTCTCTACTAAATCTAAGCGATCTGTTCGCGTCCTCGCATGGCGTGTACTCGCTGTACCTCACGTTGCATGGAGGGTATGTTTTACGGGAGGTGGGGCCGCCTGCCTCGTCCAGGTTGTGGTGCGCGTTGAAGTCAAGCTTTGTGTCGTTGTTCGTGGGGATAATGCATGGGTTCGACGGTAAACTGTTGGCGGCGTTGATTGTGTTCTTGATGGGGACGGTGGAGCCGCCGCCTTGCCAGGCGCCGAGGAAGTAGGAGAGGATGCATAGGAAGACTACGAGAGAGTAGAGGTTGGTGCTTTTCCAGGAGAAGGAGGTGGCGCCGCAGGTGGGCTTAGAGGCTTTGGAGGTGGCCATGGAGGCTAGGAAATGAATGACTGTGTGTCCCTTTCTTTCTTTCTAATGATCCATGTATTTATGGTGAGATTTTTGCCTTACGGGGGAGGTGAGATGGGAGGGGTTGACAGAAATAGTTTTGAATCAAGTTGATCATGTGGGTGTGGTGGGTTTTTGCAATTTAGATGGGTATGGTAGCTACCGGGAAGGAGACGTCGATGTGGGTAAGAGATCGAGAGAAATAGGTTAATTAATTAATATTTACAAATGGAATATTACGTAGAGCCAATGACACTAATTAAATGACATGATTTTGAGTCTTTGACATATATATATATATATATATAAAAAAAAAAATTTAAGACAAAAAATAGGAACGATTTGGGATATATTACAAGATGTTTATCTTATTTACTAAATTGGGATACAATGTTATTAAATTGTTGTTAATGACGTAGGATCTGTGGGCCTGGGGTTGATTATATGGTCCTAGCCTGTCCAGTACGTATATTCCCAGTTAAGTACAAATGTTGTACCAACAAATTGAGGTACATTAATTCATTTTTTATTTTTTTTTACGTCGATTTGAACCAATAGGATTGGAGAGGGCTTCTAATTATTTACACGAATCACGAATTTGACACGAATTCAATACGAAATTAATAAGATAAAGTTGAGGAGTCTGACCCGTTTAATTAAATGCATAGATTAGGTCATGATTGACATATATAATCTTATACTCATGCATTCACACGACCCAAACTAATTAGATACACGACATTCAGTTTTCGATCTCCAAAATTATTTTTCTATATAGCTTTACTCCTGTATATAATTTTATACATATGTCTCAATACCTGACATGCGAACATAAATTGGCACCCCTTAAAAGAATATTTAATGATATTTAATGATATTGAAACCCCAAATTTTTCGTATTAATTAAGAGCCACAACTTGAAAGACTCATAAACAAACTGTCAAACACTAGCGTTGGGTTTGCATTTGCTGAAACTTCCGGTCATAGAGTCAACTCTCTGTAACATTATTATATATAAATCTATATTGATTATGATTATCATCACTATAATTATTATATATATATATATATACTGCGCGCTGTTATCATTTTATAATCGAGTCTACGATGAAAGTACCGATCGATCTAGTGGTGGCCGGTGGCATCTCGGGGAGTTGCTGGCTGGGTGAATAACTATCTGAAGTCGACACATATATAATAGTGTTAACTGTCGAATAATATATAACTCACTCCTCCAGCGCCGAGGAGTAATCAAGACCAATACACAGACAATTTATTGTTGTAGTTATGTACGTAAACGAAGATTTATTTATTTATTTTAACAAAATTAATTCCCATTCACAACCCTAACAAAAGACCTGGGGTAAAAAAAATAGGGACAACAATTTCCCTACTTAATTATAATATTAAAAATATTGGGTGGTATTTCTTCCGGTCATATTGAATCTATAACGTGAGTTAAAACCGCTCTCGCCAAACCATATGAAGCTGAATTTGACTCCTTTATGAAGGATTGAGCGAGTTGATCTCATTAAATATTTGCTGATCGAACAACAATCCTTCTTCCTCTTGTTGCCAATACGTATGTAACGTTGCCTATGCTTCTGCCATAAAATGATCCATATTAATGATTTGGGTAGTGCTATATATGCGTTGTCAATATATTCTGAGGGGTTACTAGTTTAAATCTCTCCTCCTCATTTTATGTGGACATGTAAAAAAAAAAAATCCTGAACAATATATAATTCTTAACCCTATTCGCCCATTCTTTTTTGTCTACGAAGATTAGTTGAAGTTATTGAACAATATTAGTAGATTTTGACTGGCTTAAAAAGAAAAAAGAGAAGAGAGTTGAATTAGATTCATAAATATAAACCCTAAAAGAGTAAAAAAGAGTTGGACTCAATTGTTGAATATTTTTCTGTGATCTTTTCTCGAAAAAGAAGCGTTTTTCATTTTTTTTAATCTCTCTGGAGATTTAATTAATTTGAAATAATAATTAATTTATAATAGCTTGGTCATGGGTCATGAGTGTACTTGTAACGTACGTGTTAACCACTCTTTTTTCTTTTCCATGATCTGGTATCGAACAAATCACGTAGAAGGGAAGAGCATGGCATATTAATCAACAAATCAAGGACTAGTGACTAAATATCTGTCCACATAAGCCTCCGTTCTCAGTTGACCTCACGTACAGCTTCAGTACGTGCCACACTAGGTGTCAGAATCCATCCATTATGGACGGTAAGCCTAAACCCTAAAAAAAAATAAAAAATAAAAAATAAAAAATCCTAAAAAGCTACGAATTAAAGCACATTTATTTATTCACGTACGTCATTAAAAGAAGAAATACAAAACGTCAACGTACGCGAGGATGAAGGATCGTTTACGATGATAACGGCGAAATTATGTGGACTAATTAAGAGAGGTTGTGCTAATTCCTCGAGCTGTTCACTCGGTGACTTCGGTTAATGTGCTGACTATTTTCTTATGGTAGAGTATCAGTTTGAAGACGCATGATATTAATTTAATGGAAGAATGCACCTTCTTTTTAAGTAAACGGCACTAGAAGATATAGAGTAACATGCTAATAAAATAAAGGGGAAATTTCACTTAAGTTCATTGGATTAATTTTTATTATTTTGCAATCCCTCTTTTCAAAGTTTATAAACATACTCTCAATTTAGTTCACGTTTGATTCACGGAATTGATCACTAGAAGAAGAATAGCTATTCTTAAAAGAATAAACTTCATTTTCCAAAAAAAAAAAAAAAAAAAAACCACTCATATTATTTTATATTTTCTCTCAAACTTTTTTTTTTTAAAAAAAAAAAAAAAAAAACAAAATTGCATGAATAGTATATCTGACAAGCCAACCACAGATACAAACGGGGGTTGTGCAACCACCCCCAGTGCATTTGGGGGTAACCTAGGCCACCCCTGATTCTAATCGGGAGTTCTCTGACCACCACCGATGGGCTTTGGGGGTTGCCGCGGCTACCCCCAAGCATCGTCGGGGGTGGTCGACCACCCACCATTATTTACTTTTTTTATTATTATTATTTGCGTTTTTGAAAAAAAAGAAATAATATCAAGTTTTTTTTAGTAATTTTGATTCGATTCCAATTGAAATATATGTATTGTCACCAAACTAAGGAGTAGCCGAGTATGAATAATTATTTCATTCCACTCTTTTTTATTCTCAATAACAAGTACTCCATTTTTCAGTGGAATATTGATTCTGCAAACCAACCGAAGCCTTAGTGTTTCAAACTTTAAAAAAATTGCAATCTCACTCATCTATTAAGATTTAATAGAAAATCCTAATGGATATGTGAAATTAAAAAAATAAATAAATAAAATAAAATTGAAAGATAGATATACTTTCTTTCTTTCTTTTTTCTAACAAAATACTGAGTATTTTATTGATCAAAGATCACGAGCATAAAACTCTTACTTTACAAAAGCATAAAGCTCTGCAAAATCATAGCCACATGCTATGAAGTTACATAGTCATATATAGATACAAACAAAATTCTTACAATAAAGTACTATCTATGACTTTCATCTTTCGCTAACCCATGTACAAAAATAGTTAAAGAGCATATCTGTTCCGAGCAGACTAGATCTAAGCCAATAGTAGCCAAATATCCTAAAATTTTTATTTAAACTGATTATAAGATATAACCCATTATACTGAACTATCTAGGCCGTGAGAGATAACCCCTCACACCTGACTAACCTTCATCCCATAGAACGCCCATGAGGAAATATCAAAAGAGAAGAAAACTCTTATTCAAAGCAAAAACTTAACCAAAAAACAGCAGCAGCAACCAGGAAAAATATGAACGGCACCACACGGATGGATGCATAGCAGAAAGGCCAAAATTGTTTATCTGGTCGAAGAACACCTACAAACAAAAGAAAAAACCAAAATGGGATGGAGAGAGTAGGAGTAAGGACTAGAAAGGGAATGGGAGTAAAGCAGGGAGCAGATCTGCTCCCTCTTCCTCTCAAATCTATTTTTTGAGGGGTGAAGTCTATTATAAAGAGTGATTTGTAATGAAATATAATGCGAAAAAAAAAAAAAATGTTGGACATGATCTAAATGCTTACTGACATTGACACATCAACTTATATATATATATATATATATATATATATATATAAAATTGAGAGTTTTTTAAGCTTATGAGGTAATTGCAAATGTGATGGAAGCTTAGAAAAGTTAAGTGACGTTCCTCCTACATTTTAATTATACTTTCTTTTTTTTTTTTTGAATGGAGAAACTGATCTCATTAAATGTCAAAAGATGTCTCAGAGACTACAATACTTTGGATAGGAGGAGGACACTCCCCCATCCAAACATGATTAACTTGAGAACCAACTGCATATTTTGCCATTTCATGTGCAGCACGATTAGCCTCACGCCTAACAAAATTTACTTCCAACGGTTTGATGAACTGGAAACAGGATCGTTTATCTTCTATAATCTGGCCATAACTCGTCCAGCAAGGGCCATCCTTCCTCAGTGCATTCACCACCACCTGGGAGTCACCTTCAAACACCACATGGGTATACCTCTACTACCAGCAAAACAGAAGGGCATGCTAAGCCCCTAGAGCTTTAGCCAACATTGGATCAGTGACAAAAGGGACACCACCTGGGAGTCACCTTCAAACACCACATGGGTATACCTCTGCTACCAGCAAAAGAGAAGGGCATGCCAAGCCCCTAGAGCTTTAGCCAACATTGGATCAGTGACAAAAGGGACACACACTGTTGAAGCAGCTTCCATTACACCGGTACCATCACGCACCACCAGCCCTATGCCAACCCTCTTGTTTGATATCTCTAGAGCTGCATCCCAATTAATTTTCTTCCAACCCAACGGAGACCTTTCCCATCGAGGCTGTGAGTGAGGCAGTCCACTCTCAGGAGACCGAAAATGAACCTCAGTGAAAGTTGACATTATGTCCCGGGCATGAGAAATCATAGAGGCGGGATCCAAGAAGGATCGATTGAAGATGAAAGAGTTTCGTCTTAGCCAAATTAGTCAGGCCAAGATCAGTGTTTCCAGAATCTCCTCACCATTGAGTCTTACACGCAGTTGTTGCAGAAATCCCCTCCCATTAATTTCCTCCAGAGATAATTTCTACACCCTTCTACATCCTTCTTGCCAAACTGCCATAGAGGAGCTACACTGCCAAAGGATGTGGAAAATATACTCTTGCTCCCTCGAACAAATAGGACAAAAAGGGTTTGCAGTAACAGGCTTTCGAAACAACACTTCTCTGGTTGGTAGGAGATCATGGGCCACTCTCCAAAGAAAATTCTTAAGGGTCCTTAGTGCTTTCAAACTCCACAACCAAAAATCAGAATTCTCCTGCTAAGAGGAGCTTTCCCCTACTGCTTGGTTCTAATGCTGCAACTCTAAATGATAAGCGCTTCTCACAAAAAAGAGTCCACTCTTCGCGCCCCCCCATATTAATCGATCTGGTTGGTTCAGAGGACTCAGAGCAATACCTCCAATTAAATCAACTTCCTCATTTGTGAATAGAGCTTTGAGAAGAGGGTAATTCCATCCCCCCGATTGCCGATCAATAAGAGAACAAACCCTAGTGTCAAGATCTAGCCCCTTTGCTAGATTATAAATAAGCCTTTTGCCCAAATTTGGGAGCCACTGGTCACCCCAGATTTTGGTGCTAGTTCCATTGCCAATCCTCCATTGCAAACCCTTTTCCAAAATACCCTTTGAAGCAAAAATACTTCTCCAAGCATATAATGGATTATGCCCCCAAAGAAGCCTGCATAAAGGAAGAGGTTGGATAATATTTCTCGCACATAATCCTTGACAGCAAAGAATCTGGCTGCTAAATGAGTCTCCAGCCTTGCTTTGCAAGCAGACCAAGATTGAAGGTCTCCAAGTCTCTAAAGCCCATCCCCTCTTTCTTCTTTGCTACCCCCAGACTTGTCCAACTTTTCCAACATGTGCCTCTCTCATCTTGCTTTCGTCCCCACCAAAAATGGTTCATCATGGAATTGAGGGACCGGCAAAGAGCTTTTGGAAGTTTGAAAATGCTCATGCTATACGTAGGTATAACTTGAACAACCGCCTTTATGAGGATCTCTCTTCCTGCTTGAGAAAGAAATTTCTCCTTCCACCCTTCAAGCCTTTTATGTACTCTACCCTTTATATCAACAAAGGAGCGGGTCTTCGATCTCCCAATCAAAGCCGAGAGTCCCAAGTATTTATCAAGATTGGAGGAAGCTTGAAGTCCTGCAGAGGTAGTAATGAATTCTTTGAAATCAGCACCCGTATTCTTACTGTAAAAGATGGAAGTTTTATGACTATTGAGCTTTTGTCCCGATACTTTCTCATACTTCGTCAACACACTCAGGATGTTGTCCCACTCTACTGAGTTCACCCTATAGAAGAGAAGGCTGTCATCAGCGAAGAGGAGGTGACTCAGTTTATAACCCCTAGCTGCAATGGGGACTCCCGATATTAGCCATTCATCTTCAGCTTTTCCCAATAAGGCGGATAGACCTTCAGCACATAGAAGAAAGAGGTAGGAGGAGAGATGATCCCCTTGCCTAATTCCCCTTGTAGGAGTGATCCGCCATGGGGGGTACCATTAATAAGTACCGAGTAGGAGACTGATTTTACACATTGCATGATACGATTAATCCAGGGGCCTACAAACCCCAGTTTATGCATAACTGCCTCAAGATAATCTCACTCCACCCGGTCATAGGCCTTGCTGATGTCAAGCTTTATGGCCATGTAACCTTTTTTCCCTTTCATTCGAGTGTGCATGGTATGAAGCGCCTCATATGTCACTCAAATGTTGTTTGAAATTAAATGACCGGGGACAAAAGCACTCTGGCGAGAGGAAATCACTGATGGAAGCACCTGTTTGAATCTGTTTACTAACACTTTTGCCATAATCTTATAAAGAACATTATAGAGGCTAATTGGCCTGAAGTCAGTAATAGATAAAGCAGGAGAGATTTTGGGAATTAGAGTAAGAAAAGTAGTATTGACAGAAGGCGGAAGAATACCATTATTCAGAAATTCCAGGGCAGCTGTTCTAATCGAGTCTCCAACCGTCTGCCAATGTTTCTGGAAGAAAGAAACACCAAATCCATCTGGGCCCGGGGCCTTCAACGGGCTCATTTAAGCTAGAGCATGGTCTATTTCTTCAGGAAGAAATAGCTTCAGCAGAAGTGCATTCATTTCAGGAGAAACTTTTGGACTAACAGTAGAGAGACATTCATCCAGCCCGACCACCCCTTATGTGGAAAAAAGCTACTGATAGTAGTTTGAAAAGGCCCTCTCCAACCCTTTCTGATCCGCCCACTTCCGACCCTCCAGATCAATAATATTGTCAATGGAATTTTGTCTTCGTCACTGATTTGCCCAAGCATGGAAGAACTAGGTATTATGATCTCCACTTTTGTACCAATTCCGTTTCGCTCTCTACTTCCACCATACATCTTCCATCTCTAGTAGCCCGTCAATCTTCTGCTGCAGAACTTTTATCTCCCTCAAGTTAGAAGGGGTCTCATTAAGTTGCAATATCTTCAACTGCTTTGAGAGCGACCAGATAGTGCGACTTATGTTACCATATCTAAAAGAGCTTTAGCCGATTAAAGCTCTCTGACAAAGCATCAACTTTTGTGTTGTTTCTTCCATGGCACCCTCAGCATCCACCGTAACTTCCCAAGCATCTTTAACAATTTGTAGGCTCTCATCATCCAGGTTCCAGTAGGCTTCAAATTTGAAAGGTCTTGGTCCTCTCCTCTTCCGAAGATTTGAGGCAAAACTAATCCATAGAGGTTTGTGATCCGAGCTGCATGTCACAAGAACCTCTACAAAGACATCGATAAACCTGCTGGTCCAATCCGAGGTAGCCAAAGCACGATCTAATCTTGCCTTTATGAACTCCTCCGAATCCCGTTTGTTACTCCAAGTAAATTTGGGGCCCCTGTAACCAAGATCACCCAAATTGCATTGGTGAAGCATGTCACGAAATTTTTCCGAGTGGCCGTTGCTTCATGTGGTTACTCCCACCTTCTCGCTAGGCTCTGCAATGTCATTAAAGTCTCCCGCACACAGCCAGTTTTGAGGGAACATAAAGCTTAAATGGTGCAAAATTTGCCAAGAAGCCTCTCTTTTGTGCCTTTTTGGATGACCATAGAAACCGGTGAAAAACCATGGCGCAACTGCTCCAGCTCCTGAAATTTTTGCAGAGATATGTCTTTGCGAATAGTTGAGGATTTCCACCTCATTAGCTTCCTTCCACAACAAAGCCAAACCTCCACTTTTACCAACCGGCTCCACAGTGAAGCAACCTTCAAAACCCGTCTTCTTCTGATCTTTTGTAAATACTCATTACGTTTTTTTGTCTCCATAAGGAAGACAAAATTGGGTCTCTTTTCCTTTATCATAAGACAAAGGTCCCGAACAGTGCAAGGGATCCCAAGCCCTCGACAGTTCCAGCATAGGGCACTCATTGGGATTGGCGAGGCTGCTCCACAACCTTCACCAATGAAATATCAACCTCAAGGGAACCCAGATCATACCTCGGTTCCTTGTGGGGTTGATAATCAGGTTGGTCACTGCCAATACCAAGTGAGAAAGCCCGCTTCTCGGGGAGTCTTCGATCCTCTGCATCCTCTTTTTTGTTGGGAGTCTCATCGCTGCGAATTCTCCTCCTCCACTATTTTGAGCCTTGTTCGGAACTCCTTTCTTCCAACGCAGTGATATTGAGCTCTTTTCCTTCATACCTCTCCTTGACTGCCTCCGCCCTTGACTTTTCTCTGTCTCCTTCGTCAACAAAGTTGCTAATCAGAAAAGAGAGAGGTTCTGGTCTATGTCTGATTTCAACTAGACCCTGTCTTGACATAAGAGAAGAGAAATTTGAGGTGATCGGCATGTGGTACAAATTTGGTGGAACTGGCTCTTCCACTGACTTTCCCAATTTGGGCCTAGAGGATTGGCCCACTTTTGAGAATTGGTTGAAGTCCATATTACGAGGCTGACTTGGCTTTGATTTGAAAATCAAACCTGGCGTTAAGGGACCCCCAGCCGTTTCCTCTTTTTAGCGCTCCTCTCCCGCTTTAAAATCCTCAAACTTTCCTTTTCCACCCTTTCCATAACGGCCACCCTATTTAGCTGTGGGATTTTTAATTTTGGAAACATACCCTCTCTTCTTGCTATTAGTCCGGGATACTCGGCTAGGGTTTCCCCTTTTTGAGCCCCTTTCCCGATTTGGAGAAGATTTCCTTACAGGGTCATCCACCATCGAAGGTTCCTCTCTTGCCGCCGGAGTAACATATTTGACAGAACCCTCCGCCTCCTTTTCTTCTTCTGACACCAGCATGTTCCTAGTCGTTTCTTCCGCTCTCAACGATGCTCCCCAGGCCTTAAATCCATCCAGATGGGTTTTCTGATTGGAACATTTTTCTAGACATCTTTTAGTATCATGGAGTATTCAGCCACATCTGTAACAGAATTCTAGGAGCTTTTCATACTTTAGTGAAACCCAACAAGTAGATCCCGTTAAAAGAAGTTCACGTCCCCTATCAAGTGGAGTAAACAAGTTGATGGCCACCCGTACTCGGAGAAAGCTCCCCCATCCAACATCGTCATCTGCCACTGCCACTTGCTCTACACGGCCCATGGTTCCTCCAATCTTCAATCCAATTCCACGGTTCATGCAGTACAAAGGCATATCATGAATCTGAATCTAGATAGGGGAGTATGAGAAATCCATCTGTGAGGGTGGGGGTTTTTGCATCAAACTCATTGAGCACCAAAATAGTGCGATCATAGGACCATGGCCGTCCTTCCAAGACTCTCACTTTATCATTGATGAATGTAAATTCAAACAACCACATATTAGGTTGGAGTTATTTGAAAAATATCTTACCCTCTGCCTTCCATATTCTCGTCAAGATAGAGTCTCTTTGTTGAACTTTTTTGCCACACCCATCTTTCCTACCAAGCACAATTCCCCTTTGGACCGCAAATCTTCTGTTTCCTCATCATTGATGTGGACAACCTGTTGTTCAAGCGTAGTCAACGGAAAGGCTTGACTTGAATCTCCAAACTTCGCTGCCATAATCGCCTCGTCTGAGAAATCGAGAGGGCTAGGAGAGAAGATGGAACCCGAAAACTCCTACACCACAAACGGGACAAGACTACTTCGGCATCCCCCGTTCTCAATGTTGGGAGAGAAAGCGAGGGAGTGGAGTTCCATTTTAATTATACTTGTATGTTAGTCTTTAAATCATTATACATTTATGCTTATAGTTATACATATAAGTATAATTATGATACATATTAGGAAAAACTTCACTTAACATCCCTAAACTTTTATCATTTTCGCAATCTTCCCCTTCAAAGTTCAAAAACTCTTAATTTAGTATATTAAACTTTCAATTTTTTACAATCTCACTCATCCGTTAAGATTTTCTGTTAAATCCTAACGGAGGACGTGAAAATTACCAAAATACTCCTCTATATATATATATATATATATATATATATATATATATATATTTTCTTCAAAAATTTAATTGTAATTTGAGTTTAATTTTGTAATTTTATAAAGTTTACAGAGGTATAAGGGCCAGTTTGCCCTTTGACAATATAATTTAACCCAAAACCTTAACGGGAGGGGTGATATTGTAAAAAATTAGAAGTTGGATACACTAGGCTCATTTTGTTTCGACGTAGAATATTTTATGGAAAATGTTTTATGTATTTTCCGGTGTTTGATGCGACCGAAAATATTTTTAGTTTGACCAAAAAAGTTTATTTAGTTTTGGAAAATAATTTACATTTTAAAATTTTATAAATCATTTTTCAAGTTTGAGTTTCTTCTTTTCAACCCGACCACTACTAAGCCACCACAAAGCTAACACTAGTCCACTATCGAACCACCACCAAGCTAACCCGGACTATCATCGAGTCATCCACAAACTACCACTGAACCATCCTCGGACCACCACCAAGCCACCCTTGGAACACTACCGAGCTACCATTGGACCACCACTAAGGTAACATCGGGCTATCACCGGACCATTACCGGACCACCGATGTGCCTCCGCAATACCACTACTGAAACTCAAATTATTAGGTTATTTTTTGTTTAAATGTTTTTACATTAATATATATATATATATATATATTTGAATAAATATTGAGTTTTATATGTTCATATGATTGAATGAAAACATAAAAAAAAATATTTGTGCTTTTCCATATGTGCTAAACACCGAAAAATATTTTGAGCAAAAAATATTTTCTTGAAAAATAATTTCTCTCAAAACATTTTTCGACGAAAATTTTTTTTAGGTCAAAACAAACGGAACATAAATTAAGAGTTTTTGAATTTTAGAAGGGAAATTGTAAAAGCAATGAAAGTTCAAATGATAGATTAAGTGAAGTTTCCCCTACATATGACCTTATTTGGTAACCACCCTCCCCAACCTTTTTTTTTTTTTTTTTAATTTACTTTTTATATCACATCAACAATTTTTTATTATTATTCAAATAAATAAATAAAGCCTACAACAATACAATTTTTTTTTTTTTTTTTTTAAACTTTATATCACATAAATCATTTCTTACTATTATTAAAAAAAAAACATTCACCTCAACAAGCTTTATCTAACACACATTTAACATATAGTATTTACACATGAGTACATTTACCTATACTCGTATAATATTTACATATAAGCAAATAATATTTGCTCATATTTTGTACACACATTTACATTTGGTGTGGGACCCATGCATGTATAATCCATCTCATATGCATGGGTTTCGCACCGAATATAAATGTGTATACAAAGCGTGTACAAATAACACATCTCTTATATACATAATATATGTTATTCACTATATTTATGCATTATACATTATAATAGATTATTTACATAAATAATATAAATATACTTGATTATAATATTTTGAAAATGTTGGAAAACTAGAAGAGGCATTTTGTTCCTACAAGTTTACTTTTTTGAGAAATGCTATTATTTTTTTGCTACGAGAAATGTTATTTTGCATGATTTCAGCATTCTTCTAGCATTTAAAGCTAACGTGACATGTTTAATTTACCCTTAATTTTTTTTTTTTTTATTAAAATTACCCGCTCTTGTCTTACTTCATACAATTTAGGAGAAAAGCTACCTTATGAGCACTCGTCCTAAATTGCTACCAGCTAGCTCTTGTCTTGTTTCATACAATTATGTCTATTGCATTTCACCCAATTGGAGGAATCTTGTCGTTTTCTTTGTTGGCTCCACTACCTGAAACTCTAAAAGGATCCACTCAAGAAAATTAACGACAAAATTAGGAAAATAATAATAATAAAAAAAAAGATTGATAAAAAGAAGAAGAAAATCAAATGAGGGGCCTCATGAATCATGATGCACTCCACGTTCTTGGTCGGGTGCATATCTTAGTGAGTCCTTTTACACATGCACTCTTCATCCCGCTTATCACCCCTTTATAATAAAAAAATTGATTTTTATTAAAAAGTTATCTCTGATGTGACATCAAAGACAACTTTTTTATAAAAATCAATTTTTTTTAAGGAAAATGACGAAATGACCTTGTACAGGAGTATTTATAATGAAAATTTAGGGAATAAATATAGATTGTACAGGAGTCGAGAAATGGCCTTGTAGTAGTGTATATATATGAATTGAAATAAAGAAAGAAAAATTCTATCATCCACTTCTTTTTGTCTAAATTCGGTTAGTTAATGTTGTTAAAATTATTGAGACAAGAGTTATAATATAGTTTATGCAAATTAATTTTTTTGTTATTAATGTAGAAATATATGAGATGTATAACGTTCAGACTTTCTTTATATAATAGCAACAATTTAGTCCTTAAAATTTTATTTTGTAGATGTAAGTTATAGACCGAACCATATAAATTTTTGTATCTATTTATTTAATCCGCATTTTATTTTATTTTCTTATACTATCAATTTTTTTCTTTCAAAATGCCATCTCTTAAAACATTAATTTTATTATATTAATAAAAAATGAAAACATTAAAAAAAGATAGGGTAGATGGGGTGGACGTGGATCCAAAGAGAATATAGTGAAGTATTTATATTTGGGCCTTAAACAGCCCAGTTGGATCCATTTTAGTTCCATTCCATGTCTCGGCCTGAACGAAACCAATACTCTCATATCAATTTCATTTTGAGGTGTGTTTTGTGTTATTTATTTATTTATTTTTTGTATGTCTGATTTGTAAATTTATTATTGAACCTAAAATACTAAATGTGATTTATAAATTCAATGATGAATTTGTACATATCTGATAATAGGAAAACAAACACCGAGATGTGCAAGAACATTCTTAGTAGATTTATCAAAAAATTGTTAGTTTTAGGTGAGTTAATTTGTTGAAGAATCCGTTTGGATTTGCGATTTCAAAAAGTGATTTAAAATAACGATTTTAAAATGTGGGATTTGAAAAAAATGATTTTTGAAAACGCAGTTAAGCATTTGGCAAAATCGCAGTTTGACCTTTAAAATCGCGAATTTACCTTTAAAATTATGCGTTTTTCAAAAAAGCACTATCTTATCTGCGATTTGAAAAAGCAGATTTTCTGCGTTTTCAATTCGCAATTTTTAAAAACACAGTTCCCAAATGATTTATGTTTTGCGATTTGGTTTAAAATCCCACTTATTGTCTACGAAATCGCAACCCCAAACGCACTCGAAATAATCTAAAATGAGTCTCAGCATTAAAAAATTTTGATGGGTAAACAGTAGTCACCAACAATAGTCAATAATATTCACTCCTAAAAATAATAAAAAAATTATTAATTTTTGTTTTTAAAAAATTTCTCTTTAATACATTAAATGCAACTTTTATTTTGAAAAAAATTATTTAAATAAAATAATAATATTGAATAGCTAAAATTGTGAGGTGTTGAGAGTGTAAGTGACTAAAATAGAGAAAATGATTTTAAATAATTTTTAATGTCGCATTTCTCTTTTGTTTTGTCAACACGGTATTCGCGTGGTACAACTTATAAGGCCACCCAACAAGCATACCGCCGAACAAGACATTTTAGCCGTCAAGTTGTAGTCTTGTGTAGGGTTTTGCAGGCGAAGCAGAAGAGAGAGGGAAAAGTTTCTTCCGCAATCAACAATGGCCGACGAAGATTACAATGAGTTGGACATGGGGTTCTCTCTCTCTCTCTCTCTCTCTCTCTCTCTCTCTCTCTCTCTCTCTCTATACGTATATTCGTATTGTTTTGTAAAGAGTGAGGGTTTTTTTTTTTTTTTGCATTTGATTCGTATTTCTTTAAGCGTCGTTTGGTTTCTGACCAAAGATGGGATAGAAAGGGGAACCGAAATCTCAATTCTTCGTTTTCTTATTGTTTTGCATTCGAGAAAACAAATGCCTCCACTAAAACAGAACCTAAAACAATTATTTTCAAAATTAATATACAATAAATATCTCATGGTTTGAGTTTTCTCAGCAACCAAACAGTGTGTAACTGGATAATCTTTGGGTTCTCTGAACTCTCTCTCTCTCTCTCTCTCTCTCTCTCTCTAATTTTTTGTGGGTTTTCTGTGGGAATTCCTGATTTTCCCCTTTTTACTTTCTCGCTTTATTATTATTACTGATTGAATTGGAGAGAGAGAGCTCTAATTCATGGTGTAATACATGCTGGTTGAATGATAGTTTCATTATGAGTCTTGCTCGGCTGTATCCAAAGTGTTTTGACGGAAACTGTCTAATCAGGGAAGCATAAAATATTAGATTTCTATTTTGAATAGAGACATGCGAAACTGGTAGCTAAGTTTCATGGGGAGTTTTTAGGTACAGTTCAATTCATGATCGTTTGTGATTATTTAGATAGTTTTTAGCTGAAGTACGGCTTGGGGTTCAGTTTAGCGAAAAGGCGGGCTACAAATAGCTGCAATTTCCAAAAATTCATCGAAGGGTTGTTTGACTGTTATATTTGATGATGTCTTCAACGCATGTGGTCGTTATTTGAAGGCAATCTAAGAGAAGTTCTACTCACTTCGCAGCAAATGAATCCCCATATGTTCTATAGTTTTTAGGTTTCGACTCTTGCTAAAAATTTCAAGTCCTTCATAGCTGTTGGATGAGGCTTAAATGGATGTGATGTTGTTGATGGCTTGTTTCTATTATCATTGAAGTAATGCATGATATGAAATGAACATCAAAATACTGACATTACCTTCGAGAAGTACTGCCTGTATTAAAGTTTTCTTTTATCAAGTTTCTTTTTCTCCTGATGCGGACCAACTTCATTGATTTTTTCTCTTTCATACGAAACTAATTAAGAAGCTTTTAGTTTCATAGAAAGAGAGTGAGTGAGAGTGGGAGAGAACAATTGAAAAAAATAAAAATAAAGAAGTATGCCCTGTATTCGGGAAATGGCTGTTAGTTTAAAGTATCTGTGCTTCCTAGTACATGTTTGCCTCTCAATGAAGCTAATCCATTTGCTATTTCACCTGCATCTTGCTTGCTAAGAGTTGCCTTTGTTCATCTAAGATGTAAGAAATCTTTAGGTTCAGATATAGACCATAAGGTATTGATGATGAATGTTACAGTGGTTCGTAAATTCAAAGGATCTCTGCGTTATTTTAATGCTAGATGTTAAGAGTAACTATCTTAAGCTCAGATAATGGAAGCAGCACAAATGCTTGAAAATGATTGTATAATTTTCTGTAGAGAAGCTTGACCTATGAAGCAGCTTTCTTTGTAAGTCAACAGTCAATCCAGCAAACAAAGGTCGTTGGCTAAACGGTGCCACCGTTGCAGCAGTTTTTATTTGTTTTTTTCTTTTTCGGTCTGCCATGGTTGCAGCTGTAGTTACTGCGTCTGGGGTCCAGATAATAGCCTTTAGCCCATTAGCCATTTGCATCGGACTTAACCTGCTTCCTTCTAGCCATCTCATATAGAGATTGGTTCTCCTCCAAAATCAGATTACGTATGCATTGTTGATGATATTCTCTATTTATTACGTTTTCAAGCCTTTGAACCTTAATCTTGGTTGCCAGTTCCCCATTTGGAAGTAGAAAACAATAGCATCTTGCTAAACATTCAAAAATTTGATAAATTTTTGCAGTTTCTTTTTTAAATAGGAACATGCACTGTCCATTGATATAGACATCAGCCATGGGACAAAGACGTCAGTCAAGATCAGAACGCATCATACACAGCATTCTCCTCCTACCATCATAACCAAAAGCTTTCAATGGTTTTACACCGGATTTCATGCATTTCTGCAAAGTCAGGCTTCTCCTCAGCCATGTCATGCCTTTTGGGCTTGCATTGGAGTTTCCTAGGCCTAGTCATATCCTTTGATAGTGGGGATATGATGGTGACCAAAGCATCCCAATAATTGGTTTTATATACCAAAAGTTTAAAAAGCTAGAAATTGGAACCTGTTGTACTACATCAACTTGTAGTTCCAATATAGGTCATAAATTGTAAGAACATGACTGTCTAATAAAAAATTGTGATGGGTTTGGATTGCAGCATTTAAGATATGGATGATCACTCAAATGTCTTTGTCCCTAGAATACTAAATAGGTTCATTGAAATCATTATTACTTGAATTATGTTTGTGCACATTTATATGCTTGTGCATAGGGAGCTTGAGTCTTTGATTCTGGAACTGTATATTTTCAATAAGCTTCTTAAAATGTGCCTTACGAAATGTTTGGCTGCAGATATGAGGATGAACCAGTGGAGCCTGAGATTGAAGTAAGGAGTCATTTTTGCTTCCTGGAAGAATCTGATGAACTGAATATTTTTGGTTTTTTTCCCCCTTTAAAACAGTTGATTAACATATTGGCTGAATGATGAACAGGAAGGTGCTGAGGAAGATGTAGAGAACGAGAACAATGAAGACGTTACTGGAGAACCTGTTGAAGCTGAGGAGAAAGAACAGCAGCAACCAGTAGAACGTCCTCGTAAGACCTCAAAATATATGACAAAGTATGAGCGTGCCAGAATCTTGGGTACCCGCGCTGTCCAGATCAGGTTTTCTTTTCATAGCCTATCAGTCTAAAAGTTTGCTGTCAACTTTGGTTGATTCCATAACATGATATCATTTTCCTTCTTGGTGAGCAGCATGAATGCGCCTGTGATGGTTGAGTTGGAGGGTGAAACTGACCCACTTGAGGTGAGATGATTTAACAGCGCTATCTGATGGCACTTTCCTAAAAAAGCTATGTTGGATGAAATTTTAAAAGCAGATCCTTCATCTCGTTCTTTCTTCTTAGATTCATGCAACCAGACCTTTATTAGGCTGGATAACTCTTGCTGAACCGATGGTTTGGTGCATTCAGACATTGAACCTCATCTCTTTTCCCTGTTAAGGCTTGATATGCATAAAGTTGACATTGTTGCTTTTATTGGCTAACTGTTGGTTTTTTATTTTTATTTTTATTTTGGTGAAGAAAAAGTACAAGAAGTTCTCTTTTTGATATGAAACAAAATAGCATATCTATATTAAAATTTGCAGTTAGCAAAATTATCTACTAGTATTCCACTATTCTTATTCGACAAGGCAATGTCTAGAATAGGTCCAAGAAGTCTTCTTTTTGATTTGAAACAAACTAGTGGTATCTATATTGGACTTTGCATTTAACTAAATTATCTAATAGTTTTCCACCATTCATATTTGATAAACTAATGTGTGTCCGTAATAGGTCCACTTCTATAGGATGATGAAAGTGGAGTTTCCCATTGTATGGTGTGTGATGACAACATAACAGGAAAAGTCTAATAAGTTTGTAGATAAGAATGGTGAAATCTTCCATGCCATAATTCTTTTATCTGATTTATTGTGTTTCTCTGTGGTATTGAAAGCAGTTAGTGATATCTCATTTATCCAACCTTTTCAGATTGCAATGAAGGAGCTTCGGGAGCGGAAGATACCCTTCACCATTCGCCGCTACCTGCCTGATGGAAGGTGAGGTTCTCAATTCAAAGTTTTCATTTTTTTTACCCTGATTTATTGGAAATTTGGTTTCTAGCTAAAGCTTACGGTTGTAAGTGAAGAATATATATATATATTTGACAATGGTAGCCCTATCTATGGTTATCCTTGGGTTTTGCCTTTAACATTGAGCATTGGTCTGATACAAGCTTTTTTTTTTGTTCTTTTCTTTATTGTTTCCATGAAATTTTCCAGTTATGAGGACTGGGGAGTCGATGAATTGATTGTAGAAGACTCATGGAAGAGGCAAGTGGGGGGCGATTGATCTCCTTTTGTATTAATATTATTAATGGACTGTGGAAGTTCTGTATGATGTGAACTAAAACCTTGTAGCTCCCTCCTTTAGTCCAAAAAAAAAACAAAATAAAAGGAGAATCGAGACTTCATAACTTCTTGATTGTAATCCTATATATGCGCGTAATTGTGAACGCACATATAATGGAGCTGTAATTAATGTTATGTTATTGACTTTTTTGTTGTTGTTGTTGTTGTTGTGTGTGTGTGTGTGTGAGAGAGATATGGATGCACTTCCTGCCGGCAATTAACATATTATGTGCTGTATATATGTGAACTTGCGAAAATCTAAGGAAAAGTTTTTAGGCACATTGTGAAATATCTCTCTATTACTGGAAATAATGGCTAATGAATTGAAAAAATTGACATACCGAGGGGCTTCTCGATTTAGAACTTTTGATTTGAAAACCCATCTCGATTTTCTCTCTAAATTCTAAAAAGATACTTAGAATTATTGCTAGTGAGCAGTACATTATTTATATTCACAATCAGTTCTTCAGGCCTCTACATATTTTCTTGGTTGGTGTGAAAATGAATTTATGGAGAGAGAGACAGAGAGAGAGAAGCATTAGGTTGGTCAGGTGGGTCTTTATTTATTTATTTATTTTTTTCTGAATTGAAGACAGTCGCATTTGAAGTAATTGTATATTCCTATTAAATTTGCAATAATCTTACTAAATCTTGGCCTGAAAATCAAAATCCTTGTTTACATTCTCTTGAACGAGTATACCACCAAGTAATTTTTGCACTTGACAAAATGAGGCTATACACTTGAATGAATGAATCAAAGAAAATCCTGGAAACAAATGCTCTGATCCTATGGGTGCTGGTTTTTTTGATCTATGAGGAAGCATAAATAAATAAGAAAATATTCTCTCATAATTCCTTCTCTATCCAATTCTTGGTCGTTCTTAATACAAATTCTTAAATATATTCTCATGTGTAAATTTATTAACCTCCATGTTAGTGTCTGCAAGATAGTAGTTAAGAGCCAGTCAATATATAATTCTGAGGAGAGTAGGGATGAAAATTCCTCGACAACAGCTGGTATGTTCATAATATATATATATATATATATTTTTTTTTTTCTGGTATGAATGAATTATGTTACCACTTTTGCTGATTAAAGTGCTCTTGAAATGGGAAAAGCAGAGCATTTTTTGGGATGGGAAACACGGATTCTAGTCAGACTGATGAAGCCCCGCCAATGGTCGGGGACTGGTACTTTCGAATTTTTGGTGAAGTTCTTCCTGATCAACACCCACCCGCGGCTAGGGACTTGTACAATCAACTTTTGGTTGAAGATCTTGGTGAACTTAATAATATGCTTCAGGTTCTTTCCTTAATAAAATTGCCTTTAATAGTGCAATTTTAAACCAAATTCCATAAAATATATAGTTTGAACAATAGTGCAATTTTAAACTAAATTTCAAAAAATATATAGTTTAAGAGTGCGTTTTTAAAAGGTTGCGATTTAAAAACCATAGAAAAAATATGCGTTTTTAAATTATATGTAAGAGAATGCGTTTTTAGAAACGTACAATTTTAAAGGTTAAATTACGATTTTATTAAACGCTTAACTGTGTTTTTAATAATCGCACATTTTGAAATCGTAAACCCATATGAACCTCTCTCTCTTTAAATCAGACAAAATTGTTCTTGAATTTTAAAGTTAAAACAAACTCTTCTTATACTTGTTTGATTATGTTCAAGGGAGGTGCTCATCAATCATATCCAACTTTTAATCACATTGAGCAAAGTTTCCATCCACGATTAGCTGGGATTGAAGATCTAGTTAGATCGTTGCACAGTATGAACCTTGGAACTGCAGCTGGTAAAAATTCGCATCACTCTCTCTCTCACTTTCTCTCTTCTTATTTTTGATTTATTTTTTTATTTTTTTTATTTTGGGTGGGTGGGGGGTGGGGGGGGGGGGGTAGAACTTCAGGTGACTTTGGTAAATTTTCTTGCTATATAAATTAGGTGAAAACTTGTTTTTCAACCTACAACATTTAAAGGATGATTGACTTTAGAAGAAGAAGAAATATCACACCACTACATAACAAGCAAAAGGCAGTATTCTTGGCATTGTAATAGGCCTTTATGGGTGTCTATATCTATTATCTGTGCACCTCCATAAAGGAATTAGAGAAACCTCCTTCGTCATTGCCAATTGCCTAGCTTCTAGAGAAATATGAATAAATGGATGGTGGAAATATGTGGCTTGGAGAACCAACGAGCGTTCTCTCATACTATTGAGTCATTTTTGTCGAAGCATATTCAATTATCCGTTTATAGAGTTCTCTCATATTTATAGATGGGCATTACGATTCTAAGTGTTTCACATGACTTAAGTATAATCTTAATCATGTGTATATAAGCTCTAGGACACCATCTCCCTGCAAGCCGGTTTATTGTACTTAAGCCATATGGGACACTTACGATTGTAACAATGAAGTTGCTTAAAAGTCCCACATAACTTAAGTACAATCTTAATCATATGTATATAAGCTCTTGACCGTTAGTTGGCCATCATCCCCTTGCAAGTCATTTATAATTTTGTGTCCATGACATTTGAGTTGGTTTTTTTTTGCCCTCTCTTTTGTAATGCCAAATTGATTCCAGTTTTCTCTAGCCCTAGATCAACCCTTTTTATACTTCTGAAGCTTAGTATGCTATGCAGTTCCCTGTTAATTTTTCAGGATTGTTACATTTATATATATATATATATATATATATATTCCATATAGCTTATGTCTACATTGCTTATATTGAAACTAATCCTATTTCTGGATAAATTTCAGGGAACAGGAATTTCAGTCATGGAACAACTTCTTCTGCAGTATATTATATATAATTTTTACAACTTTTGTGTCACGATGTTATGATTCATATATGATACTTGGTTTTCTCTAAAAAGATGAAACTTGTTTTCTTTGCTCTAATGCAGGTTGAAAATCAAGGCAGTATTAATCTGGATCAGATGAGTTATGAGGTAGGTTCACCGGTGGAGACCGCAGTCTTTTGTAAGGTGGTCTGAGTCAGGGCGGACCTACGTCGATTATTGGGGGGTCTTTAACTCTTTGGCAACCCCAAATTTTTTTACAATCCCTATAAAAATACTATTTCTTATAGCATGGCCCTTCAATGTTAAGTTGTTAACATTTCAAGCCCAAGATGATTCCAGCTTTGTACTAGTATTCTTATATTATGTCTTTCTTTCATTATTTCTTTTTTTTTTTTTTGTTTTTTTGGGTAAATTTTAAGAGTAATGATTCACTACCACTTAAATATACAATTTTTCATCATCTTGCATATGTGGTAAGGTGGTCCCTTACCTTAATTTATTTTTAAAAAATAAAAAAAAATTCAAAAAGTAGTGGGGGACCACTTTGCCACATAGGCAAGGTAATGAAAAGTTGTATCTTTAGGTGGCAGTGAATCATTATTCAAATTTTAAACGTGTATAGCCTCTCCAACACGTGTTTTGGAGCAAAACAAGGAAACAAAATTATAGCTTTTAAAAAAGGGAAAATTACACTATTGGTCACTACAGTTAACCTAAATTATAAATCACTCATCTGGTATCAAGATTAATTCAGAAATCTCTGTGAGTGGCTTAAATTACAAATTTCTCTCTGGAGTCAACCGTTAAAAATTTGACATATTCTGTTAGGCGCCATATTCAGTGCCAATAAGATAGTAACATGTGTCGATCTTAATATAAAAATAAAAATCTATTAAGAATATAAATAAATACAACTTAAAAAATTATATATTTTTTTTTTTAAAAAAAAAAAAAAAATTGAAAAGAAAAAAATAGGGGTGGCGTGGCCTAGCCAATGAAAGTGGCCCGCAGCTGCCCAAAAGGATCTTCAGGCCACCCAAGATTGGAGAGAATGGTAGAACAATTTGTGTTATCTTTGTTGATGTAGGTTTGTGGCAGGAACTGCAAAGCTTGCAAGAGAATACTGGGAGGGAAAGCAAGGGACTGCCTGAATGGCTCCTTTCCAGGTTGCCATCTCACGAGTACAAACCAGTGTCGTCAAAGGGAAAAGAAAAGTCTGCAGACGAAAATAAAGAGTATGATTTATATCATCTAATAAGCTTTCAAATTTTTTTTTTTTTTTCTTTTGTTTTCTGCAAATTTGTTGATATTTTGGTAATAATATATGCTTCTGAGATATGTCCATGTGTAGGTGTGTGATATGTAAAAGAGATTTCAAAAAGGGGGTTATGCTCATCACTTTGCCCTGCTTACACCAATATCATGACCATTGCATTAAGCGATGGTTAAGAGAAGTCAAGGTAATTAACTTATTTTCTTTTGTCATTAATATATATATATATATATATATATATATATATATATATATATATATATATATATATATATATATATATATATGAAAGTTTTACTCTCTCTCTCTCTCTCTATGTGTGTGTGTCTCTCTCTCTCTCAGGTTTGCTGCATCTGCCTACGGGTGGTGGAGTTGTCTTGATCAAGGGAGGCGCAGGGATTACAGTTACCGGTCGAAATAATGTTTGTGTGGATAGTAATTTTTATTTTTATTTTTTTCAATTTTAAATTGAGCATGGAGGCTATATATAGTAATTAGTACTGATTTCTTCAAACAGAACATGAAATTTTTTCCAGGAAAATATCATTCATAGAATAAAATATGTAAGGTTTCTTGAATTATTATTATTTTTTTGGATGAATAGAATGGACACAGCGGAAGCAAATATTGGATGAATGGCGAATCAGGATGTTTTATAATTATTTGTTCGAATTTAAGAAAATTCAGGCAGATAATTGTGAGCGATCACTTATGAGACTCACTTAACCGAATAAGTGGTTGGGCAGTCCAATTTTTATTTGGTCAAGTAAATCTCATAAGTGGTCTTTCGCAATCATCCGCCTAAATTCTCTCAAATAATTATAGAGATTCCTAATCCATGAATGGCTGTCCTTGAAGTCTAATTTAATCCATTTTGTTTTCGCATACGTAGAGAGGGGAAGAGCAGGGTGATTCACTATAAATTGAGGCTTACGAAAAAAAAAAAAAAAAAAAAAAAGAATGTGACCCTTTTAATTTTAATATAATAGTAATTTTATATATTAAATATAAAATATTAAGATATTCGCAATTATTAAAAGTACAATTGTAAATATTACAAATATTTGTATTTTAAAAAAAAAAATAAAATAAGAAACCACAAGTCAATTTGTGAAATATCCTTCACCACATTGAAACATTCTAGAAGTTGAGGCTTGACCTCAGTCTGAAAAGAGTGTATTGGGAAATGAGATGTATGTTCACAATTTTTCGTCCCGGTGGTTGCTGGTTGGGTATGATTAATTATGGGGCTAACCAGTTAGTGGCCTGTCCACTCAAAGTCAATGAAATTTGTCAATTCATTTCTTCATAATGGACTGACATCTCATTTGATGAGTTAGGCCTATCAAATCTCAATCCCCCCACCCTTTTTTGACCTGAAATCCCACTCAAACCACCCATCAATTCACTTTGCAATTTTCACTTTTTTTTTTTTTTTTTTTTTTTTTTTTTTTTTTTTTTAACAAAGGGAAAACTTCTCATTAATAAAAGACCATTACAATTTAGAGACTCTTAAAGTCTCTAAAAGAAGTTGAGGCTATAAACAAAGGCATAGACTCAACCCATACATGAGAGAAACATCTTAAAGAAGCTCTTCTAGCTAGAAGATGAGCCACTTCATTAGCCTCCTTTAAGCAGTAATTCCATTTGCAAGTTGATAGTGAAGCTACCTTAAGTTTGAGAGCATCCGGAAAATGTCCAATTTTGTCCAAAGAATGACCCGAGGAAGAAACGGTTTTGATGATCTGCAATGAATCTCCTTCACATTCAAAGCTGTCCACACTTAGATCACAACAAAAATTCAGAGCTGCCAAGGCAGCCATGGCTTCAGCACACACTAGATCCACCACTGCCTTACAAAAACAGCATTTAGCAGCCAAAACAATTCCCTCCCCATTTCTAATCACACACCCCATACCAACCAAATCAGAATTAACATTTAAAGAAGCATCCCAGTTGATTTTAAGAGAACTAGTAGCTGGCGGTTTCCATAGCTTGCCAAGATCAGGCCGAACCGGACAGGAAACCAGCCCCATAGAATCCTTTGAATTGAACCTTTTGAAGTCATCAAACAAAGAAGAGGCCTAAGAGAAAACCTTCAGGGGAGAAGATAATTGCCCTTCAAATATTAGCCTATTTCTCCGCAACTAGATTCTATTCTATGGAAAATAAGCACAGATAAACTCATTGCTATTTTTACTTGTTGTAAGATCACTGGCTGCCGACACTTTATAGCTCATTTTTTTTCTTAAATATAAATATAAAAAAAAAAAAAAAAAAAAAAAAAAAAAAAACGAGCACATCAGATTCCCTACACTTAGTTTTCATCACTCTCTCTCCTCTCTCCTCTTACGTCCTTTTCTTTCTTCCACTCACCCTCTCCCTCTTCCCCTCACGCATACGAGACTGAGAGAGAAAGAGAGAGAAGATGCAGATGGACTAGAAAAGAAACGAGTATTTCTGGAAATAAAGAAAAAATGAAGAAGAAGAAGAAGGAGATAGAGAGTAGAAAAGAAAGGGATGTTTTTAGAAATAATGGAAAGAAGAAGAAGACGCATATGGAGATTAATTTAGAGAAAATCGTTGATTGGTTGCTATAGTGCTCTAATGCTTTTGATAAGAATAACTTTTCACTGTACGGAAGTGGGGGAGGGGGGCGGTGATGCTTCCTGTAGCTTAGACCATGGCAATTTGCTTGTAAGCAGTCGCGGACCCATGCTTGTAAAAATGGAGGGGCTAAATCAAAAAAAAAAAAAAATTGAGAGGGCAAAACTAAAAAAATTAAAAAATTAGGAAAAAATTTTGGAGCTTGGGGGGGAGGGGCCAGAGCCCCCCTTAGCCCCAATGTAGGACTGCCCCTGCTTGTAAGTATTATGATTTGATAATTCATCCTATGTGTTAGAATATATTCAAAATATATTCTTAATATAATATTATTGGTTTATATTTTGTAGATTAGGTCAATTTGTGTTTTTTAGTATAAGTCGATTTAGATTTACTTGTATAAGTCAATTTATTCAACTATAAATAGGGATCTATGTATTGTATGCAATCAAGTTATTGAGCACAATGTAACCCTTTGAACTTTACTCTGTGGACATAGGTCATAGACCGAATTACGTAAATTCTGTCTCTTTTCTCTCTTGCTTCTACTTTTATTATACTTTAGATTTATACACAAATCTTAACATGGTATCAGAGCCATCTTTCTTTGGCCTAAATAATTCAGTTATGCCTACATCGGCCGCCAAGAGTTTCTGCCTTTAAACCTACGCACCTCCAAAATCGTTCAATAACCTTGGTAGCTGCACCAATCAATAGATTTGAAGTAGACGGTTCCATCGCCGCCGAGATCACCGCCATAGTCATCGTCACGCGCTTCCATGCGCCGCTCAAAAATTTTGCATATTCAACCACGCGCCACTACGGTCATCCGACCACCTTGATAGTCACGCCATCAAACAAATCTGTTGTCGATCGTCCTAGATCTGCCCAGAACACCGCTGTCCGAGCACCAACATGCTGTCACAAGCCAAGCCAAAATTTCAGTGTCTGAACCCGATGCTCCACCCGACACCGTCGCCCACCATGGGCCGTCAATGTCAGCTATTTGACAAAGAAAACCGCATATCCATAATCAGAGGTTGTCGATCTATCCGTTCATGGCCAGTTCATGCCTAATGGACAAACCACACACTCCCACGCGCCACCACAAGATTCTGCCGCTACTCCCCACGCGTTGCCTTGTTAGAGCATAACACTAGATCCCACCTTGTGAATCCACCTACACTTGCGTTACACTGGATCAGAGCCTAAGTGTTCACTTGTATGCGCCACACTGGATCGCAACCTTGAGGTCCTACTCTTTTTTTGATGCACTCACCCACACCAGATCAGAACCCAAATCAGCCAAGCTTACAAGAGTTATAGTGCACCTACATGCACTAGATCCGAACCCATCCAATGCGTTTCAAAATTTTAAAAAAATAAAAAAAAAAATAAAAAATAAAAAATAAAAAAAAAGGAAAAAAAAAAAGGCTAATCATATCATGCGCGCCTTGGGCGAGTCGGGTTCAGTGCTCCAACTTGACAACAACCCAAGTGGAGCTCATCTTTTCTTTTTTTTCTTGGCCCGCAGTCAGCCCTTAGTTTGTTTTTGGCCCACAGTACCAATTAATAATCGCCCAATTGGGCTCATCTTTTTTTTCTTTTTTTTTTTTCTTCTTTTTCTTGGCCCGCAGTTGGCCCTAGTCAGTTCTAGGCCCATTGCACCTACAAATAACAGCACAAGTGGGTCATCATTTTTTTTTTGTTCATGGCCCACAATCGGCCCCTTTTCAGTTTTTCGCCCGTTGTCGGCCCCTTTTCATAAAAAAGAAAAAGAAAAGAAGAAGTGGATAATTCATTTTTCAATTTTAGGCTCAAGTCAGCAGTCATCAGTCTTCACCACCAGCTGTCACTTGTTGCTCGCCAACCTCTTGTCTCCTCCGGCAGCATCTGTCAGTCTTCACTACCGACCTTCGTTTTCTATTTTCAAACTCAAGTTTCCAGAATTTTTCACCTTAAGTTTAAGGAGTGATGTTAGAATATATTCTTAATATAATATTATTGATTTATATTTCCTAGTCTAGATCGATTTGTGTTTTCTAATATAAGTTGATTTAGGTTCATTTGTATAGGTCGACTTATTTAACTCTAAGAGTAATGATTCATTGCCACATTTTAATACAACTTTTCACCATCTTGCTTATATGGCAAGATGGTCCTCCACTTTATTTTATTTTTAAAACTTAAAAAGTAGTAGGGGACCATCTTGCCACATAGGCAAGGTGGTGAAAAATTGTATTAAAAGGTGGCAATGAATCATTACTCTACCTGTAAATAGGGACATATGTATTGTAAACAATGAAATTGTTCAGTACAATGCAGCCCTTTGGACTTTATCCTATGAACGTAGGTTATAGACCGAAGCACATAAATTTTCTACCTCTTTTCTTTCTTCTACTATTAGTCCGCTTTTATTCTACCTTAGCTATATACACAAATCTAAACACCATAGTTGCTGATAGCAACTATGGATTCCGTTTAAGTTTTTTTTTACCTTTAATAGTAAATAAATATTAAATTTTAATTCAAAGCTTCCTTTTTTTTTTGAGAGATGATACATGTACTATAAGTGCACTATACATGCATAACATCAAAATACATTGGAGTGAGACTCATACATGTCGGTTCTCCTCGTGTGCCTTAATATTGTGCACTTATAATATACTTGTAATTTGAGCATTTGCCTTTTCCTTTTAGCAAGTACTGATCATGGTGTTTTAGAAAAAGTTGTCTCTTTTTATTTTTTAATAATTTTATAGCATTGCGAGTTTTGATTAATTGGTAGACAGCATGTGTAAAAATTCTTGATAAAGTACAGAGTTGGTGGGATTTGTTTGGTAGCTCATCAGCTTCTAAATTGCATGTGAGGCATGATTCTCATAAATCTCGTAACATATTTGTGTTTTTGGATGTTTCAACTTTCACATTAAATAATCTGAAGAAAATAAGAGATTGGGAGGAGTCAGGACTAATCCCCATTTTGTAGATTATTTTGACAGTATAGAGGTAGTCAAAGCCGTTTTATTTTCCTGTTTAGCAGTGTTTTACTGAATCAATGATTATGGATTTTGGATGTAACTTTTTTTTTTAAAAAAAAAAAAATATAATATCGATCTTTATCGAATAAACTTCGATCGCTATTTTAAAGTTGATATATTTACAATTTAGAATTTTCTAGCGTCTACTGGATGCTGAAAAATGTATAATTAGCCAATATATTTACCATTTATTGGTGGGTTGTAAATGCCAAAAATTAAGGAATTAACGGCGTTCATAAACACAGACAAATTTAGACGTTGTCAGCGTTTATAATTGATATATTTAGAAGCCTATAGAGTTTATACAATGTCGATATCTTTAGACGATGCCAAAGTTTCTAAAATGTTGTCATATTTAGGATTTTTAGGTGTTTAAAAACATTGATAAATTTCAAATTTGTCAGAGTTTTGTGAATGCTAATAAATGTGAAAAATATAAAGTAACTCATACGTGTGTGTGATCAATAATATACTAAAATATAAATACGAAATGTAAAGAAGACAGATATTTTGGTAACGAAGTGGAAACTCTTTATAACAAAGAGAAAAACCACTCCAGGATGGCCAAACCAAAGAAATCTACTAATAGAAGAAATAACTAGCTACAAAGCAGTCGTACTTACATACCTCTCATACAGTAGTTGTACCTTAAATTCTAACACATACCTATATGTGAATGTCTTCCAACCAGACTACCTATCTGAAAGGTTCTTCAATGGACTCCTTTAACTTAGGGCTTTGCCCTAAGTTAGATTTCAGTTAATCAAATCACACACAAAGAAAAACTCTAAGAGAGCTAGCTGATTTTACAATCTCTGCGTAAACAACATTTCTTAGCACACTAGAGTTTTTATGATACCCCTTACAAAAACACTGCCTAGAGGCCTCATTATATAGGCTTCTGAAATCCTAAATCAACACTAACACATATTTCCCTAGGCGGCGTTCGGATTGGGTAAGTGGGCGTCCAAACGTCAAACATCAACCGGCTTCCAAATAAGCATTTCTTCATAAATCTTCAGAAGGCGCGTCTAGACGGCATAACCCTAGCGTCCGGACGGTTACATGTTGTCTTCACCGTTCGCAGCCCTTGGTTTGCTATTCGAACACTGCATTGAACGTGAGCTCTTGGATCTAGGTGTCCGCTAGGCTGTCTGGGCATCTGTGTGAACAAATGTTCCCTGTGGTTGGTGTCTGCTGAGGTGTTCGGATACTTTTTCGAACACTAATGGGCATCCAGACGCTTTATCAGGCGGTCCGAACGGTCACAATGAAAACAACCTTGTTGAGCTGTAAGTGTGTCAGAATCTTCATTGACTTTTGAAAATTGCCTTCTTGGTGATTTGTGACACAAAACTTGTCAAATTATGCCATTTTTATGTTGGAGAAAATATTCTGAATAACTCTAAAAAATTCTCTGAATTACAGTGTTCCTGTTTCAGTAGTACCCTGATATGGTAGTGATATTTGTCAACAGAATATAGCCAATAAACTAACAAAATGAACACCACTATTTTACAGTCGTTTTTTAAGTATTCACCGGCGGCTGAATTAAACGTCAACAAAGTATATTTACCACCATTTTACAAGTGCTAGTAAATTAAAAAAATATGAGCCGATAAATATTGTTAATATTTCTCGGTGATGTACTTATGCATCAGTCTTTTGTTTTTCCCGACACCTTGTTTGCAGACGACCTTATGCACCGGCAAATAAGCGCCTGAACGCGATTGAGATTTTCTCTATTTTAACGAGTTAGGCTAGCAAAACGGCTTCTTTTTTCTTTTTTCTTTTTTTTTTTGTGTCAATAATTGGTAGTTGAAGAGGGTTGAGCGTGATAGTTGACAATTTGTAGAAACCATGTATAAATATATGAAAGGTAAGAGTTAGGCGTAATTAACCCTTTTTATTTCCATAGCTCTTTATTTTCAAGGAGAAATTAGACTACAATTATTGACCCTAAAGCTCGGGTGAGATAAGTGGAATATCAAGGCAGCAGAAGGGCCATGGTTAGGCTTACTGTAGGCCAAAGGCCTAATTTTTATTTTTTTATTTTTTTATTATTGGGATTTCCAACCCACCCTATCTTTTCCTGAATAAATAAAATTGACTAATAACAAGTAATTAAAGCATAATTTATTTTCTTAATCCTGATGAAACTAGACTTTGAGATTGATTACCACGTGCTAGCTTCAACTGCTCAAGCCACAAGGAAGATTGAGACTTTGCTCATTTTGTTTAATGTCAATGCAATTTGCACCGTTTAAACAAGTAAAAGTCAATTTGATTGGTTGAATTTCATTTTCAACTCGTATGCATTTCTGATATTTTTTTAAAATTAGTTAGAGTATTCATAATGGGTTATGTATAACCCACTCTATATCTATAATAGATAACATAACTGAAAAAACCCTCCTCCATCTTATTCTCTACTCCATATCCAAAATACATTTAACGGACATTTGTGAACAGTGCAATTGTTCACACATGTATGAATATTCTATTATTAAAAGTCTGCACTTTTCTCTCTCATTCTCTTCTTTCTCCTTCTTTTTATTCCTTTTCATTTCCCTACCGACGCCAGACGCCAGCCTCTACCTTTCCATCATTTTCATTGAACGGTTGAAGCATCTTCTTCCGGATCGGTCAAACGAAGGGTAGCGTGAAAATGGGGATTTTGAGAGATTGGAGCGGAGAGATCGGCGCCCTGAATCGGTCACGGGGCGGTCGTGTAAGAGGCTGGCGGGGATAGAAGGAAGCAGTTTTGGGCTGGGGAGTCCAGGTCGGATTAGGTAGAAGACTCAGTACGTTCCGAGACGAAGACGAGGGTTTCGTTGTCGTCGTCGAGGAACTGGGCGTTGAAGTTGATGGAGATGCCATCAATGAGACGGTGGTCAGAGCTTAGAGTGGCTGTGGGGTCGGTGGAAACCATGGGCCGTCGACGAAGATGATTCACCGTGGGTTGATTTTGATTTTGATTTTCCGGTGGGTTGATTTTGATTTTGATTTTGATTCACCGGTTGGTTGATTATGGTGCGGTGAATTACGGTGTCTATTGTTTGATGTTTTCGGGTTTTAAAGCTTGAAATGGTGAGAAAGTGCAGATTGTTTGTTTGATGAAATACCTGTAAGGGGTAGGTACGAGGTTTTAACAAAAAAAAAAATAATAATAAAAAAAAAATATTATTTTGATAAAATAGATAGAAATTTAAATAATCGGATGGAAAGTAATTTTAAAGGTGGTTATCTAAACTAACAAAAAGTAGATTTTAATTATGTAAATTAGATTGAAATTTAGATCAACCGATGTGGATGCTCTTAGCGGTATCAACGAATCAAGATTAGGCAATGTGGAAGATATTCCATCAGAGACGGTGGGAAAGTGGATGAGAATCCTACATGTGCTACGCTAGCTCTCAGACATAATCCTAGAAAGAATCAAATCCAACAAAATTAAGTGTGCCAATTTTATTTTTTTTATTTTTATTATTTTTATTATTATTATTATTATTATTATTATTATTATTATTATTATATATTTTAACTTTATTCAAAATTACGAATATCCGAAAAAAAGTATAAAAATTATGTTTGAAAAAATGAATTAAATTGAATGTATTTTAAATAAATATATTTTAAAAAAGAAAAAAATTGTAAAAAAAATTGGAAAAATAAAAATAAAAGTTAAATTTTTTAATTGGGTTGAAAAGAAACTAAGGAGCGTGATTTCTAAAAAAGAAAAGAAGAGGGTTGAGTTGAGAAAGGTTCGTAAACATCATCTAAGATTCCGAAGAATTAATGTTCCACAAGATTGGAGAGTTTTTGGTCAGGATATGTTAGACATTCATTCTTTAACTAGATTTTATTCATCTCCATACAATCAAATTTTAAATCTATTATTGAATTTGTTGGATTTAATGTAGGTCCCATAAATCCAATGATAAATTTGAAAATGAAATGGGTAGGGGATAGATTTATATCATTTCTCTTCTTTGGTCTCTCTCCAATGAAACTTTTTGAAAGCAAAATTATAAAATTGGTTTCCGCCAAAAAGAAATTTCGTATAAAGTGGGTTGTGAGAAATTTTTACAAACTAATTTTTCAAAGTAACATGTGTCTTTTAAGTATGTGAGAAGTACACACTTTCTTATTAATGCTATTAAAAAATATGTGTTTCTCACATACTAATGCTCCATTTGTTTTGACGTAAAATATTTTTTTGAAAACGTGTTTCCTATTTTTCGGTGTTTGGTACGACCAAAAATCGTAGTCAAACCGAAAATATTTTTTGTTTACCATGAAAATCTTCTTTAATTTTCGTAAAATAGTTTTCCTTTTTTAAAACCATGAACCATTTCTGCGTTTGAGCTTTTCCTTCTCGCACGCACTCTCGCTTGTGGATCTTCGACTGCCAGAATCCGTTACCGAGCTTTGCCAGAATCCACAACTGGCCATTGGAGTTCGCTGAAATCTACAACCGAACTTCACCAATTGCTGCCGGAAGCTAATAGAGTTCTTCAGGACCACCACTGCCAGCCATCGAAGGTCTTGAAATCCACCACCGCCCGCCACCGAAAATTGCTAGAGGTCACTGGAATCCACCATCGGAGTTCGCTAGAGGTTGTCGAAAGTCATCGGCCGTTTTTATACGCCGACAGAGGTCATCGTTCATTGCCAGCCTTGGCTAATTTTTCGTACAAGCCAAATGTCAAAAAATGTTTTAAGCTAAAATCATTGTTTTGAAAATTAATTTTTTTGAAAATATTTTATATCGAAACAAACAAAACTTAAAAAACACACGTTTTTTTAAAAAGTTGATTTATAAAAACTTTCTTACAAATCAATTTGTAAAAAATTTATGTCCGTTACAAAATTACCGATAGCTAATTTTGTTCTTATTGGTATTTGGTATATAGCTAAATATGCGACAAAATGAATGAATGAAAGAATATTGGTCCATTTGGACATACATCAAACCACGTGGAAATTATTTTGGTGAATTCAGAATGTGATGTGAATGCAATTTGAAGGGCAATGCCGATGCTGAGAGCAGTTTGGATTTTATGATCAGCAATAACAACCACGAGACAACAACTAATTATAAAATCAAACAAGTTGGTTATTAGGTCTAATCAACTTTGTTGGTTTATGGTTCAAATTAATCTGTCTCTTTGACTCTTTGACACGTGTTTCAGGTGTCCATGAACACAAACGTGGGTCCGTAGGCGTGCTGACTCAGTGACACATTCACAGACTTGCTACAAATGATTCATGTTTCCCGTCAAGAAAAATGATAAAATTACGATCCTTGCACAACTATTTCACAACCCTAAAACACATTAAGTGGGATTCACATGCATGAGTCCCACCTCATATATTTTAGTTGTGAGATAGTTGTGCAATATGGATTGTGCATGAATTACTTTCCTAATTTTTTTTAGCTATATATTAATATCAACTGCGTATGGCTTTATTTATTTATTATTATAAATAATACTTACATGCGGGCAGCAGGAGAATTAAGGTGATTTACATTGATTAAGCATGAAAATTTTCATCATGCCTAACATATATATACCTAATCACTTCAAAAAATTCTTAAAGTGATTCAACCACCATCCTAATCTTTACTAACTTGAAAACACATGCACTTGAAATAATTGTCGCAGAGCACGAGAGACCAACTAGTCATTAGTCATTAGGGCATGTAATCTATCCTTTGCTAATATTGAGCTGTTTCCTAATTGACTTCTCTACTAATATGCTTTGCAAGCAAAGATCATAATTCCATCCAATTTTATTTAGATTTATTTTTAAGAAGCTCTTACAAAATTACAATTATACCCCAAAAATATTGCCTAAAAAACAAAATTAAACTACAATATATATATATATATATATATATATATATATATATATATATATATATATATACATCTTTTAACAATTTTTTTTATTTGGAGTATAATTTTAATTCTATGAGAGTTTTGGGGGGTAAAAAAAGATGAAATTTGTACGAAATTGGATGGAATAATCTATTTGATACTGACGAAAAACATAAGGAGCAAAAAGATAACTTGAAAAGACCATAAGCAATTTGATAATAACCAAAACCACAAGGACTAATGAAGTAGGATAAATATGGCTTTTAAATGCATGGTTAGGGTTTACATCGCTTGATTAGGGTTCTACGTGTAAGACTAAAACTTCTAGTGTGATATATGTCTAACACTAGAGAGGATGATTGCAATGATGTGAATATTAAGATGTCCAAGACTGAGGATGAGCATCCGATCGAGGTAAGTACATGCTTACAACAGTTAAACTCTTTTAATATACAAATGCGATATATGTATTCTTTATAAATTGTTAGATATTCCATACATGATGTTACTTGAAATGAATCTTGTTATGAGCCCAATATTTCTATCAAACAATTATAATTGCAAATGAGGAATAATTTATAATAATTGAATATATATAATGTGGATCGTTATGTACGGATGACAGACACATATGTATATTGGCTTGACCAAATGGTCTTGAGATTTATGTTTATTATATGGCCTTGAATCCAATAATTTTATAGATGATCAGTACAACTATGTTTGATTGGTGTTCATTATAGATGGCATTTTTATTAGTGTGGGCTACCCAGGGTCGAACCTGGTCGAGCTATTAGTTAATGACGGTATGCGTGCTTGATTGAGTACCGGTGTCGTACTACAGGTCTTCGAGACAGAGCAAACCCTATCAAGAATGGGTAGGGCACGAATAAACCATATATAGTATATTATGTATAAGATTTCAACTAACATGATTTATGCATTAAAAAATATGTTAATTGTTCCTGAAATTATCCTTACTTTGTTTTAAATAAATGCATTTTCCTCATTGGCATAATAGCATAGGCAACACTTGTCAATTTTGGAAAACCCATGACATTCTTAATTTCCAAAGTTTAAGTAATACAATTTGATAGCTGAGACTTCTCGCATAACAAGTTCCGTAATAATTTACTTATTAAGTCATGGACTTACACAGTTACTTTTTCATATGTGAAGTGCTTCCATGTTTTGAAGATTAGCAAGTTTAATGGAGTGGGGATTAGGGCATTTTGCTGGGCTAAAGATGTTGAGTGAACGGCTTATCTAGTTAGATTTATGTAGATTAGTTAGATGATGTTAATTATTATAGTTATGTTTCTTTTGTAGCTCTGTGTTTCTATTTGATGATAGTGAATAAATTATCGAATTTATTTTAGTTTGACTCAAATTATTATTATTCAATTTTTTCCAATATTTTTTTTTCCAGATAATTAGTGTTTAAGATATTAAATACAAGTTAATTAGTGTAGATGCATTACAAGTAACACTCCACTTTGAGTTAATTACCATAATTAATTACTTTTGAGAGCGTTACAATATGATATTAGAGCATTCAGCTATTGTGTTAATCATTCAATACCAGAAATGATTTTTTACTAAGGAAATGCTTTAGTCATATGATTTTTATGTTTTCAGTAACGTGTTAATCATGAAAGAAATTATTTTTAGCAAAGCAACTTTTAGGATTTTAGTAAGATGATATTTATTTATGAAAAAAAAAAATTTTGAAAAATGGTATTCTTTTATGTTTTCAAAAAAATGTTGAAGTGTTTACAAATTATTGTTTTTAAATCGCACATTTTTAAATCATTGAAAATTGCAAACCCAAACAGATCCTCACCCTTCCACCTATAAATGTGTAAATTATATGAGAATATAAATGTTATTATGCTATGTTTTATGATTATGTTCTATGAGAACTTCAAACTATGGTATATTCATATTCAATTAAAAATAAATTAAATTAAAATTTTCACTGCTCTCGCAATATTGTGGTCTAATTATTGATGAGGCTTATTTCTCACGTAGCATGACAAATGTGTATTAGAGATCAGTGTCACAGCTTGTTGTTCAACTATCAACAAGGATTAAAGCAGCCAAAATTAGGCACGTAAAAGGAATACTGAATTATCATTGTTAGATTATTACGGTCAAATCACATTAGTTTCTTGTTTTATTTCTACCTTTTCCTGTTTTTTATTCATTTATTTTATATTTTATCAATCACAATCACAATCAAAAAAACATGAAAATGGAATTCAGTGCAAACCCAGTCCCATTTAAATGAATAGATAGTGATCCATGGTTTTATTTTTTTTTTATCTATTTTTTTTTTTAACTTCACAAAACCCCCTAACTTCCACTCAATTTGGAACTATCTCCAAAGTTTAAAAACTCTTAATTTCACTTCTCAATATTTAATAAAAAATCTTAACGAATGCCTGAGAATGATTACAATACTCTCACTTTTTTTTTTTTTTTTTTAAAAAAAAAAAATAAATAAAAAAGTAGGCTGATTCGTGGGTGACCCACTGTTGTGGATCACTGGACCCGCAGCAGCTGGGTCACAAGGTGACCTAGTATCTGCTGTGGCTTAGCAGATCCAAAGCTATGGGTCAACTTTTTTTTAAAAAAAAAAATTAATTTAAAATTAAGGATAAATTTAGAATTTTATAAAGTTTCAGGGGGTATAAAGGTCATTTTATTTTTTCTGCCACATAAAAACGCTAACAGGGAGAAGACATTGAGTTAAATTAAAAATTTGAAGGGTGAAATTGAGAGTTTTTAAACTTTAAAGGGGTAGTTTCAAAATTGAGTGAAAGTTAAGGAAAGTTTTGAAAATTTTATTTATTTATTTTTTGAAGCATAATAATGCTCCGAAGCTACGAATTTGTTCCATTCTTCTCTGAATCATTGCTTAGCCCTCTTTTTCCCATACGCCCCTAAAACGTGTCAAAATAAAATATGATAATTGCCACAAAAACAGATTCCATGCACACTCACATACACTTTCTTGTTCAGAAGCTTTACTTTATGCCATTTTTTTGTTCTTAATCTCTCTCTCTGCCTAAGAACTCTGCCTCCTTTACATGAAAAATGGCAGCACCATCACCTCTTTCTCACCCTGTGCCTCATCTAATTCATAACCTCCTTCTCTACCTGTAAACCCCTTATCGTAATAAACTTGGGTTCGTTTTTTTTTTTTTTTTTTTGGGGGGGGGGGGGGGGGGGCGGGGGTGGAGGTGTGGGGGGTGGGATCTTTGTTCTTGTTTATGGGGGCTGGTTTCTCTGGGTTTGCGGCAGGGAGTAATGGAGGCTGTCCTCCAACGAAACCCAGTCTTGGTGACGTGCCGGAGAATTGTATCTCATCCATTCTCATGTACTTGGATCCACCGGAGATCTGTAAATTGGCACGATTGAACCGGGCTTTCCGTGGCGCTTCTTGGGCTGATTTTTTGTGGGAGTCGAAGTTGCCTTCAAATTACAAGTTTCTCGTCACTAAAATTCTTCATGAAGACCCCCAGAAGTTGGTTAAGAAAGAGATTTATGCAAGATTGTGCCGACCCAATCGCTTTGATAATGCCACCAAGGTACACCTCTCTCTCTCTCTCTCTCTCTCTCCGGTCACTGATGACTGATTAGCAACAAAATGAACCAACTTGATCAGTGTAGATGGTTGTTTTAAAAAAGAATAACTTAAGAAAAATCTTTTTTGCTTAGGAAGTGTGGTTGGACAAAAGAAGCGGTAAGCTTTGTATCTCAATTTCGTCCAAGGCATTGAGGATAACGGGGATAGATGATCGAAGATACTGGAATTTCATTCCAACTGGGGAGTCCAGGTGATCACAGATTCTATTTTATGTTACTGTTTTTATTGGATATATATATATATATATATATATATATATATATATCAATGGCTCTTCTTGCTCATTGGAAGACCAATTTCGTAGTTATTCAAGTTTTTAATTCTTCCCGGATCTGGGTTTGTTTCTAAAGACTGATTTTATTTTTATTTTGGCTTTCAAGATGATCTAGAAACCATGATCATAACTTCTCTTTAGAAGTTTTAATTAGTAAATTTCTCTCAACAAAATCCCCTTTCTATTGGCATAAAATTTATTTAAAAAACAAAAAATAAAAATAAATTGCAGATAGTTATTATAAATACTTTTTGTTTTAGGCAAAAGTAACCAAAAAGTACTGCATGCCAAGCAGAAAGTTAATAAAAACATTGACAATGAAAAAGTCCTTGCTTTATTTTATATATATATTTTTATACAACAATAATTTTGCTTTATCCCTTTCAAAATTCTATTATAGTCAAATGGAATTCTTTTTTCTTTGTATATCCTAAGATCGGGAGATTAAAAAAAAAAAAAAAAAAAACATAATTTTTCAAATTCTAATAATATTTTAATTGAATTTACCTTTGCCTTCCACATGACAATATATAATATGTCACAGACTCACAAGCATGAGAAAGAGTGCAAGCATTTGCACTCTAGAATAACGACCCACAAATTAACACTTGTTCATATTTCAAATTAAGTAGTTTTCAATTCTATTTATTTATTCGATAACTTGCCTTTTGGCCAAAGTATTCTTTTCCCTCTAATCCATTTTCTTGTTAGATTTGCCTTGTCTTGAGAATGACATAAAATTAATATTAAAAAATATATTTTATTGCAAAATGTTCAACCTTTTTGTGGGATTAATTAATCGTCCAACAGGTTGAAGCATTTCAAGCTATGAATATATAATTTCCTCTGTTTTATACATTCATTTATCTCAACCCAATAAAAAAAATATTTAAGGAGTGTTTGGATGCCGTGTCAAACTGCATTTTTTAATTTAAAACGCGAAACATTGTATAATAAATAGAGTTTGTTGTCACTTTCTCTTGCAATCTTATCTTAACATGTTGCCCAAACTGTGTACTAACTTTTCTTCATTAACTAATCTAGGGATAGCTAATGACTCTTTCTTTCAAAAGAAAAATATGACTCCCACTAAATTTAATAATTGTAAACTTGACATCATAAATTCATAAAAATGGTTAACACAAATTTCATTAGAACACATTTCCTACAAGGAAATTTAAATTGACCCGCATGTTACATGTTGGAACAAGTGTCTCATATTCTCTCAGGTATAAAGAGTAATGCGATATGCTAGTATAGATGCCAGTTGTCGGGGTAAGTTATGGGGGTAGGGGGCAACGTTCTCTTAGTACAGTACATGGTATTTTGGAATTTTTTAAAATACGTCCATACAATTAGGATTTTCTTATAAGTATGATATGCTGTAATTTTAAACATATATTGAAATATATCCGAACACCTGTGAACGTAAACACATTGTCGAACCACGTAAATTTGTGTCTTGATTTTGCCTTGTTCTCTCTTTTTGATTCCATAGCAACGTCAGATATATTATATTAAACGATCAGTTTTTATTAAACTAAAACTTTTGGATGATTAAATTATCATTTTCTTTGATGCGTAGATTCCACACAATTGCATACCTTCAACAAATTTGGTGGGTTGAAATAGTTGGAGAGATAGAGTTGGAGTTTCCCCAGGGGAAGTATGGGCTATTCTTCAGGCTTCAGCTTGGCAAAGCCTCCAATAGATTTGGTCGGAGGGTCTGTAACGTTGATCAAGTACATGGTTGGGACCTTAAACCTGTCCGGTTCCAGCTATCAGCATCCAACGGTCAGCGTTCGATTTCAGAATGTTATTTGCATGGAGCAGGCAACTGGGTTGATTATCATGTGGGTGACTTCGTTGTCGACGACCCTAACACGCCCACCAAGGTCAACTTTTCGATGATCCAGATTGATTGCACACACACCAAAGGTGGTCTTTGTGTAGACTCCGTGATGATACGTCCAAGTGAGATTAGAGAAAGATTAAAGCAGTTTTAGGCTTTAATTTCAGCTAATTTTAATGGCACCTGCTGCTGACACGTTGCACAGATCGAGTTTGGGCAGCACTAACAGAAATCCGTAAAGTAGTAGATTTGTTCTTTTTTTTTTTTTTTTTTTTTTCAAATGTTATTCTTTGGTGGTCTTTGTTACTCATTTAGCAACAATATTGTTAAAGCCTGTCTCGTTGTAAAGGAAAATTGGGGCAGTGTGAATTGTTTACTGGTCTGTTTGATTGTTTACAACAAGATTTAGTGTGAATTGTCTACTAGCTAAAAATTCTAATAGAGAATTTGGGGCATTATTATCATCTACCCCGTGAGCTATTTTTCGTTTTTTATTTAACGAAAAACCCTAACCGCAGGGCTAAGTGAAAGAGGCTAATAGTTTAGGAGGGCAATTGCAACTTTTTAAAGTTCGAAGAATATTTGCAATTGATTAGAAAAAAGTTTAAATATGGTAAGTGTAATTTGGCCTTTTATCTTTCTTGTTTTGGCGTGGATTATGGAAATGGTTAATTTCAAGCGAGCTACACTTTGGGGTGGTCATGGATTGAGATTAATTTTCAGCAATTTGGAGTCCAAATTGCTAGCAATTTATGTAATGATTATGAGAGAGCTCCTATAAGACTCTCTTACTTAAATAAATTTTGAGTTGTCCAATCACTTACCTGGACATGTGGGTTTTATATGAGCTCTCTCACAATTGCTAGTAATTTAGAAAGCAAATTACCAGAGATTTTAATCTGATGGTTAGTGGTTACCACCCTTGTAGTGATCGAAAAACACCCATGTTGCCCATATCATTACAAAGTAATGCTACACACATTCTTATTCTCAAAACTTTTGACGTAATTTTTAAAATCAGCATTAAATTAAGATTTAATTATTATTAAATTTTAATCTAATAACGATTTTAAAAGTCACCTTAACATGAATAGGAGAGTATGAAAGTAAGAGTGTCGAGCTTGTCTTCTTCACCGATATCAGTAACTTTTCTCCGGCCAAAACTCGATATGACTACTTAGGAACATTCAATCTCTGTGTGTCTATTTACCAAAATAAAAAATTAATAATAAATTTGTGCGGCAGGTGTGAGACTTCCATGGACCTTTGGGTGTTTAAGTATTTCCATCCATTAACCTCACAAGTTTTGCCGAATTTTTTACTCCATTTTTTGTCACTTTTTTGTCCAAGAAATTAACAGAATATATGCACAAAGTCACGTCGTTAAAAACATTTTATATTTTTTATTATCTCCAAAAAAAAAAAGAAAAAAAAAGAGTGATGTTACTACCAAAAGTTAAGCCTCCAGTTGAATGAATGAATTATGATGATTTTACATAGATACTATGTATCACATTAGTGTTCACATAAATGATCGATTAATCATTTTAAAATATAGCATAAATGTGAATAGCACTTTCCTTCGACCGAAACAAATTGTATAACCTATCGAGTTAGGACTTGTTTGTTGACGACACTTTAGTAAGTCATTTATTCGAGCTTTAGTAAGTCATTTATTCGAGCTGCATCAGAACGTGTTATTGATGCCTTTGCTGAAGAGGCTCTAAGTAGCTCCTCTGGAGGACTTACGTCAATATAGCTTGCTGACACTTAGGGCTGTAAATGAACCGAGTCGAGCCGAGTTCGAGCTTTTTTGGACCTGCTCGAATTTTTTTTAGCCTGTTTGAACTCGACTCGTGAGCTCGAAAAATTTTGAAAATTCTGTTCGAAGCTCGGCTCGTTAAGGATTTTTGAAGTTCGAACTCGGCTCAAACTCGTTACATATTTTTGAAATGAACGAGCTCGAGCTCGGGTTTTTTTTGGGTACTTTCAAGCCATTATAACAAGCATTTCAAGTTTTTAACATTCAATTTTAAAGCAATTTAAAACATGTAAATTTAAACCGAAACATTGGAAGTTTTACATTGATTCAAACATTCATAATGTTAACAAGCTATCAAACTTACAACTTAATATTTAAACTTAAAACTTACAAATTACAAATTACAATAACTTCCAAATAACAAATTACATTAATTTACAAATTACAACTTACAAAATACAAATTAAAAATTACAAACTACAAACAACAAATTAAAACTTACAAGTTACAACTCACTTCATAAAGCCAACATTCAACAAGAAATTCCTACAACTTAATATTTAAACTTAAAACTTACAATTTACAACTTAAAACTTACAAATTACAAATTACAAATTTACAACAACTTCCAAATAACAAATTACATTAATTTACAAATTACAACTTACAAAATACAAATTAAAAATTACAAACTACAACAACAAATTAAAACTTACAAGTTACAACTCACTTCAATGACTTCATAAAGCCAACATTCAACAACAAATTCTAGATTACACATTCTCAAGAGTTCCAACATTAAAAAAAAGGCAATATACAAGAATTCTCAAGAATTCCAAGTATTGCAATTTTCCAACACATCCAAGTATCCATCAATGATCTATCCAAGCTTTAAGCTAACAAGATTTTCAAGATTTTCAAATTTCCAAAACATCCAAATATACAAACATAGAAAACAACATGAACTAGAAATCTAAGTTATCTAAGTTCTAATTTCTAACAATAAACTAGCAAGTCTAGCATTCACAAAAACAAATCCAGTAGCATTTCCATGTGGATGGATAGTCTCCATCTCAAGAATTCCAACAAAAACTAGTCAATAGTTAACCTACCAAGGCTGCCAGCTTGCAAAGCTTCAAGCTAACAATATAACATCTTAACATACACAAAATAACATAAACTAGTAAACTACACAGTCTACACTACATAACACAAGCATTAAAAAAAATTAAGTCCAATTGTCAAGCTTACAAAATAAACAAGTTCAAATACATGGCACTATGGCAGTGCAGCAAATCCCCCAGGAGGCAAGGATTAACTTCTTCACCTGTTTATTACACATTTACAAGAGAAAAAGAAAAAATTAGTAAGAAATTAATAATTATAATAATAATAAAAAAAAAAGCATGTAAACAGAACATAATCAATGTATAACCAGTGTATAAATGAGTCTAAAATTACCATTAAATAAAGTATAATCAACTTACCATGAGCTTACAAAATACTAACAAAAACTTCCCCCAAATACAACACTTCCAGAATAGTTCCAATCCACTTCCATACCAAGTATCTGCTTAAACCAAACAAAAAAATAGATGAGTTATTTTTTTCAAGGCAAAGTATAGAATAGCAAAATAAAATATATATATATATATATATATATATATATATATATATTAGAATTTGGTTTCATTAACTATAACAAATAAAATGCTCCACAATCCAGCATTAAGGTAAGTCAATTTCCACCAAAGAAGGTTCATCCAACTACAAAAAAACAAAGAACATTGGTTACTAACTTACTATTTATTTAAGGGAAAAAATAAACTCATTTAACAACACACAAAATACTAACAAAAACTTCCTCCAAATACAACACTTCCAGAATAGTTCCAATCCACTTCCATACCAAGTATCTGCTTAAACCAAACAAAAAAGTATATGAGTTATTTTTTTAAGGCAAAGTACAGAATAGCAAAATAAATAAATAAAAAATATATTAGAATTTGATTTCATTAACTATAACAAAGAAAATACTCCACAATCCAGCACTAAGGTAAGTCAATTTCCACCAAAGAAGGTTCATCCAACTACAAAAAAAAAAAAAAAAACAAAGAACATTGGTTACTAACTTACTATTTATTTAAGGGAAAAAATAAACTCTTTTAGCAACACACAAAATACTGACAAAAACTTCTCCAAATACAACACTTCCAGAATAGTTCCAATCCACTTTCATACCAAGTATCTGCTTAAACCAAACAAAAAAGTAGATGAGTTATTTTTTTCAAGGCAAAGTACAGAATAACAAAATAAATAAATAAAAAATATATTAGAATTTGATCTCATTAACTATAACAAAAGAAATACTCCACAATCCAGCACTAAGGCAAGTCAATCTCCACCAAAGAAGGTTCATCCAACTACAAAAAAACAAAGAACATTGGTTACTAACTTACTATTTATTTAAGGGAAAAAATAAACTCATTTAGCAACACACCTACAAATTATAATACTCACATTAGAAGATTTAATAAGTCCATGTAGTGCTCGAACCCAATCAGCTCCACACAGCAGAATCTCAACAGTTTTAGTAGATAAAGATGCATGATAGGGATCAATGATCATTCCACCAGCATTAAAATGTTGATTCCGAACTCACTGTAGTGATAGGAATTGAAAGGATGTCCCGTGCCATCTTAGATAAAATGCGGTACTTAAGTTGATTGGATTTCCACCACTCCAAAGCATCAAACTTCAAATCAGCACCCTCATCACAGATATAAACATCTTCTTCCAAATATATTTCCAGATCCGACTTCACAGGTTGAAAGGTATCAACACTTTTTACAAAAGAGTTAAACATAGCCATTCCACTTTTAGTGCTCCTTTGAACACCACTAAATGAACCATTACTTGAAGATGAAGCAGAATTAGAATTACTTTGATGCCCACGGTTTGGGGCAACAGATAAGTTGTGGGCATCAACATACTCACCATACAACTCATTTAAGATACTATGTACCTTTTCAACATTTCTAGTGGCTTCGGGCTCTTCATAAATTTCAGGAAAACAAAATTGTACAAGTTTCAACTTAAACTTTGGATCCAAAACAGCACTAATAGCCATGAGCAGATTGCATTCCCCCCAGTATTTATCAAATTTCAAATACATTTTTTCTGCCATTGTTCTTACATAAACATTGGCATCCTTAGATTTTTTACCCAACACATCTCTTATTCTCCAAACCTCAGGAAGAAATAAATTAGAAGTTGGGTAATTATTCCCTGATACTATCTTTGTCACCTCATTAAAAACCTCTAAAACATGACAAACATTCTCAACTTTAATCCAATCATCAACACTTGGCACCCAACGAAAGCTTTGATCCCTATCTTCATACCTTGGGAACACCTCCCTAAACTCTAATGCAGTAGACAATATCATATAAGTGTTATTCACCTAGTAGAAACATTTAAAATCAGTTTCTTATAGGACAATTGTAACTGCTTTGCAATTTCAGAAAATTGCTTCAACCTACCCTCCGATGCAACTATATACTTTATACCATCCCTAACACAATCCACAATATCTCCAATTTGGCTAATACCATCTTGCACCAACAGATTAGTAATATGAGCACAGCAACGTACATGAAAGAGTTGTCCCTTAACAGCTAATGTCTTTTTCAAAGAAAAATCATCTTTTAAAATTCGAATGGCCACATCATTGTTTCTTGCATTGTCTACTGTTATTGTAGATACCTTATTCTCAATTTCCCACTCAATGAAACTCTTTTGAAGTGCATCAGCAATTATAACACCACTATGAGGGGGTGAGACATTAAAAAAGTTCAAAACACGTTTTTGTAAATGCCACCAAGAATCAACAAAATGACATGTAACTACCATATAAGACACTCTCTGACCTGAGGTCCACATATCAGTAATTATGTTTACTTTGTTAACATTTCTCAACAAATTTTTCAGCTTCTTTTTCTCTATTTCATAGGTAGATATACAATCACTTTTAGCAGTTGCACGTGATATCTTTTGCCAATAAGGAGTGTTAGCCCTCATAAACTTGTTAAACAAAACATGTTCCACTACCATAAAAGGATACTCATGGTAAAGTATCATATGAGAAGCAAGCTCTCGTACCTTCTTATGATCATAAGTAAAACATGATGCGGAGCCCACACTGCTACAATCAGAGTCAAATGTAATCACCTTCTGCTTCTTGCTAGCTGCTATGCGTGGAATGCAGCTATTCAAGTGCCTATGAAATTGAGTTGTGGCGCCCGAAGCAGGAATGCCAATGATAGATTTACAGTGAATGCACTGAGCTTTCTTCATACCAAATTGTAGTAATTCCTTAAAGTCATTCCAAATTGGAGAGGTCCTCTTCCTTGGCTTCCTTTCATAAGCATGCTTTTGAGGATCATTACCCTCATGAACCTCCTCAGCCGCATAAGCACTTTTCCCACTGGGGATATGCTGGACAGCATCTCCATCAGGTGATTCAAGACTTGTAAGTCCATCATCATCATCTGATGCAATATTCATCAGATTTAGGTTCACATCAAGTGAACCTTCGTCTACATTAACTATCAACTCGTCCATGGACAGAGAGTGGTAGCAAACTACATAACAATAATAAACACAGACTACAGTTACACAAAGATATACAGAGTATTAAATAAAACAGAATGAATAATAAATCAAACCTAAAAATTTAAATAGCATCATGTTCATACTACAAATTAAAACCTAAATGATAATCATGAAACATCAAAATGTATCATTTTTCCCGAATTTCTCAGAAACCAAACAGAGACAGAGAGCTGAAAAAATATAATATATTATAAAGAGCATTAAATAAAACAAAATGAATAATAAATCAAACCTAAAAAATTATATAGCATCATGTTCATACATTAATACCTAAATGATAAACATGAAACATCAGAATGTATCGTTTTTCTAGAATTTCTCAGAACCCAAACATAGACAGAGAGCTTAAAAAAAAATCATAGTATATTATACAGAGCATTAAATAAAACAGAATGAATAATAAATCAAACATAAATTGTCATAAAACCCTAAAATCAATTTATGATCGAACATCAAACAATTGAAACAAATCAATTAATCAAACAAGGAAAAAGCTCTTTGTTTTCTGAAAAATGGATAAATGAGAAAAAAAGATTTTTTTTTTTTGCCTTTCTCAGTTATCTTAGACCCAAGACTTAGGGCAAGAGATATGGCAAGAAAGAGTGAGAGAAGATGAATAAAATCAGAAGATAGGCTAAAAGGATGAAGGAGAAAAAGAGATTCACCAAAAAAATCGGAAGGCCTTTGAGATTTTTGGACAAAGCACTCAAATCTTAGAGTTATTTCTACAGGAGCGGAACCGAACCGACTAAACAAAGAACAAAGAGTAAATAACAAAAAAATATATATATTTATACAACCCATAAGCCGATGAAGCTGAAGCATGCGAATCGTGGTATGGGTTGTCGTCCTCATGCTCAAGATTTGACTGAAAATCGTAGATGTGAAGCCTCAAGATCTACTGGTACAGAGAGAGGATGAGAGAGGCTGAGAGAGGGGTTGAGAGAATCTAGAGGAAAAGCTGCTGGCGGTGAGGGTTAGAGTCTTAGAGACGTTTGTGAATTGTGAGAGAGATGAGATCAAATCTCATTGAATGCAGCAGGTGAGTGGTTGAGAGCATTTACTCTCCTTGAGTCTGTCGAGGTGAGAAACGAAGAGTCGAGAAGAAACTAAGAAAGTGAGCGGCGGAAATGACAAAAATGAGAGAAACTCAAAAAAGAAAGAAACCCTAAAGGCCTAAACTTAAAACAATATATCTCTCCCTCCATCTCTTTTTGGCTGTTGGATCTTCATCATTGATGAAGATCCAACGGCCAAAACAAAGGCAACAAAATTGATAAAAAAAAAAAAAAAAAAAGAAAAAAAAGAAAAAAGGGAGGAAGAGGCTGCTTGCCTATTTGGTAATTACTAATTCCTAAAATCCAAATGGAATCAGACCTAACTACTAGTTAGTTTTTTAAAATATTATTATATTTTAATATTTAACTTTGACATATACATATATATATATTAATTACTTATTATTATTATTATTATTATATATGAACGAGCCTATCGAGCCTAGTCGAGTTTCTACGAGCTTTGTTCATGATCATACCCCGAGCCGAGCCTAGTCGAGTATTGACATGTTCAGCTCATTTATTAAACGAGTTTAAAAAAATGTTCAAGCTCTGTTCGTTTAATAAATGAACCAATCCCGAGCCGAGCTTTGTCGAACCGAGTCCGAGTATGCCAACGAGTAGCTCTGCTCGCTTATAGTCCTACTGACACTGTTACTGATAAGGCTCACTAGATTGCTTCTGAAACAGCCACATCATGACATCCTTGTTGACTTATTTGCTGACACAAGTTCAAAATCTTCACACTCTAACTCCGAATCACTTCCACGAAAACTCCCAAGTGTTAATAACATACAACACTTGTTTTGATCAATGAATGAATTGGCCAACATTAAAACCTAACATGAACTTTCTTTTTTCTGTTTCCCTTCAGAACTATAAAGTTCATGAAAATCAAACACAACACAAAACAAAAATCAAACCAGATGGGCTATCACAATACATACTTGTATTTGAGGCAGAAGGGGTGCCACAAAAAGAAAAAGGCAAATTGGGTTTTATTTTTGAGGCCTTCAGTTTGTCGCTGCAATGCTCTACAACCACCGCTCCACTTTCAATGATATCAAATTGGTGCTTTACAACCACCCTAGGATTGGGGAGAAGAAGATGATGCAGGGGTGCATGCATGACCAATAGTTACAGAGACAACCGTGACAGCACCACCACAAGATCCCTCATCTCAAACCCTTCCTCTCTCGTCGCCACCAACAACATCACCACCACATATTTGGGTGAGATGTATTTTTCATATACTTTTCACATACTATTTTTTGAAAAATATTCAAAATTGTAAATACCGAGAGAATTAATTTTTTGAAATTATGTTTTGATAGTTTAAAAAATGAGACAAATTTTTTTTTTTAAAAAAAAAATTAAATAAAATCTTAGTAGAATTTAAATTTTAAAAAATAATTATCACCCAAATATGCTTTTACAATAGTTGCCCAAACATTGAGAAGGGAAAGACAATCTGTTTGAGCTTCTTTTTTTTTTTTTTTTTTTTTTTTTTTTTTTTTTTAGCTTTTGTTAGTTAAATTTAGACCACCAATAATTTTTACATAAGCTGTTGGAGCTCTTGGTTAAAAGAAATATCAATAAAGAAGAACTTTCCAAAGACCTTTTGATTATTTTCACTCTGTTTTTTTCTTTTCTTTTTCTTTTTTTCAAAAGAAATATATATATATATAGGGTCGTGTTGGACATTTGGATAAAAGGCAAAGTTAGACGACTTTTTTGGGAAAGATTTTTTATTTTTAACAAAATAAAAATAAAATAAAAGCATTAACAATCAATTTTAAATTTAAAACATTCGAATTTTACTTTTATATAACATAAAAAAAAAAAAAACAAAAAAAAAAACAAAAAAAAACAAAAAAAAAAAAAAAAAAAAAAAAAAAAAAAAAAAAAAAAAAAAAAAAAAACAAAAAAAAAACAACACAAAAAAAAACCCCAAAAAAAAAAAAAAAAAAAAAAAAACATCTTCTAACAATTTTTATCCTACCAACAACTAAAAAAATTACATTAATTTAAGTAAGTTTTTTTTTTCCCCGGATAACTCCAAAATTTCCTTATTTATCTTCAAGGTATAAATTCTTATCCAGTGTAGAAATAATTATGAGATGTACCCTTTTATTTTTGTTTTCCCCTGGTGGCTTGGACTCTCCATGCCCTTCCCGAAGCTAAACCTCCTCCGTGTTGGCTTCCTTAGCATCTCTCTGCGTGGCTTTAGATCCGTCTCTTCTCTGCGAAAAAAAAGGTAAATTCCTCTCTTCCTCTTTCATTTCCACTGTATACTCTCTCTCTCTCTCTGTTGTGTGCTCGCGTTAAGTTTTTTTTTTTTTTTTTTTTAATTTAATTGTGACATTGATGAATTTTCTGATAAAAGGGGGTTAAAAGTTTTCGGACAATTGTTATGTGTATTTCTCTCGTAATTTCGTTGAATTTCTCATTAAAATGATATGATTTTTACTAGGTTTTCGTTGTGAATCATGTTTTAACTTGTAACGAAGCCTACTTATCAAAAGTTGTAACGAAGTCTTGAATCATCGTTAGTTTGCTAATTAATGACCGAAAAAAGGTTTTACTTTTCTCTCTCTCTCTCTCTCGCTCTCTCTGTTTTTAAAGAGTCCCGATTTTTGTTAATATGCTTCTTCTTATTGTGTTTTTCCAAAACTAATCAGGTTTCCAGTTGCTAGAAGGCTTCAATAATTGTTAATATGCCAAAAATGAATAATGGACGTGACTTCATACAATGGCTTGAACCTGACATGTCGATAAAGATTCTCACCCATTTGGATGACCCATCTGACATTGTCCGTGCTAGTTCTGTTTCGAGTGCTTGGCACCGATTTGGTAAGCTTATTGGGTTAAATAACCAGATTCAATTGGGTTTAATGTTGTGTTGCTAGAAGTTTTATGCTCTTGTCACGGATTTGGTTGATTCTTATATTTGGTACCAACTCCTATGTCTCTTTTTCCATTGGAATTATCAGCTTAAAATTTAGGTTCTCAATGCTGTTTTAGCCAAAACAATTGAGTGCCCTGTTCCAGCTAACTAGTTTATATGTAGTTACAGATATTAGTATACCAAATTCGAGGGTATTGGACGATGTAGGGTGCCTTTCATACTTATGTATCCCAAATGTCAATTTTCCTCCCGAAACATCTATTACGCTTAGTTATCTAAATAAGGAACCACATAATTTAGGTCTTTGTAGTAAGTAGAGGTTTCTGAGTAGGGAAGCCTTGGCTCCAGTAAGTGACCAATGTAAATAGGTTATAATGATGTGAATGACATTTGTGTGTTTCAGTGATATTATTGCTAGAATTCTCCTCTATATGGTAAAAGCATATACATGTGTTAGATATAGCGTACCGCATTCCATTTATGCCGTCTTAAATGGTCCTACAAATAGGAGTGAGTGGCATAGCACCTACATGGGTCTATTTCTCATGGCAGTTGTCCAGTTTCTTGTTAAAAATAACTGATTACAATCATTACAATCATCTTTATCTTTTTTCTTCTTATTGTTATAATCATGACAAAGGAAAAAATTACAATGCAGTTTAATTGCCTGTTCACAACCTTGACTCCGCTAAAGAACTTATGAATCAATAAGAATGACATCTTGAGTGTTATTTGAGTGATAAAGAAAAGTAGCAGCATCCTTATAGAAGTTTATTAAAGGTGTGGAAAAGATGCTTCTAAGGCCCAAACTTTAATTTGGCATATGTTAGATAATTTGAATCCTGCTTAGGAACATCCATAATTTAGTTTAAAATCTAGTTGGGTCTTACTTTGTATTTTAGATTTTGATTGGTATTGAGTTTTATTTGTGGGTTTCACTAGTTATTTGGTTTGGAATTAGTAGTTTAAACCCAAGGAATCCAAGTCCATCAGTGTTCAACATTAGATGTGTAACACCTCCTTCTTGTAGGAAGACGATATTACGCATCGCTCGAACCAAAAACATAAGGATACAAGAATTCCATAATTGAAAATAAAAGCAAACAATATGTCTCATAAAAATTAAAACTTAAACCATCATATCATTGTTCTTACAACTCAATCCATTAAAACTTAAACCCTAAACCTTAGTCTTAATGTAAGAAAGTACTAAAACAAAACAAACTAATGTGCTACATCCACTTATCTAATATGCTTCTAGGTGAAGGCTTCCGTCCCTAGTTTTCTTGGCCAGTAGAACCATCCACGACATCATATGGGTTGTTTTAAAACATAAAAACAAATGGCGAGTCGAATACTCAGTAAGTCTATACAATACAATAAATGAAATTGGAAACAACTTTCATTTCAGAAACATGAAAAAATGCATGTAAAACATTCACATATCATAAACATTATTTTTTTCCCTTTAGTCTCTTGAATGGCCGACACAAAATACACTCTGTGTGTAAGGGTTGGCTCACATTGATCCCAACTCTGCTCCCGTGTCCACAAGTGGAGCCACATTTAGGATATGGACATCACTCGATGAACGATAGTGTACTCGAGTGAGCCATTCCCGGAGGATCATACAAGATGGCTGCCCCCGCCTGTTAGCTCCGGTACCATTGCACATCATTTCATATGGCAAAGAAAGAAAAACAATTCAAAACCTTTTCTTGCATTTATACAATCGATTTTCTTTTTCTTTCATACCCATCAAATATCATAACATAGCAGAAGCATGCGCATAAAATCATTTACATTTAAAACCTTTTTCAAACATATAGTTTTGGATACATAAAATGGCTACCAAGTAAAGGCTAACATTATATGATATACCTTGAAAACAATTTTAATAAAACATGGCATTGACATTTTGAAGAAAGCGGAGGTACGATCATATCTATTTACCTCATTCCTTAGCTTCAAGAATTCAACGCATCCCACTTAGCGACCTTATCAAACATTCACGAACAATTACTATGTGTTAATGCTTTTGTATATCACTTATTCTTTTCATTGTTTGATCTTCCTAAACATTGTTTCCCACACTAAGTGGCAGATCTGATCTCTCCTCTTTAAGGCACTTATTTTCATATTTTAAGTTCGATTCTTTTCGTGAATGATCACATTATGCATGTATGTTCAATTTATTCCACATGGATCATGCAATGTTGAGCTTATTCTCGTGCTCTTTATAGTGTAGGTCTCAATACCATGTACATATAGTCTTTATAGGGTTTTTAAGTCACCTTAAGGTCCCCTAAACAGGTCTGATCTCGGGCCAAAAAGATAGGCTCAAGGTTCAACAAATGTGTTTGTGTGTTGGCTGTAATTCCAGCACCATGTCAGCGAAGATTACTCTGCTATAAGCCCTACAAGTGGCCAATGATTGTGTGGTTTGGACCTTTAGAAAGACAACTCGAAGAGTGGACATCGTGTATTTACTTTTTTTCTATGATTATTGGAAGAATATGACTGAAAGTTCCAGCAATTATTTTTCATCAGAAAGTTCCAGCAACTGTTGCTTTATGGGTTGTGTGAGGCAACCATATCCAAGGTGTGATGCCGAAGAATCCTATGTGTGATGCTTAGGTTTGTTTTTCTCATCTATGTTTTCCTTGGGAAATTCCCAGTAATTTCCAGCAAACTCTAAAAATTTAGATCTATTCTTTTCCCTAAAATCCTAATCTTCAAAACCTTAAACCACCCAACCCTCATAAGATTCCAAACAGAAAATACTGTTCACGGATGCTGTTCACACAATGTTCATTCTACTTCATCAAGTTATCTTTTCATCATAAACTTGATTTAATTAATAAGTATGCCTTTGATTTATGTTAGGTAATGTTTTCTTGATTGATACTAATGTGGGTTAATCCTCATGCAGTGATTGAACATGGCCTTTGTAAGCAGCTCTGCTTGAAATGGTTTCCTGAAATATCTAGTGCTACACACATTATTGAAGTCAAGACCATGATAGAACCTGTGAAACTCAGCATTGATGATTCTACAGAATGGGAACGCCTTAAGAGGGATCATAGAGTATATGCCTTCTTAGCCCGAGGTCTGACCCCTTACATAAGAAATGATTGCATATCAGACCCCATTAGTGCATCAAGCACTGATAATTACCCTGACGAAAGCATACAGAATACCTTGGATGCAAGGGATAGAGTGGGGCACAGAGCTTTATATTGGTCTAGTAAAGGGGAAAGTGATCCCAGTGTTCCTGAGGCATTAATCTATAAGTTGGTTGCCAAATTCTGTGTTGTTACCGAAATCCATGTTCAACCATTCCAAGGTTAATTCTAATAGCCTGTGGATTTGTGTTGTAACTTCAATATGATTTGGGCTCGTGAACATTTTTCTAATTAACTGACAAAGACAATTTTGTTCATATCAGCATATTTTCAGTATGGCCTCCCTATATATTCACCTGAGGCTGTTCGATTTAGAATGGGCTATCCCAGAAGTCCATTGAACTTGCATGCTGACATCAGACATGCTTTGTTAGCTGCTCACAGTTGGATGGATGATGAGTTTGTTTGGACATATACTTCACCAGAATTTCCAATGGCTCAGGTGAGTAGCGTTGTTTAACATTTTAGCTTTCTTATTGTTCAGGAGGTGGATGGGGATTCAATGGCACTATATTTTGGTTACTAACTAAACAAAATTTAACCGAGTTTCTCTCCTTTTAGAGAGAGATGCTCCCTTCTCTCTAGAGTTTTCCACCTCCTTGTAAGGCCTTCCATTGCCCCAGGCGATCATTCTAGGCCTTCCATCCATCCTTCCTCTCCCCTTTTTTCTCTGTGCTTTCTCCCTCTTCCTTTTCTTTTTTCAGTTTTTCATTTTCAGTTTTGTTGCTCTTCTTCCCAAAAACTCTGCATCTACTCCTCCACCACCATAGTTTCATCGCACCACTAACTCTGACCTCCACTCTCAACCCCCACTCAGTTTCCCCCCGGTGGTTTGCTCTCATGTCAAATTTGGAGTCCAGATCTTGGTTTTTACAAGCCAGATCTGTATTCCTTTGTCTACCCTCACTGCTAATGCGCCACACCACTGTAACCCTCGGCCTCCGCTCTCTAACGCATCCCTCCGTGCGTTTGTGTGACCCTCATGTGCCTATGTGCGGCCCTCACACGACCATGCGTGGCCCCCACACTCCATCCCGCAGTAGATCTCTGTCGGTGCAGCTGTTTTTTGGTCTTTTGTCTGAAGAGCTACTTTTGGTATTTCGGTTTTCTCATACCCGGATTTGAGCTTCAACAAAACCCGATTCGGTTGGGCTTAAGACTCACTGTCCCAGAAGGAGATCTCATTACTGTTGTAATTATTCTTCTTAGTCTTTCCAGTTTCCTTAGAAGTTGGTCAAGAGCTAAGTCATATTGAGCTCTCTTACTCCCGATGATTTTGTCCATCATATTGGATTGCGGCCATAGCTGCCTGCATTCCCACTCAACTTCCACCTTGTTTCCCTCCGGTGCAGTAAGATGTTAGCTGTCTATCTAGTTTGGATTTTTTCTGTTGTTCTGCTTGTATTTGGTATGGTTTTTTTTTTTTTTTTTTTTTTTTTTTTCTTTTGGTTATTGTTTGTAGTTCAATTCTGATGTACTTATATGTATTAACAAATAAATAAATAAACAAAATTTACTAAGCTTTAGATAAATAAGAATCACTTTTTGTAAGCAATGTCTTGCTCGTAACATATATATACTCCATCCTGGAGATCCCAAACATGTCTATTTTAATACAAGTACAGCTATAGAACGCTTGACCTGCAATCTCCAGTCTCGTTTTTCTCTTGTATTTCGTATTTTAGCTTTTTAATCCTGGAATTGGCTCAATATGCTTTATGAAATGAATATTTTATCATCACTCTAGAACATAGTGGTAATATCTGTAAGGAAGCACATAGTTTTGAGTTTCAAAGGGCTCCGTGTTATCTTGCAAGTTGCAATTGCATTGGCAGATTATCTGTAATAGGTTTACTCAACCATGTGATGAAACAGGAGAATTTCTTGCATAAGTTCAAGTTACCAGAACCTGTTATTTGCATTGGAGGGATTCTGCAGGTCGAGCTACTGGGTCGAGTTCAGAGACAAGAAATGGATGGATTATATTATATATGGTCGGTTTCTCAGTTCTCACTCGTTTCCTTCCCCCCCCCCCCCCCCCCCCCCCATCCTCCCCGCCCCAATGGCGCCGTGACTGTAAGATTGTCAGACGCATGTCTCAAGTTCCATTCAAGAGCCAAATAATACTCAAGCCTGGAAATAATTAATGAAAAAAAAAAAAAAAAACACTTCTCTTTTAGTTTAAATAATTATTGTTTTTTGGCCTCCTCTGGAAGTTGGATTGTATATTCATCCTATTTGTTTCTTACGTTGTTCTCTGGAACATTCTTGCGTGGTGCAGTGTCTCCCATGTTCAAGTTGTGGGACAACCACTCCTACCGCCATTTGATATTGAAGTACTTGGTACCTCGGGAATATGTTCCTTAAAATACAACCCCGAGACGCAGAGTTGCATGTCTTCAACCCAATCAACTGAGGGAGAGGCAAGTACTCCTTCCCGCTTGCGTACATTCACTGAAAGACTGTTGCAGCTGCTAGGGAACGGGGCAGCTGACGATGAGTCGGACGGGGAGGAGCCATCAGCCTAAGTTGTAATAACGACTTAATTCTCCATTTGTTTTCTATTGTTTATATAAATCCAGCTGTGTCTGGACTCTGGACAGTACTATCATATACTTGGATGGTGTTGATCAGTGGAAACGATTGTATTGATGCAAATTAGTGTCTTTAGAATTGGAGTCATTCATCAAGGTGTGTATAGGGCGGTCTTTGACCCATTCGCCCAATGGTTGAAATAAGGTCATGAGAAATGGTATGCCTTGTACAATTTTGATTCGTTTTTCCTCGATCAATTTTGAGGGAAGTGTCGCAAAAACCGTGTTGATCAGCAAATTGGGCCATATTTCGGAATTTCTACGTTAAGTGTTGTAATATATAAAGCGTCGGAGAGCCCAAATCACTCTGTTTGATTAAAGTAAAGCATCTGAGAGACCAAAAAATAGCACGTCAACTAACCGGACCTAAACGCCTCATACTAAAAATGATCTAGAAGCCATTTATTCTCTTGTTTAAGCTTGAGAGCGTACAGCATATTGACCCATCTAGCGAATAGTATTCTCGTAGATTCCATAAACCTATGGAAGGATAAGTATCTCCGTTCATACAAAATAATCTCTTATAACACATTCCTTAATTTGATTAGGGATTTTCATAATCTGACCAAATAATAGATAATTTATACAAAATATATATATATTATATATATATATATATAGATCAATGGAAATTTGACTATAGACAATCAAGGACAAGGGTGTCAGGAACGGGAAGGGGTATTGAAGCAGAGATACAAATGAAGCCAAGCGCTGGCTGCTAATGCGGCTACTAAGCTGCTATTTCTTTCACTTGTACAATGTGTAAAAAAAACTCGGGAATGAAACATGTAAATATCATAATTAAAATAGGAAACCGCTCTTAAAAAGTTACTGTCCAATAGATTACACTTGCGCAAGACTTGGGAGACACAAGAAAGCCATCGAAACAGAAGTCTAAATACCTACTGAGTACAAGTGCGACAAGTCGCAACAAATTTCGTGAATAGGGAAAAAGGCAAAAAGGAAAAAGGAGAAAGAAACCCAGCTATTTCGAATATCCTGTACAGAGATGTATGATGGACACTTACCCAACAGATTCTCTAATATAATTGATTGAAACCAATTTATGTTAGTCACGCCTTCCAGCCATAACTGATATTATCATCGAAGTCGCCATTTAAAAACCCGTTTTCCGTGAAGTCATGGCTTATATCCGGAACTACTATATCATCCTGCAAATGAAGATTCTGTGGCATATCTGGAGATCTCTGGTTGAATCCATTATTGCCACCAGCAGCAGAATCACTGTTTGAAGCAGCTTTAAAACTGTTACTCCGGCTTGGAGCAGGCCCATTACTTCCTGATGCATTGGCCATGGCTGCAGCTGCTGCCGTAGTGTCACCTCCAAATCCCAATCCATTCCTTGCCACACTCCCACCATTTGCATGGGATTGCTGTTGTACTCCTGAACTGCTAGACATATGCAGCAGTTGCTGGATCATCTGATGTTGTAAGACCTGGTTGCCATGGGGGGTCTGTGGATGGTTTTGTTGGAGTAGGTTATTACTGCTTAGTGAGCGCTGCTGCAGTTGCTGTGGCTGCTGGGGAGGTACATGGGGACTAGAAAAGGCACTTGCAGGTAAATTCTGCATGGATCCTGATATTAAAGCAGCTGTCCCTTGGAGGTTCGAAGATGGACTCTGACTAGAATTATTGAAGGAAGACGAAGCCTCCTGTTGAAATGAGTGAGAATTTGAATTCATAGGGCTCTGCCTATTCTGGTAACTGGTCAATGCCAGAGCAGCTTGTGCCGAACCACTTAAAGCTCCTCGACCAACCATATTATGATTGTTGCTTATTTGGTTATTTAGTCCGGGATGCAATGCCATTAGTTTATTGAGGGTGTTCCGGTCAGTTGGAAGACCCTGAACATTTGCTAGTTGCTCCATCTCTTGCATCTTTTGCATCTGGAGCTTGGCTACAGAGGCATGTCGAGGATAATTTTTCAAGCCCTCTGCAAATAAACGTCGCAATAAGGTCCAAGCAAGCCATGGTTACAAACAAAGTTAAAATAACTATTTTATACAGATACATAATAAATAAGGCAACTGCAACAACTAAGCACAGAAGACCTCCGGAAAACAATTTATAAATGACGAAAAGAAGACAGTTTCCATATATATAGCATTTTCGTCAGCAGCTAGTGCAAGACGGAATGTCCGCCAAGACCTGTCTAAATTTTACAAGAATGAAATGAGCACAACTACCTACTTTCACAGAAGGGAAATGAAAATAAAAGGAAAAGAGGCAGGAAAGGAAATGGGGTATAGTTAAGAGGATAAAATCTCAACACAAGTTACTTTAAAATTTCCATAACTAAGATAAAAATCAAACTCGAGAATTGCACTGGCTTAGCTCCTAAAAAGTTTTAGCATCATTATTCCATGCCGAGTGTATAAATATGAATAAACTCAAATCAAACTTCTGGCTCAGTAAACAGATAAAAATTTGCATAGAATATCAACCTTTGGTTGATGAGCTAAGTGCAACTCTATACTCGAGTCAAAGGAGGAGAAGTCCCAAAAAGATAACTGGCAAGGCAATTCTAAGTTACAAAAGATATGTGATAACAAATGCCAAAAAAGAAACTACCGATCGGCCCGCCTCTGTTATCCCGGCAGAAATCTATCAGATCTTTCATGCTATTGACAACTTCAGAGATCTGTAAAGAGTTGGAATTGACAAATATAGTAAAACTTAAGATAAAGTATAACATATCATTTTTTTTTATACCTAAGTTTCATGTCAGAAATAGATAAACACATACCTGCAAACACCTAACATATCTTTTGGAAAAACCCAAGTCATTCAATGACTGTAACTCCAAACTCTTTGCAAGTTGGCGCCCAGCTGTCAGCACCCTGAGGAAAAGCAATTGACATGACATCAGAGCTACCTCATGGCATTCAAGTTAGAATCAATCCTGTTCAGACCCAGACATAAGTAGCAGAACATTCTCTTTTTCTCACAAGTACAGTCTAGGCTCAGCTCATAGCAGGATCAAGTATATTACTATAATTAAATTGCACTCCATAGCAAGCAATCTATTCCGCATGCCCTTAACCCCCAAAGCTCAGTGAAAAGTTAAAGACCAAAAATCTTTTCAAAAAAACCCTTTGAGAGTTTAATTTACTTGCTGGTGCCAGTATCCTTGCAGGACCGTATCATCCTTGTGGAGCATAGACATTACCGATACTCCCACTCATCCCATCACAAGTTTGAAGCGCCTCAATGAGCAGCACATGCTTCAAACTTGGTTGCATTTTCATCACATGTCAAGAGGATGAGAGCAAGGGCAAATATCTCCAAATGTTCCACTAGTACCTACTTTTCCTACCTTACTACAACCACCAAGCCTAAAATGGGGAGCTAGGACTCCTACATTACTAATGCACTAATCAAGCAAACCCTCCATTTCAAGAAACAAGCTTCAGCTAAAAAGGACTGAAGAAACAATATCAAACCACAGAGAGAATTTCTTATAGATTGATCTACTCACATATTGCTGTTTGTTTGCAGATCCTGCTGAGAAACCCCATCAGATCCACTTTCAGCAATTGTGCTCTGGCATTTCTGTGCAACCTGAACCAACTGGTTCACCTGCAATAGAAGGGTAATGAGTAGGTTATAGATGTTTATACTTAACATCCTCAAGCAATCTGAGTAACATAAACAAATCTAGATAAAGAACCAGATTATATAAAATCATACGCAAACTAGAACACTTAAAGCAGGGAACTGAATGTGAATCTAAAAATCACTATATTAAGAAACAATCAAACTAGAAATTGACACCTATGGTACCAATTAATGATTTCAGGGCTGAGCCTCTCATGCATAAACTAAATTTTAAGACAAATTCAACCTTTAAGCAGGCTGGAGCATATGAATGGCAACTAACATTTAATAGGAAGATGTTTGGGGATTATAATGAACAGAGAAGCACAACATGACCAACACTCATATTTTTTCACTATTCGCATTGGACATTAGTAGACCTCTTTTTTGGAGCAAGCTTTCCTGCTAACCCCATCTTTGGAAACAACTGAAACCTCTTCTTAACGATGAAAGGAAGCCCACAGCTATTTCTCACGCATTCTTTCAATCAATGGTACATGTTTGACAATTCCTAAGAAGTTAATGTCCTTAGTGTTTAGTCCTAATGTCAAACAGTTGAGCTCTGAAACTTTTCTCATTAGGTTCTTTGAACTGTCTCCTATAGCCATTTCCCATGTTTTCTGGAAACAAATATCCCATATCACCTCGTGTGTGTTCCCACAAATTATCAAAAACAGCTCCCACTTTAAAGATCACAATCAACACACTGTAGCAGCGATATCAAGACTATTACTAGTCAATGCATGCACTAGTTGACAAAATCATAATGTCAACCAAAAAGCAAGAGTTAATAAGGTAACAATGTTAGTACCTGAGGTGCAACCAACCTACGAGGAAGAAGCTCTTCATGCCGCCGTGCACAAAATTCCCAAGATAATATCTGCGAAAGCATAAAATTTCCAGCAGTAAATTAGTGGAAGACAGAGACTGACAACACTCAATATGAGATTGGAATCTTTTTTAACCTTCAAATCATGGGTGAATATGATACGAAGTTGACCCTCGCGAACAACACGAAGTTGCTCATAAACACTCTCTTGGACCGCTTTTCCATATTCTAACATCATTATTCCAGAAGGAAATCTATATTCCCGTGGCAAGTCCAAAAACAGAAGCTCATCAATGACTCCACTGCCAAATTTGATCTCATTAAGTCTAGGAAGTACTTCAAAAGTTGCCTCTGTAAAAAGGAGAATTATTACTTAGATTTGATCAGAGATCCTCAAATGGTAACATCCCAACATGCAAACATTTCATGGAACTTTAACATTAAAGGTGAAGATGGATTCAAGACCTAGGCATGTGTGAGACAATTCGATCAGTTGAATTACTGGATTTAATTTTAAATAGGGTCCTTCATAGTTAAGAATCTCCGTTGAGTTTCTTGAAATTTAATTTTAAATAGGCTGAACCCCACCTTGGGCCCTTCATAGTTACCATTGCATGTTATCTTTATGTTATTTTTTTGCATTAGAGTGCTGTCCTTTTTGTCTCCATTGAGTTTCTTGAAATTTAAGGTAAAGGTTTTTCTTTTTTTGTTGTAAGTTCTTGAGTTGTTTGATACAGGCAGCAGTCGCAGTCCATGGATCTTGTAACTAATTGGTTCTAACCAAGTTCTTTCGTAGCAGTTCAGTAGCCAAACTTATATTATACGCTTACTAAGTATGGGGTCCTATCCTAACTAGAATAAGGTGTTGCCAGCAGCCTGTAAGTACCCACTTAACTATTGCAATCAGATGGAGTTCATGCGAAAGCTTTCGCCCAAGTTATTTAAAAGGATCATGTGATGCATTCTAATCCTAGGTGCAGGGCCCTAGAACCTTTCCCTTCTTTTTGTCAGCAGTCTATGAATTTCATTTTAAATTGGAAATTTCCCTCAGACTTCCACAAACTTTTGTAAACATACCGAGGCTTCTCTGAACTTTCATCGAATTAATATGAATTAACTCAATGAGCAACTAAATTTTAACTCAAAAATAATTGTTATAATAAAGATATTTCTTGACCTATTTGAAATGCAAGAATATAATAATATTCATTAAGAATCTCTTTCACTCTCATTAATACATAATATCTACCAGAACTAAATCCAGAAAAGGATTACCAAAAGAAAAAGATATAAAAACACAAGTCCAGAAAAATCAACAAAAGCATGATCACGATAGGAAAGTCTTCCAATTAAAGCATTCTATACCAAAATCCTAATTTTCTTACCAAATCCCCTTCCAGATTTGGAACCACAAATATCACACTGCCATGCATCCTGGCAACAAAACAAGAAACAAAAAGAATAAGAAAAAACTTTTCTATGTGAGAAAAGCAATCACGTAACGAGACAATAAACCCTAAAATCTAAACACATGCCATTAATGAAGTCAGTGAATCTATAATTACGATAGAAACATGGATATAAGGTCCTTGTCAATTACATAAGAATCAACTCATGCAATGAATAGAAAGCAAAAATTTCAATATTCATTATAGGATAAACTTTACATGAGGTCAATGTAGTGTTTATGCTATAGCAATTTTCTCTATGTTTTAAAGATAGAAAGAAAAGATAACTGGGACAGAAAAACTGACCATAGATGCCTGGGGGAAAACACCAAGTGCATGATGCCCAACATTATCATATAATGACAAGCACCATCTTTTCTTTGCACGAGGAGAGTAAAACTCTGCCACAAACTTTCTCCAGTACCCAATACTATTGTCCTGTGAGAAGAGGAAAAAATGAAAAAAGATAATAACAAAAAGCCCTTTGAGCTTCAGAAGCACCTTGATTAACAAATAAAGTCAACATGAAGATTCAGCATGCTCAAAAAAATATTAGGCCATCAAAACACAGAAATCTTGTGTAAATAAGAGGAGAATGTTACCAAAATTCATATCAGCAGAAAAATATGTTTTACCCCATGAAGAACCAATACAAACATGATATGATACAGAAACAGTAATGTATTTCAAAATCTAGGATGCAATATGGCAGGGATATGCTAACTACAAAATATATAACGAATATTTCTAAATATTTTTTTGATAAGTAAGAATATTTCTAAATATTATGCTAGTATTTGTCTAAAAAGATAAATAACAAAAATCAATAAGCATAAAGATGCATAACAATGAAACTAACTATGATCCACGAGCCATATTTGAAATTGATAGAATATAGAATATAGAATCTTGAAGCTTTCTTTCTAAAACACTAAAGAATCATTTTACATTTAAATCTTGAAGCTTTCTTTCTAAAACAATAAAGAATCATTTTACATTTAAAACTTTACTTTTCTTAAGGAAATCCAACTTTCACCTCCATAAATATCTTTTCCATATTCATGCCATGTCCCAGCAGAATCCCATCATATTTGTCAAAAGAATAAAAAAAATCAATTTTCTTATTTACAGATAAATATCTAATACGTATTCCACATCTGAGATGTATTCCACCATATCCAAATACACATTTGGATATAGCTAAGCTAAGCATATATTGGATACGTTTCAGATCATAAGGAGGTTATTTCAATATACCTGTGCTTTCTAGGTCTTACAAGATAAAGACATAAAAGCAAGTACTCACATGCGGCCGTTGCCATTGATGAAATAGGTATTGCATCAGCCGACGAGCACATACACCACTATCATATGGACGCTTCATGGCTGATACTGGCGGCATTGCCTGTTGCTGCAGTTGCTGTCTCAACTGCATCTGCTGCTGCTGCTGCTGCATCTGCTGCTGCTGCTGCTGCTGCATCTGCTGCTGCTGCTGCTGCTGCTGCTGCTGTTGCTGCTGCTGCTGCTGCTGCTGCTGTTGTTGTTGCTGCTGCAACTGGGCTCTCTGCAAATGTGGCATAGACTGCAGAATCTGTTGTTGTTGTTGTTGCCTTAGCCTCTGCTGCTGAAGCAAGGCTTGTAACTGTGGGTTACGGCCTTGGAATTGCATAGGGTCTTGTCTCTGCAACAGCTGTTGAAACACATGCTGCTGCAAGATATCTTCTTGCTTGATATCTAACCGAGGTTTCTTCTGCACCTGGGATAAATTATTTGGATCCTGAATGAAAGCTCCAACTCGTGCACTCATGGAAAGTGACGCTTGGCCAGTTTGTGATGTAGGCAATGATGTAGCGCTTGAAGCCCCCAGTGGCTGGTGCTGATTCTGCTGCACATGTTGCGAATTCTGGTCTTGATGAGAATTTTGCTGCACTATGGAAGACCCGTCCATAACTGATGAGCCTGTAATACTAATATTATTGGATGAGAACGACATAGGCGATGCGGGTAAACGCAAGTAAGACTCCGTATTGATGCTTGCACTTCTTTGCAAATGGGGACCTCCTGAAAGTGCGGAGTTTCCATCTGTGACCATAGAACTCGCCCCAACACTTGGTCCAGAGTTTGCCACACTGTTCAAAGCAGCATTGTTCATATCCCCCGAAACCGGACCCAGATTTGAACGCCCAGTACCAGGAATTGAATTAGAAGAGTTCCCAAAAGACGAGCTCAAGTGTGAGTTAACTACAACCTGGGACTGCCCATCTCCCTGGAAGAATATTCCAGAACTTGAGGAAGATTGGGTTAACCCTCCAGCCACCCGAGAAGGTGCCATGGGGGGCACCGCCCCTTGGTGGCTGGAGTCTAAGTAGCTCTCCAGAGCCAGATCTAACTAGGGTTTATATGTACTAAAACAAATACACTCAACCCACTTAATATGATCCAAAAAAAAAACCGTGTAAAAAAAATGCCCTAAATAGCTCCACAAAGACAGCATGGAAGGCTAAAAATAGTACTACATTCCCACTTCACCAACCAAAGATAAAACACTATTTGAACCCTTGTATCTCAGATTTCACCACTCAAGGTACGATTTTTACAAATCAAAAAGCTCTAGTGCGTTCCCACTGCTCGCAAAGTTTCATTCTGTTTGAGCTTTCAACAATTTGAAATTGGGATCTAAAATGAACAAACCAAACAACATTAGCTGTAGAAAAAGAAAAAAGAAAAAAACTAACTAAAAATAGAAATAAACACGAAAACTTTGTAAGCTGCCTCACCAAAGACTAAAATTAGGCCTAAAGACATCGAAAATACTCTCAAACTAGCCCTTGGAACAAGAGGAAATAATATATATATATCAAAATTATTCGAACAAAACCCTAACTTTTAACCCCAAACAGTGTCTTTAGCATATACCAAAAATTTCCAAAAACTTTATAAACTAAATGCGAGAAACAGCGATCGAATTGCGCAACCGCAAAATTAAACTCAAAAATAAACTATTAATCAAATTTAGCCCAAATTTTGTCGTTCCAAGAGTCATAAGCTGCGATCCAACGCCTAAATAGCTCAAATCGAATAAGAAATTGCACAAAGTTTTAACTCTAAACCCCACTAATTAAACATACTAAACTGCATTAGAGAATCATTAGCCAGTAAAACTACAAGATCAAGAGCTACCAAACAAAAAGTATACAAAAAAAGTTTTTAAAAAATGAGCTTTTACAGTTTCAGAGATCGATTAAAGCAAAATTATATTACTTAAATTACCACCAAAAATTAGCTAAAAAACAAAGTAATTAAAATGAAGACCAGCCACTGACCTTTGAAACGCAAGCTAAGAAAAGCGAAACGTTTTTTTGCTTTTCTATGCTTTCTTACGAAACTGCGAAATCACCGAGAGAGAGAGAGAAAGAAAGAGAAAGAGAAAGAGAGGGAGTGTTCGTTGAGGCTGCTTATATATACCTAGCGGGAATTGCAGAGGGGGGGTTTACCGGCTGCACCAGTACCCAGACCTATGCCACCGGCTGTTCCCGGGACATCGTGGTACACGTGTTGTGTCCTGATCGCAAGACACAGTCGGTGTTCAATCGCCACGGTCGCGAGCGAGGTCTCCATGACGTGTCGTGATCTCGTTAGTTAACATAGGTTGCCCATCCTAGATCTTAAGGACGTTTCCTGAGACATTGTACGCTACAGCTAAAGGTATAAAAAAGTTCATAGGACAGCACTCCTCCACGTCACTCAATTGGGATAAAGATGATATTTAGATTTTGCTTAGGGGTAGTGTTGTACATAATGTACAGGGAATTGTTAAATGGCAGGCCTTGGTCGGCACGCTGGGAGGTGTAATTACTGTACTGCAATGTGTGACTAATAACTTTAAAAAAATATATATATATATATATATTAAACTAAATGGGTTAACGGATATTGTGCCAAAAATAAAAATAGGTTAACGGATAGAGACAGACCGTCCGATTGCCACGTGTGAATCACACGCATAATAAAACAAGGCCTCGTGTGGCTTCTGCCAGTGGAAGCTTAAACTTTTGCATGTATACCTAATCTTATTTTCAATGGATTTTTTTTTTAAAAAAAAAAAATTCTTGCCTAATTTTATTGAGCAATGTTATTTATTATACTATTATATAACTGGCATATTATTTAATGACGTGATAGTGAAAACCAATCATTAGATCAATACTTATTAAAAAAAAATTAACAGCAATTTTTTATTGACATGTCATCTTAATTTTATGATAATCATGTAACCGTCTACTAAATAGCGTTACTCATGTTAAAAATATATACTCTAGGTTTATTGTCTTTCATATTAAGGTTTATTCCCTACCTTATGTAATCTAGAGCTTCTTTCTCATTACTCGTTGTCTCTCTATAAATAGAATCTATGTAATATTGTGTGATATACTATTTCAATACAATGTAGTCTATTATATGTCTCACGCCTTTAAAACTGTTACCAATCTCTTCCACACCTTCATCGCAGCTCCATTTGAAAAAATAATCATAAAATCAAAGCTTGCAAGGCATAGATCTATCGATCTATGAAAGACCCATCAAAACCGGCCACCACACGCGCCGCCAGTAGAATCCCACGCACCTCACATGCTGCCACCATCCCTCTTTTTTGGTAGATCAACCACCGAAAGTGGTTTCTTAGCCTTAGATTGGTGGATATGTGCAGTTTCAGATTGTTTTGGTGCTGCAGGCGCCTACACGTGCCTCCTGGATGAGATGACGGTCGTCCTATGCGTCGGCAACCCCCTCTGCGCATCAAATTCACGCGCTCTAACCCCGGACCAAACCCAGGTTTCTAACCGGGTCACCAGGTTTCAAGGCCTAACCCAAACCAGCGAGTTTCAAGCCACTTTGGTCTAGTGGGTTTGAAGACCTGAACCAGCACAATCCTCCTTTGACCCAACTCTCCAAGCAAACCGTCTTTGACCCATATCCAAGCAGTCAACCCGATCCACCGGGTTAGACCTGGGTCACTTCACTCAATGGCTAGGCCGACCCATTCAACACGATCCATGAGTTTCGGGCCAATTTTGGCCCAGTTAACCGGCCCACCTTAGAGCTCAACATGGCTCAGCCGTCCTGGCCAGCTAGGTCAACCCATTCATGGGCCCAACTTCAACCAAGCTCTAGCCCATTTTAGTGGCCTAGTCCACTAGCCCAACCAGTGCACCACCAGTCACTCCTGCCAGCTTCCATACTCCGACCACCACTCCAACAATTTTCAGCAGTACTTTGGGAATTTTTCGGCGACCCAAAAATAATAAATTCCCTTTATTTTTCTCGAACACAAACTTACACCTTGAGTTTGAGGGGGGATGTTAAGAATATTAGATTGTTCTCTAGGTTTATTGTCTTTCCAATTAGGGTTTATTCACTACCTTATGTAGTTTATGATTTCTTGCCCACTATTGATCATCTCTCTATAAATAGAGACATATGTAATATTGTGTTAAATAATGCAGTTTATTATATGCTTTCGCTCTCTCTTCTCTCTTTCTTTTCTTTTATATATTTCTCCAATATATTTAACAACTTAATTTTATATAAATCATAGGATATGGAGAGCAGTTGGAGGCTTTGTTTGGTTTCTAATCCTAACGAGTAAGAACAATTGGGATGAAGTTGTTTCTGAATTTGATCCTTACAGATGCTTTGTGCAAGATGACCTGAAGTGCAGTCATCTATTATATATGGGCTTAGAGGAATACTAAAACTCATGGATGAATTCTCAAGTTAGATGAAGGTTGATTCAAGTCATCAAGTAGGAGATTTGAACTAGAGTGGCAAAAGTGTAGAATTACGAAGTCTCTCTTAAATAAAGTGTTGTGTTGTAATTAGCGAATAACAACTTTTGTATGTAGTTAGTGCCGAAGGGGTATACAAGCAGTTGCAATTGTGATTATTCCCTCTTAATTGCAACCGCTTCAAGCGTTTTTTATTTTTAAGTAACCACAACCGCTAGGCCGATTAGCGATTAACTGCAACCGGCGGTTATTGTAATGCCTCAAAATTAAATAATTATATTTACTTAACTTTGAATGTTACTTGCAGTGCATTCAAACTAATTATTGAGTTTGTAACAATTAAAAAGCAAAACAATAAAAATAAAAATTAAGGAATAGGCGGTGCCTCTCCCAAGCAGAAAGTAATATATGTCTTCATTTTTAACCTCACAATCAAAAAAATTTCTTTATAGCTATAAAAATCGTTCTTTGCAGCTCCAAAAATCATCTCTCTTGTCGGTTTCTTTTACAAATGAACAAACAGATTGTGCGCTTGTTCTTTTGTATTTGCTTTCCTCCATGTGAAAGCTATGGAACTGGACAGTGCATGCAACCATTAACCAAGGTCTTGCCGATAAACATGATGGATCCTGATGATATACCTGTTAAAGAACCCCTGGTACGTCATGAAGAGTTCCAGAATGATCTACCACCAACTATGCTTTATTTTACTCCTCCAGAGCATCTTCCAAATGAAGAGTATGTAAGTTTTTTTTTCCCCCTTAAATCAAATGATTTTTTTTTTATATGAATAGATTTATTATTTTTCTATTTTTTATAGGCATATCATGAATGGATAATGATCTGTTCGGGTGTGCGTTTAACACCCAAAAAGCCTATTTGGAGGAAGAAAAAAATGTATGTTTGGTAAAAAGATTTCAAAGCACTTTTGAAAATCCAAAACACAAACTAACGTTTTGCTTAAAGCATGAAAATGATGCTTTTAGTGAAACACGCTTCATGAAGAAATTCGCAAAGCTATTTTCATTTAATAAAATTTACAAAGTTACAAAAATGTACATACCAACATTACTTGATGACCACCATGTACTGAAGGTAACCTCACATTGTTATTGTTGCTGACTTTATTCAAACTACATTGGTGACACAACAACAATTTAATGCAATGTGTCACATACTCATTCTTTACAAGGGAAGGAACACAGATAACACAGGAATAGACTGGAAGTAGAATCAAAGAAAAAACTGAAGTCAGAGAAGAATTGAAGTTAGAGAAGAAAACTAAAGAAGCCTCAAGAACATTCTAAGGATAATTAGTTGCAACATTTTAGCACACATGGCAGCATCAGACTGAATTTGGATTGAGTGTGTTTTACAGCTGGAAGCCAATAAGAAGAATGTTAAACGTGTGGAATGTAGGTTAGCATGTTTCATACAATGTTGTCATTTAATGCTTGTAGATTGCATTTTCATTACTTGCGATGCAAGTCTTTGTGTAGAAACCAATATAAACAGTCGAAGCTGGTGTTTTGCAGCAGGCTTTGTGATTGTAATGTTCTCTTGAACTTGGAGTTTAGGCATCCTCAAACTTGCAATGTCAATTCCAATTCTGTTTCTTCCTCAAATCACTCTATCTCATTCTCTAAATCCCATTACATTCCTATAATCTCTCTTAAATCCATATATAGTTTAGGAAATTGTTACAAGTGGTATCAAAGCCCACAATCTTGAGCTTATGAAAACTAGGTCTACAACAATGTCAAATGAAGTACAACAACGGAAGGAGTTGAGGGACGGTATGACCCTCATGCAAGTTGAAATGGTGACCATAATCGATTTACAAGCAGCTATGCAATCGGCCAAACAAAGCTAGTCGAAAATGTTGAAGCAGTTCCAAGAATTGTTGAATGCTAACAACAGACACACCAATGGACAACATGATCCAGGTTTTAATCATGGAACCAATGGACATAGTTTCTGTGAAGGAGGACCTTCATACCATGAAGGAAATAGTTTAGGGGATGGGTTCATACCCAGACAATTAGGCTGGAGTTTCCACGTTTTGATGGGGAAGATCCAGAAACGTGGTGTTGCCATGCTGCCCAATTTTTCGATTTCTATGGGACACCGGATGCACAAAGGATCTCTATTTCTTCCTTTCACATGGAAGGTAAGGCTCTTGTATGGTTTCAAGAGTTAAAGGCTAATAAATGTCTTTCTACATGGGAAGAGTTTGTTAAGTTTATGAACATTAGATTTGGGAGAGGATCCTATGATGATCCTTTGGAAACCATAACTAAACTAAAGCAAGTAGGGTTGTTGGAAGAATATAAGACTCAATTTGATAACCTTGCCATTAAGGTTCATGGACTGCCTGAATCTCATAAACTAAGCATCTCTTTGGGAGGTTTAAATGATGAGATATGGTTGCCTGTGAGAATGTTTAACCCTAAAAGTCTAATTGATGCTTACTCCCTATCCAAAATTCAAGAAGAGTGTGTAATGACTACTAAGAGAGTTTTTCGACCTACATGGAGTTCTAATCAATTCCATATCTCTAGTCATGGGGTGCATGCTTAGATTCTCGTTAGATTTTCGAAGGGCAATGGGGATGCTGGTACTCAAGCGACTATGCAAGGACATCCAAGGCAGATTAATCCACCTCCAATTGGAGCTAGCCAAACTGTGAAGGGCATTGGTAATTCAAATCAGGCCCTGGTCCCACATCAGAAGATTACACAAGCACAAATGGAAGAAATGAGAAGGAAATGACTGTGTTATTCGTGTGATTCCAAATGGAGTAGAGTCCACGTATGCAGTGTGCCTAAGTTGTTTCTCATTGAAGCTGCAAGAGAAATTGATGAGGAAAAGTTTATAGAAATACCACAAGAAGAAGATGATACGGGTCAATTCTTCCTAGAGGAATTTCTAGAAATCTCTCTTAGTGCCATCATTGGAACCCTTAGTCCTAAGATAACGAGGATTGTAGGCATTTTGAAGTATCAACAAGTGACAGTCCTTGTGGACTCGGGTAGTACCCACAACTTCCTAGATGTTAAGATTGCATCCATTCTTGGTCAACCGATGGCTCAAGATGGGATCATAGTTCGGGTAGCTAATGGATAGGAGGTGGCTAGTTCGGGTAAATGTAGGGAAGTGGGAGTCAAGATACATGGTTATGTTTTCAAAAATGACATCTTTATACTTCCATTGGCATGATGTGACATTGTTATGGGCATCCAATGGTTGCGCACTTTATGGCCTATTTTGTGGGATTTTGTGAAGTTAAAGATGCAATTCACCCAGCAAGGGAGAAGTTGTGTGCTGTAGGGTATATAACAGGGTCCTAATGTTAGCTTAGAGGAGGGGGAAACTTTTAAGCTCTCAAGGACAGAAAAGAAGGGAGTGTTGCTGCAGCTGTTGGCTAATACACCCTCCAAATTGGAAGGGACTACTGAGTTGCCAGAGCACAAGACCTTCTATAGCAGTATGGGGATGTGTTCAAGGAGCCTAAAGGTCTACCACCGGTTAAGTCGCATGACCATGCCATTCATCTTTAAGAGTAGTTTAACTAGTCTCTGTAAGGCCATACCGATATACCTTTTACCAGAAAGAAGAGATAAAAAATATAGTGAGGGAATTGTTGCAGTCGAGAGTCATTAGACACAGCCATAGTCCTTTCTCCTCTCCGGTTCTGTTGGTGAGGAAGACCGATGGCACATGGAGGATGTGTATGGATTATAGATTCTTCAATAAGGTAACTATTAAAGACAAATTCCCTATACCTATTATTGATGAACTATTAAATGACATGTGGGAGGCTAAAATTTTCTCTAAATTGGATTTAAGATCCGGTTATCATCAAATTCGGGTGGTTGATGCTGATATTCCAAAGACCGCTTTTAGAACTCATGATGTCCATTATGAGTTTCTAGTTATGCCATTTGGGCTAACTAATACCCCATTCACCTTTCAAAGCCTCTTGAACTACAATTTCAATCCTTATTTCCGAAAGTTGATCCTAGTATTTTTTGATGACATACTAGTGTATGGTAAGGATTTAGAGGCACATAAAGGTCATTTGCAGCTGACTCTTGGCCTATTAAGACAACATTAGTTATTTGCTAAGATGTCCAAGTGTAAATTTGGATGTGCAGAGGTAGACTACTTGGGACACATTGTTTTTGGCCAAGGTGTTTATGCAGATCCAGGGAAATTTAAGGCCATGGTGGATTGGCCCTTTCCTAAAAACATTAAGTCATTGAGAGGTTTTCTAGGCCTAACTGGCTATTACCGCAAGTTCATCAAAGGGTATGGCTCTATTGTTGCCCCTTTAACAGCCATGTTGAAAAATAATTCCTTTTGTTGGACAGACTTGGCTAAGTAAGCTTTTTAGTCCCTTAAGATTGCGGTGACTCAAGCCTTGATTTGAGCTTTGTCTAATTTTTCCCAGCCTTTCACTATTGAGTGTGACGCTAGTGGATTGGGAATTTGGGCTGTTTTGATGCAGGACAAAAGACCTATTGCCTATCTCAGTAAGGCCCTTAAGGGTAAGAACGTTCACATGTCCACCTATGAGAATGAGTTTTTTGCCCTAGTCACGGCCATCTAAAAATTGAGACCTTATCTTTTAGGTCAATCCTTCATTGTTAAGATGGACCAACAGAGCTTAAAGTTTTTACTAGAGTAGAAGGTGGGCACCCTCTTCCAACAGAAATGGATCACTAAATTGTTAGGTTGTGATTTCACTGTTGAGTACAAAAAATGGGTAGACAATGGGGTAGTTGATGCTTTGTCTATAAGGGAAGCTTGGGATGATGAAGTGACCCTGTCTTTATTGTCTATTCCTACAACCGGTTGGGTGGATGAGTTAAAATCTCAGTATCAAGAAGATGAGGACTTGCAGCCATTGCTTGTTAAGTGGCATCAGCATGAGTTAGATACTTAGAAGTACTCTCTTAGAGATGGCCTCCTACTATACAAGAACATAATTCTTCTTGGCAAGTCTCCACGGCTTAAGGCCAAAGTCTTGTTTTTTGTGCATAGTGACCCTATGGCAGGCAATTTGGGGTTTGAAAAGACCTTACATAGAGCTAAGAGGGATTTCTATTGGAAAGGCATGAGGAAGGATTTAAAGAAGTTCATTAGGGAGTGTGAGGTGTGTCAGTAGAATAAACATGAAAATGTTTCTCCTGCTGGTTTACTCCAGCCTTTTCCCATTCCTAAAAGAGTTTGGGCAGACATTTCTATGGACTGTGGAAGGCTTACCCCTCTCTCACGGCCACTTTGTCATCATGGTGGTGGTTGATCTTTTATCTAAGTATGGACATTTCACTACCCAATCCCATTCTTATACTGTAGCCATAGTAGCTCAATTATTTGTTTCTCAGATTTTCAAGTTACATGGCATGCTTACTTCTATTGTCTCTGATCGAGACCTTATTTTTACTAGTGCCTTCTAGAAGGAATTTTTCAGTTTGCAGGTAATTTCTCTCAAGATGAGCACTAGCTACACCCCACAGACGGATGGGCAAACCGAAATTGTCAATAAATGTCTTGAGAACTACTTGAGGTGTTTCACTCAAGATTGCCCTAAACAGTGGACTTCCTTGCTACCCTGGACTGAATACTAGTATAATACCAGCTGGCATGCCTCTATTTAGATGACTCATTTTGAGGCGGTCTATGGGTTACCCCCACCCCGTTTATTTACCTACATTCTAAGGACTAAACAAGTTGAGGAAGTGGATGAAGTGTTCCGCAATCGTACATAGATCTTGGCTTTCCTCCAACAAAATCTGCAACAAGCCAGCAGCATATGAAGAAGTATGCATATTTAAAACGCAGTGAAAGAACTTTTGAGGTGGGGCAATAGGTTTACCTTCGGTTTCAGCCGTATTGGCAGTCCTCTGTGGCTTCTCGCAGAGCCTTTAAACTTTCACTTAGATTTTATGGGCCCTTTTCCGTCATCCGCAAGATGGGTGCCGTTGCTTATGAGCTGGATTTGCCCCCTAAGGCTCGAATCCACCCAGTGTTTCACGTCTCTCAACTTAAACTCAAGCTGGGATCCACTTCGTCTATTCTGTCCAAGCTTCCTCCGGTTGATTCCAATGGCGTTCTTTAGCCTCAACCTGTGGATAGGGTTGGCAATTCGGGTTCACGGGTCGGGTTCGGGTCAACCCGACTGACCCGATTATATAAACGTGTCAACCCGAACCCGACCCGATTATTAATCGGGTTGTGACACGTGACCCGAACACGACCCGATTAATAATCGGGTAACCCGAACACGACCCGACAAACCCGACTAAAAAAGTGCCACCCGTTTACCCGACCCGACACGGCATCAATTTCACTGTTTTCACATGTTTCAACCTTCAATTTTTTTTTTTATTTTTTTTTTTAGCTTCAATTTTTTTTTTTTTTAATCGGGTTATAATCGTGTTGGCAAGTAATCGTGTTATCGGGTCAACCCGTGCAATCGGGTCATAATCGTGTTGGCGGGACCCGCCAAACACGATTATAATCGGGTCATAATCGGGGTCAACCCGATTATGACCCAAACCCGATTATAACAAACCCAAACCCGGTTTTTTCGTGTCGGGTTCGCGGGTCGTGTCAAAAATTGCCAACCCTACCTGTGGAGGTGCTTGCTTATCGTTCTCAGCCGAAGAGCAATCGCCCTTACATCAAGCTGCTTGTCCGTTGGGAGGGTCAATCGCGGATGATGTGTGGGAGGAGTTTTACAGCTTAAAGAATGCTTTCTCACACCTTGTGGGCAATGTGTTTTAAAAGGGGGGAGTAATTTCACAAACTCATTCTTTACAATGGAAGGAACACGGATAAGACGGGAATAGATTGGAAGTAGAATCAAAGAAGAGATTGGAAATAGAATCAAGAAGGAATTGAAGTAAGAGAAGAAAACTAAAGAAGCCTCAAGAACTTTCTAAGGATAAGGTGGCAGCTACAACATTTTAGCACATGTGGCAGCATCAGACTGAAGCTGGATTGAGCATGGTTTACAGCTAGTAGCCAATAAGAAGAATGTTAAACGTGCGGAATGTAGTTTAGCATGTTTCATACAATGTTATCGTTTAATACTTGTCGATTGCGTTTTGATCACTTGCGATGCAAGTCTTAGTGTAGAAACCAATATAAACAGCCGAAGCTGGTGTTTTGCAGCAGGCTTTGTGATTGTAATGTTCTCTTGAACTTGGAGTTTAGGCATCCTCGAACTTGCCATATCAATTCCAATTCCATTTCTTTCTTAAATCACTCTATATCATTCTCTAAATCCCATTGCATTCCTATAATCTCTCTTGAATCTGTATATAGTTTAGGAAACTGTTACACAATGGCTTAAAAGTTCTACACTCTTTTATTGTTATTATTATTTTTATCTTATGTTTACTTGAGCAACCGGATATAGGGTCATTTTATTTTTGAATGATTTGGTATAAATTTTTTATTCCTTTTTTTCTTTTCAATGGTGACTAATTGTATTCAATAATATATTTTAAAGCATTGTTGAAGTTGAACATGTGTCCTCAATCAGACCTTAAAAAATGCTAGATATACATTGCAAACTTGGTAATGAGCTCTTATTGAGATCTCGATAGTGATAAGTTCTTGCTTATAACTGATAACATCTTTCTGAATGATTGGTTTCGGCTTCAGATCTTGGGTTCCGAATTTCTAATTAGCCGTTGCCATTATATTTTTATTTTAATTTTCAAATTTAATTGTTTTGGGTTGTAGGCTCGCTTGGGTATATGAATATTACCATTACCCTTCTACCAAGTTGTCGTTTCATTTGAATTGAAAAAGTACTATGAGTTAGTTTCAATTTTAGGCCTTTGGGGGTTCCAAATGTTTGGACTCAACTCAATATCTGCTCAAAAGATTTTTTTATGTATTGCTCACCACATATTTTTATATTATTCTTGTTCAGAGCATCACACACTTTCTGTACGAATTAATTACCACATCTAATATAAATTTAGATATTTTAATCTTGTTTTGCTTCTTGAGATTATGTTGGTGGTGAGCTCTTGTGATAAGCTATTGCTTATAGCTAATAGCATCTTCTTGAAGATAAGCTCTTAATCATAGCATCACATAATTTATGTACAAGCTAATCACCATAATTTCTGAAGATAAGCTCTTACTCTTGTAAAAATCTTGATTTGATGAACATTGCTCTTCTTGAGATCTCAATAGGGTCAAAATCCGATTACGGTTACTGGTTAATCCGATTACGGTTACCAGTTATTGGCTAAAACCAGTAACTATAACTGAGATAGCCGATTGGCCAAAATATCAAATTGACTCCGGTAACCGGGTGGCCGGTTAACCGATTATTTAATAACCAATGGTTACTGGTTGGTACCCGATTGTCCGCACCGGTAACCAATTTTTTTTAAAAAAAAATAGGTCTTTTAGGTTTATATTGGGTATCTTACCCACTTTTCAAACTTAATTTAGACGCTTTTAGCTTTTTTTTTTTTTTTTTTTAAAGCAAAAAAAAAATTCAGCCTTTTTTGGCTCAATATTCTAGGTTTTGTTGTGGTTGTTAAAAGAAAAAAAAAATGGCTTGAATTATTATTTATTTATTTTTTTTTATGAAAAATCAAATTTTTAAAAATGCCCTAGAAATTTATTTTAAAAGCTTACATGAGATTAAATGTGCGTTTGAGATTGCAATTTTGTAGAGAAAAAGTGTGATTTTAAACTAAATCGCAGAAAATGAACCATTTGAAAACTACGTTTTTAAAAAATTGAGATTTGAAAAAAAAAAAAAAAAAAAAAAACTGCTTTTTGAAATAGTAGGCAATGTGGTGCTTTTTTGAAAACACAAAATTTTAAAAGGCTAACCTGTGATTTTAAAGACCAAACTGCGATTTTGCCAAATGCTTAACTGTGTTTTTAAAAATCAATTTTTCAAATCACACATTTTAAAATCGCACTTTTTGAAACCACAAACTCAAACAGGACCTAAACTACATCTACATATATCAACTACAAATCTCATTCTTATGAGATTAAACACTACAAACCAAAAGAATACCCCTTACAACAACTACAATAATAATAATAATAATAATAATAACAACAATAGAAACAAGTATTTAAACAAACCTACAACCAAAAGACATACCACTTACAATAAAAATAGTTCATAAACAGATTAAAAACACTAGAATTTTATTTTTTAAATTTTTTAAATAAATAAATAAACACACACACACACACACACATATATATATACCGGTTACCGGTTATAAATAATTTAAATATTTTTAAAACCGGTAACAAAAGTGGTTGGCCAGTTTTCTCGTTACCAGCTAGTAATACCCGGCTGGCTTTACACTCCTAGATCTCATTAGTAATAGGCTATTATTGAGATCTCAGTGATGATAAGCTTTTACTTATAAGTTATAACTAATTTCATTGAATATAAATAATTTTATATTTATTTATATAAGTTATATATTATCTCTTTTATTTACCATTATATTAAATAATAAAATTCTTCTAATCTCTTTTAATTTGAGAATTGTGTTATTTATTCTAATATCTTCTAGATTACATTTTTTTTTTTGAGTTAATAATAATTTAAAGGATTAAACACCTTATTGGTACTTGTGGTTTGAAAATTTTATTTTTTGCCCATTGTGCATTCATTTGTATCACAGATGGTACTTGTGTTATGCGAAAAGAAGGAGATGGTACATCTGTCCATTTTTTCGTTCAAAACTAACGTCTGGCCATGTCATCGGATAGGTGTCGGTGTAATAATACGACACATGTCCCCAAATGCAACGTCAACGCCACGTCAGTGCCGACGAGGCTACCAGTTTTTTTAAGGATTTTTTTTTATTTTAAAAATAAAATAAAAATTGAAAGCCACCCCTTTGGGCCACATGCCACCCCCATTTTGGCCAAGGGGATGGCAAATGCCAGTTTTGGGGTGGCCGAAACCACCCCCATTTAGGGGGTGGTTTCGGCCACCTCGAAGAGGCCAAAATGGGGTGGCCGAACTACTCCCAAGGGCCATGGGGGTGTTTGGCCACCCCCAAAACTGGCATTGGGGGTGGCTAAAGCCAAAATGGGCGTGACTAGCCACACCCATGTGGCTCAAATGAGCGGTTGGCAAAAAATAAAGTTTTCAAACCACAGGTACCAATAAAATGTTTAAAGTAAGAAATAAAAATGTAAGAAATAGGTGGTGCCTTGCCAAAGAAAAAAGTGATACGTGTCTTCTTTTTTAACTGCACAGTAAAAAGATCTTTCTCTACAGCTGTAAAAATTGTACTTTATAGCTAAAAAATTTTGTCTCTATTGTCTATTTCTTCTATAAATGAAAAAAAACTGATTGTGCATTTGTTATTTTGTATTTGCTTTCCCTCCACGTATAACATGCGAAACCCAAATGATGCGAGCCACCGCTAAACACGACCCTACCAAAAAACATGGTGGATCCTGATGACACCGCTAAACACGACCCTACCAAAAAACATGGTGGATCCTGATGACATACTTGTTAAAGAATCGTCGGTTCATCACGGAGATTTTAAGAATGATTTACTCTTGACTATACTTCATCTTCATCCACCAGAGGGTCTTCTAGGTGAAGGATGTATAAGTTTTTTTTTTTCTATTTTTTTTCCTCAATCAATTGATTTTTTTAATATGATTAGAGTGTTTCTTTTTCTATAATTTATATATATATATACACACACATGTCAGGAATGAATAAATATCTTGCATAATGATAGAAAATTGGCAAATTTGTATAGAATATGAGAGTGGAAGAAAGATATGAAGTTATTAAGATTTGGCTAGGGGAAATATTTAGAACCATTCCACAAAATTTGTAATTATCACTTATCTTAATTTTTCTATAGTGCCATTTACAAGCGAGTGTGCATATTGGTCAGCCCAAGGTTAACATTTCATTCCCATTTGTTCATGTCAATGATGAAAATCGACTTAATGAGGATATGGTCAGTTATATAATGCGCTTTTACTACCTCGTAGCTATGTTAATGAAGGCCACTTTAATGAGAATTGAACTTCCTAAAGAGTTTTGTACTTTTTTAGAATTTTTACAAGCACTTTGAAAAGTAGAAAAGAAGGATGTTTTTATCAAATGTCTCATCCATTTTTTTTTTCAATGGCAAATATAGGGTTAAATTTATTTGGGTGGTAATTGATTTTCGGAACTGAGACCACTCATGCTTTGATTATGATATTAATCTGATGAGACCAGCAGATAAGCTACATGAATGAGATAAAGAGATCAGTAAGAACCCTGTCTTCTACAAAATACTGCATTTCAAAGACTTTGAGTTTGATCATGATGAACATATTAAGTATTGAGCTGGTATATCAATGTCTATAGGAAACGTACACCATCACCATGCTGATTATGAAGAGAATAAGGTATTGTTTTTAATTTTGTCAATTGAGATAATGAAACATCTTATATTAATGCACTTTTTTCTCTTGTTATGTATGATAAATTTCTAAGTAAATGTGCAATTTGAAATTACTCCCTTTTTAATTTTGAAAATTAGATGCCTAGGTTTTTTATTTTTCTAAATAGATCACTCAGTGAATTTTCTGTCCAAGTTTACTCTAAATCGTTAGTGTCAGACCTTAAAATATATATATATATATATATATATATATATATATATATATTGTGTTATAAATTGAAAAAGAACATTGTTTTTAACTGAGCTCCTATGTACGTGGCTCTTCATCATCTTCTTCTTCTTCTTCCATCTTGTTTGTTTTTCATTTGCCAAAAAAAGTGATAGGTTTTGGTCATTCCACTGGAATTACAATCAAAATGATCTAAGAAAATGAAGAGCACAAGCCCTCACAAAGTTCTACAACTTAACTGTAGATATATTTTCTAGCACAAACTACATGGAGCACATGTAAAGCAATACATGGCAATGACTACCATTCACCAATACTCACTGTCCTTATCAACAATTTTTTTTACCATTCCCATCACACTTTCTTAGATCTGCATGATCGAAATCGTAGTCGTTAGTTTATTTTTTTTTTTATTTTTTTTTTTTTTGCAAAACTGGCATCTTTTAGATAAAGTTTTTATTTTTTAATTTTTTTAAGTTACAGTTTTTGAATTCGTGATAGGGGAACGAAACAGAATCACAAACAACCTCTTCATCATTTCATTGACAATTGGCCCGAAACCCAATATAATCGCTCGATTGTTTCCTGGCTTGAGCTTGACATGCAATCAAACAGGACCTAAATATCAATTTCAATCCCCACGGCTTCTTCAGACTTCACCTTCTACCCTATCCCAAGGGGATTTCTCAGGAAGAATCTCAAACGCAACACAAAACAATCCCAGAGCCCAAAAATAAGAGGGAAGCTCATGTACACTCTCAATCACTGTTGCCAAATACAATGCAGCCAAAAACTTCTCCCAATTAGCCAACCTCGACCGAGGCCCAGCCAAACTTCTATCAACAACCCTTCAACCATCAAAGCACAAATCAAAACACCATAAACCCACAAATTCAAGCCCAAAATTGAAACAAACAAAGAAGACATTCTTACATTGTATGAGCTTTCTACCTCCACCACCATCAGTTTCCCTCTCATCAGACGTGAGGTGGCTAAAGCCACCCCAAGATGAAGTGGATGAGATGTACCAGCCTGCCAACAATCACCATCACTTGAACTCTCTCTTTCTCTCTCTCTCTCTCTCTCTCTCTCTCTCTCTCTCTCTCTCTATTGTTCTGAAATGAAACCCAACATTTAAAGCTTCTTCACTTCCTCAAAATTGATTTGGTTGCTCTCATAGCCATGGCCATCAATGTCTGCTCAGAGATTTCAAGCACAAGAATCAACCCAAGAATCTTGTTTTCCCATGATTTGAACTAGACGGAATTTTTTAGGATTTTATTTTTTAATTTTTAATTTATAACATAATTAAAAATATATATTTTAAGGTCTGGGTATTCCTATCACCCAGAGGGGTACACAGATCGATCATCTTTTCTTCGCTGATGTTAGCTTGCTCTTTTGTAGAGCCAACCTAAGGGAATGGAGCAGAATTCAGACTATTCTAGGGAGATATAAGGTTGCTTCCGGACAACAGTTAAACAAGCAGAAAACTTTAGTGTTCTTTAGTAGGAATACTAGGGAAGAGACTCGGCAATCTATTATCTTTGCTGTTGGGGTCCAATCCACTAATCAGTACGAGAAATACCTAGGACTGCCAGCACTAGTTGGGCATTCTAGGATTTCTAGTTTCAATGGGATCAAGGGCCGAATCTGGAGCCATATCAACGGGTGGAAAGAGAAGTTTTTAACTCATGCTGGGAAAGAAATTCTGATTAAGATTGTGTTGCAGGCCATCCCCACCTATACTATGAGTGTGTTCCGGATTCCTAAAACACTAATCCGGGATATCAACTCTATGCTAAGCAAATTCTGGTGGAGCTTCAAAGAGAACACCCATAAAATCACGTGGATGGATTGGAAGGGCTTAGGCAAGAAGAAGGAGATGGGAGGTATGGGGTTCAGAGAACTTGAGTGTTTCAATATGGCTTTACTGGCCAAACAAGGATGGCGCCTATTGCAGAATCCTGAGTCTCTAGCCGCTAAGGTTTTTCAGGAGAAGTATTTCCTGGGAGGTTCCTTCCTGGATTCCCACCATGGGAGGTGGCCTCCTTTTGCTTGGAGGAGTATCTAGCAAGCAAAAAATCTCCTCCAAGAGGGCCTCATTTGGAAAACGGGAAATGGTGTTGATGTGCGCATATAGGGTGATAAGTGGGTGTGCTCATCAACCACAAACATGATTCAAGCTCCAATAAGAGTTTTGAATAGTGAAGCTATGGTAAGGGAGATAATAGACTTACGGGCAAATTGGTGGAACGTCCCCTTAATCAAGCAGATTTTCCCTCTGGATACTATCGAGCATATTTGTAGCATGGCCATCTACCCCTAGCTTTTGAACGACCGACATATATGAGTAGGGACGACCTCAGGGACCTTCTTAGTATGAAGTGTCTATCACCTGGAAGTTGACAGGCGGGTTAGGATTCTGCCAAGCACCTCCGTGACTCCTCTGCTTTCTCCTATCTGGAGCATTATTTGGTCACTGCAAGTCCCCCAAGGTGTACAACTCTTCATATGGCACGCTTGCAATGACCTCTTGCCAACAAAGGACAAATTGTTAAGAAGAAGGATTGTGCAAGATCCGTGATGTCCTATGTGTGGAAAGGAGGCAGAGACGATAGGTCACTTACTTTGGTAGAGTGAAGCGTCCAAGCCCGTCTGTTCTGAAGGAAGTAGGAGAGTTCAGAAAAGCACTAGTCAGGACGCTGATTTTCGTACCATCTTCAGCCACCTTAGTAATCTTCTGGAACTTGCTAAGTTGGAATGGGTTGCCATGGTTGCTCAAAAGCTCTGGTTAAAGAGAAATTGAGTTGTTTTTTATGGAGATGTTTGGCCCCCTAGTTGTTTGGTGAAATGTGCAAATGAGGAACTAGAGGGATACCGGACTACCAATGAAATGGTCGGTCCTAGACTATCTGAATCCACTTCTGTTAGCACCATCTGGACACCCCTTCCACCCGGCAGGAACAAACTAAACTGGGATGCGACTGTTGATCGACGACGGAAGATTATGGGGATTGGCTTGGTTGCCTAATTAGTGCCAAATATTGTATATTTGGACCCATTAATTTACACTAGTTAGACCTTTGGCCTTGCTATTTTCTGATATTTTGGCTAGTTTTTGTGTTTTGTAGGACATTAAGAGAGAAATGACAAATTAAAGTAAAAATACATGGAATTCGGAAATTCTGGAAAGTCGATCGATCGCATCTAAAATTGATTGAGCGCATTTTTGTACAAGTTCGATCGATCAACCTTTAAATCGATCAATTGAATTTTCCCAGAACTGACATTCGCAAACGTGCACCAGAACGCCCAATCAGGGGCTTCTCCATGACAAAAAGCATTTCTTCCTCTGATTTTCACAACAGAGCACGTTGGTTTCGTGACTTTAGTTGTCTCTTGCAAGAGAGGAACCCTAGAAGGGGTAGATGAGTCATTTACATGGGTTTCTAACCCTAATTTCCTTCTATAAAGTCATAGCCATGCCTCCTTGTTGGAGCAACGATTTAGAGCAGCACCTAGGTTTATTTTCGTTCATTTTACAACTCAGTTTAGTAGCTCTTTTCCTTTAGATACTTCTCTTTTGTAAAGTTTTCTTCTAATTTCATGATTGTTCTTCAAATTCTTGTGGTGTTTTTAGTCATGGGAGGCTAGAACTCTCAACTAAGGTTGATGATGAAACCTCACCATTGATAACACTCACACCTTTGTTATACTATTTGCACATTTAATGTTCTATCTATATGTTATTCAAGTTCCATTCACTTTAATGCTTTATCTTTTGGAATGAATGTGTTTAGTTGAAGAAGTATGGCATTTAATGTGTTTCAACCGATGTATATATCAATTTATCAGTTTGAAAGAAGATATCCATTGTGATTTGTTATTTGAATGGATACAATGGATGATTTGATTTCAAATGGGTATTCTTTGTGATTTATCTTTGAATTGGATTCATTAAATGGTTCTAACATATGTGGTTAAGAACTTGAATGACAACTTAAGCTTAAATGTTCTTTGAGTGTTTAAATAGAAAACCAGAGTGTGAGTTGTTGGATTTGGTTTGGTGGATTCTTTAGCCTTAGTTCTTTTTTGCATATTCATCATCTTTAACTTAAAGTATTTTGCATGTTGAAACCTCAATATTTGGAACTAGGTTAAAATGATGTTAGTTAAACAAAACACTGATTTTTAACCATTTTCCTGTGGATTCGATGTCACACTTGCACATACTATATTGCAAACAACTCGTGCGCTTGCGAGTACTCTTTTAAACTCATAACATTGCCCGTGATCATCAAGGAAACGTGTGGGGTTCTCTGTGCACTACGGTGGCCTATATCACAAATCCAAAGTTTGCGGAGGCTATGGCGGCTAGAAGGGGGTGGATTTTGCCGTTGAGCTGGGATTGCAGTCCATCACTCTAGAAGGTGATGCTCCGGAGATAGCCTCAGCAATTAGAAACGAGGCTGAAGGTTCCAGAACATATGGAGGGGTTGTGCATGACATTCGGGTCAAACTTTCTTCTTTCCATTCGTGGGATGTGTCGTTTGTCTGCCGAGGAGGAAGCACAGTGGCCCATGAACTTGCAAAGCTAGCTGTTGCTTTGACTCTCCACCAAGTGTGGTTTGATACGTATCCATCTAGTTTATTTGAGTATCTACGGAATGATCGATGTAATCTTTCTCATTAATGAAATCTTGATTTCTCTTTAAAAAAAAAATACACAAATTTTTAATCTTGATCATAAAATAGATATTATTAGTTTCAAATGAAATGGATAAGATCTCTGTCCCTTTAGACACTGCATAAATTTTTATTAACGAGTTTGTGAATTGTGATGATCATACATTTGGTGATGGAGAGGCAGAGTAGCTAGTAACTACAGCTGTAAACAAGCAGAGCTTGAGAGAATAGTGCATGTGTAAGCTCAGCTCGTTTAAATTTATCATGAGCTCGAGTAATTTAATCTAGCCAAGCTGAGCTCGAGCTCGTTTATTACAAGCCTGAGTCGAGTTCGAGCTCATAAAGAGTTTTAAAAATTAAGTTCAAGTTGGCTAAATGAGCTCCAGCCGAGCTCGAGCTCATGAAGAGTTTTAAAAATTAAGCTTGGTTCGGCTGATTTTGTTGTAAGTTATATAGTTTATTTATCATACAAAAAAGATAAGTGAGCTCATTTAAAAATTAATATTACATTATATAACATATAAACAATATATATTTATATTGTATGTTAAATAAACTATATAACTTACAAAAAAATAAAAATAAGTGATGTAATGATTATTAAATATCTAATGATAATACTTATAACATATAATAAAGTAATTACATGTTATATTCAATGTTATATTATTATATGATCATATACTCCTATAATCCTATTATATTATATGAATAATATAATTAAGTATCTGGATTGTCATTATATCATATGACCAACAATTAAGTATTGATATTATTTACTTTTACTATTTTATATACATAAAACCAATAAATTATAAGGGAAAAATATATATTAGCCCCCCAAACTACCACCCTTTCTCCGGATGGCCCCCAAACTATCACTTTCTGATTTTTTGGCCCCATCCGTCCATTTATGCCGTCAATTCTAAACAGAATTTCGAAAATACCTCTCCTACACTTTGAAATTCTCACGGTTAAGGGAGGGGTATTTTCGGGTTTTTGACCAATTTCTGTTAGAATTAACGGTATAAATAGACGGATGTGGCCAAAAAATCAGAAAGTGGTAGTTTGGGGGTCGGAGTGCAAGTGTTGGTAGTTCGGGGTGCCATCCGGAGAAAGAGTGGTAGTTTGGGGGGCTAATATATATTTTTCCCAAATTATAACCATTTTAATATATACTGACCAATGATCATTGTTATTTGTTACTTAATTTATGCTTATATATAGTATATTGTTTATTAATATAGTATATTATAAAAAATAAGTTATATATTAACAAATTAATATATAAATTATTATATATATATATAAATATAATTCAAACTCCTATATTTTATTTCATCCACTGATTCTGCTCAAAGCTTAATAAAAAATCTTTGACCATCACAATCGCGAATTTCCAAAACATGGTTCATTGTCCAAATGACGAATCTAGTTTCATACAATGGTTATTGCTCGTCCTTTAGTTTGCTTAGAATAACTCCAATTTTGATACTTCATTTTCAATTGATTAAGATTGCCACCATTTCCATCATACCTAACAACTTCCTAGGAAACATTTCATAGACCAGACCTCATAGCTTCCTAACAACCCTTTTTTTAAAAAAAATAAAATAAAATAAAATAATTTTAATCTTATTTCCGTCTTCTTTCAACCCCTTCACTGATTGCCTTCAATCATGTGTTAGACTCAAAAGTAGTATATATATATATATATCTTATTTCCGTCTTCTTTCAACCCCTTCACTGATTGCCTTCAATCATGTGTTAGACTCAAAAGTAGTATATATATAAATATATATATATAATTGTACCATTGGTCCCTGTGGTATGCCATAATTATTTGTCACTCCTTATGGTTTAAAAAGTTCATAGGAAGTTCCTGTGGTATGGAATAATTACGTTTTACTCCCTGGGTCGATTTTCTGTCCACCATTTTGACGGAATCTGTTAACCCTACACGTCAGTGTCACATGTCGCCAATAAGATGGTGACACCTGTCCATCTTAATAACAAAATATAAATTTATTAAAAAAATAAATAAATAAACTTATTTTTTTAAAAACAAAAAGAAAACAAAAAAACAAAAAAAAAAAAGAAAAAGAAAAAAGGCAGGCCAAGGGGTGGCTGGGCCACCCCTAGCCAATGGGGGTGGCGTGCGGCCACCCCCAATGGCCTGGGGTGGCGCGCGGCCACCCCTATTGGCTAGGGGTAGCCCAGCCACCCCTATTGGCTAGGGGTGGCCCAGCCACCCCTTGGCCTGCCTTTTTTCTTCTTTTTTTTTTTTTTTTTTTTTTTTTGTTTTTAAAAAAATAAGTTTGTTTATTTATTTATTAATAAATTTATATTTTTTTTATTAAGATGGACACGTGTCGCTATCTTATTGGCGACATGTGGCGCTGACATGTAGAGCTAACAGATTCCGTCAAGCTGGTGGACGGAAAATCGACCCAGGGATTAAAACGTAATTGTTGTAATCCACATGGACCTCCCATGAACTTTTTAAACCATAGGGAGTGAAAAATAATTATGGCATACCACAGGGACCAACGGTGCAATTATCTTATATATATATATATAGAAAAAAAAAAAACATAATGAAATAAAAATAAATTGTGAAAATAAAAGAAAATTGAGATAATAATTTTACGTGTCTATTTATAGAGCTTACAGAGGAAATATAATTCTAATCAAATTTCTTGAATTAAGGTGATTCAATATTATCAAATCCCTATATTAAAGGTAATCTAATCTTTATTAAAGACAATACAATACTCATCAAATCCCTAACTTCAGAGTAATCAAAATATATTCTAACATGATCTACTTTTTCCTTGTATACCATATCTTAATTCCTTTATAAATACCACATATTGTAAGGGTGCGTTTGGGATTGCGATTTCGTAAACAATAAGTGCGATTTTAAACCAAATCGCAGAACATAGATCGTTTGGAAACTGCGTTTTTAAAAATTGCGATTTGAAAACGCAGAAAACCTGCTTTTTCAAATCGCAAATAAGATGGTGCTTTTTTGAAAACGCAGGATTTTAAAGGTAAATTCGCGATTTTAAAGGCTAAACTGCGATTTTGCCAAACTCTTAACTGCGTTTTTAAAAATCACTTTTTTCAAATCGCACATTTTAAAATCGTTATTTTAAATCGCACTTTTTGAAATCGCAAACCCAAACGGACCCTAATACAATTCTAGATAGTTTAATACAATGAGATGTAGTCCTAATTCTTGTATATTTCTTTTTACTTTCTTTATGCTTCTGCTCTCTTTCTTAGGCTTTATATATTTTATTATATATTTATACGAGCCTAATTCCTCTTGAATTAAATTCGTTTCTTTTGTCACAAACAGCTTTCCTACTGACAAAAAAAAAAAAAAAACAAACCTTTCATTCATCTTCAAGTTTAAAACTTAAATTTTAGTTTAGGTGAACAAAAACTTGTAGATATGACACAATCTGGAATTATATTTCATTGATAATAATTTAAAGCTGCCATGGGTTTGTATGGAAGTTAATCCCCAATTGATCTAACAAAGTTATTGACAATTTTGAGACACTGATAACTGCAACTTCTTTTTGACAAGGAGGGCCACCATCATTTGAGAGCTGACATCATCATTTAATCTCACAATGTGAAAGAGAAATATGTAAAAGAGAAATGCTATTTTGTATTTTCTCAATATATTTAGTTGACGTGACATGTTTAAATCACCTTTGAATTAATCTTAGGTTATGTTTTTTTTGTCGTAGGTGAAATCATTTTCATTTGAAAATAGTGGCGACGGCCAAAAATACCGGCAACTTCTGGCGAATTTCAATGGCGGCTGATGACCTTCATCAAGAATCCGGCGGACGAACTCTAGCAACCTTTGGTGGTAGTGTAAAATAAACTGTGAGAGAGAATATGTGCGAGAATAAGAAGTTCAAACTCTCGAAAAATGATTTGTTATATTAAAATGGAAAAATACAAAATCAGCTCATGTGGTTGGCCTAAATTACAAATCACTCTATTTCATATCAAAGTGAATTTAGAGGTATTTAGGGTATGAAAAAATAAAATAAAATTTAGACACTGGAGTCAAATTCTGTTAAAACATTTGATGAGTTTTGTTAAGTGTCATGTCAGCGCCAATAAAATAACGACACTAGAGACCTCTGAATTCATTTTGGTATGACAATGAGTTATTTGTAATTTAGGCCTACCACATGGACTTATTTTGCATTTATTCCTGTTAAAAAAATGAAACTATTTTATGAAGATTAAATAAGCTTTTTCAGTCAAACCGAAAATGTTTTAGGTTTGATCATCATTTTCGATCTCATCGAACACCGAAAAATACAAAAAATATTTTACACCTTAATTAAAAGGGAAAAAAATAAAAAATAAAGGTGAATTAAAGGTGAATTAAAGGTGCCATGCCAGCTAAATATGCTGAAAAAAATACAAAATAACATTTCTAAGATGTAAAAATATGTAGTATAAAATCTACAACTTTTTCTTTCTGTAAAGTCAGGTTGATATGGTCCAGACACCTCATCGGTTAGATTGTTGAAAGTAATACTTAGCATGTTGCTTTTGGCCTCTCTCTCTCTCTCTCTCTCTCTCTCTCTCTCTCCAGAATATCAAGCCATCTTATCTTGTTACCCAATTTGTGCAAGGATTGAGGATTCCCTGCCTATGTTATTTTCTAAAACTGTAAAGTCCTAGGTTTTTTCTATCATCTTGTCCATTGAGAATTATTTCTTTTAATAATTCTGTATTGTCCTTTTTTAAAGAAAATTGTAAATTTGGAAGGGTTTCATATGGTATAAATAAAGATTTTTCAATTTATTTTTCTTATTTTTTATTGTTAATGGATTTATTTGATTTTCAATTAGGAATAAGAGTGGCTTACACAGCTGATGCTTATTTCGTATATGCATAAAGAATATCTATTTGAAAATAGCAAATTAATAGTAGCGGCTCACCTTCAACAAATTTTTCTCCCATTTGCTCCAATTTATGATTTAAAATGTGTCACTGTCACTTATATGTCATATTTTTATTTCACTGTTGATACGATATTTTCAATCAGTTCTTATTTATTTTATTTTTTTAGCAAGAGTTGATCAAATGGCTTATTGGCAGTGCTACATCAACAAAATGAGATAAAAATGTAATTTTTAGCATTTCTTTTAATTTAATAAACCAACATCGAACCAGTCTATTATAAGGATGAAAACCCGGTTACGGTTATTGGTTATTGGCTAAAATTGATAACTGTAACTGGGTAAATCGTCAATCGGCTCAGGTAACTGGGTAGTCGATTAATCGGTTTTTTAATAACTAGCGGTTACTGGTTGGTACTGGTTATCCGGACTGTAACTAAAATTTTAAAAAATTTGGTCTTTTTAGCCTGATTTGGGTATTGGGCATAATTGATACTTTTTTAGCCATGTAAAAAAATATTTTAACATTTTAGGCCTAATATGTTGGCCTAAGTTGGAATGGAAGTAAAAGTGTAAAACCTTAAATTTTATTATTTTAGTTTTTTAAATAAATAGATACATTTATATATATACACACACACACACACACACACCCAATTACCGGTTATAACTGGTTTTAATATTTTCTAAAATCGATAACCGTTCTGGTAAGGCCGATTACAGGCCGATTATAACCGACCAGCTTTACACCCCTACAGTCTAACATCTTCACCGAATCCATACTTCTTCTCTTTTTCTTTTTTATTTGTTCTTAAATCATATTTTGTGTATTCTTTTTCTTCTTTCCTTTTCGCACATGTCACAATTCTCAACTTTCTTAAAGGTTGAACATGTGGTTTTCACATGTTAAAAACACTTATCAATTTTAGAAGCTGGTTTGTAAAAAATTTCTTACAAATCAATTTATAAGAATTTTCTATCCTTATAATATAAGCTTTGCATATCATCTGTCTCTAAAATAAAATTATTAGGGTATGTTTGTGGTTTATTCGAAAATTGACATCAAGAGAAGATGATTTGACTTACCTTTTTTAAAATGATGCCAACTTTTACTTTCAAAGATGAAAGGGTGTGTTTTTTCCCTGCAACTTTTACTTTAATTTGCACCGAAGAAAGCCAGAAAAAAAAAAAAAAATAAAAAATTCTAGAACATTGAGTAGGCTATGAGAAATGCTGCTTGCACTTTTAAATTCACACACTCTCTCTCATTCTGGCGGTGAAATATCACTATTAAATTTTGGATGTATTATCATTAAATTTTAGGATATATTTGACTATGTGGTTTTAAATTAAATTATAGAAAATAAATCATTTGAAGTTGCATTTTTTTAAAATTGTCATTTGTAAACGTAGAAAATTTTACATTTTAAATCTCAGGCAATAAAGTGTTTTTTTGAAGACACAAATTTAAAGGTTAAATTATGATTTTAAAGGATAAACTGCGATTTTGTCAAACACTGAACTGCGTTTTTAAAAAATTACGTTTTCAAATTTCAAATTTTATAATCGCAAATCCAAACATATCCTCAAAATCAATTTTGACCGCCGCATTATAGAGTTTATACTTAAAAATATATGGACTTATTGACTTAGGGTCCATTTGGATTTGCGATTTCAAAAAGTGCGATTTAAAAATAATGATTTTAAAATATGCAATTTGAAAATGTGATTTTTAAAAACGCAGTTAAGCGTTTGACAAAATTAAAGTTTAGTTTTTAAAATCATAAGTTAACTTTTAAAATTCTGCGTTTTAAAAAAAAAAAATTATATAATCTGTATTTTCAAATTGTAATTTTTTTAACAATGCAATTCTTAACAATTTATTTTTTAAAATTTAATTGAAAATTATATTTTTTATTTACAAAATCACAATTCTAAACGCATAGGTAGAGTGAACTAACATTTCCAATGGGTTATCGAGTAATCTTGATCAGTTTTGTACTTTGATACTATCTCCGGGCCGGAGTAGAAACCATATATGTTTGGGCTGACATTGGGCCAGTCTGACAGATATAAGTAAACACCAACCAAAAATTTCAAACGTCTTTCCCAGCTTCCAACCACCAGAAAGAAAGAAAATGAGCAAAACGCTTTCTTTTAATCCGTTAATTCCATTGAAAATGCAAGTAATCCCTCCCCAATTCCCCGCCAAGAAAACCAGAACAAAATCCCTTTCAATCTCCGCCCGCCTTCAAAATCAACAACAACAACAACAACTCAACCTCTCCGTTCTTCGCTTCACTCTCGGTATCTGTGTGTGTGTGTATATATATATATTTATCTATGATTGATGTATGTATATGGTGTATAATCTAAGTTGTGCGGTGTATGTGGGGCTTTTGGGTTTCAGGGATACCTGGGTTGGACGAGTCCTACTTACCCAGATGGATTGGTTACGGGTTTGGTTCGCTTCTGGTTCTGAACCATTTCGTGGGTTCTGATTCTGCTACTACCACTCCAGCTCAGCTTGTGAGCAAACCCTATCTTTGAGATTGCCTTTTGTTCGAATTCTTTGTCGGGCTTGTCCTGATTTTCTCATTTTGATTTTGCGCTTTCTGTAGAGCACAGAAGTTCTGGGCCTTTCTTTGGCAGCATTCTCCATTTTTATTCCTTATCTTGGAAAATTTCTTAAGGTAATTTTCTTATAATTTTGCTTTGCGTTACTTTATCATCATTATTCATTAGTTGACGATTTCAATTAAGGTTTAGAAACGGTTCTGTTTTATAATAATTTCCTTATTATGCACGAACAGGATCAGGATCCTCTAGAATTTCTAGAGTATTCTATCTGGTAGGTTTTCTCGAGTCCCAACCATTGTTTTTAAGTGAAATGGGTGAGATTGCCATATCAACATTTATCACCTCCTCAGTATTTACTATATATATATATATATATATATATATATATATATATATATATATTTTCTTCATATTTTTATGTATTTTATAGATAAATCAAGACTGACATGGCAAAATCTTAACCATTAATTTGAAAACAATAGTTGAGATTTAAGAAACCTACGTGCTAGGATACCCTAGGAATTCTACAGGATCTTCATCCTGCATGAACAAGTTCCTTAGACCTTTGTTAACATGTTGTACTTAATTGGCTTGTTGGAGAGACTTTCAATTTAGAGATATTTAGGGCTTCAACTCTTTTTGGTGTTTGTGATACTCCTGAACCAAATTGTTAAGACTGAAATTTTTGTTAAGCAGTGTAACTTTATCTCACTCATCAATTGGGAATTGAAAATGACTTTCTTAGAATGTTATCTTCCTTTATCTTTAGAATTCCGATGAGGACTTTCTTGGATAACAGAAATTCATAGTGTTTTTATATGCCAATTTTTTTTATTTTTTTTATTTTTTGCGCCAAGCCATTAACTAGTTTTGCCAATAATTTGATTAATGGAATGGGGTATGTTGAGAGATTGAACATAAAATCCAAACACTTCACTTACCAGAAATTCATAATAATTAATAGTTATCCATCCCCACCTAGAGCTGTGTGCATGCTATGCCTACCCAATATCTTTGTAAACCTGGTTATGTGGAAAGTTTTGCAGGGTGCAAGTCCAGCAGATCAAGCAACTATTCCTGAAGGCACTGAGCAAATATTTGTCATGTCACAAAATATATCAGATACTCAGAAGGAGGACTTGGCTTGGGCAACATACATCTTGCTTCGCAATACAAACACCATAGCTGCGGTATATTATCCCGTGATCATGTATTGTTTATGGAATCAAACACTTAAAAAAAGGGCAGGGGGAGTATGGATTATATACTAATCAAGTCTTGATGAGAACTGAATGATATATATTATAAAGACTACAATCCATTATAAATATGGATTTTTTTTTCTTCTTTCAAGTTATCAATCGTTTTGAAGCATTTATTGTCTCATCTTTTCAGTTAATATCGATTCAAGGTGAATTATGTGCACGTGGCTACTGGAACATACCAGAGAAGGTGTCAAAAGCAAATATACTTGATTGGTTTGAGGGACAGATTGAAAGGATTGGCCTAAAAAATCTAAAGGATACCCTTTATTTTCCTCAGAGTTCAGGTAATGATGAGTTGATAGTTAAAAAAATAAATAAAGTCACTGAAAAATATTACCTAAATTTTCTACTGGATCTTGTTTTACTTGACTTATTAGTTAAATAGACATGGTAGAAAAAAAATAAAGTCAGATTCTTACAAGGATAATAAAAGTTTATCTTGAGCTACAAACACAATTTATGAGCAAATTAAGATGATTTGTCAAGCACAAAATATTAAGTTCTGTTCGAACAGGAATTTAGAGTTAACGGGAAGGTTTTATTTGTTCTCAAATCTTAAAGATATAGTTCCTTCTTCATTTCAAATTTATGTGGGTTGGTGAAATCCTTTGCTTGCTAATGGTCCGTATTTTCAGAGTGTAAAACTATTATGCTTCTCTCTGTGGATTAGCTTTTGTTTCTTGAATGAAATTCTAGATTCTGGTCTTGATATATTCTGTTCAATCCTAGCTTATTGACTGGGAAGGAGGGTTACTCTCATTGGTACAGACAATAAAACTGGAAACCGTCTAGATGTCAAGCCTTGTTTGTTAGGTTTCCTAATGGTTATTCCAGATACTTGGGTGTTGTCTTCCTAAAATAGTGCTCTCACCTATTTCCTAAACCCAATAACCAAGGTTTATGAAGGGGCTATAGGGTGAATAGGTTTGTTTCGAATTCGAATAGGATTGCGTCAAGGTATGTTTTCCCAAATGTTGATGGCTTGGAGTTCCCCATCTTTGAAGAGAAGGAGAGGTATGGGGATTTTTATAAAAAGAAGAGACGGCCTACCTAAGGTAGGGGCCTGAACACGATTACTATCTTTCTACTAGGGCCCTCTCTTTTGGAATCTCCCCTGCTCTTTTGTGACATTAGTAGGCCATACAAAAATTCGTAGTAAGGGAGGCATACCTTCTTTTATCATCTCTTCAGATAATACAAAATACAGGCCCATTAGAGGCCCCTTTGATGTGTTTCTCTCTCAATTTTGAAAATAAGCTAAAGCTGAGGTTGGAAGGAGATGGGTCTATTACCTTCGGATTGTTAACCTTGTTCTATCCAATCAACTTTCAACTTCCAACTTCCAATCATAAGGCACTACAACCCTGCACTGCCTGCCCTCAGGCCAAGGGTTATCAGCTGCTATTTTCTATTTCAACTACAAGTTTTTGTAATCCTTTAAAATTACTTTATTCGGATGTTTGGGGTCCTTCCCCAACTCTTTCTTTAAATGGCAATCATTATTCTGTTTCCTTTATTGATGCCTTTACTAGGTTTACTTGGGTTTATCCTATGCAATCTAAATCTGAAGTTATGTCTATTTTTCACAAGTTGCAAACCATGACTGAGCGATTACTCAATACCAAAATTAAAAGTGTACAAACTGATTGGGGTGGCGAGTATCACCCCCTCAATACATATTTTCAATCCACTGACATTATTCATCGTGTTTCTTGCCCCCACACCCATCAACAACAAAGGTGTGTTGAAAGGAAACATCAACATCTAATAGAGACTACATTAGCTCTTCTAGTTGATAGTTCTCTCCCCAAAACCTTTTGGGATGAAGCTTGTCTAGCTTCTTGTTACTTAATAAACCGGATGCCCACTCCTTTGTTAAAAAATATCTCTCCTTTTGAAAAACTCTTCTCTCGGGCCCTAGATTATAAGTTTCTAAAAGTTTTTGGGTGTGCTTGCTTTCCTAATCTTAGACCCTACAATTCCCATAAGTTTTCTCTCAAATCCAAACAATGTGTATTCTTGGGATATAGTTCACACCATAAAGGCTACAAATACTATCATCATGAATCTGACCCTATGTATATTTCTCGTGATGTAATCTTCCATGAGAATGTTTTTCCCTTCCTTCAAAACTCATCAAAGTCAGTCCAATCTCCTTCATATTCACCTACTTACAGCTCCTCTCTTCCAATTAACAATATCAGTGTCTCGGATCCTACTTCCCCTCCTTCATCTTTAAATACAAATTCCAGCAACTCTCACTCTCCTACCAACTCTTCCTCAATTCATGTAGAGCTAGATGTTCTTACTGTCCAATCACTGGACATGACAACTCCTAGACTTCACCCTATGCGAACCAGATCTCAAAACAATGTTAGATAGATCTGGCAACTCATAGATGGTACGGTTCGATATCCTCTACCTCGGGCTTTACTCTCAGAATCTGCACTTCTTGAACCCACTTGCTTCTCTAATGCTGTCAAGGTCAGTGAATGGCGTAATGCCATGCAAGTTGAATTCAATGCTCTCCTAAAAAACCGCACATTGTCCCTTGTTCCTCCACAGGCAGCCATGAATGTTGTAGGCTGCAAATGTGTGTTTAAACTCAAGCGCAAGGCTAATGGCTCGATTGAACGCCGCAAGGCACGATTGGTTGCAAAGGGATTCCATCAACATGCGGGTCTAGACCATGGTGAGACTTTTAGTCCTGTGGTCAAACCGACTACAATAAGAACTGTTTTGTCAATTGCATACTCTGCAGGTTGGACTATCAAGCAAATCGACATTCAAAAAGCTTTTTTGCATGGTATCTTGGCTGAAGATGTCTATATGGCACAACCACCGGGATTTATTCATCCAAATCACCCTCAACATATTTGCGAATTGCATAAGGCAATTTATGGACTGAACAGGCCCCCTGGGCCTAGTTTTCTTGCCTCAGTGGCTAGCTAATCCAACTTGGTTTTCTTGGATCCAAAGCAAATTCTTCTTTGTTCATCTATGATACAGCTGCTGTTACTATGTATCTCCTCATCTACGTTGATGATATTATCATCGTTTCTTCAGTCCCGAGTGCCATTGATGAGTTATTACAACGTCTATGTCTTGACTTTGCAGTCAAAGACTTGGGAAACCTACACTACTTCCTTGGAGTGGAAGTCCTCTCAATAAAGGATGGTATCCTGCTCTCTCAACAACGGTATATTAGGGACCTATTACACAAAACCAACATGGAGGATGCAAAACCAGTCACTACTCCCATGTCCTCATCCTCGGTTTGTCAGCATTCACGGGTGATCCTATGGAGGACCGATCTTTATACCGCAGCACTGTTAGATCTCTACAATACTTGTCCCTTACTCGTCCAAACTTGGCGTTTGCTGTCAATCGTGTTTGCCAATTCATGCATAGACCGACAAAACTCCATTGGCAAGCTGTCAAGAGGATCCTTTGGTATCTCAAGAATACCATCACTCACGGGCTGCTACTGCAGAAGACTACTTCAAATTCTCTTCATGCTTTTTCAGATCAGAGTGGGTAGGTTGCCTTGATAGTCGACGCTCTAGAGGAGCTTACTGTGTTTTCCTTGGATCCAATTTAATCTCTTGGAGTTCGAGAAAACAACCCACAGTCTCTCGGTCATCCATAGAAGCTGAATACAAATCCGTCGCAAACACTGCAATCGAATTACTTTGGATACAATCCCTTCTACGGGATCTCGGCCTTCAACTTCATTATCCACCAAAACTTTGGTGTGATAACATTGGTGCCACCTACTTGTCTATCAATCATGTTCGAACAAAGCATGTGGAAATTGATTTCCACTTTGTTCGGGAACTAGTTGCCGCCAAGTCGTTAGAAATTCTCTTCATTCCAAGTTTTGACCAGCTAGCGGATGTGCTGACCAAGCCTCTAGTCTCCAAACGGTCTCATCTTCTTTCTTCCAAGCTCAACGTTCGTTCACCCCCGCTGAACTTGCGGGATGGTATTAAAGCACAACACACGACTAATGTCTCTCAACTACTTAAAGAGTCCTAGTGGAACTCTTGATAGAGTATCCGGTTGCTAAGGAGATGTATTATGATAAGGTTCTATGTAATTAGAATACTATCTAGGTTGTGTATTAGATTAATGTTACTTATCTAGCTATACCCGAATACTAGGGATAAGATTTATCTTGTAATCATGGTTATCTTGTAACCTCTATTTATACTTTAATACATGCTCACTAGATGAGTAAGAGAGAAACTGAATTTATCAGTCACCGTGTTGTGAGTTTCTATACCTTCATTATTCCTACCAATTCCATGCTTTTAATCATTAATAGGTGCAGAAATCCCCCCCTTTTTTGGGTTAATAGGAATCCCCTTTTGTTACTTGAAGCAATAGTTGTTATTTGGGAAAATGACGTTGACCTGCTTTGAGGTTTTGCGAAATTACACTGTATTCCTGTATTTAAATTGTAAAAGAACAATCCAATCGATAACTCAGATAACATATTACTTGTAAGGTTGTAGTGGTTTTCTTTAGGCTGGTAATGACACATAAGTTTCATCTCCTTGTCATGTTGGTAAAATCAATATGATTCTATTTGTATGCATGCATTTTTCTATCAGTAACCAATAGATTTTTTTTTTTTTTTGGAATGCTGCTTGCCAGAGTGCTCTACGTCACTTACATTGTTATTACACAATAGTAAAGCTGCCTTATTTAGAAATTTTCTGTAGTTTTTCTTGGAACAATATAAAGGTTTGGTCAATATTCTAGATTCTGTACTTTGGGAGATGTTACCCAAGGGGACCCGTTCTCTCCTGGTACAGCCAGTCCTACAAGTTCCAAAACCTGGTGCCATTCAGATGGAAAAGATTGAAGGGTTTGTCCTGTTGGCTTCAAGCATGAGCTATGCATATAGCGATAAAGACAAAGCCTGGATTGGAGCTCTTGCAAACAAATTTGGAGGTAAGAGCTTGCGTATGGATTTGTAAGGAATTCAGAACTCATTACTGACTTGTTGAATCAGTCAGCAAGTTCTATTTGAAAGGTTTGCTTTCCCATTGCTGTGTGAATGCCAGTGTCATGGCGGGTTATGCAGTTGCCATCTGAAAATGGCTATTAGTTCTGAAGTTTAATCCACTATTGGCTAGTTTGGCACCCTTTCTAATCATATAGAAAATTAGCTGGTAAGCAACCATTTATGACTTAGCTTGAGGAGAGGGCTAAATGTCATAATCACTATCTGCTTTTAAATATTTTTCAGCATTAAAAAAATGAGGAAGAAAAGGAAAAAAGAAACATTATCAAAGCATATATCTCTTTGGTTTATAATGCTAATCGGAGATTAGCTTAGTAATTATAAAGAAGTCATCAACTAAGAATGGATGCTATTTATTTGATAATAAGGAAATCACTGTTCCTTTTAAAATTGCCAATATTCAATTGCCGTAAGGAAAAAAGAATGAAGACTTGGGACTTGTATAGCCAGTTGATTAAAGGGGCTCTTGTAAAATTTTGTCCCCCCATGAATTGAGGGCAACCATATGGAACCGAGCCATGTAACATATAAATTGCCACAAGTGTCTGCTTGGATTATAACAACTGTGTGGATATCTGAAAAAAGCCTTGATCATGTTTGAATGAACATTGTTGGCCTTATCATGTTGGATTCCAATCGAATACCACGAGCCTTTAATGTCTCTCAAAAGTTCAATGAATTACATTTCATTAAGAAACAGAAGAAAAAAGATCTTTTTACCCCTCTGCTATTTTGGTTATCAAATCTTCCTCTTTTTGAATTTTTGTTTTGTTTGCAGAATGATATGGTATGGATCAGCGATTGATCAACACCCAGGTTAAAGTTCCAGATTTTGGAGATAGAAGATGATGTGGGTTTCTACAAAAATTTCTCCAAGCCATACACCAGATTCTGCAAGAATAATGCAGAAAGAAAACGGCATTCTTACTTCGGAGATGGAGTAGCAGAATGGTTGAAGAAATCAAAAAGATAAAACGGGATTTGATTCGTTACCTTAAGGCGCACAACCTTTCTGATGGCCAAGATTAGGCCTGGCATGAGACATTGGACGTCAGTGATATCATGTTTAAGAGAGTAAATCTGTGGGAAGCAGTATTTATGCATTAGATTACCACGTTAATAAAGGTAAACCTTTTCAAGTCATTCTCAAAACCAGAAAAGAAAAACCACAGACGCACCTCTCCTGGGCCAGAGAAGTAGACTGTTGTACTGGAGGGAAGTCCTGGAAGGACTAAGCTATGCACTCGAACCCCATCTTCTCCAAGAACTTGACCCCTTGCCTTTTAAGGACAAAAATAAAAAAGAAAAAGAGCTATTTTGAATTATATGGGCTTCTGTTGAATGTTTCATATTGATTTGATTATATTAGTTCTGGATTTTCAGTCTTTATTTATTTACTTATTTTTGCATTTCCAAATTTGGTTTAACCTTTTGTTACACCCTAAGCCCGTTTAGGGTTAGGCACGTCAACAAATACCCTCCGCGTCTATGAGGGTTTTTGTTGACGTGCCTAACCCTAAACGGGCTGGGGGTGTTACACGTTTATAGTTCAATGGCCTATGTAAGTTTGAATGTCCCCAATCGACCCGTTGGTAGGACCTTTTTGTGACATGGATTCAATGGGGGAACAATATGAATTAATTCTTTGTTGGGCTTACCAGAACGTCAGTTGTAATATCTTGTCTATTGTAGATTTGGCCAAGATTAGAGAGGTTATTGGCAATCTGGATTGCATCTGGCGATGGAAGATCCTGGCAGTCAAAGATAACTTTCAAGTATCAACATACGCAACGTATTGCATGTTCCACTAAATGGGGGGGGAAAAAAAAGAAGTAAAATGATTAACATGACCCAAAGATAAATGTAAAAATGATTAACACGCCTAATGATAATAGTTTACTCGTTTTTTCTTGAGGCTTAAACATACTATAAATAGGCAAAAGTTATGACCCCATGCAACAAAATAAATATTAAAAAAAAAAGAAAGAAGCAAAATGATTAACATGACCCAAAGATAAATGTAAAATGATTAACACGCCTAATGATAATGGTTTGCTCGTTTTTTCTTGAGGCTTAAACTTGCTATAAATAGGAAAAAATTATGACCCCATGCAACAAAATAAATATTAAAAGTAATAAATTGATTTGAGTGTTATTATCATCATCTTTTTTTTGGTGCTCCATACTCAATCTGATTCTATTTTTCCTCTCATAATTAGTGTATTAAAAAAAAGGCTAAAAACAGTATCAAATAGTTAAATAGATATCCACCGAAATAAACGGATCTGTTTTACCGTTGCACTTGGCCTCGATTCCACAATTTCTACGTTGTTGTAGTGGAAGGAAGCTGATATTGCTCCTTGTTGAAGAAGTATAGATCCTATTGATAGAGTTGGCGCAACAAGACAACCCTGACAGTAGGGGAGTTCCAATGCAGAAATAAAATAAAATATAATAATAATAATAATAATGATGATGATGATGTGAAACTCAAATTTGTAAAGAGGAATAAATATTGAAAAATCAAAGTTGATGAACTTTTATAATCTCTCACCCTGTGCTCACCATGCTGGCTTTCTCACATAATGCAGACAATGCAGTTACCGTATCAGGCCGAATTCGAGGCACATAAACTACACTTTTCATCCCAAATGCTGTTGCCTAATATGATAAGAAATAAGCATAAGAATATTATAATTTGTCATGCTTTAAGTTTTCAAATATAAAATAAGTGTCCGTTAAAATAACAATTCATGAACCATATGTTGAGTATATAGGTGTGTGAATGGTTAATATACTATAATTGGAACCAAAATTACAGGTTTAAACTTTTGGGTTGAGTGATGTCTTAATATACTATATTATAATCTCATTGAAAGACTTCTCAAAGTGTTAATCTTTCTAACTAGTGGTATTAGAATTGATGGTGGTGTGCGGTATGGTGGGGTAACGCAAGGATGGACAAGGTCCATGGTGCAAGGATAAAAGGTGTAAGGTGCGGGCATGAACAAATAAGCATGACTTGGACAAACCCACATAGTACACAAGTGATTCTGGAGACGGCCTATGATGTTGATAAAAAAAATTCGATACGAGGGAGAGTGTGGCATTGTAGTGATGGACTCACACATGAGAGGGAAATTATTGAGTATACTTGTGTGAGTGTAAAAAGATTAAATTCTATATCTAAAAGATGTCACAAGTGCGAGTAGTTAATATAGACTAACTGAGCCTAAACCCATAGGTTTAAACTTTTGGGTTGAGTGATGTCCTAACATGTTATATTATTATCTCACTGAAAGACTCTATAATGTGTTAATCTTTAAGTAGTATTACAATCGATGGTGGTGTGTGCGGTATGGTGGAGTAGCGTAGGCACGGACAAGGGTCTCTGGAGCAGGGACAAAAGGTGCAAGGTGTGAGCATAGACAAGAGTCCTTGAAGTGATGGCAAAGGTTCATGGCACGAGCATAAAGGAAAGTCCTTAGAGTAGGGACAAATGTGTATGGCGTGGAGAAACCCACACAGCACACAAGTGATCCTGGAGATAGCCTATAAGATTGATAAAAATCTTTTGATTTGAGGAAGAGTGTAACAATATGATGATGGATTCATTCGTGAGGTAAAAATTGTTAAGTCTACATGTGTGAGTGTAAAAAGATTATTAAGTCACACATTGAATGAAGTTCCAAACTCATAGGCAAAGGTTGAGTGATGTTTCAATATGTTATATGATCTCACTGAAAGTCTCCTTAAATTGTTAATCTCCCTATCAATGATTCAGTTCTCCCTTTTCTTTTTCTTTTCTTTTCTTCTTTTCTTCTTTTCTTTTATTTTTTTTTTTATTTTAATGAAAATAGGAATTGGAGGAGATTTACCTGTTTCACATTTTCATATACTGTCGAAGGATCAGTGAAATCAATGACAACTCCTGTTGCTTTTGACTACCAAAATGCAATACAAGGTTAATTTGATTAACCCAAAGAGAGAGAGATCGAGAGAGAGAGAGGTCGGTTGAGTATATTACCTGAGATATGGAACCTAATACCATGGTGAGATCATTCATTATGGGAATTTCTAGAGGCTCTTCCATGTCACACACCTGCTTTAAAGAATGGAAAAAATATCAAAAGGAGGATGAAAAAAAGCAGAAGTTTCATGGAATAAAGACACCAAATTATAACCAAATTAGTAAAAGAAAGAGGAAACCAAACCCTTCCAATATCTTCTCCTACAAGATATGAATCCACTGCACCAGCCACCTCCATTCCTCTAGCTCTGGTCACTGCATTTACTGCTGCCCTGCCTATTTCTTTTGCTGCTCCATTTACAACAACCTATATATGCCTCACACGGAGATCGGCACAGAGAGATCATAGAGTTCAGAGAAGTTGGTTGAATTTTGGATGAATTAACAAAAAGAATCGAGCAGAAGAGAAATTGAAGTGTTACCTTGATATTACTTTGAGAGGGCTGCATGGAGCAAGAGATGGAAGGTGGTCTAGCTTTAATAAGTCGACAACTTTTGTAGACTGTGGGGTGAAATTGACAGCTCAAGGCTGCCATGGCTGCTCAAAGCTCTTCTTCTTCTCAGCCCAACTAGTTCTCTGTTCACAAGAAGATAAGCCCTATTTTCCTAACCATATATATGCTACTCTCTGTTATTGAGATAAGGTTTCTGGGTTTTTGACTTGTCTTTTTTTTTTTGGAGGGAAAAGCTTATTTATTTAAAATAAATAAATAAATAATGTATTTATTTTTATTTATTTTTTTATTTTTTTTTAGAAAAGCTTGGGGGCCTGGGGGGCCATGGACCCCTCAAGGCTGTACCTAGCTACGCCCGTGGATGAATGTTTTGTAGGTTTTCCTAGAAGCTGATACCAAGTGGCGCATATGCGGCAAAGGAGTTGGGGCAAAGTTGGTCCAAGTGAAGGAATAGAACATGAGAGGATTTAAATGGGCAGTAATTGCAAAGTTGGTCCAAGTGAACCTTCAGATAACGTCACAGATGGTGCCTCTTAAGTTTCTTCATTTATTTTATTTACCATCACTTGATAGCCACTTAATGTCTCAACCGTTTCTTCATTTATTTTTTGTTGTAAATGTTGCCTGTCTTTAGGTCCCAATCTTCATTCCTTTATTTATTTCATTTGTAAATGCTTGATGGCTGGTATATGTTAAGCATCCATAGCTTTTCATTTGTAAATGTTGTAAATACTAGACGGCTGATAAGTTAAGGATCTGTACAGCTTCATAACTCATGCATTTGTAACTTATGTATCTTTGAATATAAATAAGGTCATACTCTGTTTTTGGTTAAGAAAAACCAAAGCAGTTTCTCAAATATTTTCTCCTTTGAGGCACCTATTTGGACAGGTGGATCTCATAGAAATTTTCTCACATTTATTGTTTGAATTGATATTAATTCGAACAGCAAAATTGCTGAAAATCTCTATCCTATGACATGACTGACCGTGTTTTAGTGTTTTTCTATTTTAGACCCTAGTTTCTAGTTTGATTAGTTTTAGACCATGTTTTAGATATCTGTAAATCATAATTTTTTTAGGTGTTTTGTCAAATAGATTGTAGAAATGGCTATAAAAATATAAGGGTAAATGTTTAATAAATTCTTAAGTCGAAGCGCCATTTGAATTCGATCACTTCCTTTTAAAAGTCAGTATTCGGTGCTTAATTTTGTTACGAATTTGAAACAAGTCATTCCGTGATTTTTCTGTCCATTTTTGCAAGCACTGTTAGTGCCACATTAGTATTTTCGCCACATCATCTTAAAGTATTATTATTTTATTTAATTATTAATTTAAAATCTTAAAATTTTATTTTATTTTTTATTTTAAAAAAAAAGTAAAGGATTTGGGGGTGGTTGCCATTTGGAGAAGGGGTGGCCTACGAACCACCTCTAGGGTGGCTGGTGGCCTAGGGCCTAGAGTAGCCTTCGGGCCACCCCTAGATCCATCAAGGGGTGCCGCTCGGCCACTACCCAGGCCGGGGGTGGTAGAGCGGCCACCCCCTGGATCTAAGGGTGGCGCGCGGCTGCCTCCAAGGACCGGAGGTGGCCGCTCGGCCACCCCCAGGGTTTGGGGGTTGCCTTCGGGCCACCTCTAGATCCATCTAGGGGTGGCCCGAAAGCCGCCCCCTGGATCTAGGGGTGGTGCACGGCCACCCCCAGAGACCAAGGGAGCCACGCGGCCACCCGCCTCTCCAAGGTGGTAGCTACCCCCAAATCCTTTACTTTTTTAAAAAAAAAAAAAAAATTAATTAATAATTAAATAAAATAATAATATTTTAAGATGATGTGGCAAAAATATTAATGTGATACTAACGACGGTTTCAGCAATGGACGGAAAAATACGGAATGACCTATTTTAAATTCGCGAAAAAGTTAAACACCGAATACTGACTTTTAAAAAGTGAGGGATCGAATTTAAATGGCGCTCCGACTCAGGGATTTATTAGACATTTACCTAAAATATAATTCTACACTTCAAACAAAAAAAGATAAAATAATAATAATTGTTGAGGTTGTTGTATTGTTACAAACAATTTTAAAAGTTGGTCATTAAAATTGCTTCATACGTTTTTTATTTTTTTGTTTGATAGTAAAACGTCTTCATGAGTTTTAACTAGGAAAAACAAAATCGACTTTAAACCGTTTTACGGTTTTGACTGTTAGACTTTAATGATTTTTATGGCTCTTAATTCTTTAACCGTTATGACGTTTGGTCATTATTTTTCTTTATGGCTTTTAGAAACCAATAAGCTCACTTATGATCTCTATAAAAGAGTTCACCTGCTAGAACTTTAAAAGGATATAAATTAGTTATAAACTGGTTTGTAATAATTAATTACGTACTAGTCTAATAAAGTGACACGTATTCTTTAGCATATGAGCGTAAAAACACAAAACTCTGATATATATGAGAATACATAATCTAGCAAAGAGAATAGAATAAGAAAAAGAGATAGAGAATTAAGGTGGTTTGGCCTATGGCCTATGTCCACACATCAAACCTTTTCTTGTCTACATTTTTTCTGATTCATTGGATTGCATGTGTATAAGACTCTATTTATTAATAAATAATTTGAACGTTACAAATCTCTTCTACTTCTACATTAACAACAATAAATCTAATTTATTATATTGTAACTATTGTCTTTTGAGTGCTTGTAACTCTTGTCTCTTGTGTTATTGTAACTCTTGTCTCAATAATGAGAAGCATATATTTTTTTTAATAGCATTAATAAGAAAGCATGTGCTTCTCACATACTTTAAAAACATATGTCACTTTATTAGAATGGTTTGAATTGCTACAAATCAGTTTGTAGCTAATTTTTATCCTTTTAATATATATATTCAATTCTATTTTTTGGTCCTATTCTAAAAACAACCATATAGAACTTATTCTATACATATTTTGTAAAGTTAAATTCTTTCTAGTCGTATATTACTAGTTAAAACGTTCACCAAGTGTCTTTTATTCCTTTTGTTTTCTCTTTGCGGTTTTTCATCATCAAATCAAAGGGTCATTCTTTTGACCTTTGTACTTGGAATTGCGTTTTTAACGAAAGTAGACGCTATAATCTAGTCATGAGAAGTTGCGTGTCAAGAGATCCGATCGCACAAAGTTATATAATCCAGGAAGCATGAATCAATCTTTAAGGACAACGCTCTTACGTGATTCTATAAAATTCGTAAGATCTTTCCCTATTCTACTTTCATGTCTAGTATTATTATTTTTCAATAAAATTTTTTGTACCATTCAAAATTATTTCCAACGGAGGTTGATCTCAATAGCCTTCTCCCTCTGTGGCCGTGGAGGTTGATCGACCATGGAAGTGGGGTTTTGCCTCCTTTCTTTTTTTTTTTTTTTTTTTTTTTTTTTTTTTTTTTGTCTATAAATGCTTTTATTTGAGTGACACAATTGTATTTTATAATCATTTATGTTATCTACTTAATGGAAAGTCTAATAAAGGTCTCAATTTAAAAATATTTGAAACACAAATTTAAAATTAATCGAATTAGAATTAGGATGTCAAAGTCAAAAAACAATTGAAGCATAGTGGGTTGTAGCATATTTCTCATTAGGTTTTGGGAGAGAGTAATGTTATTGGCCATCTTTTTATCATTCCAAAATTGATGTAACTTTTAAAATCACCATTGGATTTGTGATGGATTACTATTGGATTTTGATCCAATGATGATTTTAAAAGTCACATTAATTTTGGAAAGATAAAAAGATGGTCCCTATCATTATTTTTGAAAAATCCCAAACCAACAAATGGGCCAGTTGAGAGCACGATTTGAGATCCGAGAGAGAGAGAGAGAGAGAGAGAGAGAGAGAGAGAGAGAGAAGAAGAAGAAGAAGAAGAAGAAGAAGAAGAAGAAAAAGACAAAAAAAGGGGTAAATGTATAATAACTCCCTCAGTCGGAGCGTGATTTGAAAATAGTCTCACTTTTTAATTTTCAACATTGACTCCTTAACTTTTTCACGATTTGAATAGGGTCCTTCCGTCACTTTTCCGTCCAATTTTCCAAATTCCATTTGGCTGAGTCACTGTTTGTCCACGTAAGCATCGACAACTCAGCCTAAAAACGATGCCGTTTCATTTTTGGCTTTACAGCTTAACCCCAAATTGTCTCTATTGGAAATGGGCGGCACTTTGATTTTTTTTTTTTTTTTTCCACAAAATCAACGATGAAATATAGAATATTCTAGAAAACACAAGGGCATATCGTCCATTCACCCAAAAAGAGATATGGGTCTTCGTCGTCTCCATTGTGGATTGTGTTACTGTGCAAATCGTTCTATTTCGTTCCGATCCAGTTGCAAGTACCGTCTCCATCTCCGTCGTCCCTGGGTTGGAGGTAATTTCTCAATCGTTCTTTGTTGGTTTTACGTTGTTGTTTTTCCCAATTTAGGGTTTTGGGTTCATTTGTCCGAAAGTGATGTTGGGTTATGAAATGATGTTGTGCAACAACTTTATATACTTTTGTGCTCCGTTTGTTTCGGTGTAAAATGGTTTTTGAAAAATGATTTCGGCATTTTTCGGTGTTTGGTGGGGATGAAAATAATAGTCAACCGGAAAATGATTTCCGTTTGACCAAAAATGCTTAGTAAATTTCAGAAAATGATTTACACTTTTTTAAAAGTGTAAATCATTTTTTCCAAACGACAGACACATTCGATCCTCTTTTAAACGAAGCAGTCGACCTTTTCGTTCAAGCAGTCGACCACCACCGAAATCTAGCTGGTGCTGAAATCCGGTCGCTGGAATCCAACATTGTCTAGTCACTGTCGCCAGATTTCGACCACCTTCGCCAGAATTTGGTCAGCCCAGGTTCTGACGACTAGAATGGTTAGATTAAGGCCATCTGGCCGGGATCTTGCAAGAACGGCTGGATTCCGGACCAGATTACTAGTTGAGATTCGGCAAAAGTAGTCGAAATCCGGTGAAAGTGGCCAGAATCCTACTGGTTAGTGACAGAAAATTGTCACTAGTGATTTTTATATTATTTTACATTAATATTTCTATGTTGTGAATAAAAATTGATTTTTATAAGTTAATATGATTGAATGAAAATATAAAAAATATTTGTGATTTTCTATACGTGCCAAACACCGAAAAAATGTTTTCAGCGAAACCCATTTTCCTGAAAAATGACTTCTCTGAAAATATTTTACGACGAAAACCATTTTATGCCGAAACAAATAGAGCATTGATTTTGATATTTGTTATTGTGGGATGTGGATATTTGTCTGTATGCGGTCAATTTTTAGGACATGTGGGTCAGATGTGGATGTTGGGATTGCTTGAAAGATGGATGGTGGGAACAATAAATTACTCAAAAGTGTTTGTCTTTAGCATGTGGGGTAGTGGGGGTCGGGTTCGGTTTTCAATATTTGTGGTCCCTCAGTTTTTCAACTTTTTTTGTGCATTTTACCACTTGATGTGTGTGTGGTCAGGAGCCATTTTCATACATTTTTGACAAAGTAGTAGACATTGTGGTCCTTAAGTTTTTCGTATTCGTGTGTTTACTTCTCTAATTTATGTTGTTGCATGTTAGTAACTTTTGAACATATGCAACGTATAGTAAATATTGCATGCAAACTTATCCTGTAAACCCTGCCTAATTATCAACATCATTTTATCTCTGCTGTTATAATTGTTAACAATTGATAAAACTTAAACTCTCATTCATTCACAACCCTATCTGCAGATATGTCGGTCGATGTAACCATTCACCATAGAGGAATAGTGCAACACAATCCTGGACTTATATATGTTGGAGATATGACAGATGAAATCAAAGATTATGACACTGATTTCCTTTAGGTGTGGGAAATTGAGGATCTTGTTAAGGATCTTGGGTATGTGAATGACCTAAGATACTGGTATAAGATGGATGACAATGACATGGATGAATTAGGGAAGCCATTGACAAATGATAAACATGTAGTGGATTTTCTGAATATTGTTGAAATTTACGAATTGAAAAGTGTTCACATATATGTTGAATATTGGGTTGATGAGCCAGATCTTGTTGGGGAAGTAGTATTCTTGCCACCGCTTGGTCCACATCTTGATAAGCCAGATGGTTATGTTCAAAATGGCCATGTGAATGATCATGCAAATGTTGGCCATGCTGAGGGGGATGCTGAAAATGTTGAGGGAGATGCAAATGTTGAAGGAAATGTTGGCCATACTGAGGGGGATGATATTTATGTGGATGTTGAAGTCGAAGAGGCTGTTGCATCAAAAACGTCAAAAAAGAAGGCCACTAGACATTCAAAAAAGAAGGCTTCTGTGACAAAACCTAAGGTTGTGGGGAAAAAAAAAAGGGGCTGGCAATGCTAGTAAAAAAAGGAAAATGGGGGCTACCACTATTAGAAGGGGTCAAGATAGTGGTTTGGCAAATGTAATAGACGAAGAAGAACTGCAGTTGAGTGATTTAGAGATAACTAATGATGATGATGGAGATTTGTTCACAGTTAATGTCCTCATTAAAGATGACTACATGGATGCTTGGTGGGGAAAGTTTGTAGATTCTGAGCATCATGCAAAGATTGCACATGAAGAGGATGAAGAGTACTACGATAGTGAAGAGTTGGTGAGTTTGGATGGGTCCAGTGATGAGAGGACAAACCGAAGAAAAAGAAGGTATCGCGAGTTCAGTAAGAGCCATGACATGCGAAGACCAATCGTGTTAGATAAGGGGGGACCTGTTTACTGATACTCATGTCTTTAAAAAGACACTAAAATGGTATGTTGTGCAACATGAGTTTAATTTCAAATACAAGCACAATGATAGGTTGAGGGTGACTGCAGTTTGCAAGGAGCAAGATTGTATTTGGAGGATTCATGCATCTTTGGATGCGAAGAAAGAAACAATACAGATTAAAACCTTTGTACAAGACCATCAATGCGGGAACCAATATGAGAACACAAGGGTTGATCTAGAGTTTCTTGCCACCCAGTATATGCTTGGTTTCAAGGATGATCCCACATGAACCCCATATGCATTGCAACAGAGGGTGAAGAAGAACCACAACATTGGTGTTACCTTAGGCCAATGCTAGAGAGCAAAAAAATGGCATTGAAGGTAATCTTTGGTTCTCATATGAAGCAATATCCCCGTTCAAGGGATTTACTGTGAGGCCATATTGAGGTCAAATCCCCGTAGTAGTGCATACATGCAAATGGAATGACCCTGCTTCCAACGGATGTATGTATGCTTAGCTGCAAGCAAGAAGGGTTTCAAGTATGGTTGTAGACCAATCTTGAGTTTGGATGCTTCCCACCTTAAAGAGGAATATGGGGGTCAGTTGTTGTGTGCCATTGGGAATTATGGGAATGATGATATGTTCCCCATTGTGTATGCGCTAGTAGAGGCTGAGACCAAGGCTTGGGAGTTGTTTATACGTATTCTTGTTGATGATATTTATGTTGGTAGTGGCGAAGGTCGCGGTTAGACTATTATGTCTGATCAACAGAAGGTAATTAGCATCAATCATGTTTACATGTTTATTACTTTTTTATTTTATACTTTTTTGGTTTTGTGAACTTTATTGATATATTTTTTTTTTTGCATATGTGCAGGGGCTTAGTGATGGAGTAGATCATTTGTTTCCACATGCTGAGCATCAATTTTGTATGTATCACTTGCATGCAAACTTTAAGGGAAATGGATTCAAGGGAAAATCATTCAAGGAAGAATTGTGGGCAGCTGTACGGGCATTAAATGCAACAGTTTTTCAGCATCACATGAAAATGATTTAAGGTATGGATGCTCGTGCCTATAAATACCTTGATGATGTCAGCCCTGTATCGTGGTCTAAACATGCATTTTCTACCTAGTTCAAGAGTGATATGCTTCTGAATAATCTTGCGGAAACATTCAATGCATGGATCAAAGAATCTAGGGGCAAGCCGCTCTTGACCATGCTGGAAATGATTTAGCGGCAGTTGATGATAAGATTCCAGCAGAAAAGAGACGGGATCTGAGCTGCTACACACAAAATATGTCCCAAGATTCAAAAGAAGTTGGAAAGATCAAAGGATGAAATAAGGAACTGTAGATGTAGGTAGCAAAATGAGTTGGAGTTTGAGGTTGACCACAAGTATGATACACGTCGAATAGTTAAGTTGGATGAAGGTACATGCACATGTGGGAGATGGCAGATCAACAGTATCCCTTGTACATATGCTTGTGCTGCCATTTACATGTACACACATAAGCATGAACAATATTTAGACGGTTATTACATGATAGCGAAGTACATGCAGGCATACGAACCACAAGTACGTGCTATGCCAGGGCCTGAAGAGTGGTCAACTGTTGATGGCTGTGATGAAATTATGCCCCAATTGTGAAAGTTCAACCTGGACGTCCAAGAAAAGTGAGGAGAAGGGCACCCAATGAGCCCACTAACCCATACAAGATAAGTCATAGTGGGGTTTAAGGTCACAATTACAATGGTTGCCATATACCTCTAAACCTTAATCGAAAGAGATGGAACCCAAATAGAAGAAAGACTGCTGAAACTTCTTCAAATATAATTGTAATATGTTTATATTCTTCTATTACAAAATTTAGTGTTAACAAAGTTCTTGCTCATTTCTATGTTTTAGGTACCCCAAAATGAAGATGCATCATCTCAACCATGTGGGTCATCCCAACCTCCTACGCCATCTTAATCTGCTGTGTCATCCCAACCTGTGTAGACCCGTGACAGAAGATGGAGTGGCAAGACAATTATGAAATGATATTTGGTTTTGTTTTATTTTGTTAATGATCTAAACACTTAGGTTTGTTGGTTTGCTTAACAATATATGTATTTTGTTAATGATCTAAACACCTTCTACTAAAGTAAATGTTGGTATTTTGGATAAGCAATATATGCATTATGTTAGTGGAATGAACAGTATTTTGTGAATGTGTTGGAAGTATTATATAGATTTTGTAATGGAGATATCTTGTGTTGTACTGAAAATATTGGATTTGAGACAATATTTTCAATTCATTAAGCAAGTTGTTTGTTTGTGCATATAAGGATATGTTCACCATTGGAGATATTTCTAAGCAAATTGTTTGTTGGCACTGTACTACCTATTGCAAATGTATATTCTATCTTCTTTAAATAACCACATGTAATGAAGATATCTTGTGTTGACATGCCTTCACAAAGATGCAAATTACACAATGATTTCATCAAACAATATGATACTGCTAGAAGGGGTACCAACAAGCACTTCATGATTGAGTTACCAACAAGAACTTCATGAGCTATTCAATTATAAAGTAATTCATTCTATTACATCTTCCACAAAACAGGAGTACCAAAATATACAATGGCAATGATCTAAATTCACAAAATGAGAGTGGTAAATTAACTCTATCAAACATCCAAAAATGCCAATGCAGATAATACAATTACAAATACACTACCATTACATACACTTCCACAACCCTTAACACTGTCAATGCATTGCCTTACACCCCATGAAGCATCCAAAAATGCTAAAGTCGACGATACCATTACAAACACACTACCATTACAAAATGATAAAAACATTACAAGCACTACCATTACGTACACTGTCAATGCATGACCTTACACCCGATCAATCATACTCTCACAAAAGTAATAAACATAACTGCCAAACACACCAACATTTGAGTAAGCTGCCTCTTCCGTGTTCTAAGTTGTACAACCTCTTCCTTCAAGCGCTTCAATTCACTATGCAATGGAGGTAGTAATTCATTTCTCCGAGGACATGTCTCTTTGTCAAATCAATGGAAAAAACGACATTGCCCTGATTTTTAATCGAAAAAAAAATACTAAAAAAAATTATGACAAAAAAGGGTTATACATACAATCACATAGGTTTTACTCTTTAGGGAATATCATCAAACAGTTGGGTTACGGTTAGTTCACCTTGGATGGGTCGTACATGGCACACCCAAAGAAACGCCTCCTAAGATTTGTTGTCGCCCACGAGGTCCTTAATGGAGATCAAATGCTGCATTTGCACGTTGGTGCATCAACACCCACATCATCTCTCACAGACGACATTGAAGAACCCTAAACAGTCAGATTGGGAAACTTTCAGCAAAATAACCCAGTTGAAACTACCCATAAACATAACTTATTGATACTCAACCTTATTTGCCTTCCCTATGGAGAGGTCTTCTATTTCAGCTGCTCTGGCTCCTCCTTCCAGCTTTTTTGCTTTTCACATCATCCTTCCCCAACGTTCAGAAAATGCTTAGGAACATGCACTACAAAAAAAAGGGTTGATTCTAGATGGTTTTTTTCTAGACAGTTTTGAATTAATGTTTTATGGTCGGTTTTATTAAACTGTCTGGAAATTTTCAGATGGTTTCATTTAAACCATCTGGAAATTAATTTCTAGACGGTTTATATTAAAACCGTCTAGAAATACATCTAAATTGCATCAATAAAACCATCTGAACTGCATCGTTTTTTTTTTTTTTTTTTTTTTTTCCCCTTGTTTGCTTCTCTCTCTCTCTCTCTCTCTCTCTCGTTCTAATTCTTCTCTCTCCTGCCAGTGACTGAAGATGAGCGACGGGATCTGGACCATCGGCAGGATTGGGACGACGGGATCTTGTGACTGGAGAGAGTGGGTTTTCGGCCAGATCTGGGGAGTTCGTCGTGGTTTTTTTACCCAAACAGTAAGAAATGTTGAGGTTGATGCTCACTGATTAGCCCGATGCCCTTTTTCTTTTTGATTTTAAGTTGTTGTTTTGATATTTATCTTTGAAATTTACTGTTTACCTTGTTTGGACGGTGCTTGATCTGGGGGTGTTGCTTCTGTGCTTTTGATTTGGGTTTTGATTGTTGGACTTCACGAGGAGCAAGGTGTTAGAGAATGCTTCAAGTCAGGAACTTTGGCTATGCGTTCCATGGTTGGCGGCTGAAGGAACGGTGGCCTTCTGTGGTTCGTTGGAAATAGTGGTAGGGTGGGGGATTTCTGTTTGGGATTTTTTTGTTGCCCAATGATGGTGAATGATAGTGGTTGCCGATTTGGGGGAGGGTGTTTGGATGGGCTTTGTGGCACGATGGGGGTGATGGTTTTGCCCATCATGTCAAGAGCGGCGCGGGCGACGCCATCACGTTACTCCGTTGGCCGTCGATTTCGTCCTCTCCGTTGTCGACCCGGCCAAGCCCGATCTCGTAAACCTTCGGCGGTAAACCCTGATCTCGTGGACCTCTGGTGGCATGGGTTTGCTCAAATTTCAGATCCAAAAAAGCAAATGAAACGAAACAGAAAAAATAAATAAATAAATAAAATTATGGACAATTTGAGCAAACCGTCCAGAATTAATTCTGAATGGTTTTGGCTCAAACCATATGGAATTAATTTCAAACGGTTTGGGCCAATCCGTCCACAACTCGAATTAGCGACAGATTGTCCTGGAGGGTTTAAAACCGTCTAGAAAAAACTGTATGGACTTTTTTCATACTGTTTTTTGCAAATTGTGAACGGTTTGAAATCGTCCAAAATTCCAAAAATTTCTGTAGTGATGTATAAAGTGCCGCCCATTTCCAATAGAGACGATTTAAGGTTGAGGTGTAGAGCCAAAAATGAAACAGCGTCGTTTTTAGGCCGAGTCGTCGATGCTTACGTGGACAAACAGTGACTCAGCCAAATGGAATTTTTAAAATTGGACAGAAAAGTGACGGAAGGACCCTATTTAAAATCGCGAAAAAGTTAAAGAGTCAATGTTGAAAATTAAAAAGTGAGGGATCATTTTCAAATCGCGCTCCAACTTAGGGACTTATTATACATTTACCCCCCCCCCCCCCAAAAAAAAAAAAAGGGTGTCCCATTGTGGAACTAGAACTTCCTTTTACGTAGCTTGATATTCCATTTGTTTTTCTTATATTTTTTATTTCTCAAAATAAGATTATGCCTACTAAAAATTGAATGTTATTGTTTTCATAAATTTGTATTTTATTCTTATTTTCTATGTTAGAATTCATCAAATTGTTTTTTCCTATTTGTTGTGCTTCATATATCAGAATTCATCATATTGTTTACCTAATTTGTTGTGCATCACAATGGGGTGTACATGTGTGTGGATATTAACCGCAACTGCTATCCGCACATGCGGATGCGGGCTGTTAATATCCACGTCCGCATACTCTTTATATATAAAAAATATATATTTTTTTAAATATTTAATATTGAATAAATTCACCAAAATGACGTCGTTTTGAATTAAGTTTAAGTTATGTTTAATACCAAAAAAATACTTAAAACTTTTCACTGGGAGTGAGAAGTGTGTAACTATGTATATGTATGTTCGATTAGAGATTTACTAGCTTTTGAATTATCTTTGATTGTGTTATTTTAGATAGATAGCTATGTTTTGTGTTATTCACTGTTGGTCTTGTTGTGTAGCATGTGTCGTAGATGGTTTGGTTGGTTGTATTGTTTTCTTGTGTAACACTTAAGCAAAAAGACAAAAGTAATGTGAAATCAATATATTTTTAAAACATTAGGGCTTAAAAAATATTAGGGAAAAGTACATTTTAACCCCCTGAATTATCACCATATTTTCATTTACACCTCAAAACTTTTAAAAGTGGCATTTCCCTGAACTACCACTGCATGTTTAATTAGACACTTTGTGTTTTTCTATCCAAAATACCTTTGAAGTTATTAAAAACTTAAAATGGAAATAATAATATAAAAAAATTAAGGGAGCTAATATGAAAAAGGCCACCCTTTTTTGTATTTTTAGTTTTTTCCACCTTTTGTTTAATTTTTTAATAATTTTATTTTTTTCCAAATAGTACTTTTTTAATAACCTCAAGGGCATTTTGGGCAAAAAAAAAGTGTATAATTTGACACACAGTAGTAGCTTAGGCCCAATGTCCATTTTTAAAGTTTGGAGGCATAAATGAAAATGTGGTCATAGCTTAGGGTCCTAAAGTATATTTTCCCAAAAAAATTAAAACCCCAAAACACTAAAAATCAGTTCAAATTATATTCAAATTCGTTTAAAATAGGCTTTAATAGAGACCCAAAGAAAGCCCAAAAGACTAAAATAGGCCCATTACCTAATATGCGGACAACGGATAATAACCGCATTTAATAATCGCAAAAAGCGTGTAGATTCTATTAATAAAAACATGATACAAATTCCGGCCGTTCTAGCCGGAATTTGGCCAGAGAACGGCCGAAATCCGGCAGAAAATGGTGGGATCCAGGTCATTTTGGCCGAAATTTGGTTTGCAAGAATCTGGTCACGGCGGCGGGATTCCGGCAACAGTTGCCGAATTCCGTTTTTCGCCGTTAGTGATTTTTTTCGTACGAGCCAAACGCTAGAAAATATTTTTTAGGAAATCATTTTTTCTGAAAAATGATTTCGTTAAAAATATTTTATGTCAAAAATTATTTTACGTCGAAACAAATAGAGCATTAGGTGAAAATTTCATAAATGAGCAATAAATTCATAAAAATAGTTAAAAGATAATAAAATGATATAATAGAAAGATGACACTGAAAATGAATATGATTTAATTAAGTAAAAAATATAGTATAAAAATTATTTAAATATATAAAAAAGACTTCACTATTTGTTGACCCAAGCTTCAAAATAAACAAAAGTAAATGAAATGTAGGTACAATTATAGGGGGACAGCAATTATTGTGATTGGATATTGCTTTATCATGGACACATAATAAAAGAAGGATCAAAATCCAGACAGTTCAGCAAAAGTGTGTAGTTCTAATCGATCAACCTCAAGAGCCGTGGGATTGACTCGTGGGAGCTAATCTTCATTTAAATCAAGGGCTGAACACCACAAACACTGCATGCACATTTTCAATGATGTTGACTTGGAGTTGCCTAAGTACATCTTAAGCATCTTCTTCCTTATTACTTATTTCTTAACAGCTGTGCGTTTGGAATCTTTTCTGATTGACTTCACGGCTATAGAATTTGAATGAGTAAAAAAATAACAAAGAACAGATAGCTCTTTTTTCTGGACATTCCATGGTTTAGCAGCCAAATTAAGACCTAATAGATTAAAATATAAAGACCAACTTAACCCACCATTTACAGTGACTGGTTTGGAAACATCCAATTAACATTGCAAGGTTGACCATTCTAGCTAGGTTCGTTCTTTTCTTGTTATTAGTTCATTTTTATAATTACTTGCAATTTTTGATACCATTCGTGAATTTTACATTAATTTAATTCGAAATTAATGTATTAGAGTTAAGGGGTCTAACTATGAATAACGTATATACGCGAGGTTGACCATTCTAGCTAGGTTCGTTCTTTTCTTGTTATTAGTTCATTTTTATAATTACTTGCAATTTTTGATACTATTCGTGAATTTTACATTAATTTAATTCGAAATTAATGTGTTAGAGTTAAGGGGTCTAACTATGAATAACGTATATACGCGATATTTAAGGCTGTCAATGTTAAAAATTATTTCATGAAAATTTAAGTTTCCCTCCGATTTGAATATTTCAACTTTCCCTTTATTTTTTCAATTACTTTTTGTTCTATATTAAAAAGTTATGAGTTTTTTGTTTGCTTTATAAGCATATATCTTGCTATTATATTTTGTAGGATTTTGAGTACATATGTGCTAGTTTTGTCACCAAGTGCGAAGCACTAGTTGTCGCACGCACGCGTGTCGCTTAGACGTATCATCGCACACAAGCTTATTGTTTATTTGTGTATTTTTCAGATGTGTATAACTGCTTTTCTAATAGTAATATTTTTGAATACTTAACTGTTTTCTCAACCGCCAGAAACTATATTTTCTAACTGCTTTTTCAACAGTTAGAAACTGTATAAACTGTTATAAACTGTTTCTTTAATTTATATAAAATATATTTTTCCAGCATATTTTGTTAATCTTTTTCCTTTTCTTCTTCTTCTTCTTCTTCTTCTTCTCAGCTGTTACATAATTTATTATTCAGTGTAGTGTTCACAATTTGCAATCTGCACACTACATTCATGCAGTATTGTATCCTGAAGACAGAATTATTGTATTCCCTTTTATAAAACTTATCGTTTAAATGGAAGACAATATTTGTATAAGAGACAAATTAATATTCGCCTTATTGTCTAAAAACTCAGTAATTTTTCATACAGTTTTTATTTTTTGCTTTTTTCAATTTCTGTAATTCACATCTTTATTTCCAAGAATTAATTTTTTACACGACTCGCGAACCCGACACGAAATGAGTGAGTTATGGTTGATGAGTCTGATCCGTTTAATTAAATATGTTAGATTATGGTTAACTTATATAATCTTATACTTATATTTCGATATGACCCGAACCTAACATTCAAATACGAATTATCGTCCGACAACCGGAGAACGTAAAACCACGTACCAATTACTAAATAGTCCCCTATTTGTGGGCAGAAAAAAGCTCCTATTTGTGCATGTATCTCAACGACTCCTTAAGTTGAAGCATTCCCAAAAAGAATGGATTTCTTTTGGTCTACAATTCATGACGTTTTGCCCTGAAAGGTGGTATATAGGGGTGGGCAAATTATTCGCCTACCGCCTACCGACCGCTTACCGAACCGAACCGAACTGCCATCGACCGCCTACCGACTTTAACCGACTAATTTCGGTTCGGTAGTCGGTATAAAATTTTATTCCGAAAGCCGAATCGGCAGCCGAACCGAACCGAACCGCTTTTTAAGCGGCAGTCGAACCGAACCGAACCGCATTTTAAGCGGTAACCGAACCGAACCGAATGCTATTCCGGCCGATTAACCGAACCAACATAAAATGAAACGACGTCGTTTTAGTAAGAACGAAACGTATGATTATTTTTTTTCCTTTAAAAAAATCAAAACGACGTCGTTTCATTACCCATTTTAACCGATTTAACCGACTTAACCGACCGCCTATTAACCGCTTTACCGACTTAACCGACCGCCTATTAACTGCTTAACCGACTTAACCGACCGCTTATTAACCGCTTAACCGACTTAACCGAAATAAATTCACCGACTACATTCCGACAAAAGTCGGTTAACCGACCGAATTAATCGCCTACTGAACCGACGCCCACCCCTAGTGGTATATATGCAACTCCAACGGCTAGGATTAGAGTTCAACGTACGACAAGCAACGACAAGTCGGGATTCATTAAATGATGGTGAGCTGGCGAGCCACGTGTACTGAGAAATTGAATTTGTAACAATAATTAATTAATTAATTGCAATCTAGATAGAGACAAGTGATAATTAGCTTTTCTTACTCCTAAAAGGGGCCCAAAGACCAATCGTGGAAAGAGACATCCAGCCAATCGGCCCAATCCCACCACAATGATATGTCATTTCCATTTTCCAACATGGGATTATGCAAACATGATCATCTATCTATTTCCAAACAAAATAAAAATAAAATAAAACAAAAAAGGTGGCTCATTTATGAACAAAGTTGAGGTATATAATTAAATGTGGCTTGTGAACAAACGTGTTAATTAAAAATTTATTAGTACCTGAAAGAAAAAGAAATTTCAGGACCACTTGAAGAAATTAAACCTTTATTTTTGTTTTTTTAATTTTTTAATTTTTTTTTTAATATAATTACAATACCACTTGATTTATCTGCTTAATGATTGAAGAGATGTACAATCGACAGTCATTATACACAAGATAGAAATTTCTTATAAACTGATTTGTAAGAAATTTATACAAACTAGCATTTAAAAGCTAAATATGTCATTTAAGCTATTAAAAAAGCATTTGAAAAGCACATACAGTTAAAAAAAAATATGTGATTCTCACATGTAAGAGACATATGTCACTATTAAAAGTTGGTTTGTATGAAATTTTTTACAAACCAATTTGTAAGAAATTTCTGTCCGTGCACCACCTAACTTGTAGTGAATCAAATTAGATTCATGACAATGGTAACAATAATTGAAAGTTGTTTTTTTTTTTTTTTTTTTTTTTTTTTTTTGGGGGGGGGATTTAAAAATATAAGGTAAAAAATAAAAATTTAGCCAACTGACCCTTATCAATAATTTTTTTTGGCCACTGGCCCCTGCCGCTTCGTCCCTGAAGGGGGAGGATGAAGAGAAATTTTCAAGGATTAAAGACAGCAATAATTAAGGCTAACAATTTTTTACATGACCCGTTAATTCGACACGAACACAACGTGAAATTAAAAGATTATGAATTGAGAAGTCTGGCCTATTTAATTAAATGGGCCGGATTAGGATTGACTTATATAATCTTATACCCATACTTTGACATGACCCGAACCCGACATAAATATAATGGCAAATAATTTTTGACATGACTTGCGAACCCGACACCAACTCAATACAAAATTAGAGGGTTATGGTTAAGGAGTTTAACCCGTTTAATTAAATGGATCAGATTATAGTTAACATATATAGTCTTATATTCATGCTTCAACATGACTCTCACCCAACACGCGAATACGAATTGCCACCCCTAACTATAATCTAGGTTCCAATAGGAAGATTTTCAAAACCATTAATGTTAAGAGGCCAATTAAAATGCCTCTAAATAATTCAAGCAACTTCAAAACTCAAAAAAAGAAAAAAAAGAAAAAGAAAAGGGTGATGAACAGTTTCTAAATTTTGATTGCAAAGGAGACAATACCAAACCTCCTTAACAAGCCGATTTTGACTTGCGAAACAATACATCAAATTGCGTGTTAAGAATTGCACGCATGGGCAAGTTTGCCTATGTATGAAGCATATTCGCCCTGCAACATCAACATATGGTGCCCCATCCTTTTCATGGGTCCTTGTCGGTCATGAACTAATTTGGCAATTTTCTCACCAAAAAAAAAAAAAAAAAAAAATTCCAGTTCACAGGGAAATTTAATCGAATGGAAAACTTAAGCTAAAAATTCTGCTTAATTCTACCGACACTTTCCAATGAAACTAAATTTCCGTGGGAAGCTAAAAAATTCATTTCTTCACATTTTACATAATATTTTAATGTCGGTTAACGTATTCTTGGTGAATGTTCCTTTTACCTACTGTTTTATTAAAAAAAAATTGAGTTGTACGTTGGATTTTCATTTTCAATTTCGTTTTCTCTTTCATTAATTATAACTGATGATTGGAGCTAAATTACAAAGAGACCTTCCAAATGGTCTAATTAGATAGAGAATTTGAGAATGGAGAGTTTGAGATTGATAGATGTGTGAAAAAAAAGGTAGATTTTGAAGGCCGGCTAGCTTGCCAATAATACGCTTATTGGCTTATATATTAGTATCAAAGTCTTACTGTCAGCCGGATAAAGATTTACAGTAATTATCTATTTGAATTATTAGTGTAATTTAGACAGATAATATATGAGACTTTATATAAAATTCACCCGCTCAACTAAATTTTGAGCTGTTCAGCCACCTATTTGGACAGGTAGATTTTATATGTGATTTCTCGCATTACTTATTCAAATTGCTAGCAAATTGAGTAGATAATTATTATAAATCCCGACCCATGCCGACCACTAAAATATTTGGCAAAGTGCAACCTTGTTTGAGTCAGAATTTGGATGCATAATATTCTTCTCCATGTGCTTCAATTCATAAAAGGGCCAAATGATTGTTTGTTGGGTAAAATAAGACACCCTATAGTCAGGAAAACATTAATTAGCAGATTGGTGGCGTGCATGGAAATCATGAAAGTTGTGGAGATCAATGCATGGCTGCATTGCTCTTAGCCTCTTAGACGCAAATAGCTTTGTTGTAATGATACATATATTAGGCTAGATGTATATATAATTATATTGGTCCTGCCAAGTTTTGGATTTATTATTAATTTCTTCATTAAAGTATGCATTTGGTCAATTTGCCTTTATTGTGTTTATATATTTATTTCCTTCAAACCCATTAACCTTAATATGTTAAATGTTACATGATATATACGTGAGTTGAAATATTTAATAAATTTTTTATTTAATTGAAATAAAAATAAATCTAACAAGAAATTGTCACACACTTTTCTCAAATTTTGGCTCCGTTTGTTATTTTTTTTTTTTCAAAAAAAAAATCTCCCAAAACACCTTAACAAACAAAGTCAAAACTTTTTTTTTTTTTGGTATTAAAATAATATCATTTTCAACTCACGCATATATTACATGGGAAAAGGGTCAATGAAATTGAATATATACAAGAGCTTTATATATTGACAACGAATAAAAAAAAACCAAGTTAATCAAATACAAAATTCAAGACTAAATTGATAATAATCCTAAATGTCGTGAAGAAATAAAAAAAAAAAAAAAAAAATTAAATGAAAACAAGCCTGCCAGCTGTAGATAGAGTTGTGTGCTGAAGCCCGAAAAGATCACCTCAGCAGAATACGCCGACACGTTCCCCACCAACTCCAGATTGCTCCATCATAACCCTTGCTTAGGGTCCCATTGCCTTTCTATTTTTTTTTTTCCTCTTTTAATTGAAAAATCAGAATATTTATACGTCCATTCAAAATTGAAAAAATAATAATAAAATTATTATTACCAGCTCGTGGACCGTGGTTGTCATCTCTCGATTCTCGCAAGACGAAATTGGAAAGTTAATTTTAAAAAGTAAATTTGTTTTGAAGGGCCAAAGTAAAAAAGTAAGACCCTTAGGAATATGAGCTTTTTCTTTTGCTAGAGGGGCTTGCTGCTCCTGCCCTCTAGCTTAACACAATAACAAATAAGTTGTTGGAATAAGTAGTTTATATCATTTATTTATTTATTTATTTATTTTTTTGGGTATAGAAAATAATATGAGAGTACTAATATAGTGATCAGTTGACAAAATATCGGTATAGGGTTTTTTGAGATTTTTCATATCTATTTATACAGAGTTTTGTTATAAATATGTTATGTTATAACTATAAATCATTATTGAATATAACCGTATTTTTGTGGACGTAGACATATTATCGAACGATGTAAATCTGTGTCTTGATTTTCTCTTTCTTTTCATCCCATATTATTCATCATTGTTGTGCATGGTAACAATATAAATCATAAACAATAGCATACGAGGTTAGGAAATGAGTCAAGATTTTTCTCTTTTGTGAAGTTGAATTAATAAAATAATATTATATATATTTTTAGAAAATTTTGACGACTAACTTAGGAATTTATGGGTCTGGATTTAAAAAGACTATAATATAGCTTCGATTTGGACTTAAAAAAAAGTTCATTTAATTGTTTTTTGAGGACCGAGGAGATACTCTTTTTGAGGGCCAATCCATCTAAAATTATTCTTTTTTGGGGCTCCGACGGGGGGCCAGGGAGGAGAAGGGCATGGAGGGCCATGGCCCCTCTCCCCCTGTCTCCGCCAAGGCATATATACCATATACTACCTTTGCCCTAGTTGTCTCCAACCTACACATGTCGTAATACTTTTTCATTTAATTCTAAAATAATTTTTCTTGTTTTTTTGTCAATGAAGACCGCTGTGGATAAATTGGCATTGTGGTGCGAGATCACGAGGATATGTGCATATAGCCAAGGAGTATGACAAGAATGTGGCACCTTGAATTGGCCGCTGCAAAAATCTTAGCAGCTTTCCATGCTACCCCTTTTTTTTTTTCAAGAAAATCGGATTACAAAATATTATTCTAGAAGGTGATGCACTCCAAGTGGTTAAAGGCTTAAAGCAGTGATTTCTATAAATTGTAATTGGAATAGATTTGGATAATTAGTGGAAGATACTCACACGGTTTTAAACTCCCTTTCTAATTGATAGATTTACCATTTTAGTAGAATTGCTAATAATATAACGCATGATTTAGCTAAAATTATCGTTAAACATATCATAGATCAAGTTTTGTTAGAACAATATGCTCTATTTCTTGATCGAGTAATAAAGTATTACATCATTATTAAAAAAAAAAAAATTAGAAGAAGCCAATTTGAAGTGGTATCGTTTAATCTTTAAGTTATTTTCCTCAAGTCCCTCAAATTATGAGGAAATAAATAATGAATTTTTAATATACTAAAGATTTAACAAATCCTTATCACTTATCTCTTCCTTTTGATCAATTTACATAATGTTTTATTTTTCTCTATTTCTTCTCTTCTCCTCTCTTTTTCTAAAGACATATATTGTATGTAAGGGAGAATCTAAGAGTATCGTGTTTTTTTTTTTCATAATTATTGAGATAAATACTATTTTAGCCACTAAAAAATGAAAATAATGGTCAAAGTCCACCCTACCATATAATAAATATTAATGGCCCAGTTCCATTGTCACGTGCCTCGTATTTTAGCCACAGTCCCACAGGAAATTCAATATAACCACTGGCTGGCAAAGCCAAGCAATCTCAAATAACTAAACCTTTTATATTCCAATTGGTCGGTACATTGTCGCCAATCAGAAATATTTCAATACCAACCGCTGAAAACCCTAAAAAACTTTTTTTTTTTAAAAAAAAAATAAAAATAAATTATTCATAATTATTTTTCATAGAAAACAAAATCTCCATTAAATTAATCACCCGGGCATATATTTAACAAAGTTCATTTGGACAAACCAGCACAACAACCACAATAGGTTGCACCGTCTGCATCGAAACACGTAATGCACGGAATATATCCCCCTCCCCGCCCCTTACACGGTTCCCACGTGGGATGACTTTATCCTCCGCCGACAACTCGCCACGTGTACAACAAAGCTCGTTTCTTCCGCACGTGTCTGAGTGTCGGTGACATTGTAAATGGTCCGAAGTGCACCTAGATTTTGGAGGTGCGGTCGTCGACGGTACCGATGCGCGCCACGTGGGCTTCACAGGACTGTGATGTAAGTGATGCTTGCGATTTCTTGCTTTTCCGAATATTTTACCTTTTTTTTTATTTATTTTGATTTTGTTTTGTAGACTTTTTCTTTAGGGACAAAAGCAACTCCTACTTTTTGAGTCGTCTCTTCGAAGCACTTGTCCGCAGAAGATAGGGTAGGAGTAGGCCTTATTAGGCCGGCTTTTGGGTTTTTTTATTTTTTTATTTTTTATTTTTTATTTTATTTTTTTTTGAGGTGGGGTTGGTTACGTGTGTGTAGCATATTGAAAAAGAAGTTGATTTTATGAAAAAGAATATTTGTATTTTTGCTTAGAAAATATGTAAATTTTAATTAGGGAAGCCAAGACCATAATGGACCGTAAGAGATCCGTTCCAAAGAGCATTACGTATGAATTTGGATAACGGTAGATGTGATGTGAAAGGGGGGAATTTTTTAATACTAAATTTGGGTATGAATTTGATAAGGGGAATATATAATGATAATTAAATGCGAAGAAATAAATGATAGACGCTATTTATACTTGTTTGTAATATAATCGATATTTAAGAAATTAATGGTGGAGAAATTGAAATGGGATTTAGGCCTTGTTTAATAACTCTCTCTCTTACGTCTCCTCTTATTTGTATCTCTTTAAAAAAAACATTAACTTCAACACATTCTAAACTTTTTATATCACATCAACAATTTTTTATTATTATTTAAATAAAAAAATTATTATAATATAAAATTTTTTAACCTTTTTATATAAATTATTTCTACTTTATATCACGTCAATCACTTTTTATTTTTATTCAACAAAAATATTTCTCCCATGAAAAAAGGAGAGAGGGGGGCTATTAAACGAACCTCTTAAGCTAGGTAGGTTAACATGACCACAAAAGCGAGAAAGTGGTACACGTGCGAGCCTTTAGGGTTGGCTCAGTTGGGTGATCGCGTTAATCTGCCACGTGTCCACGTAACCTCAATACAATTAACAAGACAATGATTGCTTCCCTTTTATTCCGAAAATATCCTTTACCTGATCACGTGTCAATGAAAGAGAGCCAGTTTCATTAGCTTTTCATTAAATCGGGGAGTACTTTGTACTCTCCTTGAGTTTGGTGAAAGAACCAAGTTTCCTCTTTCGTTTTTTAACCTTTGAACAGAAGCTTTGGCGGCTTCCGTAGCTTCTTACCCCTTTATTTATTTATTTATTTTTCTTATAAACTAATAATTCACAAATAATTAAAGTTATAAATATTTATATATTAAGGTCACAGCAACTCTGTTAGCTGGCCACTCGCTTTAATATTCATTCTCATTTTCCTCTCTTCTTCTTCGAGTTTTCCAGAACAAGAAGAGAGAGAGAGAGAGTTTCACACTTTGAAATTCGGTTCTTTGGATTTTGATTTCACATTGATTTTCCCGGCACGTTCTTGGGAAAATCGCATTTTTCAGTTTCTTCAGATTTTTTTTTTTTTTTTTTTTGGGGCAGGGAAAATCTATAGAGCTAGTTGACTACATTTTTGCTGAAGAGATCTATTGCTTAGCTTTGGCAGGTTCTAGGTTTTTGGGTCGCAACCGGTTCTTTTTGCCGGGCCGTCGATCTTTGTGTGGTTTTCTTGAAGAGTAAGATTGATGGGTTCCATTTTTTCTTGTTTGAGACGCCATTGATTGTGCGAAGAAAAAGAAAAAAAGTTGAAGTTCCTCTCTCTCTTGTGAGACTTGGAATTGTGCTGTTCTCTCTCTCCCCCTCTCTCTCCATGCGTGTTTGTTGCTGGGATTGGAATCGTGTAATGCCGGGGTCAAAGGTTCCTATAACGGGGTCTGACAACCTTTGTCTCAATTGGGTGTCTCTGGTTTTCGACACAGATCGCCAACTATCAAAGTTCACGGAGATCTGAATTAGCTCTTTGAACAATTTTTTGTTTTTTTTGTTTTTTTGTTTTTGCACAAAACAAAAAAAGACCAGGGAGTTAAAGATGATGAGAATGAAGACCAAAACGACAGGGGTGGGACCAATGAATGGGAGCTCAGCTGCTGGTGGTGCCGAGCCAGGAGGAACAGCTGAGTGGGAGCTACGGCCCGGAGGAATGTTGGTTCAGAAGCGAGAAGCCGGCTCCGATCGCAGCTCGGCGCCGGCACCGACAATCAGAGTCAGGGTGAAATATGGGTCAATCTACCACGAAATCAATATCAGTTCTCAAGCTACATTTGGTATATATATATATTCAACTCCCTCAACTCTGTGTTTCATTTAATGGCATTCGTAATTAGTATTGTTGTTGTTATTGTTATTCGGATGGAATTGAATGAAGAAATTAAACACTCAACTCTCTTGCTCTTTCTGTTTCTTTGGTGTCTTATTTAAGAACCTGATTGACATTGGAATTGTAATTGAATTCAAATTATTAATGATAGTTGGTTTTTTTTTTTTCTTTTTTGGTGGTCATAGGAGAATTGAAGAAATTGCTGTCGGGGCCGACAGGGTTGCACCATGAAGATCAAAAACTGATATACAAAGATAAAGAGAGGGATTCGAAAGCGTTCCTCGACACTGCTGGGGTGAAGGACCGGTCAAAGATTGTGCTTGTTGAGGACCCTATTAGCCAAGAAAGACGATACGTTGAGATGAGACGAAATGCGAAAATGGAGAAGGCATCAAAATTCATTTCAGAAATCAGCTTGGAGGTTGATAGGCTTGCTGGCCAGGTATTGTTTATAGATATGAAAGAAGAGTTGTTTCAAGTGTAGTCTATAATTCTTGGAAATTGATGATCTTTGATTGGAATTGGGTAGGTGTCGGCTCTGGAATCGGTCATTAATAAAGGTGGGAAAGTCGCGGAAACAAATGTGCTCACTCTGATTGAGCTGCTGATGAGCCAGTTGCTTAAATTAGATGGAATTATGGCTGATGGAGATGTGAAATTGCAAAGGAAAATGCAGGTATGTTTTAATTTCTATCTACATTTATTTCGCTTTGTAATATAATAGGTTCTTTAAATTCTCATTTTAAGTTTGTGTACACCTTAGAGTTGCATTGATTTCTCCTAATTTTGATGTATCATCTTGAAGGTGAGAAGAGTTCAAAAGTGTGTTGAAACTTTAGATATGTTGAAGATAAAAAACTCCATGCCGAACAGCAATGGAGGTCAAAATCCAATCCAGCATCACCCAAGGCAATCAAACGGGGCAAGAAGTGCGCCGATCCACGAGCAGCAACCGAAGCATTCTAACGGGCATAGACTGACTCCAATTCAAGAGCAGCAACCGAGGCATTCGCTCGGGCATTCGCCAAATAATCAGCAGCTGCAACAACAGCAGCAGCAATCGAGGCATTCGACATCAGGGGTGGTTGTTACAACCAAATGGGAGACGTTTGATTCTGCCCCTGCATTAGCTCCACACCCTTCAACATCCACATCCACCACAGTCCAACCAAAGTTCAATTGGGAATTCTTCGAGTTCGAGTAAGCGACATGCCACGGATTTTGTTTTTGTTTGTGTGGACGTGATTTGGGATTGTCTTTACTTGGTTTGTTGTCCTTACTCCATTCTTTTCTGTATCTAGATTTTGTTGAGCACCCCCTTTAGTCTGTCCTTGGGTTCACCACAAATAAATGGGGTCAGTACCATAGTGATTAGTACAGATTTGTTGTTCTCTTATTCTGTTCTCCTTCACTTTCATTTATCTGTTGTATGGTTCTGTATCCATTTACTTGTAGATTTGTTGTTTGGAAGCTAGGCTGTAAGACTTTCAGATGAAGGAGAGGTGTATTTTTGAATTCTGTATTCCCATTTGGACAATGTTGAGTATCTGTCTCTCTCTCTCTCTCTCTGATTAATTGTTTCGGTTTGATGTCTTTTTCTATATCAAATGGTGGGGTTTCCAAGCCTAAAGAAAAGAAAAGAAAAGAGAACCAAATAGTGGTAGTTGAGAGAAATTATGAGCTTTCATTCCTTGCTTGGGGTTGGGGCTACAAGCTGACAAAAAGAGAGGCATCATCGATGAAGGGGATTTCCAATGATAGGTAGAAAAGCACCAGTAAAGTAGAGGGGGTGAAATGATAACAGTAGGTTAGTTTAACAACTTTGAAGGAATATGATTAGCTTTTTACACATTTCCGAGTTTAGAATGAAATCCTCTTTTCTCCTCAAATACCCACCATACATGATAAATAGCCAGGACCATATTGATGATTATGGATGAGAATATTCGATCTTGCTACCCTTGCCTTTTAGTAATGTAAACATTTTATGCCAGCTAAAGGATAGAGACTGATAATGATATTATTGGCAATAAGCATGTATTTTTACAAGCATCATATTTCACAAATTCAAACTAACAAACGCATCACATGCCTAAACAGTGCATGAGATATTTCTACTAGAAGCCAAACAGTGCCTTAAGATAGATTACTTTGAAAGGATAGTGCAAGAGAAAGCAGAGGCTAAGGTGAGGTGACTGAGATGGTTCCCTTGTTTTTTTTTTTCTTTTGTTCTTTTTCTAATTTAAGATGGTTCCTTTTGTCCGAACAGTGTTGTAGATGTTACTTGTATTAGGATCGTTAAAGTGAAAGAACAAAGGTGGATATAAAATATAATTGCACCAAGTAAGGACACTTTTTATGCTATTAGTCGGCCACTCAACAAAGAGATTCATGCTCACAAGCTAAATTAAGCGACCTAACTAATAAAGATTCTTTGATGTATTAACCAATACAAAAATCAATAAAGATCGGTTATGGAGTTGCAGGGATGCTGCCGCCTAGCTACCGGGCAGCCAATGGTGCATTTCGAGGTGGTGAGAGGACGGGGGAGGAAATTTTCTAGGAATGTCGTGAAAGAGAAAGAAATTTCTTGAAAAAAAATTTCTAAGACATTTCCCGATTCCCCTTTTACTGGTTAAGTCGGTGAAGAACTTTATCCAAGACTGAAGCCAACTCAAATTGGAAGGCCTAGAAGATGTAGTTAAGCCTAATCAATCAAGGAAATGAACAAATTGGAATTTCATTAAGTGGAGTTAAAATCGGATTTGTCAATTTCAGATTGAGCACGTTTCTGTATTTTAATCATAACTTTTAACTCAAGTATCGGAGTGCGATAAAATCAGCGGCATTGGAAATCTAACACAAAAGGAAACAAATATATCTGAAATAGGTTTTTCCTAATTCGGACGTTTACTATGCCAAAATCGTCCCGTAATATATGACCGAAAATCTAGGTGAATTTTTCTGAAATCCTATTCCGACTCGATCAGGGTTTTCTTCGGAGGTCTATTTAAAGGGACTTCCAGGCACAAATTTATTAAGAATTCTACTATGGAATTTTGTGTGCTATGAGAGGGTTTTAGACCTGAATAGAATTATGATGTATCTCTCTTAGAGTTTTTAGTTCAACCATCAATCTTGAACAATTGAAGTTTATTGGAGTTTCAGTTAAGGAAAATCAATAAGAAGAACTCTCCAGAGGTTCTGGGAGAGAAGCAGACAAGTGGGTCACTTGTTATAATTCAAGAGTGTGACGAATGCAAATGTTTTATGAGTATTAACATCTTGCAATTCGCTGTTTCTTCGTATTAATTGATTTACTGGGTTTGGTTGTCCGGGAGTGATTTTTCTCTTTGAGTTTCTACTTCGTAACCAAATATCTGTGTTAACTGCTTTACTACTTTACAGATTTGGTGAATTGTTTGGTTGTGGTTGGTTTGACGCCTATTTATTATTTTCAAATAGTAATAACAATGGATTGATATAATATATAACGTATGATTTTTTTTAATTTGACATTTCTTTTTTTTAGAGAAATGAGAATAGTTTGCCAAACATGACAATGTAGAGAGATTATTTTATTTTATTTTTTCCTAAGGGGGCGAGGTTAATGTCCTAAATCATGTCGAGCTTGCAGGCCAAAAATGGTCTAATAATTTTCCTTCTAGCAAGCCTAAAAATTAGTAAAGCCCAAGAAAAAATACCATCAAGCAAGCTTTATTTTTGACTATTCTGCCGGAGTCCGACTTGACATTTTGGCCGTGGGCGCGGTTCAAAAATTACTTGTGTTAGAAGTAAAGTTGATGTTTTTCGACTTTTCCAACTCAAAGAGTCGTTCAGACTCCAGAGTCGGTGCATAGCCTACCCACTCCTAAGAGCACTAGTAGCAGTTATCCTATATTGGTTCCCTTTTCTATATGTAGAGAAAATTTTATGAAAAACATCAAAAAACCTCCCACAGCAGATACCCTATATTTAGATGAGAGGGTTGGGAATGAATAGTAATTCCCTATGTATACATGTTTACTATTCCTTCCCTATGTATTATTTTAATATAAAAGAAGTATAATTAATTGATATAGGGAAGAGAGAAAAAGTAGGAAAGAGAGACAAAGAATAAAATAAGAGTAAAAAAAATAATATTTAATTGATATAGGGAAATGTAAGGGAATCTATTGTGAGGTATTTTTTTATAGGGAAGTAAAAAGTAGTTTTATTCCCTAAATATAGAGAAAATGGTTGGGAATCTGCTGTTAGTGCTCTAATTGAACTATCTCACTCTTCCCTTAATTGTGCCGCAAAGGCATGCCATGGACAGAGTAGTGCTCAAGCATTATTTATATACTTTTTCTCACTTTTTCATATTTTTTAATAACAATCAACATCAAAACATATATATATATATTTTTTACTTTTTAAATCACATCAATAATTTTTTATTACTATTCAAATAAAAAAATTTACTACAATACAAAATTTTTTCACTTTCCTATGCAAATTCTTTTTACTTTATATCACATCATCACTTTTTACTAATTCTAAAATTAACAACTCATTAATCTAACATTTGCCCAACAATGCCTCATCGATGTGTCTATTGTCGTCGGCTATCGTGGCTACTATGGTAGTCAATTTTCCTTGGAGTGGATGGCTAAATCAAGGCTGTTGGTGTCTGTGTTTGATTGTTGGTTGATGGAATTTCCTAGGTTGTGGTGGTCGCTTACTCATTTCTGTGCTTGTGTTTTCATGCGTGGTCGCCGTCAAAATCATTTTTGCATTCGTCAATTCTGGTTGTACTGTGTGGTTGTCATTAGTGTCGACGGCGATTCTCCAGCCAAATTTGAGAAAACAACGACTGTTTGGTTATAGCATGTAGTTGGCTCTTATCTGGGTTAACGCTATTCCCACCTCTGCCTTAATTTAAGGCCAAATTTCTGGGCCTGATGGAAATCAGTCCCATTCATCGAATCTCTTGGGCCTGAAAAAAAGTAAGCTTGAAAAATAACCCAAATCCGTAGGTAACGCTTACATTAACAAGGTTGGCTTAGGGCCTTTCATCCAAGGTCTACTTAAGGCTTCTTTTGAGATTGCATTGAAAGACTTAAAAAGTATTATTAGTATAAAGAAAAGCTGTGCAAAGGAAAAATAAGTTTGTTTGGTAAAAACTTCAAAAAATACTTCTTGGATTTTTTTGCTCTAAAAAAAAAAAAAAAATGCCAAAATGCATTTTTTTTTTGGGAAAAGCTTGAAAATAAAGAGGGGTTTTTTTTTTTTTTTTTTTTTTTTTTTTTTTTTTCTTTCAAAAACTCTTTTTAACTATAAAAGTTCTATTTTCAAACATAATTCCAAACAGGCCCATGCTTTAATAAGGAATAGGAAATGAAATTAGAGAAGTTCTCTAACAATTGGAGATTAAAAAGAAGACCCCTGATTCACTGAACATATGATTTTTCTATGATTTTAAAAAGCAATTATGGTCAGTGATTATTGGCTAAAACTGCTAACCGCAACCACCTAAGGCGGTTCTTAAATTTTAACAAACACAACCACAACTACTCCGCTTAGGCAGTTAGCGGTTATAATGTTTATAACCGGAGATTTGCAAACCCCTTTTTAATTTGGGCTTTGGGCCAGTTTTTAGGCTGGCTTTATTTTTTATTTTTTAAAAATAATAATAATTTTTGGACATTTTGGGCTGGTTTTTCTAGATACAAATCTCAAACATTAGTACAAAATTAACAAATTTAAATACAAATCCAAAATATCTATAAAAATATATATATATATACAAATTCAAATAACCAAATACAAATCCAAAATCAAATCATTACAAATCCAAATAACCAAAGACAAATTCAAAAAACCAAATAATTACAAATCAAAATACATATCCAAACCAAAACATTACAAATACAAATCAAATCCAAACATTAGTATATTACAACTCGAAAATCAATCCAAAAGCAAAAAATACCAACATATTTAAGAATGGATGTTGATAACTTGATGACAACGGATTTACGGCACAACATGAAGCCAACTCAGCACCCCTACAAATACAAATATGAAGTCAAAGAATATGTAAAATATATGACAAATATATTGTAAATTTGTAAGTAAATTATGATGACAATTCGAAAAACAATAACCTTCATTACTAACAAACTTCTAGATAAAGGATGCTTCAATCCTTGATTGAGCATCATCTACAATAGAAGAAGCTTTAGTTAATTGAAAATTATGTTTCATAAATAATAATTGCACATATGAAAAGTTTCAACAAATTTACAAACATTTACCTTGTTCATCGTAACTTTCCACAAATTCCTCCAATTCCCAAATGTCATTAGGTTATTCCTTATCCAATTTTGTGTGCAAATCAACACCTCAACGGTAAGTGGAGACAATGAATTCTTAAAGGGATCCAATATACGTCCCCTAGTGCTAAAGGTAGACTCAGAGGTAACAGTGGAAATGGGCATAGCTAATACATCACGGGCTATCGTTGCAAGAATAGGATATTTGGCTGCATTAATCTTCTACCAACCTAAAACATTAAAGTCCTTTGTTGTTGCTTCACACACATCCAACAAATACCTATCCACCTCTGACTTATATTCCAAGTCATTCTCTTCCTCAAGGTGTTGGGAGATGAGATAATGAATTTTATCCACTACACTTTTTACATCATCATCAACAACATTAAAGGAAGTATTATCTGCACTTCTTAAATTTGCATCAAATTGAGATATTGCAATCTCTTGAAACCTATTATATTGCTCAATCAAATGATTTATAAGGTCTCTCACCTTTGTCTTTATTTTATCCGCCTATTTGTGGCCCATTTCACATTTTCAACCACCACACCAAAGTCTCAATCTTGTAGTGCGGGTTAATAACAAAAGCAATATATAACATTAAGTTGATCTTATCCATACTCACAAGTACTTCTAATACTAATAGCCATGACACTCAAGATGGGATCACAATTGAGACACCCATCATTGAAGGCATCTTGAATAATACAAAGCTGCATGAAATATAAACTCAAGGTGACATAATTTGGACTAGAAATGATCAATATGGCATCATAATTTTTTTTCAAATACTTCACAAATGCCCTAGCATCTTCCCAGTCAAGAAATCCAGCAGCAACTAAGTGATCCTCCTCCCCCATTAGTTCAAATGCTCTTTCGTACTTGTTAGCAATGTACATCATTAAGTATGTTGAATTCCATCTAGTGGGAATATCTAAGCACACAATTTTCTTACTTTGAATATTTTATCGCTCTATACATCTCTTAAACCTTGCCATCTTCGAAGATGAAGACCTTACATATCTCACTGCATTTCTAACATTACAAATAGAGTCCTCTAACTCTTTCAAGCTAACATTTACTACAATATTCAAAATATGAGCAACACACCGCAAGTGAAGAATCTCGCCTCCGAAAACACTAGAATTCTTATCATTTATCCTCCTTTTCATATGATTAATACCTACATCATTAGACGATGCATTATCAACTGTAATTGTGACGATACTATTAATCCCCCAATCTAGCATTATATTCTCTAACACTCTTCCAATGGTGTCACCTTTATGATTGGGAACTAGGCAAAACTTTAGGATTTTCTTATGCAATATCCAATCACAATCTATAAAATGAGTGGTAACACACATGTAATTCAAATTTTATAGGGATGTCCATGTATCAGTAATGAGGCAAACCCTTTGACCGCTCAACGAAGCCTTCAACTGAAGCTACTCTTCGCCATATAATTTCATACAATCTCTTTGTAGAGTAACCAGACTAGGCACATTTAACCTATGTTCGAATCCATTAACAAATAATTGAACCCCTCAGTCTTTACGTGACTAAAAAAGGAAAATAACATAAGATGAAATACTGAATAAGAAAATGCCTTACACGGTCCGGATCATACTTCACATATTCTATTTAGGGGCTACTAGTGCCTTCTATTGTCTTCTCAAATGACATCTGCAACAAAGTTAGATTTTCGGGGAGTTTTGGTTTTTTGAGTGGAGAGTTTACGCAGTTAAAGGGAAGGTGGGTCATCATGGGTGAAGTGCCTTGTCTATTGCAATAATTGCATATAGCTTTATGGTTTTCCTTGTCAATTGGTTCTACTTTTTTAAAAATACTCCCATACAACAGAATGATTAACATATGATTTTTTGGCTTGTTTATGTTGTGTGGGTATTTGACTATTTATAGAGGAAGGTGTTCTGGGACTGTCTTCATCCATAGAACAGGGGCAGGGCTTCCCACGGGTGTCATACTAGTACCGATTGCACCACTACGAGTGTCCTTCATCTGTTATTAAATAGATGATAAATTATATGGCAAACTTGCAAAGTCACAAGACTCACAACCACACAAATAGTCAAATAGAAGATAAATTCAAATTAATGAAATTATGCACAATGAATAGAATACCCATGAAATCATGCACAATGAACAATTGAACATAATACACATGCATAATGAACAGCATCCTCCCAAATTCAAATGACTAAAACCTGCTGTCTAATGACAAAAAGTTATTGCCCAATGACTGATATCACTAAATAAACAAATCTAAGCAAATCATATGGCTTCAGTGAAAAGGAAAATCATCCATAAACAGATCTAAGCAAATCATAGTTGAAAACACACTTTTAATTTGGACAGCACATCTTTACTTGAATTTCACAGAAATTTTCATCTCAAATCAATGAATATAATAACAACCGCAAACATGAAATTTAATCAAGTTCTCTATTAAAAAAATCAATGCCGCATATATAAGAACACATAAAAATTCAAAAAATTGACTATTTTCAACTATAATTATTTCCTAGCAACCACCAAATAGGTGAAAAAAATTGCACATGGAGAACGAACGCAAACAACAAAAGGAGTTAAATATATATAAGGGTAGGCGGTTAGCGATTACAATGCGGTTATAATTGCCTCGTTTGTACAGGCTTAGATTAGGTTAAAACTTAAAGGAAAAGAACTCCGTACGCATAGTTAACTATAAGATTATATTGAATTAACAAATGGGTAAACTCTGAGAATTATTAGAATATAAATTAAATGATTAAATTTATCTATTCTTATCACCTTAAACTTTTAGAACAAATAGTGATTTAACATGATATTAAAGTAAAGACTTTTTAAGACAAGTAATGATTTAACAAAAACTTATAGCGGTATTTTGCTATGACTCAAGTACAAAAAGACATATTGCAATTAATATATCTTTTAATTTAAGAGTTAGATGTAAGCCTATCTAGTTCCATCTAACATGTTTTCGAGGGATTTTATCTCATGATAGTGTCTTCCTACTAGCTGGGTTCAAATAAAAAATCTTCTGAGAATTCCATGTTTTTCACAAGTGAGAAATCAATTGCCAATTATGAATAGCAGGGCTAGGGCTAAGGCTAATAAAAAGTAAATAACATATATAATTGTTGGAGAAATAATCAGCTCCAAAGACATGTGGGCCTAATGTAGTATAAGGGGTCGAGCCCGTCGGGTTGGCCAGGCCAGATCAGACCTAAGTACAAGACCATTCGTTATCTCCAAAAAGGCGCATATCCCGAGTATATCAAGATAGACTTTTATCCTATCAAATATGGGATAGGGTTCCTAATAGTATGGCATCAGCTAAAGAGGTAGTGTTCTATCTAGTTTGGACTCTACTACCCAATTTGAATTCTATGAAGATAAGATTAAAGACTATGTGATCTAGGACTCAGACCCTTATCAGATTATGCTCCAAGCACTCCAATAGTTTCATAACTGTGAATTGTGAGCCTATAAATAAGACTACTATGCCAGGTATTTTTTTTTTATATGCAGATTCTCTAAGCTCTGAGATTATTGATACTTTCTAGAAAATAAATAGTTTGAACTGACTTAGGCATCGGGGTGGGCGTAGTCGGCACCCTCTACTAGTTGTTTGCTATTTTGCAGATTATGAGGAGAGCGAATACCAAGGAAGGCGATGAATCACAAGGTAACACGTCATCGTACCGGAAACTGTATCAACAGTTTGGCATCGTCTGTGGGAATGACATTGTTCCTTAAAAAAAAAAAAAAAAATCCGCAACGGTGACTTCGCAATCAAATCAAGTTTGAAATCTTAGATCGGAATCTAATCACACCAAATTGGTGCTGACAATATACTAGATCTACACTCAGAGTTACAAGTTCAGTGATTTGCTCGGTGATGATGGATCCGACTTATTTTTGAAACAACAAAAAAGTACAAAATCCACAAAGATCTCAAACAAGAGTTAGATTTGGATCAACCTTGTAGAGAACGGCCCAAAGAGAACCTACGGGTATGTGTTTTAATTTCAAGGAAGAAAAAACAAATCAAAAAGAAAAAAGTGGATATGGTTGAAATTTGAAATTGGCTTTCCGATACAAGCCTATGATGTTTCTGTAGAAAAGAAATGAAAAAAAAGAATTCCTTTGTTACAAGTTGGGGTCTCTTTTATCGCACCAAAGCAAGCCCTTAAAAGGTTTTCTTTCAATACCTTGGTGACGGCTTGCAGAGTTACAAAATTGTCAAGAGCAATAGAAGATTCCTCCTTATCATCTTTGTCATAAGATTAGTTTTTCTTCCAAATACATTGTTGATAGTTGATAGTGTGTACAATTGAAGCGGCAAGTGGACTCAACTCTCAACTTGTTGGTGATCATATTGAAGCGATTTCTATAACACCCCAAAAATTTTAACAATATTTTTGGACCTAAAAGAATAATATATATATATATATATATATATATATATATATATATATATAAGAAGAAGAAGAAGAAAATTTTGTTTCTTTCAATTTATTATACAAAATTATTCTATGGGTTCTCTTTTACTCTTGTTAGTGTAGCCATGATTTATAATGGTCCTTATTTTTGTTTGCTGACCCAATTTGGCTAAGGCCATAAAAGGCCCATGAGATAAAACACTTATTATTCTTTGGCACCCATGTGGCAATAAAATGAGAAGCCTGTTATAAATAAATAATAAAAAAAAGGGGCTGAAAACCATTGACACGTGGTTTTAAATTTTCTGAGTATTCAAAACCTCATATCTCTCTCGCAGACCCCCTTACATGTTGCAGAGAAAGCCTTGCCACTTTTCCATTACAAGGCTAAAAACCATTAACACTTTGCTAAAGCCATCTGACCCCTCTCGCCATATTTCAGTCCAAACAATTACACGTTGAGCTCATGCATCGCCCTTTAAGCCACGATAGCTTCCTTCTTCCCCTATTTAATCACCCTTCTCGCCATGCTTCAAGGCATCGGCAGAAAATCAAATTGTCAGCTCACTTTTCGAAATCTCAACCCAGCAGGTATCCCTTCTTCTCTGTTTTCTTTTGTAAAAGCTTTTGTGATTGTTTTCTGGTGATTCGAAGTATTGTGGTTTTGAGATTTTTCTGAATAAAATCAAATGAGTTGTTGTTGAGTTTGAAGCTTAAATTTTGATGATGGGTTTCAGTTATTTTGACTTTTGGGTACTAAGTTCTTGTAATTGTTATCTTTTATTTATTTATTTTTTCTTCCCTTGTTTTGGTTGGACGCCCCCCCCCCCTTCCCTTGTGTCTCTTTTCGTTCCCCTGTTTTCTTTCTTCTTGTTCTTTTCCTTTTTCTTAGAGAGAGTTGAGATGAGGGAGAGATTGAGAAGCAGAGAAGGGGGGGGGGGGGGGGGGGGAAGACCGGCCGAGAGGTGGACGGTAACGCTGGGCCGACAGACTGTGGCCCCGCGCGGGCGACGCCACCGGAGGGCGTTTTCCGGCTACTTCTGGGTCCTCATAGATTAAGAAATCTGTTCCATGTGAGTATTAATTTAGGGGGAGAATTTTCTAATTTTCGGTGAAGAAGAGGGAGACTATCGGGTATTGAAATTTTTGAAAAATTTCCAGATTGTGTTCATGGTAGAGGAACCGATTGAGATGGAAAATTTTTGAGTTTTGTAGTCTTAATTTGGATTGTTAGGTGATTCGGATTCTAGTAAAATTCTGGGTTCTTATTTGTTTCATATTGGTGATTGTCTATGGGATTTTATTGTGTGAAATCATTGGGTTTGTTTTGTGGTATTTCAGAGAACTTGGTAATTGCTACAACTAACGTGTAAATGCTATTTTGGTTCCAAAATATTCATTTTTCTTTTGATTTAGGATGCTTTCTAGTTTATCCTTAAACATATTATATAGGATATGAGTGGGTATCATTTATTTGATGGGTACTAAAATTTTTGAGTTGTTTGTGTAGAAACTTATTTTTAGAAACCGTAAGGGTGTGGGAAATTTCTGGGTATTTGGTTATGCCAACTGCTATTTTGTTAACTTGTTTATTTTTCCCTTATTGTTTTGCTAAGGGAAATGTCTTTCTAATAAAGAACATGTACAATGTCTTTATTTTCCTGCTAGAATTGTTGTTAATTATCTCTCTGTTGTTTTCATCTGTCCAAGCTATTTGTTTTTCTGCTTTCTTTGATGAATTTGGTTAGTATTCCATTGAAATACACTGGGCTTGTGTGGGCTAAAAATACTGTTTTTTAATTAAGCAAGTTTCGGAGTAGTAACTTGGACTACTAGTTTCATGGGACTGAAGAGATATATTGGGTCCATATATTAATTTAGACCGGATGGTGGTGGTCTTATTGGTCAGGTGTTGTTGCATGGCCGTCCCCACAGTGGCTGTAGTGGATGAGTTAATAATTATGGTTTTAGTCCTAGTATGGTCTGCAATATTGGTTATCAATTGTTTTAGATTATTAGTATACTTTTTATTATTCATTTCCTACGGTTATGGGAGTGATTCCTTTGAATATTCAATTAATTGGGGCCTTTTCTGTTTTCACTTTTATAAAGATAACCTGGTCATGTTTTGAGAATGATAATTATCTATAATAGTATTCTTGCCATAGATGCTCGTTACTATTATGTAAGAAGCCGTTTTTGAGATATTTGCAAATTGTTAATTCTGAATGCTGAAATTTTAAATAGTTATAAGACAGAATTTAATTGTTCCTTTGGATAGTCTCTAAAAAAAATTTTATGGTCCAATCAGGTAGAGAAATTTAAGAGTCTGCTTAGAAAATCCAGGTAAGGGAACACAACTTTAAAATCCCGACGAAATTTTAAATAAAACATTTTTAAAAGGAAAACGTCGGGAATTTTCAAAAGACTCTTTTACTTGAATATTATTTGTTCTACGAAATAATGAATATGTTACCTATGAACCACATGAATGAATGAGAAGACTATGGTATGAATGAAGATGATGATGAGATTATGATTCTCAAAATATATATATGTTACATGTGCACTATATGAACAAGATGATGAAACTATGATTCATTTACATGAATGTATGTTTTATATGCATCACATAAAGTTTAATCCCACGGCACCATAATGATGTGATCTGGATCTTATGGTGATGATGGGTAGCGGGACAATCACACCAAAAGTGTGGGGCTATCGGCCGGGGGGTTCTCACCTAGGGAGCTTCCTAACCCGGCAGCTCTCACCTGTGACGACAGGATGAGTCTATGGGTCCTTCGGGATCGGTCCTATGGACGAGCCTAACGTACACCGCTCATGGTAAAAATGCGGAAGTGGGCCAGTGGTAGATAAAACTTACACATTATAAATGATGATTACATATGCACATTTCTTATTGATATTGATATTTCTATATGTAAACTCTAAAAATTTCAAATTTATAAGCTAAAATTTTATATTGTATCTTATGTTTTGTTGTGTTACTTACTGAGTCGTTGAACTCATCCTTTACTCCTACAATTCTTTTCAGATGGCGCTTCATATCATTGTCCTCATAGTGGGTGTACCCATAGGGGTCGCTACCTATGATGATCCACAGTTCTGGCCCATTGATGCTGATCAATGGGTTTATGTTTGTTTCGATAGCCCGTGATCATAGGGTTTAGTCAGGGATTATTTTTTTGTTTATGTATAGTTAATGACACTACAAGTCCGGGCTACTGTGGAGGTAGAAGTTCCACCCAATTTTTTGTATATGAACAGTGTTTTTTTTTTTTAGATCCCTGACTTATTTGTATTAACTGAAATGTTACTAAAATATATATGAAATTATGAGTATTAATCTACATCTTGTGATTATTGCCCTTTTTCTTTAAATGAATTTGTGGATGATTTTATTTTTCTCAAGTTCACGTATCCCCTTATTTCCCAAAACGGGGGATTGACAGCATGGTATCAGAGCAAAGTCAATCATAAGTTGACTTGCTGAAAACCTAGGGAGCAACATGAAAACCTAGATTTAGGATAGGTTGCATCACTACGCTTATGATTAATTTTTTTTTTAAAAGATAGGAAATTCTAAATCAAGATGCGTTGCAAAGTTATGGCAGATGGAGGAGAAGGATCATCGCAAGGCATGAGGACCGAAGCTACCCCCGATGTGGCCCAAATGTTTCAAGATATGGCTAGGCAGTTCGTCACAGCCATAATCGACTACAGAAACGAGGTACCTCACGACGGGGAGCAAGGTTGCCCATTCAAAAGGTTTGAAAGGCTTAACATCCCTATGTTTGATGGGAAACAAGGTCCTATAGAGTCTGAAAATTGGCTAGTAGACGTTGAAGAAATATTACAGCTGGCAGGATGTATAGAGGAACAGAAGGTACAATATACAGCTTACAGACTATCTGGTGAAGCCAAACGATGGTGGAATGCCAAGAAAGTTCTACTAGTCCAAGAATTAGGAAGTGAAAGGGCAATCTCTTGGGAATGTTTTCAAAAGGAGTTCCTTCAGCATTATTTTCCTAAAATCCTCAGAGACACTAGAGCACGGGAATTTATGGACCTCACCCAAGGGAATATGACAGTTGCTCAGTACACTGCTTGTTTTACTAAGGACAAAAGTTAGATTCGAGGGTGTTCTACCAAGAAGAAAGTATACTCTGAGAAGTTAGATCTGAGGGTGTTCTACCAAGGCGAAAAGATAGATTCGAGGGTGTTCTACCGAGGAGAAAAGTTAGACCCGAGGGTGTTCTACCAAGGACAAAATTTAGATCCAAGGGTGTTCTACCAAGGACAAAAGCTAGACCCGAGGGTGTTCTACTGAAGCGAAAAGTATGTACCAAGATGACACATACCGAGAGTATTATTCCGAGGGTACTATCCCGAGGACCCTATGCCCGAGCTTCTAGTTCCAAATGGCACACTCCGATGACCCTTCCAGATTTGCCATCCTCCGAAGTGCACAGTCACGTGCCGAGGGACCAATTTGAGGAACTCTCCCAAAGAGCCCTATATCGAGTGTCGTGCAAGATAAGAAGCTCCATGTAAGACGGTTCATCTTCATCGAATTCACTAGATAAGTTCATACTCTTATTTTACAAACATGATTTATGTTAAAGTAAGGATTAATGTTGGTTCTTATTTTATCAACAAAATATATATATATATATATATATATATATATATATATATACGCATACACTTGTCGCTTTGCCGAAAAATATATATATTTTGATAAAATAGAACTCTTGTGCTATTGCAATAATTCATGTTTGATAATTCATGATGAAAGCCAAGCCCATAAAGTTTTTATAGGGAGTCAACCCACAAAATTGCCTCTTTATCACAGATCTTTTACCAAAAATTGGATTGTTGTACTAAGCAAAACAAACTCATGTGTTGAGACCCCACTCCTTTCGTGAGTGCAAGGACTACAAAATCATCTCGATGGATGACAAAGAATACATAGTGCCACTGTGCATTATGCTATTTGGCTTTAGTATATGCAGTACTTTGTTAACCCTTTTAGTAGAAAAGATTCGGGGAGACAACCCCTACAACAAATCGTTTAGGGTGACAACCTCAACAAAAAAAAATCAAAGGAAGAACAGACAATTCCCAGTTGCTGGTTGATCTCAGCTAAGAATAAAGTAGCAGTTCGGAACAGAGCAAAAACACTTCTTCATCAAACTTCTCCAAAAAATGATCAACATTCACCCGATTCCCCCCTCGAACGACTTGAAAGAGTTATGGCGGGGATACCTAAGGGAACTGATTGCCCACCTTGAACGACTTAGCCCGCGGTCGCGGACCAATGTTATGGGGGGTAGCTCAGCAAAGATGAAGGGAAATATGAAGACATACCCGACTCCCTTCCTTGAGTGACTCGAAAGAGTTAGGGAAAGGATAACCAGGGGAGAATCCGCCCGACTCCCTTCCTTGAACGACTCGAAAGAGTTATGGAAGGGATACCCAGGGAAGAATCTGCCTGACTCCCCTCCTCGAGCAACTCGGAAGAGTTATGGAAGGGATACTTAGGTAACCTGACTATCCCCCTCGGGGGGGCCTTCGATAAGATAAGGATAATGATAAGGATAATCAAAAACTTCAGGATGATAAAGCTTCAGGAAGGTAAAGCTTCAGGAATGTATAAGGATAAAAACCTCTTTAAAAAATCATTAAGTAAGACTCAACACTTTGATGCAAATAGTTTTTTTTTTTTTTTTTTTTTTTTTTTTTTTTTTTTTTTTTTCTATTATCTGTAAAAATTTTCAACAAACCGATTGTTTGTTCAAAATTTTTAGGGGTAGCTTAAATTTCAAAAGGAAAGCAATTTGACAAAATTTTGAAAGTAAGATTTGTAAGATTAACCGAGAAACCGAGACTTGTCTCGGAAGAAGTTTATCATATTTTACTTAAGCTTACCGATTGTTTGTTTAAGTCAAAAAAAAAAAATTAAAATTTAAGCAAGGATAATCAATTCAGTTCGGAAAATTATGATGATTTCTAACTAACTCTAAAAACAACCTAGAGGAATTTCCATTCCCTAAGTTTTATTTTTTTTTTTTTTTTTTTTGGGGGGGGGGTTAATAGCTCGGAAGTAAAAATCAAGTATAACTGAGAAGATAAAGAAAATGAAGGTCAAAATGTTCGAAGACTTTCATTCATTAACATTGAATTTTTGTTCATTACCAAAAAAAAAAAAAAAAAAAAAAAAAATTACATGAAAAAGTAAAGATACATTTGAAAAAGAAAGTTCAAGTATTTACAGGCAGAAGCCCTGAGGCTCACTCTTGATCCTCTTCGGCTGGAGCTTCATCATCATCCTCGAAAAGGTTCGAAGCATCATCACCCCAACTGGGCACATTAGGCATGAAGCTCTTTCCGAACTCCAAGATCTCTTTTACAACATCGTTCAGGATACCTAGGGGACCTGGCTATCCTCCTAGAACGACTTAGCCCGCGGTTGCGGACTAAAGTTATGGGGGGTAGCCCAGCAAAGATAAAGCTGTTGCAAGAAAAGGTAAAGCTTAGTGACCTGACTACCAACCTTGAACGACTTAGCCTGCGGCCGTGGACTAAGGTTATGGGGAGTAGCTCAGTAAGGTAAAGCTTTAGGAAGATTTAGTAAGGTAAAGCTTCAGGATGACAAAACTTCAGGAAGGTGAAGATTCAGTAAGATAAAGCTTCAGGAATATTCAGTAAGGTAAAGGTTCAGGATGACAAAGCTTCAGGAAGCTTAAGATCCAAGAAGATAAGGCTTCAGGATGACAAAACTTCAGGAATGTAAGATCTAGGAAGATAAAGCTTCAGGATGACAAAACTTCAGGAAAGTAAAAACCAGGAAGATAAAGCTTTAGGAAGGTAAAGATCCAGGAAGATAAAGTTTTAGGAAGATTCAGTAAGGTAAAGTTTCAAGAAGGTAAAGCTTTAGGATGACAAAACTTTAGAAAGGTAAGATCCAGGAAGGTAAAGTTTCAGGATGACAAAGCTTCAGGAAAGTAAAGATCCAGGAATATAAAGTTTCAGGATGACAAAACTTCAGGAAGGTAAAAACCAGGAAGATAAAGCTTCAGGAAGGTAAATATCCAGGAAGATAAAGTTTCAGGAAAAGAGTCAGGAAGATAAAGATTCAGAATGACAAAGCTTCAGGAAGGTAAGATCCATGAGGGTAAAGCTTCAGGATGGCAAAGTTTCAGGAATGTAAAGCTTTAGGATGACAAAGCTCCAGGAAGGTAAAGATCCAGGAAGATAAAGTTTTAGGATGACAAAGCTTTAAGAAGGTAAGATCCAGGAAGATAAAGCTTTAGGATGACAAAACTTCAGGAATGTAAAGATCCAGGAAGATAACGCTTTAGGAAGGTAAAGATCCAGGAAGTTAAAGTTTCAGGAAGATTCAGTAAGGTAAAGTTTCAGGAAGGTAAAGCTTCAGGAAGATAAAGTTTCAGGATGACAAAGCTTCAGGAAGGTAAAGATCCAGGAAGATAAAGCTTCATGAAGATTCAGTAAGGTAAAGCTTCAAGAAGGTAAAGATCTAGGAAGATAAAGTTTCAGGATGACAAAACTTCAGGAAGGTAAAGATCCAGGAAGATAAAGCTTCAGGATGACAAAATTTCAGGAAGGTAAAGATCCAAGAAGATAAAAGCTTCAGGAAGGTATTTTTTATAAGACTACTATGCCAGGTATTTTTTTTTTCACGCAGATTCTCTAAGCTCTGAGATTATTGATACTCTCCAGAAAATAAATAGTTTGAACTGACTTAGGCATCAGAGTGGGCGTAGTCGACACCCCCGACTTGTTGTTTGCTATTTTGCAGATTACGAGAAGAGCGAATAATAAGGAAGGCGACAAATCACAAGGCAACACGTCACTGTACCGGAAACTGTACCGACAATAATGAAGTGGGCTTAAGAAATGACTGTATCCTACCCCCTTTGTTTTTTTATTTTTCTTTCTTTCTTTTGGGTTTTTGTCATGACAAGTTTATTTTCCTTTTCTAATTCTTTTTTGCTTTAACCTTTTCGTAATATATAAAATAGAGCCGAGCATGGCATGGAAATATATCTTGGGTCCTTAATAGTTCCTTATAACTATCAAGGCCATTATCCACATTCCACTTGGGCTTGAAGCCCAATGGGCTTAATCCCAAAGAGCTTGGGCATAGAAATTTTCTACTACGAAAATGGGCGACTCCAGTTAATTCAAACTTCCAACTAGAAAAAAAGCCCTAACATTTACTTATTTTAATTTAATTTGTGGTCAATCTTGGGAATGATTTGTTTTCCATATCATCTGAGCCACACAAAGAAGATTTATATTTTTTTTCGTTAATGATAATTTGAGAGGAACAGATATAAATTAACCAAGTTCAAAACTTTGTGACATTTGAGAAATCTGAGGGTTGTATGTAGAATGTGTCAATATCATGCGGCCCATTTACTACAATTTATATTAAGGAAAAGCATAAAAAGTAGGGATAACATCACTTAAAGGTATTGAACTTTTATTATTTTTAAAAGAAGATACATGAACTTCAAAACGTCTTAATTTAGGGTATTCATTATACGGAAAGTCTCATTTAGGGGTCCTCTGTTAAAAATTTTCGTTAAATCCTATCAAAATTTCAAAAATACCACTGTGTTTATTTTTTTTAAAAAAAAAATTATAAAAATTTTCAAAGATTCAAGCATGAGTATTTTTGCAAATTCTGTTAAATTCTAACAAACACCCGAATCCTATGATTTTTTTTTTTTATTTTTATTTTTAAAAAAAGGGGTATTTTAGGAATTTTGATAGGATTTAACAGAAAATTCTAACGGAAAACCTCTAATTGATATTTTTTAAAAAATGAATACCCTAAATTGAAATGTTTTGAAGTTCATAAATCTTTTTTTAACAAAGAGTAAAAGCTTGGCATCCTTAAATGAAATTCTCCCTTACGAGTATAATGTAATTTCTAATCTCAAAAGTGATGTTTTTATACCTATTTTCTTATTCAAAGGAGTGAAAAGGATATATATATATATATATATATTTTAAGTGTGGAAGTAACATTTACCAAAATAGATAAATATTTAACTGTCTTTTATTTCTTTTCGTAAGCGTGTATAGTCTTTAACACATGATTTGAAAGAAAAGTTAGGATTGCATTTTTCTAATTTCTAAACGGATAAAAAATAATGAACAAAGTAAGATAAATAATGCCACTTTTAAAAGAAAAAACAAAACAAAAAAAAAAAGTAAGATAAATAATCGTTGAAAAAGATAATAGAAGATAAGCATAAATTTTGGTGCGTCAAAATAGAATAGCAAATTGTAGGTAGGTCTGAGCGCAAAAACTTTTATCGTCAACTTTACTCTAATTTATTTACCCTATTTTTTATTTTATTTATAAAAAAAAAAAAAACTATTTTTTTTTCGAAGATGGAAATCAAACGTTGTGAGTAGTAAGCAGTGACGTGTTTATGTTGCAAACGTGGTCGAGGTTTCTAATTTGGGATCCGAAATCGTTTAATTTTAGATAATTTAAAAAATTACGTTAATTTTAGAAAAAAAAAATACTTCCGGAAATCATCCGAGCATGCGCATGAAGGAGTTTATCGAAAAGGCCGGTTTGACCCGAAGACCAATTGACTCCGTTCCCAATCTCAATGCAATTTAACTCTTATATGATTTTCTTCTTGCGAGCCCGAGTAAAAACATATTATATATAGTAAACTGGAATAATTAATTACCTATATTAATCTACCAATCTCACTACAATCAAACTCTAATCATCTTTTTGTTTGATATAAAACGAGATTAAAGAAAAAAATAAAAATAAAGAATAGAAACTGAGACTTTGTCTTTCCAAAAAAATAAAGAAAAAGAAAAAAAAGAAACCGAGACTTTGTCCTATTTAGGGTGATGGTTTAAGAAATTTTTTAAAGTGGTTAGGCATGCACTAGGGCATGAGTTCGAATCCTGCAATGAAAATCTTCATGTATAATATTTAATGTAAACTACTTTGGTTCTCATCTATGCTCTGGTGAAGCTGCATCAAGCTATGATTCAAGTCAGATTTGAGGGAGTGCTTACAGTTTTCATCGTTTAACCTCTTTCTGTGTGGCTCTCAACGGGTAGATACTACTATAATCGTTTATCTTTGCTTAGGGTCCGTTTGGGTTTGTAATTTAAAAAAGTACGATTTAAAAACACAGTTAAACGTTTGGCAAAATCGCAATTTAGCATTTAAAATTGCAAATTAGCCTTTAAAATTTTGCATTCTTAAAAAAACATCATCTTACTTGCAATGTAAAAAAAAGATTTTCTGTATTTTTAAATCGCAATTTTTTAAAAATACAGTTTCCAAACTATATATATTTTGCGATTAGGTTTATAATCGCTATTATTGTCTACGAAATCACAATTCCAAACGCACCCTTAGTGAAATCGCTATTATTTTTTTTTTGGTTTTGTATTCGATCTCAATTTGGAATACAAAAAGATAAAAGCAAGTTGGGCGGATCTTTTTTAGCAAAAGGGAAGAAAATAGAGGGCTTGTGATAAACGCAACCTGAAGGACGACCAAGTTGACACGGAATCGTGTCCCATGGCTGGTAAAGCAGTTGAGTTGTCTCACGAATACATGACGAGATCTCGGAACCGCTTCGGTTCGGAGCCCGAGCCAACCACGCCAATCCGTACGTTTGGCTGTCTCCGTAGGAGGGTACCACTCGCTCTGTTGTTGCCATTATTCCTGTAACAAATATTGAACGTCACTATCCTCATTTCTCTCTCTCTCGTCCTGCTTTTCAAACTCACCCATTTCGCTCATATATCCTTTCGGTATATTATTATTGCTTTGCGCCTGCGAATCTATAGTGCTTGCTTATGAGGATAAAGATGATAGACCATCTTGTAACCATCCATTAAACTATATTGATAATGCCCCCATGTTTTCCAACTTTATTTATATTAAAGTTTGAAATAATCTTGTCTAAATTCTATGTATCTTATTTATTTATTTATTTATATATATCTTATTTATTTCTTTTCAAACCAAACACTTAATTACACAAAATCTCATCAATGACTCGATCAACATGTGTCTTTATAATTGTTGAGAATTGGGCCGACTAAGCCTTCAAGCTCACCGCGACAGTTCTAAGACAATGGCCCAATGGTAAGAAGGGTCCATAAGGCTCAAGTTGAGTCTAAACTCTTCACCTCTCTCTCTCTCTCTCTCCCTCTCAAAATTTTAGGAATACTCTCTTTACCTCATGATTAAAAGTCTCATACGAAAGGACTTTAATAAAGTCCCGGATATTCAAGGATAAAGATAAACCTAGCACCGACATTCTAATGCCGAGAATCACGGGATCAACCTAATCACAAATTCAAACATCCTCCTATAAAAAAGGAGGACGAAGTCTAGGCAAAGAGGGTTATGAATTCTCTTTAGAAAATGCTAAACTTTACAGTTAATTATTTTCTTCTTAAGAGAAAACAGACTAATGACTTAAGTTTCGGTGCTATCCTCAGTCGGAACATCCCAGACGAGCTCTTGTGATTCTTGTTATTTTGCAAGTGTTCAACCTCATACCTTGAGTGCTTCCCCCCCACCCAACCCAAAACTATTTAAAAATAATAGACCAAAACAAATCCTTCTAATGCGTGTTCCTTCTCCAATCGCCTTATCTAGACAGTTGAGAGAGACATTTAATTTCCTCCTTACACACATAGATCTTGCCAAGTGAAATTCAGAGTAATATTACTCAATTTTCTTGACGATTAGACCTTAATTGGGATATGCTTAATTAATTAACTCACTATCAGCTAGGATTTCTTACATTTTTTTTTTTTAATTGTAAATTCTCAAATTAAGTTAATTTAGGTCGTTTCATGCATCAAACTGCATGAAAAATGCTACATATTAAAAATGTGACATGTTAACAATAAGAATTGAATATATTTTTATCAAGCTCTTAAAAAGTTTTAAGCAAAAAACTATCTTTTGGTTTATTAAAGAAAAAACGTCTCTTTAAAAATAAATAAAAAGCCTTTTGATTTTTTTTTTTTTTTGTCGTCGTCTAGTAACATGTCATATCTTTAATAATATGTAGTATTTTTCACGTCGTTTGATATATATATATAAAAAAAAAAGGCTTAGATTTACATAATTTGAAAATCTAATATTCCTAATTAATCCAAGTACTCATGGGATTGCTTACTTGTGGGCCGGCTTCAAAGCATGAATTAAATTCTATTTGAAAATGATTGAAATGTATATATAGTTTGGCATGCTTGTAAAACTCTTCGTGATCATCATCATTCACTAGGAGGACTGCCCATTAATATGAGGGGATTAAGTCAAAAACCTCGGCAAGTTGAATCCTATAGTTTTCAGTTCATGACCCCTTTTCACCAGACCTAACTATCCCTCCGCATGCTTGCTTAATTTGATAAGTCAAATTCCTCGGCAAGTTGAATCCTATAGTTTTGGGGATGATCCTTCTTGTACTTGTTCATATATCGTAAGGTGGTCCTGATCATCCTCCTCGTTCTTTGAATAAAATCAGATAATTCATATTGAACACGTACCCTTAACCTATACTCTTCACTTTTTAAAACTTAGCTTACATGAGAAGTATTAGCATAAGAAAAACTCTAGTTAATTAATTCATGTTCAATAACTAGGGTTTCACTAGTCTACATTAATTATTCGTTTGAAAGGGTTATGGGTCTTGTAAAAAACTAATTAATTAACTTCTATGATTACTATAGCTATAAAAATGTATTTTAGGGTTTAGGGTTTTAATAAATTGGATAGATAAGATTGAAAACACCCTTAACTTATACTCTTCACTTTTTAAAACCTTGTAACCGAAGTATGAGCATAAGAAAAACTAACTTAATTTGATAGGGTTAGGGTTATGATCGATTCTTGTGAAAACTAACTTCCATGTTTTGTTTTTTGTTTTGAATGAATGAATTTCTATTAACAACAAACAAATAATAAAACTAGATATTTCTATCAACACGTTGGAACCCAGAGTAATGTTAGATAAAAAGATGGTTTATAACATTATTTTAGAACTCCTGGCCTGATGCTAAACAGATCGAATAACCTTCAAGCATATAATCATCGAACTCTCGATACAACACGTACGTCTCTCTCTACAAGCAAATTAAATCAAATTAATCGATTACAAAAACGTAACACACTCGATCACTAGTGCTAAACAAAACATGCACTACCTACAAATAACGGACACCAAATTCTCTAAACAAACTAACTTGTATATGGTTATCATTGTAAGCTTAACGGGGAAATCTTTCCTATTACTTTGCCAATAAATATTAGTCCAATTAGGCAAAATCTTTAATTAATTCGTAATATTCTTTTGGCATGTAAAACTTTGTGTCGAGAATATATTCACATTTGCTTTTTAATAATAGTCTTTGAAACGACCTGCCCTTTTTGTATTTTAGTGTAACTTTTACTTTTGAATCTTCGGTGAGCTTTCGGTAATTGAGAGTCTTCATGGTACGGCTTTAACCAGACATACATACATATATATATATAACGTCGGCGCGTGACATTGGAAGCTTCTGTAGTGAAATTGGGTGGGTGAGTCGCATCAGATTCGGTCATATTTGTGGGCTTTTCTTTTTCCTTAGGGGGGGGGACCCACAAGAGTCTTGATGCTCAGAAAAATGGATGCGTGTCACCTCCTAATCGAATACGCTCTATGCCCGCGTGTCATTTCGCCGTTCACTGCGTAGTGATGACGCAGATACATAAGGTGTAGACGACCGTGTGGTACACCTTTTTTCTAAAAAAATATTCTTCCACTTGTTGACTTTTTTTTATTTGCTTTTTTTTATTATTATTTTTTACAAAAATAATTTATTATTATTATTATTTTTATCTTGGTTTTTATTGACAAATACAAATTAAGGACTAGTTGTATTTTTATTTTAAAAAGTGTGATTTAAAATAACAATTTAAAAATGTACGATTTAAAAAAATGTGATTTTTAAAAACACTGTTAAGTATTTAGTAAAATCGTAATTTAACATTAAAAATTGTGTATTTTTTAAAAAAGTATTTCATTACTTACTATTTGAAAACATAAATCGTAATGCAATCTCAAACGGTTCTTTTTTTTTTTTTGGCAATTCAACCTAAAATTGCACTTTTTATCTACGAAATTTCAATACCAAACAAACCCTTAATTCAATTTGGTTAAAATGAAGTGCTTTGTGATAAAAGATCTCTTTTATGTGAGATTTCTTGGATATATATATATATAAGAAATAATTTTTATTTTATTGTGATAAAGAAAGCACAATTTTTTTTTTTTAATTTTTTTTTGAAGAAAATATTGAATTCATTTATAACATGAAAAAGTTAAGAGTTGCAAAGAACTTTAAACAATCAGAGATAAAGGCTCAAAAGACTCTGATAAAACAATAGAGCTAATACAATTAGGTATACACCCCAACCATATACGATCATTGATCCGGTTAACTCATTCTTTTGCCAGTAAGTGTGCTGCATTGTTTGCTCCCCGTGGAGTATAGCCCACTAACCATTGTTGAAAACCCTGAAAAAGATCCTGTATGTCTATGATGAGATTCTCATACAAACTTCAACTAAAACCAGATCTATGTATTGCATTTATCACGATCAAAGAGTCCCTTTCCAGTATCAAATTTGTGAGGCCACGATAAAGAAAGCACCATTGTTCTCTGGCATGTGCTATGGGTAGACTTTTATTCCGAATTTATTCCTTCTTTTATTTTACAACTAAGCGTTGACATTTTGGCTGATACTTAATTGTTTTTTTTTTTTTTTTTTTGGGTTGTACATGAGTTAAGTTTTAAAGTTTTAGAATGTTCACTTTCCTTTCTAGCAAATCGTTTTGTTCCACTTAGGTATAAATTTATTGTTAATTTTTTGGGTATAAACTTTTAGTCAACTTTCTGAGAATAATAATTAAGGAATATATATATATATATTCAGAAATATTAAATATTACTTATAATATTTCACATTTGCGTTTGTCTTCTCCCTCCACTAAATCTGCAATAAATATTTAAGGGATATTCAATATTTCCTGATTTACATGGAGTGCATGATGTACGTGTATTGACATAGACCCCACTACATTGTGCCTTGGTGTTGTGCCATTGTTGTGTAGTATGAGTGTAATGATCACTCTCCTTTTTCTTTTTCATAAAATTGTTCATATGTACATGGGGATAAGAATACTCAAATTCTTTTTATTTAGTGTAACAATAAGAATATAATTTTTTTTTATATTTTTATAAAATATAAAAAGATAATTTCACCATCGCTTCTGCACCAAATGAAGAGGATCCAAATTCATGTACATGGAGTGTGCAATGTGTGTGCCAAATCCTGAACTATATATTTTTAAATCATTTTTCTTTTTCGTTTTCCTTTTTTATTGTAATTCTTTAACTTTTTATATATTTCTCCTTTTTATTTATGTTTCTATTTATTAATTGCCCTCGCCTTATATTTCGAATGTAGTTGTGCTTATTAGCAACAAGTTTTTATTCAGTTACTTACAAAGGATAGGTACCTCGATCTGTACAGGTTCCCTAGGATGAAATTGAAAATGGGATATATTTTAGATTTCAATATTTAGCCGACTTTTTTTTTTTTAATTAAACTCACTCCAAACGAAAAAAAATTGACCAAGTATAAAAAGATTGCACAAGGTGTTCAACTTTTTATTTGAAGATTTACTTTTCCCTATTTTATTTTAGGTTAAATTTTAAGTTGAATTTATATTTTCAGACTTATATTTTTCTTGCACCTTTTTGTTTTGTTTTTTTTTTTTTTTGTTTTTCTCAAAATAAACTTTTAATTCCATCTGAGGTGAAATGTTGATGTATTTCTGCAGCAATAAACTTTGGGCATTATTTCTATATTCTGTTGATATATGAAATAGCAGCATATATTTCTGTATTTGGTATGCTCGATCCACAAATTTTCATCAAAAATTAAATTGGATTTAATGAAGTACTAACATTTGTCATGACGTCTGCTATGAAAATTATCCACTCAGAAAGGCTGTGGGCTACCAGGCCCATAATCAGCCCACAATTAAAGCCCTAAATGATATTAGGTCAAGTCACTGGGTTAATTTGTTGCTATCTTTAAGCATATAAATACATATTTATAATAGGTATAACCCTAAACTCAATAATCTCAAGCACACCGTCTTTTTGAAATCACAATCGATATTTTCTGACTTAAGCATCGGAGGGAGATTGTCGGCAACCTCTGACGCAGTGTTTATTGTTTTGCAGATCATAAAGAACAAAGGCAAATCATTAGTCACCATGTTGAAAACTGTATTAATAACGTCTCTCTCTCAAGCCGACCTTAGACTTCATCTCTCATAAAACAGATCTGAGAGGAGGAGGGAGCAGATCTGCTCCCTCCTCTCTTCCTTTCCCTTTCTACTCCCCGCTTCTACCTTCCCCATTCCATTATGGTTTTTTTTTTTTTCCTCTTGTTTGTAGGTATTCTTTGACCAAATCAGCAATTTTGGCATTTCCGCTATGCATCCGTCCATCTATTTCCGTGCTGTGTTGTTCATCTCCTCTTTGCCCGTTGCTGTTGCTTGCTATTTGTATTTTTGTTTTAAATAAGAGTTTTCTTCTCTTTAAATCTGCCTTCATGGACGATCTATAGATGAAGATTAGTCAGATGTGAGGGGTTATCTCTCATGGCCTGGATAGTTCGGTGTAAGGGGTTATCTCTCACTGCCGGTTTAAATAAATTTTTCTCAGATATTAGGCTACCATTGTTTTAGATCTAGTCTGCTCAAAACAAATCTGCTCTTTAACTATTTTTTTTACATGGGTTAGCGGAAGATGAAAGTCATAGTTAGCACTTTATTGTAAGAATTTTGTTTGTATTTATAACTATGTAACTTCATAGCATGTGTCTATGATTTTGCAGAAGTTTATACTTTGTGATGTAAAAGCTTTACGCTTATAATATTTGATTAATGAAATACTTAAATTTTTTGTTAAACACACACAAAAAAAAAAAAAAAAAAAAAAAACATTTGTCATGATGTACATGGGGTACGTGTTGACCTTAAACTAATTCCCCTTTTCTTTTTGTTGTTTGTGTTGGCCTTTTAATTGTCGAACATATATATATATATATTAATATATAAAAGTTTATTAACAAACTATTTTTAGTTTCAGTTGCGTTTGAAATATAAAGTTGTCACTTGGAAGCAATCCAATAGCTAAGGGTGCGTTTAAAATTGCAATTTTATAGTCAATAAGTGTGATTTTAAATCAAATTGCAGAATATAAATCATTTGGAAACTGCGTTTTTAAAAATTGCGATTTGAAAATGCAGAAAATCTGCTTTTTCAAATAGCAAGTAAGATGATGTTTTTTTGAAAACGTAGAATTTTAAAGGCTAATTTGCGATTTTAAACGCTATACTGTGATTTTGCCAAACGCTTAACTGCGTTTTTAAAAATAACTTTTTTCAAATCGCATATTTTAAAATCGTAATTTTAAATTGCACCTTTTAAAATCGTAAATTCAAACCGACCCTAATGGTTTGGCAATAAAATAGTAACTGTTAGGAAGCTAATGACTCAGAGTATGTCATATGTTTCTCTACTAGAAAAATAATAATAATAAATAAATTCTTATTTTTGTCTACTAAAAAGATGTTGACAAGTACATGACTGGTGCAAAGTGTTAGACAATTTTCTAAGCGGATTATTTATTATTATTATTATTCTTTAGTGTTGACAATGTTATAAGCAGATTTTGTTTTTTTAATTATTATTTAGTGTTGACTTTTTATTTTATTTTATTTCCACAAATTTGCCTTTATAAGTTTTCTTGAGACAAACTTTTTAATTCCACTTGCTTTTGAAATTATCTCTTATTTGAAAACAACTTTGATGATTCTGGGATAAAGGGTTGGCACTTAAGATCCTTTCTCCTCGACATGATAATAAACATGGAGTATCGTATACTCCTTTTTTTTTTTGGAAAGTGTTCAGAATTCTATTCTGACAATTTATTTATTTATTATTATTATTATTATTTTTTACAATATTTCTTTCATTTCCTTTTGTGAAAAGTGATGATACTTTAATTCTAATCCTAAGAAATAATAATGGACAAAAATTTCTTACAAACCGATTGGTAAGAAATTTCATATAACCCACATATAAAATTGACGTGTATCATTCGACATGTGAGAAGCGCATATTATTTTAATAGAATGTGCTTCTGACATGCTATTTTAATAGCATTAATAAACATGTTTAAAGGACACATGTCAATTTTATATGTGGGTTTTATGAAATTTTCTACAAACTGATTTGTTGAAAATTTATGTCCAATAACAATTATCGACATGAAATCATATATATCTTATAGAATGGAAATTATTAATTCGAATCTTAATATATATTTCTTTACCCCTGCAATTAGATTTACTATGAGTAATGCTATATTTTGTATACTATATTGTTATCTCATAACTATTCTACAATGTTGATGCGGTAGTCACAATAAAGTATTGATTTATTTTTTATTTTTTATTTTTATTTTTTTTAATAATGACTGATCGAAGAGTTCGTTCGTCGTGCGTTTCTCATTGCCAACTCTATCGCCTTGGAGTAGGAGTGTGCAAGCGTATGCGGTTATTTGTAATATCCATAGTTGCATCCACAAAGGTGTATATATGACCCACCTTGGTTTTTAATTTTTTTTATTAAGTGAAATATATGAGTAATTATAGACGTCATACCTATGTCTTTATTGTGTCATTCTAATAATAAAATGACTTTTAAAATCATAATTTGATCAAATTTCAATAATGATCAATTACAAGTCCAATGGTGATTTTAAAAGTTACATCATTATTAGAGAGACACAAGAAGGACATGGGTATAACTTCTAAAATTACTCTAAATATGTATGTGTTTTAAGCTTGGCCCCTATTAAAAATAACTTTGACCCTTCATTTACACTTTGTCCTCTCCAGATTGAAAATCCTTATTCTGTCTTTAATGTTAGGAAGTGATCAATCAGTCCTAGGGGATTATATAGTGCCAACTTTTCATACTGTTGGTACAGTTTCCGGTATGGTGACGTGTCGCCTGGTGATTCGCTGCTGGGTTCTGATCTACTACCTCAATCCTGCGAAAAGAACAAACAGCTCGTCGGGGGTGCCGACTACGCCCACTCCGATGCCTAAGTCAGTTTAAATCAATTTTCTGCAGACTATTTTCATTCTTAATCTCAAGAGCTTAGAGAATCCGTGATTTCATACCTGGTGCGGCTGTCGTATTTATAGGCTGGACTTGCAGTCTTACCAGATTTGCAATCTTACCAGAATTCTTGACACCTAGTTGGATTAGGAGTTGGAGTCCTAGCTTAGTTGAACTTTAACCATATCCTCAGGGTATTCGAATGGGATTGTAGAGTCCGAAGTTGATTGCGTTTGTACCTCTTTAAACTTGATTCTGTATCAATAACTATCTTATCCCATTAATTATGGAATTGTGGTTTATCCCTGATCTTCTAGGATTCTATCCTCATCGCATTCTAAGACAACTGCGGCACACTTCAGCCAACCTCCGAGGTGATGATACCCGAGATATGTTCGCTCCGACTTGGAGATCTCGGGGTATCGCCGCACCATAACAGGGTTGTGTAAGGCCGAGATGTTGTCGCGCTGAATCGATATTACACCGAGGCGTTATTACCCCGAGGCGCTATTACCTCGAAGCGTTATTACTCCGAGACACAAAGACCCGAGATATGTTTGCTCCGTTCAGACTAGGAGATCCCGGGATATATCGTAGCCTAGAATGTGAAGACCGAGACGTCGTTATACCTCCGAGATGTCTTTATATGTCCGAGACGTCTTTATACCTAGACGATCTTTCTTTGCTGGGCGGAACAAATGTCCGAGACATAATTCCGAGATGTCTTTGAATCCACGTGTCTCTAGGGTTGATTTTATCCCTAACACATACGAATGTAATGAGTCTAAAAAAGGCCAAGAACCCTAGGGGTGGTAATTTGCTTGATCACTCAGCCACGTAGAGAGAGAAAGTGAAAGGAGAGAGAGAGAGAGAGAGAGAGAGAGAGAGAGAGAGAGAGAGAGAGAGAGAGAGAGAGAGAGAGAGAGAGAGAGAGAGAGAGAGAGAGAGAGAGAGGATCCTTCTAGGGTTTCTTGGAGAAGAAAGTCCACACCTCTTTTAGGTTTAATCCAAAACCATAACCTTTCACTTTCTATTCATTAAGTTAGCTTTTGTTTAATGTGTTGTTTGGAAAAACTTAACAAAACTCTTTGAACTTTCATGCATTTTGAAATTACCCCCAAAAGTTTAAAACTCTCAATTTAGGCTATCAAACTTTTCATTTTTCATAATGTCTCCCCTTCGTTAGGGTTTGGCGTTAAATCAGACGGAAATGGAGGGGAAATGACCTTTATATCCCTGAAAATAACATTCCAAATTTACCATTAATTACAAATTACAAATTAAAAAATTTTAATTTTTTTTTTATTATTTTTTTAAAAAAAGACCCAAATGCGCAGAAAAATTGGAGATGAATAGTTGAAAATTAGTGAGTGATGCACATAAACAATAAACCTATCTAAGAACTAGACAGTATCACATCTCTATTTTATCTTTATGAATAAGAAACTCAAATAGTATTCTCTAATCTCAGTGATGACCATGAGTAATGCATCAAATTTAAACTGAGTGAAATGCAAAATCATGAACAGTAAAACACATGATATGCATAATTGAACATTTTTCAAAAAAAAAAAAAAAAATGAAATTCTCCCCCTCAGTGTATTATCAAATATCTAGATACTCCCCGGCAGTCCCCGCTTTTTGGTATAAATGGAAAAGCAATGCGAAAAAAAAAATAAAAAAACATATGCAAGTTCTCCCACTCAGGAAAATAACCATTTAACATGATAACACACAATAAAAGGACATCAATAAAAAATGTGTTAAGAAATGAATACCCAACATGCTCAAAATGTGCAAAGCATGCCTGAGTTTCAAAAGATGAATGGATTAAAATTCTCCAAAGCAAAGCAATATGTTACACTCAATCCATGCATGTGTGTGAAAAGCAATTTTACTGAACAAGCTTAAGACCTTATTTGGTGAGAAGAAAGGCTTAAGAAGTAGAAACTTTTAAAAACCTCATGAGGAGAGTAGACACGTACATCAATTCAAAAGTCAAACCTTATCATATACAATGCCCCTGCAACTATTCAAAAGTTAGACACAAACTTTAATATTGTTCGTTAGTGAAAGTCTATTTCCGCAATGATTTGGTCACTGACTATTTTTATAGGGACATGTTAAGTAAATAACTTTACTTAATATTTTCGTTTAAGAAAGTTCCTTTAATATTGGTACTTAAGTCAAACGGAGAGAGTGCAAGAGTTTTAGGTTTTAGGTTCAAGTAGCGAGTTGATCAATTTAATTGAAAAGCTAATCAACCTTTCTCACATGGTTGCTTGACAAACACTCACCCATACAATTAAACTCAACTCAGATAAATACTTGAAAGTACACAAGAGATTAGTATAGGTGAAGTGTACTACAAAAGCTAATGTTTAGGCAAATAAATTAGTCCATTAAAATGATAATGAACTCGTGCATAATAAGCACATTCTAAGATATAACTGTGGGTTGAGTTCAAGAAATCTACATGAGAAATTAGTGAACTTTCAAGATGCATATGCCAAAGCTAGGAAGAGGAGAGCAACCTCATAAAAAATAATATTTTATCCTTTTGTTTTTCCATTTTTTTTTAAAATTTTTTTAAAAGCTGGAAATAAAGCACACAAAAGTAATGGAATGCATATGTAAGTAAAATAAAATCAAGAAAGTGAAAATCAATGAAAGAAAAATATGTAATTCAAAGATCTACATGCTCTAGGACATGCAATGTAACACCCCAAATTTGAACCAGCAAATTCGTAAGCAGAAACATCCGGTTTCCACTTGACTTTACTATATCAAAGATAAACTCTTGTAACAAAATATATTTTTCTTTTAAATACTTAGGAATTGATAACACATCAGAGCTGATTGAATTACCTTAATATATTTATTAGAATTTATTTAGATTTTATTTACACGTGATAGGCAAACTAAAAACAAGTGCCACAAACGGCCCATAAACATACAAGATAAAGCCTACCAAATACCAACATTTCTCTAAACATGTTATATACAACCATTATTGTAAACACAAATTATTACGAATAAACACCATTAGCTAAACAAATGTTAGCTTAAAATTATTATAGCTAGTGAAAGGAAATCCAAGTCTTCATCTCCTGAACCTGTATCCATAATTATGTGATTAGGGACATTACCACAGTCCTATACTGTAATTGTATGAGTCAACTATTTCAATAATATACGGATTACTGATTTATTTAGAAGCACATAATGCAATGATGTAACCTTATGTCCATATATATATAGTAATGATATGGTGACAGTTTTATATGTAAAGCCTTATTTATTTTCTTTCTTTCACTCCACTCGTTTACAACCATTACTCGGTTATCGGTTATCCTTTGAGCCATTCCTCCTTCACCATTTTTTTATTAGCTTTTTCATATTAGTAGCCATAACTCTCTAGTACATTGGGAGTTGTTCCTCACCATTTTCTTATTTATTATTGTTTTTGGCACAAGCAGCTATAACACACCTGATCCATTGGCAACAATTCCTCCCAACTTTATTATTAATAAATTCATTAGTCACAACAGTTACAATATGCAATGTTTCGTTCATACGCATACATTAAACAAATATGGAACCCTTATGTTATGGAAATCAGTATCACGCTCAGTAAGTAATTTATACTTACAACCTTTTAGTGTAGTCTCTTAACTCATCTTCTGCAATAAATACATATACATACATAGGATACCATTATTATTTACTCATAAAATGATTCATATCCATTATCATGAGTTTAAGGAACTTAATACCATTGCTATGATTTTAAATAAAGGAACCCAACACAATAAATATGCTTTTAATAAGGAAACTTATCATGATAAATATGCTTTAATTCTCACATATAAACTTCAAACAAAAATCATTTAAGTCCTTATCAATGACTATTTATATAGGGACATGTTAACCAAATATTTGACCCATAACTTTGCTTAATATTTTTCGTTTAAGAAAGTTCCTTTAATATTGGTACTAAGTCAAATGGAGAGAGTGCATGAGTTTTTAAGTTTTAGGTTTAGCTAGCGAGTTGATCAATTTGACTGAAAAGCTAGTCAACCTTCCTCACATGATTGCCTGACAAACACTCACCCATACAGTCAAACTCAACTCAAATAAAAATATCAACCTAGTATCAAATCTTCTCATCCTTGGCCAATATCAAAAATCAATTTTTAACCATTTCAAAATCTTAAACAGAGCCCATATAAACCATTAATTAAAACTTGTTAATCCACTATATAAAAACCATTTCCACAGAATATTAAAATTCTCCAATCTTTTAGCCAAGACCTAAGAATTACAGAAATCTCATCCTCAAAGGCCAATAACCAGGAATCATCATCAAGGCTAAAAATCACTAACAACTCATCATGTTACACAATCAGTCAGCAAAACCCCATTTAAAAACCTATTAATCCTCAATTTAAAAACTAACCAACAAACAATAAAACTTCCCAACCGATTCAGCTGCACAAACCAAATACCAATATCCAAAGTATCACATGGCTAAAATAGTAAACACATTAGAATCATTCGGCCATCCTCAATCAAACCAGGGAATTAATCACCCTTGTGGCTACTGCCGACACACACCCATAAAGACAACCGACCATCAACAAAACACCAAACATGGTTCAGCCATGAATCAAGAACCCAGAAAATCCAAAACTAATTAAAACTCAAATCAAACAACACTTATGTTGTTAATCAGAACACCCAGCACTCAATTTATCACAACCGAAACATGAACACCATCAAACAGGGAACATGACCAAAAATTAGTAAATATCAAAATACCCAACTCAGCTGCGGATCACCTCTTAGAAAATTATCCAAAATATCCACATCAAAAACCAACTGGCCAACCACATAACTAAAATCACCTATATTTGACACACACACACAACCAGCCGATCAAGGAACCCAAAACAAAATATTATGTTCAGGCTTCAAAATCTATTAATATATTAACAAGGATAAACCAAATAAATCAACGATAACCCAAAATGGAATTACAAGAAATAGCAAGGAATTACCTACTTGAGAATTTCTCAAAAATCACAAAAAAATCATCAAATCGGCAAGGTATCGATTCTCCACAAAGCTCGCTAGAAATTGACTCTAAACTGCCGGAAATCGTGCCTCTCGCTTCACTGACGTCACCCATCGGAAATCGAACCTTCGATCTCCCTGTCTCTCCCTTGGCCTCTTGGTTTTTCTCTCTCGGGTCTCTCTCAGTCTCTCTCTTAATCTCTTGGTCTCACTCTCTTGATCGGTCTCTCTTCTCTTTGTGTTCAATTGAGAGGAGGAAAGAAAAGAAGAATCAAGAAGGAGGAGAAAAAGAAGAGAAAGAAGAAAGAAGAAGAGAAAAGAGAGAAGAAAGAGAGGAGGCGTAAAAAAAAGGAGGAAAGAAAGGAGAAGGTTGCCGTGAACTGAAAAGGGGGGGGGGGGTATGGTCTTGTTAAATAGGCTTAGGAAGATATTTTACAAACTTACGATATTTTCATAAAATTTACTAATTACATTTTTTACTGTAGATATTTTTCATTCATAGATATTTTTCTTGTTGAGGTCTTTACCGTATATACTTATGATTGTGCAGGAATGGATGAAGAAGGTTAGGATGGTCAGGATCATTATGCCGATCCTGATACATATGGATGAGGCTAACTATTGCCTCTTTTGCGTGATAGACTACTATGTTTATTCTATCATTCTTTTACATATGCTAGAATTATATTTTAAGCGTTACTTTAAATATGTAATAATTTTCTCTTGTGATTTGTAATGTATTAACACTATGGTTACGTATTACTAGTGCCGCATGTGGCACATATGTTACCGCCTTAGTGTGTATTTATTATGTAAGAACACGTTGTTCATATTTATTTATATTGAGGTATTTTAGACAAGATCTGATATGATATAAGGGAAGCATCCATCTCTTTCAAAAAAAAGAAAAGAAAAGAATATACATATTTTTCGCTGCGAGATTTTATTATCTCTAATGTAGTAATGTCACGTGGTTGATCTCATATAACCACTTACACATTTTTGTAAAAGGTGAGACGTTACATGTAAGACTATCAATCCTAGGCACGCTATGAGACCACCTAACTCTAGGTGAGTCCACTACCACTCCTCCTCGTTGGGTAAATGGAATCAACCTTTCTAACCCAAGCCTTCTTAACACTATGTGCAAATTTATGACTATTGTCCAACTTATCTAACTTATTCAAAACCACTATCATCATGTTGCACAACTCCTCCTAACTATTCTTAGGATATGAACTATCATCCTTATGCTCATAGTGTTTCAACTTAGAACAATTTGTTCAAATATATCAAATTTTGCCATAACGATGGTAGGTAGGGACAAACTTCGAAGAAGCTTGTCTCCTATTCGGGGGACATACCAAGACTGAAGCCTAGACACACATGACTTTACAACACATCTTGCTTTCTTAGGAGCATTATTATTATTCCAAAGTCTTTAGGATTTCAATTGATAACAATTTGGTCTAACGTGAGAAACAATCCCATAATAATGACATATAAGAACAAACTTAGCTTAAGTTTGTTTCCTTGAAAGAGCTTTGGATTTGGGCTTCACACAGTTACTCATGTAAGAATTTTTTCTCTTATACAAGCAGGCTATACTAGCCTTAACTTCTTCAACTTTCACAGGCTTATTAAACAAAGTCTTTCTTTTAGAATTAGAAGCATGTAAAGTAAAAGCATAAGAAAAATCAGCATCCAAATGAAACTTGTCAGAATTATGCTTTTGACCATTCAACATTTTTTCAAGTTTATCACTAGAGAATTTATTTAAGTGAACCTTAGAATCTTTCAATTCATCCTCAAGTAATTTTTTCTTCTTATTCAATTCAGCAATGTCAGTTCAAGTTTGCAATTTAAAGCATGAGAGTCATCCAGTTTAACAAGAAAATTTTCCTTTTCAAGTTCAATCTCACTAAGTTTCTTAAAAGCCTTTGTGTTAAGCTTTTTTAATGTAGACAACTTAACAAGTAGATTGTTATGGGCAACTTGAAGGCCACTTTTCTTTTCAGATTCCCCATCAGATGAATAGGGGGCGATAAATGCCATGTAATTTCTATTCTCACTAGGAGAGTAATCAATGTCTTACTCATCCTTTAGATTAGCTTTCATGACTTTTCCTTTGGATTTCAAATAATTTGCGTAATCAATCCGAATATCTTAGAATCCTAAACACTCTTGGCACTTGATGCCTTGAGTACTCTTCTTTTTCTTATTCCTAAGATTTCTCTTGAGAATTCATGGTGAGGGACTGAGTAGTATCCATAGCAAAAGAAGTTAATGACCTCTCTCAGGAATTTAAGCCAAACAAAATGAACCCGCTTTGATACTAATTGTAAAATATAAATCAGACTCCGAACAATATCCAGAGGCGGGGGGGAGGTGGGGTTGAAAATATGTTATCAATATAATGCGGAATTTAAAAATTATAAACTACACAAACAATCACCAAATATTTTGAAAGTAATAAATAAATCAACACAAGTAATTTGGTAACAAAGTGGAAACACTCCGGGGTAGCCATACTGAGGAAATCAATCCACTATAAAAGAGTAAGAAATTACAAGTAGTTCACACTTAAAAAACCTTTGTAGTTGATACACCCTTGTACTAGACAAGTGAACTGCTTGCCTGCTATCGTAGTAGTTCTCCCAGAACCTTTGGAAAAAATTTCTACTTGATATCCTTTGCTAAAACTACGACAGGCTTTAGTTGTTGTTGATGATGGTTGTGGTTTACAACAAAGACTCTAAGAGAGGTGCAATTGAGAGCTTAAAAACCTAAAATTTCTCTCTTAAAACATCAAGGAATAGACTATTTTTTCTTTGGCAATATTGCCTCCAATCCTTACAGAATTCGTGCTCCAAAAGTCCTTAAATAGACTCGAGAAATTAGCCCTAAAATCATAAAGTCGGATCCCAAAATGTGCAAATTTTCTGCCGTATATTCATGGCCTGTTATGACCTGGTAAATACTGAAATTAGAAACTTTTCATGAAATGTAAAGTTGTATCATTTTTACTTAGTGTTCTAAATCCATCATGTCGGCGTCAATGCTAACAACATACAAAAACTTAAATAATTTTGTCTTGGATCAACTTTTTCACCAACTTAACCCTAGATTTAAAACTTACACTTAAACATGTTTTGGCACTAATTTTACAACACTAAAAAGCTAACATAAAATATATTGCATGTGAGTATTAAACATGTACGTTGAAACGTAAAATAATCATGCTATAAAGAATCTTAACAACAACTATCAATGTGAGTTTTACTCATCTGGGTCGTCAAGAACTTTCGGATAATCCTCTAGGTACCAACTAACCTCTATATTTGTGAAAGATACCCTTTATTAGTCTCTAATATTAAGCTAAGAAATAGACATTCTGTCTAAGCATCGAATGATTGCTCTGGGCGTTGATTGTTCATTGTCGATCACTAGCAGAAACGTATTTTAAGCAGAAGTCTGTCTTAACTACAACGTAATCACGCGTTTCTATTGTCTTAATACCATCTCCAACACTGTCTTAATCATGAATATTATTTCCATACGTATTAAAGTTCATCTATCACCATAAAATACCTAACCCATCATAATTAAATCTATCATGATCAACTTAGAAACTCAAATCAATAACCCAAATTAATAAACTAGGAAAATTCAACCTAACCAGTAGTTAAATATCAAGTTTAAACACTTATGACAACAATAGGAACAAGATCAAGGCAATATGCTACCTCTCTTGATGGTAGAACTTCAAAAAACTTCATTCTTTCTTTTAAACTCACTCTCTCTCCCTCCCTCCCTAGGGTTTTCTTAGGTAAGAGACGGCTAAGATGGATGAAATGGGCGTAAGGATGAATATATAGACCTAACATGCTTGTTCAAGTATATATATGATGAGGTGGCAAATTTTATTGCATGCAGTCTATCCTAGACTGTTCAATATCCGCTTCGAATGATCCTTAAGGTTAAGTTAGTGTCGACGTTCATTATCGCTAATTTGGCATCGATCATTCGACCCCATGTTGATCGATCGATCCAAGCCGAAATTCTCTTATGTCCGAAAATCTCTCTTATAGCCAACTTTAACATCATTAAGTTTTAATTAGAGTGTACGTAATCCTAATTAAAGATCTGAGTATTACATGTCATCCCGTGATTGGGTTGCTTGTGGTAGTCATATGAATGTTGCTTACTAACTTTGGTGAACTGTTGTCCCAGCCCTGTCTCCTTCTCGATGGTTAGCCAACATTAAATGCTCAACATGCTTCTCTGACTAGGGAGATGAGAGAGGCAATTAATGCCTAGCTGGTTCTGTCGATGGTAAGAGTGAGAGGTATCAACTGCGCAGTTCAATAGCTCTTACGAGATGGGGTACTTATGCTGGCCTGGTGCATTCGGCCCAGATCCATCACTATTAATTTGATTTTGCCTATGTGCTTACGTGCATGGATGTAATAGGAACTTCTCCATTTCATGGTCATGATTCATCGTTGGTATATCTAATGATATACATTATTTCACATTGTTTAATTTTTTTAAAAAACATGTTAAAATTGACTTTATGAAAACGGTTAGATGCACCATCTTGAAATCCTGACCATAAAACAAAATACTATGCATTTCATTTAAGAGATCCTATTCCGTACATGGACTATGCATCGGCCATTTAGGCTTAGTGACTCATTGTTGACTTTGTTAGAACAGTTTCCGCTATGGTGTAAACGACACGTTATTTGATGTTCTTTACGATCTCACAGTCACTGCAAAACAAATAAAATTAAGAGACCTTGCCATGGATCTCACTCGGATGTCTAAGCCAGTCTTTGAGAGAAAATTATGCTCAAGGCCTAAAATAATCAGTCTCTCATTTTTACCTGGTATAGGGGTCTATTTATAGGTTAAGAGGTGGAGTCAGACTTGAATTAGGTTTTCTACTCCAACATAACCTAGGAGTGCCGTCGAAATCTGATTTAGACTTGGATTCCTTACCAGACTTGTATTTGGATTCTTTCCCAATTCGACTTGGAGTAAGATTCAGTCTCGGATATTTAGAGATTAGATTTTGGATTGAGAGTTTTATCCCCACTCAACTGGGAATAGGGTTGTTGACTGAATTCTTCAAAGAGTCTTAATTCGACCCGGATTGTGAATGATTCCCATCCTAATTCAACTTGGAGTAGGGTTCTAATCTGGATTTCATGGGATGAGACATTTTCCGAAAAAATTCAGGGATTGAGACTGGCCCATAACCTACTATGGAACAAGGAGCAGACATCCTTGACAGCTTCCGTGATGAGAGCGATACCTAAGTTCTCGGGACGTGCTTGTCCTTAGCCTTGGCTGGAGAAGTTGAATCTTGGTCTTGAGAGGTGTCCATTCCCAGGACTCCCTCTCTATGAGTCACTTGTCATTGTCCTTGGAAATAGCCTTTTTTGGAAACGACTAGTTTAGGTGTCTATCTACCGGGATAGGCCTATCCGGGAATCTTACTGTCTTGACTTGAGGTCCACAATTCTTCATGGGCCGGTGCCGGCTTTGAGACCCAATCCTCTTCAAATGGGCTGGTGAGTTTGAGATTATTCCCAACAGACTCACAATTTAATTTCCCTTTTTCCCTGTGAAGTATGTAGTTTTCTATAGGTTGGAAACTTTTATGTTTAATTATTTTATTTTGTTACTTTCATCGAGAAAAAAATAACTAGTTACGTTAAAAATGTACTGTGGTTATCTTTTGACCCAGTGAAAGGGATACCGTGTGGGCCGGGATTCTCTCTTTAGAATGATAAAGACGCAGAGTATATCTCATACAAGATTTAGATCCTTTTTATTTTTTATTTCAAAATTTTCAAAAAAAGAAAAAAAACAATTGTTTTCCCTTCACAATTCTGCATGTAAACCATTTTAGGGAAATTTGGAAAATTTGTCAACTACAATATCAAATTTAATTAAAATAATATTGAAAATACCATATAATATATTTGACGTAAGGTAGCATAGGAGGAATATAATGAAGCTATATATATATTGGACCCCATGTTCAGATGGTCATATTGGTTTAGGTTGGCTGCATCGTGGTGCTAATTAAGGTGCATTTATATTAATTTATTATGGCCGTTGAAGTTCACGTACAATATCTTTTTAGTTCACAAATCATCAAAATAATTCTGTACGTAGGAAGAAAAAGAATATCGATCTTAATTCGATCCCTCGAAAGGAAACGAATCTGAAATTGGTCTCCATAGTCAAACGTACGTCTATGTTCCAAGAATGTGATAATTAGGAGGATCCATAAACACTTAATAATTAACCAGCCATTAAAGAAGGATAGAGAAAGAATGGTGATTGGGTGGCCTTTGCCTTTTCTTGATAGCCAAGAGACACAAATTGACACGGCAATCGCGGCCGTTGTAGTTCACCAAAAACTACGTATAATTATTTCATGGTATATATGTGGGGGAAAGTGGTTACGTAATTCCGAACCAGAGCTGGTCTCCCAAGCCTACAGGTATTGTGACGTGCGCCGTCTTGTCCACTTGAGAGGGCGCTGCCACCTTTTCTTCTACCTCTTTGGTCCACTGTTCAATGTTCATGTTCATGTTCATGGCCAACTCTTTGACGCTGACTACTCGCAACTTGGCTTCATTAGAGGAATCTGAGGTACTCCCACCAAGACGTACATAGATATATATTAGATTGTAGTCAAACTTGTCGTGAAGGATACCAATCAATTTGTTAGTATATTCTTTAGGATCGATGCCCACCAATATCTTTACTTCTACGTACGTTTAGTTCTCATCTATATATACATACATGTTAACCTCAATTTAGAATAAATGGTATCCGTTAAATTATAAATTAAGTGATTATTTAGAAAGAATATTGATAAAATCTTTAAATTAAAGATAATATTACAAATTAAATAATAGTTTGACAGGAAAAGTTCCCAACATTCTAACCGTTATAAAAGCATATATATATATATATATATATATAAAAGCAACAAGTTGCAAAGTTTCACACTTCCTCCTCAAAAAAGAAAAAGAAAAACAGTTTTCACTTTAGCTCCATAAAAAAAAAAAATAAAAAAATAAAAAAAAAAAAGACTTGGAGGGGATGCAAGTTGCAACTACTACAAAAAGTTGCATTTGTTGATAATCGGAAATAGTAAAGCGGTGTGACATTAAAGACGGAAAGTGACTTTCACTGGAAAAGCCGTGTGATGAACCCTTTTTGCAAAGTAAGAAGAAAAGTAACAAGCTTATTCCTATCCATTATCTTCCAAGAGAAAGTTTCGGCCCTCTAATATCAACTAGGGATTTATAACCAATATATAAATGAAAATGCAATCACATCTTTGTTTCTTTGAATAAATTTAGACAGCTACTTATGATTTAATATGATATCAGAGTAAATTAAGATTCTTAATTAGTTCAAACTATGAATTTATTAACATATTTTATAAAGCTTATTCCTATGCATTCTTCAAACATACCCGGCTGACGTGGCCGGTACTCAATCCACTTTTAGATTGATCTTATTAAAATATTTTATATTCACCGTATTATGTCTTTTCTATTAGGGTTTATTCCCTACTTTATGTAGTCAAGGATTTCTTGTTCATTACTCATTGTCTCTTTATAAATAGTGACCTATGTAATATTACTCATATACACTATTTCAATACAATGTAGTCCATTATATGCTTCCGCTCTCTCTTTCATATATTTCTCCAATATATTTAACAAATCTTACTTAAAAACAATAAATAAATAAATAAAAAATCATAGGTGGATTGAACATGCATGACACGTCAATTGAGTATGTTGAGAGAATACCAAATAGCATTTCTCTTTAGTTAATATTCCACATGTTGAGCTCTATTTATTGAGGGAGAGTGAGAATATTGATTAAATTCGCCATTTGCTACCAGCTTAAACTTTTAGAATAAATAATGATTTTTTTAAAGAAAAGAAACAAAATTATAATTGAAATCAATCTACTGTCCCATTATGTTTCTCATTACACCCTCTAAAAATTCTTTTGATCATCTAATTAAGTCACTGAATTGGCAAATTTTATTTTTTTTTTAAAAAAAGCCTTTTATTGTATGTGAGCCTAAAACTTACTACAATCGATTCGCATTCTATCTCCTTGATATTTGATTGGAACTTAGTTTTACGTACACCAAAGATCTAGAAAATGATGAATTGCATCAATGGAAATTCAAATAAAAGAAATACAATTTTGGAGGCAAGATGGTGGGATCCTATGCGAGTGAACTTTTGTTGTTGATATTTAATATGAACATTCTAATATAAAACCGAATTACTTTCTGTGTGCGAGACGTATAAAAAGGTTGCCTTTAGCCTCATGCTCTTTCATTTATAGCCCCATGGCCATGCCTATGCGTCTTTTCAAGAATATGAGTGATATTATAGCAATTAACTTTGTAATAAGAGGATTTTCAGCAATATTACGCATTTTAGTTAATTAATTAAAAAGCACAATAATTAGAAAAAAAATTTAAAAAGACGTGGGCATCATAGACGTGAACATCTGGCGGAGATGCTCTTAACTCAAAATAATTTATATTAGTTTGAGGAAAGCCTAGCTAATAGCACTTCAAAATCATATATATTTATATATTATTGGTAACATTTTGAAGCAACTAAGGGGTCTAATTAGCTTACAAAGGCATGAAAGGATGATGGAAGTAGACTTTCATACTCGTAATAATTTTGTTTTTTTCTTGGGCAATGTAATTAATTAACCCTGTTGCTGTCAGCCTACCTTATAAAGTTGCTTAATCAGAAGCATTAAAAGCGAAGCAATTAGTAAAATGCAAAATGTCACAAATTAAAATGGGAAGAATTAGTCCCTATAATGTCCAAGTTGAGGCTAAAGGGATCCATTATCCATAGGCTGAGTTTAAAGATTGGACGGCTTGAGGGCTCCTGCATGCAATCACCCAACTATCCAAATCAGTTTGGATTTTTTTAAAGTTATTCGGTGCAATATTCCGGTAGAAGATATATGTAAGGATCCATTATCCATAGGCTGAGTTTAAAGATTGGACGGCTTGAGGGCTCCTGCAATCACCCAACTATCCAAATCAGTTTGGATTTTTTTAAAGTTATTCGGTGCAATATTCCGGTAGAAGATATATATATATATATATATATATATATATATATATATATATATATATATATATATATATATATATATATATATATTTGCATGGATTAATTGACTAGTTCTGAGGTTTGGGAAATTAATTATAATATGGAGGTTGGAAGTAATTGGAACCTTCCATTTATATATACGAGATAAATGATAGGAAATGTAACTCCACGTACAAAGCCGTGAAACTAAACTAAACTTAATTTGCCTTTAAGGGAGCTTGTAGCTCTACAAAGCCATGAAAGAGAACTACTCTCTCTCTCTTTCTACAAAGGTGTATATATATATATATACATACCTTTGAACTCTTATTTCATTACTTGTAACTTATACTGACATAAAGCCACCAGGTCATAAGAGGCATCCCAAATGGCTTAGCCATATTTTTATGTAAAATGGTTAACCAAAACTTTTTTTTTAGCTAGCCACTTTTGAAACTATTCATCCAACCGTTTATCTACCTTTTTCTTTATTTTATTAAAAAAAAAATCAATGTTTTTAGACGCATGAACCCATATCATACAAAATCAAATTAATAAATCCTTGCTTTGGGTGGCGGCTTCAATTGGGCTTGGTGATAACACAAAAAACGTGGTTCAGAATCTCTTTTCTACTTTATTCATCCAAAAAAAGAAATCAAGCAAATACCAAATCGCTATTTTATCTTAGTGGTTATAGTAGATCTAAAGGTAGTAACTTGATGTTAAAATGAACTTATGGAAACAATTCGGTTAAATTGGTTTATGATTTGGTTGTGCAACATGTATTAATTTATGATTTAGATCTAGTATGTACTTGTGATTATCAGTTATGAACTTAATGCTTTGTCATGAAGATGTCGGAATTGTTATATAGAATGTCATTTCAATCCGCTAATGAAGTTGTAAAAGTCTTACCACCAAAACAAAACCAAATTGGTCTTGAGCATTAGAGTGACCTCCTCTGAATTTTTGGCTAGACACTTTAAGCTTGACATCCTACTTTTTGACGAAGTTGGTTTGTTTGTCTCAGCAATTTGACGAGGTTGGTTTGTTTATCTCAGCAATTTCCCGATCAATTGATGAACTTGCAGCTAGTCCTATCTAAATTTGTCCTAGTAATGTTCTTGGAATGCAAAGGAGATCATCAGATGTGTATACTAAAATTGTGGATGGAGATTGTATGCAATCTCTCCATATTGTGAGAGGCTTTTAATAGTGTTATTTATCAAATTGGTCTTAAACATCAATCTTCATTACCAAATTAGTCTAAAACATAATGATACTAAGAGTGTAGCTTTTACATAATGATATCAAAAAACATAGCCATCACACTTACAACCCAACAGTTTGTTTGATATCAAAAAACATAGCCATCACACTTACAACCCAACACTTTGTTTAATATCAAAAAACATAGCCATCACACTGCAACCGCACTACTATGCACAAGCAAAAAACAACAAAATGGCTACTCTAGTATTTTTGTCATTCCCGCTTCTTTCTCTTTTTCTTATTAGTCTCAATTACTACAATTGCCTGCTCCACTGTCAGAACAATATTTCTACTTCTAATGACAGGCTTTGATGAAGACCATTGTGGCTAAGAAGAACCTACTAGATAAGAAGACCCTATCGGCTGAGAAGACACTCTTGGCTGAGAAGACAAGTGTTGTTGAGGATGTCCATACAACCTTACTGTGTACGTTGACAGTACCTTGAAACTATAAAGACATATTAAAGCAGTAGACCAACATTACATAAACCAATTGGGTAAAAAAGGAAATAAAAAAACAACACATAAAATATGAGTGTTTTGAGTACTCACAATAGCATTGGTATGAGGTTGAGGCTATGACTAAGACTGACTTCTTGTTTGAAGAGGTCTTTACAACCTTACTGTGTTGACAATACCTTGAGACTGTAAAAACACACTAAAGCAATAGACTAACATTACATAAACTAGCTTAGTAAAAAAAATAAATAATAAAAAAAAAGCACATAAAATATTAGTGTTTTGATTGCTCATAATAGCATTGGTTTAAGGTTGAGGCTGTGACTGCGACTGACATCTTTTCTAAGGAGGTCCATACAACCTTAATGTGTTGAGAGTACCTTGAAACTGTAAGGACACATTAAAGCAATAGACCAACATTACATAAATCAGCTGAGTAAAAAATTAAATAAAAAACAACACATAAAAGATGAGTGTTTTGAGTACTCACAATAGCATTGGTCTGAGGTTGAGGCTATAATTGAGACCGACTTCTTGTTTGAGGAGGTCCACACAACCTTGCTGTGTTGACAATACCTTGAGACTGTAAAGACACATTAAAGTAGTAGACCAAAATTATATATACCGTAAAAGATCAAATAAAAAACTACACAAAAAATATGTGGGTTTTGAGTACTCACAATAGCATTGGTATGAGGTTGCCCTCTTGTTTGAGACTAACCTCTACCTCTAGCTGAAACCTTGGAGTTGAAGAAGCTGGAAGCCCTTGTGAGGTAGGTTAAACCCTATCCCTACACCTACCAATAGTCCTACCCCTACCATTACCTCTAAATAATGCAAAAGTAGTTTATGGGCTACGATGGGGAGTTGAGGTCTGCAAAATGTTGTAGAGTTTGAAAATCAATATTCGGAATAATGTAATTAGTGTCAATAGTCGTATTTTGAAACTTACCAGTTCAGCATTAATTGTAGATTGAGGAGTTGATGTCTGACCATGGGAACTTGGACCACCACCACCTTGTACCTATCACTATAAAATTATCAATATAAGAGAGTTGAGCTACTTTTAAGCATGCCAAACACACAAAAAAAAAAAATGGTATTTCAACTGGCTTAGCTCATGTTGGCTTGCACTCCTGCCATCTCCTCTGTAATTCACAACTTCTCTTCTTATCTAGGGACATGTTTTGGTATTGTGTCCAATCCCCCTGCATCTGGAGTATCTCATACTAACTCCACCATTCCTCATCCTATATTGATTCCTAGGCTCCTCTGGTCCTCTTGTCCTTAATCTTCTCGGCCTCCCAAGTTTTATTATATACATTAGTGGGTCTACATGGTCGTAGTTTGTCTTTATCTATTGGTCTTCTCCAGGCATGGGATATACAATCACATTATATGCCTTCTTATACATCTCCACAGTATACCAATGATTAACATAATCATGAGAGTTTGCATTATCACTCCAAACTGCATAGATTGCATGTGCACAATGGGATACTTGTCGATTAAGTCCCATTGTTTACAGCCACAAGTTCTCCTCACTAAGTTCACCACATATTGTTTATCCTTGTCAGTGAGTTCGTATAACCCATCCCCAGCATATGTGTTATAGCAATGACCTGCATCTTGTTCGATTTCCTCTAATCTGGCCATAATTCTAGGACAAATCCTACCATTCATGGTTTCGATGACATCCTTCTTTGTTTGATATCTCTTCATCAGCTTCTTTCTTAACATTTCCTGCATCAATATGATTGGCAGGTCACGCGCCTTCAAAATGTAAGCATTGAAACACTGGCAAAGGTTGTTCACAATTAGATCACACTTGGGAAAATGTACTGAACCAAGGCCTCGACCATGTACTTGGGTCAATCTTTGCCAAATAATCATATGCATCCTGACTTATTCCCTTTAGTTCCTCAAATTCTTTATGAAAGTCAGCCTCTATGTAGGCTTCAGCCGTAGTCCATAACTTGTCCTTCAAGGCCACACCACGATGACCTTATCTTTATAGTTCACATACAAAGGTCTTATGCAAATTCGGTGGTCAGCCCCAAGAGCCACCACATCGAAACTCGGTACCAGCCCCTGCACACAATCAATTAAAATTGTCAAACATTCACATATACATCAGATCAAAAACCATTTGTAGCATAACAAAAATTGAATAAATGAAGGAAAATGCTTGAAGGGTTACCTTTTGACGATCTAGATAAATGTTTATCCTTTTGCAGGAGGAGTGCCAAGGTCCGATAACAAAGTCTCTAGAAACCATGACCAACCGTCTTTTACTTCCACTTCAACAACTACAAAGGCCACTGGATACATGTTGTTATTGGTGTCTCTCAAAATAGCAGACAAGAGTTGTCCCTTATAAGACCTTTTTGTTGTGCAAATTATAATACTCGCAAGTGCACAAATCGTTTGCAATATAGTATTTGTGCAAGTGCGAGATTGTGCTATGAAAATTAATCTCTATTCAAACTAATCGTATTTTTACCTAATTCCAAATTTATGGATTTTTAACAAAAAAAAAAAAAAAACTCAATAAATCAAAAGATAGGGTTCTAACGTTCAAGAATCCACACCCACCAAATCATAGACACATATTCTCATGCTCATTTACACCGATGCGAAGTTCTCACCATACAAATCTTAGGTATGCTTTACTTTGCTTCAAAAATTGTTTAAATCATTCAATGAATCTGTTATTTATACAAATCACAAAAGATATCCGATGTTCCCCAAATCATCAATTGTATCCATTCAAAGAACAAATCACAATAGATACCCGATTTTTCACCAAATCATCAAATATACCCGTTGAACGAAACACAATGAATACCCAACGTTTTGATAAATAAAGATCCAAACAATCAATTAAGTGAAACAACCTTAAATCATCACTTGTACCCATTCAAAGAACAAATCACAATGGATACCCTCTTTCCATTTTAAATCAAATCATCCATTGTACTCATTCAAAGAACAAATCATAAGAAATACCTAAAAATCATCTCAATAATCGAATGGAAGTAGAACAATTAGAAATAAAAAACCCATAAAATCAAATAGCATAAACTAGCATGAAAACATTGTTGTTCTTCAATGGTAAGGCTTCATCATCAACCCTATATGAGATTCTAGCTATACGTGACTAGAGAAAGCATAAATAAACTACAAAAATCCATTAAAAATTAAAGAAACTTACAAAATAGGGAAGCTCTAGGTGAAAATCATCCAAAAACCCTAAAAAAACATAGAAAACGACTCCTAGGGCACTTTCCAAGCGGCCTTCCCCGAAACAAATGAGAAAAAAAGGTATTTATAGAGAAAATGAGGGTTTTTGCGTGCTAGTGTCAGCAAGTGACGTGTGTGCGCTCGAGCGCACTCAGGATTTCAACAGGGGTTGTGCGGCGCAGCGCACGAGCGCTGTGCACGCTGTGTTCTAGAGTGGTGCGCTCGAGCGCACTCATGTGGCGCTCAAGCGCATTCATTCAGAGTTTGCTTCTTCCAGCCCTTTCTACGCATTTTACTTAAAAATAGCCCGTTTTCTCGCAATGACCTGTAAAAACACTAAAACTAGCCAAAACATCAGAAAATAATACAACTAAAGGTTTAACTAATGTAAATTAAGGGGTCCAAATATACACTTTTTGGCACTCATCACCTTTCAAGAAGCATCCATCCAACCCGATAATTGCCCTACAACCAGCTAGAAAACCTCTTTTCATGGCAGCTAGTGAGAGGTAAAACCTGTGAAACTTTGCTAGACAATTAGGTAAAGGTCTCTTTACCTTCATCAATACAAAACTGCCAATGTTTGTTGTCCTAATTGTTTCACAATAATTCCAAAGTATTTTGTTTTGGAGCTTCACTTTTTCGAGAATCCTTTTTTTTGCAATTATTCTAGCCTTATACAAATTGTTCTTTTAAACATCCACACCCAACTTATCTTTAATCTCCTTGAGAATGGCCTTTACAGGCATGTTAGGTTGTGCTCTACACTTGTTAATCAATTTGTTTGCAATCCATGAAGATTTCACAATAGAATTCTCTCCGCGCACAAGTGTGTTTAGAATGAAATGATCTAATTTCAAATGATTCCTCATCCTTACACTTACACCTATACAACCTATATTTACAACCTTGATCCTTTCATACCACAATACATTTAGCTAGGTAATTCTTTCTAAACTTTGTATCATTCCCCATATTTATATTATCCTCTCTAACAGCTTCTCTAAAAACCTGGATTGAGGGGAATTTCTAACCCACTGCCAATTGTGAGTTACCTAGGTCAAACATTTGGAACTTAAATTGCTTATTGACACATTTCCTCTAAGATGCAACCTTAGCCTCCTCATCAATGTTGTGGGGAGATATAGGAATGCCACTATGTGCCATATCTGAGTTTACATCATCATCCTCAGCTTCACTGTCAACACAGTTACCTCTTGACCTAACACCCTCTTCAGTGTTACATTAAGTGCATTTGATGTACATTGCATGGTTTGCACTATCCTAATCTTTATCCTAATCTTATTCGCAGGAAAGCATTAGAATCCATTGAGGAATTTAAAATTGCCAATGATAGGCCATGGGCTGAAAATGAAGGTTCTTCGTCTATTCAAAATTGGAAAGCGCTACGGTAGGTCAAGTGAAAATTAACGGGGATGCAGCGGTAGATAAGGCCGGAGGTAAGATGGGCATTGTGGTGATCGTTTGAGACCGTGAGGGAGAGGTTTTGAAGGCTTTGTTAGCCCCTCAACAACATATCATTGACCCTGCAACGACTAAAGCTATGGCGGGTTTAAGGGCAACGATTTTTGTTAGGGAGTTGGGACATTAACTAGTAGAACTAAAAAGTGATGCAATCCAGATTGTACAAAATCTGAATAAAGAATGAAAGAATTGGTGTAGGTATGGTCTCTTGATTGAAGATGCCAGAGTTATGTTTAATAGTTTGCAATTATAGAAGGTGAACCATGTTAGGAGGGGGGTAAAAGGAGCAGTTCATAAGCCAGCCAAAGAAACGCTTTCTCTTATGGACAAACAAGTGCGTATGGAGGAAGGTCATCTTTGTGTTCTTAACGTTGTGACTACTGAATATAGTAATCGTTAAATTCCACGTCTATGAAAGGTTTGCGTGATTAAATTCAAAAATAAATAAATAAATAAATAAATACTACATACTCTTAAAACACAAAAATAATTTTCACCTTTATGTCACATCATAACTAAAAACTAAAAACAAAAAAAAAAAAAAATAGTAAAACACATTAACAAACAAAGCCTACATACTAGAGGTATTCTTATCTGAATCATTAATATAACATTCAGTTGACATACATATTAATTTTTAGGGAAAAGTACACATAACCCCCTCAAACTACCATTCAATTGTCAATGTACCCTCTAAACTACCAATTGTGTCAATCTCCCCCCTTAAACTACCAGAAAATGTCAATGTTCCTCCTAAGACCAACAAAAAGACAAAAATGACCCTAATTTTTTTTGAATAAGGCAAAAATGTCCTTATAAATTCAAAAAAATTAAAATTAAAACTAAAAAAATTTAAAAAAATAATAAAAAAAATTTAAATAAAAAAACAAAAAAAAATATTTAAAAAAAAGAACAAATTTTTTAATTTTTTATTTTAAAAAAAGTAAACAAAAAATAACTGAATTTTTTTTTAAAAAAAGAAAACAAATGAAAAAAAGAAAAAAGAAAAACCAGTTTTTATTAAATTAAAAAAAGAAAAATAACAAATTTTTTTAAAGAAAAAAAAACGAAGAAACAAAAAATAACTGAAATTTATTTATTTATTTTTTTAAAAAAAAACAAATGAAAAAAAAAACCAGTTTTTATTAAATTAAAAAACGAAAAAGAACATTTTTTTAAAGAAAAAAAAACGAAAAAACAAAAAATAACTGAAATTTATTTATTTATTTTTTTAAAAATAAAACAAATGAAAAGAAAACCAGTTTTTATTTAATTAAAAAAAGGAAAAAGAACAATTTTTTTTTAAAAAAAAAAAAGAAAAAAAAACTGAAAATTATTATTTAAAAAAAATAATAAAAAACAGTTTTAATTTTTAATTTTTTTTGGGAATAATTTTTTGTTATTTTATATTTTTTTAATAATTTTTTTTATTTTTTATTTTATTTTAATAATTTTATGAAGGACATTTTTGTCATTAGGGGGACATTGACATTTTTTGGTAGTTTAAGGGGGGAGATTGACACAATTGATAGTTTGGGGAGTACATTGACAATGATGTGGTAGTTTGAGGGGGTTATGTGTACTTTTCCCTAATTTTTATTAAAAATATAGGATATAATAAAAGAAGTTCATACCAGGGGTCTATCACTCAAGTGAACCCCATTTAAATCATTGATAAACATTATATTAAGGATGTCAACCTTTTGTTCCACCTCTGCCTTATTTATAAATACATGTCATTATGTCAACGTGCTCTTTTTTCAACGAGCAAGCTAATCTAGTCTTTTAGATTTTTTTAACAAATTTAAGATTTCTAACAAATTATATTTAATGAGATTGAGGTTTTTCTTTTAGGTGATGACGATAAAGAGTTTCGGATCTATTGAAGGTGAAAGGAGCTAAAATAAAATATGGCCTTTTGAAGCCGTCAAAGTAAACTACAAATACAGGCATGAATCGTAACATATATATATATATATGTAATGATTTTTTTTTATATATAAAATAATAATATTTTATCATATTTTTTTAATGATTTTTTTTTTTTTTTTTTTTTTTTTTTTTTTTCAGACAGAAATAAGAGTTCCCAAAGACTAACCTTCTTAAAATGTCGAAGAACTTTGTCCAGATAAAATAAATAAATAAATAATAATAATAAAAAATTAAAAAAATTAAAATTTTAAATTTTAAAAATTTAAAAAAAAAATTTAAAAAGAAAAAGAAAAGAAAAGAAGACTTTTTTAAAGGTTATTATATTGATTTATGTACATTTACTTTTAAAATTAGACAGACATCCTCTTGATGAAAAGTACAAGTACAAGAATTGATGGATATATAAAGAAAGGAAACTACAAACTAGAGACTATAAAATATACTTAATCTAAAATGAAACTAAACTAAATAAATTTGAACAGTTGTTAATTTATAATGAAGAGAGGGATTATTTCATGGCCACCCACCTTGCCTCCATTTTAAAGACAGATATATAGTTTTAACTAGTCATGTCTATGATGTAACCACAGATTGATTAATTGTTTATTAGCTCATTGGTAGCTGTTTCTCTTCATCAATTGCTTGGTGACTACTTGTACTCATATCATGTAAGTCATATATAGATATAAAATTAGTAATTGTTTCTTGGGTCTACTAAGTCTTTAAGGCTCCGTTCGTTTCGGCGAAAATATTTTTTGATTTTTTTTTTTTGTTTGTGTTCTTTTATATTTGGGGCGGTCGAAAATAATAGTCAAAACGACTATATTTTTCGGTTTGATCAAAACGCTGTTTAATTTTGGAAAATGGTTAGCCGGACCTCCACCAGAGGTTGTCAGAAATTGTCAACCGTTTTTTTGCTTTCGATGATCAATTTTTTTTTTTTATTTTTTTTTTTCTGAAAAATGATTTCATTGAAATTATTTTCCGACAAAACATTTTACGTCAAAACCAACGGAGCATTAACTTTAATTAATCAAAATAAAATGAGATCGATCAAGTTTGCTTTTAGCTCTTCTCAAGACAAAGAGACAAAATTTTTGATAATGCATGTAAATAGAAACATTGGACGAACAATGTGAGATGAAGATAATTGAAAATCATATTTTCATAGGATATATATATATATATATATATATATATATATATATATATATTTTAAACTTATAAGGATCTATTAAAATAATTATATACTCTTTAACGAGAAGCGATCACATTTAATTTCTTTCTCTTTTGTAATTAAAGAGAGATCAACTAGCCAAGAAAGATATTTATCTCATTAACGAACGAGTTCATATATATTTTGGAAGACCCTCATTATATTATTCACTGTGCTGCTGAACGCACGCAGTAATATTTATTTTCTACATCAATAAAAACTAAAAAGACTGCGCGACTGTATATATATAATTTAATTTGTTCTCTAAATTATTTGTTCTCTTTATATAATTTTTAATTTTTTCAACAGGCCAGATGAGTAGTGGCGAAGGCATATATATCGTACGTACGTACGTACAGGCTATACCACGTACATTATACAAAACAAAAATAATTAAGGCCAACCATCATGATGGACGGGCTCCAACCACGCACATAGTGGTTGGATCTCCACCGGCCATTTGGTCTCTGCATGTGCATCGACGTCGTAATGACTCCGCTGTTCCTCGTGGTTCGTCTGGCGGTTTAACAAGAATCTTATTCGATCCTACACCTCTGTACATATATATATATAAATGCACATCAAACTTTCTCTTTATTATATATATATATATATATATTTGGTCACGTGCAGATTTTTTTTTGCAAATAACATTCTTCATATGATAAAATACATCTGAAATCCTATGATTTGATACCCATCTAATGGTTGTTGTAAAAATAAACAATTTTGGTGGTCCAAAATATCTGGTTGAAATTAAATAATTTTAAAAAATTAAGTGTAAAAAATAAAAATTAAATCAATAAAAGAGCTCACAATACTATAGAATCATATAAGAGTGTTGTCATTAAAAGGTTGATTTTATGCCCTCAGAGTATTCAACTCGATGGGATCAAGTTTCTTGACACGCAAAGTACTCTTAAACTATAAAGTGACGGTCCAAGTGAAGGAACTCTCTAGAAGTCATCTTCCACAGGTAGCGTCAGTATGGTCTGGTGGCCGGCTGTTTCACAAACTTCAAATAAAGTTCATAAATTTTTACACTAAAACACTGAGGTGTTAAAAATTGTATTTTGCACACTTTATCAGCATGATTTTTTGTTTTAAAACTTGAACATATTTTCTATGGATAACGCCTTGAACTGCATTCTAAATGTTTTTTTTTTTTTTTTTTTTTTTTTTTTTTTTTCATACTGGCATAATTAATTAATGTGATAATTGTTACCAAGCATAATTTTCCCAAAACCTCATGTTAAGTGTTAATGATATTTTGATGACACTCCTTCGATACATTTATGAAACGTTCATCTTTCTAAGTTATTTTTCAACTAAATCGGGCTCACTGCATGGATTAGGCTTTGTTGGCAATTTATTTACTAAGTCGGAGACTTCTGAGTATTTTTTTTTCCACCTATAAAATTATTGTTTTATTGATAGCAAGTTGGCCTCGGGGGTGAAGATTAGAGTAGATCGCAAGGGCTTGAGTTGCTTGTCGAAGGCTTGTAGAGGCAGTTTTATGTGTTTTCTTTGTAATAATATATATTTCATATTACATTGGTGTATTTTCTTATAATAATATTTATCATTTAGGTTTGATTTTCCTTGTACGGTTTATTCCCGTTATATTAGAATATTTATATTCTCTAAATTAGGTTTATCGATATTTACCTTATTTAAGTCTACGGTTTCTTGTTTACCACTCATTATCTCTCTCTCTCTCTATATATATAAATAAAGATTTATGTAATAATGTTTAAAATAGTGAATAGACAAGATGTAACGAATACGTTTCTCTCAGCTTCCGCTCTCTTTTTATTTCACTTTCACATAATATTAATTTTATATTTATTTTCATTTGGTATCAGAACTTATTTTGCTGTGATCTGCGGCTCAATTCGCTGGCGAATCTTGGCACAATTTGGTTTGGCCCTTCACAGGATTTTTAACGGCAAGTTTCCGTTCTCCAACCATAATTTTTAGTTGGGGCTTGGCCCTCATGGGATTCTTTTAACGGATAGTCTCCGTTCTCGGGATGTCACTTTCAGCCTTTCTCACTATTCATTAGCGAATCTTGGCACAATGTGGTTTGGCCCTTCACCGAATTTTTAATGGTTAGTTTTTGTTCTCCGACCTCATTGACAGTTGTGGCTTGACCCTTCACCGAATTCATTTAACGAATAGTCTCCATTTTCTTGTGGTAACTTCCAGCCTTTCTTGCTAGCACCGCCTTGATCCAACCATCGACTTCGGCTGCTTTTAATTCATTCTCTTTTTCAAACTCAAGCTTACACTTGAGTTTGAGGGGTGATGTTAGATATATATTTCATGTTACATTGTTATATTTTCTTATAATAATATTTCCCATTTAGGTTTGATTTTCTTGTAGGGTTTATTACCGTTATGTTAGAATAATTATATTATCTAAATTAATTTATCGATATTTACCTTATTTAAGTCTAAGGTTTTTTGTTCACTATTCATTATCTCTCTATAAATAAAGAGTTATGTAATAATTTTTAAAATAGTGAATAGACAAATGTGGCACATACGTCTCTCTCCACTTCCATTCTTTTTTTTCTTTCTCTTTCACATAATATTATTTTCTATTTTATATTTATTTCTACATTCTTGTCGACTAGTGTATTTTCGTGGGATTAGCATATTCTAGATGTTATTTTATTTTCCTTAGAAGCTATGGTTTGCATTAATGGAGAGAGATCTTGTCAAGGTATATAGGTTTTTTTTTTTTTAGCTCAAACACTATATGTTGCATTTATTCTGATAATTGTTAATACAAGTGTCACTCTCAATAATTACCATTTAATTATATTGGAAGGGGGGCTACAGGTAATACTTCAAGCTAATTTTTAGTCTATTAATTTAGAAAGCGTTACAAAAATGTAATAATTTTATGATCTGTTTGGCATTAGAAATGAAATTTTATTCCATCCGGGTTTTTTCTAAAACCCACCCACCCGCCCAAAAACCCGGATTTGACCCGAATTTTGTTTGAATTTTAAGCTGAAAATTTGAATACTGGCTGGGCCCCACGCGCAGGACAAACTGTCTCCCAAAAAGCGCGTGGGTCCCACATATAAATAATAAAATAATACAAATTTAAATAAAATAAAAATAAAAAAAATTAATTAAAAACACAAGGGGTGGCCGCGCGGCCACCCCCGAACAGCGGGGGTGGCCGTGCGGCCTCCCCCGACCAGCGGGGGTGGCCGCGCCGTCACCCCCGACCAGCGGGGGTGTCCGCGCGGTCACCCCCGGCCAGCGGGGGTGGCCGCGCGGTCTCCCCCGACCCTTGGGGGTGGCCGCGCGGCCTCCCCCGACCAGCGGGGGTGTCCGCGCGGTCTCCCCCGACCCTTGGGGGTGGCCGCGCGGCCTCCCCCGGCCACTGGGGGTGGCGCGCGGCCACCCCCAAAGGCAGCCACCCCTGTATCATTTTTTTTTAATTTTTTTTTTAATTTTTTTTAAAAAAATTATTTATTTATTTTTTAATTAAATAATCAATATATAATAAATTATTATTTTACACAACTTTTCAAAATACCAATCGTTATACACAACTTTTTAAACTTCCAATCATTTTTTACCATTAAAATATAATATTTTTCAATCTCAAAATTCAACATCCAAACACAATTTTTTACCTCGATATTTGTAAATAGAATTAGAATTCAATTCTAATTCTCAAAATTCAATACCCAAACGCACCTTAGAATTTCAAAGTATAAATTAGTGTTTGTAACATAGAATCTTGGCTAATGTTAGTGTAATGCAGAGTAAGGAGCTAGGATTTTTGCAAGAAGCTTGTGTTTGAAGATTAGAGATCGATCAAGGTAAGTAATCACATATGAGAATGCTTAAATGCTAAAAGCATGAAAATATTATATTTATAAGTGTGCATATCAAGCAAGCATGAAACCCTTGATTTGCATCTTGTGAGCCTTAGATTTTATAGCAAGATTATTGATCAAATGGCATGGTTTGCCTTTGTGATTTACCGGCCTAGTAATGATAATAATAAAAATGGAGTGTTAATGTGATGGTATGACATGACCACCATTTTATGTTATAACAGCAATTATCAAAAATTGTGGCATGGGCGTACTACACTATTCTGACTCAACCTTATGGCCTAGTGATGTGTGAGTGAGTTTCTAACTAGCTTGAATGCTAGGGCTATCCTGACCAGTGCCACAACACACGGGTGGGGTCTCCTACTTGCAACACTAGTTGAATGGCATCTGAGGTTTTATCAGGTCAATCAATTAGGGGAAGACATGTTATATGCTTCGCTCGTTTGCCCTAGGGTTGTCTTGGAGGTCTCATGAGACGGGTAAATCTTAGCTTGAAGAGGTCAAGTGCTACATGGATAGGACATGGTAAATCTTAGCTTGAAGAGGTCAAGTACTACATGGATAGGACATGTTGAGAAAGTTATGAACATGGATATATTTATTAATTATGTATAACACATTGGCATGATTTTTTGCCTACCAATTGATGCATGATTTTCCCAAGTACAAATGTCCTTTTAGTGTACTCCTTAATATTGTATTCAAACTATATTCATGGCAATGCTTAATGATCTAATTAATAAACACATTTCGTGCATATTTGTTAACATACATTTTTCCGTAACTGCCACGAAATAGGCTCACCACAGGAGTTGTTTATCGTTGTTAATTGTACTTAATAAGTCGTGGACTTACATGTTTTACAGATTAGCTGGCTTTGTAATTAGGGCAAGAGGTTCATCTCTAGTGGCGAATTTAGCTATCTTCGACAACCTTATTTAGCTAATGCAAGTATTTTCTATTAATGATACTTAGCATTCTGACCGTGTAATTGTAATGTTATTATACAAATATATATATAGTATTTCTGATGAGTTGTTCATGAGATAATAGTTGTAGCCCAACGTGTATAATGTAAAATAATGTATAAATCGCGCGAAGCAATATTAATTACACCAATTTTTCACTTTCTATATCTTCTTTTCTTTTTCTTTTTCTTTTTCTTTTTCTTTTATATTTTTTGTGACGAGGATGTATGAGGTTTTAGTCTTAACTAATTCCTAACACATGTAGTCTCTCGTTCCAAACACATGAGATAATCTTGAGGGTAGCTCCAAGAAAATTATGGCACAAGTGGAGTTTGGAAAATTACATTTCCCTACTTGGATGGGGATCAACTCCTCTCAGTTTCAAGTGATCGAAATAGTGATTGCTCCTTTCGATTACACTTTAAATAAAAAGAATGTTATTCCCTTGAATGGTGCCATCTCTATCTTTTACCATTGGGATTGACTGATTCTTATCTTTGTTACCTAAACCAAAATTCATAGGCAAACCAGATAATTAAATGAGACCCTGGAAGAGTTTGGCATTGTTGAATGAAGTCTTCTAATTTCTTTATAATACAAAAAATATCTGAACAGAGCACATAACAGAATTGATCTCCTCGAGGGGATTACATGTGCTCCCTCCAAGGATATGCATTACAGACTGGGTCCGATTCAATTTCATTGGAAATAGCAGAAAGTTCCGCCAGAAATCTAGGCCCATACAAAATTAATTCACAACCTCTCTCTCTCGCTGTCTCTTCCTCAGTACACCCCCATGTACACCCTAGGACATAAATCACATAACCAAATAAAGAAAAGAAAAACGATTAGATTAAACGAGTAAGTTATTAGCTTGATCTAAATCCCCCGGTAAAGTTAAAAAATCATCCTTGATTTCAGCTTTGACTTGCTTCCATTCCTCAACCTCTTGGCTCGATTAGATTAAACGAGTAAGTTATTAGCTTGATCATCCTTGATTTCAGCTTTGACTTGCTTCCATTCCTCAACCTCTTGGCTTTCATCAGCAGGGGCAGCTCCGGTGAGCTCCTTGGCTCTCTTGGCTTCTAAGTCCCAATCTGTCAGACCCAAAACCACCATCATGGTCACCGCGCACCAGCCCTGCGCCGCCAAAAGCCCCAACCACAGCCCCCGGAAGTCGAGCCCGGCATAGAAAGCCAACCCGACCGCCACGGGCGTTCCCACAAGGTAGAAGCACCCCAAGTTGATACGTGCGCCAACCTTAGGCCTTGCGGTCCCTCTCAGGACTCCGCAGCCCGTCGTTTGCGGGCAGTTTCCGAGCTCACACAACCCGATTATCGGCAAAACAAGTGATGTCAAGGCTATAATCTCTGTGTCTTGGGTGAACATGGTAGCCCAACTCTTCCTCACCATGACTGCGAAGACTAATGCTGAAAATCCCAATATGAAGCTGCAGGAAATGCCTACAATGGCTGCCAGCTTCGCCTTTTGGGGCTGGTTTGCACCTATTTCATTACCAACTCTTGTGGATACGCTAAAGCTCAGCGATGATGGGAATATGTAGATAAGGGCTGTGGTTTGGATTAGAATGCCCATGGAAGCCACGGTTGCTCTGGGATTTAACAACAACCCGCATAGCAAAATCATAATCTCGTACCACCACCACTCGAGGCAGACTGAAATGCAGCTTGGAATGGCCAAATCTAGTAAAGATCTCCATTCTTTGAAACACTCTACAGAAAAGCCTCGCCAAGTTTTCCTGTGGAGGCCAGAGATGAGGATGTAGAGGATTAGAAAGCCGACAAGATTGAAGTTAGTCCAAACGCCGCTAAGAGCTACCCCTTTGACTCCTAAATTAAGGTGTGAAACGAGAAAATAGTTGATGGGTACGTGAAGTAAAATTGAAAGAGTGGCACAAATGGTTAGAGGCAGAGTAATAGATTGCGTCCGAAGATAGATGCGCAATGGGTGTAGAAGCGATTGAGCCAAGAGGTCAGGGAGAGAGTAGAGAAGATATGATTGTGCTTCTGCTGCTATAGCTTCATCTTGGCCGCAAAAGAGAAGAATTTTCTTCATGTTTAGCCACAGAAGAGAAATAGGTATTGAAGTACAGAGGAGCAGAAGCACTGTTCTCTGCAAAGAGAGGCCGAGGAGGGTGTGTTTTTTGGCACCAAAAGCTTGCCCGCAAATGGGCTCCATCCCCATGGCAAGGCCAGAGAGAATGGAATAGCCGGTGATGTTAGCGAAGCCGACGGCAAGGGAACCCCCGGCTAACGCCAGATCACCGAGGCGGCCGAGGAAGAGCATGGAGATCATTGAGCGAGAATATAGCAGAAGGCCTGTCAGTATCATGGGGAGAGCTATTTTGGCAATGGAAATGGCTTCTATGACAGCGAGGGACAGATGGGCTCTCTCTGTTCTGTATGTATTTAGCTTTTCTTCTTGTTTGGAGAATAATGGGGACATAAGCATCTTGGGCTGCTCTGCTTCTTTGATTGAGGGAAGGAAAGGGATGTTTAAATTGGATTTGCTGGAGGGAGGAGCAGAAGTTAGATGACACATTTTATCGTGCTGAAAACAAATGTGTTAGAGAGAGAGAGAGTTGGGGGGGAGGGGGGATTCAAGAAGGGGGATTGTGGTCGGGGTTTTATAGGGTTTTGCTCTTTGGGACCCGGGCCTAAAACTTTGTGAACTTTGAATTTATCTCATCAACTATTTGTAAGGACTTGCATGTCTATTCCTAGTTTCTTACCCCGGCCTGCAAGAGACAGTTAATAGGTACAAAATCCACAGTGGAGAACTAAGATTTGGAGATGAACTGTGTTGGTTGTTTTGTACACCACCTCCATATATATATACACATCTCAAAACTTTAATTTTCTACCTCTTTTGCATATTGGATTGTAGTCTATACATCGACTATTCAATCATATAATAAGATAGTCAAAGAGGAGTTTGTTAGCTTTTTGGGTCAGGGAGAGCACGGGGTTTCATTGTCCTCAAACTGAAAAAGAGGACAAACAGATGGCTTTCTTGGACAGTCGTACATTTTGACCATATTTGCAATGAAACCAAAGCCCACCAGGGCCCGTTAATGTTGTCTTTGATACGAACTACGAAGGAATGTTGAGAAAACGTACGTTAACTAGGGTCTCGACGGCTGAACGATTGCGCCGCTAAGAGTGTATTTTTAATAAAACAGTTTCTGCCTCATGGGATCCTTCAAGGAAGCGGTGGTTGCCGGTTAGCCCCTTGCGTTTCACTGGGGGATAGCTGATGGAGTATTCAAATCTTGTTTTACTTTTTAAACCACCATTATTCATCTACTATTGTGAAATATGCCCCTTAATGATGTGTTCAGATTTGCAGATTAAGAAGATAGCAGGGTATATATGAACTGGTCAAAAAGGGAAAACAGAGGCAGGCGATCGAGTAATATCAATATCTTGTCTCTTAATTTTTAGGACAGGGTCCTGGGGGAGGGGAGGGGAGGTCCTACCGAGTCCTACGGGAGGAACTTTGATGGACTGTTTTTTTCTTAATATGGAAAGGAAAAGTCAGCTTTTACTGAGGAATTTTCATCCTAAATCCTCCTTTCCATCCTAATTGGGCCATCGAGTTTGTGGTGTAACATTAAAACAGTGACAAGTCATGGTTCCACACCCATGACCCATGAGTGGGTTGGCTTTTCGGCTACGTGACAAGGGGCATGAGCCCACGGTAAGCGACCCTTTTGACTCGCAAATAAGGGACAATGTGGTGGTCGGTCGTAATATTTTGACCTCTAAAATTTTGAGTTCCCATTCCCTGCCTTCTGGAAAACTTGCTGCTAAACCAAACTTAAGCACTATAACCCACTTATCATGTCCCATCATCGTTGTAGTTATTAGGGAATGTTTTTGTCTATTTGGAGATCCCCTTTCGGTGGATCCTTCAACGTACGCGTGAAGGTTTGGATATAAAATACCATCATTGATGACCAAGAAAAGCATACGATATGTTTCTACAATTGACCGTATGCCAGTAGTTCAGACAAAAAGATCTGTAAAGATAAGAAATAGGCATCAGTGACTCAACGATTACGCCACCAACAGGGCCTCAAAGACGGGGCACCTCGCTCGGCCATGCCGCTGAAGGGGCCTCAAAGGCCTTGGCTCAGTTAAGGCACTAGGACCTCGCTCAATATCTTCCCGACGAGGGACCTAGGTTTAATAACTTAGATCTCGTTTGCTTCGCGGAATGTCTATTCCATTAGGAAAAAAAATAACTATTCCTAGGAATAGATGAAGGTGGAATGGAATAGCTATTCATATTCTTTTGTTTGGTTGTGACGGTGGAATAGAACATTGCATATGTATTCTTTTGTTTGGTACAGTGCAATATATTGGTGAATGGAATCATATTATAATCAAATTTCCTAAAACACTCTTATAATACAAATATAATTTATATTTTTAAGGACATTTTTTTTCTTTATTTTAGAAACATAAACAATCATACTATGACTTTTTTTTTTCTTTTTTTCTTTTTTAATTTCAAAGGTCATGGCTTTTTTTATTTTTATTTTTATATATAAAATTACGCTACAAAATGATTTATAAGAAGAAGAAAAAAAACACACACACACACATAATCATCATATCACCATCATAAAAAAAAATATCATCTGTAAAATCCTTTTTATTTTATTCTTTTTTATTTGTTTTCCAGCAACAAACATTCGTTCTTTTGCTTACAAAGTAAAATAATTTATAAGAAAAAAAAAAAAAAAAACATAATCATCATATTAGCATCATAAAAAATAGATCATCTGCAAAGCCCTTTTTATTTTATTTTTTTTTATTTGTTTTCCAGCAACAAGCATTCGTTCTTTGCTTACAAAGTTTTTCCCAAGCCTCTACAAGGCAATTGGAGTCCCTCCCGATATCAAGAGGTACTCGTTTTACTACGTCTAAGTGCATTATGTAGGCTACATCACAGGAAAAAAAAAAAAAAAAAAGTAACCCACAACAAATTAAGTTGGGTTGAGAAACAGAGAGAGGGGGATGAGAATATAATTGCAGAATAATTGCAAAAATGGAGAGAGATACTGATGGTGCATTTGAGTGTTGAATTTTTTAAATCAGAATTAAATTCTTATTCTGTTTGCGAATTTTGAGGTTTGACTTTTTAGAAAAAGTTGAATAAAATATAATTTGTTTTTGAAAAGTTAAATAAAATATGATTTCTATTCGAAAAAAGTAGAATCAGAATTATATTTTATTTTCAAAATTTTGTATCCAAACACACATACCATGAGTTGAGAAACAGAGAGAGAGGGATAAGAGACTTGGGTGTTGAGAGGGTTTAGGCTTTTGGGAAAAAGACGAATTTTATTTATTCCCACAGGAAAGGAATAGATATTCCACTCCTTTTTGAGTGGAATACATATTCCTCTTCGTAAGGGAATAGCTATTCTGTGGGAATAACTATTCCCTTAAATAATATACAATCAAACAAAGGAATAGCTATTCCGTAGGAATAACTATTCCGTAGGAATAACTATTCCGTAGGAATAACTATTCCTTTCCATGGGTCTAATCCGCTAACCAAACGAGGCCTTAACCCACGAGGCATTCTGCGTAGTCACCAATTCGACGGACTCACTCAAAGAGTCTAACATTAAAAAAACGAGGTAGATCAGTCCAACGGCTTCGGTATTCAAAACATGAAATTTAATACACATAAAGATTTGAAAAGGAGCTTCCATTAAAAATTCCTCAAGGGCCATAAAATTACAAAAGGAGCAATTTTTTATAAGAAGAAAATTAAGTACAACAATCAAAAGGAATGCAAGAATTTGGAGCGCTCGGCAGCATCGACAATAGTTTTGCCATCAAAATAATTCACCCCCTCAACTGAGTGATCGGCAACCTCGGAGACATTGGCCAAGCCCTCGTTGATGGATTCACCTTCTCCCTTGGACAAATGATCAACAGACTCCCTTATGAGCCGAGGGAATCCTGCTCATGCATGGCCCCGGCTAGTGACTTGAAGTCCTCGGACGTGTATAGGTCAAGGGGCCTAGAACCCCTAGAACCGTTTCTAGAATCAAGTGCACACTCCAAACAAATGCTCGGGCCCAAGCCATATCCCTTAGTCCTTGCACCCTAGCCATATGAGAACGGATGTCCCTCACCTCATCCTCTTTTTCCCAAAGGGAAGCCCGATCATTCATCAGATCATTAACAGCATTGATGATTTGGATTTTACCTAAAGCCTCCATCTTCTTAGTGCGGAAGAGTTATGTTTGCGAAGTGGACGCCTCTTTAACTAACAACGAGTGACACTTACCTCGGACTGTAGGTGGGAAGATTAATCGATGGCTTGGGCAAGCCCCACCAGAGGTTGAATGTTCTCCTCCTCGAGCCTAAGTGCCTTATCCCTCTCGGCTTGGTCTTCCCGTTGAGCCATCTCAACATTTCAAGCAACAAGGTCTCCCTCGGCACTTGAAAGCTTCATCCGAGGGTTGTCCACTTGTTGCTAAGGGACCCCTTCAAAAATGTTACCCTCCAAGGTAGCGTGGTAATCATCATGGTAAGCCATACATCTAATGTGTTTTGCAAAGAAAATTGCTTGAGTGTACAAAAAGTGGAGAAGAAACTAAGTTGAACAAAGGTTGCAAAACTTACCTCCACCACGATATCTATCATGCCCTCTATGTGGTCCCAAGACACCCACCTAGAGATGCCCCTTCGGTGCCTGGGGAAGACATTGGCTTAGACCACTTGGCATTAGTATCCCGTGGCCAGGTGCCCAATAAAAGGGGATCCGCTCAGACCCCTCTTGACCCCCTTGACCTTCTTCATGGCTTCTTCAACTTCTTGTCCCTTAAAGAATCATCATTGTCCTTCGTGGTCATATTTGAAACATTCATAGGATCTAAAGGCTGTCCCGCACCCTTGCGCCGGTGCACACAAAATCACCTGCAAACACAAAGTCGTCATACTCCTCCAGTCTTTCTGTCGTGACCAATTTATCGCAAGCCTTGGCCTCTTGTGCTTATTCCAATGTCCTCTCAGTTCACACCTTCTCATCAGCAATCCAATGGGGCTCGGTAAAGTATCTCTCGTTTAGACGCTCCCATTGGCAGTTCAATATGAACGGAACAGACTGGCCAGAGCTCACTTGTTCTAGTGATAAAACTCCCAACCGCTCCTCGAAATGAAGAAGGACCACTTTGACTTATTGCTGCTTGAAAATCGTTCCTTGATGGACACTATGGAAAAGACCTTTATCAAAGTGGGAGGTCTATGTATCAGCGACTTAAGACTGAGGGCCTAAAAGAAGAGGAACTCATTGGCCATCGACTGAAGATCGTTAATTAGCCTCAACTACAAGACGAAGCACGAAACTAGAATCTGCCAGCCATTGGGTGTTAACTACTAGGGGCAAGACATAGCCTTGACAACAACGCCTGAATGGGATTCGTGAAAGCGAAGCACAAGCCAGCATTGAGCATCTCTTCATTCATACAGAATTCGTTTGTACCCGACTACATGACGGGCATCTCATCTTCAGTGGGGGAGCAAAGAAAGACAGACCCCAAAATATAATACAACCGTCAAAAGGTCCCTAAGTCGCATTCTTTCACATTCGAACGCCAAGTAGCTACCACCGCACTGTAGATAGCCGTGACGAAGATCTTAATGAGCGCGACGGAGAAAGGAACAGCTAGGAAAAAGAGCTCCGGCAAGGTAAATGCCGATGAAAGACGATAGAGAAAGGAGTGGCTAGGTAAAAGAGCTTTGGCGAGAAGGTAAGAACGAGAATGAGGAAATGGGGAAGTTGAATCAAACGGAGCCCTTATCTAGGGCTTCGCGTGCACTTCGAAGGAGATTTGAATTTTAAATTTTGAGTCTCGAAAAACCGAAGTGCTCCTTTGGCTGTAACTACCACATGGTGTGACGAAAACCACTCGAATATCACATATATCGTACCGTGTGAAACATTAATTTCATATCATTACCCTCGAAAACTTAAATGAGTTGACAGATCATCTTTAAAGACGCCCATCAAATGTACTCAGGAAGCGAGCCAACCAGTAAAGCGTGTTTAATATGTTGCCGCTATCTCTCCTCATCCCTCGCCACATGGCCAGGAGGAAACTGTCCGAGGAATGCATACTCTTCGACACGTGTCCCTTAGGATCTATAACAGTTGATGGCCCTTTGGCACGCCAAGGAAAGATAAAAGGCGCAAGGCATAGAAATTAAAGTCCTGCCACTCAAATTAAAACACAAACTGAGTTTGAAAATTTGGCGGCAACTGGTGATACCATTTACTAGAGGTCCCTAAGGGCCCACTCCAAACGAACGAAGGTTGTTACCCCACAAGCCCAGGAAGGTCTTTCCACCCAAGATGGACCATGTGCCTGATGGATCGGCCCCCTCAAGGGCTCACCGACCAACGATATACCAACCGCTAGTCATTTGCTCGATGTATATATGATAAGGGGACCATAAAAAGAAAAAGTATCTCCTCCTTAACTGTCTTGCCTATTTAGACTTGGCTCAATAAGAAAAGGATTTGTTGGAGCATCCCTTGAAGGAAAGATATTCATGTGAATATACCAAATTCTATATCAAACCCTTCACTTCCGGTCCTTACTATATCAAACTCATTTGCCATAACAACGGCAGCCCTATTAGTAAAGGTGACGAACTTTATTATAAGGTATGCACACTTTTTCCTTCTCACTATTTTGCCTATTAGATTCTCTCAAACACTCTATCGGCTTAGGCATCGGAGTGTTCTCTATCGGCATTACCAACAAGTCATCTATGTCTATTTCTTGTCTTTACAGGTCTTCTTGTATGTACTATGTGCGGTCAACTACACGAACAAGTTCCCATTCACTGACTTATGAAAACTTGCTTTTAAACCAAACTTAAGCACTAGCCCACTTATCCAACCCCATAATCGTTGTAGTTAATAGGGAATGTTTTTGTCCATTTAGAGATATACCCCCTTTCGGTGGATCCTTCGACGTAAGCGTGAAGTTTTGGAAAATATACCATCATTGATGACCAAGAAAAGCCAGCAATATATGAAAAAGGAGAGGAAACAATACAATATATAAAATTAAGTTGGGGAAAACCAAGACATGATACATGGACAATGCTGCATTAGTGCCGAAAGAAAGATATAGAAAATTAATTGAAATAACCATACTTATATAACACCAAAAAGGAGAAGAAAAAAACTCCAAAAAAAGAATTTTGACGTGTTCAAAGCCAGTAGAAGAACACTTTTGGGTTGTGATTACAAAGTAAAAAAGGTAAAAGCCAAATCTAAAGGATCTACATTCTCATTTGCTTTGCTTTCCTTTCGCATTATCAGGACAGAGAGGGCTATCAATTGGACACTTGCCCTTTTATTCTCTCTAAATCTCAAACAAACCATAGTCAATGCCATGATGATTATAAATCGATAGCCTGAATCTCTAACATGATCGAGCTCAAAATGTAAAGCTACTTAAAATTTCAAATATATATATATAAAATAAAATAATTTATGAAAATCATGGAGCCCTGGACCTCAATTTTATATACCCCACTGCCCAAAAGATATAACAAAAATAAATACATATATCAAACAAGAAGATAAAAGATAGAGAAACCCGTTTAATTAGCTAGCTAGCTTTACAATCTAAAACCAATTAAGTAATCTCTTGTTTAAACCGCACATTTAACTATGAGTACTCTTTGCCTTATGCTTATCCCTGCTTGTGTTAAACGTCCAAAGGTCTATCTAAATTTCCTATACAGACGATAAGCTTAATGAAGGATTACGAGTCACACAATTTTATCCCATTCTAGTCTCCATAAAAGGATCCAAATCCTTTTTCTGTCTCTTTTTTCTTTTGGTTGGAAGATCCAAATTCTTTTGTAGTCTTGCTGTCGAGATTTGATTAGCATCTTTGTGTGACACATGCATAGGTTTTGACGTAAGATGTTATCTAGATTAACGTCTTAAAGTCTCTGTCTCAGTACTCTTTCCTTAAGACGAACTAATTATTTGAAGAGAAGCTTTTTGTTTTTTTGTAAACTTTACTTGGTCTCCTTCACTAAAGCCAAATCTCATGCTGCTTTCTTGTATATTGTCTTCTTCACCTAAACCCTTTCCCATTTGGTTGGTAGCGTACGTGGACGAGAAAGAGTGTGAATTAGGTGAGTCGTTTCGATGATGTTCACACGTCTATAAGGTTGTCTGCGTGCAACATGAACATAATATATATGTATGTGTATGCGTATGTGTAATATGTGCATGTCTACATTTATTTTTGCCCAAAGCTTCCGTACTTTGATATAAACGAGAAACTAACACTACTTAAAAAGACAGTTTTCTTATAAATGTTGGTGCATTTCATAATAATATTTACATTATAATTACGAAAAGAATGGAATTAAAACGAAATCGAATTGGATTGAGACAAGAAAACCCTCATCTTTTATGCATGTGGTTGGAAAAACCTAAATATCAGTGCAGCATGCAAACAAATTTTCTTTGACTTGTCTCATCTAAGGTGTTGCAGTGTAGAGCAATGATTTGTCATATAGTTTTGAGTAACTCTATACAAGTGGCCAAAATGCCACGAGAAGAACATTTTTCTTTGACCCAAAATCTTTCAAAGGTTTGAAAGTGTTTCTCAATTGTTAAATTGTTGAATGAATTCTTTTATACCGACCAAACAAAGATTACAATAATAACACTCTAGCAGGCATCCCTGCTGAAACACAAGATGCCATCAAAATAAAGCACCTCATAAACTACAACCAGTAAATCCCCAAAGGGCAAGAACAGACAACATGCAGTCGACAAACCAGCTTTACACAGAACCAATATGATAATGTTGCTGAATCTATTTATAGGCTCATGGGCCTTCAACAATTGATGACCTAACCAATATGGTAATGCGTCGTTTACTATATATATTAATTGCGATATGAGTCGATATCCATTATTCTGATGAATGAAAAATATTAATATTATTAGTGGGCTATTATTTAGATGCCATGATAGTCAAATAAAATGTCACAGTGCTCCGTTTCCTTTTCATGAGTTTAGATTTACTTTTTATAATTTCTCTACTAATTGTGAATACTGTCACAATTATAATTAGCACAAATGAAATTAGTTTCTCACAAAGTATGGTTTCATGCAATAAACCCCTCCATCCATGCCAGGAGGTTGCCACCTCGTGTTTTTACTTGCTTTTTGTTTTGATTGCTTTTTCTTTAGGGAATAATTGGAATTGCACAAGGATTCTATTAGCAAAAATCGAGGAACATAAGGACAGAAGGATCTTATTCAAAATGAAGGGAAATATAGAGAGCTGATTGATAAAATTAAAGTCCTAGGAAGCTATATTCGGTAACGAGCCAAAACATTGGATAATAGTTTGATAATTTGCTGATAATGATCATCATCCAAAGGCATAATTTTTTTCTTCTTCACTGCCTTTTTTTTTTTTTTTTTTTTTTTTATGAGTTTTAAGTTGTTCAACACTTCAACATTCAGATTGTTGATAGAGGCCTTACTAGTATTCTTGGTGGTGGTGGTGATATAAGAGATATTGTTGAGAAATGCTTAGTTAAAAAAGCATAATGTTTTTCCATATTTTGGAATCATGATCTGAAAAGTCTCAGTTAGAAAAGCACTCAAAGTGCTTTTCTATATATATAGTATGTTAGAATAATTGACTTCTACATTCATTTAGTTAATTTAGAATAATTGACTTCCATACATATGTTAGAATAATTTTGATATTAAGCTTTGATTTAGTTTTTTTTTTTTCTTTCTTTCTTTTTGGTTTGTTATCAATTTTCAATAGACATCAAATTTTAAACTTCATTAAATCCGGAAATGCTTCATCTAAAGTAGTTCAAAATACCAAAACAGTTATTAATTATTCATGATAACAAAAATGTTCTTGTACCACTGCACTAAATTAAAATTCTAAAGAAAAAAAAAAAAGGGTGGGGTTCATGATGGACTCAATGATTTCCCCCATCCCCATTCGAGCCTAGCTCCTACTAGATCCTGCTTATAACGTTGGAGAAAAAAATAAAAACAAATAAGGGGTGAGCAGAAAGGCTCAGAAAGCAAATTCTCAAACTATGAAAACCATTAGGTTAAAGTAATTTTCCTTAAAAACAAATTTTCGGTAAAATCACATCAAAGCATATTTACTTCTTTTGAACATATAATATATCTACTTATACTTAATTTCTCTTAATATGACACATGTTTGTTATCCATTACGCCCCGTGTAATGGGGTTGTGGCAATCCTTGTAACTATGGCAATGCCAGTAGCTTCAGATGTGCCGGCCCACCAATTAACGAAGGCGCAGTCGGCATGGTAAATATAGTGATGAATTACCACCTTCACGTAAGCATCCCCATCTCAACATCAATACCGTGCCCCCCTTTCTTCTTTGAACTCTTTTTGGGCCAAAATTATCTCATTCACATACATATCCTCATTTTATAAAACTATTATTATTCTCTTTTTACTTCTCTTGAAATATCTTAAGACAACGTGTAGAAGAGTTTTATCTCTCTTTAGAGCATTCTTAGTAGCCTCATCAAATTTTACTCATCAAAGTAGCTAAAAATCACTTTTCTCTATTCTGGTGAGCCACTTTTTTAAAATTCTCCCAGCAACCTCACCATTTTAACTATTTACTATTACTATTCCATTTAAATAATATTTCTTTATTCTTTCTCTATTTAATCTTTTTAATCTTTTTACAAAAAATCATTCATGTCTATGAAATAATTAAGGACATTATCGTGTGTGAGATATGGGAGATGGGAGAAGAAAATGAGATAAAAAAAGGAAAAAAGTGTGCTGATCATGTGAGAGAAAAAGGTGAAACAAAATTGGTGAGTGAATATTACTCGTTAGAATTGGTGAGTAATTTCACTCATCAAAACTTTTTAATTAAAATGGTGAGGCTGCTGGGAATGATTTTTTAGTGTTTTCATTAAATTGGCTCACTAAAATAACTAAAAAGCTATTTTGATAAGGCTATTAGGAATGCTCTTAAGCTTTTCTTGTTTAAAATTTTCCATAAAAGCAACTTACTTTAAATAACATGTTCTCAATTTCGAAACTTTTTAAAAATAGAAAAACACTTTAAATAAAATGTTCCTCATTTTGGAAACTTTCCAAAAATAGAACATCAAACCCAAAGGATGAGTGACATAAAATATTTTCCAATTTGAAAAATCTTAAAGAAAAACATTTCATGAAGAAAAAACCATTGCATGTAACATCAAAGTAATTTAATATACATCGGAAAATAAAGCAGTAAGGAATGGTTAATTAAAAAATGAAATGAAATAACCTTTAGAAATGGTAAAAAGTGATTCAACTTACTTCGATAGTCTTCCAAAAGTCACTTAACCAAGACTTAACACAATGTTGCATGCTAGAACCCTAGTAAAAATGCGTTTAATGATTATGCATGAATTATGATTGTGACCTAAAAATCTTGGGTTTATAAATCCTTACTACGTACCGGCCATGCAACCCTACGATATCCTCTTAAAGGGTATCTAGTGATTATATATGACAACTCGTGAGGGGTAATGCCTTTGAAAACCCTGCTTCACTTGCTGTCAAGATTTACTTCCTATCGAGGTTTCACCCCTTTTTTCCCTGAACCAAATCCTTTCTAGTATCTGAGGCTACCACATATCCAAAAATCATTGTGTTTTGTGCCATAAAACCTAATTTCTAAAATAATATGTTGTCACTAATTTAATACTCAAGTTCTAATATTCCAAAAATGTACCTTTGCTACTTTAGAAAATTATAATTAATTCACCTTAATTCCAAATTAAATCAAACCAATTTTGTAACTTTAATGACTCCTAAGAATAAATTTCCTTACTATCTTTTGAAATTTATCTGACCCTCTATTTGAGCCTATGAAATCACCAAATTAATTCTAGTAGATAACTAAAAAGGGTTAATAACAACTCCATAAAATTCCATAACCTAACTTCAATCATATATTTTTGAGGAAATTCAGAAATAATCACTGGTCATTGGTTTATGTCAACGCGGTAACAGAACACTAACCCTAACCTTGGGAATTCGAAACTCATATCAAATTACCTCCAAAAATTTATGAAAAATTTCACCCTTATCCTATAATATATCATCTACCATCTTCCGGAATTTTATAATTTTTGAGCATATATCCTCTATCCTCTAGGAATTTTCAATCTTCATCATCGATGCTGTCAACCTAGAAATTATAGGTTTACAACCACACCCGATTCTTGTAACCCCTAAACTCATACCTAAAACACCTTCAAAATTAATCCATTTGAGTCATGATACCCTAAGACATCATAGAACAATACTATTCTTTCTTTTTTGTTTATAATATAAGTGCCCTATACAATCCAAAATCTCCATTTACCTCGCCAGTCAGAGCAAAAAATGTGCCACGCGTGTTGATCGATGTGAGCAAGTGATCTAGTTATAATCCTGCAAAACAAATGCAAAGGTAACGACCCTATTATAGCAAACAAATTGTAATTTGTGTTGTTTTAACCGCTCTTGGACACAGAAATTGGAAATTTCAACCTTAACTAGACACCACTAACAACATGGCCAAGCCTACAACCTTCTTCAAGAGGATCCGAAATCTTGATGTTTTTACCACATTTTATGACCCTATCCAAAATTTATGCAGCAATGTTTTCCTGAAACAATTGTAATTTAACAAATCAATACCTAATTATAACTCTCCAGCAAAATTAACTAACTAGTAGTTAACTTCATGGTTCATCTCCCAACCTTATTTTAGGAATAATAAAACCACAGAGATCTCATCATTTCCGAAAAGAGTCTGCAACGGAAAACTTTCAATTATAGCATAAAGATAGTAATTAAAATCCACAATCACAACATGAACAACCAGATCAGTACTAACTACTAAAGCATTATAACGTAGATACGTCACTAAATGTTAGGTTCAAACGACCAGTCTCTAAAAATACTAAAATATTACATCCCAATACTAATCGTCATAAAGAAACATCAAAAGAGTCAAGGCCTAGTCTTAATAAGATAGACCAGGTGGATAATCTCAATCATATTCTCACGATCTTCCCTATCCTCATCCCACATAGACTTCAGCCATACCGAATCCAACTCATCAAAAAACACACGGATCACATCCTCCAATCGGACAATTCTGGACTCCAACATCGATATCTAGGTAGCTAACTATAAAACAACACATGTTTCATAGGTAGAAAAGATACAAGGGTAATACACGATTTAGTGAGCATAAATACACATGATGTACAAGTTATCATGGGGTGAACTCAGTTTAAGATAGAGAAAACTTCACTTATAACCACCGATCTTTCATCACTTTTGCAATTAGGTTATCCATCTTTAAAAAGTGTCAATTTAGGTTATTCATCTTTCAATTTTTTTCAATTTCAACACTTCGTTAGAATTTTTCGTTAAATCCTATCAAAATTCTCAAAATACCCCTCCTTTTTTTAGGGAAAAAAAATTGCAAGGATTTAGGTGTTGATCAGAATTTAACGAAATTTGTTAAAATACTCATGCCTAAATCTTTGAAAAATTTTACATTTAAAAAAAAAATGCAAGGGCATTTTGGAAATTTTGATCAAATTTAACGGAAAATTATAGCAAATGGTCAAAATTGAAAAAAATTGAAAGATGGATACCCTAAATTGACTCTTTTTAAAGATGGAGACCCTAATTGCAAAAGTGATAAAAGATCAGAGATTATAAGTGAAGTTTTCTCTTTAAGATATAAATCATATGCAGCAATGTAAAGTTATAGTTCCTCATTTGACAGAATAATCATTGATGCAATATAGATATACTATATATTGTAACACGAAAATCATGTCATAGTTCAATTCCATATAGTTTACCCATGAGATTAGCCTCTTCACGGTAGGCTTGGCACTGTCTCAAGGGACCTGTAATACAACACCGGTGCCCCAGATATTGTACACATACCATCATATATTAGTAACCCGACCAAATCCGACATTGGGTTGCCCACGCTACTAGTAAAGCCGTAACCATTACCTCCATTCAAGTATGGTGCACGAGTCGCAAAACAACCATTTGATCCAAAGCCCATCGTAACATAATCATAAGCTTTCGACCATAGAGAATAACATGTATAATAATAATCCTATGGCCGTTATCCTGCATGTACCGGTGTACCATATCATATGATACAATTTAATATTCACCGTCTTTTACATGCATGCTTTTATAAACTTATCATTTTCATTATCTTATCATTAATCACTCATTTTCACAAAATAGAGTTCACAATAATCAAAAGTATATTTTATGTGAGTTGTAAACATGCATGTTTGGTACACAAAATAATCATGCTATGAAGGAAAAATAATAACAAGTATTCATATGAGTTTTTACTCACTTGAGTTGTAGTTTTTCACCGGCTAATCTTTTGGATACACTCCGACCTCCAAATATGTGAGAAGGCCTGTCATTAGTTTTTAAAACTATAGCTAGACAAACCTTACACTCCAAACAGGCTGACTACCCAAGGGTCGAACGTTCGGCCTCGAAATTGAACGTTCGTCCAATGTAGTGTCGAATGTTTGGAGTTGGGGCAAAATCTCATTTCAGAACTTCAAAGCCACAAAACCTCATCTAAGCTAGATCTAAGGTATTAATATGATCCCTAACAAAGTCCTAAGCCTCAATAAGACCTCCATGCAAAACTTGATACGTTAAACATCAACAAAACATTAATCTGACATTAAGCTATCATTAAGGTCAAAACCTAAGCGAAGTTGTAAAAATAGCTAGAGCTATTATCAAAGCAGTAAGTAAACAACATACAAATTCTACTAAAGTGAACTACACTAAGAAAGTTACCTCCTTGGTGTGAAAAGAGTTATTCCTCCAAAACACTTCTCACACACTCACAAGGGGTAGGCTGAACCAAGAAGAGTTAAAGTGAGTTGAAGGAGCACGGGGTAGGGTATTTATAGGCATGGGCCGTCTGAAGATAAGAATGAGTTGTTTATTAAACAATCCTGCCGAACATCAAATGTTTGGACAGTTTTGTCAAATGTTTAGTGTATTGTATTGCCCAGCGGTTTTAGGTCAGATCGAACGTTCGGTGGTCCCCTTTCGAATGTTCAATGTACCTTCTAACACAAAGCCGATGTCTAAATAGTGACATACGTCTCACTCCTCCAACGTTCATGACGTAAAATTCGAATGTTCGATGTACTGTGATATCGAACGTTCTGTAACATATTCGAACATTCGGCCAGGACAAAATAAATAAATTAATAACTCTTTAGCCAATCCTAATCCCTCTTTATGCAATCCTAAAAAAATTAATTAACCTTAATTAATGTTCAGTGTATTACACTAATGGAGGTGAGGAGAAGGAAATATGACAATAAGAAACTATAGTTTAAGCTTATATAACTAGCTTTTTTTAGGAGCATTTTACGGGTAAAATCATTTATTCATCAAAATGATGGCTTATAAACATCCTAAAAGCACACACCAAATCAATAAGTGTCATATTGTTTTCTTCATCTATGTGTGCAAACTACAAGAAAGAAAGACAAAGGGAGCTAGAAAGTTTTAGGGAGTGTGTGTGTGTGTGTGTGTGTGAGAGAGAGAGAGAGAGAGAGAGAGAGAGAGAGAGAGAGATCTTGGATTGAAAGTCTAACAAAGTGTAATATATCTCTATCATACATGCATACACAATAAGACGGGATGTTACAACCAAAGAGAGTCGATTCAACAGCTGTTTGAAACATATAGAAGGAAAAAATACTTACCAATACAACAAAACCAGCATTAATATATGAATTTCTAATTCAATAAGGTAAAATGGTAAAATGCCAAACTTTCCACTATATGCAATATGTTTTTTATGGAGAGATTTAATTATTCATGAAGTACTAATTGTTGTCAAGGTCGAAATACTTAAAAAACATGAATTGGGCTTTTCCCACTAAGCTCAAGTGAAACATGCTCCCAAGAAACAATACACACGCTTCATATGAATGATCATATGAAGCGCGCATATGGCAAATAAATAAAAAATTGGTACTTATAACGTTTGAACTTACCTTGATCAATTGACCTACAGCTATCATAATCTTAGTCCCAGTCATCGTGCTTCCCGTAAATGCAATATATTAGTATGGTTTCATATATTTATAAATTGATTGGGGTAATTACCTTTTTCCCCCATGAACTACCAAAAAATGCGCAATGCCCCCATGAACTACCAACTCGACCAAAATAGAGCATTCAACTACCAAAAACAACCATTTTCCCCCCTTCCGTCAGTCAAAGGGGTTAAAACAAACTGTCAACGAGTCATGTGCCGTTTTATATGGGGGCATGTTGGAAGATGATGGTAGTTCATGGGGGGAAAAGAGGAAGATGGTGGTAGTTCATAGGGGGAAAAGAGGAAGAAAATGAGGGTAAAACGGCGTGTGACTGACGGAAGGGGGGAAAATGGTTATCTTTGGTAGTTGAATGCTCTATTTTGGTCGAGTTGGTAGTTCATGGGGGCATCGAGCATTTTTGGGTAGTTCATTGGGGGAAAAGGTAATTACCCCAAATTGATTTCAGAACCTATTCATCAAAACAAAGTTATCGTCGTTGATATATTAGTATTAGCGACGACACAAGTTGTCGCTAATATGGTTTCATATAGTTACTTAATAGTTTTAAAAACCTATTAGCGATGACACCGGTAATATATTAGTATCAACAATGATACCTATCATATATATATATATATATATATATATATATATATATATATATATATATATATATATATATATATATATATATATATATATATATATTGATTCTAGAAACATATTAGCAACGACAACGAAGATATCAGCGACGACACCAGTCTTCACTACTATGGTTTAATATATTTATAAATTAATTTTATCAACCTATTAGATTTCGTTGCAGATATATTAGTACCAACAACGATACGAGTCGTCACTAATACAGTTTCATATATTTATAATTGGATTTCATAAACTTATTTGCAACGACACAAGTCATCTCTAATATTGTTTCATATATTTATTTATTAATTTTAGAAACCTATTAGCGATGAAAGAGGTGTCATTGTTGATATATTAGTGCCAGCGACAACGCCAGTCACTATGAATATGGTACCTGTGGTTTAATGACTTTATTTTTATTCACCTTAGTTTCAATTCGTATTGTAAATGGTACTTCACTTAAGGCTAAAAATTGAGATAGTCCCTACATCAATCTTCCGTCCATAAAAACTAACAGAAATGCATGTCAAACCAATGAAAAGCTGTCATGTGGCAATATGATGACTCTTTTAGAGATGGTAAGGGTTAGGATGAGTTATTCTACACTACCTACATCGTTTTGGGGATATGCCCTAGATACTACAATGTACTTATTAAATTTGGTTCCTTCCAAATCTGTTCCTAACTCACCTATCGAGTTGTGGCCAAGGTGAAAGCCTATTATGAGATACATCAACATTTTGAGTTATTCAACATATATGCTGAAAATGAAATCTGATAAGTTGAAACCAAAGATAGAATTATGTTTGTTTATTGGGTATCAAAAAGGAACTAGCGGTGGGTTATTCTATAGTCCTAAGGATGGGAAGGTGTTTGTTAGCACAAACGTCGGATTCTAAGATGATGGTTGTGAACAACTTCGAGTCAAAGAGTGGGGAGTTTCAAGAAGAAATGTCAGATGCTAGAGTGGGCAAATCTCTAGAGTTGTCTAGAGATATAAGGTGTTTGTATCATATACACCACAATTTACTACTGATGAGAAACCTAGTATCACCATACCACGTCGTAATGGGAGGATTATCAAAGCACGTGATAGATTCATGTTCTTGGGAGAAGCTTTAAAGTTGTCCCAGAAAAACCAGAATCAGATCCTAAGACCTATGAGGAGGTGTTAATGATGTGGATGTGAACCACTGGCAGGAACGGAGGGAGGGGGGGCTGGCAAGGGCCATGCGCCCCCCCCCCCCCCCCCCCCCCCGCCCCCCCCCTTCCCCCCCAATTTCTTAAAAAAAATTATAAGGTTGGAAAAAAAATTCTAAAAATATAAAAATATAAGGTAAAAAATAAAAATTCAGCCTATTGGCCCCAACCAAAAAAAAAAAAAAAATTGGCCACTATCCCCTGCCCATAAGAGCTCCTGGCTCCGTCCCTGACCACTGGGTCAAGGCTATGGAATCCGAGTTTGAATCCTTGTATTCCAACCATTTTTGGGAACTTGTAGAGGTACCTGATGACATTAAACCCATAAGTTGTAAATGGGTCTATAAGAGGAAGAAAAGGAAAGATGTGAAGATTGAAACCTTCAAAGCAAGGTTGGTTGCAAAAGGTTTTACTTAGAAAAACAAGATTGATTATGAGCAAACCTTTTCACCGATAGCCATGCTTAAGTCTATTTCGGATTCTCTTAGCCATTGACATTCATTTTGATTATAAGAGTTGGCAAATGGATGTCAAGACGGCCTTTCTAAACATTCATCTTGACGAGGACATCTATATGATGCAGTCAAGTGGTTTTGTAGCCAAGAGCCATGAGCATATGGCATGCAAGTTGCTAATTTTTATTTATGGGCTTAAGCCAGCATCTAGCTCATGGAACATTAATTTGATGAGGCAATCAAGTAGTTTGGTTTTGATCAAAACCTTGATGAGCCATATGTGTACAAGAGGTGTCATGATAAAGTTGTAACATTTCTATTGTTATATGTTGATGATATCTTACGCATTGGGAATGATGTGTGAGTATTATCAACAATCAAAATCTTGTTGTCCAATCAGTTTGATATGAAGCACTTGGCAGAAGCGAGCTATATCCTAGGGATCAAGATTTGGCGAGATCGGAAAATTAAGATGTTAGGCTTATCCCAAGCTACATACATAGAAAAGATTATGTCTGAGTTTAACATGCAGGACTCAGATTACTTTCCTTCAGGCATGGAGTTCTCTTTCTAAGGAGCAGTGTCCTATGACACCTCAAGAGTAAGAGTAGATGAAGGCTGTTCCTTATGCTTCTGCAGTAGGAAGCCTTATATATGCCGTGTTATATACTAGACCAGACTCCCAAACCACTTAATTGGATAGCAATTATGCATATAATCAAGTTTCTTCGGAGAATGAGACATTATATGTTTGTCTTCCATAAGTGAGGATTTGATACCCATTGGTTATACAAATTCTTATTTCCAGTCAAATTGTGATTCTCATATATCCACCTCAGGGTAAAGTCTTTACTTTGGACGGTGGAGCCATTAGTTGGACAAGTGCCAAGCAATCTTGGATTGCTGACTCTACCATGAAGGCTGAGTATCTTGTGACTTGTGAAGCCACAAGTATCATCTCATTAGAGATATTATCTCTCATGGAGATGCAGTTGTGGCAAGGATCACATCAGTTGAGAATCTGGTGGACCTTTCAATAAAACCTTAACTTATAAGACTTTTGAAGTGTCACTTATTGGGAATGGGTGTCAAAATATGCCGAATTGGATTTAAGGGTAAGTGGAAGATTGTTAGGATTTATTCGCTAAAGCCAATTGCTATTGTATAACATTTTGGTTTATTAAATAAAGTTGTTTATTTTCTAAATCATATGAGAAAAATGGACATATATTTGTACATATATATACATGTACTCTCATAAATAAAATAAAATATATATATATATATACATGTACTCCTTAATTAAGTTATATTGAATATGATTTGAGGTGTGTTAATGAGATTATTACTCAGAAGATCTAAACCATAAATCTTGTAACTTATAAACTATAGTTCGTATTTAGTTATGGAATTAAGCATTCCATTTTATAAGACTATAACATATCAATCATGATAATCTATTTTAATCATGGAAGTGAATACTTCTTATTGATTTGTTGGTGTGGTGACAATGCACTAAACGAACCACGTGAGTTGTTATTCTATTATAACTACTGTCAATATAAATAACTTGAACTTAAGACTGCTTTTAGCATTGGCTCTCAATCCAAAAATGAATATGAACTCAAATGTGAAGTGGGATACTTTGATACATTTAGGAGTCAGATCTTTCACGGTCAAAATATCGATGTGTTGGATGATCACAAGTAGCATTGTGGGAACACTACTTCTCAAAATGGAATCCATAATCCTTTGATTTAATAAAAGCGACATGAAATATTAATTTCAGATAAATTTAATGAGAATTGATTATTCTAAATCTTTGATTAAATTCTTTTAGTAAAGAGTTACTGAAATTAAATGTACTAAATAAAATATGATTTTAAGAGTACAAGAATGATCAAGAGATTAAATCGGGTACTCAATAATTAAGAGATGGTAAATTAAAGTGACAATTTTATTTATGAATTTAATTCAACTATGGATGGTTTCATGAAGAGATCAATTGCAATTATAAGATGTCACTATGAGTTTTTATTAATCAAAATAAATGCTAGAGCGCAATTACAATTTTTTAGTGGAATAAATTGTAATTAATAGTAACCTATGACAAGCCATGAGATGACAAGTGTCCTAGGCCTATTGGAGCTAGTTTTATTTTCCCTTTAGCTCCCTTCTCAAGTTGATTACTATCCTTTATCGAGATTGACCTAATTACACAAGGAAATACCCTAGTGGTCGTGTATTATAGTGGGGAGCAATTAGGTTTTTCAATTCCTACTTTGACAAAAAAACCTAGTCCCACCTTGACTTGGAAATACAAGCTCATTTAAAGGGTGCTTGTGCAGGCATTAGTGCCCACATTCTTTGTCTCATAATCATAATTGAGGAGAAGGTTTAGAGGTCTTTTCAAAACCCTAGCCTACACATGTGGATCGAGTTTGGAGCAAGAGGAATTAATGCCCTAAACTCCAATGATTTGTATGACATTTTTCGTTTCTATTGAATAAATTCGTTATTTACCGATTTATTTAATTGAGCATATCGCATATAACTTTTTACATGCTTATCTTTATTGATAATTTATTATTTGCATGTAAATGGTCCACGATTTGTATTGAATATGGTTTACGGTGTAAGTAATGAGATTATCACACAGAAGATCTTAGACCATAAATCTTGCAAGTTCATAATTTCATGTTCGCAGTCGGTAATGGAATTGAGAATTCTATTTGCGAAAAACGGTTACACATCAATCATGATTATCTATCTTGATCAAGTAAAGTAGTGACTTCGTATTGATTTGTTGGTGTGGAAGCATAGAGATTCAATGCATTGAATGAAACATGAGAGTTACAATCATTCATCTTTTACTGTAAAAAAATTAATGATTGTAACTCTCAGACCTCTTATGATATTGATTCCAAATCCTAAGGGGATTGTGAACTCAGATGTCAGGTGGAAGTCACTTTGATTCATTTAGGAGTGAGACATTTACTGCGGTCAAAATTCTCGGTACGTTGGATGATCATATGTAGCATTGTGGTAACACATTTCTTAAGAAGGAATCTAAGTCCTTTCTTTAAAGGATAAGAAATTTTTCTTTAAGATAAATTTAATGGAGTAATTATTCACAGTCTCTTGCCAGAACATTTTTTTTGTAAGAGTTACTAAAATATTTATATATAGTGAAATGAGATTTCACATGCCTGGGAATAATTATGTGATTAAATTGGATACTCAAGAATAAAGAGGTAGAGAATTAAAGTAACAGTGTCTTTGACTTAATTATACTACGAAACATTTAATAGATAAATTAAAAGTTAATATTAAGAATTGTCTAAGGGATTAATTGTATTAATAAAAAATAATAACTAAAGTAAAATTACGATTGTTTAGTTGAATCAATTGTAATTAAATAGTAACTTTGTGAGAGTCATGAGATGACAAAGGTCACGGGCCTATTTGAAGCTAGTTTTATTTTTTCCTTTACGCCCCTCTCCGAGCTAATGTAAATTAACCATAAACATGTTTCTATCTTATTGGGCTGCTTGTTTTAAGTTATTAAAACATGAGCTACAAAGAGAGCGCATGGGATGCATAATAGGCGCTTGAGCTGGGATTAATTCTCTAACCCTGGCCATGTATGTGGTGACGCATGGGCTAGGGTTTCATCTCATTCTCCTAGCCGTATACATGCTTGTCCCACATTGCTTAGCTTTTCCTCCTCTCTCATGAGTATGCTAAGACTATAAATCGAAGTGCATGTAGCTTTCTCTAAGCACATTGAAACCTTAGAAACATAACTCTATTATTAATACTTTTGAGTACTCTCAAGAAAAATGAATTTTGAGAAGCAAGTGAAGAGTTCACTCTCTTGGTTATTTTTAGTCATCGGTAAGAAGGCTTGAAGGTCTCATAACCCCTAAGGTTAGTCATGATTTTCTATTGTAGTAAGAAGAAAATTTTGCCCAATAACAAAGAGTGCCAATGCAACCATATAGGTGTTCTTACTTTTGTTGTTTATTTTAAAATAGCGTTATTCTTCATAAAGTTTGATCTTGGCTTGGGAGGCAGGACAGCATCAAGGTAAGGATTTTTCTCCAACTTTGGTGTAGATGGGGGATTGATATGGGGATTTTGGTTTAGTCTTTGTGTAGGTGCTGTTTTGTTCTTCTTTGTGTAGTTTGCAGTGTGGTTATTGTTTGGCTATGGAGCCTATTTCTTAGTCATACTGTTTTCCAATTGTTTGCTGGAAAGAGGATGTAATTGTGCTTGTTTCTTGGTAATAAAAGTTCTCTTATTCATAAAAAAATAAAATAAAAAATAAACCTGTGAATATGTGCATGTTGTTACGTTCACAGGTGCACTAATATTTCTTTGACTTCTTTAAGGAATAGGATGACTTGGTCTCCCTTAGTTAGATTGGGCTGTAAGAGCAATAGCAACAGATACCCAATGATTTTTTTCCTAAATTTAAAGAATCAAACTACTTTTTCGTTCCTTATCCAAATACACTCACAATAGATTTCCTTAATTTTTCCTTATATCATTAAAATAACATTTTTTTACTTTTACTTTTTTTTTTTCCTTTTATTCCAAAAACATGTGCTTCTCTCTCTCTCTCTCTCGTCTTTGTCTTCTCTGTCCTGAATCATTTTTATCTCTCAATATCTCAATCACTCTCTCTCTCTCTCTCTCTCTCTCTCTCTCATCTCTCGTCTCTGTCTCTCAGTGTTTTTGGGTTGAAGGTTTTATGGATTCAATGTTTGTTCATCCTCTGAGCTTGATTGAGAGAGAGAGAGAGAGAGGGGGGGGGGGAAGAAGAAGGAATTGGGAAACATGAGAGGAGAGAGTGTTTGCATTTTTAGGAATATAATAATTTATTGGAGTAGATACAGTCCTACCCAATGATTTTGGAAAAATATAGGGAAACTGATGTGTGTGGCTTTTTGTGATTTTTTTTTTTTTTAGATTTTCCCTATATATAGGGAAGGGAATGGGCTATTGGGTATTTGTCACAAGTGTTGGCCTACTATTAGATAGTTCCTGAGCGAAGAATGCTTGGGCTGTATTAAATCGTTGGGCTAGCCCGTGTAAAGAAGATGAATCATGAGTTAGAGCCCAACTTTGAGTCGCATTCCCTTGTGGGCCATGAGCCTAGTGAAATATGATATAGGCAATAAGCCTAATAAAATATGATAATTGTTGATGGAGATCTTGTTGGCTATTTTTTTAATAAAACTTTAATTTAGCCCAAATTCATGGTTCAGTTTGAATAGGCCTCTGAGACCGTGCCATGTGGACTGAGAGCAAAAAAAAAAAAAGGGCTCTCAACACCTTGAAATAAATTTCCCTTTCAAATTTCTTCTTAATATTCTTGGCAAAATGAAATTTCTAGAATTTTAGAAACACTTTTTGGCATGTAAAAAAACTCCATTAATGGCCAAAAATTTATTAAATTCTTTCCCACTTATTTTTTATTTTATCACCAAATTTCTTTTATGACCAAATTTTCTAAGCTCCTCAATCATTTTGGTCTCTAAAAATTAATTTTTCCTTTTATGGCCGAATATATAAAAATATTCGTAATTAATTCTCTATTTAATCTAAATTTTTAAAAAGTCAAATTTAAACTCTCAAGAACTCCTAAAAACAAAAATTAAATTTTTGGGTTTAACTAATTATTTTTAAGCCTATGGTGGGATATTACATTATTCATCTTTTTAATTTCCCTCGCCCATAACAAAAATATATCCTCCAAAAATTCCTCGAAAATTTTCAAAACTAATTTTTAAGCCCTTAAAAAAAATTTGCCCTTAAGGCTGAAATTACTTATATTCCTTTCAAATATTTCTTTCGATGGGCTTAAACCTAAAATACTAATTAAACCTCCAAGCTCTAAGATCAACGGCTAAAAAACTTCATAATTTAAATAACCTAATCTAGGTTTAAGGTCCTTCTTAGGGTGGGATATTAACACCATGGATGAACCCAAGTGGCCATGCGGCCATCTATCCTCCCAACCCCCTCCCAAAAAGAAATTATTAAAAGGAAAAGGCTGAAAAGTCTTTTAATGTTTTCTTTTTAATTTATTAATAATGCCCCTCAAAAAAATATGAATGCAATCTAGTTCCTCTGTATTTAAATTTTTTTTTAGTTCTATTTATGATAGTACAATATAATGACATGGTTGTAATATAAATATGAGATATGCTTGATACTATAATTCTAGGGAAAAAATACAATTTAGCCTCCCAAACTACCATCATTTCTCTGAATGGCCCCCCAAACTACTAAAGCTTACATTCTGGCCTCCCAAACTACCAAAACCTTTGAAAAATATCATTTTTTGGCGAAATATCGTCATAATACCTATGCCACGTGTTATTTTTCAATTAAAAAATAAAATAATTCAAAAAAATCAAAAAATCAAAAACTAAAATTAAAAACTAAAATTTTATTTTTAAAAAAATATTGCAATCTACCGGAAGACGTATTGCTTCTTTCCAGCATCGTCGTTGGACACGATGCACTTTTGCAGCTTGGCGAACTCGTCTCCGCCTCTCCGAACGCGGACATGGCTAATTTTTTGTCATTTGATGTCTATGCTATTGATCTTTCAAAGGTTATGAATGATTCCAATCTGAATTTCAAACGACGAGCAAGTCTGTCATCATTGTGGAAGACTTCGATCAGTTTATGACAGAGATATCAACGACCGTGAGCTCATTCGTTGATGTTCATATCCATTTTCCTCTCTATGATTTTTTGGCATTTAAAACATTGGCCAATAGCTACCAGCGGCTTAAGGATCACAAGCTTTTTTATCTAGTGGATGATATTTTCTAGAATGGGAGGAGCTTAAGCTCGGCCGAGATCAACAAACTGATGATTGTGAATCAGAACTCGTCGAGCCGGGCTATAAAATCGGTCATCACAGCGTTGCAAACGAACGATGATCGGAGGGCTATCGGGAAGATCGGGTCGCGGTTGGGAAATAAACCCACCCCAAATACTCATCTTTTTTTAAAAATAAAAATAAAAATAAAATAAGAAATAAAAATTTAGTTTATTAATTTTTTGAATTTTTTTATTTTTTTAATTAAAAATGACACTTGACAGGGGTATTATGGGGAGATTTTGCAAAAAGTGACTTTTTCAAAAGTTTTGGTAGTTTGGGGGGCGAGGGTGCAAGCCTTGACAGTTGAAGGGGTCATCTGAAGAAATGGTGCTAGTTTGAGAGGCTAAATTGTATTTTTTCCATAATTCTATTCAACATCCATCAAACAACCAATTATCAGTTATTTATTTATTTATTTATTTAACAAGAATTAGTTAGAAGTATCATATCAGCATTATTATTTTTTTAATAAAGATATATCACTTTTATTTCTCAAACAAGAAAATAGAGCAAATTACTCTAACAAAACAACATCAATGATAGATCTAGGAATTTATTCCATCCAAACCTGATTTATAATATGTTTAACAGCAGTCTTTGCTAAGCCTTGCAGCACATTATTAGCGACTACTAATATGGTAAATTGCAACTAGAAAACGAATTAGTTGTTCAAATTGACTCCAATTAGGTTATGTGTAATTCACTGCTTTAACCACTTGGATCGCATCACTTATTTCAAAAATATTTTGTAATCCTATTTCTTTCAAAAAATTTAAAATAAAAAAATAAAAAAATAAAAATGACCTAGATTACTGCTAATACTTCAACGAATATTACTCGACGAGTATTCAATTCTTGCAATTTATGGTACTGTAAATTGCATGAATAATGATTTTCGTACAACACTCATATGCACAATAATTATACACCAAGATAGATTAAGGTGTATGACGGATACATATGAATTTCATATATGTGAGATCCTCGTGAATAGAATGTGTCTTAATTGAACAATTGTTTTACGCATGAATATTGTGCAATTAACATTCTCAAATTACATAATGGAGAGCCGTTAGGGCCTGTCTTGTCTCTTTTGCCATGGTAAACTTTATTGGGATACGTGAGGTGGAAAGCATGTCATCCATATCGTGATTTGCACCGAAAGATCACCCAACAGTCCCACTCTTATACGAGGGGTGTGGACTACAAGCTCTGAAATCTTCGACCATTGTGTTCGTCGGAGAAGAACCTAAATATCTCACGCTCTTGGACGGAGAATGGAAAGTGAATTTTTTATTTTACCTTGAAAAATTTTTATTTGCTTGTCAAATTTAAAACGTACCGTAGTATGAAGGTAAGACTATATAAGTTAATTTTAAATTTAATTATTTAATTAAATGTGTAAACTCTTCAATTTTAACCTTTTTAATTTTCTATTAAATTTGTATCGAGTTCACGAATCATATCAAAAATTACAAGTCATTATGTCGCGTATCAAATTCGAATCGTGTCGAATCATGAATATGAAACAGTGTAGGTCAATTTTAATCAACCCATTTAATTAAACGGGTCATACTCTTCAACTATAATCCTTTTACTTTTGTTTTGAATTCATGTCAAATTCATGAATCATATCAAAAATTATAAATCCTAATAATTCAGATGACATTTGTCAATCCTAAACACACGGATGACCAACTTGCCTTCTGCAATATGCTCAGAAATTGGACCCAAAAAATAATAATTTCTATAATTTTTTTTTTTTTTTTTTTTTTTTGGGTCATGAGATGGTCTGTGTAATTGTGATCTTTGAATTAAATATAATACATAGTCATGTGTTCGGACCTACTTCTACTGCAACTTATCATTCATCTTTTACCTTTAAGGAATTAATATTGTTTATGGATTATAACAAGATTTTTCTTTTCACACGAAAGATTGATCCTCTGCCATCTTTACATGGATTAAGATAAGTTTCTTTTGAATTGAATGTCTGAAGATAAGTATGACACGTTGTTCTTTGGCTTTCTCGGCTGTGGTGGGGAGAAGTTTATCTTTCAGCAATCTATTGATTAATATTATGATGATCCTAGTATAATATACTAGTTTGTATTTTGTTATGTTTAGTGAAATTCAAAAACAATAATATTATAAATACAACCAAGATGCAAATGAAGGTATTTATCAAACTTGTGGAATATGTCTCAAGATTGACAATAAAAGTGGGCATCTCCAATTAAGTCTCATTTAGATTTGGGCATAATAATAGGATGTCCATATAAGAAGTAAAAAGTTAACGTCACATACCACCAAAGTGGTAGTTGAGTTGGTAAAGTAGCAAAATAGGGTTCAACTCCCCCCTCCTTTCTTCCTAGGTCATCAATTTGAACAGATGCTATCTAAGAAGAGATTTTACCAACTTGCACTTTAGTGGGGCTGTGGCGACAGACTCGTCACAATTGATGGGAATTCTGATGGTTACGCCCAAAGGAGATAATTACGTTGTTTTTTCCCGCCTTATTAATTAGGAAAAAAAATAATAATAATAAATAAAAGCTTAACATCACATCTCTCATACTATTATCAACACCTTTTCTACACCATTTATCGTATATGTTGTTTTAGGGTCACCTCCATCCGTATATAGTATGATAATGCACGGTAGAACTATATATATATAATTTACATTTAATTAGTACAAATTGTGTTAAATACCTTTACAAGATGGGAGGAGACGATCTTGTGGTGGAGGAGAAGGTGGGGTTGTCGTTTTGGAAGGGAAACAAACGACACACTAAGGAACAAAACATGAGAGAGAGAGAGAGAGAGAGAGGAGAAGAGAAGAGAAGGTGAAAGAAGAAAGGAGGGGAGGAGAGAACAGCCACAGAAGGCGGAGAGAAAACCTCACCAGGAAGGAGTGACTTCTAAACTTAAGTTGAGAGCTTCTCTCTCTAAAAGAGAGAGAGAGAAGCCGATGGTAAAATGCCTATCATTCGGCCCCTATCATGATTGTTTTGCCATTCAATGCATTATTTTTCTTTGCTTAAAAGTGATGGGAATCGGGTGCAATAAGGTTGTTTAGTGCACCAATCTAGATCCACTAAAAAGTATGAAAAATGCTACATGTACTTTAATTTAAGTGATTACTTTCTGATGTGACAGTTAAAATCACTATTAGATTTTGGACGGGTTAATATTTTTTTTTCACATCAATAATGATTTTCACTACCACATTAAAAAATAAACACTTGAAAATATAAGTAGCATTTCTAAAAAAGTATTACTTTTCTTGCCTTGTCACGTGATGACTTTAAATTACAAAGAACAATGACCATGTTGCATTGGTGTAGTAGTAAACTCTTATGATATGGACGAGCTATCTCGATCTATCACATTTCATCAAATGTATTGGAGTCTTCTACGTCACTTTCGAGTTGGAGACCACTACTTGCTTTGGAGACTTTACTTTGGAGTTGGAGTCTACTACTACTTTGGAGTTTGGAGTCTACTACGTTGGTTGAGTCATTAGTCAATTGTTAGATTATTATCTTATCTTTAGTTTGAATAGTTTAAGTGTTTGAGTTGTATTGTGTTTTAGTATTCCTTCTTGGTCGAGTAGTCTTATTGGTTATTTAGTTTAGTTGAAGTTATCCACGTCGAATATATCTCCGTGAATGTTAAGCTTATGTTTTATTGTTTCATTAAGAGTCTATTGTTATCTTAGTTGGTAGAAGGATGATCGTGATCATCTAGGGGAGTTATCTCTTAGTGTTATCTTTTAATTAGGAGTCATGTGGTAATCTCTATTTAAAGAGTTGTTGATGGATAATACAGCAAGAAGAATTAATCACAAACCTTGTGTTTGAAAATATCTAGGTTCCCTTTAACAAATCTAAAAGGTCTAAGTTTCCTCAAAACCGAACAAATGAATCCGTTACTAGTTTAAGAATTCAATCGCGTAACATAAACGCCGTTGGCACAAATCATATTGGGTACAAAAGAAAAGACAAAAGTTGGGGGCTAGTTGAAACAGAATGAAATAATGACCAAGTCAACGATGTGCTTTCAAGATGTCCGCTAACCCGGCCAAAAAGCACCCAAGGGCTCAAATACTCCCAATCCACAACTTGTTCTTCCTCGCTAAATTCTGTACATTCTTTCTAGAATGCCTAGAAATAACTCTGTAGTTTCCGTTTGATAATGCAATGTGGATGGTCTGGCCGGCAGCTCGGTCAAATAAGCAAGTGCGCATAAAATTCAGTGGACGGAAAGGAATAGAAAGTTACAAATATTGATACCCTGGCCTCCATCTCCTTTGCTTCCAGTCAAAGGAGTTGAAGTAAGCAGATTTTGACTGAACAACTACCGGATTGAAGGTGATTGATTCAAAAGCTGGCCTTTCCTCTTTATGGTAAAGATTAAGACACATTCAACATCGGCTAAATCTACATGGAGACTCAAGCTGGTAAATGATTTAAAATCTAACGAACAAGGGTAAAAATTGATTCATGGCCTTCTCTTATGTAAAGATAAAATTTGACACCACAGGATTTAGGGTTAGGATCCAATAGTTTGTCTAATCCCCCGTTCACTCATTCTCGTCAGATCACAAACTTCTGATGATGGTTGCAAGCAAGTGGAAACCCACTCATGGAACTACTGACAAGACATGAACATGTTATTTAATAATCCCCCTATAACTCCTTTTAACACCAAAAGCTATCTATCTATCTATTTAAGAGACCCACAAATTAAGGATACCCAACCACCAGTTTCTGCTGGAGAGAGCCAAATAGTATTCTACTTTAAAGTAGAAAAATGCAACAGCAAGTAGAATCAAGGCCAACATGGATCGGAGGTTTTTGTATACAGAATTTTTGTTCAAACCAAGAGTAAAACCCATCAAATTCTGAACAGAAACCAAAAACTAGAGGATAACAACTAGGTCCTGCGTAACAAGTTCAAGAGCACCATCAGTACGACACAACTACTGCCTAACGCCGTAGTAGTTGTCACTGAAAAGGATTTTGGTACAAATTTTAAATGAGTTATGCCACCAATATCAGTACAACCAATTGGAGTTCTTCTCTCTTAATATTAGGATCAAGATCATTCCTCTGCCGGGGGCGATCGGCTGCATTATCAAAAGATACATAGATAAGTAAAAACAATATAAATGCAAATATTTATTTTAAGGTTAAGATAACAGGATAAAGAAAAACAAATTAATCACTATACTGCAAACCTGCGATATCTCTCATGCACAGGGGTTTCTGGACCACCACCAAAGTTGGGGCTGTCCTCCCTGGGTTCAGGTATGGGGCTGAGTTCACGATCATTGTCGGGACTACCCTTCTCTCTTCCATAAGGACCACGGTTGGGGCCACGACCATTTTCAGGACTAGCCCTCTCTCTCCCATAAGGACTGCGGCTGGGGGCCCGACCACTGTCAGGGCTTGCCCTCTCTCTTCCATAAGGACTGCGGCTAGGGCCACGAGCATTGTCAGGGCTTGCCCTCTCTTTTCTGTAAGGACTATGACTGGGGCCATGACCAACGTCAGCACTCACCCTTTCTGTTTGGTAAGGACTATGGCTAGAACCATCGCGATGGTCAAGGGCAACCCTCTCTCTTCGATAAGGACTACGACTACGTGCACGACCATAATCAGGGCTAGCCCTGTCCCTACGAGGGGGACTTCGACTGCCCCCACGGCCATAATCAGGGCTGCCTCTCTCTCTCCTATATGGACTAGAACCGCGGCCATAATCAGGGCTACCCCTCTCTCTTCGAAAGGGGCTTGGGGATCGCCTTCTATCACGGCCTCTCTCCAATGACCTATCACGACCTCTATTATCAGGGCTATATCCATTTCTCCTTTCATCATCATCATCCCGAACTGCATACTCCACTGAAATAACTCGATCCAACAACTTGCTGCATATATCACAATCAGAACATCATCATCATAAGCATAAAAGGTTAAAAACATTTATCTCAATGCAATTAACATGTTTAAAATATAAAACCTGGACCTAACACATTTCAACCCACCCTAAGAGGTGCCCAAGGGCCTCCCACTGAAAGCTGTGCTTTGAATACTACTTACTTCACAAAAAACTAAGTTATACCTCATGTTTGTCGCATCCAATGCTCTAGTAGCATCATCCTGTGATTCATACTGCACGAAAGCAAAGTTCCTTCTAATCCTGACACTCACTATCTTCCCATATGGATCAAAGTGCCTCTCCAAGTCCCTTGTCCTAGTATGATGTGTATCAAAATTGATAACAAACAAGGTCTTTGAAGGTTTGGTATTAGCTGAAGATTTTTTGGAACTTCCAGGCCTTCTAATGCCGCGTTCATGCTGCAACACAGATATAAAAGTGCATAAGATAAGCTATACCAAATTAAATTAACAGAACACAGAAATATTTATCAACATCAACATAGATATATTACTTTTGTCCATTCAACACGAAGCCTGCGGCCCTTTCGACCAAATTCTGTTCGATCAAGTCGCCGAATGGCATCCTCAGCATCTCGTTCATCCTCCATATAAATAAAAGCGAATCCTAAAACCAGTAAAGCAAAATAACAAGAATCAATAATTAAAATATCTTTTGAAAAATATATCAAGGTAAGAATCCTCCCGTTAAAGGATTCTTCAACATGACGTCATTTCTTCCTTTAGCAATATAAAAATCCCCTGAAAATCCAACCTAAAATAAAGATGTTGGTAACCTCCGTGAATTCTATAAACTAAGTGACCAGCAAAATTAGTAACAGACCTTGTGTGATGAATTAAGTGGTATCAAGGAACAACATTGCAAAAGTGGATGTCTCATGGTAGGTCAATGAAAAGAGTGCCTTCTCGATCTATTCTGCTGCCTCTGCTGTGAGGTCGGCAATGTTTCAACCTTGAAACATGTCTGAAATTGAAGGCTGGGCAAAATTCATGAGGGATGAAAGGCAATTGTGACTGAGGGAAACGTGGGATGGTAGTCCATTGAGGATCAGTGTGACTCTTCTTAAAAAAAAAAGGAAGAGGAAGCTCGTCACAGGCAGAGAACAGAATTCTGAAGAGCCCATCCATTAGCCAGGAAGAATGGGTACATGCCAAGATAATCCTGCGCCAAAGAAAATTTTGAATATGGGGGTTGATGCCTCAAAAAAAAAACATGTTTTTCTTAAAGATATCCTGAACCCCCACACTACAACTCAACAAAGGAAGCAAGTAGTTGCTGAATCACGTAATCTGACTGATGTTACAGCTACACTGCCGAGCTACGAGAGCAATAGGAAGCAGCCACCTTCATCGATGGGTTTGCTCCTGCTGAGCTGCCTTGCAGATGGACCCCATGCCTTATTGAGAAGAGTGCAGGCAACTTTTATATGGCTGTTTAGTTGTCTTTTTCCCTTTTACGCATCACATACCAGTGCAGATAACAAGTATACAAAAGTAATTTCTGACGTTTGGTGTCCATTAATAGAACCTCAAAACAGAAAACAAGCAATTTATTTTCAAACAAGTCAAAGCCTATAATTTCAAGAAGCTCAAGCGATTACCTTACTGTGAATCAACTTGTGTAGTGCCCCAGGACATAAAATTATAGCAATTACCTGCTCCTTAACTCTCCTAAATTTATTTTTACCAGCACCATTTCATCCTCCATGCTTTCCCGTTTCGCACCATATTTCCTCTCTCTTCCATAATGGAACCAAGTCAAATCAGATCAAATGCCAGACTGTGTTCACCGGGTGATTTCATTTTATGTGGTCAATTATCACTCATGCATGAAACTTGCTAACTCAAGAAACTTGCAATCGCTCAAATGCTTTCTCAGAGAATTCTCTTGAAGTTCGATGCCGAAATGTTAAACATTTACTAATAGATTATTCAAAAAGCCAAATGCACATTTCAAAACTAATAATTCTGGCACTTTTAAGAGCGTAGTGTCCAAGGCTCAAATACCAAAGTCATGATGATTAGCAGAAGAAAGGAATTAGAACAAAGAAACAACATAGATTAATTGGAAATAAATAAATAAATAACCAATGCAAGATGGGCAAGAGATCTTACCAGACTTCATATCCACTCTCTCAACCTTCCCATATCTACTGAAAAGTCGTTCCAGATCAGATGGCCGTGCGTCATACTCAAAATTTCCACAGAAGATGGGCCTCATTTTTCCTGTGACACTATAAGTAATCACCATCATAATTTTATATATCTTGGACTCAGTAAGAAGTAAACTTGGTCAAGCAACTTAAATTAGTGCAGCTAACTGAAAGTAAGCATGACCACAGCATAATAACCCAAGGAATATCGTCTGCACATAAAATGCAAGTCAACTAATATATAACATGCTTATAACAGGATGCCAGCTAAAACTACATCAGATTGAGACTTGAGAGTGGAAAAATTATGGCTCTTTTCTGAAGAAAAAAAAATGAAACTAAACCAGGGTAATTATATTTTCTTTTCCAATTGACCAACATTTTTACAAGTCAAGCTTCTAGTAACCCATCAATATGCAACAACCTCAAATTTGTATATGCTTTCTTGAAATAAACCAAAATATTTAACTTAACACAATAGGAGTCACTACCCACAGTCAAGGAGTAACAAAACACATTCAGATTGAATGAGGTTCATACACCAAAATTAGTTTGTGTCTAGGTGTGAATACTATGTTTGTTAATGGTTTTGAAAAGTGTTTATTGTGTTTTGGCTTGAAATTTTTTTTTTTTGAGGTGATGTAAAGTTAACAAGCGTCTTTGGTGGAGTCTACATTTGAGAGAGTGTTTTCTATAGGATCCCCTTAAGATTGAAACGTGTTTTGTATTTTCAAAGAAACACGTATCAAACATGATTTTTTTGAGAAAACACAATTAGGTGTAGAGCTGACTTGTCACTTATAATAATAATAATAATAATAATAATAATAATAGAAGAAAAAATTGGTCATGCGGCCACCCTCAGTAGAGGAGAGGGGTTGGCCGCATAGCCACCCCCATCAGGTCTAAATGGTCGCACACCCTACCTGGTTGAGGCTCCATAGGCACCCCTGTCCTTGTCAGAGGTGACCACACTGGTTGGGGTGGCCCGGCAACCACCTCACTCTCACTCTCAGTTTTTTTTTTTTCAATCTTTCTATAAATAATAAATCAGCCTCTACACCTGACATTTAAAAACCTATTTTCTCAAAGTATACATATAAAACAGTGTGAAAAGTTCTCTAAAAAGTGTGTCGTGTTTTGTTTTTGAAATTTGTTTTGCGTTTTGTTTTTTGAAAAGAATTTTGCGCTTTGTGTTTTGAAAAGTTAATTGTTTGTTAAAGGTTTTGAGAAAAATGTCTTTTAGGATTTGAAAAGAGAAGGGTGTTTTCGAAACCATTTGCAAAAAAAGGCCATGGTTTCTTTCCGCAAGCGCGCGCGCGAGGGGGGGGTATTTTCAAGGAGAAAATTAACTTCAGAGAATTGAAAAACAATGTTTTGATCACCAAAGAGACAAAATGTGCCTTTTCCTGGCTGCCTGATAATAAAACCAGGCACCTATTAATAACCCGTAAAGAAAAGGAGATTACAATTTTACAAGTCATTTCCAAAGAGATTCAGAAAACCCAAACCAATACACCAATATCCAGTAACCACTTCCAGACGAATCCTATACAGAAAACCCATCAACCATTACACCAATAACAGCAAGAATATTCAATAAAACCCTCAAAATAAAGCAGACACAAGAAAACTCATTAACCACTACACCAATAACAAAACCAATATCCAAAAAAAAAAAAAAAAAAAAACAACCAGCTCAACTATCTCCTAGTACCTTCAGCTAAACATTCCACAAAATTTATAACCATAAAGCATATTCAAGCTAAACCCCCAAAAGAAAGTATCCTCCAAAATGTTCAGATTCCAATCATTACAAAAAAAAAAAAACATACAATGAAATTAGAGTTGAAGTAACCTAACTCATCAATGAAATTAGAGTTAAAATAAACTAACTCATAAAACAGATCACGTCAAAGAACAATCAAAATTCAAGATCTACCATCAAATAACCCACAACCCCTTGACCCCGGATCAGAGCGTATACGGTCCGTTTGGTTGCTGAGAAACTGTAGGAAAAGGAAGGGAAACTTAAAGCCTTTTGCAAACGCCACTCCACCAAGCAACGAAGTACCAGATCCCAAATTTTCCTCCCTTTTCTCTAACTTTCTCAGGAACCAAACGGAACAATGAGACATGGAAACAAAGAAAAACCAAAATTAGAAACTATTAATTAAGTTATTTACCTTTCGAAGGCAGCGATTGAAAAATAGTGAACAGAATTTGAGACTTGTTCTTCGAAACCCTAGGCAAAGAGTTTTCGATAAATTTCAGATTTGACAGAAAAACAAGAGTTCGTGGCCCCCGGCCTTGGGGGAATTATATAACGGACAACAATGTTCCACTATTGCACAAAAGACCCTGGAGTTTCAATCATTTGTAAAAGGAGACCCATCTCGGACAAGTTGACTACAGTCGACCCCTTTTGCTATTTTAGTAGGAGTAGTACTAAAAGAAAATCCTCTTAAAATTAATGTGGCTTTTAAAATTATCATTAGATGTATTAATAAATTTTAAATAATGCTAAAAAAAATACTCATGTCCTCCATATATCATCGTAAAATTGATATTCCTTTTAAAATTGCCATTAAATTTAGGAAGACTAAAAAAAATATATCCTCCTTATATCATTACTTTTTTAGTAGTAACAAAAAGAGCACCAATTTCATAACATTTTGGAGAATTTTGATTGTTCATGAGGCAAAATCACTATAACATATATTAATAATTCAATTATAATACTTTTTCTATTTCAAATTAGGTACCGTAATACATTATACGGAGTGTTAGGGGCTGGTTTGGCCACTCTTTTGATCAATTTGGGGTGCTCTGACCACCTCCCATATAATTTTTTTTTTTTTTTTTTTTTTGTTATATGGAACATGTGTTATATTACTATTGATACTAATGTGGCGCTTTTGTGATTGTTGTCAAAATTTCAAACATAAGTTTAAGATAATGAGTTATTTGCCATTTATACTAAACGTAGAAAGTTTTAATTCATTTTTTAAATTATATGGAGCATATTGCAAATCGATAAAACCACAAAGATTGCTTGTAAAAAGAATATAAAAAATTATCCCATTTGATTATGAATTTGTTAATTTTTAATATAAAAAATTTTCATCCCATCTTATCTTTAGATTTATCAAATATTATTTTCAATATAAACAGATACATTTACTCAATTTTTTTATATTTATGAAAACTATATGCAAATAACTCTATATTATCAAGCGTTCTAGATTATGTCTACTTTATGCATTAAATAAAATAAATAAATAAATAATCTTTTAGCTTAACAAAAGGAGAAAATTGCTAAATTGGTTCATGGAATGTTACCTTGTAACAAATAAATCTTTGTGGTTTCAATATGAACTTATAAATTAATGTATATGCCCGTATAACAAAATTATTCATTTGTGCAAATTTCATTCATTATTTTAACATAGTCCTTATGAAATTACAATTTCCCAATCCATTAAAATATAAAGAAAAAAATTTTCTGTCGGAAAGGGTTGGTTTGTCCCCCCCCCCCCCCCCCCCCCACATTAATTAATTATAAGGGTAGTCAAACCTACTCTAACGGCCCTTGAGGTGGTTGATCACCCCTATAAAGGGTTAATTGATTACCCTTAAAAGCCTAAGGGTGGTTCACTTTCAATTTTTTATTTATTTTATTTTATTTTTTATTAATTTATGGTAAATTTAAAATTTCATAAGAAAAAAATTGGTTGGAGTTTGTATGGAATGACCATTTTGTTACAGAAGTATAAAACATGGATTTATAAGTTTCTGTTAAAACCATATGAATTTATTTGTTATAAGTTCAAATTATATGGACTAATTTAGCAATTTTTTCTAACTTTAGTAATAACCATCTTAAAACAAAAAATTTATATTAGCTTTCACAAAATATGATATTTCTAAATAAAGCTTTGTCTAAGCATAAAAAAAGGCAAGTTTATGTTAATTAGAAGGGTTAAACACCTTATTGGTACTCATGGTTTGGAAATTTTATTTTTTGTTCCATGTACTTTTATTTGTATCACAGATGATACCTATGATTTGGAAAAAGATAGAATTGGTACTTCCGTTAGTTTTTCCATCCAAAAACTAACGGTTGGACATGTGTCAACTCCTAAGAGTAGTGTCATTATGTAAAAAAAATTTAAAAACATAAATTAAAAAAAACTTTAAAAACTAGTAAAAATTGAAAATAATAAAACTTTTTTAAAAAATTAGAAGTATAAAAAAAAAATTGAAAAAAAAAAAAAAGAAACAAAAAAAAATGAAGGGTGATTGAGCCACCCCCTTGGCCAAAATGAGAGTGGCCGGTTTGGGGGTGGCTAAACTACCCTCATGGCCCTTAGGGGTGGTTCGGCCACCCCCAATGGCCAAACCCCTTTAATTTAATTTTTTTTTTTTTTTTTTTGGTCCTTTGACCCTTGGAGGTGGCTGAACCACTCTTGTGGCCAATGGAGTGGTGCGGCCACCCCCAAGGGGCCAAAGACCTCAATTTTTTTTTTCTTTGGCCTTTGAGGGTGGCTCAACCACCCCCAATAGCCATAAGTGTGATTCGGCCACCCCTTAATCAACATGGGGGTGGCATGGTAGCTAAGGAGTCACCCCTCTTTTTTTTTTTCAATTTTTTTTTTTAAAAAAGTTTTTAATACTTTTTTAAAATAGTTTTATTATTTACAATTTTTCAATTTTTAATTTTTTTTACATAATAACATGTGTCTACTCTCAGGAGTTAACACGTGTCCAACCGTTAGTTTTTGGATGGAAAACTAACGGAGGTACCAATGTTGTCTTTTCTCAAACCACATGTACCATCTGTGATACAAATGAAAGCACATAGGGCAAAAACCAAAGTTTCCAAACCACAAGTCCCGGCCCAATAAGATATTTAACCCTAATTTGTAATAAAACTTTTGGATTAACGAAAAACTTGGAGAAGGGGATAAAATTTATTTGTGGAATAAAGAAAAACAGTGAGGGAGAGAATAACAAGGAGAATTTATCGTTTTACCCACATTCAATAAAAGGGCAAAAAACAAACTTTAGCCCTTACATTTTTATGCGATTTTAATTCAGTACCTAGGTTTTTAATTTCAACAATTAGATTTTTAAGTCTTCTTTTGATTTCAAATAGGTCACTTGTCATCCCATCGTCTAATTAATTAACGGCATGTCATGTCACGTGTCAATTTTACGTACCAGATGATACAATTACATTAAATTATAATATATATATTTTGTTTTTTTTTTTAAAAAAAAAAAAAACAGTTAAAAACTCTCAATATATGGTATATTTATAATTTTAAGTAATTGAGCAATGAGACTAGCCTCTTATGAGGCTCTATCTGCAGTCTTTGTTGACGACCTATCATCGGCCCTCATAAAACCGCAGCCTCAGTCTCCCCCCCCCCCTCGCCGACTGCATCATCCACCTTGTGCAATCGACTTCTCCACAGCGTTGTTTGCTGAATCTATAAAGTTTCGAAGATTCGTTTTTTCAAAGTCAAATCTTCATTTCTCCACTAGTTCGAGCATGCAACGCGCTACTCCATCAGTCTCTCCGGCGTCCTAGCTTCTCGGCGCCATCAACCGCTTCCCCATTTGACACCCACGTACCGGCGCATAAACCTCATGCACCAAACCACTTTGCCTCGCCTATCAACCCTGCTGCTATTTTATGGGTTTTATTTGTTGGATGTTGTTGTAAAGTATAAACAAAACAACACGACAACATATTATAGTGTAAATAGCTTGTTTTTTTTTTTATTTTATTATAAAAAAAATTACATGTAATGATATCATATCTAAGAGAGAGAATGTTATTTAATACTTCTTTTTTCTTTTAATTTGTCTTTTAAAAATAGAACGCTATAAAATTAATAATTTGATCTTTATATTTAGTCGATAGCATTTAGCCATCTACTTTGCTCTTTAACTTGTTTTATAAGTAAGGCATTTCATTCAAACTAAGAAATCGTAATATACAACAAAATAGTAACTATATATATAGCCTACACAAAACAATAACTCACATAGTCACGTTAATAAAATAAGTCAGTATCTTTTTTTATTTATTGAGAATAATAAAAAGTAATGGGGACTAGCTTGAGAAATTTTTCTGTATTGAGAAATCATCCTTGGACTACTTCTCAAAATTATTTAAAAAGTATAAACCTTTTTCACAAAATTTTAGTTGAAGGCTGTATTATTCCCAAAAATAACTTTCAAAAAATCGATGCATAACACGAATTCCGCAAATTACAAGGGTGCGCATGCAAAATTTTCCACAAGGATAAAACTAACGCAAATGTTTAACCCAAAAAACCAAAAAAAAACCACTACTAGCAGCACGCCACGTGTCCCAGCAAAAGTTATTACCCCTCTGAACCCACGTGCTGTTCGTCTCTTTGTGGCAACATGTTGCCCAAAATATCTTGGTTAATTACAGAGTGGGTCCTGACCAGAAAAAGTAGATGAATTTAAAGTCGGGCTCCGAGGCCGGTTATTTTAGATTTAATTAAGTGCGGGTGCGATTGTTAGTATTATTTGCATCTATATTCGTATAATATGGTTATTATTAATAGTTATTTACATTTGTGTGGTTATTGTGGTTAGTATTCGTTATTTGGATATGAGATAATAAATTTTTTAAATTATTATTTAAATTTATATATAAGATTAAATAATACAGTTATTAACTTATTGTTATATTCAAACTTAAATAAATCAATATTTTATTTTTTTACACAAATCACGATTATTAGTCATGGGAAGGTCACTGTCTCATAAAGTAATCGGGATTTGAATTACCTAAAGAAAAGAAAAAGAAAAATGAAAAAAAAATAAATGTTGTGAGATATAACTTTTAGATAATAATGAAAAAAATCAAACATAACCTAAAGGGTTTAAACTTTTCAAATACAAAATGACGTTCTTTTAGTGAATTTAATTAATTAATTAATATTATATATTAATATAATATAAAGGTTATTAATCGCATCAGCATTTTCTAAAACCGTTATTCTCATTTCTTAAGACCGCTATCCACATCCGCATATAAGAATAATGATATTTGCGAATAGCGAGTAAGTTCAGATAGCGAACATGGGTAGTTATTATCCGCCTATATTTTTACTCATACTATAGGCTAAGATTGGGCCACGTGGTTACCATGATCACAGTGCAGATTATATAACTCGAATCCCCAATCCACGAGTACATGTAAATAGGATAGTGATTGGGGGGAGGCTATTGACCGGCTCCCTCCCCCTCTTTATATTAAAAAACCCTATTTTAATTCAAAATAAGGAATAAAATAATATAAAAAATAAAAAGTGAATTTTTTAATATAAAGGGGGGAAGGGAGCCGGTCAATGGTCTCCCCCCAATCACTACCCATATAAATAAGAGTTAAATAAATATTGAGGCTGAATATAAAAAAATAAAAAATAAAAATAAATAAATTGAGGATTGCTAAGTATACGGTGGGTAGCTCTAGCGCTTAAGTTTGTGGTCTTTTGTGTTCGTACGGTCGTACCTTTTCAATAATTGGTTTTCTTCTTGTTACTATTAGGCAGTGTTCTGATTAAATGTCATATGTTACTAATGCAAGGAGGTAAGGTAGGGTGCCTCTGCCAAAGTGTGGCGCTGTGTGATATTCTATCGAGAATATAAAAAGTGATTGAGGTGACACAACGTGACATGATCTCTTATAACTCTCCTTCTTAGACCGGTTGTGTGCCGGGTCTTAGGGCTCCCCAAAAAGCCTAGTTGGGCCAACGAACTTCTCTATGGGCTCGAGGTCATCAAACCTGAATGTTAGCTTCCATTGGGATTGTTTTCGGGTATATCAAAGAAAACCCAAATTATTATTAATTTTTTGATATATACGAAACCCATTCCAAATGGGACAAAAATTAGCTTCAAATTGGTTTATAGCCAAAGGCTACAAACCGGTTTAAGAAGCTGACAAGTGTCCTAAAACATGTGAGAAGCACATGTGACTTTTAATAGACTTTAACGGTGTTAACTTCCCCTTTTTTTTTCTTTTTTTCTTTTTTGCCCTTTTTTGTTAAAGCCTTTTCTTCTAATGAACCTAATATCTCTCTCAAATAAACTTGGCTTTTAATTCTTCTAACCTCGGCCCCTTCTTCTTCCTTTTTTTTTTTTTTTTTTTTCCAAGTCTTTTCTTCACAGCAGGTTCGTGATGGTTCTTAACAACAAATTTACTTGATGGTTCTTTTATGCTCATGAGTATTCCTTTTTTTTTTTTTTTTTTTTTTTTTTTTTTTTAATTTTTTTCATTTTTCTTTCCAAGTTCTTTTTTTCCAGCAGGTTCGTTTTTTTTTTTTCTTCATGTGTTTGGCTTTTTTGTGATGAACAGATTTATTTGTGAAGGATTTTTTTTTCCAAGTATTTTTTTTCCAGTTAGGACAGTCCAACACGTTCCATTTTTTTATTTATTTATTTTTATTTATTTTTTTTGCAGTTTCAAATGGGAAACAAAATAAAAACTTTTCTATTATTCAAAATATTTTCTAAGAAACAAACACAAGTTGAAACCAAGCATATGGCTGGATTGCATCTTCCGCAGATGACACTAACGCAGTGGATAAAAACTGTTTTGAAAAAAGGGTGTCACACATTATTTCGAAACTGTTTTGTAAAAATAGTAAACAAAAAAAAAAAAAAAAAAAAAAAAAAAGTTGGATGAAAATTGGTCCATTTAGGACAAAATACTATAGATATTTTTCCATTTTGTACATCTTTTTCATCAACGTCCGATACGAAAAACTCAAATCTATTACGAGGTGCCAGTTTGCCACAAACCATTACAATTCTATTTGAGACCCTACCCTCTAGCGATTCAACCAGATCTGTTAGACTAATGAAAAAAAAAATAAAAAAAGAAAAGAAAAGAAAAAGGTTAGTAGAAAAGGAAAAGAAAAGTGAATAAGAAGAGGGTTAGAAGAATTAAATGTCAGGTTTATTTAATAGATAAATTATGTTAGAAGAAAGGTTTAAAAAAAGAAAGAAAAAGAAAAACAAATGAAAAGTTAACACCGTACGTTAAAGTATTTTAAGGGTTTTAATTCACTATTGTTATATTTTTCTTGTGTCATAATTTCCTTTGTAGTCAGTTTTCCATAAATACATGCATATTAGAATTGCTTGGATTGGTCCAGTCCCAATTTTTAATTCCCAGGTTTGAATTCAGGCAACACATGCAAAATAGCTTCTTCTTCTTCTTCTTCTTTTTTTTTTTTTTTTTTTTTTTTTTTTCTTTGATAACCTTGAGAGGCTCCATGAATTTCTTTGTTGTTTCATGCCTCTTGGAATAATAGTGTATGCAAGCTTAAAATGCAAGACAAAGCTTTTGTAGTTGATATGCACAGAATAAATTATTTGCTGATCGGGGAAAATATAAATCCTTTATTTGAAATGTGTTAAATTTGCCTTTGAAAAAAACTCTAATTAATTAAAACCAAGAATTTTGAGCGGAAGGAGGACACAAATATTGCTCTGGCAATAAATTGTTGAAGTTGGAATTGGCTTCAATTGGGGCTGGAGCTTCTTGCGGATTACAATTGAGGAAGGCAATCTCAGCTTGGGCTTTAGCTAGCTCGCTTTCTGCACTCTGTACTTGTTCATGTAATTGAGAGATAATGCCAACGCACCCATAAACGGGGTCTTCAATACGACATCGTGCCTCGAAATACAAAGTATCCGCTGCTTGAGCTCGGAGAGGTGGTGGGAGTTGCTAAATTTAATTAAAGACAAAGTTAAAAAAAAAAAAAAAAATGCCAAACAATATATAATAAAAAAAAAATTCAGTTAATACATAATTAAGTATGAAACAAACATATATTCTAAGAGTAATCATATATATGTAGGAAGAAGAGGCAATGTAAAATGACACGTGTACATCAATTAAGCAAACGCTAACAAAGTCCTCTGGATTATGACTAGGAGTAGCGGTTCATGTTCGTGTTCGCGTGTCGAGGTATGAATATAAGACTATATATGAATTGAATTTGGGTCGGAGTAGTACTTCTCAACCCTAATTCCTTAATTTCGTGTTGGGTGCGTGTTAAGTTCGTGGGTCGTATAGAAAATGCCTCGCCCTAATTATGTACGTCGACCATAATAGTACAACTTCTTCTCGATCTCCATGAATAAATATTTTATAATTGAGAATAAACATGGAATTTAGTGTAATGAGTGGTTCATAAAAGTATATTTAATTAGGAAATGTAGTAAGAAAAATATTACGTATATATATACCTGGAGCATCTTTCCTACATTGCTAGCACCATAGATTCTGTGAACGCAAGCAAATCTTTGAGGATCATTGGGAGGGAAATAAAGAGAGAAAATGCAATCGGAAGGGCATCTTCTTCTCAAATACTTGCAAGCTGCACAACGACCAGAGATCATGGTCCAAATCCTACAAAGAATCTAACCCAAATATCACAGAAAGATTTCCTCAATATTTTGCTCTCGTAGAAGAAAATCTAATGGAGATTTTGGTGACTTATTTGTCTAAATAAGAAAAAAGCCAGTATTTGTATTGTGAACAATGAGCTAGCTTGGAGAGATTTTCTAACGGCTAGTTTTTTCTTTTTCGAATTTGGACATAATTAGAAAGGAAAGCTTTTGAGATATATGCATGGTAAGAGTAGACCCAAGAGAATTCTCTCCACAATAGGGTTTTGCCTTACCATATATGGATGGATCCTCTATATATTCAAATATGAACAAAAATTACTAATGAAATTTATATCCAACTAATTAATTAACTAATTGATCAATGGTTTTTTCAATTTCGTAAGAAATGAAAAATGGAAAGTAAGGATGATGCTTAGACGCTCTGTTCGTACATATTTAGTCTAATTTGATCATTTTGATACAAAAATATATGATCTTTTAAATGAGGGATAATTGTTAGGCTTTTCTATTTTGGCATGCCACGTCACCAATTATTTTAAAAGTTTAACATAATAAAAAATAGATAAAGTTAATAATTTAATTTACATTATAACTCTGCTCTTCACGTATAGGATTCTTTGAATTCTTTCGTTCTTGCCTCTTGCCAACGTTATGTGAATGATATTTTATTGTTTAATACATACACACAATGGACTACGTACCAATAAAAAATCTAAAATCGAACTTCCAATAAAAAAGAAACTAAATTATAATTTCACAAGACTATGATTTGTTATGCAAGCGAATTAAAATTTAGACAAAAAATATTACTTTAAAATTCATTTGGATTTAACTTTGAGATTTGAATATATGAATACCCTAAAAGATAAACTAATTATACATTTTGTATCTGCTTAAAATAAAATAATGGAATAATTAGGCGAGTTTAAGACTAAAATGAGGCGTTTAGTGTAAAGACCAAGAAATTAAATGGAAAATTTAGCAGTTAAATAAATCACATTTATTAAATAAGATGGAATTAGTCTTGCATTTTTAGTGATTATAAATATGTAATTGAAATAAAATAGTCTAAAATAAAATAATAAAAATTGGAGTAATAATTATATTCTAGGTAGTAATATTTATGTTATAAAAATAAAATATAACGGGTTAAAATAGATAATTGTTATAATAGGTCATAATTGAATAAATAATTAATCACATTTGTAAAAGTGTTGTTAAAATTAAATGTGGGGTTAGATATTAAATATTAAAAAGATAGGATTTTTAAATTAGTGGGGTTCTACAATGATTCATAAAAGCTGGAGGGGTTTTAAATAAAAGACAATTTCCCTCTGCCACGCTGCATCATCTGATTGATCTATGTAGAAATCCTAGGGTTGTAAAAGCTACTAATTTAGGTGAATACTCTAATGGGTTTGATTTGGGTTTTGTAATGATGAAAGAAATTTAGGGTTTTAATGGGTGTGTTGGCTGAATGGTACAAGCCTCTTGGGGTTTCGGTTTTCAGAGGAATTAGTTGATGTTTTGTAGTTTTAATCTATGATTTATACTCTGTTATGAGTTAATTTTGGGTATGATTTTATCTAGGCTTGATTAGATTAAGATTTTGAGGCATTCTGCTATGTTGATGGGTCATGGTAGAATTGATTTTCATTGGGTTTTGATTTACTTATAGTTGCTGATTTGGGATTGTTAGTTTTTGTGTTGGCTACATTCTGTTGGACAAAATCACTATCATGTACTGTTGCTGATTTCACAGGGATGCCGTTTATTTCAGAGTCTTCAGATATTCAGAGTGTATTTCTCTGATATGGAAAGAGCCTCATTATAACAAGTAGCAAGTGTCACAAGCTTCAAAAAGGATATTTCAGTGTTCAAAGAAAATTCTGTACAGATTCCAACTCAGAGAAGTCGAATCCCAAGCTTCCGTCCGGACGCTCATCAGTCAGCAACATCCGTTCGGACAACAAGAACTTTCCTTTCGGACGCCCATCAATGTCTAGAAACTTCGAACTGTTCAAGATTGCATCCGTTCGGACGTAATGGCAAATCGTCCAGCCGCTATTCAGAGTTTGAGAAAAATCCAGCATTCAAGTGTATCCGTCCGGGCAACGCGGCACTAATTCTACTCCAATAGTGGCGGAGCCATAAATTTATTTTTGTATGGGCGGAACTAAAAATATAAATATAATGGCAAGATTATTTTCTTTTTCTCTTTATATACTAAGTTTTTATTGCATATATAAATATACTAACACAATTCAAAATATAAATTATAACACAATATTTGTACAACAAAAAGTATACCTATCAAACTAACAAACTTCACAAATATATATATATATATATATATATATAATTGCTATATCAATAAGTTAACATGTAGGCATTAATAGAAAATAAAAATAAAAATACAAAGCATCTAAAATTATATAAAAATTGATCTCAAGTATGTTATAGGCTTTATAGCTTACAAAGTCAATGAGTCAAATCCGTCTGCAACGGGTGCTATAGTTTGAAACTTTCAATGAAAAGTTTCAGTATAAGTCACGTGCCAGCTTTTTTCTATTGAAAATGCCTTCAATTTCATTTATGATCTACGCTAATTACTACATTAATAACTAATAACTAATAACAAACACTACCTCAGGTCTTTAGTCCCCAAAACTCATAAGGTTTTCTTCCCTTTCTTAAATCTGTATCCAATGAAGTATCTCCCCTTTCTTCTATTCCATTACATCCTACTAATCTTGACCACCTTCCATCTTCATTGGCAATCAATGATTCTGTTGTTCATTCAAGGTCAACCAATGATTTTGTTTTTCATTCTCCTATTTCAAGTTACGATATTATTGTTCCTCTTTGTAGGTCACCTAGGATTACACATGTGCCTGGTTATTTGTAGGATTTTCATTGTCAAATTGCAGCTTTTTCTCCCTCACTCCAATCTATTCCTAAGAACAATTATTCCACTTCATTAGATATGCCTTATGATGTTCCATCATTCATTTCTTATTACAAACTTTATGCTTCTCAAAAACACATTGGTTTAGTTGTTTCCTCCCATTTTGAGTCTAAGTTTTTCCATAAAGCTGTAAAATATCCACATTGATGTGAGGTTATGCAAAATGAAACCCATGCTCTTGAGGAAAATAACATATGGACTCATACTAATCTATCACCTGAAAAACATATTATTGGATGTAAGTGGGTTTATAAGATCAAATATAGAGTATATGGTAACATAGAGCGTTACAAAGCTCGACTTGCAGCTAAGGGATATACCAAATGTAAAGATCTTGATTACCCTTCAGTTGCAAAACTCACCACTGTACATTATTTGCTTGCTTTTGCGGCTACAAAGCATTGGTGAGTTTTGCAACCGGAGAGAAAGACAATAAACTCTTTAGAATAATATAATATTCTTAACATCCCCTCTCAAACTCAAGGTGTTTGGAAAAAAGTAAGGGAAAGTAGATTTTTTTTTTCCTTGCCGGAAAAGCTGTTGGAATTGGCCGGTGGATCGCTAGAAAAGTCACCATAAAGTTGCCAGAGTTTGGCGGTGCCTGGCTAAGCTGATTTAGTCCTAAATGATTTAGGCTTGACTTGACCATGAACCCGTTGGACTGGGTTAAGAGAAACGGGCCAATTTAATGGGTTGGGTTGGCTCGAAACCCATGGACCGTTGACTGAAGCGATCGGACCCGAAAACCGTGGATCGAGTTGAGATTCAATGCAGTGGACCGGTTTGATGGGCCGAATTGACTCAAAATGAAGTGACCCGGGTTGACTGATTTGGAACTGGGTTGATTTTGACATGGTTAGTCTGCTCGGTTGAACCAAGTTGGGCCCGGCAAACTTGGGCCGACTGGGTTGAACATGATTGGACCCAGTTAAGGACCGAGTTGAGAAAGGATCATGTTTAAAGCGCATCACACTTATTGAAAGACGCACGTGTAGCACGTGAGAACGTGACAAGATGCGTAGGGAGGCCCTACAGTGGGTGGAGGCACGTGAAAGAAGGGATCGAGGGGTGGTCGTGTGTGGTAGGAGGGTCGAAAGACACGAATGCGCATGAGGGTGCGTGGGGAGTCTAATACGGCAAATCATGGCGGTCGTGGAACTATAGACCTCAAATGAAGTGGTCACCAAGGCAATTGGATGACTTTGGTGGTGTGGAAGCCTATGGGCTGCATGTGCGGTAGCCTATGGTGGCTCAACTTCCACATATCGACAAATTCGTACCTTTCAAAAGCTTGATTCTGAGATTAGTTTTCCAGAAAGAGATGCGGTGAAGATGGGTAAGTCACTGGCAACAGAGGCAGAGACGTGAGGCGATATGTGGACGACTGCAATTATGAGATAGTCATAGAGCACGCAAAGGACTTTTGGAAAACTTAAAGGATGATGAAGTTTGGAAAACTTCAAAGACGTTGAAGGCCACAAGAAAGTAGCTTTGATACCATGTTAAATATATTGAATAAATATATAAAAAAAAAAAAAAAAGAGAGAGCGGAAGCGTAAAAAGGCATATGGGCCACATCTTTACTATATTGAAGTATATAAAACAATATTAATATTACATAAGTCTTATTTATAGAAAGACAATGAATAGCAAGCAATAAACCCTAGACAACATAAGGCAGGGAATAAACCCTAATATAAGAAATATAATAAACCTAAAGAATAATATAATATTTGTAACATCTACCACATGTATTAATCATGACTGTGCAATTTAAATCATATTATTCTTTGTTTACCTGTTTGAAATGATCTTCTTATATAGCCTTATTGGTCTATGTTGATGATATTGTAATTACATGCAACGATCCTATGGAAATATCTAATCTCACGAGTTTTCTCAATGCTTAATTTCAACATAAGGATCTAGGTTCATTGAAATATTTTCTTGAGTTAGAGATTGCTAGAATTGAAGTGCTAAAAGTATTTCAGTATGTCATCGAAAATATGCTATTGCAATTCTTCAAGATTTTGGACTTTTTGCTACAAACCTGCAAAATTCTTTATGGAGCCGAATGTTAAACTTTCACGTATTGAAGGTGTTTTATTTGAAGATTCCACCAGGTATAGAAGATTAATTGTACGTTTACTCTATTTGACAATTACTAGACCTAACCTTGCTTATTATATGCAAGTTTTAAGTCAATTTACAGATGATAATCGACAGTCAAATCTTGATACAACTCATTGAGTTTTAAAATATATTAAAGCATCTTTGGGACAAGGCTGGTTTTTCTCTTATTCTTCTAATTTTCATTTAAAGGCCTTTTGTGATTCTACGTCGTTCTGTTACCGGCTATTGTGTGTTTTTAGGAGATTCCCTTATTTCAAGGAAATCCAAGAAAAAACAAACGGTATCTAGATCTTCTGAAGAGGCCAAGTACCGGTCTATGGCTTCCACATGTTGTGAAATTATGAGGCCGAGTATTAGTATCTCATTCTCAAGCAGCTCTTTTATTTTGTGATAGTCAAGCTGCTTTAGATATTGCTACCAATCTTGTTTACCATGAAAGAAAGAAGCATATAGAAATTGATTACCATCTTATTCGTGAAAAAAAATTCAAACAAGGCTTATACGAACTCTGCATGTTACTTCTTAATACCAACTTGTTGACATCTTTACAAAAGCTCTTTAGATGAACCTCTTTTACTCATCTCTTGTCCCAGATGAATGCTCTTATTAATATATACATTTCATCTTGAGGGGGAGTATCAACATATTAGTTAAGTTGGTTAGGTTAGTTTGATGAGCTGGATTAGTTAAGGTTAGTTATAATTATGTTACTTCATTTTTTATCAATACATGTATAAATAACAGGAACTTTGTATCAAGTAATACAACGAGAATATATTTTATTCTTCTCATCACTTGCTATTTTCTCTTCTCTCTACAACTCTCTTTCTTCTCTTCGTTTTTTTACAACTCTACAAATATATGATAGACATTGCAAATTGGGTGTTAGTATTTGCGGGGGGATATGCATACTTTTCCTTCGTATTTTCAAGTCATTTTTGTTATTTAATTGAGGAAAAAATGGTTAGAGGTCTTAGATTTAAAACCTTCATAAAATCATGTATTAAATTGACCTAATTGAAAACTAATTAAGGTTAATTAAAACGCAAAATCCAAGAAAGCACATGAAGGTTCTAAAATATTTCTTCTAGTTTTCTTTCCAACAGGTAATGGAACCCTTATCCACAAATCCTTCTGTTGAAGGGTACAATAATTAATGTTGGTTAGAATGAATGAATCAAGAATTGAAAGCAAAAACAAAACAAGCTAACAATGATGATCAATAATGAAAATCATGTATAAGATTGGAATTATAATTAGCGTACCAAATGAGTGAGGAGAAGATTGTAGAGAACATGAATTATTATTTTATCATATAAATTAGGAATCATTTCACCATTATGGATGATGTGGTGGAAAATCACATCTTACATGATTAAAAATCTATAGGTTCAATAGAAAATTTTAGTAGAAGCCTAGAATGTTTGATTTGTTATAAATGAAATGTGTATAGACTAAATTAATTGTTCAAATTAAAAATATATATAATAAAGACTAAATCGCCAAACATTTCAATAATGATGATATTTGTATTTTTTTTTCATTAATTAATTACATAAATCTATTGTCTTAATTCCATTATCCACGTTTAGTTACAATTCTAATTGTGACGATTCTTTTAGGGGTGTGGTGGTGATAGATTAATGTTTATGAAACAATGAGTCAGAGAATTAAGTAATTTAGATTGATCAGAATTGGCATGAGAGAAAGAATTAAGAACGATTTTCTTGATTTTTGTTCAATTGGTTGGGCAATGTGAAAAGGTCGATCCTAGTAATTTTTTCTTTTTTTGCTTGGTTAATCTTGTTATTTTATTTTATTTTCTAGTCGTAAATGGCCGGGTTAAACTAATTGAGTTTATATTTGAAAGAGTAATTGACAAAGACAAAGCTTATTAACCAATCCACCAAAGATGTAAGATTTATAATACTAATAAGATTAGGGTTCAAAGAGCAATTAATGCTGATCAATATACAATTCTTACACAAAGAGAAATGACAAACAGTACTACTTATTACAAACTTAAAGATAACCAAGTTCTAAATTAAACCACTATATATAATCTAAATCCAATCAACTAAGATTAAAAAGTCTCTGCAGCTGGATTTAGATCCTGACCGGATAATTTTCACTCCGTAACCAAGTTCTAGATTAAACCACTACGTACTAACTGTGTAATCTAAATCCAATCAACTTCTCCACAACTGGATTCAGATCCTCACCAACGTCTCACTCCCATGGATATGGAACATGACCGAAGATTATGGAATCCATGAATTCGTCCTCCCATTCCTTAACAAAAATTATATCCAAATTTTCATTAGAAAAATTTCAAAAAAATATTATACTCTAGAAGAGACAATAAGGAAGAAAATAAATTAAGGTCCTTATGATCATGCCTGATTGAGAAAGAGATGACCTTCTGAGGTATTCTCCACCTGAGACATCATGCCATAAAGCTCATCTAAGTCCACGAGTTCTTTGTCGTTTCCATGCTGTACACATTACCGCAAATGTTAGAGTATAAATTAAAATGATTAAATTAATAATTTTTTTTTTATAAGCTTAAGCTTTTAAAATAAGTGGTAATTTAACAGCAAAAAGTCAGCATTATGCATACCTTGACAAATGATGGTTTGCTCGAAGGTGCATTATCTTCGACATAGGATGAACTAGAAAGGTCAGGATTTTGGAGTTCATTCACAGTAGGATTCACTTCGGCTTCCTGTTGTGACAATCAAACCCATTAGAGAAGTCAGAAGGTGCTTTTTGAGCACTGTATAACGTAAAGAAATCAAATACAAACGAAATTTTGCAAACAAAAATAAATATGGTTTTTTGTAATTACACATTGATCAAGAGTTTGGTTGCTGCTTTGCTCCAAGAAAAGATCACTGAGATCATCTTCGCCTAATTGTTGCACACAAGGGATGTCATTGATTAAGGTACAAATGTTACTTAGCAGATCATCAAAGGTACAATCAGTACTTTCCCCTTCTTTCGCAACACTGTAATTTTGATGTGCCTGTGGTTGCGGTGGGATCAGCCAAGCATTTTCTTGTGGCCATTGGTTTATACTCTCAAACCCAGCAGAAGAAGCCCAATTCTCCATAGGTGCGTTGTGCCCATTCATCAAGCCATAACTAGTATTGTTAACATCATTTTCCACACCACCATTGAAGATAGTAGGACCTTTAATAACTAGCTGCCCTCCACTATTAATTTCAATTCCAGCATAGTTACCCTTGCTATAGCTAGAATTTGGGCATGTTTGAATTGAATTTGTACCATTCGTAGCATTCATGATGCAGTTTGGCATATTTCCATGTGATGGAAAATTTGATCCAAGATTGTTTGGTCGATTTGCTGGATAAAGAGGATTTGTGTTGCCAAACAAGGGCTGCTGAAGATTAGCTTGATTCCTTAAGGAACGCCACATCCCATGTCCTAGTTGAGGCAAAGAGCTGCCACTTGAGGCTGCCTTATTAGAAAGAAGGAAAGGGCCAAGGGTGGGAGTATTAAACGTCCGCGTATTACCTCCTTCTAGTCCTGGTTGGAATGATGATGTTCTCATTTGCTGTTGGTGTTGTGGGAATTGGAAGTTTTGCAATAACAGTGAAGGAATGCCATATGCGAAGCTTGACCTCAAGGATCTATCAGACAAACTCTTTGAGGTGCCACCGCATTTATCCGCAACTCGTTTTAAGAATATACGATACTTCTGCAATATTCACATGCGTAGCATCACAAAGGAATTATAAGGATGTCTAAACAAACATTACCAAAATTATATATATATATTGAATAGGAAAAAAAAAAATGTTATGAAATTAGTTCTGTGTGATTGCATGCATTCCTCCATGATAGATTACATGTTATAATGTGACCAAAAAAGTTATATTCTTGCTGTAAATGCCGTCGATCACCACAAATGAGAATCATGCATGTAAATGAACCTTTGAAAACCTTTATTTGTTTCTATTTGCATGAAATTCATCGAATAAAATCAAACCTGTAAATGACTTGCTACATTTTCTCTAGTCAAGCCTGGCACATTCATGAACTCCAGAATCTTCTTCGGGACAGCCTCTGAAAAAATTAAAATAATTAGAACAACAACAATTAATACAAATGTAATTAGAAATAATAAACAAAGAGGAAACCAATTGAATTAACTAATTAAGCAAGAAGAGATCATCTCTTACGTACTTTCCAAGCCTAAATGCCTTATTGCTTGCAAGAACCGGTTGTGGAGTGAAGTCGTCCAAACCACCTTTACCTTTTTAGGCGCCGCATGATTATTTTCATCCCCGCCATCTTCATTGGCCTTTTTCGGTGTCTTTCTCTTGGAATCTTTTTTTCCACGTTTTTCTTCATTCATGAGGAATGATGATGCAGAATTTACATCCTCGAAAGATACTTTCTCACCCGATGATTCTTCTGGAAAGCTTCTTATTTCTTCGATAACAACATTTTTACCCTTTTTAGCTGGAATAGCATACTGCCATACATGTTTGAGATCATCTGGGCTCACTGGTTTTACCATATAGAAAGCAACTCCACGCTGCAAACTCTCTACTATCACACTATTTTCGTCATCTGCGGACATCACTACATAAAATTGCAAAAAGAAATTTAAAAAAAAAGTGATGGTTGTGTTTGATAAATTTTTTATTTTTATTTTTTGTGTTTTGGTTGAAAAAATATTTTAGTTTTGAGTTTTTTTTTTTGTGAGAAAAGTTGTTTGTTAATGTTTTGACTTTTTTGGGTAAAAGTTGAGTCAAAAAGTTGAGTTAAATGTGAATAATCTTTTGAAGGAAAATTTATGGATAAAGGAAGGCTTATTATTTAACAAACAAAACCCTAGTGAAATTTTGCCTCAAAGAAGCACTACAAAAATTCCTGTAATTCGCCGCGTGTCTACAGTAGCTGTTACTATAGCCATGCAGCCAAATAGCCACGTGTCTTCATGACAACGTGGCTATTTTACATAGAAAACGAGTGGCCACGTGTATTAACTGTTTTTAGGGAATTTGTACACTATAAGTTAAATATATATATATATATATATAAAATAAAAAAAATATTTAAAATATACAATCAGGGATTTGGCCACGTGGCTTTAGGCCATGTGGCCAAAATTTGTGCAGGTAGGCGCGGGGGACAATTCCCGTGCACCCACCTGCCCATTACTTTGAAATATAATATTATCTGTATATATATATATATAAATTATATTCTCTCAGTGTTCTCTCTCTCTCTCTCTCTCTTCGTCACTACACCATCGGCTAGCTCCTCGATCACCACGTGGCTGGCCTTCCCTCCGGTGACACGCCCTCTCTCTAGCTCTCTCTCTAATATCTCGCTCTCTCTCTCTCTCTCTCTCTCTCTCTCTTTCTTTGTACCTCTCTCTCTCTTTCTCTCTCTATCTCTCCAAACTCCGGCCGGCCAATAAGACAACAATACCCTCTCTCTCTCTCTCTCTCTCTCTCTATATATATATATATATATATATCCAAACTTCAGCCGGCCAATACATCACCGGCTGGTAAGACAACAGTACCCTCTCACTCTCTCTCTCTCTGTGTCTCTCTATCTCTCCAAACTCCGGCCGGCCAGTACATCACCGGTTAGGGTTCAGTAGTTGTGAAATGAAGGTATGAACATTGTGGTAGCACAGCAAGCACCAAAGATATATGTCCATGTCCGTTTGTCCAAATTAAAAAAGAATTTAACAAAAATAAGAAACAAGAAAAAAAATTAAATTAAAAAGGAATTTAACAAAAAAAATTAATTAAATTAAAAAGAAATTAACAAAATAAATAAAATTAAATTAATTAATTTAAAAAAAATTAAATTTCTAAAATTTTGCCACGTGTATATAAATACACGTGGCGAATTGTACAATTAGCTACACTCGGATCTACCACGCACTGAACACGTGGCCATTTACACGTGTCTAACTGTTTGCCACGTGTACAGTGTCCATACACGTGGCAAAATGCAAGTGGCAAATTGCAGAAATTTTTATAGCGAATGCTTAAAAAATTTACAAGAGATTATATATTAATTACTAATTAATTAAGAACAGCACTACTCACTAATCACAGGTAGTTTGAATTCTTCTTCGACTCGCTTTTGCAATTCTAAACCATTCATTTCAGGCATGTGTAGATCTGTAACAACAAGGTCGAACTTCTGCACCCGAAGAGTAGCCAAAGCATCTACTGCGTTTCTAACGGTCACAACTAAAATTTGTAGCAAGAGAATCATCAGTTTATGAAGATATGATTGTATAAAGGAAATACTGTAATTTCTTATGATTTACTAGTAAATTAATCAACGTAAGAGATTAAAGATGTACATACATATATAGTCTTGGAAAGAAATTAAAGAACATCATAATCAATAATACAAAGATATATAAAGGATTATCAAAGTTTTCTATATTCTGAAAAGGCAAGCATGAAAAGACTTGAGATTAATCTATCTTGATCAGCTAGTAAAACATCGAATTTTTGAATTAAAACACAATAATTTAAGAGAAAAATATCATAATCTCTATGTGTAATCCATGATGTAAATGAGAAATAAATAATTAAGTTAATTTGTTGTATATGCAGCTAGTAGAAAATTCAGCATGACCCAACTAAAATTACCATATTCACTCATCTTCTTTCTTAAAGTACAAATGGCTAAATTAAACGGAAGAAATTAGATCTCTTATAATATTTCAAAAAATACTTGGCCAAAAAAAAAAACAACAAATATACATGCAGAACCTTATAAATCCTTAACAAATATACATGGAACATAATACTAATTAACAAAACAAGTACGACAGACAATGCAAAGAAGGAAGCAATTAAAGGGATTACTAAGAAAATCAAGACTTCAATCTTTTAGTTGTGTGTGTGTGTCTATATATATATGTAGAGAGAGAGAGAGAAAGAGAGAGAGAGAGAGAGAGAAGATATTGAATCAAAATTTTGGTGTTCTATTAGAAAGCCTGCAGGTATGGAAACTCATATTAATTTTCATTCAATTTGTTACGGTAAATAATAATAATAATTTTTTTTTTTTTATAAAAAATGGATCGATGCACCTTACCAATTCATGCACTACAATATGAAGAAAAACAAATTAAAACAAATTAATGATGATGAGAAAACATGCATGGAAAGGAAAGAGAAGATGATAGAAAGAGGTAGCTAGGGCATGCATATATATATATATATATAAGATCGATGTGAATGAAATAGTACCTCCATATCTCAAAGTTCGAAGCATAGCTGAAACAACAGCGAGAGATGTAGCATCATCATCTACAACCAAAACATGGACATTGAAAATGGAGCTCGTTTCTATGGTAAAAGATTGGCCATGGCGGCCTACTCTAACGCTCTCACTCTCCATATGATATATGCTCAATATACTAAGGAAACACAATGGAAAAGAGAGATATATTTATACTACTAGAAGGCCAGGCCAGGTGCTAGCTAATTCAATCAGAGTAAATGCAAAGAACGTCATGCAACATTTGTCATAAGCCTCCTATCATCGGGAGCCTTATCTGAATTTTTTCCAATTTTTTATTTTTAAATTAACAAATTAATGCATGTTTACGTACGTGCAAGTATGTTTCAAATTAATTAAAGTTGAAAACCTGGCGTAAAATTAACATTAAATGCAATTTAGCAAAAATAGGGAGTTCTCAAAGAGAATCTTTCTAAACAAGATTTCGTAATCTTTTAGTACTTATTACGTGTTCCCAGGTTTTTATAATTATGATTATAATTAATTAATCCACTTTAGGAATCATTTTAACTTTAAACTTTCAAGTTGAAATAATTAATTACTATTTCTAATCTTATTAATTGTTTACACAGCAGTTCACATTTAATTGAGTTTGCTCGTATATAAGTTTAAATCACTATTAATTTTTAAACTGGGAATGAAAATTACTTTGCTTAATTAATTAATTAATTACTTTCCAACTGGAATCATGAAACCTTGCTTTAAATTTATGACAATGTATGTAAAATAAGTTAGCAAGCTATTTAATTTACTTAATTAATACGTGTATTTTTGTTTTCTATTAATTGTTGAATGGAATATATATGTTATGTTTGTTTATCTCAAACTAGTACAACAATTAATTAAGGTTGACCGAAAAGATAATCATCATGTTTTCTTTTTTTATTTTAAATGTATCTAACGCCTTTATTATGTCATAAGAATTATTTTATACTTGTAATTAAGGAGAAAACGACACCAAATATATATGAGAAGTAACCCGTAATAACGATATGCCTACTAAGAGTAGTGTTATTTAGTATATGGTTAGACGACTATTAAAAATATAAAAGTTTAAGGACTGATTTTCACTACCACGTCAATCATTCTAGTTATATGTCAGTCTACTAAATAACATTATTTGCCTGCTAATCTTACGACTTAAACATAAGATCGATGTGTCGTGAATTTTTTAATACTATTAATATTCCACCTTCTTAATTAATTAGCAACTTTTGAATCAATAAAAAATTCGCTGTGTTGTGAATCTTTCAATACTAATAACAACAATTAATTAAGATTGACTGAAAAGATAATCACATTTTCTTTTTGGATTTAAATGTATCGGGCGCTTTTATTATGTCATGAGAATTATCTTATACTTGTAATTATGAAGAAAACGACGCCAAGTATGATCAGAATTAACCCGTAATAACGAAATGCCTATTAATTAGAGACTTTAGAGTAATGTTATTTAGTATACTGTGTTATACGACTGTCATGCAATGACATTCTATTAAGTAGCATTACTCGCCTACTGATCATACATCTTAAACATATGATCGTTGTATCGTGAATCTTTTAATACTATTATTCCACGTTCTTAATTAGCAACTTTTGAATCAATAAAAGATTCAATATGTTGTGAATCTTTCAATACTAATAACAACAATTAATTAAGATTAACTGAAAGATAATCACGTTTTCTTTTTGAACTTAAATGTATCAGGCGCCTTTATTATGTCATGAGAATTATCTTATACTTGTAATTAAGGAGAAAACGACACCGAATATGAGAATTCACCCGTAATAACGGTATGCTTACTAATTAAAGTAATGCTATATATTTTTAGTATACTGTGTTATACAACTGTCATACAATGAAATTCTACCAAGTAGTATTAGTCGCCTAATGATCATATATCTTAAACATAAGATCGTTGTGTCGTGAATCTTTTAATACTATTATTCGACGTTCTTAATTAGCAACTTTTGAATCATTAAAAGACTCACTTTGTTGTGAATCTTTCAATACTAATAACAATAATTAATTAAGATTAACTAAAAAGATAATCACGTTTTCTTTTTGACCTTAAATGTATCGGGCGCCTTTATTATGTCATGAGAATTATCTTATATTTGTAATTATGGAGAAAACGACACCGAATATGAGAATTAACCCATAATAACGATATGCCTACTAATTAGAGACTTTAGAGTAATGCTATTTAGTATACTGTGTTATACGACTGTCATGCAATAACATTCTACTAAATAGCATTACTCGCCTACTAATCATACGTCTTAAACATATGATCGTTGTATCATGAATCTTTTAATACTATTATTCCACGTTCTTAATTAGCAACTTTTGAATCAATAAAAGATTCAATGTGTTGTGAATCTTTCAATACTAATAACAACAATTAATTAAGATTAACTGAAAGATAATCACGTTTTCTTTTTGAACTTAAATGTATCAGGCGCCTTTATTATGTCATGAGAATTATCTTATACTTGTAATTATGGAGAAAACGACACCGAATATGAGAATTAACCCGTAATAACGATATGCCTACTAATTAGAGACTTTAGAGTAATCCTATTTAGTATTAGGGTTAGCAATTCGGGTTCACGGGTCGGGTTCGTGTCAACCCGACTGACCCGATTACATAAACGGGTTTGACACGAGCCCGACCCGATTATTAATCGGGTTGTGACACGCGACCCGAACGCGACCCGATTAATAATCGGGTAACTCGAACACGACTAATAAACGTATCACCCTTTTACCCGACCGGACCCGACCCGACACGACACGGCATCAATTTCACTGTTTTCACATGTTTCAACCTTCAATTTTAGTTTTTACCTTCAATTTTTTTTTTTAATCGGGTTATATTCGTGTTGGCGGGTCAACCCGCGTAATCGGGTTATAATTGTGTTGGCGGGTCAACCCGCGGGTTGACCCGCCAAACACGATTATAATTGGGTCAACCCTATTTAGTATACTGTGTTATACGACTGTCATGCAATGACATTCTATTAAGTAGCATTACTCGCCTACTGATCATACATCTTAAACATATGATCGTTGTATCGTGAATCTTTTAATACTATTATTTAACGTTCTTAATTAGCAACTTTTGAATCAATGAAAGATTCATTGTGTTGTGAATCTTTCAATACTAATAACAACAATTAATTAAGATTAACTGAAAGATAATCACGTTTTCTTTTTGAACTTAAATGTATCGGGCACCTTTATTATGTCATGAGAATTATCTTATACTTGTAATTAAGGAGAAAACGACACTGAATATGATAATTAACCCGTAATAACGGTATGCCTACTAATTAAAGTAATGCTATATATTTTTAGTATATTGTGTTATATAACTGTCATAGAATGAAATTCTACCAAGTAGCATTACTCGCCTAATGATCATACATCTTAAACATAAGATCGTTATGTCGTAAATCTTTTAATACTATTATTCGACGTTCTTAATTAGCAACTTTTGAATCATTCAAAGATTCACTTTGTTGTGAATCTTTCAATACTAATAACAACAATTAATTAAGATTAACTAAAAAGATAATCACGTTTTCTATTTGAACTTAAATGTATCGGGCGCCTTTATTATGTCATGAGAATTATCTTATACTTATAATTAAGGAGAAAACAACACTGAATATAAGAATTAACCCGTGATAACGATGTCTTCTAAGAGTAATGTTATTTATATATATAGTATACAATCTACTAAATAACATTACTCGCCTACTAATCATACATCTTAAACATGAAATCGTTGTGTCGTGATTCTTTTACTACTACTATTTCACCTACTTAATTAACAAATTTTGAATCATTAAAATGTAACTCGTTTGCCCAAAATTTTGAATCATTATGGATCGAAGGAAATTAAACTCAAAGATTATTTTCAAATCTCTTGTTCTTTTCTTCTTCTTCTTCTTCTTCTTCTTCTTTTTGTTTGTTTTTGATTGCTGAATAACTTAAAAAATGTCTATAAATCCTAAACGAAGCCACCTGACACCACTTGTTGCGAAAATATAAGCCAGAAACACGACCAGCATGCAGTCTAAGGTAAACTGGCAACACGTGTGCCAACGAAGCAAAACCACTCGTTGGAGCAGTTTGGCTGGCTTCTGGAAATATTGTGAGGATAGAAATGGACCCACATCCCATAAATGATACATATCCATATTTACCGACCGTTACATGCATAGAAAAGGAAAATCGTCATAAATGGAGTTTATTACATTCTCATCATAACAATTACTCCTAATAAATTTTAGTTTCACTACCAAAAAAAAAAACAAATGTCATTTAATGTGGATTTTTTTATTTGTCATTTTATTAAACGAAATTAATTTATGTTGGGACAAAAACTTCCTACAAACCAGTTTGTAGGAAATTTTCTACAACCCACATATAAAAATGACGTGTGTTCTTTAAACATGTAAGAATCACATGTTTTTTATTGCTATTAAAAAAGCATGTAAGAAACAAAAAACATGTGTTTCTCATATGTCAATATTATATGTGGGTTATAGAAATTTCCTACAAACCGGTTTGTAGGAAATTTATGTCATTTATGTTGTAGACATCGTTGTTTATTATTAAACGACATAAATTTAACGTCTTTTATTTATGGGATAATTGTACTATTGGTCTTTGGGATTGGCTAAAATTAAAAATCATTCTATGTGGTTTAAAAAGTTTATAGAAGGTCCTTGTGGTAAACTATAATTACAAATCATTTCATTTACCGAGTTAACAAATTCTGTTAGCAGCCACGTCACCCCATTGGTCGGGGGTGGCCTAGCAACCCCCAAAGGTGGCAGCCACCACTTTGTATTTTTTATTTTTTATTTTTTTAAAAAAAAACCAAATATTTTGTTTTATTTATTTATATTTTTATTAGATTTTATATTTTTTAATTATAATGGACATGTGTCGGCTTTCCATTGGGTGTGACGTAGCTGACTAACGGAATCTGTTAACTTGGTAGATGAAAAATATGTTCAAAGATCAAAGACTGATTTGTAATTATAGTTTACTACAAAGACCCTCGATGAACTTTTTGAACCACAATGAGTGATTTGTAATTTAGGCCAACTACAGGGACCAATAGTGCAATTATCCCTCTACTTATAAAAGACGTAAATAAAGTTTACGTCATTTCCAATGATTAAAATTGCAATTGTTGGTACAGTTTCCGGTACGGTGACGTGTTGCCTTGTGATTCGTTGCCTTCCTCGATGTTCGTTCTCCTCGTAATCTGCAAAATAACAAACGGCTCGTCGGGGGTGCCGACCGGACCCCCACTCCGATGCCTAAGTCAGTTCAAACTTATTTTCTGGAGAATATCAGTCATCTCAAGAGTTCAGAGAATCTGTTTTAATACCTGGCGTAGTAGTCTTATTTATAGGCTCACAGTTATAAAACTGCTAAAATACTTGGAGTATAATCTGATTAGGAGTCTGAGTCCTAGATCACATAGTCTTTAATTTTATCTTTCTGATTAGGAGTCTGAGTCCTAGATCACATGGTCTTAAGTCTTATCTTCATAGAATTCAAATTGGGTAGTAGAGTCCAAACTGGATATGACACTCTCTTTAGCTAATGTCATTCTATTAGGTTCCTTATCCCATATTGGATGGGATAAAAGTCTATCTTGATATACTCGAGATATACGTCTTTTTGGAGATAACGAATGGTCTTATAAATTGGGTCTAATCTTGCTGGGCCGACCTGATGGGCTCGGCCCCCGATACTACCTTAGGCCCACATGTCTTTGGTGTTAACTTTATCCCCAACAGCAATTTTTGTCAAATTTGACTTCTTTTAATTTGTAAACGGTGACATAATTGTTAGTCTATGACCGTTGTTTGTACCAAATCGCATTGATTAAATAATTAAATTCATTTGATTAAAAAAGGACATCAATTTGAGACGTCATTTTAAGAAGAAGAAAAAAAGACTTGTGTAATTCACGTCATTCAGATAAAGCAAAACATGTCGTTTTAATTACATTAGAGCACTAGTAGCAGTTACCCTATATTGGTTCCCTTCCCTATATTTAAGGAAAATTTCATGAAAAACATCAAAAAACCTCCCACAGCAGATGCCCTATATTTAGATGAGGGGGTTGGGAATGAATAGTGATTCCCAATGTATACATGTCTACTATTCATTCCCTATGTATTATTTTAATATAAAATAAGTATAATTAATTGATATAGGGAAGAGAGAAAAAGTAGGAAAGAAAGAAAAAGAATAAAATAAGAGTAAAAAAATAATATTTAATTGATATAGGGAAAGGTAAGGGAATCTATTGTGGGGTATTTTTTTTATAGGGAAGTAAAAAGTAGTTTTGTTCCGTAAACATAGGAAAAATGGTTGGGAATCTGCTGCTAGTGCTCTTACAAAGGGACGTAAATCCCTCAATTTGTTAACGACGTCAATCTACTTCATTTCAGAGCATATTTAGTGGACTCTCTAAATTTTTTCTAGATTTTAGTTCAAGAATCTACTTCTTCTTCTTTTTCTTTTTCCTCTTTTTTTTTTTTTTTTTTTTTTTTTTTTTTTAAATTTTAATTTTATCTATCACTTTTAAAAAACTTCATTCAGATAAAGCAAAACACCAAAAAAAAAAAAAAAAAAAAAAAAGGAAGAAGAAGAAAAAAAAAAAGAAGAAAAAAATTTCACGGCCAGTCATCTGGTTAGTCCCCCCCCCCCCCCCCAAAATAAAAAAATCACGCCCTAATTGAAACGATTTACGGTAACGTTTTTATTTTTTTTTTTATTATTTTTATTTTTTTGGTTGTGTGTAATGTTTGTCCACATTATGACAATCAAATAGGAAACTAAGTGATTCAGAAAAAAAAAAAAAAAAAAAAAAAAAAAAAAAGAAAAAGAAAACGAAAAATAAAAATAAAAAGAAAAAAAAAGTGGACAAAAATTTACCGTCAACGGTATTCTAAAACCAAAACACAAAACCACGGATTCGGCTTAGAGCATTACTAGCAGCTTTCCTACATGGGTTCCCTTCCCTACATTTTAGGAAAAATTTTAAAAAAGTCAAAAAATCTACACCACAGCAGCTTCCCTTCCATTTTCCATTCCCTGGGAAGTGAACAGTTCTTCCCACTCTATTGTTTAATAATAAAAAATACACACTCTCTCTCTCTCTCTCTCTCTCTCTCTCTCTCTCTCTCTCTGTGCACGCCTTTTCTCTCTCTCTTTCTCTGTAACACGCCTCACTTTCTCTCTCTCTCCCATTTCGTCATTCGCAACAGTCACCGCCGACCTACCGACGAGCCCAAGCCACCGGATCATCAGCGCGTGCCGCCACAGAGATCGGTGCTCTCACCTCCACAACCGACCCATGATCTCGCCGATAATCCTCCTCTCCAACATGTACCAGCGGCCGGACAAACCCCCCACAGGTTTCAACCCTTCAAAATCAAACAACCCATCGACTCCAACCTCCTCCATGTCGGAACCCACCACATCACCACCAATCAACCATCAACGACAAACAAAAACCCAATCCAAACACAACACCCTATCCCACCGGAAACCACCACCAAAATACACAAAAAAAAAAATAAAAAAAAATAAAAAAAAAATCCCCAATCAGTCCAAACGCGCCTTCACCTGGCATCCCAAACACGCCACTGCGCCTTCACCTTCCAGCGTCCACCAGTAGCCCACGACGAGAGAGGCGAGAGTGACAGAGATGAGAGAAAGAGTTGAGAGTGGCGAGAGTGACAGGCGAGAGAGGAAGAAGACAAAGACGGTAAAAAAAAAGAGAAAAAAAAAAGTTTATGGAATAAAGTAAAGTAAAATAAAATAATATATATGATTTTAATGATATAGGGAAAAGTAAAGGGAAGCTGTTGTGAGAAATTTTTTGATTGGAAAGTAAAAAGTGTTTTTGTTTCCTACATGTAGGGAAAATGACTGGGAAGAGAAGAGAACCTGCTAGGAATGCTCTTAGGTGCATTTCGTTACATTGGACCCCAGGATTTCGTTACATTGGACCCCAGGAAACAAAAAGACAACCCACTCACTCACTCAATTCAGCTTAAACCTTCCATCAAGCTTTTCATTTGTCCAAACCAAAACAACAGAAGAAGTTAAGACTCAAAACTGAGTGTGTCTGTCTTCTTCTTCTTTCTTTCGAGAGGGAGACGAGAGAGAGAGAGAGAGAGTTGGTGAACAAAAATCCAATGAGTGTATCTGTCTTAATTACTTTCACTTTCCTCCATTTTCCTGGCAGCCAAATTGAGAACTGAACCAAGAAATTGAGTTGTATCTGTCTTCTTTTTTTGTTTTAAGAGGGAGACGAGAGAGAGAGTTGGTCCAAAAAATCCATTGAGTATATCTGTCTTAATTACTTTCACTTTCCTCCATTTTCCTGGCAACCAAACAGCGGTGTGATCTTTTTGTTCAAAGGGAAGTGGTGCGCAATATGCTTTATAGCCCAAGAGAGTGAGAGCTGAAGAGTTTTTTTTTTTTTTCAAAAGCTAAGAGAGAGTTAGACTACAACGTTTCCTTTTAAAGAAGGGCTTGATTAAATCTCAGCCACCCATTTGTTTTACAACACGGTGCTGTAGTTTTAAACTACAACACCTAAGCCGGATCCCAAAACCACATGCGAAAATAATTACCAGTACAAAAACTAGACCCAGACCACTCAATTAAATCACAACAAATAATTTCTAATTAACAAATTAAATTTTTCCCATATTCGGATTTAAAAAGGACTCCCCTAGCCTAGATAAGTTGAGGTAATTGGATAAATGTCTAAAATTTCTGAATGTCATATCACAAAATTACAGATAGGAATACGATCCTCTCTATTTTAAATGAAATGAATACTATCAATTTTATAATTAGGATTTAAAGTTGATGCATCTAATGATAGTGACAGAGCCACGTAGAGCCTTGGAGGCCCGGCCTCTCCGAGGCCAAGGTTTTCTCAAGAAAAAAAAAAGTTAAAATTCTACCCCTAAATGAAATTGGATAAGACCCTATTCCTTACAGAAATTACTAGTAGGAGGAAGGTCATTGTACCCGTAATCTTGAAGAACACACTGAAGTAATTTTTTTTTTAATATATTCCACTTGAAAAGAATCCACAATCCTTATAATACAATGATTGGATAAGGATTACTGCCTAAAGCATTGAAACTTGGTAATGAAAATCATGTTTTACTGAGTATCTCTATGTCTTTACATAAGCCTCTGAACTCTGGTTGTGTTTACTTTGTATTAACAATTTTATTTCATCTTCTGTTGATGTACAACAATTGTAGCTGAGCAAGATGCTCTCCTTAAACTGTAGGATATACCAAAAAACAAGTACATTTAAATTACAAAAGAACAAAAATTGTTCAAATTTTCACCCAATGCTTCTTCTTTTTTTCTTCCCCCTTCTCACTTGAATAATAATTGAAAACCAGGATCATTGAATTCTATTGTCCACCTTTTATCTGTTCATATAATCCCCACAACAGAACACCAATCACGGTGTCTCTAACCAAGCTCTTAAGAAGACTATCAAGCCACCTATTGGAGCCATCACCATCTGGACTCTTACCTGCAAGGTCCCGAAACCGCAAGTTTCCTTGGTCTGATACAAGTGCATATATCACACCATTCATGTGGCCCTTTCCAATCACCCCCACCACTCTTTTACTATTATTCACAGCTTTGCTCCTCTTTAGTGACCATGCAAGGTACTGCAAAAGTAGCAGCCATATATCTCTTAGACGGCTGATTATAGGCCCTCAGGAAAGTGAAGCAGAAACATATTGATTTCGTTTTAGTTTGAAAGAAAAACAAAAAATACACTTAAATCAATGAGAATGTATTCATCTGTGTCAGAGTTGAAGTCATTTCAGGTTTCTAGTGGTGGCTGTGAACTACTTACAGTGTCTCGTTCATGTATAAGAGGCTGCAGGAGTGATGGAAATGAAAAACTTAGCTGCTCGTAGAGCTGCAAGGTGTCATCATCTGAACTTCGTACCTGCAATAGATTGTGGATATTCCAAATGGAAGAATTAAATTATTGTCACCATATAGTTGAAGCTTGAACTATGGTCTAAAATGCACGGGGTGGATATTACAGCCAACTCTAATTTTACATCTGAGAGCTAATAACTTTTCATTAATGCTTTTTTCCATTACTGTTGCACTGCATGCTATTTTGTAGATCCCGTTCACAATTGATTATTCCCTTTTAAAGGCTTCCTATCCTGCTTCATAGCAGAGCAATTTGCAACTAATCTGTAATTGATTCAGTTCCATCGGAACAGAAAACATACCTGTGAAAGTATTGGCATGGTCTATGTCCACGGATATGATTCTAGGATTGATAGAAACAGAAGTTTTGGTATAATCAGCCAACAATGACAATTTCCAGGTCAAAACAAATGTCATGGAGATGATGAAAAACAATTTCTGTAACCTACCCCAAATCAGATGAACAAAGGCTTTCTCAAGTTCAATATATGAAATAGATGATCGAAGACTTAAAGTCATCACTTCATAATATTTCTCTAAACACAAAAGTATGAATAGGAATAGTGACAGCCATATGATTGTTATGTGAATGATTTATCGAACACGCAACGGGATAATTTGATAGGTTCTGACGGTACTTAGACTTTAGATTCTGAGAGAACCTAAACCTTTTAGATTCTGAGCGAACTTAAACCTTTTTAAACATAAGGTTTGGTATTAATTCTGTTTTCATAACAGAGATTGTGGAGAATTAAAAATTAAAAAAAAGGCATACCAGTTTGATTTTGTGAAAGTATAGAACATGTTATATAAAACCAAATTTTCTGAGGAAACCTAAGCAATGATGCAGAAATCTCTGAACCATGAATCTCTCTCTCTCGCTCTCCCTCCCTCCTTATCAAACTTTAACAAGGAACATATTGGATCATCCAGGTAACAAATAAACTGTGGTAAGAGATCAACCTTGAGACTGTTCCTAGACATATCAGATGATGATGTTATCCCACGAATAACTGAGGTCACTAAACTCAGTTTCTCAGTCCATGTCAGAGAATTCCAAGCCCTTTCAAGCTGCAAGAACACAAACGATGCAAACTGAAACTCTGTTTTCTGGAAAATTATGTACAACATAAAAAATCCAGCTTTTAGAAAGAAATACCAATAAATATTCTAAAAATAGTGCATAATTGCTAACATAGCAACCAGAAGGACCAGAAATAGGATTTAAATTTAGAACCTAACTGGCATATTTTCACATAATTTGATCGCGTTGTCTCATGCGTATGTACATACCGTTATCTCAATTGGCCGATCCCCCAAAACAATTTGCGTGCCAAATTCTTCAGATACTTTTCGAGCAGCACGAAACTACATTTTAGAGAACAAAATTGTAAGCTATTAATGCCATAAACAAACAAATTTATATGTTATTTTTTGAATCAACTACCTCATCACCAAAAGGGCGGTTGATATCTGAAGAGAGTTTTGAGGAAAAAACTGCCAGTAGTAGACGTAGTGCTAGAGCGGTTTGACCACCTGGCATTTGGATATTCAGTAACTAATTTCATAAGCAGATAATCAAAATAAACAACAACTTGGTGCTTTGGTTACCCAAGTTTATGCTACGGCCAACAGCACCAAAAAACCCAGTCCCAGTCAAAGAAAACATATTTGAACGTAATTGTTGGCCAAGCTCACCGTCATTGGAAGTGTACATAATTCCAGCTCTGAAAATGAACCCTGCAACAATTGAAGTTAAGATGTGGATCGAAGATAAACAGATTTGACAATCATGTTAATTCTTATTGACATCTATCAAGTCAATCCAGGCACCAAAATAAATTATAGCAATTTCCAGATGAAGTGTGTGTCTTGAATCAACTTGCATTTATAGAAATCAACTTCCTGCATAAAGTGTTGGTTCTTTTTCTTGACATCAGTTCTAAGACTCATGCTTGCACCATTTTGTTGCAGACTCATACCCATTTCATCAAATTCAAGCAGAGTGATGCAAGATGAGTTAAGGGCAAATGGCGTTTCCCCTGACCTGTGCCGTACATGGAGGAAGATTTACAGTAAGGCTAGCCTAGTTAGGATTGTTATTGTAAATTGTGTTGGATGTGAGAGCTAATGGTTCTAATTCTAGATAATAAGTGGAGGGAACAGTGCGACTGGAGGTGGGATTTCTTGGAAATTTTTTACCTTAGTGAAAATTCATCAGATACTTTTGCTTGCGAAACCATAACATGGAAAAGCAAGTGGTAGAAAGCTGTCAAAAATTCATAACAGTAGCATTGTCCATTTTTGGAGAAATATCTTTGGTTTATAGAGCAGCATTCAGTATACTAAACAAAATCTAATTGCATACCCATTTGAGATCTCCAAAGACAAACTAAAATCAGCCCAAAAAACCAATAACCAAATCACACTTGCCTGCTTCTGCATAGCTCCACCACCAAATTATCAGGCTTCACGGCCCGCACTACGCGTTCAACATCCACAACCGATTCCTGGGAGATATGCGAAGTCCCAACCAACCATATCGCCTCCGGCTCCACGAACTCGGTCCTCCATGCCGGTACGGGACCATACCGCCTTTTCTCAATCAACACCAAGTTCCCATTCTGAGCCAAATCAAGCAATTCAGGTTGAGTTTGGGCTATTATGGCTATAGAATCATCCAAGATTTCTGTTCTAAAATCAAAGTCCGGTGGGGGTGGTTTGATTGAAACCTTGGAGGGTTTGAGAGGTTTTGTTGCGAGGGGAAATGGGTTGCTGGTGAAAATTGAAAAGGATGATTGGAGGGTCTCCATGGATGAGAATGAGAGAGCTATGTTGGTCTTGTGTGCGAGTCTCCAAAAATGCGATTTTTCTTGTGTTTCAGAATTGGGATAGGGTAACTAACTTTTAACGGCCATGAGCCTTGGGGGGTTCTCACGTGTGAGTGAGTTGAGTAGGTTGCTTCGTTCTTTTTTATTTTATTTTATTTTATGATTATTATTATTATTACTACTACAAAAGAGTGTTAAAACAGTTTCCTAGTGCCCAATGCCCAGCCAAGTTGTACATGCAAGAAAAGAGAGAATGTAAGAGCCTACCGGTAGGTATTGGCAGGTATTGGCAGGAATAACTGTGATGCTTAAGTCAGTATTGTATTTGTAAGACAGGAAGTCGGCCGGATTAAGTATGAGTTTTTGAGCCAGAGGCCAAAAAAAGGTATCTTTTATTTGGTTGGATCTTTTCTGTTATAGCATGTCCCATGTAACCGTATGAGCTTATGTTTTGGCCCAATCGTATCGTGGCCTAGGTATCAGGCGGGAACACAGGTGATATTGTGAGATTAGAAATGTTACATAAACTCTTACTTTTATGCTCTCAATTGCTTACTCCTTAACGTAGTAGCTGTCACGTTAACTTTCTACTAACTTGTTTTTGAAACACATCTCACTCTTTCTGTAAATGACACATTAAGGAGTAAGCACTTAGGAGTGTAAAAGTGAGAGTTTGTCCAGTATTTTTCTTGTCCTTTGCAATTGGAGCGGATTCTCTGCTGCGGATGATTTAATAAAACTGGGTCTATGTACCCCACTAATGGACTTTGAGCTTACGAGATGACCTTTCGGACGACTTCGGTGAGCTGGACAGCCTTGTCGGCCCCATTGCCATCACTGAGCAAGCTCGATTTTGGTCGTTTAAGATGGAATAAGAAAAGTGATATGACAAATTCAAACACAAATTAAACATGTGTGAAACTAGCAATTGAAAAAGCATTTGGATTAATGCATATATATGATGAGTCCTGGTGTGATGTGAAAGCTTTTTTGGGGCCTTTTGGACATGTCTCAAAACCGTGTTTAGCCTCTACAAAATTAAACTAATTAAAAATGTTGAAAAGGATGATGTAGTTACGCGTTAATTAGAAACGGCAAAACAAAATTATCATTGCTTAATTTTTATTTTAAGATTTAATGTGAATATCATTGTAAAAAATTCTCAAATAAGATATCAATCTAAATGAATTTATGAAATGCAATCCTCTTAACACTATCAATAGAATTTTTTTTTTTTTTTTTTTTTTTTTTTTTTTAAAATAATAATTATAAATATTCAACTCTCATTTCACTTCTATACATCTAGGTTGATGCCGCAGTTTCCATCGGCTCTTAGATTTTTTTTTTTTTTTTTTTTTTTTTTAATAGAGATTGATCAAATGATTTATAGGTAATTAATATACATCAACCCAATTGTATAAATGTGAAATGGGAGTTGAGTTTGTAGCATTTTCATGGACCAAGTCCCCAACATGTCTAAGCAATTAGCCATATATATTACCCTTTTAAATGGCCCAAGGCTTGTAACTTGTAAAAGCACACCTAACCCTAACGACGTTCTCTAAATTTAAAAAATCAAACTACTTTTTATTTTTCTATACAAATACACTTTGCAATAAATTTTATTTTTTTATTTTTTTCTTATATCATTAAAATAATATTTGTAACTTTAACCTTTTTTTTTCATTTTATTCTTGAAACATCATTGTTTCTCTCTCTCTCTCTCTCCTCTCTCGTCGGCTGTCTCTCACTGTTTTTGGGTGGAAGATTTTGTGGATTTCGTGTATTTTTTGTGTTTGTTCGATCAATCCTATGATCTTGATTGAGAATATATAGGGGATCGGAGGAGAGAAAACGTGAGAGAGAGAGAGAGAGAGAGAGAGAGGTGTGAGGGGAAGTCAAACTCAACGAATGATATGAATCGTCACCATCAATGACAACCAAATTGTTCGAGAGAGAGCGATTGATATCATGTTTGGTTACTGATTAGCAAATAGAAAATTAAGGAAATATTGAACGTGGATGAAACAAGTAAAAAGGTACAGCTAATTGCTAGTTTGCGCCTAATACGTGTGCCCGCTGTTTCGCACCCCATGTAATTAGCAGCAAAAAAAATCCGCGAATTTCCCACGCTTTCTCCGATTGTTTCACTTCCGGCCTAGCTCTTAAAATATTTATAACCCCTCTCACGTACGCACAGATATATCATTCATCTACATCGGTCAATATATTCAACTCACGTACGGAACACAAGTACCTATATTAATATTTAGATGCACGTACATGGCCAATAATCCACCTAATTACCCTCTTCCCGCTACTGTACGCTTGGAGGAGACTACACCACGTCATTCTGCGGCCACCGCCACCACGCCCGATGAAACAGCACCCGAACCCGTACAAACTCCAGCCGGGTCATCGGGTTCCCGTGGCAGGCTGAGATATCGGGGAGTGCGGAGCCGGAGCGGCAAATGGGTGTCCGAAATACGCGAGCCGCGTAAAACTACGCGCATTTGGCTCGGTACTTACCCGACTCCAGAGATGGCTGCAGCCGCCTACGACGTGGCGGCGCTGGCCTTGAAAGGCCCCGACACGACCCTCAACTTTCCCAATTCCATTCTCTCGTACCCGAGCCCGGCGTCGACGTCGGCGGCCGATATACAAGCTGCGGCGGCGAGTGCGGCGGAGGGCATGGCGCTGAAGCCGCCGGAGACAAAGCCGTCGGAAAATGAGGTTTCGACGAGTAGCAGCGGTCGGGTGGGCGAGGAGTTCATCGACGAGGAAGAGCTTCTGAACATGCCGAATCTGCTGGTTGACATGGCGGAGGGGATGCTCGTGAGCCCACCGAGGATGGAGTCGAAGTCGTCCGACGGCTCAGATGGAGAGGAGTTGTGGAGTTACTGAGAAGGCTTAGATCGGAGGAGAGAGACATAATATTGCCGCCATGTAATGGTTTAGGTTCAAGTATTTTCCATTACATACTACTTTTCGTGTGGGTTTTTTTTTTCTTTTCCTTTTTTGATCTTCCGATTAGGCTTTCGATTAGCTCCCTCATGCTGGGTTTTGTACTGCTGCAGTGAGCTATGTGTCAGGGGATTAATTCTATGTATTTTTCTTTCTGTTTCTTTAGGTGACTGTTAGAATTATTATAATCGATCATAAACTTTTTTTTTTAATTTTTTTTTGGATGAATTAAAGCATTTTATAGATCAAACACAGTCTGAAACATCACCCCAGCTAAAACTGGAAACAAGCTTCCAAACGGAAGAACACACCCTAAGAAACAGGGCTCCCAACACCACTCAAAACAGCAAAAACAACAATTACATCAGAGGTTAATATATATATGCTAGCTAGCTAGATGGTTAGGTGATTTTGCTGCAATATAATTGTTGGTGGTTGTGTTGTATGTATAAATTAATGTTTATGTCATGACGTTCGTCTCTTCAATGTTTTGGTAAAGGCTGAATGTTGGGTATAATCATGATAGCAGCATATGTTTGCTGCTATCATGATAGCATGAAAGTTGGGTTTTGATATATATATATAATCATTTCCTAAAGTCTAAACATTTCTACTGTCCTAAGAGCATCCTTAGTGAACTCTTTAATTAAATTTTTCTCCAAAATTTGATGAAAAACTCAAAACTCCACTCCAACAAGCTCTCACCCCAAATTTGACTCACAAATTTCATGAACTATTCAAAATTTTATTATTTCTCTCTCTTTAACTTCACTTTTCACTTTTCTTCTCTTCTTATTTGTTAAGAGTGGTTGCTTAAAACTAATAAAATATTAATATTTAATTGAAATAGAGAAATATTTAAAGAATTTGATGTAGAAAGCCTTTTAAAAGTGATAGATAAAATTAAAAAAAGTAGATTCTTAAGCTAAAATTTAGAAAAAAAAAAAATTAGAGAGCTCGGTAGGGATGCTCTATATAGGCTTACCCTATAAAAATGTATACATTATTATATTATACAAGCACTGTTTCCTTTGTTTATGTAATATATATGCTGCAGAGGAAGAGGAACAAGAAATTATACTCTTCTATTAAAGCCAGAATTTCTAACTTTTGACTTGGATTACACTCACTGAGAATGGGTCAATTAACGACTGGGGTCTTACTTCTGAATCTCACCACAAGCTCTTCTTCCTTTTACAATTGATTAAAAAATGATCGATCAGGATTATCTTATCAATACATGCATTTCACATCCAAAAGAAAAAAAGAAAAAAGAAAAGAAGCGAAAAAAAATGAAAGAAAAGGGGGAATATAATGCTTCTTTTTGACCTCCAATATATGGTCAAACTTTCGAGACAAGAGCAAAATTTGTGCCGAAGATCAAGGGCAGCATTTTCAGGAACTTTGAACACGATCAACTGAACTTTTCTATATATGTTAATAACTGGGATTTACGACTGTACCTTTGAAAGACATTAGTGAAAGTACTGCAGACTGTAGGCAACGTACCCACTACTTTTGGCCAAGAACAGATGGGTGACTTTTTTTTATTGGGACAAATGTAATTTTCGTCCACGTGGCTTGAACTTTTGCTAAATAGTTTTGCCTGGATGATAGTTGATCTCTTGCAGTTGTAACATAATCTTTGATTATCCCTCTAACCATCTTCTATGAATCATATTCAATTCCTTATAAGTGAAAAAGTACTTAAAACTCCTGTGATTCTTATAGATTTTGCATTTCCAATCATGCGTTGGGTAATTCTGCTCATAACTCTTCAGTTGCCGCAAGATGTATGCTATCACTTTGCCATTATGCATAAGCACACATCGCACTCCTTTCTTCGAGGTGTCAGTAGAAAGTATAAACTACGAAATTTCCAAATTCCGTAAATAGCGTCAATGCAGGTGCAGACACTAACCGCTACTTCGGTTCTTGAAAGCTTCACTCACAAGCATCCACCATTTGTCCATTCGTAGCAAGTATTCCTCCTGTGAGAGTGGTCAAAGGTCCTAGCAACTTTAAAAAACCTTTGATGAATCCTAGTAGCTGCGAGCCTGCGAGTCTCAAAAAGCTTAGAATCTCATGCACATTAGTCGTCTCGATCCCCGGCTCCCCCATTCACATGGATCCCGTCCTAGCATAGAACATGATATGTATTATGTATAGCAACATCAACTGACAACACTTTGATTTAATATTGATTTTTTAGGGCTATTATAGTTCCCCTCCTCCCTTTTCTCTTTGGCTCTGTTTTTTTTTTTTTTTTTTTTTTAATGGTCTTGTCTTTTCCCTCAGACACAATGTTCGGACTCCATCTTTGCGCCAACGACCTCATCCACCTTGTCGACCGCCTCTTTCACCTAGTCGATCGCTTGTCGGCACTACCAAGGTTCCCTCATCAGATTTTCCACCGTCTTCATTAGCGTCTCAACTTCCCCTCACCCTCTTTTTGCTCCTCCGTCCGATGCCCCAGTGCCAGTGTGTGGATCTCACGCACCGAGCAGAGCTCGACTTCCGCCTCGCCCTCCGCCGCCGATTTTTTTTTTGTTGTTTTATTGTATTTTGTGGCTATTTGTCTCCCTGTATGTGTTTGGCTTATCCCAACGGTGGAAATTGTTTTGTTTTTGCCTCCTATCAGTGGCTTTGTTCTAGCCTGCAATTCTCACCTTGGTGCGATGCTGTAGCGATCCCCTTCCCAGGGCACAGGAAGGGTCTCACCTTCTTTTAGCAACTTTTCTTAGCTTGTCCTTAAAGAATGCATTGGGTCATGTCATTCATCTGACACATTTCTTTTGAATTTTTGTTTACCTACTCGATCTAGCTAGGAAGGTTGTTCGAGGCTTATTGTCAAGTTGGCCAGCCTTTTTTATGTGTTTGTTGTTGTGTCCCCTCCCCTGTTTCCTATTGTATCTCAAAATAAAAATTTTAAAAAAAAAAAAAAAACGGTAGCTTAGGGCCGGTGGGCAACAATATATCTTTTCCGCTCTTTCTCTTCCGCTCCTTCTTTCTTCTATATACAGTCTATCAAAGGTATTTAACAGTTTCAAACTAGCTAGCTAGTCCGGGTTATATGTCATATATAGTTCGATTTATAGGATGTGAAGGTGTATCTTATCATCATTACCGAGAGAAAGATGGAGAAAAGTGAATTCCTCAGCTGAGCTTTGATCGTACACAAAACACTAATGATGAAGATAGCAATTATTAAGGATATAACTTTTATAAAGAAAATTGATTGTGTTTTCTTTTCAAAAGAGGGCGATCGGGTACGTGTTGAAGATAATATGATAGTAAAGAAGTGGCCCTCCCCATGGAGATCATATAATTGAATAGAGTCATAGAGATTTCTGTAAGGGCATTGGTGGAAAGCTTGATTGCGAGCTAAGAAATATATATATATATATACATCTCAAAGATAATCGACATATATAATGGTTAATGGATAGTTTTGATCAATTAAGTTCAACTAACATGGGGGAATACTGTGCTTAAAGTGGCTTAAAAGAAGTGAAGGACAAAGAAAGCCTAACCACCTTCTCTTCTAAAGATGGCCGTTGGTTAATTCCCTAATTATATTCACGGATTACGAAATCCTACAATTACCTTTTAACCATAAAATTCTGACCAACTAATACGTCATGGATGACGCGTGACTAAAGGTTTTGTCTCCTCCTCAAATCCCGACAAACAGCCTCTCAAACCGTGGATATTCAGTGTTTTTTTTATTTTTTTTTTTATTTTTAAATTTATTTATCAATCATATTTTAATTCATTTTTCAACATTATCCATCCAATTTTTTTTTTTCTAATTAAGAAAGGAAATATTTGCTGTGAACATACGTACAGTACATAGGGAAGTTGCCAATTTGGGAGTGTGAAATGGACATCCAAGTTTCAACCCATTTGACACTATTGAATGTTTGAAGAGGTCGAGCTGGCTTTAATTTGTCCGAGTCAACAAGGGCAACCATCCCAAATACACGAATGCGTGGGAATCGGTGAAATTTTGCGAAGCTCACCATTGGCTCCAGGTGCTATTTGAAGGAGACTCATCTGCTATTGCTTCTGCACTTACACATGAACTCCCTTGTCTGCAAAGTTTTGGACACTTGATAGCTGATACTAGACATCTTCTGGGTAGATTCCACTCTTACAAGATTCAACATGTGCAAAGGTCAGCAAACCAGGCTGCTTACCTCATTGCCAAAGGGGCTTTACAGATTCCTTCTGATGTTAGTTGGATGGAGGCTTGTCCTCCTTTTATCCACTCGTTTGTAATGGCTGAGCAAGCCACTTCAGAATGAATTTTGAAATAAAAGATTATCATTTTATTCAAAAAAAGAATGAGAACGGAAAGCCCATGGCTTGCTTGGTGTTCTAGAATACGTACAATAATTGGATAAACCTTATTTAGCTATCAGTCACACCTTCCAACCAACTTCTGTTCGGGTGACAAGACAAAATATATATTATTGTGAGGACCACAATTTTTTACCTGGCCTATGTCCTCCATTAAACATTAATTTACCTTTTACCCTAGTAATAATTGAGAGACGAATTAAATAAAGTAAGTTTTTTCTTTCTTAAATCACATCAATCACTTCTTACTATCATTTAAAAGAAAAAAAAAATTGCCTTCAAATATGAGGAGAAGGAGTTGCCAAACAAGACGACTCGTGTTTTGGAAAGTACTTTTTGTTTGTTTTAATTTTCTTGAAAAAAGAAAAAAAAAAAAGAAAAATCTAACTTTAATTTGTATGATTTAAATATAAAAGTAAAAGTAGTTTTGAGTGTTGTATAAGTAGAAATGATATATATTACGTACGCCCTTCGTACACCTTTTTCTTATTGGGTTGGAGGCAATACCCATCAGTTCTTGTTAAAAGAAAATAAATAATAATAATTTAAGAGTGGATAAATACTGTCACATTAGCTCGGTAGAATGCGAGTGTAATATGTAGCATTTAACTTTTGTGAGTATTTAGTGTTTTGGGTATTTTGTTATAAGAAATAATAAATTAAAAGATAAGCTTTTTAAAAATGGGAATATATATATGTTTACTATGCATATGCTTAGAGCATCTCCAGCACTAGTGGTTACTTTAGTTACTTGAAATATATATTTTTTTTTTTCATATATTTTAGTTAAGAATTTTTTAATACAAATTTTAACAGATTTTTATTTTTTAAAATATTTATTTATTTATTATTGTATTTATTTATTGTAAAAATGGAAAGAGTAAAAGAGAAATAAAAGGTCAAGGTAATTAGTTTTGGGAGTAAGATAAAAATTGAATTTGACACTGGAATGTTCCGTACGTACATAGTGGGCGTGACCAAGATCAGTCAAGCCAAGGTAATCAAGTGGGACATAAAATAAATTATGTTATTATTTAGGAAAAATCTTGTGGGACCCAACAGTGAGTGGCTCTTCGTGTACGCGTTTCCGTGGCGAAACCCACCGCCCCCCCCTATCTAATATCTATCTCTTTTATTTTTTTTTAAAAAAAAAAAAAAAAAAAGCATTAAATATTTATCTATTAAGAAAAAACGGCCCATGTTAACTGTCAACCGCGTGTTTGACGTCATCCCAAAAAGGTTCTTCCTTTGTTCGTTGTTTTCAATGTGTCACGTGTTCCGTTGCCCAACTGTCACACGCACACCTCGTGCCTTCTAAGAAAGTTCTTAAAACGCATTCTTTCGGCTATCTCCTCATTCTTTCGGCAATTTAGGATTTATTTTGTTCCACGTGGTGATACTCTCAAGAATATTCTCTCCTCCTCCTCTTTTTTTTTTTTTTTGCCTTTTTTTTTTCCTTTTTATTTTAAAAACGTGAGTAAAATCTAAAAAGGCTTCAACCAGAAAAAAGTCACAAAAATGAGATGGATAGAATGTGACAATATTTCAATTAGAGTTGAAAATTTTAAAATTTACTTTAGATTATGTAAAAGTGGTGGACCAATAATCAGATTTAAATGATTGGATTATAATTACCTAATAAGAAATTAACAGATTAAGACCGAAGGGTCTAACCGATTTAATTAAATAAATCAGAGACTATGATTGATCAATATAATTTTATACACATATTTCGACAAGCGAACACTAATTATCACTCTTAATTAAAATAAAATAAAAGCATTCCCTTAATTATTTTCAATATTTTTTTTTCTATAAGTAATTATTTTCGTTGTTGAGAGTTAAAGACCGAGTCGTATCGTTGAAAATAATTAAAAAAAAAAAAAAAAAAAAATGGAGGAAATTGTCTCCACGTAGTGATACAGGTACACAACTGGATAGGGGAGGTCAGCGTCTATAATGTATATGGGGCGTCAAATAAATGACAGGTAGTGACAGTGAGAGAGAGAGAGAGTGGACCGAGCCTTGAATCACCCTGATTCTGACACCTGCACATTCAGTCACTTGACTCGAAAGCAGCAAGCAAATCGCTTTCAGTCAAAATTAACCACGTGTCACCACAAGTAGAAGAGCCTGCAACTTGTCAAAATCCAGCTGGTGCCGAAGACAGGTTCCTTAGCAAACGCAATAATCCCAGCCTGGCTCCTTATCACAAACCGTGTGCCTTTCCCTCCCGTTTTTTGCAATCCAAAGCAACGTATATATACAATCTCCTGCTTATTATTTCTAAGTACGACCCAAAAACCCCTCTTATCTCCTGCTCTACACACACCCTCAGCTTATAACTTCAGTCTTCAGACCTCACTCCACTACGTACTGTAAAACAGACACTAATTAATGGAAGTTTTCTCTCACTATTCGTCCGAGTCCGAGAGTCCTACTGGCAGTTTCGGCGCGTTGCACTTGTCGGACGAGGAGCGTCAGCTGGCCTCCAGGAACCCGAAGAAGCGGGCGGGGAGGAAGAAGTTCAAAGAGACCAGGCACCCGGTGTACCGGGGAGTGAGGAGGAGGAACTCCGGCAAGTGGGTCTGCGAGGTGCGGGAGCCCAACAAGCAGTCCAGGATATGGCTGGGGACTTTTCCCACGGCCGAGATGGCTGCGCGCGCCCACGACGTGGCGGCGATAGCGCTGCGTGGCAGCTCCGCCTGCCTCAACTTCGCCGACTCGTCGTGGCGGCTGCCCGTGCCGGCCTCGGGGACGCCGAAGGACATTCAGCGGGCGGCGGCAGAGGCGGCAGAGGTGTTTCGGCCTTCGGATGCGACGAAGCCCGCCGTGGAAGAGAGAGAACCGTCGTCGGAGGGCGTGTTCTTCATGGACGAGGAGGCAGTCTTCAGCATGCCTAGTTTGCTGACAAATATGGCTGAGGGGATGCTCTTGCCTCCGCCTCACTGTGTGGGCAATGATGGGTATGGCGGGGATGACATGGAAGCCGATGCCGTCGTTTCATTGTGGAGTTACTCAATATAATCTGATCGTTATTCCTATTGTGTTATGATTATATATATAACGTAATCATGATATATAAATAGTTTTAGAATACTGCAGAATGGGTAGTTGGAGATTTTCGTTGTTCAGGGAAAGACAACTTTTACTCCGTACTTGGGTTTTTTTTGTTAAGTCCGGATAGTATTTGTAATCTCCCTCTCCAGTATATTGCTCGGAAGAAAAAAGAAAAAAAAAATAATGTTTAATGGCAAAGCCATATCTTTTATGCAGAAAATATTATTATTAATTATTAGTACATGTTTGGTTTCTTTTTATTTTATTTTGTTACATAGGTCTTATTTTAGAGGAAAGTGTTGCGATATCACCTTTTTAACTTTCGTTATTTTGAGAACTGGACAACCGACAAAAGTGCTTGGATTTTGGGTTGACGCGGGGAAAAGATGGATAAGGGCAAAACACATCGTTGAAATATATATAATTAAATTCCAACCATAAATGCTCCGTGACATGTGTCACATACATATCCGGAGTTGCTAAACATCGTACATGCTTCAAAAATATCCGGTCTCCTTCATCAAACTCCTCCTCCTTATGCTTATTATCATACGGCTTTTTCATTCTTCCTTGACCCGACTTGATGTTGTCCTTCAATTCTCTGAGCACTTGGTCTCTTGCAACTAACGCCCTCTCCACTGATTCGACCTTTGCAGTTCCAGGAATGCAAGTAAGCATGGTGGCTGATTCGACCTTTGCAGTTCCAGGAATGCAAGTAAGCATGGAGGTTGGATCCCTTCCGTAGACAGCAGCAAATGGAGTGGTTTTAATGGTTGAGTGCCGGCTTGTGTTATAACTGTACTCTGCCCGTGCTAGCCACTTATCGCATTCCTTTGGTTGATCACTTGTAAGACACCTAAGGTACATCTCAAGTGTGCTGTTCACCGCTTCCGTTTGGCCATAAGATTGGGGGTGATATGCCGAACTGCAATTAAAACTCGTGCCCCGCATATTAAAGAGTTCCTTCCAGAATTGGCTTGTAAAAGTTGGGCCTCCATCGCACACAATAGACTCGGGAATGCCATGAAGTTTAAAAATATTGTCAAAAAACACCTGAGCTACACTGACTGCCGTGTGTGGATGACTTATGGCCAAGAAGTGAGCATATTTTGACAATCTATCCACAATTACAAAAATAGTGGATTTACCTCGTGAGCTTGGCAATCCATCAATAAAGTAGGTTTAGTTCATGATATTACTTGAGTTTAAAAGAAAACAAATGATGGTTAGTTATAATTTCACTCGAAAATTTTCTTCGTGACTATTAATAACAAGCGGCTGTATCAAATGCCTTCAACAATAAAATGACGTCCAGACCTAATAATTTCTTCTTTAGTTACCTCCATTTGCATCATTTTGACCAAAAATGGGTCCCTGTGAGGTTCCAAGGACCAAGAATAGCGACAAATAACACAGTCAATCATCAATCATCATGTTCATTGTTCATTTCTCTGACGCTTGAGCTTCAATGTGCTGGCCTGCTTCTTCGAGAGACAAAACCTCCTGCATGAGGGAGCTTAGCTTCGCAACATTCTCTTGATGAATGTGGGGAGGAACCTTTTCTCTGTAGCCAGAAACATTCATCATCTTTGACAGCTTGTCATGTTGCCAGTAAGATTAAAAAAAAAATAATAAAAAAAAAAATAAAAAATAAAAAATAAAAAATTAACCAATCAGCAGGTTAGAACTGGCAGGGTACTTAAAAAGATCAAATATTTAGATCCACGTAGTATTATCCATGCTCCAAGATAATACGTTCCATTTTCTGAATAACACCTATTTTCTGAATAACGCAATACCCGATTGATTACAGAGTAAACAACAAAAAATTCTCACAACACTCCAAGACCAATAGAATAGAAAAACAATCCATTGCCTTTTCAGGATTTTAACTGTTTCAGCTGTGAGGTTTATAAGTGAAATGGGCTTCACCTTGATATAGAAGTTCAATGTACACAAATTTATCTGCTTAAGTCGCAATGAGAAAGAAATTTGACCCACAATATATAAGGCTGCCAATTTCAATATAATTCCAGATCTTGTACACCTTGACAGATTCTAGCTAATATCGTTATACCGACCATGTTTCATTTTTCCAGATGCATAGAAAAGATACACATTAAAGATATACACTGCTTCTGTCAAAATGCATATACTATATGGTGTACCCAACAACAACAAAAACACATAATTAAAGGGTTTAAAATCCTGGATCTACTTTAGCAGGTCTACTTTGAACGTACGTGATCTATCTAAATTCAGTTTTCTAGATACTTGAAAAGTAATTTGCTAAACAACCATATTTCAAATAATAATTCACTTATGAACTATATATTCAACAAATTTTGCCTTTCTTTGACAATTTTTTTATTTAATTTTTTAACAGTTTTTATGCCTTCCCAACCTCATCCTGCAATACGGAGTTCAAACCAGAGAAGCACCCTAAATTGAGAAGACCACTTCAAACACATCCCCAATTTTATTAGGGAAAAAAAAAAATTTTAAAAAAAAACAGAAACAGCAAGTGCTAAACTTCAAACAAATTTCAGTTAGAATCTTACTTTCGAATCTCATCCATCTTCTTCCTGATCTTTTCAAGTTCTGCTTCAGGAGAAAGAGTTCCTTGAAGTTCCAGATAAACAGAAAGGTTTTCATTCACAACAGATACCGCACATCCACCTGGAGCAGCATCATTCTCACCAATTACCTGTATAAGGATTATTTCGCAGGTGACAAGTATTTTAATCAATGAAATGAACTAGCATATGCAACATTGACCCCCATTCAACTGGAAAACTGATAGAGAGCCGGCCCCACAGCTGAATCGTCAACTTAAGTATCTATCTTACTAAACAATATGATAAAGAACTTTTCTTCGCCAACCAAATGGAAGGACATGCAGTTGCAGAATAAATTGTCATGTGCGTCTAATACATATATAGATAAACCACCTACTTAACCATATGGCCACCAAGACTTCAATAACATGAGGAAATATACAATAAAAGGGAGGCAAAATAATCTAATAACATCATCTTGTCCATTGATCAGGCACCACTTCTGAAAAATGGCATGGAAAAAAAATACAAAAAAAGAGAAAGATTTAGATCAGCAAAACTACCAATGCACAAAAGCAATAATGCCTCTTACATACCATCTTTCCTTTCATATGTGAAAGGATTTGTTGACTAAGTAATTAAAAGAACAAAAAAGGAAAAAGAGGAGAAAGGAGAATGACTTTAGTACACAGGAAATGGGCAGGAAATCCCTTTGAGATAAGAACCAAGTAACACAAGTTAAGATGTAAAGACACACAGTGGAAGAAAAAGAACGTAACATCCAGGACTGATGCTGAGCTTGAGACCTGAGATAATGGATGCTTTAGCTCAGAATGGCAAACTTGAAAAACTGCTCAAGCTCAGCTTTGGCTCAGTTCAAGGTTTAAATAATTTTACTGAGCTTGTTGTCACAAGCAATATTTAAATATTCAATATTAGATCCACTCCCTGTGGCCAAAATCAATTCATGAAAAAGAAAACTAATGTACACAAAAATCAATCAAGGTTTCAGCCAAAGTATGGCTACCCAAAGATTTAAAGAACAATTACATTAAAAATGTTTAAATTTTTAAAGTAATGTGTCACCATCTTCTTAATTGGTAGCATGTAATCATGGTATTCAAACATTCACTTGATTGTTGAGAACTCCAAAATGAAAAAAATGTATAGGGAATAAGAAAGAAAAAGAAGGAAGTCTAAAGAGCGTCTCAAATGTGAATATGAACAGAGCCACTTTACTAAGGGAAAAGTTTGCAACATACCCTCAAAGTGGACAAATTAGCAAGAGTAATAATCTCCAGTTGATGGCTGCTGATAATCTCTGCAACTAAGTCACTTCGGCAGAGCAAAAAAGCTGGTCGCCTGAAGACAAAAACATCATAGCCTGAATTAGAGGAACTTGTAATGTGAAATTTTCAATCAGACAAATTAGGTTAAAATTTAACAAAATCCCAGGTTTACAATTTAGCACTCTATTTAATTAGAAAGGAGGAAAGACAATGGAAAATTTGGTTAGGTGGAAATTTGTCTCACGGGAGTTAAGATTTAAGGGGAAATTAGTTGAAGTCACATACAAGATTAAGAACAAGATAGAAGTGCTTGCTAAAGCCTAGGCGATATCCACTTTCCTTACTTTATAAGAGAGATACTAAAAAAATTCTTTTTTTCTCATCTCATTTTCCTTGATTAGATTTTGATTCAAGGATTGCATCCAATACCAATTAAAGAAGTGAGAAATCACACTAGATTCTCTATACAGATTCTGTTCTTATCCACATACAGTTCCGTTTGCTAAATAAAATGTTGGAAAACAGTAACATGAAATTCAATTCATTCTCTTTAGTTACTAGTGACTTCAACTAACAAAGGCTGAAAGAAACTAAGCAAAGACGTCAAGAATCATAAAATAAGGAATTGATTTCATTTGTTTCGCAAGATTCTCTCAAGAAGTAAATAGAATACCAGGTTCAAACAACTTAACATTCTCTACCTATAGTAAAACTATAAATCAACATTTCTTATCTCTCTGTTGGTAAATTCAAACTTGTCACTATCCTCTTCCTCATTTCTGAAAATAGGTGATAAGGGGGAAGAAAAAAAACTTAGCTTTGTAACAATCAGATATATTATACTTTGGGGCCTTACAAAAATAGGGTTATCAAAGAATTCATCATATTCAAATTAGATTCTGCAATCGTTTCCATATTTTCGTCATTTTAAAAAACCATTTTTTTCTGGTCTATAAAATCCCACAACATTAAAGTATCTTGATGCTATTGCTCCTGATAAAATTCAAAAACATTTGGATGTGGAACATGTCTGTAGGAAACCAAAGTGCATATGAATTTCCATATGATTAGTGTATTTGGAGTTTTCTTGCCAATATTATCCCCTAGACCTAGATGCAAATAATTTTTCTTTTTGAATTCCACTGAATCAAAGAACATGAGAAAATCTCAGAAGACAATAAAGACAACAGAGTGAGGAAGAGAACCTACAAATGCGTTAGTAAAATAAGTTAGGATAAGCTAGGGCTGTTCTTGAGTACGAGAGGCTGGTTGTGACGACCCGTTTCTTTCTTCTTTTTTTTTTTATATACAACATTTGCATATACATTAATCTCTTAAAATATAAACGGATCTTCACAGTGGCACGACGATATGTCGCAAAGCCAACATATGGTACATACCCCATAATATGTACCTGGTAAATCAGAGTATAACATTTATCTACTATGCAGCGGAAAACATAAACCTAATAGCGGAAATCACATCTTAGACATCTATCATAAATTAATCATAATCAAGAGCCAATAATACATCTATCTGTTTAAATCTTTCCTCAAGTTAAATACATAACATAAATGATTATATAATAACAAGTGACACAAGCGTCACAAGCCATAAACAATACCCATAAAACAAAGGACGCCCATGGTCCCGCAATTACGACCGTCGCGGCAAGCTTCGGTCATAATGTCCCAAGTGCGCATCTACAACACCAACAACTACGATCGGTGTACCTGTAGCCAAAGGAACCTCATCTATACGGTTGTGGGGGTTTGCCACATCCGTATAGGTGGAATTATGAGCCCACCATCTTAGCATAAATAAATACACTAAGACCTCAGAGGTATGCTATTCACTGAGTTTTCGCAAAGAACCAACTTTTTCTTTTTAGTCATGCATACACTATAACAGCAACCAATTTTATAACTTTTGTTTGAAAACCCCCATAGCTGATATAGCAAACACCGACTAATAGAAAACATTTAACATACTAGGCAGCTAAGATTATACGTAGAAGATTCGTTATAGGAAACAATGACATTTAAATCATGCAACCATCCGATAGAAATATACATAAGTTCTTCTCCATTGAGACTCTTATGCATACTAATACGTCTAGCAAAACTACTCATAGTATAAAAACATCACACTCATGAAAACAATGTTATACATGCTCATGTAAGTTTCGGTTATATTCCTATGGGGCGTTGGTCCCCCAATACTAGTTCATGCGTATATTCCTAAGGGCGTAAATCTCCCAATACTAGTTCATGTGTACGTTTGTATGGGGCGTAAATCCCCCTGGAGCGTCGGTCCCTCCATAGTTCATGCGTGTGTTCGTATGGGGCGTATGTCCCCCCACTAGTTCATGCGTTTGGGGCATAGATCCCCCTGGGGCGTATATCCCCCACTAGTTCATGCGTTTGGGGCGTAGATCCCCCTGGGGCGTATGTCCCCCTTCTAGTTCATGCGTTTGGGGCGTAGATCCCCCTGGGGCGTATGTCCCCCTTCTAGTTCATGCCTATGGGGCATAGATCCCCCTAATAGTTTGTTTATGCGTTCATGTTTCATGCTCAATGCTCAATGCTCATGCTTAAATACTATACATTTAATTTCATAATCATGCTTTTAACTCATGCTTTCTTTATAAAACATAAACAGTTCTACATGTCATTTCTTAGACAATTTTCATAACTTAAATCTCCCACTTATACTCGCTCTAAAATCACATATCATATTCATATTTCAAAACATCATCATAATTTCAATATACTCAAAAGTACTCAAAGCATCCAAAACAGATCATAATCAACATACAGTTGGTTCAAGTTTGTAAAACATTATACATTTTGTAATTCATCATATATGAAAATAATACTTCTCAGTGAGTAGAATACTCACCTGTATGCATTGGACTCATGATTCGAACTCTACATTGGAGAATCAATTGAAGTCTCCAATCTGGACACATGCTTGCAAGCATTGGTATCGTTAGACTACGCTATAGAATCCCATACTCCATGACACCCCAACTACCCACGTGCTCACCCATCGCATTATTCGCTTCTAAAGCTAGCTAGGTACCTTAAGCTATTTATTAGATTAATGTTTAAGCCTTGGTTCATATTTTATTCATCTAATTATCTTTAAGGCACATTTACTATTTTATTTGTCTACATACTATTATTGAGTCACATTATCATTGTTAATTCATTAATGACTTGTTACTTATTTAGTGAGTTAACAATATATATATATATATATATATACATACATATACACGTATACCACTCTTAAACCTAATCAATGGTACACTTAAGTACTTTGCGTACATAGATTGGTAGATTAGTTATTAGATTACCTTCTATTGCATTCAAAGTACATTTATGTACTTCTACATCTTTATTAATTTATATTTGTTGTCTAAGGGTTACATGAATGATTATCATTTCACGGCATTCACATCTTAACCATTACTTTTAATGCTTAACCCTTATAAGTCACTAACCACCTAAGTAGTTTAGATTATGGAACATTAATCTTATTTAACATACTAATTCAATAACTTTTTAGATTAGATTAGGTCACAATCTCATATTGTAACATTTACGCTTCTACCTTATTGTTGGTACGCGTATCCATTCAGTCTTTCCAACCTAGAACCTTAGTGACTTACACTTTAAAGGTTATCTTAATGTCTTTAATTATATTAGACTAAAATCCCATAATCTATCCATATAATCGCTTTACCTATTCATGGATTTATCATTCCATTATACTAACATATTTTATTTGCTCATTTACTCTATGTTGTTTTTACTCATTTATTGGTTCCTGTATTTTCTTTATATCAAGTTATTCACTTATTACCCTCTTACACATTATTTCTTTCTCATGCCTCTTCTACATTCCAAACCAACCAAAGCTCATAAACATAACCCAATACACCTACTAGCACCCGACGTCACCTAACCATACCTACAAGCCCATCTAATCTTCATAATAATCTCTTATTCCATCAATGCCTCAAAGCACGCTTAAAACATCCAAACAATTCCATCCAACTTTAAACTTTTCTCAAACCAATAATTACATCATATCTAAAAATCAAAATCAACTTCTTTATTAGTCATAAAATCACAATCAGACCATCAATCCATAACAATTCAATACAACTAAAACTACATACTCATCAAGATCCATCATCCCTCCTATACATAAATTTGGTCATTACGAGCAATTCATCAAACTTAAAACTCTCAAAATACAAATCAACACCAAAAGGAACACACCCAAAAATCAACTCCAAATTTCAGATTCCACCAAAAATACGCCCAAGGAATACTATGCCAAATCAGTCCACACTATTCGATCAACACCCACCAAAATCATCAAAATTCCAGAACTTAACCGATCCAAACAAACTCAAATACTCAATGAAAATCGAGGAACTAAAACACCATAAATCCACCATTTCAATACACATACACGGCCACAAAAGAAAGGAACCCCAAAATCAACCCTCCATTCGGTTTGAGCTAGGAGAAATACCCATAAACAATAATACAAATCAAGATAAGATGAACCTACTAAAATCAACTCCAATCAATTACCTACTAAAATCCCATAACCGATTATCAATTTAGTACCCAATAAAATCAATACACAATCTGAACTTCCAATACAACAACCAACCAATATTAAGAGATCAAGACCCATAGGTAGAACGTAAGAGGGCAAAATGTCTTACAAGATTCATACAATTTCAAGTGGGAACCGAGACAAGAGAGACCCATAAATTTTAACCCAAATGAACCCTAAATTCAGACCCATCCAAGAACATAACAACCCATGGAATTTTCTAGTTCTAAGATCAATGGGTAAAACTAAAACACAAAGGAAAGATAGAGATTCTACCTTAAAAATCCCTCTTGGCCGGAACCCTCTCATTCTTCTTCTTCTTCTTCTTCTTTTTCTTTTGTACCGAGCCTCCCCAACGACAGCTCTCTCCCTCACTCTCACGGACTGGATCTGCATCTCAGCGTCACTCTCTCAATCTGGGTCTCTCAAGTGCGTGTGGTGAAGAAGGAGAAAGAAGATGAGAATAGAAAAGAAAGGGAAGAGAGAGTGGGTTAGACGAGAGAAGGGAAAGAGTCATCTAAAATGAAGGACATCCCTTCATCATTTTCTTGTCTTTTTTTTTTGCTTTACTAAAGATAAGGGTAGAGATAGGATATCCCACTAGACCAACCACATGCTGACACGTGGAAAAAAATCTCCTTTTTAATTTAAAGCCCCAACTTCTGATAATTACATCAGGACCCCCCATTTATAATAATTCTATCATTTAACAATTTAATATTTGGCCCCACATATATTTGAACCAAACTTTTGTTAATGTAATTAATTATTTAATAAAATTGGACCCACTATGATAACTATAATTATTTTTCCCTTATTTTACCTTGGCTTATTTTATTTTGGTAATATAAACATTATTATCTAGAATACAATTATAAATCCCATTTATTTTAATAAATTTAATTTATTAATTTCTAAGTTGCATATTTATTTTCTTGGTCTTTACACTAGTGATGCTGCCTTAAACAGCCAAAACAATGATGTCGATTTATCTTTACATTTAACTTCTTAGTTATTTTAGATTTGGATTCAAATTTTATATCCAACAGATATACACTAGTATGAAAGATCATCATGACTGCCCACGTAGTTATCACTTTTTTCTGTAAATTTGATTCATATCAATCTTATTGGTTATAATTCATATTTTTCAATCTTTATAAAGTTTTTACTTTCCTAGATATATTAAACAAACTATTTCTAGGTGCAGCAAAGACACTTTGGAACAAAGATCAGGACAAAACCTTTAATATCCAAGTCGGATGTTTTACCAACAAATATCAACGTAGGGTTTCTTTCCCTTCCATCTTGTATCACAGCTTATGCCAAAAGATAATAGGGTGCATAGACATTAGATACTTCAAAAAAAATCACGCTCCAACAGCTTTGAGTCCAGCTGAAACTCATTGTTGCATTTAGGAACACTAATTATCACCTTTAATAAAAATAAAATAAAAAGCGTCCCCTTAATTATTTTCAATTTTTTTTTTCTATAAGTAATTATTTTCATTGTTGAAAGTTAAAGACCATTCACAGCCAAGCAAAAAGGACATTATCTTCGCTCTCTCTTCGAACAAAAAGAGAGAGAGAACACTTGTGCTTTTGGGTTGCTAGGGGAGGGAGGTTCCAAGCCTCCCTCTTCCCTGATTTTGTTCCTCCCTGGGTTTCCAATGGAGGCTAGAGTCTCCCAGCCATTAGGGCTTGTGGAGTTTTGAGTCCCCCTGGACTTGTTCCAGTGGTGATTTAAGTCTTCCTAGTCTTTTTGGACTATGGAGTGTGGTTTGGTTTTTTAGTTTTCTAGGTTTCACTAGTTCTTGGCAGGAAAACAATCCAAACGATTTGGAGTGCTTCAGTTTTATCATTTTTTAAGGCTAGATCTGCTCTGTTCCACCGACCTCTAGTCGACACGTGCCCCCCAGCCTTGCTCGCCGTTGTCCTCCAGTTCTGCTGCTGCTTGCTACGGCTGAAATGCTCACCGTTGACCGGCGCGTGGTCATCACGTGCCAGGGGTTCGTCACTCCTTCGGCCACGTTTCCGTCTCTGTTGCCGTGTTTGGTGGCGTTCGGGGGTTTTGGTGTTCGGTTGCTACAGAGGATATTCCAATGGCGGCGCGTGTAGTCTCCGAAGGTGCTTTCTTCGGACGACAGCTCCTGTTTTTTGGTGTTTTCTTGTTCTTGAATACAAATTGTATTTTATAGTTTGCTATGTGTTAGATTTAGCCTAGTCATTGTTTTTTACCACAAATTGTGTGTGACCGACTCAATATTGCAAATATTGGTTCATATGTCAACACATATGCATCTTTTCCTTCAAAAGAAGAAGAAGAAAAAAAAGAAAAAAAAAGGGGTTTAAAGACCGAGTCGTATTGTTGAAATAATTGAAAAAGAAAGATGGAGGAAATTGTCTCCACGTAGCGGTACAGGTACACAAATGGATAGGGGAAGTCAGCTTGTGTAATATATAGAGCGTCAAATAAATGAAAGGTAGTGAGAGTGAGAGAGAGAGTGGAAAGAGCCTTGAATCACCCTGATTCTGACACCTGCACATTCATTCACTTGACTGGAAAGTAGCAAGCAAATCGCTTTCAGTCAAAATTACCCACGTGTCACGACACACGTAGAAGAACCCCCTACGTGGCAAAATCCAGCTGGTTCTAAAGTCAGGTTCCTAAGCAAATGCGAAAAACCCAGCTGGCCCCTTATCACAAACCGTGTGCCTTTCCCTCTAGATTTTTTTGTTATCCAAAGCAACGTATATATACAATCTCCCGCTTTTTATTTCTATCAAACCCCCCCTTATATCCTATCCTACACAGCTATACACACACCCTCAGCTTATAACTTCAGTCTTCAGCTACACCTCACTCCACTACGTACTGTAAAACAGACACTAATGGAAGTTTTCTCTCACTATTCGTCCGAGTCCGACAGTACTGGCAGCTTCGGCGCGGTGCACTTGCCGGACGAGGAGCTTCACTTGGCCTCCAGGAACCCGAAGAAGCGCGCGGGGAGGAAGAAGTTCAAAGAGACCAGGCACCCAGTGTACCGGGGAGTGAGGAGGAGAAACTCCGGCAAGTGGGTCTGCGAGGTGCGGGAGCCCAACAAGCAGTCCAGGATATGGCTGGGGACGTTTCCCACGGCCGAGATGGCTGCGCGCGCCCACGACGTGGCTGCGAAAGCGCTGCGTGGCAGCTCCGCCTGCCTCAACTTCGCCGACTCGTCGTGGCGGCTGCCGGTACCGGCCTCGGTGACGCCGAAGGACATTCAGCGGGCGGCGGCGGAGGCGGCAGAGGAGTTTCGGCCTGCGGATACGACGAAGCGTGCCGTGGAGGAGAGACAACAGTCGTCGGAGGGCGTGTTCTTCATTGACGAGGAGGCAGTCTTCAGCATGCCTAGGTTGCTGACAAATATGGCGGAGGGGATGCTCTTGCCCCCGCCTTATTGTGTGGGTAATGATGGGTATGGCGGGGATGACATGGAAGCCGATGCCGACGTTTCATTGTGGAGTTACTCAATATAATCTGGTCGTTATTCCTATTGTGTTATGATTATATATATAACGTAATCATGATATATAAATAGTTTTAGACTACTGCAGAAACAGAATGGGTACTTGGAGATTTTCCTTGTTTTGGGAAAGACAACTTTTACTCCGTACTTGGTTTTTTTTATTAAGTCCGGATAGTATTTGTAATCTCCCTCACCCGTATATTGCTTGGAAGAAGAAGAAGAAAATTAATGTTTAATGGCAAAGCCATATCTTTTATGCAGAAAATATTATTACTTTGTTAGTACATGTTTGGTTTCTTTTTCTTAAGCTAATGAATATTCCGTAGGTCTTTTTTTTTCTCCTTTTTTTTTTTTTCTTTTTATATATATATATATACACGTGCTGTAAGAAAACTACAACCATTGCAAAGCAATGGCATAAACAACAAACAGTTGAGGATCTACAGAAAGAGCAACACTACAAGTAGGATCAAAACCAACACCGACAAAATGAGTAGTAGTGTAAGGAAGAATTGTTGGTGGAGTGGTAATGCTGCTTGAACTGAATCAAGCTGCGGCCCAATGTGCCACACAGTGGGCATTGAAGTTTACACTTCTATTGACTTTTCGAGCTGACCAATAAGAATTAAAAGGGTTAATGTCTAATGTATGTTGAATGATGTCAGTTATTCGCCAATCCTGAACGATAGTAAGTTGCTGAAGAGCAAGGATAACTACCTGAGAGTCACCTTCAATGATAAACTGGTTGAGGTGTAAAGAAGAAGCGAGAGAAACAGCGAGGTGAGCAGCTAAAGCCTCGCCTTTATTAGGAGACAGTTGGACTGGATCTGAGAAGTCATCTTGATCAGTTTGCCCTCATGATCGCGACAAATAGCCGCTTGACAGGAGAAGGAGTCACGAATAGCAGTATCAAAATTGATCTTGTACCAATTTGGTGGAGGACGGATCCACTTCTCCAAAGTGGGATCTAACTTGTTGGACCATGCATCACAGTGTTGATGATAATTATTGATGATGAGCTTGGCAAGTATACAAGCATCAAATGAAAACCCATCATGGAAAGCTTTATTACGATGAAACCAAAGGAGGTCACAAGTAACTGTAGCAAAAACTTGAAAACAGTGAAAGTTTCGAACAGGGAATATGGAGAATAGGCTCCAGGTATAAGATAGCCCGTATCCAATCGCATAAATTAGGAGAATCCAAGGTAGTAGAATCAAGCGGCCAAGGCGAGAGACGCCAAGCTACTCTTGCAAAGTGACAGTGAAAGAAAAGATGCATGAGTGAATCCGGCCCAGACTTGCAAAGCGGACATGAAATGTCAAGGATATATGTTGGAAGAATGAACTGTAACCGCAAGGTAGTTGGCAAAATATCCCAAGCTATCTTCCAAAGAAATATTCGGAGACGATCCATGAGCTGCAGTTTCCAGATATCTTTCCAAATAGAAAATGGAGAAGGGGGAGAGGATCCAGTAAAATCATTATGCAAAATGGAAAGATAAGCCGAGGACGTGGAAAATCGCCCAGAACAAGAGGGAGTCCAAAGTTAACTTGTTGTGGGTACCAAGGAAATAGGAAGGCGGCTAACAGCAATAGCAGAAGCTGGATCAAAAAGAGCAAAAAGGAGATGCTCATTCCAACGCCGGGTGCCTGGTATAATTAAATCAACAATAGATAAAGGAGGAAGATATCTGGAATTTGGACATCTTCGAGAAGGCTTATAGGATGGGAGGGGAACGGCACCCAGGCAGTAGACCAAATGGAATCAGAGCTTGGATTTTGGGTTGACGCGGGGAAAAGATGGATAAGGGCAAAACACATCGTTGAAATATATATAATTAAATTCCAACCATAAATGCTCCGTGACATGTGTCACATACAAAACCTCGTCATGACAGTAAGACGTACTAGTCCGGAGTTGCTAAACATCGTACATGATATTACTTGAGTTTAAAAGAAAACAAATGATGGTCAGTTATAATTTCATTCGAAAATTTTCTTCGTGACTAGTAATAACGTACAAGCGGCTGTATCAAATGCCTTCAACAATACAATGACGTCCAGACCCAATAATTTCTTCTTTTGTTACCTCCATTTGCTTCATTTTGACCAAAAATGGGTCCCTGTGAGGTTCCAAGGACCAAGAATAGCGACAAATAACACAGTCAATCATCAATCATCATGTTCATTGTTCATTTCTCTGACGCTTGAGCTTCAATGTGCTGGCCTGCTTCTTCGAGAGACAAAACCTCCTGCATGAGGGAGCTTAGCTTCGCAACATTCTCTTGATGAATGTGGGGAGGAACCTTTTCTCTGTAGCCAGAAACATTCATCATCTTTGACAGCATGTCATGTTGCCTGCAAGATTAAAAACAAAAATTAACCAATCAGCAGGTTAGAACTCGCATGGTACTTAAAAAGAGGAAATATTTAGATCCACGTAGTATCATCCATGCTCCGACATATTCCTTTCCATTTTCTGAATAACACCTATTTCTAGGAACGCAATGCCCAATTGATTACATAGAGTGAACAACAAAAAATTCTCACAACACTCCAAGACCAATAGAAAAACAATATTCCATTGCCTTTTCAGGATTTTAACTGTTTCAGCTGTGAGGTTTATAAGTGAAATGGGCTTAACCTTGATATAGAAGTTCAATGTACACAAATTTATCTGCTTAAGTCGCAATGAGAAAGAAATTTGACCCACAATATATAAGGCTGCCAATTTCAATATAATTCCAGATCTTGTACACCTTGACAGATTCTAGCTAATATCGTTATACCGACCATGTTTCATTTTTCCAGATGCATAGAAAAGATACACATTAAAGATATACACTGCTTCTGTCAAAATGCACATACTATATAGTGTACACAACAACAACAAAAACACATAATTAAAGGGTTTAAAATCCTGGATCTACTTTAGCAGGTCTACTTTGAACGTACGTGATCTATCTAAATTCAGTTTTCTAGATACTTGAAAAGTAATTTGCTAAACAACCATATTTCAAATAATAATTCACTTATGAACTATATATTCAACAAATTTTGCCTTTCTTTGACAATTTTTTTTATTTAATTTTAATGGGTCATGCCACAATCGGTGCTGAATTTGTTGACTACTTGGGGTGCTTTTTGAGGGCATGGCCTAGCTAAAAATGTTTGGCGTTTAGTTTCTCACTGTGTTTTGTGGAGCATTTGGTGGGAGCGGAATGCGAGGCTTTTTGAAGATGTCGAGACTGTAATGGTAGTATTAAGGAAGCGTCTTCTTAACACGCTATATCTATGGATAACGCCCCATCTTTGCCATCTAGGTGTTTCTACTTACGTAGACTTTCTTAATTTATTAGTTGTTCCTCCCGTTTAGGGGCTCTCTTGTATACTTCCCGTGTATTAGGGTTGCGCCCCTCTGCGCTTTTTATTGAATTTTAAATTACTTATCAAAAAAAAAAAAAATTATTTAATTTTTTAACAGTTTTTATGCCTTCCCAACCTCATCCTGCAATACGGAGTTCAAACCAGAGAAGCACCCTAAATTGAGAAGACCACTTCAAACACATCCCCATTTTTATTAGGGAAAAAAAAAAAAAATTAAAAAAAAAGAAACAGCAAGTGCTAAACTTCAAACAAATTTCAGTTAGAATCTTACTTTCGAATCTCATCCATCTTCTTCCTGATCTTTTCAAGTTCTGCTTCAGGAGAAAGAGTTCCTTGAAGTTCCAGATAAACAGAAAGGCTAGGTTTTCATTCACAACAGATACCGCACATCCACCTGGAGCAGCATCATTCTCACCAATTACCTGTATAAGGATTATTTCGCAGTTGACAAGTATTTTAATCAATGAAATGAACTAGCATATGCAACATTGACCCCCATTCAACTGGAAAACTGATAGAGAGCCGGCCCCACAGCTGAATCGTCAACTTAAGTATAGTATCTATCTTACTAAACAATATGATAAAGAACTTTTCTTCGCCAACCAAATGGAAGGACATGCAGTTGCAGAATAAATTGTCATGTGCGTCTAATACAAAGATAAACCACCTACTTAACCATATGGCCACCAAGACTTCAATAACATGAGGAAATATACAATAAAAGGGAGGCAAAATAATCTAATAACATCATCTTGTCCATTGATCAGGCACCACTTCTGAAAAATGGCATGGAAAAAAAATACAAAAAAAGAGAAAGATTTAGATCAGCAAAACTACCAATGCACAAAAGCAATAATGCCTCTTACATACCATCTTTCCTTTCATATGTGAAAGGATTTGTTGACCAAGTAATTAAAAGAACAAAAAAGGAAAAAGAGGAGAAAGGAGAATGACTTTAGTACACAGGAAATGGGCAGGAAATCCCTTTGAGATAAGAACCAAGTAACACAAGTGAAGATGTAAAGACGCACAGTGGAAGAAAAAGAATGTAACATCCAGGACTGATGCTGAGCTTGAGACCTGAGATAATGGATGCTTTAGCTCAGAATGGCGAACTTGAAAAACTGCTCAAGATCAGCTTTGGCTCAGTTCAAGGTTTAAATAATTTTACTGAGCTTGTTGTCACAAGCAATATTTAAATATTCAATATTAGATCCACTCCCTGTGGCCAAAATCAATTCATGAAAAAGAAAACTAATGTACACAAAAATCAATCAAGGTTTCAGCCAAAGTATGGCTACCCAAAGATTTAAAGAACAATTACATTAAAAATGTTTAAATTTTTAAAGTAATGTGTCACCATCTTCTTAATTGTTAGCATGTAATCATAGTATTCAAACATTCACTTGATTGTTGAGAACTCCAAAATGTAAAAAATGTATAGGGAATAAGAAAGAAAAATAAGGAAGTCTAAAGAGTGTCTCAAATGTGAATATAAACAGAGCCACTTTATTAAGGGAAAAGTTTGCAACATACCCTCAAAGTGGACAAATTAGCAAGAGTAATAATCTCCAGTTGATGGCTGCTGATAATCTCTGCAACTGCGTCACTTCGGCAGAGCAAAAAAGCTGGTCGCCTGAAGACAAAAACATCATAGCCTGAATTAGAGGAACTTGTAATGTGAAATTTTCAATCAGACAAATTAGGTTAAAATTTAACAAAATCTCAGGTTTACAATTTAGCACTCTATTTAATTAGAAAGGAGGAAAGACAATGGAAAATTTGGTTAGGTGGAAATTTATCTCACAGGAGTTAAGATTTGAGGGGAAATTAGTTGAAGTCACATACAAGATTAAGAACAAGGTAGAAGTGCTTGCTAAAGCCTTGGCGATATCCACTTTCCTTACTTTATAAGAGAGATACTAAAAAAAATTCTTTTTTTCTCATCTCATTTTCCTTGATTAGATTTTGATTCAAGGATTGCATCCAATACCAATTAAAGAATTGAGAAATCACACTAGATTCTCTATACAGATTCTGTTCTTATCTACCTACAGTTCTGTTTGCTAAATAAAATGTTGGAAAACAGTAATCACGAAATTCAATTCATTCTCTTTAGTTACTAGTGACTTCAACTAACAAAGGCTGAAAGAAACTAAGCAAAGACGTCAAGAATCATAAAATAAGGAATTGATTTCATTTGTTTCGCAAGATTCTCTCAAGAAGTAAATAGAATACCAGGTTCAAACAACTTAACATTCTCTACCTATAGTAAAACTATAAATCAACATTTCTTATCTCTCTGTTGGTAAATTCAAACTTGTCACTATCCTCTTCCTCATTTCTGAAAATAGGTGATAAGGGGGAAAAAAAAAACTTAGCTTTGTAACAATCAGATATATTATACTTTGGGGCCTTACAAAAATAGGGTTATCAAAGAATTCATCATATTCAAATTAGATTCTGCAATCGTTTCCATATTTTCGTCATTTTAAAAAACCATTTTTTTCTGGTCTATAAAATCCCACAACATTAAAGTATCTTGATGCTATTGCTCCTGATAAAATTCAAAAACATTTGGATGTGGAACATGTCTGTAGGACACCAAAGTGCATATGAATTTCCATATGATTAGTGAATTTGGAGTTTTCTTGCCAATATTATCCCCTAGACCTAGATGCAAATAATTTTTCTTTTTGAATTCCACTGAATCAAAGAACATAAGAAAATCTCAGAAGACAATAAAGACAACAGAGTGAGGAAGAGAACCTACAAATGCGTTAGTAAAATAAGTCAGGATGGAGCTAGGGCTGTTCTTGAGTACGAGAGGCTGGTGATGCTGCCTTAAACAGCCAAAACAATGATGCCGATTTATCTTTACATTTAACTTCTTAGTTATTTTAGATTTGGATTCAAATTTTATATCCAACAGATATACACTAGTATGAAAGATCATCATGACTGCCCACGTAGTTATCACTTTTTTCTGTAAATTTGATTCATATCAATCTTATTGGTTATAATTCATATTTTTCAATCTTTATAAAGTTTTTACTTTCCTAGATATTTAAACAAACTATTTCTAGGTGCAGCAAAGACACTTTGGAACAAAGATCAGGACAAAACCTTTAATATCCAAGTTGGATGTTTTACCAACAAATATCAACATAGGGTTTCTTTCCCTTCCATCCTGTATCACAGCTTATGCCAAAAGATAATAGAGTGCATAGACATTAGATACTTCAAAAAAAATCACGCTCCAACAGCTTTGAGTCCAGCTGAAACTCATTGTTGCATTTAGGAACAAGTGACGGTATCATTTTTATATACCCTACAACAAGAACTTGGTAGAAATCACGAGAAAAATAAGACTTACAGTTCACCAAGTTCATCCCTCTCACATCCGAAATTAAATGCACCCTGAATTTTTGGATTTAGACGTTTTCACTAATTGGGATTGATTTGTTCTATGGCTTTGCCCTTCTCTCTCTCTACCATTAGAATTGTACTTATCAAGAAGAAAAGAGCAAGTTCCTATATGGTTAGGCAAAAGAAAAAATATCCGATCCATTATTAAAATAAATAAATAAATAAATAAAAGCAAAGCGAAAGAACAAACAAAAGGCTAGGAAAAAGTGAAAAAAAGGAAAAGCAAAAAGATCAATTCCAGGTACCTGTCACGTCTTTCATTCTTCTTGTGCGGCTCCCAGCAAATAAGTGTTATTATAGTTATACCTAGGTAAATTAGCCATAATTAGTCGCCCCGGCCGCTACCTTTTGGAAAAAGAAAAAAAAAAAATCCTATATATTGTCCAGGATCTTCTCCACCTCGTGAAGTAAGTTGCGGCACAGAACTCCTGGATTCTTTACAAACCGAAATGTGCCAATGTGTTATGCTTAATTACATAATGATTTTTATTTTTGACCGACTTAATTTTATGAATAAATATTAATTTATATTGGGCGTTTCAATGTCCAAGCCCCTTATTTCTATTCTAGCACTTAGTTAAAAATTAAAAATTTCAAGTATGATCAATTGACGAAGAAGAAATATAAAAACATAAAGAAGAGAAGTGTTAAAATATTAATTAAATAATTAAATTTATTATAAAAGGAAAATAATAATAATAAAAAATATTGTCTCTGGGTTTTAATCTGTTTAAAAATCTTACTATGTTTCTTAAAATAAAAAAATAAAAAAACAATTTCTCCCAAGGTTTTGATTATTTTAAAAATCACTACTTTCGTTAGCTTTGTTGTCTAATCGCTAATGGAGTTTCTGCCATGTCAGCTAGTTACCAAGTCACCTCATACCATCACTTTTCATAAAATTACAATTACATTTTAAAATAATGTTAAATTTACTGAAGAAAAATTTAAAATAAGCAGAATCGAAGAGATGCGCCAAGAGATGCAACAAGAGATGCGCCAGATGTGGGAGATGATAGAGCGCATGCACATAAGTCCTAATCGTAATCACATGTACAATGATACCCATGTTGACGATGGGATCCGAGTGAGGCCTACTCGTCTCCAACGACTTGCACCCATAAACCGAGCACCGGTCTATGAAGATTTTGGTGACAATGATGTAAGTTGCGTTCAACCTATTTCTAACCATATTTATGAATCCCTGAATAAGAAAACCGTATATGAAGAGAATGTTAGTTACAGTAAAAAAGTGGAGTTGCCGTTAGAGAAACAACATGTGCAACCACAACCATTAGTTCCAACTAGTATACCACTGGAAGAATATCCACCACAAGCGCAGCCCATCACGATCACAGCAGAAATAAATGACAATGGTGATTCTTTTGAAGAAGACAATCAAGTTGAAGGTGACATCAAGAAAAAAATATTTGGAGAAATTATTATGGAAGGAGATGAAAAGGAAAAGTTGTGTCTTGGCACTATCTATGAAGATTTTTCCAAATATCTTTCTCCAGAAGAGCCGCGCGCTATCTTTGAAGATTTTTCCAAATATCTTTCTCCGGAAGAGCCGCGTGTGACATATCGCAAAGAAAACTCGAGGACGAGTTTTTTTCAAGTGGGGGTGTCTGATGTAGGACGGAATTTATTAATATTTTCGATGAAAACGAAAATAGAAAAGGTGTTCAAAATAATACTGAAGCAGCACCGTTTAATTAGAAGCTTACCTATTCGCAGACAATAGAAGTACAAAAGGAAAGACTTGATCGTCAAGCCAAGACTTTATGTTTTTTTCTTTACTAGGACTAGATTTGCTAGTAGCTTTATTTCTTTACTTACTAGGATTGGATTTGTTTTATTTCTTTTCCTTTTAGAATAAGTTTTACTTTTACTACTAGAATAAAGTTTACTATTGCTATTAGAAAAGGTTTACTTTTACTACTAGGGATAGGTTTACTTTTTCCACAAGTATTTCTCTTCTATAAATAGGCTTGCTTATTATGTAAAACTCAGAATCAATTGAATTGTTATAAAATCAGAGAATTCTCTCTCATTTACTATGCGGACTTTTATCTTTCTTTTAGCCTACGGGCTTGTTTTATCTTTTGGGGTAGAAGACGAAGATGTTTCTCCTTGCAGAATCGAAGACGCTGTTCTTTGATTAGTTACCTTAGTCTTCCGCTACGTCAGGTGGCTACGCGGCCACCACAACAATGCTGCCACCCCAACCAAATAGGGGTGGCCGCCAACCAAATCGAAGCGGCCGTGCAACCATCCCTCTCCTCCGCTGAAAACAATTTTTTATTAGTAAAAAGCCAACTCTACACCTTCTTGTGTTTTCTCAAAATAAGCATGCTTAATATATGTTTCTTTGAAAACACAACCAAACATTTTTCTTAAGTGGACCCCACAGAAAACAGTATCTCAAATGTGGAACCCACAAAAAAAAAAAAAAAACACTTCTCACTACTCATCAAAACACTTTTTCAAACTAAATAAAAAAATACTTCTCAAAACAATTATCAAACATATCCCAAAATTTTCCAAGTATACATGCATACATCTTTTTAAAGGTAAACACAACTTTCTTTCTTTTATAAGTAATCGAATTATCATTAAAAGCATAAAGCACCCCCAGATACACAGGAAATATATAAGAGAAAATACCTAACTAGCTAGAATGAGAAGAAAAAAAAGGAAATCATGATAACTACGCTCCAAAGGGGAAACAAATACACGAGTCCAAAGATAAGAGTACAGAAGAAAAAAGACAAGCTCCTCCACCGTCCTCTTGCAGTCCTCAAAATTTCTAAACAACTGTATGTAATTGAACCCATGACCTGACCCTCCATCTCTTGTTTGAGGGACAAGAAGATGCCATTTCTTTCAAAGATGATGTGTATCTATATAAACACATGCCTACATCTTTTAATATAGCTTTAGCTTTTACTGGTGGTGCAACCATATAATTTGAATATGTTAAGGCAACCTCCAGAATGAAATTGGGAAAGCATATCCGTGGTTGCTCACCATTGCCCTCACCATGCTAATGATACTACAGATTTCATATCAAGAAGACTTTGGGGGAAGAGGTTTTTTTTTTCTAACAATCATCTTATATTTGATGTGGCTACCAAATCTTTCTGCCGTAAAAGAAAGTAAACACACCCAGAATGTAGCTGAATTTAACACCAGGGCACAAGATTGAGGTATGTGACACACCAGAAGGACCTTTCCAGTTCCATTGCCATCATTTCAAAAGACAATATAGTGCACCTGGTCATATCTTGTGGATATGGCCCTTACTGCTCAATATCACCAAGAACGAAAAGGAAAGTTGACAAGAAATCAGTCATCCTTCCTCTGTACATATAGAAATAGTAAGAAACTCAACTTTTTTATTATTGGTAATTTACACATGCACCTAATGAGCCTTGAAACCACGACCTCTACATCCAACCTGTTCTTATAGGGGAAGGACGTATATTTTGAGCCAGATCTCAATGGTTCGCATGAATCAAAAACTTGATACAATAATGCAGAGGAAAAAGAGCAACTACTATCTGAATAAATCCTGAACCTTAGATAGTCTACAGTATGCTGCTACACCTTAGACTTAAATACTGAACCTAAGATAGTCTATGCTATGCTGTTATATTGGACCATCAGGCTTATATGAACTTTTATTTAACAAAAATCTGTGTCCTGTAATATTAGATTGAATGTTAGTCAAAGGTCATCTTATAAGATGTGTATTATGCAACTTAGGGAAAAGATGACCATAACATGGCTGTAAAAATATAAATATGATAAAGTCAACTTACTTTTCTAAAAGGAACATCACCACCCAATTTAATTCCTAGCATCACCATGCGAGCAACCCAGAAAAACAGAATATCATGGCCAGTTTCCAAAACGGAAGTTGGATAAAATGCCTTAAGATCATCTGTATCATCAGGCCAGCCCAAAAACAGTTAAGGGAAAGAGACCAGAAGAAAACCATGTATCAAGCACGTCAGGATCTTGACTTAAATGAAACTTCTTCCCGCCATACATTCGCTCAGCCTCCTCTCGAGCCTCTTCCTCATTTCTTGCAACCACCCAGTGATCATTGTAAGCACCGATTTCCTTCAGCTCATCATCCTCCAGCATGACATACCATGCAGGAATTCGGTGACCCCACCAAAGTTGCCATGAGACACACCAATCACGAATGTTTTCACGCCATCTGTGATGTTTACGATCCAAGTAATATTCAAATTTAATCATATATAATAATATCGAAAATAAAAAGGCTAAAAATCAACATAAATGGAGCATGCCTGGCAAATTAGAACAAAACATCAGAAAAACCCCACCAAGGATATGCCTAAAGAACTTCATCTTTTTGAATAAAATTCAGAGATTCTACTGACTGTTACAACAATTACATTCTCTGCATTGCTTTTAAGAGGAATGTTCTGGAAGATATAGCAAACCCTTTTTTTATTTTTGGATAATATCTAGTCCTCATGATGCAAAATTCTGAAACTAAGAAAGCAAGGTAAGAAGACAAATTTGACCACCTCCTCCAGTCAGCAGAATACTGTTTCGGAATGATCTCTATTTTCCCCGTTTTCCTCATCCATAACAGCATCAAGAGCTTGCCTCGCCATATCATTGCAATTAACATACCACTGGGGCTTTATAAGCGGCTCCACAACATCATTGCTTCTTGAACAAAGGCCAAGACGCATCTCATTGTTTTTAGCACCTCTATAAAGGCCCTAAATACATGGAGGACGATATATTAATAGACAGGAATAAACAACATCGAGTAATACAAGTATCACACACAGAGCGCATGAATAAAGACCAGATGTTATGAAATAAGGACCAATATATGAATAGGTTGAGAACTTATAGAATAGACAATTTAAATAGAAGCGAGAGTTCTCCAAAATTCATTGAAAGACATTCAAGCCAAAACTAAACCTTTCAAATAACTTGATCGACAACATTAGGCAGCTTTTAGATCAAGTAACTCAAACTTATGTGAATAAACTATAACCAATATGTGTGTGTGTGTGTGTGTGTGTGTGTGTGTGTGTGAAACTTTCAGAGAATTTCACTGTTTGTAAGAGTGCATCAAGTCCAAACATTTAATGGCATTTCAGGTGGAGGGTATAGGTGTTGTAGAACCTAGTGAACTAAGGAGCAGTGGCAATTAGGTCAGGGATAACATAGTAGCTACAACAGTAATTGTGGCAGGAAAGTGATGGTGGCAGCAGAGTGGTAGCAGCACTAATGTGCTGGTACTTGTAACAGGGCTGATGAGGTAGTGACTGGTTGCTTCCTTAATTCTCAAATTCTGCATTTTGTAGATATTATAATGATTCCATTTTGTGAAAACTTTCCTGTTTACTTTAAGCCTCAAACACTTGGGAGGGATTTTGAGAAATGGAATTGTAGTAACATCTGCATTTTGCAGATTTTTTTATAACAATACCGTGTTGGGAGGAATTTTTCTGTTTATTTTGAGTCCTCAAAAAACTATGGAGTTATTTTGACTGTATATTATAGACAACCTTAAAATTTCTTATCCAAGAACGCCATTAACTTTAAGATTAAAATAATAATAATAATAGTAATAATTGTTATCAAAACCAAAAGGGAAAACTATTTGTGCTTTTGGATTAAATTTGTTTTCCAACTGTGCATTTAGGCTAGGCAGACAATATTATAATGAAAAGTACTTCCATAGTAATTCATGTAAAGTTTGTCCTGCAAAGCAAGAAGAGCTTTTTGGCAATTCTCATTGGTATTATAACTCAGATAAATGCTCCGGATATTCATAACCATTTCCAACTCAGACATTCATCAACAAAAATAAAAATAAATCATTTTGGGTTGTGGATTCATAAACAAAATTTTGTCTAAAATATAACTTTTTTATAGCCTCATTTATGTGAGGACTATCTGAGTACCATAGTACCAATACCTTCTTTTGCAATGCTTCAGTAACTGCCTCACGGGCTTTAAAACGTGGCATCTCTGCAAACTCTGAGCCACCATTGCTGTTTATTTTCCCATCATCGGTAAAAACGTTAAAGAACTCGAGATTATGACGCTTTCCAACCTCAAAATCATTCGGGTCATGAGCTAGGGTGATCTGCAGGATCAACAATGGATCATGAGATTTTCCATCCTCGAAACAGAAAATTCAAAAGAGAACTCTCAACGTAAGCTTTCTTAGCCTTGAAAATAACTTTTACCTTAACAGCACCAGTCCCAAACTTCGGATCAACAAGGATTGCATCACAAACTATCGGAAGCTTTCTTCCATTAAATGGATGAATGGCAAATTTTCCATGAAGATGACTGTACCTAGAGTCATCTGGATGTATAGCAATAGCAGTATCCCCAAGCATAGTTTCCACTCTAGTAGTAGCCACAACAATCTCACCCAGATCTCCTTCCAAAGGGTAAGCAAATGAAGTTAATACACCGAACTCAACAGGTTTCTCATATCCTGGAACCTTAACTGGAGTCCTTTCTTTGATTTCAATATAGTCCACCTAAAAGACCAAGCAACTTCAATAATTTAGAATCCATTGAACAGACTTTTTTTTAAAAATAAATGTGAAACAATTCATTATCAAGACTGCCTCTTAGAGGACATGACTTACCTCGATATCAGATATTGCAGTCCGCAACACGCAATCCCAATTCACTAGACGAAGATCTCTGCAAAACGAGGATCTGATATGAAAACTCCAAAAAGCAAACAAATAGAAGTAAAAATAAAAAGAAAGTACATATATTGTGGGACAAAGCCCAAATTATTTAAAGAAAACAACGTACTTGAGTAGAAAAAATTGAACATAATTCAGAGGCAGAACGTGGTTCATAAATTATGGATAAATCCATTTCTAAAAATACATGCATTACCACCATGATAAAGAATACGCCGATTTCCTCTGAGATTAGACATACCTTTAGATAAGGTCTTCCTTGTAAAGCCTAACAAAAGCCTCTGTCACAGCCTTCGATCTTTTCTCATCCATTGTGAAGCACTGAAAAGAAGAAAAAGTAGCAAATCACACATATAAGGAGACAAAGAAAAAAACATTAAGGGGACGTTTGGCACGTGGAATAAATATTTCGTTGAGAAAAAGAATAACTATTATAGGGAAAGGATTAAGCTTCAATGAAATAATTATTTTTATTCTTTAGTTTGGTTATAACACTGGAATAGAACACTGAAGATGTACCATTGTTTGACACAACGCAATACGCTTGTGAATGAAATTATTATTTTTTTTTTTTTATAAATAATAAATTTTTTTGATAATTGAATTTAGTATTATTGAAAGCATAAGACGCCCCTAATTACACTGAAAATATATAAAAGGAAACACCTAACTAAGTATAGAAAAACGAACAAAAAAATCAGTAAAGCTAATCGACAATGGAGATAAAAAACCAGCGTCCAAAGATACAACTTATGAAAAAACGAAGTTAAAATATCCTCCATGGAACTCTTCAAATTTATTTCCTCCCAAAAACACCACAAAATGCAAATTGGCACCATCTTCCAAATCGTAGCACTCCTCAGCCTTCCAGACTTCCACCAACAAGCAAACAAGTTGGTAACTTTTAGGCATAACCCAAGACATACCAAAACGAGTAAGAATGTTATTCCACGTAGCGGGAGCCACATCACAGGGAAGAAAAAGGTGGTCCACAAATTCCCCGTCTCTCTTGCACAAACAACATCTATCCACAATGATGATAAGCCTCTTCCTGAGATTGTCCACAGTAAGGATCTTGCCTAGGGCTGCTGACCACGCAAAAAAAGCGGCTCTCAAAGGAGCCTAAGTCTGCCGCACACTCTTTCAAGGAAAGCGCCTACCTTAAAAGCAAACCAATGAGCTGAAGAATGACTTGACCTTGAACAATCCTTTCTTGGAAGAGACCCACCAAAGCCTATCTGTACGATCTCTACTCACCATAGCTAAGTGCAACACTTGGAAGAAGGAAGCAAAGACACCCACTTCCCAATCATGTGCCTCTCTAACAAAACTCATGTTCCATTGAGTAGAATCGCCAAAAACCTCCATGTTATCCGCAACTAAGGCATCCTTCACCCGAGCAATACCAAAGAAATCAGAGAAAACTTCCTTTAGAACCGTATCCCCGTACTACAGATTGTGCCAAAATTTTGTCATAACCCCATCCCCCACCTCAAATCTAACAAAACCAAAGAAAGTCTCCCACCCTTTCTTGATGTTCTTCCACAACCCCACTCCAAAGGCACCTACAGGCTCAAGGAAGCACCACCCGCCCCACAAGCTGCTAAACTTGGAGTCCACCGCAACTCTCCACCAAGCATCTCTCTCAATTCCAAACCGACATAACCATTTACCTAACAAAGCGCAGTTGAACATCAACAAGTTCCGAAAACTCAGCCCCCTTCTGAAATTTGGGTACAAACCTTCAACCAACTCACCAAGTGATATTTGAACTCTTTACCAATCCCACCCCATAGAAAAATTCCATTGTAACTTCTCAATGCGAGCAGTAACACTCATCGAGATAGGGAACTGAGACAAATAATAAGTAGGTAAATTGCCGAGGAAACTCTTAATAAGGGTAACTCTACCACCCTTGAAGAGGTATAACCTTTTCCAACTGGCCAGTCGATGCTAAATGGTGGATCAAATATCAGAAAATTAAGGATATTCAAAAATTTAATTTATAAAGTGAGTTATAATTGACTTATATAGTATTTATATTCATGCATCGATACGACCTGAACCCGACACACGACATTTAAAACTAAAATTTTTTTACATGATCGAAAAACTCGACATGAACTTAACAAAAAATTAATTAATTAGAACCGAGAGGTCTGACTTATTTAATTAAATATGTCAGGTTATGATTGACCTATATAGTCTGATACACATATCTCGACACGCGAACACTAATTATCACCTTTAATTAAAATAAAATAAAAAGCATCCCCTTAATTATTTTCAATTTTTTTTTTCTATAAGTAATTATTTTCATTGTTGAAAGTTAAAGACCATTCACAGCCAAGCAAAAAGGAAATTATCTTCGCTCTCTCTTCGACAAAAAGAGAGAGAGAACACCTGTGCTTTTGGGTTGCCAGGGGAGGGAGGTTCCAAGCCTCCCTCTTCCCTGATTTTGTTCCTCCCTGGGTTTCCAATGGAGGCTAGAGTCTCCCAACCACTAGGGCTTGTGGAGTTTTGAGTCCCTCTGGACTTGTTCCAGTGGTGATTTTAGTCCTCCTAGTCTTTTTGGACTATGGAGTGTGTTTTGGTTTTTTAGTTTTCTAGGTTTCACTAGTTCTTGGAAGGAAAACAATCCAAACGATTTAGTTTTAAGGCTAGATCTGCTCTGTTCCACCGATCTCTAGTCGACACGTGCCCCCCAGCCTTGCTCGCCGTTGTCCTCCAGTTCTGCTGCTGCTTGCTACGGCTGAAATGCTCACCGTTGACCGGCGCGTGGTCATCACGTGCCAGGGGGTTCGTCACTCCTTCGGCCACGTTTCCGTCTCTGTTGCCGTGTTTGGTGGCGTTCGGGGGTTTTGGTGTTCGGTTGCTACAGAGGATATTCCGATGGCGGCGCATGTAGTCTCCGACGGTGCTTTCTTCGGACGACAGCTCCTGTTTTTGGGTGTTTTCTTGTTCTTGAATACAAATTGTATTTTATAGTTTGCTATGTGTTGGATTTAGCCTAGACATTATTTTTTACCACAAATTGTGTGTGACCGACTCCATATTGCAAATATTGGTTCATATGTCAACACAGATGCACCTTCCCCTTCAAAAGAAGAAGAAGAAAAAGAAGAAGAAAAAAAAAAAAGAAAAAAAAGGGGGTTTAAAGACCGAGTCGTATTGTTGAAATAATTGAAAAAGAAAGATGGAGGAAATTGTCTCCACGTAGCGGTACAGGTACACAAATGGATAGGGGAAGTCAGCTTGTGTAATATATATATATATATATATATATATATATATATATATATATATATATATATATAGAGCGTCAAATAAATGACAGGTAGTGAGAGTGAGAGAGAGAGAGTGGAAAGAGCCTTGAATCACCCTGATTCTGACACCTGCACGTTCATTCACTTGACTGGAAAGTAGCAAGCAAATCGCTTTCAGTCAAAATTACCCACGTGTCACGACACACGTAGAAGAACCCCCTACGTGGCAAAATCCAGCTGGTTCTAAAGTCAGGTTCCTAAGCAAATGCGAAAAACCCAGCTGGCCCCTTATCACAAACCGTGTGCCTTTCCCTCTAGATTTTTTTGTTATCCAAAGCAACGTATATATACAATCTCCCGCTTTTTATTTCTATCAAACCCCCCCTTATATCCTATCCTACACAGCTATACACACACCCTCAGCTTATAACTTCAGTCTTCAGCTACACCTCACTCCACTACGTACTGTAAAACAGACACTAATGGAAGTTTTCTCTCACTATTCGTCCGAGTCCGACAGTACTGGCAGCTTCGGCGCGGTGCACTTGCCGGACGAGGAGCTTCACTTGGCCTCCAGGAACCCGAAGAAGCGCGCGGGGAGGAAGAAGTTCAAAGAGACCAGGCACCCAGTGTACCGGGGAGTGAGGAGGAGAAACTCCGGCAAGTGGGTCTGCGAGGTGCGGGAGCCCAACAAGCAGTCCAGGATATGGCTGGGGACGTTTCCCACGGCCGAGATGGCTGCGCGCGCCCACGACGTGGCTGCGAAAGCGCTGCGTGGCAGCTCCGCCTGCCTCAACTTCGCCGACTCGTCGTGGCGGCTGCCGGTACCGGCCTCGGTGACGCCGAAGGACATTCAGCGGGCGGCGGCGGAGGCGGCAGAGGAGTTTCGGCCTGCGGATACGACGAAGCGTGCCGTGGAGGAGAGACAACAGTCGTCGGAGGGCGTATTCTTCATTGACGAGGAGGCAGTCTTCAGCATGCCTAGGTTGCTGACAAATATGGCGGAGGGGATGCTCTTGCCCCCGCCTTATTGTGTGGGTAATGATGGGTATGGCGGGGATGACATGGAAGCCGATGCCGACGTTTCATTGTGGAGTTACTCAATATAATCTGGTCGTTATTCCTATTGTGTTATGATTATATATATAACGTAATCATGATATATAAATAGTTTTAGACTACTGCAGAAACAGAATGGGTACTTGGAGATTTTCCTTGTTTTGGGAAAGACAACTTTTACTCCGTACTTGGTTTTTTTTATTAAGTCCGGATAGTATTTGTAATCTCCCTCACCCGTATATTGCTTGGAAGAAGAAGAAGAAAATTAATGTTTAATGGCAAAGCCATATCTTTTATGCAGAAAATATTATTACTTTGTTAGTACATGTTTGGTTTCTTTTTCTTAAGCTAATGAATATTCCGTAGGTCTTTTTTTTTCTCCTTTTTTTTTTTTCTTTTTATATATATATATATACACGTGCTGTAAGAAAACTACAACCATTGCAAAGCAATGGCATAAACAACAAACAGTTGAGGATCTACAGAAAGAGCAACACTACAAGTAGGATCAAAACCAACACCGACAAAATGAGTAGTAGTGTAAGGAAGAATTGTTGGTGGAGTGGGAATGCTGCTTGAACTGAATCAAGCTGCGGCCCAATGTGCCACACAGTGGGCATCGAAGTTTACACTTCTATTGACTTTTCGAGCTAACCAATAAGAATCAAAAGGGTTAATGTCTAATGTATGTTGAATGATGTCAGTTATTCGCCAATCCTGAACGATAGTAAGTTGCTGAAGAGCAAGGATAACTACCTGAGAGTCACCTTCAATGATAAACTGGTTGAGGTGTAAAGAAGAAGCGAGAGAAACAGCGAGGTGAGCAGCTAAAGCCTCGCCTTTATTAGGAGACAGTTGGACTGGATCTGAGAAGTCATCTTGATCAGTTTGCCCTCATGATCGCGACAAATAGCCGCTTGACAGGAGAAGGAGTCGCGAATAGCAGTATCAAAATTGATCTTGTACCAATTTGGTGGAAGACGGATCCACTTCTCCAAAGTGGGATCTAACTTGTTGGACCATGCATCACAGTGCTGATGATAATTATTGATGATGAGCTTGGCAAGTATACAAGCATCAAATGAAAGCCCATCATGGAAAGCTTTATTACAATGAAACCAAAGGAGGTTACAAGTAACTGTAGCAAAAACTTGAAAACAGTGAAGCTTCAAACAGGGAATATGAAGAATAGGCTCCAGGTATAAGATAGCCCGTATCCAATCGCATAAATTGGGAGAATCCAAGGTAGTAGAATCAAGCGGCCAAGGCGAGAGACGCCAAGCTACCCTTGCAAAGTGACAGTGAAAGAAAAGATGCACGAGTGAATCCGGCCCAGACTTGCAAAGCGGACATGAAATGTCAAGGATATATGTTGGAAGAATGGACTGTAACCGCAAGGTAGTTGGCAAAATATCCCAAGCTACCTTCCAAAGAAATATTCGGGGACGATCCATGAGCTGCAGTTTCCAGATATCTTTCCAAATAGAAAATGGAAAAGGGGGAGAGGATCCAGTAAAGTCATTATGCAAAATGGAAAGATAAGCCGAAGACGGTAAAAATCGCCCAGAACAAGAGGGAGTCCAAAGATAACTTGTCGTGGGTACCAAGGAAATAGGAAGGCGGCTAACAGCAATAGCAAAAGCTGGATCAAAAAGAGCAAAAAAGAGATGCTCATTCCAACGTCGGGAGCCTGGTATAATTAAATCAACAATAGATAAAGGAGGAAGATATCTGGAATTTGGACATCTTCGAGAAGGCTTATAGGATGGGAGGAACGGCACCCAGGCAGTAGAACAAATGGAATTAGAGCTTGGATTTTGGGTTGACGCGGGGAAAAGATGGATAAGGGCAAAACACATCGTTGAAATATATATAATTAAATTCCAACCATAAATGCTCCGTGACATGTGTCACATACAAAACCTCGTCATGACAGTAAGACGTACTAGTCCGGAGTTGCTAAACATCGTACATGATATTACTTGAGTTTAAAAGAAAACAAATGATGGTCAGTTATAATTTCATTCGAAAATTTTCTTCGTGACTAGTAATAACGTACAAGCGGCTGTATCAAATGCCTTCAACAATACAATGACGTCCAGACCCAATAATTTCTTCTTTTGTTACCTCCATTTGCTTTCATTTTGACCAAAAATGGGTCCCTGTGAGGTTCCAAGGACCAAGAATAGCGACAAATAACAAAGTCAATCATCATCGTGTTCATTGTTCATTGTTCATTTCTCTGACGCTTGAGCTTCAATGTGCTGGCCTGCTTCTTCGAGAGACAAAACCTCCTGCATGAGGGAGCTTAGCTTCGCAACATTCTCTTGATGAATGTGGGGAGGAACCTTTTCTCTGTAGCCAGAAACATTCATCATCTTTGACAGCTTGTCATGTTGCCTGCAAGATTAAAAACAAAAATTAACCAATCAGCAGGTTAGAACTCGCATGGTACTTAAAAAGAGGAAATATTTAGATCCACGTAGTATCATCCATTCTCCGACGTACTCCTTTCCATTTTCTGAATAACACCTATTTCTAGGAACGCAATGCCCAATTGATTACATAGAGTGAACAACAAAAAATTCTCACAACACTCCAAGACCAATAGAAAAACAATCCATTGCCTTTTCAGGATTTTAACTGTTTCAGCTGTGAGGTTTATAAGTGAAATGGGCTTCACCTTGATATAGAAGTTCAATGTACACAAATTTATCTGCTTAAGTCGCAATGAGAAAGAAATTTGACCCACAATATATAAGGCACTATCACATCCTGCCAATTTCAATATAATTCCAGATCTTGTACACATTAAAGATATACACTGCTTCTGTCAAAATGCATATACTATATGGTGTACACAACAACAACAAAAACACATAATTAAAGGGTTTAAAATCCTGGATCTACTTTAGCAGGTCTACTTTGAACGTACGTGATCTATCTAAATTCAGTTTTCTAGATACTTGAAAAGTAATTTGCTAAACAACCATATTTCAAATAATAATTCACTTATGAACTATATATTCAACAAATTTTGCCTTTCTTTGACAATTTTTTTATTTAATTTTTTAACAGTTTTTATGCCTTCCCAACCTCATCCTGCAATACGGAGTTCAAACCAGAGAAGCACCCTAAATTGAGAAGACCACTTCAAACACATCCCCAATTTTATTAGGGAAAAAAAAAAAATTTTAAAAAAAGAAACAGCAAGTGCTAAACTTCAAACAAATTTCAGTTAGAATCTTACTTTCGAATCTCATCCATCTTCTTCCTGATCTTTTCAAGTTCTGCTTCAGGAGAAAGAGTTCCTTGAAGTTCCAGATAAACAGAAAGGTTTTCATTCACAACAGATACCGCACATCCACCTGGAGCAGCATCATTCTCACCAATTACCTGTATAAGGATTATTTCGCAGGTGACAAGTATTTTAATCAATGAAATGAACTAGCATATGCAACATTGACCCCCATTCAACTGGAAAACTGATAGAGAGCCGGCCCCACAGCTGAATCGTCAACTTAAGTATCTATCATACTAAACAATATGATAAAGAACTTTTCTTCGCCAACCAAATGGAAGGACATGCAGTTGCAGAATAAATTGTCATGTGCGTCTAATACAAAGATAAACCACCTACTTAACCATATGGCCACCAAGACTTCAATAACATGAGGAAATATACAATAAAAGGGAGGCAAAATAATCTAATAACATCATCTTTGTCCATTGATCAGGCACCACTTCTGAAAAATGGCATGAAAAAAAAATACAAAAAAAGAGAAAGATTTAGATCAGCAAAACTACCAATGCACAAAAGCAATAATGCCTCTTACATACCATCTTTCCTTTCATATGTGAAAGGATTTGTTGACTAAGTAATTAAAAGAACAAAAAAGGAAAAAGAGGAGAAAGGAGAATGACTTTAGTACACAGGAAATGGGCAGGAAATCCCTTTGAGATAAGAACCAAGTAACACAAGTGAAGATGTAAAGACACACAGTGGAAGAAAAAGAACGTAACATCCAGGACTGATGCTGAGCTTGAGACCTGAGATAATGGATGCTTTAGCTCAGAATGGCGAACTTGAAAAACTGCTCAAGCTCAGCTTTGGCTCAGTTCAAGGTTTAAATAATTTTACTGAGCTTGTTGTCACAAGCAATATTTAAATATTCAATATTAGATCCACTCCCTGTGGCCAAAATCAATTCATGAAAAAGAAAACTAATGTACACAAAAATCAATCAAGGTTTCAGCCAAAGTATGGCTACCCAAAGATTTAAAGAACAATTACATTAAAAATGTTTAAATTTTTAAAGTAATGTGTCACCATCTTCTTAATTGTTAGCATGTAATCATAGTATTCAAACATTCACTTGATTGTTGAGAACTCCAAAATGTAAAAAATGTATAGGGAATAAGAAAGAAAAATAAGGAAGTCTAAAGAGTGTCTCAAATGTGAATATAAACAGAGCCACTTTATTAAGGGAAAAGTTTGCAACATACCCTCAAAGTGGACAAATTAGCAAGAGTAATAATCTCCAGTTGATGGCTGCTGATAATCTCTGCAACTGCGTCACTTCGGCATAGCAAAAAAGCTGGTCGCCTGAAGACAAAAACATCATAGCCTGAATTAGAGGAACTTGTAATGTGAAATTTTCAATCAGACAAATTAGGTTAAAATTTAACAAAATCCCAAGTTTACAATTTAGCACTCTATTTAATTAGAAAGGAGGAAAGACAATGGAAAATTTGGTTAGGTAGAAATTTGTCTCACGGGAGTTAAGATTTAAGGGGAAATTAGTTGAAGTCACATACAAGATTAAGAACAAGATAGAAGTGCTTGCTAAAGCCTAGGCGATATCCACTTTCCTTACTTTATAAGAGAGATACTAAAAAAAATTCTTTTTTTCTCATCTCATTTTCCTTGATTAGATTTTGATTCAAGGATTGCATCCAATACCAATTAAAGAAGTGAGAAATCACACTAGATTCTCTATACAGATTCTGTTCTTATCCACATACAGTTCCGTTTGCTAAATAAAATGTTGGAAAACAGTAACAAGAAATTCAATTCATTCTCTTTAGTTACTAGTGACTTCAACTAACAAAGGCTGAAAGAAACTAAGCAAAGACGTCAAGAATCATAAAATAAGGAATTGATTTCATTTGTTTCGCAAGATTCTCTCAAGAAGTAAATAGAATACCAGGTTCAAACAACTTAACATTCTCTACCTATAGTAAAACTATAAATCAACATTTCTTATCTCTCTGTTGGTAAATTCAAACTTGTCACTATCCTCTTCCTCATTTCTGAAAATAGGTGTTAAGGGGGAAAAAAAAAACTTAGCTTTGTAACAATCAGATATATTATACTTTGGGGCCTTACAAAAATAGGGTTATCAAAGAATTCATCATATTCAAATTAGATTCTGCAATCGTTTCCATATTTTCGTCATTTTAAAAAACTATTTTTTTTGGCCTATAAAATCGCACAACATTAAAGTATCATGATGCTATTTTTTTTTTTGATAAGTAAGAATTCATTAAAAAGCGCAGAGGGGCGCAACCCTAGTACACAGGGAGTATACAACGGAGCCCCTAATTAGAGGACCGAAACGAACAAGAAAGTAAAAAATCAGCGTACGACATACTACCCATGCCATTCGCCGACATCCAAAAAAACAACATATTAAGCATATTTCTACAAAGAGCCCCAGCCTGAACCTCCACATCCTCAAAAAGCCTAGAATTTCTCTCCCGCCACAAGCCCCACAAAACACAAAGAGGAACCTGTTTCCAAACACGATGAACAGGACCACGACCCAGCAAAGTACCCCAAGCACTCAATAAGTCCAAGACGCTCCTAGGCATAACCCACTCCACCCCAAACAAACCATAAAAAAAACTCCAAACAACTCGAGCCACGTCACAATGGAGAAGAAGGTGATCAACGGATTCCCCATGCTTTTTACACATAACACACCACTCAACCACCACAATTCCACGCCTACGTAAGTTGTCATGAGTTAAAATCTTCCCTAAAGCTGCTGTCCATACAAAGAATGCAACCCGCTTCGGAGCTTTAACACGCCATATACCCTTCCAAGGAAAAGAAGCCGTCTCGTGACAAACTAAAGCTTTATAGAAGGTCTTCACTTCAAAATTCCTCATCTTGGAAAGAATCCACACCGCCCTATCAACCTCCCCATGCCGAACCCGAGTAGAGTATAATTGTTCGAAAAAGGACATCACTATCTCCAACTCCCAATCCTGAGCATTGCGCGTAAAGAGAACATTCCAATGAGCCACACCTCCTACCATAGACAAATTATCCACCACCCAAGCATCTGGAGAACGCGCAATAGTAAACAAAGTTGGAAAACAGAGCTTGAGAGGCCTGTCCCCACACCATAGATCATGCCAAAAGCGAATATGGGACCCATCACCCACCTCATAACGCAAAAACTTGGCAACATTATCCCACCCCTTACGAATAAACTTCCAAACACTGACACCATAAGGCTCTATCACCGGTAAAGAACACCAACCTCCCCTCACACTCCCATACTTCACCTCAATAACCGATCTCCACAAAGCATCGCACTCCTGAGAAAACATTTGGATGTGGAATATGTCTGTAGGACACCATAGTACATATGAATTTCCATATGATTAGTGTATTTGAAGTTTTCTTGCCAATATTATCCCCCTAGACCTAGATGCAAATAATTTTTCTTTTTGAATTCCACTGAGCAGGAATCAAAGAACATGGGAAAATCTCAGAAGACAATAAAGACAACAGAGTGAGGAAGAGAACCTACAAACAGCCAAAACAAAGATGCCGATTTATCTTTACATTTAATTTCTTAGTTATTTTAGATTTGGATTCAAATTTTGTATCCAATAGATATACACTAGTATGAAAGATCATCACGACTGCCCATGTAGTTATCACTTTTTTCTGTAAATTTGATTCATATCAATCTTATTGGTTATAGTTCATATTTTTCAATTTTATAAGGTTTTTTACTTTCCTAGATATTTAAACAAACTTTTTCTAGGTGCAGCAAAGGCACTTTGGGACAAAGATCAGGACAAAACCTTAAATATCCAAGTTGGATGTTTTGCCAACAAATATCAACATGGGGTTTCTTTCCCTTCCATATTGTATCACAGCTTATGCCAAAAGATAATAGAGTACATAGACATTAGATACTTCAAAAAAAATCACGCTCCAACAGCTTTGAGTCAAGCTGAAACTCATTGTTGCATTAGGAACAAGTGTCGGTATCATTTTTCTATACCCTACAATAAGAACTTGGTAGAAATCAAGAGAAAAAAAAAAAAAAAAAAAAAAAGAAGACTTGCAGTTCACCAAGTTCATCCTTCTCATAGCTTTCAGTTCATCCGAAATTAAATGCACCTTGAATTTTTGGACTTAGATGTTTTCACTAATAGGGATTGATTTGTTCTCTCTCCCTCCCTCCCTCCCTCCCTCCCTCCGAAGCATTAGAATTGTACTTATCAAGAAGAAAATAACAAGTTCCTATATGGTAAGGCAAAAGAAAAAATATCCGAGCCATTATTTAAAAAGAAAAGAAAAAAAAAAAAAAAAAAAAAAAAGAGGCTAGGAAAAAGTGAAAAAAGGAAAAGAAAAAAAGAACAATTCCAGGGTACCTTTCACGTCTTTCATTTGCAAGTGACCTGAGAGATTTCACAGCAGAATCTATAAGATCCATCTGATACTCCACCCTTTCATTTGTCCAGCACTGGAATAATAAGAAGACCATCAAAAAGTGATAGCACCAACTACTATACCTCCATAAACTTTTCAGACAGCTGACACTGTATTATAATAAACAAAAAGTATCATCCATGACCCAAGCGCAAAACAAGCAAGACAATTTGTCACCAAAATTTACATAGTGACAGGGGACAGTCCCTTCATCACAATGAAGAATATTACATGTCACAAGTTAGCAAGGATGGCTGTCAACTTTGTTACTATTATGCTTAAAACCAAATTTACCTAACTGAATGCCTCTGGTTCAAAGAACAGCCTTCCTGTAATAAATAAATGATTGGCTCCACATCTACATAAACTATCAAATGGTCCACCTTATCTATGCCTTAATTTTTTTTTTTCTTTCAAATTAAAAAGCTACACAACCTCTACAGTCAGGTAATCGGAGATAAAAATAGTAGCTTAACTGGTACTAGAATTTTCTCTTACAAATAAAAAAGCTAGACTGACCTCTACAATTGATGGGTACTCGCATATCATAATTGATTCCAATCTTGGACTGTCTCTTGATGAAGGAAGGCGCTGCCATAATTCTTCGGTAACATATGGCATAAAAGGATGAAGCAGTCGCAACCCATTGTCAAGACATAACCAAAGCGTGTCTCGAGCAAAACTCCTTGCAGACTCAAACTTTGGTTCGTTCCCAGCAAAGAAAGGCTTAATTGCTTCAATAAAAACATCACACAATTGGTACTGCCACCATGAATATACTGTACTCGCTGCATCTGAGAACTCATACGATTCCAGGGACGTAACAGTTTTGGATATGGCTTTGTTCAATACTGAGAGTATCCACTGACAGCTAAATGGCAAGACATCCGGATTTACATTAGGGGGCGGAACATAATCATCTCCGAGCCTGCTCATAGCAAATCGTACAGCATTCCACAATTTATTACACCACTGACGATACCCAACCACCCTTAGAATATCCAGATTTATTTTATCAGACTGAAAGACAATGATCACACCTTCAGTAAATCAATTGAAGGAAACAGCCAAATGGGCAAAGAAAAGATGGGTACAAGATTGAACCTGAGCTGTGTAACAGATGAGTGCAAAACGAAGAGCATCGGCACCACACTCAGCAATACCGTTAGGAAAGTCTTTCAGCTGTCCTTCCTTGGCAACAGCCAATTCTTTGGGATCCAAGTTACCCTCCTCTAGCCTCTTATGAAGACCTTCCAGGGATATACCATTTATTACTTCAAGCGGATCAATGACATTTCCCAAAGACTTGGACATCTTGCGCCCATGTGCATCACGAATCATAGGGTGCAAATAAACCTGCATAGTGTTTAAAAATGATAGAATGCGCGGGAACATGCATACATTACAGAAAATAATCAAGGCCTCAATTAACAACGGTTTTCTGTTTTCAAAACCAAAAACACACTTTTCTCAAATCTCAAAACCATTAACAAACAATTCAAAACACATTTTTTAGAAAACTTTTCACAACTTTTTACAGGAATACTTTGAGAAAACAGGTACTTAATTTTTCAGGTATAGGGGCTAACTTATTACTTAAAAAAAAACTGAGCGATTGTTGTCTGGCCACCTCCAATGGAGGAGAGGGGTGGCCGCATGGCCACCCCAACGGTTAGAGGTGGTTGTGCAACCACCAAGACCAGCCACGCAACCACCTCTATCCTCGTTAGAGGTGGCTACGCGGCCACCACAACAATGCAGCCACCCCAACCAAATAGGGCTGGCTGCCAACCAAATCGAAGCGGCCGTGCAACCATCCCTCTCCTCAGCTGAAAACAATTTTTTATTAGTAAGAAGCCAACTCTACACCTTCTTGTGTTTTCTCAAAATAAGCATGCTTAATATATGTTTCTTTGAAAACACAACCAAACATTTTTCTTAAGTGGACCACACAGAAAACAGTGTGGAACCCACACACACAAAAAAAAAAAAAAAAAAAACACTTCTCACTTCTCATCAAAACACTTTTTCAAACTAAATAAAAAAAATACTTCTCAAAACAATTATCAAACATATCCCAAAATTTTCCTAGTATACATGCATACATCTTTTAAAGGTAAATACAACTTTCTTTCTTTTATAAGTAATCGAATTATCATTAAAAGCTTAAAGCTTAAAGCACTCCCAGATACACAGGAAATATATAAAAGAAAACAACTAACTAGCTAGAATGAGAAGGAAATCATGATAACTAAGCTCCAAAGGGGAAACAGAAGAAAAAAGACAAAATTTCTAAGCAACTGTATGTGATTGAACCCATGACCTGACCCTCCATCTCTTGTTTGAGGGACGAGAAGATGCCGTTTCATTCAAAGATGATGTGTATCTATATAAACACATGCCTACATCTTTTAATATAGCTTTAGCTTATACTGATGGTGCAACCATATAATTTGAATATGTTAAGGCAACCTCCATAATGAAATTGGGAAGCATATCCATGGTTGCTCACCATTGCCCTCACCATGCTAATGATACTACAGATTTTGTGTCAAGAAGACTTTGGGGGAAGAGTTTTTTTTTTCTAACAATCATCTTATATTTGATGTGGCTACCAAATCTTTCTGCCGTAAAAGAAAGTAAACACACCAGAATGTAGCTGAGAAGTTTTCGGGTTGCTATGAGGAAAGGCTTGGGTAAGGAAAGACTTGGGCAAATTCAGGCATGTATTTTATGGCACAGAAGTGAGCACCAGGGCACAAGATTCAGGTATGTGACACAAGAAGGACCTTTCCAGTTGACAAGAAATGTCAACTGGCTTGGGCAAATTCAGGCATGTATTTTATGGCACAGAATTGAACACCAGGGCACAAGATTGAGGCATGTGACACACCAGAAGGACCTTTCCAGTTCCACTGCCATCATTTCAAAAGATAATATGGTGCACCTGGTCATATCTTGTGGATATGACCCTTACTGCTCAATATCACCAAGAACGAAAAGGAAAGTTGACAATTATTCATCCTTCCTCTGTACATATAGAAATAGTTAGAAACTCAACTTTTTTATTATTGGTAATTTACACATGCACCTAATGAGCCTTGAAACCACGACCTCTACATCCAACCTGTTCTTATAGGGGAAGGACGTATATTTTGAGCCAGATCTCATTGGTTCGCATGAATCAAAAACTTGATACAATAATGCAGAGGAAAAAGAGCAACTACTATCTGAATAAATCCTGAACCTTAGATAGTCTACAGTATGCTGCTACACCTTAGACTTAAATACTGAACCTAAGATAGTCTATGCTATGCTGTTATATTGGACCGTCAGGCTTATATGAACTTTTATTTAACAAAAATTTGTGTCCTGTAATATTAGATTGAATGTTAGTCAAAGGTCATATTATAAGATGTGTATTATGCAACTTAGGAAAAAGATGACCATAACATGGCTGTAAAATATAAATAGGATAAAGTCAACTTACTTTTCTAAAAGGAACATCACCACTCAATTTAATTCCTAGCATCACCATGCGAGCAACCCAGAAAAATAGAATATCATGGCCAGTTTCCAAAACTGAAGTTGGATAAAATGCCTTAAGATCATCTGTATCATCAGGCCAGCCCAAAACAGTTAAGGGAAAGAGACCAGCAGAAAACCATGTATCAAGCACGTCAGGATCTTGACTTAAATGAAACTTCTTCCCCTTATACATTCGCTCAGCCTCCTCTCGAGCCTCTTCCTCATTTCTTGCAACCACCCAGTGATCATTGTAAGCACCAATTTCCTTCAGCTCATCATCCTCCAGCATGACATACCATGCAGGAATTCGGTGACCCCACCAAAGTTGCCTTGAGACACACCAATCACGAATGTTTTCAAGCCATCTGTGATGTTTACGATCCAAGTAATATTCAAATTTAATCATATATAATAATATTGAAAATAAAAAGGCTAAAAATCAACATATATGGAGCATGCCTGGCAAATTAGAACTAAACATCAGAAAAACCCCACCAAGGATATGCCTAAAGAACTTCATCTTTTTGAATAAAATTCAGAGATTCTACTGACTGTTACAACAATTACATTCTCTGCATTGCTTTTCAGAGGAATGTTCTGGAAGATATAGCAAACCCTTTTTTATTTTTGGATAATATCTAGTCCTCATGATGCAAAATTCTGAAACTTAGAAAGCAAGGTAAGAAGACATATTTGACCACCTCCTCCAGTCAGCAGAATACTGTTTCGGAATGATCTCTATTTTCCTGTTTTCCTCATCGATGACAGCATCAAGAGCTTGCCTCGCCATATCATTGCAATTAACATACCACTGGGGCTTTACAAGCGGCTCCACAACATCATTGGTTCTTGAACAAAGGCCAAGACGCATCTCATTGTTTTTAGCACCTCTATAAAGGCCCTAAATACATGGAGGACGATATATTAATAAACAGGAATAAACAACATCAAGTAATACAAGTATCACACACAGAGCACATGAATAAAGACCAGATGTTATGAAATAAGGACCAATATATGAATACATTGAGAATTTATAGAATAGACAATTTAAATAGAAGTGAGAGTTCTCCAAAATTCATTGAAAGACGATCAAGCCAAAACAAACCTTAATTCTCAAATCCTGCATTTTGTAGATATTATAATGATTCCATTTTGTGAAAGCTTTCCTGTTTACTTTAAGCCTCAAACCCTTGGGAGGGATTTTGAGAAATGGAATTGTAGTAACATCTGCATTTTGCAGATTTTTTTATAACAATACCGTGTTGGGAGAAATTTTTCTGTTTACTTTTTGAGTCCTCAAAAACTATTGGAGTTATTTTGACTGTATATTATAGACAACTTTAAAATTTCTTATCCAAGAACGCCATTAACTTTAAGATTAAAATAATAATAACAATTGTTATCAAAACCAAAAGGGAAAACTATTTGTGCTTTTGGATTAAATTTGTTTTCCAACTGTGTATTTAGGCTAGGCAGACAATATTGTAATGAAAAGTACTTCCACAGTAATTCATGTAAAGCTTGTCCTGCAAAGCAAGAGCTTTTTTTCAATTCTCATTGGTATTACAACTCAGATAAATGCTCCAGATATTCATAACCATTTCTAACTCAGACATTCATCAATAAAAATAAAAATAAATCATTTTGGGTTGTGGATTCATCAACAAAATTTTGTCTAAAATATAACTTTTTTATAGCCTCAGTTATGTGAGGACTATCTGAGTACCATAGTACCAATACCTTCTTTTGTAATGCTTCAGTAACTGCCTCACGGGCTTTAAAACGTGGCATCTCTGCAAACTCTGAGCCACCATTGCTGTTTATTTTCCCGTCATCGGTAAAAATGTTGATGAACTCAAGATTATGACGCTTTCCAACCTCAAAATCATTCGGGTCATGAGCTGGGGTGATCTGCAGGATCAACAATGGATCATGAGTTTTTTCATCCTCGAAACAGAAAAGTCAAAAGAGAACTCTCATTGTAAGCTTCCTTAGCCTTGAAAATAACTTTTACCTTAACAGCACCAGTCCCAAACTTCGGATCAACAAGGATTGCATCACAAACTATAGGAAGCTTTCTTCCATTAAATGGATGAATGGCAAATTTTCCATGAAGATGACTGTACCTAGAGTCATCTGGATGTATAGCAATAGCAGTATCCCCAAGCATAGTTTCCACTCTAGTAGTAGCCACAACAATCTCACCCAGATCTCCTTCCAAAGGGTAAGCAAATGAAGTTAATACACCGAACTCAACAGGTTTCTCATATCCTGGAACCTTAAGTGGAGTCCTTTCTTTGATTTCAATATAGTCCACCTAAAAGACCAAGCAACTTCAATAATTCAGAATCCATTGAACATACTTTTTTTAAAAATAAATATGAAACAATTCATTATAAAGACTGCCTCTTCGAGGACATGACTTACCTCGATATCAGATATTGCAGTCCGCAACACACAATCCCAATTCACTAGACGAAGATCTCTGCAAAACGAGGATCTGATATGAAAACTCCAAAAAGCAAACAAATAGAAGTAAAAATAAAAAGAAAGTAGACTAATCAAACTAAAAGAAAGTACATATATTGTGGGACAAAGTCCAAATTATTTAAAGAAAACAACGTACTTGAGTAGACAAAATTGAACATAATTCAGAGGCAGAACATGGTTCAAAAATTATGGATAAATCCATTTCTAAAAATACATGCATGACCACCATGATAAAGAATACGCCGATTTCCTCTGAGATTAAACATACCTATAGATAAGGTCTTCCTTGTAAAGCCTAACAAAAGCCTCTGTCACAGCCTTTGATCTTTTCTCATCCATTGTGAAGCACTGAAAAGAAGAAAAAGTAGCAAATCACATATATAAGGGGAGGAAGAGAAAAACAATAAGGGCACGTTTGGCATGTGAAATGACTATTTTATTGGGAAAAAGTACAGCTATTATAGGGAAAGGAATAAGCTTGAATGAAATAGTTATTTCTATTCTTTAGTTTGGTTATAACACTGGAATAGAACACTAAAGATGTACCATTATTTGGCACAACTCAATACGCTTGTGAATGAAATTAATTTTTTTTTTTTATATATATAATAAATTTTTTTTGATAAGTAAATTTAGTCTTATTGAAAGCATAAAGCGCCCCTTAGTACACTGAAAGTATACAAAAGGAAACACCTAACTAGGAATAGAAAAACGAACAAAAAAATCAGCAAAGCTAATCGATAATGGAGACAAAAAAGCCACTGTCCAAAAATACAGCGTATGAAAAAACGAAGTTAAAATATCCTCCATGGAACTCTCCAAATTTATTTCCTTCCAAACACCCCACAAAATGCAAATTGGCACCATCTTCCAAATCGGAACACTCATCAGCCTTCCAGACTTCCACCAACAAGCAAACAAGTTGGTAACTCTTCTAGATATAACCCAAGACATACCAAAACGAATAAAAATGTTATTCCACAGAATGGAAGCCACATCACAGGGAAGAAGAAGGTGGTCCACAGATTTCTCATCTCTCTTACACAAGCAACATCTATCACAATGATGATAAGCCTCTTCCTGAGATTGTCCACAATAAGGATCTTGCCTATGGCTGCCGACCAAGCAAAAGAAGCCGCCCTCGAAGGAGTCTAAGTCTGCCACACACTCTTCCAAGGGAAGCGCCTACCTTCAGAGCAAACCAATGAGCTGAAGAATGACTTGACCTTGAACAATCCATTCTTGGAAGACCTACCAAAGCCTATCTGCACGATCTCTACTCACCATGGCTGAGTGCAACACTTGGAAGACAGAAGCAAAGACACCCACTTCCCAATCATACGCCTCTCTAACAAAGCTCATGTTCCACTAAGTAGAACTGCCCAAAACCTCCTTGTTATCTGCAACTGATGCATCCTTCACCCGAGCAATACCAAAGAAATCGGGGAAAACTTCCTTTAGAACCGTATCCCCTCACCACAGATCGTGCCAAAATTTTGTCCTAACCCCATCCCCCACCTCAAATCTAGCAAAACCAAAGAAAGTCTCACACCCTTTCCTGATGTTCTTCCATAACCCCACTCCAAAGGCACCTACAGGCTCAAGGGAGCACCACCCGCCCCACAAGCTGCTAAACTTGAAGTCCACCGCAACTCTCCGCCAAGCATCTCTCTCAATTACAAACCGCCATAACCATTTACCTAACAAAGCGCGGTTGAACATCAACAACTTCCTAAAACCCAACCCCCCTTCTGAAATTGGGGTACAAACCTTCAACCAATTCACCAAGTGATATTTGAACTCTTCACCAATCCCACCCCATAGAAAATCCCGTTGTAAAATCCCTAGAATACCGGCTAACCTTCCCACTTGATCTACATTACCCACTGGAATTAAATTTGACTTTGCCAAATTAGCCTTCAAGCCCGAAGCAGCTTCAAACAGAAGGAAGAGACTCCGCAAATAACGCAATTGAGAAGAATGAGCACTACATAAATCAAAGTATCATCAGCAAACAAAAGATGCGAAAAAGTAGCATTACCAACTTTGAAACCTTCCAGCAAACCCCTACTGACTGTAGCAGAAATCATACGGCTTAAAGTCTCCATCACAAACACAAACAAAAGGGGTGACAGAGGATCCCTTTGTCTCAATCCTCAGGAACTACTGAAAAAACCATTAGGAGAGCCATTGACTAACACCGAAAACCGCACAGAAGAAATACAATGAGCTATCCACGAACACCATTTTGCACAAAAGCCACACCTCCTCAGCATATGCAAAAGAAAATCACAATTTACATGATCATATGCTTTTTCCAAATCCATTTTACATATGACGCACGGCACCCCCGATCTTAATCTACTATCAAGGCATTCATTTGCAATAAAGATCGGATCGAGGATCTACCTCCCTTCGATGAAAGCACTCTAAGATTTGGATATGACCTTCTCCAAAACCGACTTCAATATGTTTGCTAGAACTTTAGCAATAATCTTGTAAACTCCTCCCACAAGACTAATAGGCCAAAAGTCTTTGAGGGAAATAGCACCAGGAATCTTTGGAACAAGCGAAATGAACGAAACATTCAGGCTCTTCTCAAACAAACCTCTAGCATGAAAGTCCTCAAATACCTTCATAATGTCCAAACTCAAGACATCCCAGCACGCTTGAAAGAAAGCCATAGATAAACCATCAAGACCCAACGCCTTATCACCATTCATAGCTAACACTACTTTCCTAACCTCATCCTCCTCAAAAGCTCTCTCCAACCAACTGGCTTCAGACTCCAAAAAAGAATCAAAGGAAATACCATCCACCATAGGCCTCCGCCTACACGACTCAGTAAAGAGCTTTTGATAGAACTTCCACATGCTCGCCTATTTCTGTCTCCTTGTACCTCCAATCAATAAGGAGTCTATTGAGTCTATGGAATGAAAGAATTTATTACACTTATCCCCTTCCTTTAACCACATCACCCTCGATTTCTGCCTCCAACTCACCTCCTCCAAAAGAGAACACCTCTCTATCTCGCTGACAATCTCTGTCTTCTTTAGTAGCTCCTCCTCAACTAAAGCCCTACTACCTTCAATAGCATCAAAGGCCTAAAGTTCTTCAAAATGCTTCCTTTTGTTCCTCTCTACATTACCAAAAACCTCTTCATTCCCTTTCTTCAAATCCTGTTTTAGGGCCTTGAGTTTGCAAGCTAAGACATAACTAGGAGACCTTGAAACGAATAAGAATCCCACCAATGTTTCACCAACCCTACAAAACCATCCACCTTAAGCCACATATTCTTAAATTTGAAGGGCCTGCTCCCGCTAGAAATGTCACCACAATCAAGAAGAATCGGAAAGTGATCTGAATAGAGGCGGGGAAGCCTCTTCTGAGAAACCACAGGAAACCGAGCTTCCCAATCTGGGGAGACTAGAAATGATCAATCCTAGACCAAACGAGAGGATCAAGAGTGAGCGACCAAGTAAAAGAGCCCCCAGATACTAATCAAAGATAAAATCAGAGAAGTCTCTCATAGCAGACATACTACCCTCTCCAAATCTTTCACTAGGGAACCAAGTTACATTGAAATCGGCCCCCTATACACCACAGCATGTTCCACCAACTTAGAATCCCCGCCAGCTCATCCCAAAGCAAACTCCTATCGATATCAGAATTCGGACCGTAAACACCTACAAAGGCCCAGACGAATCAAACCACTACATTCCTGAAGGAGACTGCGAGAGTGAACTCCCCCAAACACACATCTACCTTCTCCACCACCCTTTTATCCCACATATCAAGATGCCCCCTAGGCTCCATTGGAGTCTAAACAGCACCAATCCACATGATTCCACCTCCATAAGATGTGCACAAAACTACTCGACATACCATGAACCTTTGGTTTCTTGGAAGCAAATAATATCCACCTTCCAATCTCTGAGCAAGTTACTAATCTTTATGCATTTGCTCCTCTTGTTCAGCCCCCTCACATTCCAGGATAGAATCCTAGGCTTCATGACACAACTGGATGACCCCTCACCTTTTACCACGACTTGAGCAAAAACCTCTAGCATCGTAGTTAACAGAACTCTCCAAATTCTTGACCTCCCTTTTGCCCTTCGCGCCACCACTCGATAGGGCTCCCACCTCTTCATTACGACGTTCCTCTTCAAGAAAAGTCAAGAGGGCCAACAATTGTTGCTTATGACCCACATACGAGATCCCTACAATGGGATAAATCTCATTTGCACACTGAATGACCCAGTCAAAGTACCCCGAAAGACCCCCCGAGATTGGAGAATAGGTATTGAGAGGAGGCACCCTACCCATACTAGCTTCTCCTTCCATCTTAGCCATGTCACATAAATCCTCCCCACTTTCTGCCACTTCAATAGGCTGATCACCGTCATCCTGAAACACAACCAAATATCAACACCCGAAAGGCTGGCTGTTGAAATTCCCAGCTTCAACCCTAGATTGCAAAGATTGAGAATGCTGAAAGTGATTCAACGGCAACCCCAACCCAATCAACCCAGAGACAGCCAAATCCACTGCATAATTCCCCCACCAAACATAAGACCCACCACTGGCACTTTCTGAGCATGAACCAAGAGGCCATGACACCCGATCCCTCACATCAACCACCGCATGAAGCAGATCCTCATCCACTGTCGACACCTGAGGTAAGACTGCAGGATCGTCGACCATAATCTTACCCACCGACTGGTTCTGCTCCAAATGGACCCTCGCCAGTGACATGATGGCCCTCGACTCACCTGAAACCTCACCAGACGCCACACCCACCGGAAACAGACAAGCCGAAGGACCCACCATGAGAGGACCTCCCGAGAACACCGGCATACGCAGTGCGGCATGAGGACCACCAGAGGACGGCGACGCACCTGGGTCTCCGAACTGGCCCACATCCATCCTCACCCACGAACAGGTTGAGCTTGAAGAGGCTTGAGAAGTAAACTGGGCTGGTGATTTACCCTTTGGATCGGGCTTAAGAATAGCCTGACCCGCACCCAAGCCCAAAGTAGATTTTTGTCTATAAACAACCTTGGCTTTGGGCTTGGACCACCCATTGGGTCTTGAAGGCTCACCAAACCCTTTACCAATCCAAACTATGGATTCTCCACTTGTGAGCTGTGAGCCCAAAGCACTCTTCAGCAGGCACATAGGATTCAGACTTAACAACAGGGCTTGATTAGACACACTGCCCAATAACCCATCTACCCTCTCTATACAGGCGCCAACTTTTTCTTTTTTTGATGACGATGAACCCCTTCAAGGTAGAGTCACTTCATGTACCCAACCCTGTCAGGTAAACCTCGAGCCCATGTAAAGTGCCCCCTCCACACGAATCGGGTAATACTCCAGCTTCGCCGACAGGCTAGCCCCAAAGAATTGCTTGCACCCAAGGGGATTCAAACCTTAGACCTCATGAAACTACCACAAAAACCAATGGCCTTACCACTTGAGCCAATTTCTTCTTTTAGCTTCAGTAACATCTCTCTAAGACTTAGAAAACCAAAACTATCACCAAAATGGTTGCTCATGTCGGGGATTCGAACCTTAGACCTCATGGAATTACCACAAAAATCAAGGCCCTTACCACTTGAGCCAATTTCTTCTTTTAGCTTCAGTAACGTCTCTCTGAGACTTAGAAAACCAAAACTATCACCAAAATGGTTGCTCATGTCAGGCGCCCCAAAGGTTGGGTAGTCTTCGCCAAAGCCTTATCTATGAATCGGAGCGTGGGCATTCTTTGCCGGATCTATGAATATGCATTTGCTCAACACCAAAATTTGGCCAGATTTGTCCGCCTGACCAGCGCCCTCCGAGCGTTCACTGACCCACTTAGGCAACCTAGCCATCGGCCCTAAAAAAGCACCAAAAGGCTCATCCAGCAGTGGTGACATCTTTGCCAGCACCTCTGCATAGCTTCTCCTTTCCCTCCACACCTAGACCTCTGTTTCTACCACCATGGGTTTGAACCCAGATCAGAAGTGCTAAAAAACCATACGTAATTCCAAGCCAAAAAGCTCCTAGCCTTTACTGGCTCTACCTTCCAGAATAAGAATCGAGTCACTCCTTCTATCACCGTTAAATTCCTCTACCTCCAAATAACCACCATGTCTGTTAAAGCATCATTCGCAAGTACCTGAGGGAACCCATGTTGAGATTGGTTCCAAAAGACCCAAAAATCTTCCACTCTTGCCAAATCCTCAAAGATGCGCACCAACCAGGCTAACTCATCCCTATCTAATAGAATAGACCTCTTCTTCCCTCTACAACACTCACGAATACGAACTCCTATTTCGCCTCCCACCAACAACAATTCAAAGTCCTTGGATTCCACTGACCAACTTCTCGAGAACCCCATGAAGACAATGATCAGATGCAACCTAACCCCCCTCCTAAAAAGGCTTCTCCACAAGATCTTGCCCAACAAGGAAGGAGTCTTCAACAATATCTCTATAAAATTTGACTAAATATTTGTTTCAAGCTCTGATCAAAGATCTTGAGTTTCTTTGTTCTTGATTGGTCCAATTGGGTGGCAACAAGAGACAATATTAAAGGCGCAGTGATCACTATTTTCAAGAAAATATGAAATCAATCTTATTAAAAAGTGTAAGGCGCCCCTAAGTACAACGGAAGTATACAAGAGGAAACACCTAATTAGAAAGAGAAAAACGAACAAGAAAATCATCATAACAAATCGACAGAGGGCACACAAAGGCCGCAGTCCAAATATACAAAGTATGGAAGAAAGAGGCTAGAATATCCTCGAAGGAGCTTGGGTCCGCCACACGCTCTTCTAAGGAAAGCGACTCCCTTCAGAACAAGCCAAAGACCAGTAGAACAACTTAACCTTGAACAGACCTCTTTTAGAGGAAACCCACCAAAGCTTATCTTCACCACCTTTTCTCATTGTAACTGAATGCAAGACCTGTAGAAAAGAAGCAAAGAGCCCCACCTCCCAATCATGTGTCTCACTAGTAAAGCTCACGTTCCACTGAGTAGAACCACCTAAGAGCTCCACATTGGCTGCAACAGAGGCATCCTTCGTCCGAGCAATACCAAATAGAACTGGAAAAGCAATCTTCAGACCCATATCCCCACACCATAGATCATGCCAAAATCTAATCCTACTTCTATCTTTTCAATAAAACCATCTTAAAATATGTTTCACCTTATAGGAAGCCCCCAACAGAGGACCAAGATACTTCACCCGCAAAGTAGACACCACACACTCTAGACAATCTTCCCACTATGTCAATGTTCCCAACAAGAATTAATTCAGACTTAACCAAGTTAACCTTCAATCCCGAGGCAGCTTCAAACAACAGGAAAAGACTTCGCAAATAACTCAACTAAGCAGGACAAGCACTACAAAAGATCAAAGTGTTGTCAGCAAACAAAAGATGAGAGACTGTAGCGTTGCTAACTGTGAAACCTTCTAACAGTCCCCTATTAACCTCAGCAGAAATCATTTGACTCAAAGCCTCCATTAGAAAAACAAACAACAATGGAGAGAGTGGATCCCATTATCTCAAACCACGGGAGCTACTAAAAAAATCATTACGAAATCCATTAACCAAGATCGAAAACCACATAGAGGGGATACAATGAGCTATACAAGAGCACAATTTCCACCCAAAAAACCGCACCTCGTCAGCATATATAACAAAAAATCCCAACTGACATGATCATAAGCTTTTTCCAAATACATTTTACAAATGACACCTGGCTCTCCCAATCTTAGGCTACTATCAAGGCATTCATTGGCAATAAGAATCGGACGTAGAATTTGTCTCCCCTTGATGAAGGCACTTTGTGACTTGGAGATGACCTTTGCCATAACCGTCTTTAATTTGTTTGCTAAAACCTTAGCAATAATTTTGTAGATACCTCCCACAAGACTAATTGAACCGAAATCTTTAAGATCTACAGCACCTGGAATCTTCGGAATAAGAGCAATAAACGATGCATTGAGACTATCCTCAAACAAACCTCCAGCATGAAATTCACTAAAGACCTTCATGATGTCCACCCTTAACACATCCCACCACGCTTGGAAAAAGGCCATAGAGTACCTTCTGTTTGCCTAGAGAGTGAAAGAAGTTTGTCATTTATTGCCTTCCATTGACCTCAAAACCCTAGATTTTTGCCTCCAGTTCACCTCCTCCATAAGAGCACATCTCTCTAACTCTCTGATAACCTCTGCCTTCTTCAATAGCTCTTCCCCACCCAAGGCCCTTCCTTCTTCTTTTTGATGAATAATAATAATTTTATTGAAGAATAAGAAAATTCATCGTACACGAAGAGTATAAGAAAAACAAGAACACCAAAGAACTAGCTGCTATACAAGAACAAGAGCACAAAAAACTAGTTGCTCTTACAATCTAGAAAACAAATCAGATCTACCAAATTCCTTGAAGAGAAGTTAGGAACATGAGCAAGGGCCTAATCCAGAAGAGATCTCATGATGGAGAATTTAATAAGTAGCACATTGGACTCACTATCCTCAAAGAGCCAACGGTTCCTTTCTCTCCAAATGCTCCACATTAAGAGGGTGGGAATAACTTTCCAAATAGCTTATCTAGGATGTCCATGCCCAAGGAGTTTCCAACAATGGAGAAGCTGAGGCACATTACCAGGTGTAACCCAAGAGACCCCAAAGCTGTTAAGCACTAAGTGCCAGATATCAATAGAAAACTCACAATGTAGGAGAAGATGATTAATAGTTTCATCTTTCTTACAAAGGCAACATTGATTAATCAGCCGAAACCTCCACCTTTCATTGTCCACCATGAGGATTCTACCCAAAGTGGTGGCCCATAAGAAGAAAGCAACGCGTGGAGGGACCTTCACCTTCCAAATGCTTTTCCAGGGGAATGAACTAGGCCCTTCACTGCTAGGAGAAGTTAACATAGTGTAGTAGCTTTTTATTGCAAAAACATGTTGGCTTGAAGGAGTCCACACCATGCTATCCATAGCTCCCGGAAATAGGTTCATAGAGTATAAAAGAGTGAAAAGAATCTAGAGATTCAATTTCCCAAGGCCCTTCCTCCAAAGCATCAAAAGCCTGAAGATCTTCCACAAGAATCCTCTTGTTCCTTTCAACATTGCCAAACACCTCCTCATCCATTTATTTTTAAAATCCAATTTCAAAGCTTTGAGCTTGTGAGCAAAGAAAAAACTTGGCAAACCTTGGAACAAATAGGAATCCCACCACTGCTTCATCAAATATGGTAACAGAGTCCACATATTGCCTCTTGACGACACAATTGAAGGCATTACTAGAAACGTATTTGATGTATACTTGTAACGTGAGTTTAGCTGAATTTTAGTTTGTTTGTCTACTTAAATTTATAGGAGACTATTTTGGAAGCATATCCATGAAACAGACAATATTATTTTGAAGAAATCTCTTGCAAACCAATAATTCGATACTTTTTTTCTTTGTGTATATTCATATGCGGTGCCACTTCAGAGTGAGAATTACCATGAGGCTGCCATTTTTACACACAGAGGGTGTCACTTCAAAGTGAGAATAACCGTGAGAGAGTGCCATTTTTACACACACACAAGAAGAGAGAGGGACTGGTTTTCTCTGTAGTGGTTTTCTCTCATTCTCTGTTGAGGGTTTTTGAGGGAAAATTAATCGATGTGCTATATTCCTACGTGAAAGGAGTAGTTATTCCTCTCCTTTTGGGAGGAATAACTATTCCATTGGAAAAAAAACTTACCAAACAACGGAATAGCTATTCCATTCGAGGGGTCCCCCAAATATCATTTGATTCGTTGATCCCCCAAAAAAGAAATAAGTAAAGTTCCATTATTGAGTGAGAAATGAGAAATTCATGGAAAGTTACACTCCCCACCGCGTAATAGTGCACCTACACGTCTTCATCAACGTTGCTTTTCAACCGGAAGGCCGAGATCTTACTATCGAGACTTTGGGCTATCCGAACACATACTTCGTGAAATGGTTCATGCACGTTTGTTGCCCCTCCACATACGAAACATGCCCCAATAGATTCATGATTGAATTAAAAATAAGTAAATAAATAACTGAAGCAATTCATCAAGAATGCAATGCTAAACCTAGGCCGAGTAAAATGAGTTACATCAAACTAAACACTAACCTCACGAGACCAGTCTAAAGAGGTACCCAAACGGCGTAACTGTTGTAAAATGGTGCCGCCATACTTGTCTTTCCATTTCCAGACCTTTCATCACAACATCATTCAACCAACAAATAAATATAGGTGAATGGACTGACCAACAAAAGAACATGAAAATCATAAAGGGAACTATTTTTTTCTGCTGGGAAGGGAGCTGATAGTAGTCGTTGGTAGTTTTTTTTTATAAGTAGTAGTCAGTGGTAGTTTGTACTCACTTCAGATACAAATCGCTCACGACCAATATCATGCCTGGTTAAATGGCTTTCACGCATTATTTTCTTTTCCACAACAACCTGAAGGAAGAAAAATAAAATTGCCTCATGTAGTACAATCGACTAACAAATATTCTATACTGTAACAAATATTCAAATACATCGACAAAGAGAGTACAAATATAGATTTGTGGCAAGGTTAACAGAAACATGAAACATGGACTATTGCCCACAGCTGCTTATTGGTAAAGGCATGTGACATAGAAAGAATTAAAGCCTGACAGTGCTATACAGGCATACAGTCCGACCTACTAACGGGTCCTCCCTAGACCCAAATTAAGTCCAAAGCCACATCAGAATGACCTGTGCAAGATATAAGGTACAGACTGCAGAGGCCCTGGATCATTTTTAGTGAACTATTGTTCAGGGAAAAAAAATAAGAAAATCAGCAACTCTGATGTGTCTTTGGGCTGAATGCTGAAGTGAAACAAAACAATGAAAAGATGAACAGGTGTATGAAGATCGTGGCCGAAAGAACATCTCATATAAAATTTGGATGCACAAAGGGCATTCCCAGTGCAAGCTTGCCACTGAGTAACATGTGGCACCAGGCCGAACACCAAAATGTCTTACAGGAGGTTGGATGAACAGAACCATTCCCAGGCCATGATGCCACTGAGTAATATGTGGCAACACTCCCCTTCTCCCCAACCCAAAAAAAAAAATGCAACTGTTTAATCTCAAAGCTACTCGTCACTGAGTAATACAGGGATGCACAAAGCTAATTGCTCACAGTTGAACGTAATACAGAAAGTCTAAAAAAACATGTAAAAGGTTAACTAACAACTTGGTCAAGGGGAAAAAGGAAGAACCTGTGTCGCAATCCCAGCATGGTCCACCCCAGGAACCCACAAGGTATTGTATCCAGACATTCTCCGCCAGCGAATAATTGTATCCTGTGTGCAGTATATACCAGTTGATACACAAAAAAAAAATAAAAAATACACCCTCAAGCAAGACAGAATGTGTAACGCATAAACATAAAATTTTGGCAACAACAGGACCTCCACAGCAGCAGTAAGTGCGTGGCCTATATGGAGGGCACCAGTCACATTTGGAGGTGGCAAGACCTGCAAAACAAAAAGAATCAATTTTTTTTAACTATTTCAAATACACCTGATAATCGGTCAAAGAAAAAAAAAAGGTACACCTGGTAATGTAATTAAAACACATTCCTCATATTATGCTATTTCTTTCAGTTAAAGACAGTTCTACTTAAGCTCAACTTGCATTCAATTTAATCAATTGGCCTCTGAATATTTCTTGGCATATTTCAAATATCTCTTCCACTCCTTTTACATAGCAAACCTCACAAGTTTAGAGTGCAATCATCAATCACTTAAAATTTTCTTCTCAGAAAGAGATCAAACCTTTTACCTTGAAAAGTGAATAAAAGAAATGCAAACCATCATCCACCATTTATTGTTCATCTATTAATCTAGGTGATGATGAATTGAGTAAAATAATACAAAGAGATGATTGTTTACCAACTAAAATTGACAAGCTCAACCCAAATCACAAGCAAACCCATTATGACCAAAACCCAATGCCACCACCATCAAAATCCTAGGAACTCTGCTATTCTATGTTGGTATGGTTGCCACCGCTACTTGAGGTTTTCTCTGCATATTCCAGTGAGGAGTTCAGCTTAATGGTCTCAGTTGTGACTTCACAGATTGAAATAAAAATGTAGCTTTAATAGTGGAATTTCCAAACTGGCCAGGAAGATTAACTGGACTGCGTACAGAAGTACATGCATTGGCAATATCTAAACAAGTTAACTGAGTTGATTCTCTATTTTATATACAAGTTTTGGCTTGATTCCAGAGAGTTGGAAACATTGTAGTCTTTTAATTGAATACTCTACAAGCAACTCAATAAACCCCTAAATCTTCAAAATTGACAAAAAAAAAAAGTTGTTTTTATTTCATAACATTGACAAACAGTAAAAGAAAAATCACATAGTAAACACATCCTCACCACAGACCCTGTGCAAAATGTAAATTTAATCAAACCACATAATCGAAGAGACACTACTTTAATTTCACCAACCACTACTAGAGGATTACCCCTTCGATTGAGGAAGTGTATTGCTATTGAAGTTATACTTTAGAGTGAACAACATAGTTCGATCCAACAAGAATTGAAGTTTCACTTTAGAGTGAAAAGTATAATCCTATCCAACAAGCCAGTTGCTAAAGATGTAAAAGCAATGATCATTAGTTCGGCTGTCACTTCTCAGCAAAGTTTAGTCATACTCTTCAAGCCCAAAGGTTCAATTGATCTAGTGAATGTTAAAACAACCCAGGATGTAGATGAAAGTTGTCCTTAATCTAATTCCACCACATAATTACTTGTTTTAATTCAGAATGTCCTTTATGATAGGGAAACGGAAAACAGATTAGAAAAAGGTCTCCTGATTACAAACTTAAATACATCCAGCAAGAAACTCACAATAACAAAAGAGGCTTTGGAGCTCTTCGCATCTGCAACAAAAAGCCCTGATTTCTCCCACCACGCATACCACCTAGATCAGCAATAAAGATTGTAAATGCTTCAATTATGATCAATTTGATACAGGAAAAGCCAAAAAGAAAAACATCATACTCACGATTTCTCTACTACACTAGGATTGTACTGCTTTGCCATTTGATGAGACATTCTTTTCTTCTCGCCAAAAGGCGTTTCAGGGTCAACAAACTCTTCAGGGTTCTCTTCCTCCCCACCACGCTTTACCATTTTCTTTTCACTCCTTTTTAGAGTATTTGGTGCTTGTTGTGCCTAAAACAAGATGGAACATAATAAACATTTTATACATTCTACAAATACATAAATACTTCATGCATTATATTATCCACACTACACAAAATAATTCTTGTTTTTACCTGCAGTTTAGCAGCTTTCTCTAAAGCCTTTTGCTTTTTCAATTCTTTCTCCCTCGCCTGGCAAAAAGGATATATTCAATTCGACCAATGATTATTTTCAAAAAAAAGCAGGTTATGACCACAAAGAAAATAATTTTCAGGAAAAAAAATGAAATCGTTTCCGGAAAAATTATTGTCCCCTCTGTTCACATTCTTCAAGAGAAGTAAGGGAGTTGTTGATGAGTTGGGGAAGTTAGAAGGGGTGTCATAACATTTTGGAAGCTTGGAGGTTAACTCCTTATGTTTAATGTGATGTATTTGGAGAGAGCAAAATGCATGGAACTTTGAAGATAGAGAGACTTCGGTGGTAGAGCTTAAAAAAGATTATATTCAACTCCTTTTACACATGAATAGCAGCAAATTTACTTTTTTTGACAAGTAATCGAAATATCATTAAAAGTGAAAGGTGCAACCCGGATATACAGAAAGTATATAAGAGAAACACCTAACTAGAATGAGAATAAAAAGAAAAAGAAACCGTGAAAATCTAAGATTTGATGATATTCTAAGCACCAAGATGTGCTGATATTCTTCCATAACCCCACCCCATACGTGCCAAGAAGCTCATTAGAACATCAGTCGCCCCACAAACTGCCAAATTTGGAGTCTACCACAACTCTCCACCACGCCTCTCTCTCATTCACATAGCAACATAGCCATTTCCCTAAGAGAGCACAAGTAAACAACAAGAAGTTTCAAACCATCAACCCTCCTTAGAAATCGAAAAACAAATGACCAGTTTAACAAGTGAAATTTGAACTCCTCACCTATCCCGCCCCATAAGAAATCTCGATGAAACTTTTTTATGCGGTTTGCAACACCCGTAAGGGAGAGGAAATAAGAACAAGAAATAACACCCTTAGACAAGTACATCATTTTCCAACCAGCCAACCGAAGCTCTATCTTCTCAATAACACCGTCCCAAATATAATTTGCTTCATGGAAGGCCCTAATGGAAGACCAAAATACTTCAAAGGCAGAGAAGAAACCAGGCAGCCCAGAATGCCTGCCAACCCATCCACATTATCCAATTACTCACAGGAACCAATTATAACTTAGCCAAATTAATCTTCAAACCGAAGATAGCTTCAAAGCATAAAAATAAAGCACACGGAAGGCGAAGAGCCAGGCTTAGCCCCACAAAAAAAAAGTGTTATCCACAAAAAACAAATGTGTTATGTCAACCACACCAGTGTGCCTAGACCCCATAGAAAAGCTTGAGAGAAATCCCCATTCACAGTAGCAGAAAGCATTCTACTCAATGCCTCCATTACAATAACAAAGAGAAAAGGCGACAAAGGATCACCCTATCTCAACCCACAGGAGCTACTAAAGATACTAGACGAACTGTCATTCACCAAGACGGAAAAACGCATTGAAGAGATACAATGTGCTATCCAAGAGCATCATTTCTCCCAATTGACATGATTATATGCCTTCTCAATATCCACTTTGCAGAGCACCCCCTGGCTTACCAGATCTGATTCTACTATCCAGACATTCATTTGCAATGAAACGGAATCAAGGATTTGCCTACCTTTAACAAATGCATTCTGGGACTTCAAAATAATCTCAACCATATTGGCAATAAGCTTGTAAACACCACTCACAAGACTAATAGGCCAAAATCCTTAAGATCAATAGCCTCGGATTTCTTCCGAATAAGTTCAATAAAGGTGGCATTAAGATTATTTTCAAACTTACTACTAGCATAAAAATCATGGAACACCCCCATAATATATGCCTTGATCACATCCCAACAAGCTTGGAAAAAAGCCATTGAAAAACCATGAGGCCTTGGCTCCTCACTATTCATGCCTCTCCTCACATAATTGTTTGCTTTTCTTCTAGTTTTGCTGATTTTTTGAACTATCGTTCTTATTTTACTCTTCAATAGGAGGTTTTCTTGTATACTTCTTATGTAAGAGGATTGCACTCTCGTCGCTTTTCTAATGAGATTAAATTACTTATCAAACAAATTCTTCAAGAGAAAATAAGTGAATAAAAGAAGAGAAAGGGGTGGGATAATGTTGCCAAGTTTTTGCGTTTTGAGGTGGGTGATGGGTCCCATATTCGCTTCTGACATGATTTATGGTGTGGAGATAGGCCTCTCAAGCTCGGTTATCCAGCTTTATTTTCTATTGCGCGTTCTCCTGATGCTTGGGTGGTGGATAATTTGTAAGTGGTAGGAGGCGTGGCTCATTGGAATGTTCTCTTTACACGCAATGTTCAAGATTGGGAGGTGAAAATGGTGATGTCCTTCTTCGAACAGTTATACTCTACTAAGGTTCGGCATGGGGAGGTTGATAGGGCGGTGTGGACTCTTTCCAAGAGGAGGAATTTTGAAGTGAAGTCTTTTTATAAAGCTTTAGTTTGTCACGAGACGACTTCCTTTCCTTGGAAGGGTATATGGCGTGTTAAAGCTCCAAAGCGGGTTGCGTTCTTGTCTGAACAGCGGCTTTAGGGAAGATTTTAACTAATGACAATTGACGTAGGCGTGGTATTGTGGTGGTAAAGTGGTGTGTTATGTGTAAAAAGCATGGGGAATCCGTTGATCATCTTCTTCTTCATTGTGACGTGGCTCGGATTGTTTGGAGTTCTTTTTATAGATTGTTTGGGGTGGAGTGGGTTATGCCTAGTAGTGTTGTGGATTTATTGAATGCTTGGGGCACTTTGCTGGGTCATGGACCTGTTCACCGTATGTGGAAGCAGAGGTTCCTCTATGTGTCTTGTGGGGCTTGTGGCGTGAGAAATTTTAGGCTTTTTGAGGATGTGGAGGTACAGGTTGGGGCTCTTTGTAGAAAGGTGCTTAATATGTTATATCTTTGGGTGTCGGCGCATAGCTTGGGTAGTATGCCGTACGCTGATTTTTTTACTTTCTTGTTCGTTTCAGTCCTCTTTTTAGGGGCTCCTTTGTATACTTCATGTGTACTAGGGTTGCGCCCCTCTGCGCTTTTTAATGAATTCTTACTTATCAAAAAAAAAAAAAGATAAAGGCAATACTTACAAAAGTAAAAAATAAATAAATAAATAAAAATTAATGAAATGAAAGTAAGTAACATTTTTTTTTTTTATAGGTAAGAGATCAAATTTATTAGAAAAGCGTAAGGCGCCCCTTAGTAAACTGAAAATATACAAGGAAAACACATAACTAGAAATAGAAAAGCGAGAGAGAAAGTCAAAAAAGGAAATAAACAAAGGATAAACATAAGCCGAAGTCCAACAATACAAAGAATGATAGAACAAAAAAATATATATATAAATAAATAACATATAAAGAAACAATCCATAAAATCATTAACAACACAGAATAAAATTAAACTTCCCAAATATAATGATTTTGCTACTCACAAATATCAGACTACCAAAAGAAGCCCCCATCTACATCCATGTCATACACAATAACCTAATCAATTTTAAAATATTTTAAAAAAACTAAAAGATATTACCAAAGTACCATTTGCTTTTTGTTCGGCAATCAGATCAAAAGCCACTTCCAAAAGGCCTAAACCACTGGCCAACAATACCAATACAAGAGGTTCTTCTTTTCGAATCCAACATATAAGGGTGTCTTTCTCACCACTCAATTTAATAGGCCTACAATCCACTTCCTTATCAAAAATTTAAATACATTGTCATTTGGTTACAGCCAATAATTTTTTTTTCCTTCCGGCCAGTGGCACAAAATTTACAAGAGCAAATCATCTAATACATCACAATCAACAACTCAAACTGAGAGAAAACAAACCAAATATACACAGACATACATACATGCATACTTATGGTAATTTGAGAGCAGAACCACAACTATATACAAATTAAAAAGGAAAAACCTTCTCTTCTTTTTTCTTCTTCTTCTCGAGGTCTTCTACATCGAGCTTTTTCTCCAAATCCGCCTGAGAAATTCAGGAGTTTCCCAGAAGAAATCAAAAGTTGTTCAGAACAGTAAAAGAGCCAAAACAAATTCAAAAACGAAAAAAGAAAAAAGACCATATGATCGTTACCATTTTGTTTGTTGTTGAGAAAGATCGGAGAGGAGCTGAAAATGGTGGTGTACGAACGCTGCAGATTTGGGTTGCAAGGTTCAAGAACAGTTGCGTCTTATGAAAAAACCTCAATTGGAAACCTGAAAAACGGTAGCATACGCTTCAGTCGATACTTTTCTATTTGTGGTGGGCATGGATTGGGTTTAGGGCAAGCAAAACAGGATGGCATGTCGGGTTTGGGTTGACCCGCCAACTCGTTAAACTCAATCCAAACCCGACACAATTAGCTAAACGTGTTGGCATCCTAAGCCCGAACACATTAATTTTTCAGGTAACACGACACGACAGACCCGATCAATTTATTTTTTTTTTTTCAATTCATTCCAAAAAATTTGTTTATTCTTTTTTTCAAACAAAATTTAGAGAATCTCAGGGTAGCTTTGATCCAATCTTTTTTTTTCAATTCATTACAAAAAAATTATTTATTCTATTGCCTTTCGTCCAGAAGTTCAAACAAAATTTAGAGAATCTCAGGGTGTCTTTGATCAACAATTCTTTGATTCAATAGATTCCAGTCCATCCCAAATTAAAATTAAACAAGCATACACTTCCATAACCATAACAATCACTAAAATACTCTAAATCATCCCAAACCAGAACATTAATAGAATCTAACACGCACTCAAAGTCAGCCGCAGTCCATTGTCGCAGGATAACAAACATAGAAGACTCTAATCTAGTAAGATTATCCAAACAAAATGAACAGCAAAGTCAGCACGATACATTGGCTAATTACAGCTGCTCCAAAATCTGCTCCAGAAATCGCGATTGGTACCACAAACATCGCAACAAATTTCAACAGCTGACTAAGTATAAATCCACACAGATTTAAAAAATTGGAACCAATTCAGTTCCGATAATCAGATCAAACACCGACTTCGAAAACATTTTCAAGAAAAAATGATGATCCGTTTGGTCAGTCAGAAACCGCGAAAACAGTAAGACGAAGACTCGGAAGATAAAATCACAGATATCGGAGTTCTCTTTCTAATTTCCCGAGATTTCTAAGCAACGAAAGCTAGAGGAGCAAAATGAAGATGATAGAATAGAAAACTTGCCAATCTGTTCGTCTCTTTTGAGGACTTACGGCTGGAGGGACCGAGAGAGGGGGGGGGGGGGGGAGGAGAGAGTGCAGTTGCGTAACTTCTAGGGTTTAGGTTTTAAAAGGTAGGCTATGTTTGGCAACCATTTCGCATGTAAAAAAAAGAGTTTTATTTTGTTACAGAAACATTACCAAACAAATCTTTTGATTTTATCCAACCCAGCGTCATGAAGTGCTTTTTTCTCCGGAGATTTGATTCTTGTACAACACCAATACAACAACTGTACAACAACCCCTCATATGAGGGTAGGCTCCAGTATGTGAGACCCACCCTCATGTGAGGAATTGTTGTACAGTTGTTGTATTGGTGTTGGAAATCTAACATTTTCCTTTTCTTCGGGCATAGACTTTTTTTTTTTCTAAATTAAGGTTATATTTATTTTGATATAAAATATATTTTTTAATATTTTTAATAAACATAATTTTGTAGATAAAATTATTGGTTTTTATTATTTTGTGGAGACTTTTAAAATAACAAAAAAAATATTTTTTTATTATTTGGTTGATAAAAAAAAAAAAAAACATTTTCTTATAATATTAGAAACTACTCAAAAGTATGGGATAATTCCAAATTCTATCGCTAGCAGTTTAAAATAAAATCCATAAAACCCCACTGGCAAAGGGAAGGGATAAGACAATGAAAAAATTAAAAATGGGTTTGTTAAAATTTTTGTTTATTATCATCTTCTTTCATTTTCATTTCTTTTCATTATCAAATAATTCAAAAACAAAAACACTTTAAAAAAAATATATATCCAAAAAAGGCATTAACAAGTATCGTTGCGGCTTTTCTTTCTCTCGAGCTCCTTGAGGCGGCCTCACAACTGCAAGCACCTTTGTGGCATGTCCCACAGCTAGCTCATGGTCCTCGACAAGTATCTAGGGTAAGGAGCCTAAATCTTACTATTGACACGTGGCAGGGCAAGTGGACTTGAGAGAGTTACTTGGCAGCTGCTCAAGGCCATGCGTCATGCAAACTTCTGTTAGTTAGTTGTATTTCTGTTAGTTTCTGTTAGTTGGCGGGTGTATAAATAAGGAGACTTGTATTCTGTTAATTCATTCTGGAAGTAAGAATCAGATGTTCATTTGTGAACTTGGAGGCATTTGGCTCCTTGAATTGCCAAGGATTTGAATACAATTGTTCTTCATCTTTCTCCTTTAATCTTTCCCTCTCAAATCTCTCTCAATCTTTCTCATTTCTATCTTAAAATCAGTAACAGCTATTCGGTCCTGTTACATCTAGTGATCCTCCTCAACCCTTTTACCCGGAGCCAAGCTCACCTCCTTTTGTTCTTCGCTTTCCCTATACTGTGAGCTTCAAGATGCGATTATGGCGACGACTGAGGCCGCATCTACATCCAATTATGGTGCCGAGTACGGCAGCATACGTACTTTTGACGACGAGCGTGGTTGGATAAAAAAATTAAAAAAAGAAAAAAGAAAAGAAGAGATCAAGATGAGAGACAGAAAGATTAGTTAAAATTTGAATATAAAATTATTTTAATAGAGTTGAAAAAGATTTAGAGGGTGAGATATATTATTTAATTAAATAATAGATAGTTACATTTAAAAAAAAAAAAATTAAGTCAAAATTTAGCTAAATTTTGTCAATCTAATACCGTTGCCCTTAGAGCATTCTTAATGGCTTATGTATTTTTCAATCTAGAATAGCTAATCAAAATCTATTTTATCTAGTTTAGCTAATGAATTTTAAATGCACTATACATCCGATTATCTATTTTTAACTCTATATTATTTTTTTTTATTATTTTCAAATAATTTATTTCATTATAGTATTTTTTTTCACGTGGGTCCCGCTTCATAACTCCACTACTTTCACACTTTCTCTTAGATCTCCACTATAAAGGAAGAAAAAAAAGAAAAAACGTGGAGTGGTGGAGGGAAAAAGGAAAAAAACAAAGCTAAAAAAGTGGAGATGAAGAATAAAAAAAAATAGATTTTATTTGCAATCTATTTGCTCTGAACACTCCCAATGGATTATCTATTTGCAACTTTAAGCTATAATAGATAACAAAAGTGTTAAAAAGAGACTCCATCAGTTTATGTATTCCAACTCTAGAATAGATTTTTCTTAATTCCATAAATAATGGAACTCTACAAGTAGAGTTATACTATTCACTTATCTATTTTTTTTTATTCTTCATCTCCACTTTTTTAGCTTTGCTTTTTTCCTTTTTCCCTCCACCACTTCACGTTTTTTCTTTTTTTTCTTCCTTTATAGTGGAGATCTAAGAGAAAGTGTGTAAAGTAGTGGAGTTATGAAGCGGGACCCACGTGGAAAAAAAATACTATAATGAAATAAATTATTTGAAAATAATAAAAAAAAAAATATAGAGTTAAAAATAGATAATCGGATGTATAGTGCATTTAAAATTCATTAGCTAAACTAGATAAAATAGATTTTGATTAGCTATTCTAGATTGAAAAATACATAAGCCATTGGGAATGCTCTTAGTAATGAGTAATGCTATATGTATTATCATTTTTTCACATCTTTTTTTCACTCTTTTAGGTAGATTATAAAATCATAATTTGATTAAAATTTAATAAAAATTTATCACAAATCTAATATTAATTTTAAAAGTCACATTAAAAAAATGTAAAAAAAAAAAATCAAAATGTGTGTAACACTACTCAATGCTCTTATCCCTCACTGGACTCGGATCCAAATTCCCCCTCACCTTTGTCGACCGACCACAGCTATGAAGGTATGAAGCTTGAGCGATATGAATTGAGAAAGGAAGTTGTCACCAATGGGACTGAAATAGTTTGTGATTCTAAAGGAATGTTTGGGTGTTTGATTTTTTTTACAATATTCTACTATATTCTAAATTGAGAATGCTAAGAAAATTTGAGTTTTAAAATTATGTTTGGATGGTTTAAATATTCTACTTATTTAAAAGCTTATTATTATAGGTGTCAAACACCTAGGAGTGGTCTAGCCAAATTTTTATTTTTTTATATTTTTCCTTTTTTTATTTTATTATTATTGAGTTGGGTTAAAAACATGTTAAATTCGGTTAAAAACAGGTTGAATTCTAACTGGTTTCTAAATTTTGAAATTCAAAAACCATCCAAGCAAGTTTTTGAAATATAATATAAAATAATCTAAATTTTGGTGACACCCAAACATCCCCGCCTTCATCACTATCTTCATTTTTTTTTTCTTGGGTTAAATACGTTTTTGTCCCCTATGATTTAACACCTTTATTTTTTTACCTGTTGTGATTCATTTTGTATCGTAGATGGTACCTCGTTTATGGCAAAAGACGGAGATGATACCTCCGTGCAAACTTCTGTCCAAAAATTGATAGAAGTCCACATCAACACCTCTCAAAAGCTAACAAGTGTCGTATGCATTAAAAAATTTTTAAAAAAAATAATAAAGCTTTAAAAAAAAAATTTAAAAATAAAAAAATAAAAGAGGGATGGCTCCATGCCAGGTTTGTGGATGGCCGAACCACCCCCAAGGCTCTTGGGGGTGGTTCGACCACCCCAAAGAGAAAATGAGGGTGGTCAAAACCACCATCAAAAGCCTCGAGCCTCCCCCAATTGGCTTAGGGGTAGCCAAACCCCCACAGTAGCCCATGAGGGCGGTTCGGTCACCCCAACAAGGTCAAAGAGGAAAAAAAAAAAAAAAAAAAAAAAAAAAAAAAAAAAAAAAAAAAAAAAAAAAAAGAAGAAGTTAGGGTTTGTTCATTTTAGTGGTTTCAGCCACCCCTCCTCTATTTTTTTTTTTTCTCTATTTTTTAATGCTTTTATTTATTTTAAGTTTTATTATTTTCATTTTTTTAAATTTTTTTAATGCATAGGACACGTGTCAACTTCTGAGAGGTGTTAACATGAACTTCCGTCAATTTTTGGATGGAAGTATCATTTTCATCTTTAGCCATAAACGAATATCATCTACAATATGAAATGAACCACAAAGGAAAAAAAATAAAGGCGTTAAACCACAGGGCGGGACATACGTATTTAGCCCTTTTTTCTTTCTTAACTCGTCTGGCGGGTCGTTGACTTGTTTGACAAATTTATAACGTGTTATCAACGTTACCCAAACCCATTTAATGCTCCGTTTGTTTGAGTGTAAAATATTTCTAAAAAATATTATTTTTGTATTTTTTGATGTTTGGTGCAGCTGAAAATGATAGTCAACGAAAATTATTTTTAGTTTAACTGTAAAAGCCTCTTTAATTTTTATGGATTTAAACTCTTCATTCTTGCAAGCATGTTTGTGGAAATCCGTCACAGCTAGGCATTGAAATTTGTTCGTAGCCTAAATCTACCTTAGAAAGTTCTCGAATTTTGGTATCTGATCGCCAGATTTCGGTGCTGGTGACTGTCACCGAATTCCAGCAAAACAAGCAAGAATCCTGTTGGTGCCGGAATCTGGCACTGGTCCCGAATCCTACGACATTCAACACCAGAATCTGGATTCCAACGACCAGATTCTGGCGAAACTGGCCGGGATCTAGCCAGTTTGCCGGAATCCGACTGTACTGTGCTAGATTATGGCCAATCTGTATGGAATCCAGCACAAATAGCCAGATTTCGAGCACCTTAGCAAGAATCTGGCCAATACGGCCGGAATCCGGTCAGTTTCTCAGGAATCCATCCGTACTAGGCCAGATTTCGATAAAACAAGCCGAAATTAGACCCTTGCCACCAGATTCCGGTCAAATTGGCCGGAATCCTGCCAGCCAATGACGGAATCTCGTCATCGAAATTTTTTCGTCGTTGGTATTTTTTTGTACGAGCCAAACACAGAAAAATATTTTCAAGAAAATTTCATTGAAAATATTTTACGACGGAAAATATTTTATATCGAAACAAACGGATCATAAATTAAACACAAATACTAAAATTTCGTATCTTAACCGTATTGGATTTGTGGGTCGTGTCAAAAATTGACCGCCCTAATCGAGTTCATTATATCAATTTCTAAGTGGATCGGGTTATGAATAAAACAAAATTGGGATTAAAGATAAAGGTAAAAGTAAATTAAGTTAAGCAATTGTCAATTTCATAAAACGATGACGTATCATCTTTGGCGCAATTTTATTGTAGCTTGAAAATTTTGTACTCCATTTAGCGTGCAAAATTTAATTGTTTAGACAGCAACTTCCCATTAATTTTTCCTAAATTTAGGAAACAAAATTATTTTTTGCTTCCCTATTCAAATATATTTCACAATAGCTTCCCTTATCTTTTCTATTGCATTAATATATATATATATATATATATATATATATATATATATATATATATATATATATATATATATATATATATATATATATATATATATATAATACAAGTTCTCTACCTACTTGTACATTATTTACAAAATTCCAATACAAACCCCAATGAAAGGCAAAAATATGAGAAAGGAGAGAAAAAAGCGATATTTGATGTTAAAATAATGTATAGGGAAACTAAAATGCTACCCAATACATTAGGTATCACTCTAGCAATCCCAATGATTAGGCAAGCTGTTGTAGTTAACTTTTTGCGATTTTGATTAGATTTCTCCTATATTTAAGGAATGAAATAGATTATACGGAAACTGTTTCTACTGCTCTTAGCCATTTTTCCCTTCTAACTAAGATAGCTAGCCAAAACACCAAAAACCCCAACTATAAGATTATGTAAACAAAATCTATTTTGCATTTTTCGTCAATTTGTTTACAATATCATGTGACATTTGGCGTGACACTATGAAGCAACCCATTTTTTTTTAATTCATTTATCTCTCACCCTCTCACTTTCTCTTTTATTTTTTTCAAAAACTTATGTGATAACTTTTGTTTCTCCCCCTTCTCACTCTCTTTTACTCATCGTAAAACGGGCACACTCACGCAATGACTCATGCAAACAAGAGGATAACTCCTAAATAAGGGTAGATTCTAACTTACAATGCCGTCAGCACAAAAAGAAAACTCTAGTGCACTAGCTAAACATTTCTAGAATGGGTCCCGCTCTCCGTGAGGCTACATTCGATTGGTATGCCATGTTACTTGCTGAAACCATCAACCAGTGAGTGGACTCAATCAAAACTAGCAGGGAACAAAAAAAAAAAAAAAAAAAAAACAGATATAAGAATACCATAAAGAAAGCCACTTCCAAAATGCCAAAACCACTAGCCAATAATACCAATACAAGATGTTCTTCTTCTCCGAGTTCAACATATAAAGGCTTATTTCTCACCACTCAATTTAATAGGCAAACAATCCACTGCCATATTTTTTTTAAAATAAATAAATACACTGTCATTTGGTTATAGCCATTTTTTTTTGGGGGGGGGGGCACTGGCACAAAATTTACAAAAACAAATAATCTAATACATCACAATCAGCAAATCACATTGAGAAACCACAAACTGAATATACACACACATACGTACATGCATACTTATGGTAATTTGAGAGCATAAACCATGGTAGCCGACTCGGTTTCGTGGATTTTAAATTTATAAGTTGAACCACTTCGCAATAGTACGAATCAATTGTACTATAGTAAGGGTTATCGAACTACAGAGATTGGGGGTTGTTTTGCGTAACGGGATACTTTAAGAGTGTATGTAACTTGACTTTGAAAAAGAAAATAAAAGTAAAGGTTGTAGAATTGAAGTTACAATAAGTAAGGTAAGAAAAACGGAAATTGAAAACAAACTTTAAGGGAAACTTATGGTGCTTATCTTATCCAATCCTCAACAAAGGAAATGCTTAAAGTCTATATGAATCTTCCTAACATGCATGATATGAGCGCGTAATGGGCGTCAACCATTACGACGACATCGACATGAAAATACTTTAGTTAAAACGTAATCATAAAGCACCTAGTTTCACATTAAACAACCCCACGTAAAGATTAGTCTATAATTGAAAAACGTTTACACTACCAAAGGTGTGGGGGAATTAATGCTCCTTAGCTTACTATTCTATAACACGTTCTAATAAGCATACACAATACGTGAAAACCCTAATTAAGCCACAATGATAAGATATCTAAGTTCACACTGATCAAATCATGTAAAAGTTATACTATAATTGAAAAACGTTTACACTACCAAATGTGTGATACGATCGGTGCTTCCTAGCATACCCTATAAGGTGACTCTAACAAGTAAACACACACTATGTCAAATTAGAACCATTGCAAAAGACATCGTTCTCTTTCAAGAACGTTGATTTTATTCAAGAAAACTCATAGACAAGTTTTAACTATTTTTCATGAATAAGTAGATTGAAATCTTGAAGACAAAATCTTTTAGCATGGCTTTTGCAATCCTCTAGCCCTTCACAAGCATCAAAACACATATAGAAAATCCTAAGAACTTCAAGAACATTCTATGGTTTTTGGAGAGGATTTTGATTAAACCCTAAGAACTAATTTAGCTAGACATAATTGAATATAATTTAAGCATGAAAATTAATGAAAACAGTAAAGGAACTAGAAGAAAATGAACTAAAACAGTAGATTAAAACTTAAGAAATTCAGATTACAAGAAAGATAAGAAAAGAAAATACAAAACTAAGCTAGAACATGAAATTTAAAGGAAGAACAACAAAGGAATTAAGCTCTCTGGATTTCGGTCCAGAGAGTTGTATCAAAGGAAACTAAAATTACAAGAAATTAAGTTAATACACCTGAGTAAATCCGAAAACCCCAAAAGATGCATGAAATAAACCTAAATCCTAATTCCATATATATAGAAAATTGGATTTACAAAAGACTAATCAACGATCAATTCTAGCCGCACAAACAGAGCTGGTCGCCGTCCATTTCAGTCTATAAAACCCAACTTTCAATTTGGATTGCACAAAGATTTGAAAATATCTGGACCTTCTGGAAGATGCGAAGTCGATCGATCGAATAAATGTCGATCGATTGGAAGTATGTTGCTTTGAAAATAGATCGATCGCATCTGGATCGATTGAAGTTGAGTCAACTGAAAGTCGATCGATCGAGTTATTGGCTATACAAATAATCAATCGATCGAAATACCTTGGACGATTTTTCATCTTTTCAGGATCAGTCTCGAACTCTGGAAATGGCTAAATTGCCCTTGATGTATTTTCAGGTCTAATTTAAGTGTTTTGAACTAGATTTCAACTAAGACCTGAAAATAAGACATAATACAGAAACTACAACAAAACGTTACATATATAATACAAACTAGGTCTAACAAATGCAAATTAAGGGGTCTTGAATTGAATAATTCAAGACTTATCAAACCACAACTACATAAAAAAAGAAAAAAAAACATTCTCTTTGTTTTTCTTCTTCTTCTCGAGGTCTTCTACATTGAGCTTTTTCTCCAAATCTGTCTGAGAAATTCAAGAGTTTTACAGAAGAAATCAAAAGTTGTCCCCAACAGTAAAAGAACCAAAACAAATTTTTTTTTAAAAAAAAAAAAAAACAAAAAAGACTATATGATCAATGCAATTTTATTTGTTGCTGAGAAAGATGGAAGAGGAGCTCTGAAAAGGATGATGGGCGAATTGTGACCACCCAATTTCTTTTTTTTTTCTTTTTTTTTTTTTCATTATTTTATATACAAAATGAAATCGCATAGTAGAATGACGATTAGTCACAAACCTAACTCATAGTACATATTTCATAATATGTATCTGATATATTATAGACAACATATATGCAGCGGAAACTAATTCTCATAAACTGACAAATATTAATTATAACCATAGAGCCATACATTGTATATTTGTTTAAAGCTTAATAAAAACATTAATTACACAAAAGAATAGATGCACAAAATACGTGTTACATACGATACAAGCCATATATCAAATGTTTATACAAAATACGAACTACCCTCGAGTTCGGAACATACAACCGTCGCTATAAGCTTTATTCGTAGTATCTCAAGTAAAAGGCCACTAGGTATTCGTCGACATTAGTGGTACCTGCAGCCAAAGTATCAATATCTACACGGTCGTGGTAGTAGCCACGTCCACATAAGTGAAAGTATGAGTTCACCAACTCAGCAATATAAAACCCACTAAATTTTCATAAAGAACAGACATTTAATTTGTTGACCAAACGTTTACAATAACGGTTACTTGTAGTAAATAATTTCTCCTTTAAAAACATTTGGTAGCTAATAAGGTAAATACAAGTACTTTATAAACAAATAGAATCATACCATGTAGTTGCGATCATATATACGCGTACCAATCTCCCGCCTGGAAGCACATACATATAAACTTATCTATCACATATTATATATTTATGCATCATACAACTCAACCATTGTCACGCCCCCGTTTTTGGATATAAGGGGAAACGCGAATTTGAGTGCTAACAACTTGTACATTTACAATATAGAGACTGTAAATTCCTATTTTATTATTAAAGCCTATAATTAATTAATTACAAAGCCATAAACTTCAAAAAAGGGATATATATTATACAATGGTCGGTCCACAACGATCAATTTCTCTTAGCGAGGTCTACACATTTACAAGATATAACTTCGTCTTACTGTGTCATCTGAAAAAGAATTGGGAAAAAAGGAGTAAGTTTGACAACTCAGTAAAGTAAACACAACAAACAAGAGTATGATATTTTTTCAGAAATTCTAAATAACTTCAAATAATTTAGCAAGTAAAGAAACAGTTAAATAACATGAAAATAGATCAAATGCAGCATGGTGCTTGAATCATTTATACAGTGTGTCAATTTTACCCTCCACTAGCCCACCTCCGTTATTTAACCGTGAGCGGCGCATGTTACTTTTGGCACATCCAAAAGGACCGATCCCGAATGACCTAATCGCTTATCATGTCGTCACAGAGAAGAGCCGACGGATTAGGAACTTTCCTAAGTGAAGCCCTTCCGACTGATAGCCCACACTTTTGATGTGGTTGCCACGCTACACATATGGATTCGGATCAAAACACGATGTAGCCGTGAGATAAAACTATGTGTAACATATGCACATATAATTACGATGTTATAATCATTTTTCGCTCACATAGAGCACATGCAACATATATGATATGGTGCACAAATACATCTATACCAAAACCTCATGAAATCATCATTTAACACATATACATTAGATATCATATGATCACATGATTTCTCAAGCACATTTGATAATAAGAGTGATATCATGACAAAATATTAAAGAGACAATTCATGTAAAAGAATAAGGTGTTTAGGAAAAATCCCCGACTTTTTCTTTTGAAAAGTCTTATTAAAATTTTGTCGGGGGTTTTTAGGTTGTGTTCCCTTACCTAAGTTCTCTGAGCAGACTTTTTAAATATCTCTACTTAGAATAGACCATAAAAATTATTTTTTTAGAGACCATTCAAAGAATAATTAAAATTTGTTCTACTAATATTAAAAGATAAACTTTAAAGGGCATTTCCAAATAAAAATCAAATATCCTTCCTAAGACTAAATTTAACTAATTCATATGTCATCAATTTAGTTATTTCAACAATATGCTTTAGATTATTATTATTTAAATAAATCATAGTTTGACTATTATTACTTATGATTAAAGAGACTACCTATTATTTACAAAGCAACTGGTCATATACATATTGAATTAACTTGAACTTTAAAACAAGTAAGTAAAATATTAACAAGTAACAAGTGAATATAAGCAAATAAGTAAATTATCATAAATAACTAAATCCCGAAAATTAAAACCCAACGCCCTCACAATTACTCAATTGGGTCTAAAAAAAAAAAAAAACAGTTTTTCTACAATAAAATTCAGCCATCACAGGGAGTCCATAATCTCATAAGAAAATTTTGCACTACTCAAACAACCGAAAAAAAAATTCCATACATATCAACACCCACAAGATTTCTTCAACAACTCTACTACTTCTCCAAGACTTTCATCAGTCACAACCCAACAATGGAAATCAAGCCTGAATTATACTTACCAAAAAAAATAAATCTTCCAATACCCATCCATTTGAACCAATTAAAAATTCTGTCCAAAACCCATTCGACCTACCCATATGAATCCTACTCTAAATCCTTTTCAAAATTCAACTAAATATGAAAAAAAAAAAACTAAGATTTTCATCTACCCATGAAGAAAATGGGCTTCCTACGGTATGGGTACCGGAAAAATCACCGGAAAAAGGCTCTCCGGGGACGTCGCCGACGCGGGACCGTGGCCTGCCGATTCGGCGACGTCGTCCGCCCAGATTGGCGACCGACCCACCGACTGGGTCCTCCCCCTTCCTTCCCTCTTTAGGCCGATCTTCCCATCTCTCCCTCATCTTAACTCTCACGTCTCTCTGTCAATCAGGCAGTAAGAAAAAGAAAGGGAGGAAAACAGAGAAGCAAAAAGAAAGAAGGAAGTAAAAGAGGAAAAAAAGAAGAAGATGGGTCTGAGACCCGTGTGCGTGAGGTAGAGAAACAAATACATATATATTTATATATATTTAAAACTAGAGAGAAAACAATGTATTAAAAAGGAAGGCTTTTTTTTTTAAAAAAAAAAAAAAACACCTGTTCGGTGATTTTGCAAGTTCTTGAGTTCTGAAAGTGTAACTATTTTCTCAAGTGAGCAAGTGGATAGGTGATAAAGAAGAATTATAGTGTTTTAAACTCAGAAAAAAAGATGAAGATGTGGCTACAAAGGCTACATGTAATTGCCAAGTGTCAAAAATTTACTGAAACGTGAATGAGAAGAAAACTCTTTCCTTGAAGTCCACGTCTCTTTTCTTTGAAGTCCACGTTTCTTTTCCTAAAAAAAATCTCCATTTACTTGTAGCCCACAAAATAAAAATAATAATAAAAAAAAAAACTTCCAACTATAATCTTTCGCCAAAAAAATAAAAGAGCTCACATGTCCTTCTACTCAGCATATTTTATTATTATTATTTATTATTATTATTATTATTTCTGGGGTGTTATAACTATACTGAGATACGAGCATTTCCAAACCTTCGGGAAATACAGGTATCTAAGCACAATTGAGTTCAGAGCCTTATAAAACATCTTATACAAACCAGCCGTAACTATATACATATGTTATGTTCCATTCAAACTCATAGGCATATTGTTACGTCTAGCATGAAAACTCACTTAAATCATAACATTAAACATTATCATATAAAACTATGTCATGCATGCTTTCTTGTACATATGTCTTTAACATTCTTTTATTCGCATCACTCTAGGACTTATCCTGACAGCTTTTAGAATATCATTTCTCATACATACTTATTATCATGAAGGACTTGTCCCTAGGTAGTGAGAGCTCGCAACTCACTCATTTCGATGACTTGTCCTCTATAACGTCATCATTAAGTTAACAGCATCGAGAGCTTGCCCTCAGGGACTTGTCCTGATACTTTAATATCTTATGCATTTTTCCCATTTATGTTCATGCTCATACTTCATAGTATCAAATCATCTTATTTCATCCTTCATGATCACGCATTGCTCAACAACATTTCACTTTCATACTTCACAAAAAATAACATTTCATGAAATCCTTTTCTCATCATGAATCTCATAAATCGCATTTCATTTCATTTCCATAACTCATACTTTAAAGCTCATCAAAACATCACTCAATCCGCATTTTCATACTCATATCTTAAAGCACATTGAACATTATCAAAATATACCTCAACATAATTAAAAGCATTCAAAAGATACTTAAAACACATATTATCATAAAATATCGTCGGCTCGAATTAAAGTAAACATATCATTTAGAGATACTATAAATCACATAAAAATAGTATATTTTCTCAGTAAGTAGAATACTCACTTTGGCTACTCGATTTATGGTTTAACGGTGAATCATCAATTAAAGTCTCGCAATGTACTTCTGTATAAGAACATTGTATGACACATTAGTATTTATAACTCTAAACTCCCAAACAGCTCTTGAATTGCTAAAGGGTTAAACCCATGGAAAACCCATAGAATTTCTATGATTTAATTTGACAACCCATTAACAATTAATACTAACCCATAAGATTATCTTAGGGTTAGATATCAAAATTCACAACTTAAACTACTTAAACAAATACTAGACTTTTAAAATTTTACTTGGGATAATTGCACCGTTGGTCCCTATGGTATGCCATAATTTTTTGTTCACTCCCTATTGTTTAAAAAGTTAATGGGAAGTCCTTGTGGTTAGCAATAATTACAAATCGATCCCTACAGTCAAATTCTGTTAAAAATTTTAACAGATTCCGTCAAATGCCACGTCAGCGCCACGTGTCGCCAATAAGATAGCGACAGGTATCCATCTTAATAAAAAAAATATAAATTTATTAAAAAATAAATAAATAAACTTTTTTTAAAAAAAAAACAAAAAAGAAAAAGAAAAAAGGGCAAGCAAGGGGTGGCTGGACCACCCCCGACCTTTTTTCTTTTTTTAAATAAGTATATTTATTTATTTTTTAATAAATTTATATTTTTTTATTAAGATGGACCTTATTGGTGACACGTGGCGCTGATGTGGCGTTTGACGGAATCTATTAAAATTTTTAACGGAATTTGACTGTAGGGATCGATTTGTAATTATTGCTAAGCACAATGACCTTCCATGAACTTTTTAAACCATAGGGAGTGAAAAATAATAATGGCATACCATATGGACCAACGGTGCAATTATCCCTTTACTTTAAATTCACCAAAACGAGAACCAAAGCTTGGAGATCGTTTAGAATGTTCCAAAGTAATCAAAACCTAAAGGAAAATGGAAGATTATATTCAAGTTCTTAAGTTTTATATCAAATCTTATAGGAACTTAGAAGTTTTGGATTTACCTCAAATCGAACGGTGAAAATGTAAATCTTACTCCGAGGATCACGATTCCAAAGTCGAATTTGAGAATGGAGGCTTAAATCTTTAAGGATCTAGGGTTTTAGAGTCAAATCCCTAAAAAGTGGCGAGAAAATCGTGTGTGAGAGAGAGATTTCCAGGAAAATGAGCTAAAAGTCGCTACTCAGCAACTTTTATATAAGCCCGTCCAGACACACAAGTGGCCTGTCCAGACACGCGTTTGAGGAGTCGTAGAAGTGAAGTTTTTGCAGGTCCTGTCCAGACACGAGTTCAATCTGTCCAGACATGCGCATGCGATAGAATTCCCTGTGGGTTGTGTTCGCTGGCCCGTCCGGACACAGTTGCGGACATGGACTTTCTGCCAAGCCCGTCCGGACACACGTCTTAGCCCATCCGGATATACTACACAGAAAATCCATTCTAAGTGTTTTTCTCACATTTTCTCATAATCTTTTACTTAATTAGCCTAATTCTTATTCTTAATGTTCGATTAACTTCTTGGACATTACACGAATGCTGTGGATTTTGGTTTTGAGGTTCAAAAAGAGCTACGGCTTATGAAAAAAGCTCAGTTGGAAACCTAACATAAAAGCTGTAGCGTACGCTTAAGACTGAGTCTAGATACACCTCAGTCCAAAATAATAACTCGGTCGGATACTTTTCTATTTGTGGTGGGTGTGGATCGGGCTCAATAGGTATTTGTCTAAGTGGATCAGGTTGTGAATAAAGAAAATTTGGGAGTAAAGGTAAAATTAACTTAAGTAATTGTCATTTCCATAAAACGATGATGTATCATCTTTAACACGATTTTATTGTAGCTTGAAAATTTTATGCTCTGTTCGACATGCAAAATTTGATGGGACGCAAGAGCATTCCAATAGCTTAGAGCGCTAGCATCAGCTTCCATTTGATTTTCCTTAAATTTATGGGAACAAGATTACTTTTTGATTTCCTATCAAAATATATACTGCACAATAGCTTCTATTATATTTTCATATACCATTAAAATTATATTTCTTTACAAAATATAAGTTCCCTACCTACCCTTAAATTTTTTACAAAATCCCAACACAATTCCCAATGAAAGGCAAAAAGATGAGAGGGGTATTTTATTTTAAAATAATGTATAGGGAAGTTGCTGCAAGTAACTGTTTGCAATTTTATTTTATTTTATTTTTTTAGATTTTACCTATATTTAAGGAAATGAAGAGATTATAGCGAAGCTACTGCTAGTGCTCTTAGCCATTATTCCCTTTTAACTATAACCAAATCACCAAAAACCTCATCTACTCGATTATGTAAACAAAATCCATTTTGTATTTTTCCTCCATTCGTGCACAATATCACGCGACATGCGGCGTGACACTGTGAAGCAACCTATCTTTTTTGTTTTTTTTTAATTCATTCCTCTCTAACCCTTTTTTTTTTTTTTTTTTTTTGCGAACAAGAGGGAAACTCCTAAATTGGGAGAGATTCTAAACTTACCACAACGCCGATACAAAAGGAAACTCCAGTGTACCAGCTAAACATTTCTATAAGGTATCCCGCTCTCTTTTTGAGACTACATTCAATTGGTATGCCAGCTTGCATGCTAGAACCACAAACTCATGAGTGGACTCACTCAAAAAGAGCAAAATAAATAGTAGATACAAGAATACCAGAAAGCAAGCCACTTCCAAAAAGCCAAAACCCCCAACCAACAATACTAATACAAGAGGTTCCCCCAAACCCCAAGATTTTTCAAAAAATAAAAATTGACCCCTAATTTTTTTAGTTTTGCCCCCTCTTATCTGAATCAAACATATAAAGGCTTCTCATCTGAATCCAACATATAAAGGCTTATTTCACACAACTCAATTTAATTGGCCTAAAATCCACTTTCTCATAAAAAAAATTTAAATGCACTGTCATGTGGTTATTGTCAATAATTTTTTTGTTCTTCCGGCCATTGGCACAAAATTTACTACAACAAATAATCGAATACATCACAATCAACAACTCACACTGAGAGAAAATAAACCGAATGCACATACACATAGATACATGCAAACTTATGATAATTTGAGCGTAGAAGCCACAACTATATACAAATTAAAAAGAAAAAACCTTACCTTATTTTTCTTCTTTTTTTCGAGGTCTTATACATCAAGCTTTCTCCAAATTTGCATGAAAAATTCAGAAGTTTTCTAGAAGAAATCAAAAGTTGTTCCCAGTGATAAAAGAGCCAAAACAAATTCAAAAAGGAAAAAAGACCATCTGATCCTTAACATTTTTTTTCTTTTTTCTTTTTTTTTTTTTTCCTGAGAAAGATAAGAGAGGAGTTCTGGAAATTGGCAGTGGCCAAAATGTTGCGGATTTAGGCTGCGAGGTTAAAGAAGAGTTGTGGCTTATGGAAAAAGCTCAGTTGGAAACCTGGCATATAAACGGCAGTGTATGCCTGAGGCTGTCTATATACACCTCAGTCCAAAAGAATAACTCAGTCGGATACTTATCTATTTGTGGTGGGCATGGATCGGTTCAGTAGGTCTTTTTTCTGAGCGGATCAGGTTGTGAATAAAGAAAATTTAGGATTAAAGGTAAATGCAAACTAAGTTAAGTAATTGTCATTTCATTCAAACCATGACGGATCATCTTTGGCACAATTTTTTTGCAGCTTGAAAATTTTGTGCTCCGTTTGGCATGAAAAAATTGATGGGACGCAAGAGCATTCCAATGTCTTAGAGCATTAGGAACAGATTTCATTTGATTTTCCTTAAATTTAGTAAACAAAAGGGGTAATTACCTTTTCCTCTCATCAACTACCAGTCATTGTCAACATACCCCCATGAACTGACACATCGACCAAAAGAGAGCATCAAACTACCAACTTTACACACTTTGCCCCCTTCCGTCAAGGAATTCCGTTAACTTGGACGGAATATTCCATTTTTGGGAGTTAATTTTGGTTGAAAGACCAAAATGCCCTCCAACAGTAATTAATAAAATAAATATTAAAATTAATATGTTTAAAAAGTTGAGGACATTTATGTCTTTTTACGAATTAAACTGACGGAAGGGGGCAAAGTGTGTAAAATTGGTAGTTGGATGCTCTCTTTTGGTCGAGGTGTCAGTTCATGGGAGCATGTTGACAATGACTGGTAGTTGATGGGGGAAAAAGGTAATTACCCCTAAACAAAATTAGTTTTTTATTTCATATCAAAATATACTTCACAATAGCTTCTATTATCTTTCTCTATACCATTAAAATTCCATTTCTTTACAAAATACAAGTTATCTACCTACCCTCACATTTTTTACAAAATCCAAACACAATCCCCAATGAAAGGCAAAAAGACGAGAAAAGCTGCTGCTACACGTAATTAGGCAAAAAGTGTTACAAGTATAGGGTAACACTTTAGCATCTTAATGATTAGGGAAGCTGTTGCACATGAATTTTTGCGATTTTTATTTTTTATTTTATTTTTAATTTTTCCTATATTTAAGGAATAGAAGAGGTTATAGGAAATTGCTGCTAGAGCTATTAGCAATTTCTTCGTTTAGCTAAGATAGCTAACCAAATCACCAAAAACCCTATTTATCCAATTATGAAAACAAATTCCATTTTACATTTTTCCTCTATTCGTGCATAATATCACACAATATATGGAGTGACACTGTGCAACAACCTATCTACTTCTTTTTATTTTTTCTCTCTCTTTTTTATTTTTTATTTTTTATTTATTTATTTTTTGTTTCTCTCCCTACTCACTCTCTTTTACTCATCATCTTATGGGCACACTCACGCAAGGACTCTTGCAAATAAGAGGGCAACTCCTAAATAGGGGGAGATTATAAACTTTCCACGCCACCGGCACAAAAATGAAACTCCAGTGCACTGGATAAACATTTCTAGAAGGTATCTCGCTTTTTGTGAGACTAAATTCGATCGGTATGCCAAGTTGCATGTTGTAATCATAAACTCATAGGAGGACTCACTCAAAAAGAACGAATGAAAGAGTAGATACAAGAATACCAGAAAGAAAGACACTTCCAAAAGGCCTAAACCACCAGTTAATAATACCAATACAAGAGGTTCTTCTTCTTCGAATCCAACTTATAACTACATTCAAGCTAGGAGTTGGGATTTCGTATGGCGAAATTCTAAGTTAGTCGAAAATCAATGTAAGACTCAAACCCTAAATTTTCTATAAGAATTGTAAATTTAGGATTTTTGTGTCTAACCCTATAATTTCTCTTTGGGTTAGTGTTATTAGTTAATAGGATGTCAAATGGAATCCTATAAACTCTATGGGTTGGCATAGTAGGTTAGCACTTGAGATAATCAATAATCTATGTAGTGTTTAGAATTAGAAAGTATTGTAGGTTAATCTTGATGTGTTATTGCAATGTGAAATACAGTGATGCATTTCAAAACTTGCGTTGGGAAATCCATCACAAGTTCTTCCTCAAACGGATTAGGTGAGTATTTTACTCACTGAGCAAAGATACTATGTTTTATGGTTTTAATGATTTTTTTTTTTAAAAAAAAAATTTAGGAAGGTTTTAATGATTTTACAAGCATATTATGATTGTTTTAATTCAAGCTAATAAAATGTTATGATGATTTATGATTTAAGTATGCTTTCGTTTGTTGGATTTGTATTGGACATGCTTTAAGGATGGTCTATGTAATACCCCGAACATTTATTCGGGTTAAGTAAGCCTTAATCAGTGTTTATGAGAGACTAGAAATGGATAAATAGGTAATTTTTTGTTTTCTGCCCATGCTGAACGTTTGGCTAGGTATACCGAACGTTTGATATCACAGTACAAAGAACATTCGACCAAGGACTACCGAACGTTCGATCAATTATCGTATGCAATAATAAATTGTATGTCAGAGGTATAGCCCATGCGTTTGCTATGCATGTCAAAGAGTATACCAAACGTTTGACTAGGAATCACCGAACATTCGATCTGACAAAAAACTGTTTGATAAAACAGTACATTGAACATTCGAAAAAAGTGACCAAACATTTGATGATCTGCAAAATTGTGTAAAACTAGCTCATTCTTATATGCAGACGCCCTAGTCCTATAAATACCCCCCATCCTCACCCATTGCACATCATTTCCGCCCATTCTTTCAGAGTGATTATAGAGTGAGAGTGAGAGAGTGTTTTGGAGAAAGAGAATGAGCTCTCTTGGTTCTTGTTCTTCAAATGAGGTAATATTCATAGTCCAACTCGTTTCTTAAGTCGTTTTTATGTTGTTTAGTTAATCTTTATGCCCTAGCTAGCTTATGGTTTTGTATTTCTAGTTGTTGTTGTTGTTGTTTTTTTTTTTTTTTTTTTTTTTTTTAATACTATATTAATGTTTGGTTAGTGTTTTGATGATGTTTAACGTACCAAGTTCTATATGAACGTCTTGCTGAGGCTTATAACTCTTTTAGGGATCATGTTAAGACCTTAAGATTGGCTTAGAAGTGGTTTGATGGCCTTCATGTGATTCTGCCCTCGTACCGAACGTTTGACCATGCACTGTTTGAATGTTCGATGTCGAGGCCGAACGTTCGAACCCTCCTGTTTGAACATTCGACCCTCGAAAAGAAAGCCTATTTTGAGCGTATTACGATGGAGCTTTACGATACAAGTAGGTAAAAACTCACATGGATACTTGTTATTATTTTTTTTTGTATAACATGATTATTTTGTACGCCAAAGTATGTATGTTTACAACTTACATGAAATATATATTTGATTACTGTGAACTCTATTTTGTGAAAATGAGTGTTTAATTACAAGATAATGAAAATGATGAGTTTATGAAAAACATGCATGTAAAAGACAGTGAATATTAAATTGCATCGTATGACATGGTACATCGTTACATGTGGGATAACGGACATGGGCTTGCTATTATATTGGCTATTCTCTAATTTTTATGGTTAGTCATTGATCTAATGGTTCTTATGACTGGCGCAACCATGCTTAAGTGGTGATCATTACAGACGGACGTCATTAGTGGTGTGGGCCACCCAAGGTCAGACCTAGTTGGACTACTAATGATGGACGGTAGCATACAATATCCGGGGCATAGGTGTTGTATTACAAGTTCCTTGGGACAACACCAACCCTATTGGGAAGGGGTGAAAACCTGGGTATACCATATAGAATTGAACTATGACGAGATTCTCTCATTACAACATACATTATATCTATATTGTAACTATGATGATATTGTCAAATGATAAATTGTGACATTGCATTGCTGCATATGATTTATAAATAACATAGTTCACATCATGATAATATGTACACTATATGTATTATTACTCACTAAGTCGTGAACTTACGTTTGTATCTCTTTCATGTATGAAACATGTGTTGTTTCATAGTTGGACCACATTTAGATAATGAATTCGAGATGGACTGCGAACCAGATGCGACCGTTTGGTGCAGTGATATCGATTCAGTTATACTTAAGGACTAATTGCAGGACTTTGAAAGCCACTCATGATAATTAGTACTTTTGGATGGTGTTGTAGGCTTAACATTTGAGGTTCAATTGTGTATTAAGATTATTCTTGGTCTTTTGTGTCAATGATTTGTATAGTGTGATTTCAGTTAATATGATGACTCCTAGTAGATGCTCGGATTGTAATTAATGTTGATAAAAATTTTTATGCTTTCGTAGTATTCTATTTCTGAGGAGTAAAGATCCTTGTGATCTTATTCTTGGTGGAATAAGATCGAGAGACGAACCATGAAATTAACTATTAGTTAGTTAATTTCTCTGAGCATTATAGTCTATGTGTCTTAAGATATGTTTTATGGGATTTCAACAATAAGATATGACCCAAAAGTTCTACGATGATTGAAGGGCTGTATGATGTGTTTGTAAATAGCATGTAATGCATATGATGTTAGATAAAGCATGAGTATATAAAAGTATGGACATGATGATTATATAGAACTAACACACATAGCATGTACATGAAATGAAACAAGAACATGAAACGCTAAACTAAGATTGTGGGTTGAAGTTCCATCGGCACTATGTGTAAGACTGTGGGTTGAAGTCCCATTGGCACCGTGCAACAAGACCATTGCTTGAAGTCCTATCGGCACTATGAGAGAAGCATGTATGACACGATATTGAATGACATGGTTTATTTAGTAGTTCATACTACATTTATCAGTATGCATATAAGTCCGAATGAGACATAGCATATGTATGTCATTACAATTGGTGTGCATATGATGATTTACACAGTTTTTCGCTTAAATGTACACGTATTCTTGTTTTTCAAAGTCGTGGAGGGCTTGTATATGAGTATAACTAAGTTATATGACATACAAGTATGCATGATGTAGATGAGTTTATATGTGTACACACACGCACGTGCACACACACAGAGTGATGTAGATGGGTTTATTTGTGCGCGCATACACACACATACACTTGCATCTATGTAGTAAGATTTCACGCGTTTATAAAATGCTTATGTTCACCTCATTAGCTACAAGATGTTTTCAAATTCAAGTATTATACTAATGGTAGCTGTTGATGTAAACACATGGTAGAAATAAAGAAATGTTAGCTCATTGTGAAAACTTAGTGACTGCTGAAATGTGGACTCATTAACCCGCCTATGCAAACGTGGTTAACTCCACGATCGCGTAAATGATGTTGTTGATGCATGAACTGCAAATGTTGAAAAAGACCCTGCAACACTTTATCTGGGTTACTATGACTAAGGTTATTGGTGTTAGTCATTTATGTTAGGATAGTAATGAGTCCACATTTGAGTAGCACACTTTTGTGTATGACTTTGTGTCTTATGTGATATCCTTTTTGTATAGCCACACTTTTATTATATAAAAGATACAATGATCAGGCTTTAATCACATAAATATTTATGTTGGATGTGTATATATATTCCTCATTATTTAACGTTTAGAAATTTTTATTGCTATGTGTAATATTTGATATGATATGCTCATATTATGATACATTTTTAGTGTTAATGTTTGGTTCATGGCGTATAGTCATGTTATTGTGATGATTTGTTTTGATTAAAAAAAAAAAGGCTCATCATAGCTTTTTAGACAGATACTTTGGAGCTTTTTTGTTTTTGCCAAAAAAAAAAAAAAAGAGTTGTAGTGAATGAGTAGGTAGTACTAGGAAGCTGCTAAGATCTTTGTTTGTATGATTTGGGGAGAAAAGAAAAGCTATAGGGTTTGGTTTGGAGAGTAAGGATGAATTTCGATTTGATTTTATGTGGGTTAATTTTTATTTATGTAATTTTTTGAAAATATGTGGTATTTGATGTGCTTAAAATTTCTCATGGGTCACTGACGTGTGTTAAAATGTGCTAAATAAGTTGTATTATGTAGTGTATGGGACATGTATCGGGTTTTAAAAGGCCACTGACAATGATTTCCTTTAAAAAATAGATGAAATTTGGATGAAAGGTGCAAGTCTGTATTTAAGTTTATGACAAGTACCGCTTGTGACATGTTTTGAAATCGATGTAGCCATTTGATTTAGAGATATGATACGTTTACAATATTTGTGTCACTCTTGTATAATCTCAACAATTTTTTTTTTTTTTTTAAAATCAATCATTAAATATGTATGGCTCATACATAGGAAAACAGATCTAATGATTAGTTTGAAAAATGGTTTATAAAAGAGGTTATAAATGTATATCATATTTCTTTGATTTAAGGTTTCACTACATGTATTAATTTGATATTTAATCCTTAAAAAGAAATTATATGAAGAAATCTATTAAATAATTTTGTTAAAAATTTAATGACAATTATGGCATTATGGAATCTCATCGTTAAACAAAATCATAACGTCTCCTCGTTACAACTAAAGTTGTAGAAGGGGCACTATGGTAAATGCCTAACAGCATCCGCATGTCCACATGTCTCCTCGTGAATCGCCCCTAAGATCAGCTTCCTCACGAGATTCTGGTCTGTACTACATCACCCCACGATTCACTCCCAAACGCCCAAGACTCGCCCGCCTCACTGACTCACTCCGAGCTCAATCGACTCGGTCACCAGTCAATTACCTCCAAATTGAACCTCTTTTGTCTGATTCAATGGAACAAAAGCAGTTACATCGCCATTGTGACCCTCATCACTCGCCGTTGATTCTCTAGAAATCTCAAGAAACTTTCTCTGTTGACTTTCCATTTTCCACGAATCAGATGGATCAGCTTCACTGGATTCTGTTCTTCTCCGCACTTCTTTGTCTCGTTTGTGCTCTCGACGCTAGCTCTGGTGACGCTGATCCGATTTACAAGTAAGATTTTTCTTTTGTCATATTTTTCATATTTTAGCTTTTTCTTTTTGTGGATTATTCTAATCGGTTAATGTTTTAAGTACTACCATTTTTTTCTTCCAATTTTGTGTGAAATTGAGGTGGTTGCACTGTTTGATAGAGATTGGAGGGGGAGAGTAATAGCGTAGAGTTCGAGCTTCATGAAAGTATGGGTGGTGCTGGCTAATAGAGATTTATTTATTTTTCTTTGAGAAATTATTGCGTTTCTGAAAGACATGTTGTGCTTTAGACTCGAGAGGTTATCATAGGCTAAAGTTATTGAGAAAGGCAATACTTGGATACCTAGGTTAGGGTCATTTGGTTCTTCTACAAGTAGATTTGAAGATGTAAGATTGGAGTGATAGAGTTTTAACGTCAAATGTTAAAATTTCAACTAGAGATGATGGCTCTAGCTTTATAACATATTTGTTTTGATAAGCAATGAAATGCATATCAAAGAGCGACATATCAAATGACTAAATTTTATTTGATTTTTTAAGTGCTCCAGAACTGATCAGATTATTGTGATAATCTAAAATATGTTTTTTATACTATTCTAACCTTCTAGATGGTGGTTTTCTTCACCGGAATGTAATGAACTTTATCTAAGGAGCCTAAGCTATAGTCTATAGTCTCCGAGTGTTATTAGAATGATAATGTTGGTTGTCTATATTGTGATTGTTTAACATATAATTAGTGTTATTAGAATGATAGTGTTTGTCCCTGCTGCAAAAATTTGGGGTTATAGTCTGACTCTCTCCAGACTCTTAGTGTGCACGTGTCACCATCCATTTGATTGAGTAATTTTCCCTCAAACTAGTCCTCACCGAATGCTGGGATTTTATGGGTCCTTGTCTTCTCATTGTTGATTCGCGTAGTCTTTTGAAGTTTGATTTGTTTTCTTTTTCTTCTTTTTATTTTTGGATTAAATGATTCTAAATAGTGGTTGTGAGTAGTGAGAAGACTTTATTGCTTGTAAATAAGTGATAGAGAGACAAATTGGGGAAGTCATGAGACAAATAAGAGTTTTGATATTAGTTGTTAGTGTTTATAGCTGCAACTAAAAACTCTTCAGCCCTTTTCTGGTATAACGTTTTCCCTATTCTATGGAAAATATTTGAAGAAAAATATTCATTGTTCTTTTGCGTGGTTGTTAAAACCTAAAACTGATTTTCTGGTGTTTGTTTGCATTGAGAATTTTCTTTGTAAAATCCTACAAAAACCACTAACACTGAAGTCTGTTAGTTGAGAAGACGACAAACGTGGAGCTGGAGACTGTAGAAGTTGGGGATTATGGATTGGAGGTCTCATGTAGTTGCAACGTGCAAAGTAGGAAGGGGTGGGGGGAGGGGAGGTGTTGGTAGCAGTATGGAGAAGTAAGGAGGGAGGGAGGTGGTGACCGTGGTGTATGAGTAGGGAAAGGGGGAGAGAGGTGGTGACGGTAGCATGCAGAATCGGGGGAATGGTACTTGGTGATGGTGGTACAGAGGAGTAAGGAAGGAGAAGAGGGTGGTGGTGGCAGTGCGGAGGAGCGAGGAGCAGAAACAAGGTGGCGTGGCAGTGTAGATTCTGGATGCAATTTTCAGCTAACCAAGAAATATCTTCTGTAGACTAGTATTTTTAGTAGCATCAAATATAGGAAAATATTTTTCAGAAAATATTTTATGTTGAAACAAATGGAATTTAAGAAATAAAAGGGGAAAATACACTTAACCCCCCAAACTTCAAAAAGTGACTCTCATTCCCCTCTAACTAGCACTCTGTTATAGTTAATACCTTCGTTAGCATTTTCCGTCAAATTGGACGAAAAACGTGTCATGTGACATGCACATGTTATTTTAGACATAAATTGCCTAAAATGCTCCTTTTATGAGATTGTGGAGATTGGACCAGTAAATCTAGAGTGCGCAAAACCTAGGTCAGTACAATTGCAATCATCAATACAATGTTGGAAATTCAGGGCTCTATTCAGTAGTAACACAGGTCTGCCACTGGATTTTTCTGCCTCATTAGTTAGCTCGTTAAAGTCCCCCCCCATTAACACCCAAGGTAAGTTATGGAACCCTGCAACAGTAACAAGATTCTGCCAAAGAAGTTTCCTCTCACTCACCTGAGGACTACCATAGATAGTAGAAAGGATCCAAGAGTTTGAGGATTTCCATACCTTAGCAATGGCGGTGAATCTCTTGCTTAGTATGTCACAGAAATTCAAACTCCAAAATAAATTAAATAATCAGGTCGTCACAATAACCCAATTCCCTGCATATTCTATGGTTTATGTCCAATAAGCAGCATCAAAAGGAAGAGAGTTGGTGAACTTTGTGGCTCTGACACCACTAGCTTTAGTCTGAATTTGAATGAGGATTCCTGGTTTGTGACACTCCACCAAGTCATGCAAAGTTCTCCTAAAATCACGGTTTAAAGCACCCCCTACACCACTATCTCTAGCTCTCTTGTAAGCAAAGTTCTCCTAAAATCGGGGTTTAAAAGAAGCCTGTTCAGAGAGTTGGAGCATAGCCTCCTCCTCCTGCGTCAAACATGTTCCGTAAGAGCCTGCTCCTGCCGCAGATAGGATTTGACGACTTCAGAAACTATCTAATTGGGGGAATCATTTGGCACAAGAGCAGCTTCTCTTTGTTGCCCATGAATTCCAACTGGATTGATTGGGCATCATAACGACTCTCTACATGCAAGTCAGAGGAATTAGCACGGTAGGGTAGTGCGTCGGATGAAATTGAGCCGTGCATTGGCAAATGCTGACTTGATGTTGGTGAGAGTGCCCTATTCTAAGTAATCCCACTAGAACATCTGAGAATAATGTTGCACCACGGTCTGCTGGGGCCAAGCTTCGTCTGCTAGAGGGAGACAATCACCTGCTTCTATGCTCTTCTAGGGTTAAAAGAAATGCATTGATCCAAGCCTCCTTCAGCCCTGATACACTATGTCCCCAAGGATGAGTAAAATCTGTTCTGATTAGCTAATGGTGTCCATTCACATGGTAGTGTTGCTATGATTTCTGGTGGCCATAGATGTTGGAACCTAGATGACGTCACTTTGGGCTCTTTGGCTGTTGCTTAACGTGTGGAATTCGGCTTACCCTATGATCATGTTTGAACTTGCTTCTTGAGTAAGAAGCTTTCCGACACCTTCGCAAGTGAGAAATCCAGGTCAATGGGTTGGGTGTCTGCATTGTTTCCCTGGGGACCTAGGAAACTTCAAACATACCAACTTAAAAAAAAAAAGCAACCTAAAAAAGGGTATTTTGGGCAGTTTATGTCCAAAAAAGACACATGCATGTCATGTGACACATTTTCCGTTCAATTTGACTTAAAATGCTAACGGAGGGTGTTGACTGTAACGGAATGGTAGATAGAGGGGTTGAGTGACACTATTTAAAGTTTGGTGCCAGAGGAATTTAGTTTAGGGGGGTAAGTGAAGTACTACTTCTTAAGCAATATCCATAAGTCTAGGTTGGAGGGGTGGATATTCCTCTGATTTCTGATGCCCCCTGTAAACTAAAAGAATTAGTGTCTACGTGTTTTAACTTGGTAATGGTGGTCAGGTAATTTGCTTATTCGTGCCTCTTCTCTCTCTCTCTCTCTCTCTCTCTCTCCTTCTTGCAGCTTATGTTTATTAACATTACGGTTTTCATTAATTCAATTACTGTCATTGCTATTGTCATTGGTTCTCAAGGGCTTGTGTGGACCAATGCGAGAAAACTGGATGTGTGGGGGAGAAATGCTTCCAACATTGCAAATTCTCATCTGACGGAAAATCTATTGATGGTCCATGGTATCTGCAAGAGCCACTTTATCTGCGGTGGAAACAATGGGACTGCCGCAGCGACTGTAGATACCACTGCATGCTAGCTAGGGAGGAAGAAAGAGAGCAACTTGGTCATAAGCCTGTCAAATATCACGGGAAATGGCCATTTTGGCGTGTTTATGGGATCCAGGTTTTCAAATTTTCATTTGAGGAGCACAATTTAGTTGTGAAATGGTTAGCTTGGTTATAATTATTTATATATTCTAAGAATAAATGTTTTTCATTTTTAAGGAACCTGTTGCTGTTGCTCTGTCTGCCCTCAATCTTGCCATGCAATTTCATGGTTGGCTATCATTTTTCATCCTTTTACACTACAAGTTGCCTTTGAGGCCTGATAAGAAGACATATTATGAGTATACTGGCCTGTGGCATATCTACGGGATTTTATCGATGAATTCCTGGTTCTGGAGTGCTGTTTTTCACAGTCGGTAAGCATCCCTCTTTATTATATCCTTTTATCTCCTTATTAGAAAAAATAATGTTAATATATCCTCTGAACTGTATGATTTGCATGATAATATCAGGAGGAGAGCTCTTGAGGCAGGCTCTAGCTTTCTTCTTGACTTCACCTAGATTTGCATATGACATAATTTTATGCCTAAAATCATTCATAGAGCAAGAAAAAACCTTATTACCTTGCACACAATGGTTAGCTTAGATTTGTACTGAGGTTATCTCACTGAACAGCCTTCTGGGTGCTCTTTGCAACAAAGTGGATTAAGTTTCATGGTACAGGAGTTGTAAAATGGGGATAGCTAGCCATAACTCCAGAATTTGTTTTCATATTCAGTGGTCCAGTTGCATTCACATCTCCATGGAGGGAAAAACATATTCTGGTTCATTATTTTAAACCTTTTTTTGCAACTGTTTTTGTTTTAAACTTATGGAATTATTAATCACCAGCAGAAGTTTTATTTGTTTTTCTCGCATTACGTTATTAACCTTTTGTTGATTTAATTACTCATAGAGATGTGGAGTTGACAGAGAAGCTAGATTATTCATCTGCTGTGGCCTTACTTGGGTTTAGCCTTATTATGGCAATACTGCGAGCTTTTAATGTGAGAGATGAGGCTGCAAGGGTCATGGTTACTGCTCCACTACTCGCATTTGTTACAACACATATCTTGTATCTGAACTTCTACCAACTTGACTATGGTAAACCATTTTCCCAGTAGTCCCCCTTTAATAAATGATGTTCCAGTAATATTATTGCTATTCAAAACTATTGGTACAGTTATGTCAAGTATGTCGATCTCAATATTCATTGCATAAGACATGGTTAGCCTACTGGCAGCTTTAGAGTTTCCGTTCAGCAAAGATTGCATCATTTGAAAATTGCTATACTGAATAGTTTTAATGCACAGTTTCATCTAACAAAGCCTTATTTCAGCTATTTGGGACTGGTCATGCTTACTCTTTTTACTGCTCTATCTTGGTCCATCATTCCTTCGAAATCTTTTCTCAAGATATAGGCATCATTTTTGTCCTTACTGGTGCAGCAGTTGTTTCCTTTCCACACAATTCACTAATTTGTTTGACTGTTTCTTAACTTTGTCCTTAATTATTGATACCCTAACTACTCATTAGTGGATTTTATTTCATTGTATCCTTTGTTGCCACGTCTCTCATCCATCTCAACAACCTTGTTTAAGCTAAGCCTGATATTTTTAGCTATCTATGTGGAAATATGTTAAACTTCCTTTCGATAGAGACACACTAGAAAATACATTAAATCAATAATTTTTTTGTGAAGTTGCCTATGCAATTCTCTTCATAGTTTCAAATATAAATGATTTTGGAAATTGATTAGTCCAAACAGATTTTTTTAATATATATTTTTATTTTTGTATGCTTAAATTGTTTAAATTATGTTAACATTATTTGGTTTCCCTGTAAATTAGATCCGTAATATCAGAAAGAGAATGCTCTCAATATTATCTCATTCTTTGTCTATATCCACGCAAAATTTACAGAGAATGCCATCTTTGGACTGTCTCTGCTATCTTTGGACTTTTGATTTTGTAAAAGGGAAATAATGTCTGACCAGTGCAACCATATTGCCTGGTACCTCACCAAGGAATTGTTTGGATCGTGTATGAGTCCATCTTTTTGGAGAAGAATGCAATATGCCTAGTCATTCAGTCATGTTGGGAAATAAGTTGTTTTAGTTTGAAAACTCTCTTCATCTAGCATAACAGCGATGCTCTATTTAATGAGTAGTGGCCTTACACAAGTTTTTATCAATTTGCAGGTTTGAACATGAAAGTGTGTGTGATTATGGGTGTCATTCAGCTTCTTGTTTGGGGGATTTGGGCCGGAGTTACTCGCCATCCATCCCGCTGGAAGTTGTGGTTGGTGGTTGTGGGGGGAGGCTTTGCAATGCTGTTGGAGATATACGACTTTCCACCCTACCGAGGATTTGTTGACGCTCATGCACTTTGGCACGCAACCACCATCCCTCTTTCATACTTTTGGTGGAGTTTTATCAGGGATGATGTGGAATTTAGGACATCATCTCTCCTCAAGAAGATGAAGTAGCATATCTGAATCGGAATGCTTGAACTAATCAGACAGTGGAATGCGTCAAGTACATGACATTCTCACCCCTGTTAATACATCAGAACATGCTCTCTCTTTTTTCCTGCTGGTTATGCATTTCTTTGAAGTGTTTACCATGACAGGTCTTCTTGTTTCTCATTTGGTTTGGTAACATTCAATTTGTTTTTCCCCATGATACCTGGGATACTTTTCAGTAATGGAATTTACATTTCTTGTTCTTCCCCCTCCCCCCCGAATTGTCATAGCTCTTTTTAGATGTAAAATGAGACAAGCAATGCAGCTATACTTGATGTAAAAATTTACGTAGCCTGCTCATTAATTAGTATGTTGGTTTCGTGTTTATCTAGTGTCACAAATATAAGCTAAAAAAATATTTTCGGTTTAGATATGCTAAAAAGTATTTTAGCATGCGAAGTTTGGGCCAGTTGGTAAACAAAAAAGTATTTCTGAAAAGAGCGAAAAATGTTGTTTTCTGCTTCAACTGGGTTATATGCTCTTTGTAATACTGACGTTTTCACCATTTACATTTTATTCTATTGCCATTGCTCCGATACGTTCCAGTTCCAACGACAGACCGTGTCTGAGAGAGAAAAAAGAGATGAACGGTCGAGGGAGAGAGGCTCTTGGAGTGGAGGAGGAATTTTAGCCGTTAGAAAAAACGAGTGACGTTTAGAAGAAAAGGAGTTAACTGTGGAGGTAGTTTATTTATTATATTAAAAAGTTCTCTAATATGGTAAGAGAAACATGTCAATTTATTATATTGGGGTTGGAGGATTTAATTCGAAAGAAATTTATGTCTTTTTATTATATATATATATATATATATATATTTATTGTTTTCAAAATTAGAAAAATATGTTTATGAGATGAATTAAATTGAATATAATATAAAATTCATGTTTGGGTGGTATTAATTTTTCTTTGCGGAAATCAAGGAATTGGGGAAAAAAATTTGAATTGGGTAAAAAAGAAAAGAGAAATGATTCTTCACCACCTAAATATACAATTTTTTACCACTTTGTCTATGTGGCAAGGTGGTCCCCTACTTTATTTTATTTTTTAAAAATAAAAAAACTCTAAAGTTAGTAGGGGACCACCTTGCCACATAGACAAGGTGGTAAAAAGTTGTATATTTAGGTGGTAGTGAATCATTACTCAAAAGAAAATGAGTAGGGTAACCAATCGAAATGAATTAAGTTGGGTTGTAAAGGCCAAACAAAAATTCAGAAAAAAATAGAAAAGATTAGAAAAAAAATGTTTCATCCAAACAAAAGCGCTCACCCCCACTAAGCCAGCGCGTGAAGTTCACATCACCCATCCCCAAAATCTTGGGCAAAACAGAAGCCCTCACCTCACCATTATCTCCTCTTTTTTTTATCTCTCACATTTCCATGGCCTCTACAGTTACTCTCTACCTCTTTCCCACTCCCAACCCCACTCGCGCCCGTACACTCAAACCCAGACTCTCCCTCTCCTCTCGCCCCCCTCCCCTGCAATCACACCCTTTCCCGCCATTCCCACGCAAAATAACTACTACACCTCGAAAGAGTAGGAGCGCAATCTCATTCGCTTACGTGTCCGGACCCGCCTCGGACCCGAACGTGAGCGAGGCTGACCCGAGAGTCTACGGGTCGGATTCTCGGGCCGAGAAGATTCGGCCGCCGAACGCGATAAGCTGGGGGCTTCTGTGGAGTCTCTTGGCTGAGCACAAGCTGAGGCTCGCGGTCTCAGCTTTGACTCTCGTTGGTTGCACCACCTGTACTCTCTCGATGCCCATATTTTCTGGTACGGAAAATGAGGGTTTTCGTTTTCAAACTTAATTTAATACCTGTTTGGAGGAAAAGAAAAGAATGGACAACGAAATAAAATTATGATTTTTTGTCCCTGAACAATTAATCAAACAAAAAACCACAAGCTTAACAAAAGTAAAACGATTCATTAAGTTTCATGGAAGTGAAGGATTTTGCTTCATTGGGTCTAAGTAGATTCCAAATTTTCAGTTTGTTGGAAACCAAAAAGTTGCTTAGTACCATCTTGTTAGAATCTAGTAAGGGTCTAGGGCACTGGTTCTGATATTCGTGACTACCATTTTTAGCTGTATCTTTAATGTAATAAACTTTTTGGCATGTAATCCCACAAACCAAATTTTAATAGGAGGAGTTGACAATTAGTTCATGTATTATTGCTTAGTGTCTTTGTTGATGGTTTTTCTAGGTAGATTCTTTGAAGTAATTATCGGCGCTAGACCAGACCCGTTGTGGAGACTGCTCAGTAAAGTCGGACTTTTGTATGCACTGGAACCAGTTCTAACTGTTATTTTTGTTGTAAACTTGAACACTGTATGGGAGAAAGTTATGTCAACATTAGCAGCCCAGATTTTCAGAAGGGTGTTGATTCAGAAGGTAAAACTCAAATCTTCCAATTTCACCTTTTTCTTTTTTTTTTTCTTCCTGGGGGTGCGGGGTTTAGTACTGCTGGACAATGCTTCAGCTTGTCTGGTTCGTGTGAAGTAATCAATTGTGAGAATGTTAGTTTCATAGTTTTATATTTGATTTTTCCCTTGTTTGGTAATTGCTTTTCCTTAGAAATTTTGTTCTGGAACTAAAACTTACAGATATAAAACACATTTTGTGTTTCAATAATGTTACATTTTGGTTGTAATGTGGAACACTAAAAAATGCTATGATCTCAGTTTTCCAACCACATTGGCTACATGAAATTATTTTATGCCATTATGCCCTACCTAAGACATGTTCTCTGTTACACCCTTGGTGCCAGCATATGTTGTTATTGTTAGTCTTTTTTCTTTTCTTTTTTTTTTTCCTTTTTTTTTTGGCATAAAGTGGAAGGGAAAATATAGCAATTGTGAAAAGTTAGTTTCAAAAGTTCAATTTTGGTTTGGAAAATTGTTAAAATGAAAACGTTAGACGGCTTTAAGACTTTCATTTTTTTTATTGTTGCATTCTTATTGTGTTTCAAAAAAGACATGATACTGAAGATGTTGACGATGACTTTTTGTAAGTTCATGGGAAGAATAAAATGAAATCCACCTAAAGGTTACAAAAGTTTATTGTTAGTATAGTTATTTTTCTCCTGGGTGGATTGTCAAACCTAATGAAGTTTTGTCTAGTAATTTTCAATTTCAAGAGTTCTTACTTTCTAGGCATGGTGGTGTTGCAAAAAACATACAAACATGTCTTCTGTTGGCTGATATGCATTGGTATTGACATGCATGTATTATGCTGCTTTGGGCAAAAGCGCACACAAGTGGTTTGCCATCCCATTGTGAATATTTATTCTGCGATTCTGATTCCTATAAAAGTTGTATGGTAGTTTTTTATTTGCTTAAGACTTATACTTTTTGTTTGTCAAGTTCTTTATTTTTTGTTCTGTTTCTAAATTTGTGTGCAAAAGTTAGTACTCAGTCCTAAAACTTTTTTCTTTTTCTTTATCTATGTAGGTGGAGTTTTTTGATCGATACAAGGTATGATTATAAAATCCTTGTATATATACATACATACATAGATATGTGAACACATGTGCTCACGCACACATATCTTTTCAAGTGCTTTCTTATGCTCATTTCAGGAAATGGTCATATGCATTTCTGAGATATTATATCACTGTATACTTTTATTGCTATATTATTTAAGAAAGTACTAGTGTCTAAGGGAAGCCTAGCTTGTCGAGGCACTTAGAACCTGTGTGCCTTGCGAGTTTATGTTATGTTGATGATGCACTTATATTGTTTCTTAATATGTGATTGTGCAATCTTTTGTTAGAATTATTGATGTCTTGGACCGACACTTTTAAACATCTTGAAGTAAGAATCACATTAAGTTCTTGTGCTTCAGCATCAGATACTTGATCTTGTCTCAACTTTTTCCTTTTGCCAAATAATGGCAAGGATTGCACTCTTGCATCATAGTCAAAGTTGGTAGACACCAAACTCTGGCTATTTTCATGAGATTAGGCTCTGTTTGTTTCAACTTAAAATATTTTTTTGACGTAGAATGTTTTAAGTTGAAAACATTTTCTCTGGAAATTATTGATTTTCCGGTATTTGGCTGCCACCCTGAAGATGATTTTGAAAACAGTTTCCAATGTTTGGCTGGCATTGAAAATCATTAATAGTTTCATGTTTCATATGATTATATAAATAACTACTCCTATTCACAATATGAGTAGTATAATACTGAACAACTAGAAATCAACATATTCTCAATTTTTGAAGGAATAAAATTGGACAACTTTTCGATGTAAATGGTTACGAACTATGCCATATTAACAAAAGATTTTGGACCAATTTCAAAGTTACAATATCCACTAAAACACTTAGTTACATGCTTCCATATCCAAAATAATACCAACCAAGCTCAATCATTTACATAACCATAATTTTTTTTTTTTGATAAGTAAGTAGAGAATTGTATAAAAAGCGTAAAGGCGCCCCTAAGCATACATGAAGTATACAAAATGACACCAAAAAAGGAAAGAGAGGGGAAGGGGAAAAACACCCGAAAAACCCAAACAGAAGGAAACCCGGAAAACCCCTACAAAACCAGCCCACAAAACCCCGAGACTAATACATCACATTAGGCCGCTTAGCCTTGCCCCTACTAGAACCTAAACCTCTAGCATCATAATTAATCGAGCACTCTAAGTTCTTCACTTCACGACTCCCTTTAAACTTAGAAGAGGAAACTGAAGCCTCAAGACGATGCTCCGCATCAATATGAGTCATTAAATCTAAAAAGCCCTTCACATTCCCCTCGTGGGAGACCCCTAAAGTATTAACACAGAAGCTGAGATCAATCGCTGCCCCAGGAGGATCACCAATCGCCTCAAAACCACTTCCCCGCGAAGAATTGCCCACCTCTGAGAAAGACAATAAAGGCGTGCACCCAAGCACAGACTGGACCGAAGAGTTTGGAACCACTCCCACTTCTGACAGAGAAAGAGCTGCGCCGCTTGGGAGAAGGAAGCCACGCCGAAGGATAGGCTGATAGCCCTTATCTTGAGCAGCCGTAGACTTTGCAGGAGCTGACAAGGGCTTGGAGACAACCCCACAAGCAGGCCTGGAAAGCACCTTGGGAGCACTGAAAGTCTCAAGAGCCTCTGCAAGCAGATGCTTATCCAATTTGCCAACCTTGTTCTTCCGAGAGCATGAGAGCACTGACTTCGAATCTGACGGGTAAATAGGCGCACCAGACTTTGACATCACAGGGAGGGAGTAACGCAACCTTTCACCTAGAGCATCCGCGCTTGAAGAGCAGACGCCAAGAGCTAGATCAAACCCAAAGAGAGCCGGAGAAGGAGCCATCTCAGACGAAGGCAACAAAGGAGGATCCCCACCCAGAGCTGACTTCACCAAAGCAGAGACACCAATGCCCTCGGAAACAGAAGTAACGGCCGACGATGATACGTTAGAAGCTTTAAATCTGGACGGAGTAGCAGACTTTTCCCCGAGAATCTCCATGGAAGAAGAAACCGAAGAAAAGGGAGAAGAACGCTCTTTTAACTCCGGAAGAGAGGCTGAAGAAAAACCCACCACTTCCGGCTCCGGGGCACCCAAGCCCGAAGGAACAGAACCCATACCCGCGTCAGAACCATGAACCGAAGCTAACCCGCATTTCTTAGCCTTCTTAAAGTAATCCACTCTTGTAAGACCAGACTTCATGGTCTTATTAGAAAAAGACCTACAGCCCACCCTTCTTGTCCTAGCCCTAAAATGCATTCTGCCTAACCCAAGACAACACTTGGTCCTACCCATGCTCCGCTTCGGCCCATTAGAAGAAACCCAGCCCAAATGAGACCTGTGCGCACAAGCCCAAAGAAGCCACTTTTCAAAAATATCAAGAAGCTTCCTGAATATCCCCAACTCCTGCACTGCAACGTCACCTGTAGCCTCAGCAGCATCGACTGCATCCCGCTTCTTGGAACACGCAAGAAGGTCCTTATCCAGAGGACTGGGAGAGGAACACTCCAGAGTGTAGCAGTCGACCGCAAGGCCTTTACCCAGAGGACCGTAGGAGGACCTTTCCAAATCGTAACAATCCACCGCCTGCCGGAAGGGCTCCCGCTCCCGATCCAAAGAAAAGATCTTCTCCGCCTCGCACCAGACCACTGCCGACTTCTGAACCAAAGGCTCGCCAACAACCGGTGAGCCCACCACCTCTGCGAACGACAAAACACCCACGGCCTTGCCCACACTCTTCCCTACCGGGGCGCCACTAAAAGAAGACGACACCACCGAGGTACCAAAGAAAGCCAACACTTTGCTCAACTCCCCAGAAACTCGCCCCCAACCCCGCCCGTCACGGCCTTCAGGAAATACAATCATCCCTCTCCGACCCCCTACAACGTACACCGCCACCTCCAAGAACCGGCCGGAGCTATTCCCACCTCTCCGAACGATGGTCACCTTCGAGCCCTCTCTGAAAGATTTAACAAAATTTTCGAAGCCTGGATTTTGCAACACCTCTTCCACCATCGACAGTAACCAAGCGATGCATCCCGAGCCCAGCCTAATCCACCCTGAGAATCCTTTCCTCTTCTCCGCCACCCTCAACTCAAAAGACCCTTCCGCCACCGAGAAGATGAAGGATTTAGCCTCCACAAAGAACCGGTTCTCCATGCCCTACCTCACACGACAACCCCCGAGGGGTTCACAACAGCCCACCGCCACGCCTCACATGGTGGAAGTCCAGAGAAACGCAAGCTTCCTAGAAAAAAGTTGTGGATCCTTCATGTAGTTAAACCACTAAACTCAAAGTTAGATAATTGTTACATAACCATAATTTAAAAGTAATAGCATCTGTTAGTTCATCTCTTCTACAAATTTAAACTATAAATTCCTAATTTTCATGTGGTATCACTTCAGCACTGCATTTTGCTTTCACAGTGAAGCCACATAATTCTTTGTTCCCTTCTAAGAAGTCTCAAAAAATGTAGAAAATTGATTGATCAGTAGAATCCACCCAATATAACATTGAAATTTCCTTTTCCAATATATGGATCAGAATTGATTAACTTGTTATGAATTTTTTTGATAAGTGATCAAATTCATTAAAACACAAAAGGGTACATCAAAGTACACAAGAAGTATAAATGAGAAAACACTTAACTAGAAAAAGATAAAAGATAAAAAAAAAAAGATAAAGAAAAGAAGAAGAGAAAAGGTCATGAAAACTAGAAATATGAAAACAATCATAGGCAACCTTCTAGTGGTATAGCCGTATAGGGTATTGAAGAAGAAGGCCTTTAATCCTGCCATCGTTCTCTCCCTGTCTTTAAAGTTTCAATTATTCATTTCTACTTATCAAAAAAAAAAATCATCTCTCCAGATATACCACATTAAATAGAACGGAATCATCTTCCATATTGCTTCACTTTGAGGACTACCAAGCTGTCCTCTCCAACAAGCGAAGAGATCTATCACTTTACTAGGCATGACCCACGCTAATCCAAAAAAAATAGAGGGTAGGTTCCATAAGGCACTAGCTAACTGGCAATGGAGTAAAAGGTGGTTAACTGTTTCCCCACTCTTCTTGCACCAATCTACCACAATGATATATTGTTTTCTTAAGTTATCTAAAGTGATCTTACCTAATGCAGCCGACCAAGCAAAGGAGGCCACTCTCAAGGGGGTCTTATTTCGTCAAATACTCCTCTAAGGGAAATAAGTGCTATCATGGGGAAGTAAGACATTGTAGAACGATCTTACATCAAACAACCATTTCTTAGAAGGGGCCCAACAAAGCTCGTCTCCACCACCTCGTCTCATTTTGATGGAATACAATTGATTGAAAAACGAAGTAAAGAATTCCATTTCCCAATCATGCGCTGCTCTTACAAAATTAATGTTCCATTGAGAAGAGCCATTAGATAGCTAAAGATGATCTGCCACAGAAACATCCCTAAATTGGGCAATGTTGAACAACTCTGGAAACGCTACCTAAAGAGATTAATCCCCACACCACATGCCATGCAAAAAATTGATCTTGGAGTCATCACTCACCTTAAATCTAGTATATCTCAAAAACTCCCCCAACCACTCCTAATGAATTTCCAAAGGCGAACCCCATATGAACCATTAACTTCTTTAGAACACCACTCATCCCACAGAAAACCATATTTAAAGTTCACAACCAATCTTCACAGAGCCTCTCTCTCATAAGCATAGCATCATAACCACTTCCCCGGCTAGATACATTTTGTGATTTTGAGGTCTAAGGTGACAAGCTTAAGTGATGCTCTTTTCTTACATTAAATTATTAATAAATAACATTTGTTTTAATATTAATATTATGTTTTTATTTAAAATTCATTCTTTCCTTTTGGGATGCAAAATTACTAATTAATTTTTTATATTCGACTTTCCATATTCTTCTCAGCATTCAATTCAGATTGATGTTAGAGCACATTGGAAACAAAGACTTTTCATGTTCTATTGACAATTTAATTGAAATTGATGTTGTCACTTGGAGAAAGTTATGCATGTTGGACTTTTATGAATGTGAAAATGGGAAAGTAAACAAGTGGACATTCCAAAAATTTATATACGTTGAAAAATTTATGATGTTAGGGGCCTTAATTATTAACTTTCATGGAAAATCCATTTTTTATTAACGTGAATTGTACACATAAGAAGAAATGGACGGCTACATTTCTAGAGTCAATAAATTCCTATTTTCATGTCTAGAGATTTTTTAAGGCCCTAATATTGCAAAATTATTATTTTTACTGTAATTGAGGGCCTTAATTAAAGATTATTTATCAACTTTTTACCATATTAAAGTTTTCAATTTTTTTTTTTTTGGAAAGAACCTTTGTTATACAATTAATAATTGGAGGCCTTAATTAGAGACTAATTATTAACTTTTTTCCATATTGGACCTTGATTGTTTATTTTTATTTTTAGAAAGAACTTTTATTGTCAACTATTAATTGAGAGCCTTAGGCGACCGCTTAAGTTGCTTAAGGATTGAGTTGGTATTGCTTCCCCATAAGCGCTCGGTTGAACAAAAGCAAATTACGAACCCTCAATCCCCCCTAAAAGATTGAAGAACACAACTTGGACCAACTCTTAGACCTCCATTAACTTCTTTAGAATACCACTCACCCCACATAAACCATATTTAAAGTCCACAACCAATCTTCACAGAGCCTCGCTCATAAGCATCGCGCCACAACCTCTTCCTCATAAGAGCTGAGTTGAACAAAAGCAAATTACAAACCCCCAATCCCCCCTAAAAAGTCGAAGAACACACCTTGGACCAACTTATTAGGTGAAATTTGAACTCTTCACTCATATCTCCCCACAAGAAATCCCGCATGTGATTGGCAACCCTAGCAGGGATGGGAAAAAGAGACATGAAATAAGTAGGCAAATTAGATAAGGCGCTAATAATCAAGATAATCCCACGCCCTTTAGACAAGTACAACCATTTCCAACCAGCTAAACGATGCTCGACCTTCTCATTAATGCCATTCTAAATAGATTTGGCCTTAAAAGAAGCTCCCAACGGAAGACTTGGATACTTTATAGGTAAAGAGGAAACTTTGCATCTCAAAATGCGAGCTAGACCTTCTACATTATCAACATTGCCAACAAGGGCTGATTCTAACATAGCCAAGTTAATTTTCAAACCCAAGACAACTTCTAAACATAAGAACATGCATTGCAAATGGCGGGGGTAGTTTTCAGACCTGTGGAAAATCAAAGGGTCGTTCACAAACAGAAGATGAGAGATTTAATCCCACCAACATTCCTAGGCCCCACAGAAAAGCCTAATGACAAACCCCCACTCACTGCTGTAGAGATCATCTTACCTAAAGCCTCCATATCATTAACAAACAACAAAGGAGACAAAGGCTCCCTTGTCTTAGGCTACGAGAACTACTGAACAAATTGGTGGAAGTGCCATTCACCAAAATAGAAAAACACACCGAGGGGATACAATGAGCTAACTAGTTATACCATTTCTCCCCAAAACCGCACCTCCTCAGCATGTACAACAAAAAACTTCAATTAACAGGACCATAAGCTTTTTGTATATTTAGTTTGCAAGGCACGCTCGGCTCCCCAGATCTGATTCTGCTATCAAGGCATTCACTAGCAATGAGAATGGGATTAGGAATATGGCTTCCCTTGATGAATGTGTTCTAAGACTTATAAATAATCTTCTCCAAAACTATTTTCAATCTATTAGCAAGAACTTTGTCAATAATTTTGTAAATTCTACTCACTAAACTAATCGATCGAAAATCCTTAATATTGACAACCCCTAAAATATTTATAATGAGAGCAATGAAAGTAGCATTTAGACTTCTTTCAAACTTGCCTCTAGCATAGAAGTTATGGAAAACCTTCATTATATCTTTTTTTAGAGCATGCCGACCAGCTTGGAAGAACACCATAGTTTAACCATTAAGGTCTGGGGCCTTACCACTATTGATAGCTTTCACCACCTCAAAAATTTCTCATTCCTCAAACACTCTCTCCAACTAGTTGGCCTCAACCTCACCAATAGATTCAAAAGAAAGGCCGTCCAACTTAGGCCACAAATTGAACTGCTCCCCGCTCCGTATACAAATTATTATAAGACTGCACTATGTATTCAGTAATCTCAATATAGTCGGTAGAAATTGTACCATCAACTATCAAAGATTCAATGGAGTTATTTCTTCTGTTAGAGTTGGACATTCGATGGAAAAACTTCATGCACTTGCAATCCTCTATTAGCTTCAAAGTCCTAGATTTTGCTTCAAACTCACCTCCTCCATGAGAGTGGGATCTCTCTGAGTCACTTATAGCTTTAGCCTTCCTTACTTTTTCCTCATCACGTAAGGCCCTCTCTTCTTCAATAACATCAAGACCTTGTAAGTTTTCCAAAAGAAGCCTTTTCTGCCTCTATACATTGCCAAACACCTCCTCATTCCAAACTCTTAAATCAGCTTTTAGAGCCTTTAGCTTGCAAGCCAAAATGAAACTTGAAGAGCCTTGAAAGCGATAAGAAATCCACCATTGTTTCACTCTATCCACAAAATGAATTTAGTTGTGGTTTGTAAGGAATCTTAGGTATTTGTACGACTAAAAGCGCCAACTTGCTGAATCTAAATGCACCAAAATGTTGTTGTGCCTATGAAGATATATTGCTATGGATTTACAAAAGTTGAAAAAACCCCTTGTTAACCGTCAGCTAACTACCCATTCCTTATTAAGATCTTGCATCTACAAGAACGAGGAAGCAATAGGTATATAAAGTAATGTTTGTTGCAGAGGAATGATAAAAGCTTCATGCATAATATACATCTACATATATATTACCATGTGACAATAAAATATGAGGTGTTAGAAAAAGATGCTATGGCCAGGAAAAGACAACTTGCACAATGATTAAACACAGAAAATGAACTACATATGTAGACTGATAAACAATTTATGACAGCAAGTTTCCTGTGAAAGCAAATTGCTTTATCAAAAACCAATTTCCCAACAATCCACAGCCCTGCCAACATAGCATTGAGTTTGATGTAACCCCAAAATGCCAATGATTGTAAGTCAGTGGCACATGTGAGATTAAGGAACTAGATTGACGTATTATCATGCTTAAAATTAAGAAACTTTTTCACAAAATAAGCTGATTGGCATGGTGAAAGAAAGAAAGAGAACAATAAGTTGTGGAAAGGATAACTAGTACTGCCCACATTATCTTACCATTTTGACTTTTTGTTTCCCATGTTGGGCTTACAAATGATCTGTTATCTTCTGTCAATTTGTTTTCTTTTCTTTTCCTTTTTCTTTTCTTCTTTTATATTCGATAGTGGTTACTTGCATCTACATCTCTCTATCTCTCTCTCCCTTCTTTTATTTATGCTACTAATTTGACCTAATTTACATTTTACACTATCACAACAGTTTCGTTTTATTGGATTAACTTGGGTTTTGCTCTTTATAGGTTGGTGAACTTACTGGTTTGCTAACATCTGATTTGGGTTCTCTAAAAAATATTGTGAGTGAGAACATCTCAAGGGATCGTGGATTCAGGGCACTTTCTGAGGCAAGCAACTCTACACCACGCACAAGTGAGCTAAAAATGTTTTCTACATTTAAGCAAGTGCACACTTATTATTCAAAAGTCACATAAATTTCCAAAATTTTTTTTGATAAGTAAATAATTTTTTTTGATAAGTATAAATTTCCAAAATGTTCTGATTTAATGCTACTTCAATTTTAATTTTTTTGTTTTTTTTAGAATGCAATTATAGTTTAATTACTGTTCTCCAATATACATTATTGCAACTTATCACTTTCTTAAAATATTTTCCTATCTGTGTTTTCAGTTTTCAATTTATTACCCATCTTCATTAGGGTCATTATGTCTCTTGTTTTCTTTGTTCTTGTAGGTCGTTGGGACAATAAGCATACTATTTGTCTTGTCCCCTCAACTTGCACCTATTCTGGGCCTGCTGATGCTTACCGTGTCTGTTTTAGTTGGTAAATAATTATCTTTGATGTTGTTAGCTAGTAGTTTATGTTGTCTATTCTTACCAAGAAGCATGATAGTGCTCCCAAATCTCTTTGGAAATCTTACAGCATTAGAATGATTTGCAGTAACATGTTGAGTAATTTATTGATATATGCCCAATTCGGCTTAGAGTAGAGGTAGATCATCTCTATTGAAATTTTATGATCGAATGAGCTTCTATATTTGCCTGTGGGGTGTTGACATTACAAGTTGGCTTTGCTTAGGAATTATTCCTAAATCATGTTGGTTCTTTTCTGTTATCATTATGATATAGTATCATTGGAAATTTCATAAGCTCGTCTTTTATTCATCCTGTCTTTTCCTTCTGCCGACTATAATTGATTTTCTCAAGCCGTGTACAAGAGATCAACTGTACCTGTTTTTAAAGCTCATGGGTTGGCCCAGGCATCCATATCTGATTGTGTGACCGAAACAGTTTCTGCTATACGTACTGTAAGTTCTTAATAGAGTTCTTTGCTATTCTTTTTTCTTCCCCCCACATCTGTGTTTGATGTAGTGGTTGAAGCTTGGATACACAGCAAATGAATGAAATTATAACATAAATTTTTATAGGTCAGATCCTTTGGGGGTGAAAAGCGTCAAATGTCAATGTTTGGTAGCCAGGTAATATATTTCAAGTACTAGTTGCTGTTGTCATGGAGATATGAAAGCTTATTCATTGTGCTTAATGTTTATTTTGTGGAGTTTCGTAGGTTCTTTCTTATCAGGCTAGCGGCATAAAGCTTGGGTCTTTCAAATCCGTAAATGAATCTTTGACAAGAATTGCTGTTTATATTTCTCTACTATCCTTATATTGTCTTGGAGGAAGCAAAGTGAAAGCAGTAAGCACTTCTAGCTCGTGAAAACTTTTGTATTAAGCTTGTGTGTTGGTTCTAGGATTTATTAAATGAGAGGAAAAGAACATATCCCATAACTCTCACTATTCAATTATATATATTGCAAAACAATACAATTGACTTTTTTTTACCTTTCTGTGGTATACTATAATACAATAACACCCTTTTTAATACTCCCCCTCAAAGCTAGAGAATATATATCATATAAGCCTAGTTTGGGTCAAATAAACTCCAGCTTATCATGGCTCAAAAACTTGGTAAACATGTCTGTGAGTTGGTCTTTAGATTTCATAAATGGTGTAGATATATCTCTACTTGGTATCTTATCTCAAATGAAATGACAATCAACCTAATATGTTTGGTTCTTTCATGAAATATTGGATTGGAGACAAAATGCAAAGTGGATTGATTATCATAAAGTAACGGAGTAAGAGTTGACGTGTCATGACTTAGGGAAAACATTAGCTATATTTGCACTATTACTCTAAAAGGACTAGTAAAAGTTACAATTAGAGCTTTCTGAAATAACTTATAAAGCCTAGTCTCACTTAGTAAAAAATCAATGTTGGATTTAAGACCAGGCAACACCTTCACAATCCACCCATCAGACTAACTATTAGGGGTGCCACAATCTGATGTTCTCGTTAGGGTCCATGTCTCATTGCATTGCTTTAGTGCCACATCATGTTATTAGGTTGTTCTGACTCCAATTGCAAAAATGCTAGCAATATCTGCGCCATTACTCCGAAAGGATTAATTAAAGTTACAATTAGAGCTCATTGAAATCACTTATAAAGCTATGTTTCATCTAGTAAGGAACCAATGTGGGATTTAATATCCATGTAACACCTTCACAATTCACCCATCTAATGTTGAGACTAACTTTTGGGGGTGTTGAATGAAGTAAGAATAATCTCTTGAAGAAAATGTTATAACCACATTAATTTTGTAGAAGGGTGAGCCATTGCCTTGTACTAAGCTTTTGCATCATATCGTGCTCTCACTATTTATTTCTTTTCCACATACCAAATTACCACCTAAAAAGGTATAATACCTTGTAATATATCTTTCATTTGAAGAAAAACTTGCCCAATCTGCATCGGCAAAGCCTTCCACTCTAAGGTGTCCATTTCGCCTATATAATTGTATGAGACTAGGGCTCACTCAAGATAGCGAATAATACTAGTGACAACATCCTAATGTGGGACCCTAGGAGCTTCCAAGAACTTGGGCTCATTAGATTGACTACATACGGGTTTAGTGATGGAAAGGTAATTGAGCTTCCCAACAAGTCCAATATATTTGTTAGGATCTCTAAATAACTTGTTCTTATCCTTCAGAAGTTTTTGATTTTGATTTATAGGAACATCAATGGGTTGAGCACCTAACAAGCCCATTTCCTCAAATAAATCAAACACCCTAGCGGGTGGCTCATGGCCACCCCTTTGTTGGGAGGGGGAGGAGTCATCGTGGTGTCCATGATCTCCACAGTCCACCCCAAAGGGTTGGCTCACCCACCCCCTCCCCCCTCAACAGAGGGGGTGGTTCACAACCATTCTCTCTCTCTCTCTCTCTCTCTCTCTCTCTCTCTCTCTCTCTCTCTCTCTCTCTCTCTCTCTCTCCTATTTGTTTTTGTTTTTTACTTTCTTTTGGCAATGGGTGTAATTCCAATTTTTTTTTTTTTTTGATAAGTAATTTCAAATTCAATAAAAAAGCGCAGAGGGGCGCAACCCTAATACACGGGAAGTATACAAGAGTGCCCCTAAACGGGAGGAACAACTAATAAATTTAGAAAGTCTACAAAAGTAGAAACACCTAGGTGGCAAAGACAGGACGCTATCCAAAGATATAGCGTGTTAAGCACACACTTCCTTAACACTACCATTACAGAATTTGATGAGAGGATCTATTTGATTAGGGCGAAAAACACAAGGAGTCAAAAGATAAAATTAGAAACTTGAGGAGCAATTTGAAAAAGTCCTAAATCATAGGGATCAATACAGTAATTTTCCTATTTCTAAAAGGCTAAAAGAATTATGATTTATCTATTTGAGGAGCTCTCATGGTCCTTTTGTCTTGTGGCTTCCATTCATGCTAGTTTTCGTGTTCCTAGCTATTTTGATGTTTGTTCTCATTACATGAAGCAATTTCAAGTAATATTGCATAGAATATAAACAATTTTGTGTTCTGAACTGTTTGAGTATGACTACATTGCCAAAGCAGTATTGCTCATTGACTGGTTATTTAGATTATCAAACCATCATGTTTTCGAGGTATGTTCGGCAGCTATTGGGGCACTGTTGTCTACAGCACAACTTAGTGCTTTAGTCTTTGTCATTGCAAATTTTTATTCACACTCCTTTCCAATTTTTTGAAAAATTGTTTTATACTCATGAACGAACTACAAACCTTTTTGGGGTGGCAAAAGTCCTGGACAATCTCTACATCTGACTTTTACTCCATCTTCGAGCTTGCATCTTTTTCATTTTTCAATCAACCTGTGATTACCAGTACCAGAGTCAAGTTTTTCTTTTCTAATCATTCACATTTTCTGCTTACAGGGTGAACTCTCTGTTGGAACTGTGGCTTCTTTCATTGGATATACTTTCACACTAACATTTGCAGTGAGTTCTTTGGTGCTGCTTAGGTACTCATGCTATTCCCATCCTCTGTCATGTCTGATGTGATACATCTTTCAGGTTCAAGGGCTGGTGAACACATTTGGAGATCTTCGTGGAACTTTTGCTGCTGTTGAGAGAATTAACTCTGTTTTAGCTGAGGCTCAAATTGATGAAGCCCTTGCATTTGGTTTAGAAAGAGAAATGCAGCAAAAAGAAGTGCATGATGAGAATTATAAATTGTTCTTCCTCAATGGGTATGATGAGAAAATTATATCTAGGAATATGCATTATATGTCAGCCCTGAAATCAGCTAGCAATTTGTGTCGCTTAGCTAGGTCTGGCGATGTTCATCTTGAAGGTATCCATCGTGCAGTTTTATTCATTATGTTGAGGTGCATAACTGCCTTTTTTGCCTTATCTTCTGTTTTCTGATTTTTATTAGGTTATCACATTCGATACACCCATGTCTAAGTATTATCCTTTTAACAAGTGGTAGTCTGTTTTATGAAATGATATACCAAGCTTCTGCTTGTTATTAAGTTTATCACTAGGATTCTAATTGGTAGTGTGTCTACAGAAAATTGACCCTTGTGAGTACAAGGGCTTTGTCAATCTCAAGCCTCTCCTTGAAGATCTCTCTTCTTTCCGTCTTTTTGTTGAGAACAAGTTTTGCTATAAATCCTTTGTTAGTTATCTATATTATCAGACTGTACCAAATCTTGTTTTCATACAAAAAATTTATACTACTTGTTCCGTTGTGTAAACTAATGCCCTAATTTTAATCTCCAGATGTGCACTTCTCTTATCCTTTGAGACCTGATGTGGAAATCCTAAATGGTCTGAATTTAACTCTAAAATGTGGAACGGTAACAGCTCTAGTGGGCTCAAGTGGTGCGGGCAAAAGTACAATAGTACAGCTTTTGGCACGCTTCTATGAGGTTTTTTTCTTTTTCTTTTTATTTAACTTTCTATTTGTTCGACGGAAGTTTCATTTTCTTTTTATGGATGATGGTGAATTGTGCGCATCAATTGTTCCTTTTGCAGCCAACCAGAGGTCGTATAACAGTAGCCGGGGAAGATGTTCGAACATTTGACAAGAGTGAATGGGCACGGGTTGTCTCCATCGTGAATCAGGTCTCTTCTTGGATCTCCACAGATCTGCTATGAGCTTGTCATACCCAAATGTATTGTACTTGGGAACCATACTCATTTGTTCTCAGCGTAGGCATGTTTCTGTTTTCTAGTAAATTTGAAATATATAGCTTGACCATAATTACTGTGGGGATACAACTTGGTCTAGGTCTAAACCAGATTGTAGCTACTAAGCTTACCTGGGCAGGTTTTGGGGTTTGACAATATTGTTTCCAAAAAGCTACCTGTTGTACTATACTATGTATTTGAGTTGTCAGATTAATCTTTATAGGTAAATGAACCATTTTCTTTTTCCGAACAAGCTCGAGGGTGAAATGTGAAAATTAGGATAGGTTGGGGTTTGGGATCAAGGAATATAAAACTTTGGTCATGTTGTCTTGACCCTGTCCATTTGAATTGTGCTGGTTGAGTTGTGTTTTGGGTTGATGCTGTAGATGCTTGGTTTTTTTTGTGCTTTGAGCTCGAATCAACCCCACCCGCAACCAAGTTGCACACATGCTGAGCAGTGCTAAGAAAAGTAAATATTTCACATTTTATTGTTGCCTTTCTCCAAAGCTTATACAAAAGATGATGCAGGAACCTGTTCTTTTTTCGGTGTCTGTTGGAGAAAATATTGCATATGGGCTTCCAGATGATACTGTATCCAAGGATGACGTGATAAAGGCAGCGAAGGCAGCAAATGCTCATGAATTCATAATATCACTGCCACAGGTTTCTTGTCTCTTCAATATGCAAATATTCTACTGCTAGTTTGTTTTGTTTCTGAATCTTTATTTTGCTCAAAAGGGTTATGACACACTTGTTGGTGAGCGTGGAGGCCTACTGAGCGGAGGCCAGAGGCAGGTATGGTTATAAAGTTGTGTGTGTGTGTGTGAGAGAGAGAGAGAGAGAGAGAGTTGCTATTGATTCTTCCTGTTTCTGATCTGCAGAGAATTGCTATTGCTAGAGCTCTGCTTAAAAATGCCCCAATCCTGATACTTGATGAGGTAAACTTTCCATTTGCTTCTCTGTGCATCTGTATGTCTTCTCCAAGTTTGAATCACCATAACAAATGAGACTACATTTTTCATAAAGCCCAGCTGTACATGCTTGTGTGAAAGCTCTCCCCATTGTGGCATGAGAGACTAGAAATATTTATGATGTCCTTTTGCTGCAGGCTACCAGTGCCTTGGATGCAGTCAGTGAACGGTTGGTCCAGGATGCTCTGAACCATCTGATGAAGGGCAGGACAACGTTGGTGATTGCTCACCGATTAAGCACAGTTCAGAATGCCCATCTGATTGCGGTTTGCTCTGATGGGAGGATTGCGGAGCTTGGAAGCCACTTGGAATTATTGGCTAGGAAGGGCCAATATGCTTCATTGGTCGGCATTCAAAGGCTGGCATTTGAGTGACACAGAAATTGCTAGAATATTCAGTTCTAAATTATACCAAGTGAAAATTTGACAGTATTGCTTCACCCACATTTACTTCAATTTTAGTTTCTTTTTCCATCATTACTAAAGAAGATGATGCCTGGAAGTTGCCAGCGGATAATTGTTAAGCTGGCGACTCCGCAAGAACAGCAAAGCCTTTGTAAAGTTACTGATAGAATGTAACATCAAATTTATTTAGTTGCAAGATTTTATTGTAGAATAATAATAATTAACCACAAATAAACTCAATTAAGCCTTAATCCGAATCGATTTGAAAACTGTAGAGGAGGCCCCCGATGTAGATATTGATGAAGTGGCTCGCCGAACAGATGGGTACAGTGGAGATGATTTGACAAACTGTCTGCTGGGATGCTTCCTTGAATGGCATGAGGCGCAAAATAGCTGGAAAGACACGTGATGAGATTAAGAACATGCCCAAGGATGAGATTTCAGAGGACCCTGTTGCCATGTGTGACTTTGAAGAAGCCTTGATTAAGGTCCAACGTAGCGTCTCTGCTTCTGATATAGAAAAGCATGAGAAGTGGTTTACAGAATTTGGGTTGGCATGAGGAGGATGATCGTTGCATACTGAAGATAGTAGACTATTTTCCTAACGGGCCAGTTTGCTTGGTGATTGTGTCTTCTAATTGTTTCTTGATATTCCATTTATGCAGCTGATCGATATTAATCCCAAGTGTTTCTTCATATTCCTATCCTTGTGTTATTTTGCCTGTAACCACTCAATGTAATATGTAACTTGATCATAATTGCAGAACCCTTGTATTATTCTTCAAATTTTATTCAAAAAAAAAAAAAAAAACTAATAAAAAAACACTCAATTAAGCCTTAATCCCTGTAGAGAGGCAGAGTCCTAGAAAGGACTCTGCTTCAAATGCAATGAGGAGTTTGATATGGCCCATATGGGCCACTGCTGTAATAAACTGTTATCATAGAGGCCTACAATGAAGAAGATGATGATGGAAGAAGACCCCAACGAACGCATGAAGAAAATTACGATTACCCCCCCGAGGACAAGGGCGATTTCTGTTTTGGAAAGGAATCGCTTTCATCTTTTTTAGTGCCTTAGCTTGTGGTTGATTTCCGTTTGTATTTATATAAAATAATAATAATAATAATAATAATAAAAAATGACATCTAGAATTACATGTGAAAAAGAGAGAGTGAGGAAGAGGGACATGAATATGACATCTAGAATTACTCGTAAGTTATTTGAATTTATGTAAATCTTTACAATCTTCATTGAGTTAAGGTTGTATAAGAGTAATGCTAGAAGGAAAACTTTTATTTCTCTCTTGTGGCTTTTAAAATACCATTGAATTTAAAATGAATTACTATTGAATTTTGATCTAATGGTAATTTAAAAGCTACATTACATTTGGAGAGACAAGATGGAAACAAAAGTCTTCATTATAGAATTCCTCATTATTATAAGTTTTATTAGGAGTTGTAGTTATTATAAGTTTTATTAGGAGTTGTAGTTGAGTCGTATTTGTCTATAAAATCTTTCGTGAGTTATTTAACAATAGAGATATGTTATTTGTACAAGATATGATATGTTTACGACTTTTGTACAACTCCAACATTTTCTTTTTTAAAAAAAAAAAAATCAACCATTGAATATGTAGGACACACATGTAGAAAAACATATCTAATGGTTAGTTTGAAAAAAAGGTTGTACAAGAGTTATACAAAGGTTGTAAACGTATCATATCTCTATTTGTACATCACGTAGGTGACATCACGTGTACACTTGGTGCATTTGACAGCATGGGACCTACATGTGATAATGGGTCCTATGCATGTGATGTGGGTTTCATACCGTGTCAAATGCACTTGATGTACACTCAAGTGATGTACAAATAATATATCTCTTAACCATATAAGATGTGTTATTTGTGCATACATTATACATACACTCACATTTGATGTGAGACCCATGCATATGAGATTGTGTACAAATATCATTAGCCTATCTATATTGCAAATTGCATGAAAACAGGACTGACCTTATCAAGGTATCAACAAATTTTATTTGTATAGGGAAGGAATTGTTTAGACAAAATAAACCATAACAAGATGAGAATTGTTATGGTTTATTTTGTCTAGACTTTTTTCATGCCTTCCATTCTGCAATCTCAATCTTAACCATCTTCTAACTGTAATCGATAAGAAAGAAATTCCTCATTGACTTCATAATTGAAACTGTGAAACTAAATAGTTCCACAAACAATATCAATTATAACAGTGAAAAAAATAATTAACCCAAAAGACGAATAAGAACAAATAGATAGTTTTGCATCCATTCCAAGCATGGAGCTAAAAAATAATAATCAATGCTTCATTTCTGATTCACAGTGCTTTTGGGACCCCATGAAAAACAGATTTGACTGGCAAAAGTTGTGGTTTTGAAATCTTATGAAGAATTGGAAATTGAGATTACAGCATTCAGATTAGCAAGGCATTCAGTAGGAAGGCCAAGGAAGGTATTCATTAGGAAATCATCAATAGGATCAACAGTTGCCACCCCAACTAATCTACACTTCCCTTCTTTATCCAATCTCTTTCCTCTTCCACTTCTTATCGTTCCTTTTGACTCCTCAGATGTCAAAACTGTCTTCACCAGCAGTGGAGGAGCTCTATAGACAGTCCCAACAGAAAACCAGAACTTGGCCATGAATTCTAGATCAATCTGCATGAAAAATAGCTGCAATATTAAGTGGGTGTGGTCATGGAATCAAATTCAAGGAAAGCTACCTAATGACGGTTAAATCACCGCTTATCCCAAAAGTGATGAAGTGGTCTCAAAAGCATGAAATATTTCCTTGAAGTGAGAGGTGAATTATAGTCATGGTTCGAACTCGTAACTTTTACTCTATATGTTAAATTATCACTTATTCCAAAAGTTTAATCTTATAAAAAGAGACAGATTTAATCATTTAATTTATAGTTTAAGGATAACCATGCTAGAACAATATTCCACAAAGCATTTGAGAAATCTTCGTACAAAAATCCTTTTCACAAACAAATTGACACTTTTTTACTGCTTTCCAAAAGCATGGTATTTGCTACCAATACCATTGAACAACATAAATACATAATTTCCAATCAAAACATGCATATATAGGCACATTGCCTGCTCATTTTAATGGTGAAATTAGTGAGAGTTGGCATACTTTACCTTGCCAGATTCTCTGTCAATCCTCCCTTGAAAGAGTTCTGGGGCGATCTCAATCTTTAGAAATGGTGGCAATGGCAATCCCAAGAACCTGGTTGTTGCACTTGACAATGGTGGTATATAGAGTGTTTTAATGTCAAATGAAACCGAAATTTCATCACTCAACTGATCACCATCTGGGACCTTAGTACCGGACCCACTTCCTGTTCCGCCGCCGGCGTCGTATTCAAAATCAGGATATCTTGAAATCCCAAGCTTGCAAGCTCCGAGAGTCCTGAACTTTACACTGTAAGCATTAGTTTTCTGGACTTGGATTTGAGTGGCGGCAGTTGTAAGTAGTTGTTTTTGACCGTTGGAAGTGCAGGCTATTGTTTTTGGTCCAAGCTCTGGACTTTTTGTCGGGAATTTGCAAGGAAATGGAGGGTTTGAGGAGTTCAGTTTACAGTAGTACATCATTTGGTGCGTAAAAAGATCAGAGGAACTGGATTGTGGAGTTGTTTTTGATGACGAAGTCCACGTGGCATAACCAAAGCACAAATTAAAGTCTGTTTTGTTGGTGAAATTAGGTACACACCAAAATATGAGGCTGCCTTGTGCTGTTGAGTTACAACCTTATCTTTTTTTGCTATGCTTACTCACGGGTGCATTATATTCTGCGTGCCATCGATTCCCGACCGTGACACTTGTAACATGAAAGAATTGTATAGAGCACTAGCAACAACTTCCTTAAATTTTATTCAGTTTTTTAAATGTAAAGAAAACTCTTAAAAAAATATATGAAACAGACAATCAAGAGAACACCAAGAAATTTGGGGTAGCATTGTTGATTCCTTTAACATTATTTTGATATAAAAAAGCTTTATCTTTCCTCTCTTTTCTCTGACATTTAATTTGAAGATTATTTAAATGGTATAGGGAAAGAATAAGAGAAGTTATTATGGAGTTTATTTGAATAAGGGAGTAAAAAAGTAGTTTGATTCCTTGCATTTAAGGAAAATTTAAATAAAGCTGTTGCTAGTGCTCTAAGAACTATATATGTTTTCATGTTTTGAATAGCACTTTCTTGACGGGTAGTGGGGAGACATGTTTTAAGTAGGTTTGCCAATTTTTGACATCATCCGTAAATTTAACACGAACTCAATACGAAATTAGTGGATTAGTGTTTTCTATAATCGGATCAATTCGAGTCAACCCGAATTAACTTGTTTAATAAACGAGCCAATCTTGGGTCAACTTGCTTAATCTATAGGTATCCTGCATAACCCATAAAAATTAAATTAGTTTTTTTTAATAATTTAAAAATAAAACCCTAAAAGGTTAAATTCATAAACTCATATAAATTAACATTAATGTTATTATTGCATTTAAATTCATATACATGTTGAAATGGGTTAAATAGGTCGTGTTTTCAATTCAGCACAACATATTTATTAAATAGGTTATCAAATCGGATCGTGTCAAAATTGAACATGTTTAACTAAATAGGTCGATCCTGATTGAGCCATATTGGGTTGAGTCCACTCAATACGTTAACATAAATTATTTACCCTAATTTTGGGGTACCAAAATCCTTTTTTTTTTTTTTGCCATAACATAGAATAATAGTATAATACTTGGGAACCTGATTCTTTAGTAGCAGTCAGAAAAATAAATAATAATAATAATAAAAAAAAAAGAAAAAGAAAAAGAAAAAGTGGAGTCTATTATGAATGGCCCCCATGCCTCCTCTCCATACAATTGTCATTACATTTGGTCCTCTGGAATTCCGTGAAGACCCCAACATGATGTTGATGTCCCTTGCAGTTTGGTGTGCATATGAAGTTTAGCTCCCTCTTGAAGATACTTTTCTAGTTGTTCATGCGGTAACGTGTAATACATGTTACCAAGCTGCTTGTGGGGCCCATCTTATCTTATTGAATAGAGATGTTCAGACAGCTTGAGATCTGTTTGGACTGCAGTAGGTTTCTTAAGGGACCTTCTCATAATAGTCCATTCGAAGGTACGAGAGAGAGTGACATAAAATGGTTTACAAAGATGAGAAGCGTAAATCATTTTACGCCTCGATCATGAATGTTATTTTTTTTTTTTTTGTCAACTGAAAACATTTTCAGGTTGACTAATAATTTAAATCACAACAAACACTAAAAAATAAAAAACTTTTTTCAAGATATTTTTATCTCGAAACAAACGGAAAAAAAAAGGGTTTATTTTTCTCAGTAACTTTAGTCAAAACCTGTCGTTTTATCCATGGTAGAAGTTGGATGTGAACCTCATATTTACTAGGCCAAATGATAGAAAAATTGTGATAGCCATTATATTCACTTCATCCAATTGCAAATGGTATCCACATGTCCTCTCCATATACACAAGATTTCATTCTTTTTTGGGGGGCCAGAGACATAATAACATCTGTACTCAGGTAGCAGACATCAAGATGTCCCAGGGTGTTTGTGTGTCTCTGAAAATGGGGTTAGCCCAACATAGACATGTGACCCTGTTTTTTGCCCAATGAACTAGCTCTACTTCAGCACACGCGGATAATAATGTGACATCTTTTTGGAAGCCTTTTGACCACTAACTTGGCGAAATGAACTGAGACCCTTTCACTCTAATGGATAACTCCTCTGTTTGGTTGCCAAGACAGAGCATATAATGCAAAGAATTTGGAATCTTGGATAGCTCCTTTGTTCGGTTATTTTAGGGAATACAAGAAAGGGCAAAGAAAATGATCCTCTTATTGAAAGGATACACTTACTTTGCATAAATGTGAAGGAGAAAGAAAACTTTAATCCCAACAAAATAATGATACGAAACTTGGAAAACTTGATACTGATGAAAAACACGAACTTTATACACAAGCCAAGAGTCCATTAGCCACAAGTTGTTAAACTAACTACCGGTTGAACAAAAAACAACCAACACTAACTCATCAAATCAGATAGAAACCACTCAGACCACCGCTACATGAAGCAAAACCGAATCTGGCACTAAGCACCAGGTTTAGCAACAACGGCGCCAATACAATACAACACGACAGCATGAAACTTCCCGTCGGCATGCCATTTTCTTAACATCTTAATACTTCATAAGAACCTCCAATTAGTTTAATGCAGTCAGGCAGTCCACACTCTCAACATACAAGAGAAGCTCGAAGTGACGTAGGAAGATGGGTGCATGACGACCAACGGATGACTGATTCAGTCACCATGAGATCAAGTTGCTCACGCTCACCAAGTCCAATTGTATGGTTCCTCTTGCTATGGATGCAAAACATCCTAGATCCAATCGTTCCTCCTGCCCTTTTAACTTCAGCTTCCTTGTGTTCCATTTCTTTTCCCTCATGCCCAAAGCAAAGAGAAGAATCCGGCAGCATGAGCAGCTTCCCCAAGCTTGCGTCTGCACAATAGGGCACAAAATAGGATTTTAGATACAAGTTCTATGAGATGTTGTAGGGAGTTGGAAGATGCTAAACTCGAGTACCTCCTTGAATTGCATCTACTCTGGGAATACTGGTTGAAAACTCTAATGCACAACTCCCTTGTTCAATAACAGAACCAAGGCTGAAGAATGCAAAACTGGATATTGTGGGAACAGGGGAAGAGAATTCCAAGGTGTTAGAATCACCGCTGCTGCGGAAAGAAAACCCGCCAGATGCAGTGCAAGGTGTTGCTGGTTCAGCCAGGAAAGAGGAAAAAGATGATCTGCATGTGAATGTAGGTGATTCAACATCACATGTAATAGGTGATCCAGCACCAAAGCTGATGTCCTGATTCCTCGACATAAACGGGGTGGAAAAAGAGCCATCGCCTACGCCCCATTCTCCACAATCATGGTTTTCACATACACTTGGCTCTTTAGGGCCATTGTCCTCCATCCAGGGGTGATCTACAAAAGAAGAGTAACACAAATTATACTTATAGCCAGCAGCGGGGGGAGAAAGTCTTCAAACAAGGGAGAACAGGACATTAATTAGTTAGCAAGTCAGGAGAAAAGCCAAAAATCTCTGGGCCTAGCAACAGAAACTAACTGCAGGAATAACCTGCCTCAAACCACTCAAAGCTTACAGAAATAACAGCGAGGCCACATCAATATCATGCAATTTTCTAATTTTAACAAAATAGAATGAAATAATAACATTCATCAATACTTCAAATGACATCCTTCAAAAACATATGTCCAGGTTTGTCCACCTCATTTCTAGATGCTTCAAATAGACATTTTAGCTTCTAAGAGATTGATGATACTATTAAAGAAACTTTATAGCTATCATGTTATCTACGTTCCTAATATGTTATCAGAAACCTAAACAGGGTGCCTAAATTTAAATATACAAAAAGAAAAATGAGCGTTATGCCACTACCAATAAACACACAATGACTCGGTGAGTATCCAACTTACCTAAGACCTGCTCAGCAGTAAGCCTTTGAGAAGGGTCTATACAAAGCATTCCCTGGATGAGATTCTTAACAGATTCTGATATGCGATTCCAGGGATCAGAAGGGAACCTCAGATCAGCTGCCCGAACAGCATCAAATATGCGTGACTTTGTCTTTCCCCAAAATGGTGGCATCGCACTAAGAAGAATGTAAAGAATAACGCCTGCACTCCAAACATCAGCAGCCTGGTTATAGCCCCCAGCGAGTACCTCCGGAGCTATATAAAATGGACTCCCAACCAGCCCATGCAAACTCTGCCCTGCTTAAAGAACCCAAATGCTTCTTAAAATATTGAATAACTCAAATTTTCTCGAGGAAAGACTAATTAATACAAAACAAGAATCAATAATCTGCAAAGAAAACCAAAGAAATATGAAAATACCAGGCTTGATGTAGGTTGCAAGACCAAAATCCGCCAATTTAATTGGAGAAGATGGGGCTTTTGTGGCCAAGAGGATATTCTCAGGCTTCAGATCTCTATGAACAACCCCATTTTCATGACAATACAAAACCACTTGCATCAGATGCCGGAAACGAACCCTGGCCTCAGACTCAGAGAATCGCCCGTGCTTTTCTAACTGGTGAAAAAGCTCCCCTCCAGCACAAAGTTCCATCACCAAATGAACATAGTTTTCCTCCTCATACACTGCCTTTAAATCTACAACATTCGGGTGCCCAGATAACTTGGTCATTATTTCAATCTCAAGCTTCACACTCCGCACATCATCTGGTGTAACCAATCTATCTTTAGCAATCGATTTGCACGCTAATACCTCCCCGGTCAATTTATCAGAGCACGCTCTGATAACACCAAACTGCCCCCAACCCAATTGCTCTCCAAGAATGTACCGATCTTTCAAATTTGAAGTTTGATTTGCATCCAAAATGGTTTCAGTCAAGCTCTCGACTTTATAACAATTGCACGGCTGCGTGAGTGGTTCGCTGCTGCTGTTGCTCTTGGCAACAGCCATAGCAATTTCCTGCCCCAAAAACAATCAAAAGATACCAATCAGCATCTCAGCTTCTGCTTCTCAGTTTCGTCTACTTATTCCCAATATACTCTCCAGAAATCTCTCCTAAATTTCAAGTCAAAAGATTGATTTTTCTTTTCTTTCCCCTTTGCTTAAATATCCGTTCAACAGGACCGCATTTCAGGTCAAATCTTAAAGAGCTTCACTAGCAAGTTGTTGAGGCGGATGACAAGGCGAGGCTTACCTTGAAGAATTCGAAACCACCCTAAAAAACAACAAAAGCTTGAACTCTTTCCTCTCAATCCCTACTGGATCAGGATCACCCGGATCTACAACGCATTAAAAAATGCAACAAAACTCAGATCAACTCATCCACTCTTTTTAGATTAAATATATATATATAATGAAGAAAACCCAATTACGAAAATTACTGGATGGATCATTAAATTCATTAAAAAAAATGAACTTGTCAAGCTTCAAATCCAGCTCAGAATAGAATGCAAATCAATTCCCAACATAAATTTTCTTCTCTTTTCTTCTCATATATCACAAATTTTCCAAATTTGTACAATACCAAAAAGGAACGAAAAAAAAAAAGTAGCGTTTTCCAGTTTTGGTCAACAGTACCCACAATTGTCCAATTTAAACCTTTTAATCACCTATATCACCTCCAAACGACAAAAGCACCAATAACCATCAGCTAAAAAACCCTAAACCAACAAGAACAACAAAAATCAACACAAACCCATTACAATCTTCTGAAAAGCAACCAACCCAGATCCAACCAGGCAAGTATAACCAAAACCCACATTCTAAAAAAATTGACAGACAAACAGAGCGAGAGAGAGAGAGAGAGAGAGAGAGAGCGAGAGAGAGAGAGAGAGGTAGAGGACCACGTAAGAAGAAGTCCGTTGGAGCAGTGGTTATCCGCTGCCTCCCCAAGACAGACCCCCTCCTGTGGGTGGGGCTCTCCTTTGGTCTCCTATGCGAGTTCTGGCCAATCCCCACTTTTTTTCTTGTTGTGGTTGTTGTTTGGCTTCTGTTTTTTGAAATGGAAGGCCTTTTCTCGGACCTGAAGACCGACTCTATTTTTGTTTAATCACAAAGTACTATGATTGCGATTGTTATACATACGGATCTCTTCTGATCTTCTCTACTCGCATTCGTTTACACAACAACTTCTGTCCGATCATGGCAGAAAACAAAGACCTTTTTTACCAAATAAAAAAATCCATACTTTCTCATATAAAAATAGAGCAACCTAAATATATTTTTATAAATTAGCATCACATTTCATAATTAGTAAGATAATTAAGAATGTATAGTTGACGACTTAACCACTAAATAATTAAATTAACAAGCCAAATTTTTGTAGTAAAAACAGTAATATTCCAGGTAATATTTAGGATGCATTTGAGATTACGATTTTGTAGACAAAAAATGCGATTTTAAACCAAATCACAGAAAATGAATCGTTTAAAAATTGCGTTTTTAAAAAATTACGATTTGAAAACACAGAAAACTGCTTTTTTAAATCGCAAACAATAGGGTTCTTTTTCGAAAACACAAAATTTGAAAGACTAACTTGAAATTTTAAAGGTCAAACTGTGATTTTGCCAAACGTTTAATTGCGTTTTTAAAAATTACTTTTTCAAATTGCACATTTTAAAATCGCTATTTTTAAATTTCATTTTTTGAAATCACAGACCCAAATGAACTCTCATAAAAGATAATTAAGTTTTTTTTTTTTTTTTATCCAATTATAGGAGAAAAGTTGTGGAAGTTTGATTAATGTAGTTAATTAAAATGGTCTTAGTTTGCAAAATAAAAAACGTTGTTAATATATATATATATATATAAGAATAGGTTATGTGTGAAAAGCGTATCGGTTTTCATATGCGTGACCAAATTCTGTAGACGTGGAATAAGTCGTGCTAGAAAACTTCAAAATTCCAATTCTATGACTCTAAAAATCTAGTTGTACGTATGTGTACGTCAATTTTGACTTTTGTGTGTTTTTGGTTTCCATGTTGGAACACTTGATACGTTGGGTTTGCGACCGTGGAATGATTATTCTAAAAGTTGGTCCAAAAATAGGACTAAGAAAACAATTTTTTTTATATACATATAGTTTAGGTTTTGAGCACTATTAAATTTTGATTAATTGTTATATATGAACGTTTTGAAAACACGTACCTTTTTTAAGTGTGGAGTGTGCTTTTTTACGTATAAAAAAAAATAAAAAATAAAAGAATTACAAAAATGGAGGCCTACTTTCACAAATGTAGGGGTCGGATTTGTTTGGTAGCCCCGCGGTGGCGACTAGATAAGCGTAATCGGATTTGTTGGCCAACCATCGAAATATAAGAATCTATCTCTATTGCTTTTTTGAGCATGTGAGGTATTTAGACTGTGAATTTTAAGAGTATTGCTCTAATAGCGTGCTTTAATTGCTATTGCTGAGAAAATAAAATGTTTGAGACTCGGGAGATAAGGTACGTAGAACAACGCAAATCATATCCTATTTCATTGTAAGAGCATTCACATTGGATGATCTAAACTTCAATCTATTTAAATAACCAAAACTTACTTTTTGCTAGTTTAGCTAACCACTTCTAAAACTATCATCCACCCGATTATCTAAATTTCTATCTATTTTATTAAAATAATCATTTTTAATATTTTTTTAAAACCTGGGTAACTAAAACTGGGTTCTCTCCGCAACAATGCCAAGCTGTTGATCCTAAACCAAATGCCAAAATACATACTTCTAATTACAAATCCTTAAAAAAAAAATTTCATCCTTCCAAATTCCAACGGTGGTTCAAAATTCCCACAAAAACCCATAAAGAAAAAAAAGACAATTTTCCACCTCAAATCTCCTCACCAAAACCACAACAAAAAATGAACAGTCAAATGAATTTCCAAATGAGAACCCAAAACTCTCAACACCGACCAAAACAGAGAACAAATCTATAAAAGAAATCCTAGAGAAAACAGAAAGGCTACAATTACAGAATTTGAAAAGGGAGAGGCATGTGAGAGTAATTAATATGCCAGGGAAATTGATTTCTTGGGTGATGCCGACTTTAGAGTGAAGATTTGGATACAGCATAGACGATCGACTTCCTTGGTTGGAGGCAAGCAAACTCCATGAGCGAGTGAGAGAGAGAGAGGCGGGAGAGTAGATAAATGGTGGAAGGAAATAGGCGCTACATTGGGAAGGAATCGAGGGAGAGAAACAAAGAATAAACAAATCGATAAATCTGTGAATAGTACAACGCCTCATGTAGCGTTACACTGTTCACAAATCTTTAACAAATCTAAAGTAGCGTTGGGATAGAGAAGCTGATGGAGGAGGTTTTTTTTTGCGTTTTTATATGTATTATAGATTTACAGTGGATTTTACATAACCAACTGTGAATGCTCTAAGAGATGTATTAATATTTTTATTTCCCTGTATTTATATTTCTTACAAATATTTTGTTTAGAGTTTTTAGAATTTTGGTTCTTGTTAATATATACTTGGATTATATATATATATTTAACTTATTTTACCCCTGCCCATTAAGCTGCATTGACCTTGAGTTGGTACTTGGGTCTTGGTAAAATTGGCAAGTGCCATGTGCTCAATTGCTCATGCATAATATAATGAGTTAATTATTTTTTAGTATTTGTGGTTTGCCTCTTCATTAAATGGACTCTTTGGTTTTTAATAGTGTTGAAATGGTACCTATTACAGTATATAGGGATTACTCTCAAGTTAACAAATTGATGAGTATTGAATTGAATTTGATAAAGATTATATTATTATGAATTTAGGGATTTGATGATATTGAATCACCCTAAATTAAGTGATTTGATTAATATTATATTTTATCGGTAAGCTCTATAAATAAAACAGTTTGTATTATAAGCTGAACAAGATAAATATGAGCATAATGTAGCCTTTTGGGCTTTACCCCGTGAATATAGGTCATAAGTCGAATCACATAATTCTTTGAGCCTATTTTTATATTGTGCATTATGTTTTCCTTCAGTACTTGTAGTAACCTAAAAGATGCAAACTGCACTTCCGTCTAATATTTTTAACGAAAAGATACGTCAATGCCTCACAATGCAACACTTGCCATGTGTGCCACATCATCTTATAATATATATATATATATATATATATATTTTTTTTTTTTTTTCAAAAAAAAAAAAAAATACGAAGCTAGCTCGAGCGAACTACCCTTAAATGACATTGGGGGAGGTTTCAATCACCCATAAGCTAGCAATAACTGGTCTGAAACCAAATAAGGGCGGTTGAAACCACCCCAGGCCGACCATATAGGATGGCCAAATCACTCTCAAATGGCTATGAGGTGGCTCAGCTGCCCTCAAATGGCTTTGGAGTGGTTTTGGCCACGCCAACCCACTTAATTTTTTTGTTAGGTTTTTTTTTTTTTTTTTTTTTTTAAAAAAAAATTTATTTATATTTTTTAATTTTTTAAATAATAGTAATAAGACATATGAGACATGAGATACTTGTTGATTGGTTTGACGTGACATGCCGTTAAAATATTAGACAAAAGTATCATCTAGCCTTTTGAATGAATACAAGTAGCATCTATAATACTTTTTGAAATTGAGGGCTAGCTCCACTTGATATCAAGCCTAATCATATAAACTAATGAAGCATTTAACCTAATATAATTCATGTATTGTTATTGTAAGGACGTCAACTATGAGAAACATTTTTTAGTTGGGACTTGGGATCCATCGTGAGCAGCATATTTCTAGAGTAAGGGTTGAAAAATAAAATATTAAGACTATGTTTGTTAATGTTTGCTTGTGGGATGATTTTTGTTTTTTTTGTTTGTTTGTTTGTTTGTTTGTTTGTTTTTTTTTTAAAGTGTTTTAATGTGATATTAAGGTATTTTTGTGTTTTGAGAAATGTTTTAATTTTGGATTCTTTATTAATAATTTTGTTTTGAGAACTAAAGGAAAAATAAAGGAAGCAAAAGATTTTGACATACATAACATTTCTCCAATTTTTTTTTTTTTTTAAAGTTCTCTGTCGAGAATATATTAGGATAAATCTATAATAAATTCCTAAGTAAACGTGCGATTTGAATTCACTCATTCACTTTTTAATTTTAAAAATTAGATGCCTAAATTTTTTATTATTTGTAATTGATCCATCTGGGAATTTGCCGTCCAAGTTACTGTATACCATTAGTGCCACGTCAACATTTTTGCTTAAGATATTATTTTTTATTCTATTAGAAATTAAAACCTAAAAAATACATTTTTTTTAAAAAAAACTTGAAGAAAAAACCCCCCGTCAGAGGTTGAAGAAGGTTTGATGAAGAAGATGAAAAGTGGGGTTCGGGAAGAAGATGAATGAAATGGGTTTTTTTATTTTTATTTTTTTTTATTATTTTTTTTTTAAGGTCTCGTTTGGTTTGCGAAATGACTATTCCATTAGGAAAATGAATAGCTATTCTTAAGAATAGAAGGTGGCGGAATGAAATGGTTATTCCTACTCTTTAGTTTGGTAAGAACTCATATATTTTAATTGGAATCCAATCAAAATTACTAAAAAAACCCTACATTTTTAAAAATAAAAAATAAAAAGAAAATCAAATTATTAATGAATAAAAAAGAAAGAAAGAAAACCCATGGATGGTTGGCCGCCCACCAAGAGTAGGGGGTGGCCGGCCACCCCTTAAGAGAATCGGGGGTGGCCTGCCACCCCCGATGAGAATCGCACAGGCCACCCCCAAAAGCGCTGTGACCACCCCCAAAACGCCTCGGGGGTCCACTACGAGGTGTTCCAAGGGTGGTGCAACCACCCTCGGCTCCATATATGGGCTGGCCGGCCAGCCAGTGAAGATTTTTTTTTTTTTTTTTTGTGTTTTTTTGTTTTTTTTAAAGAAAAAAAGAAATATAAAATAAATTGTTTTTTCTGGAAAATATAGTTATTGGAATAACTATTCCTCTTCGTAAAGGAATATGTATTCCAATGAGAATAACTATTCCAATTAATAGACCCATACCAAACAAAAGAATGACTATTCCATTCCAGGGGCCTATTTTGCGAACCAAACGGGGCCTTAAGATTTTTTTTTTTTTTTTAAAAAAAAAAGTTAATTTTTAGATTTTAATTTTTAATAAAATAGTAAAAATATTGACATGGCTAAGAGCATTCGTAGTAGCCTCATTTAAATAGCTTTTTAGTTATTTTGGTGAGCCAATTTGATAAAAACACTAAAAAACCACTCCTAACAGCCTTACCATTTTAAACAAAAAATTTTGATGAGTGAAATTACTCACCAATTCTGATGAGTAATATTCACTCACCAACTTACTCACCAAATTTTGTTTCACCTTTTTCTCTCACATGATCAGCACACTTTTTTTTTTTTTTTTTTTTCTCTCATTTTCTTCTCCCATCTCCCATCTCCCATCTCTCTCACACGATAATGTCCTTATTTTATGGATATGAAGGATTCTTTGTAAAAATATTAAATAGAGAAATAATAAAAAAAATCTGAAAAATTATTATTTAAATAGAATAATGAATATTGACTAGTTAAAATAATGAAGCTGCTGGGGGAATTTTAATAAAGTGGCTCACTAGAATAGAAAAAATTAAATTTTAGCTATTTTAGTGAGTAAAATTTAGTGAGGCTAATAGGAACTATATACAATAAATTTGAAAGAGAAACTCACTAAATGATGGATTGCGAATAATTAAAAATTCCAGCATCTAATTTTTAAAATTAAAAAATAAAGAATGAATTCTAATCGCACATTTAATAAAAAATTTACCGAGAGATTTACCCAAATATATTATTAGAACGTATTATCAATCCAATGTATGTATTTATGAACCCAAAAAGGCCAAAAGCACATGCGCTTCCACGCTCCTCCTCTTCCGAGCACTTCAGCAACTCTCTCTCTCTCTCTCTCTCTCTCTCTCACTGTCAGAGAAACAAAGAGAAATGGAGCTAGCGAAGCCTCTGTGTTTGAAATCATAGCTTATCCTGTTTCATTGATCGAGGTTTGTTTTTTCTTTTTTCTTTTTATGCTCCTCAAAATTTTGGTTGGACTAAATTCATTTTTCTTTGGAATTTTTATGAAATTGGAGATGAGTTTTGTAGAAAATTAATGTCTGCATCATTCATTGGTGTATGCATTCAAAGTTCTAGAACTAGTTCTGTATTTACACTTTTTTTTTTTTTTTTGTCTGGGCTTAGAGTTTTGGGATTTTTGTTAATTGACTTGACTCAGGTGAATATAGTGTTAAAAAGTTTCTGACTTTGCCAAGAAGCGACCTTGCTAGTATATTAAGTGGCATAATCAATTTTTTTTCGCGTTGTTTTTCATATGGGATATTGATCTCTACGACGTATTTGATGTGTTCATTTCTTGGAGACTTGTTTCCGAAATTGAATTGGTTTATATATTGTAGTTGGAAAGCCATCATTTGTTGGGATTTAAGGGTATGATATCAACTTCTCTACAAATAAAACAATATCGAAAAGAGTTAAGAAGACTATGGTGAAGTTTTGCTTTATCGGATTAGAGAAGGAATGTATAACATACACAAAAAAGTTTTATTTATTTATTTTTTATAATTAGGTTGATTATTTAGGACATCTGATGGGGACAGTTGACATTACCATGTTCCGCATTGTGCTAATGAACCAAGATATCTTGCTAATTGAATTGATGTTTTGGGAGTAATTGAAATGTGATTTTATAGGCTGGCTGTGCAATATGTGTTGGGGTGGTTAAGGATCATATATGAATGGGCCATGGCAGAGCCGAATTTTTTTTTTTTTTGAAAATTTTGGAAATTCAGGCAAAGTGAAATAACCATATTGTAGTCTCTTATTTTTCCTGCTATTAACTAATACATGTTCTGTTAGTGTGTGTCTTGCCTGGGTATTTTTCTGATGTCTTTGCTAAGTAATATATTCTTATCTATTGAGCTGGCCTTCAACTTTTCCAGGATAGGCATTCTGGTTGGCCCTTTTGGTAGTGATACTTTAAATGGCACATTCTGTGAATTTCATCTCTATAGGCTTCCTGACAACTGGCTTGAGTCCTCAAACCAGAGTTTCTCGCGGGAAACATGGAATTTTCACCTTGAGATCCTCACCCGGGCTTCTTCGTATCCGAGCTGTGCAAGAGAATGGAGGGCCTCGAAGACTAGTTGACATTATCAGACTTGTGCCAGAGCTCTCAAGGAACTATTTTCGAAGTCCTTCTCGGAGGGCTCTTTTCGGGGGAATCTCTTTGTTGGGTGGCTTTTATGTTGCACAAACAATATCTCTGTCGTTTGGAGCTTTAGGAGTAAATGATGTGATTGCTGCTGTTGTATGTGTTCTCCTAACAGAGTATGCAACAAAATTTTATTACAGCCGGCCGAAGGTAACGTTCCCCCTTGCTCTTCTCAACAATTTCAAGATGGGTTTCACTTATGGTCTCTTCATTGATGCTTTTAAGCTTGCCAGTTGACAATGCATCATAAAGCATTTGTCTTTGTTTTTACAAATCAGATTTGGTTCTTGTAAATTTCTCCTCAGATACATGTTCATATTGAATGTGTAGTAAGATACAGTTTGCATATTCAATTTTCTCCTATTCTTGATTTCTGATCTTTTTACTTTTTCCCCATTGCAGTTATATATATTATACCAAAGCCTCATTATTTATATTACTTAAAATTCAGGAAGCTCTCTCTCTCTCTCTGAACAAAAGCTTGGTTAAATGGATGTATATCATCTGACCAGTAATGCTGTAAAGCAAAAAAAATGTTGCAACACAGAAAATTAGGAATATATCGCCTTCTGCTAGTATGTTGTCTGGCTTGCTTGTTATCTTTTGGTGGTCAGATATAGACTACCCAGACACTGGCAAATTTTGAAGGGTGGTTTTTATTTGGGTATCTTTCATCCAATAGTACTTGTTTGAAAACTGAATTGGATGAGAAAGTCCTTTCCTTGACATGGCCAAGCTCCAAAAACATTTTGCATTTAGTATCATGTTTAGCCATTTATGAAATTTTTGTTTGGTCTTGCCTTATCTATATAGTATGTGCAACATAGGTTATTGCTTCTTACATGGCACCATTGATGAGCACAATGCATTTTTTGAACCAAACTATCAACACATCTGGTAGAACTACCTTTACTTGATTCAAAGAACACCTTCGCCTGTGAAATACTTGTATTGCAGTTATTTGGATCATCTCTGCCATCCCACTATCTGTGGTAGTAATTTGTGCAGTAAGGTATGTTGGTATAACATATTCACAGGGAGGAATATATGCTGCTGGTACAAAAGTAGTCCGATAGTTTAATTTTTTAATAAATTAACCCGTGTTCCTGATCTCCAACCAAGCAGCTGATTATTGGCTCAAATTCAAGAAAGGGTCTCTGGGGGCAGAATCATAAATCTTTGATTGGGGGACCAATGAAATAAAAAGAAAACATTTCTTATTTTTCTAATACCAATTTAAGTTATGGAATTTTCATACATACGACTACCGTCGTAGTCGTTGTACGGGTATGGTAGAAGTAGCCATAATTTGTGTTTGCTAGTAAAAGGAGAGAAAAAGAAAGTGTGGTAGGGAGCCTTAACTCCATTTGTTTTGTTTGTTTTGGATTTTTATGTTGAATTTTCTATAGTCACCAACCATTCCTGCAAATTTTGTAAAAAATAATTAAAATCTATATATTTAACATTCTTTTTACGTCAACTATTCCTGGGGAGATAATATTGCAATTTTGAAGAGCCTTGGTGTTGCCTATTCTTCTTGGAGAATCAAATCTTCAAAATTGTAAGTTTAATAAAGAATAAGGAAAACTTTACTTACTACTTCCGATGTTTCGACACTTTTGCAATTATACTCTTTTAAGTTTAAAAAGTTATAATGTCGGGTTCTCATGTTTTAAAAATTTACAATGTTGTATGATTAACATATGAAATGTTCTACACGAGTGTCACGTAGTGTTACATGAGTAAAAAAATTAAACAATGAAACTGGATAAGTAAATTTAATTGTTTAACAGTTAACGTGGTACATGAGCGAGTAATAAAAGCTATAGTACCCCTTAAGTATTTTTTTCAGAATCATTTAATTTGAAAAATGATTGTAATAGATATGAGGATCCTAATTGTTTTGAGGATGAGTCAACTGGACAACCTATTTCAAAAGCTATGAAGCATAAAAAATGTTAAAACCAGAACCCTCCTCTCTGATGAACACCCATAATACAGCAATCCCCGGACACTACCTGCCGGCACCGACCTTCGCCAGAGCCACCCCGACAACAAAAAATGTTTTTAAGAATATATATATAATTTTTTTTTGTGCGAACCAAACACCGTTTAATCAATAGTGCTTACGGAAAATTACATAAAAAAAAATGTTAAAACTCAGGAAAGTCTTGAAGCGAGGGAAAGTTAATTAAAAAAAATAAGACCTGGACACAAAGGAGGCATTTCAAATATCCCATTTATTCAAAGAAAATCCAGCCTTAGAACATCAAACTTGATTGCTTCATTGTTTGGGAGTCCATTGTTCTTGTCAGGTTTTCCTAACATACCTACAAACCCACAAAAAGATCACGTAATGGATATGTGTTCCTTATCTGTTGCTCCCATGGATACAATACAAGGATTGTGATATGAAGAAAGCTTGAATTAAAATCAGGAAAATCAAGTGAGAAACTTTTTGTGCTTTTGGCTATTTTGACTTTTAGATCCTATTTGATGGATTAGAGATCTAGTTTGAACTCATTCCAAATGTGAGACCTCTGCTAGCTTTTCTATCAAATAAAAAATATAAATGATTTTAAAAATACAATTATGCCCTTCAAATAAGAAATTAATATATATATATATATATATATATATATATATATATATATATATATATATATATATATATATATATATATATATATATATATATATATATATATATATATATATATATATATATATATATATATAAGTGATTGGCTTGGGTCATAGTGATGGTCATGGGTGGCCTGACCCAGGCATTGTTAGGTTGCCTCCCAGCCACCCAAGACTTAGGGGGTGGTCAGCGGTCGCCTCTTCTGTTAGAGGGTGGCTCGCGGTGGTTGTAACATCTATGAATTTAAAATGCATACTTAAAAGTATTAGAAAATTAAAATTGCTTAAAATACACACCAAGGGCCATAGTGTGAAGTACTGAAGGACATAGGCGTAACAGGACGAAACAAAATGACTGAGCTCTATGCTTGATTGACCAAGGAGAGGACAACTGGAAACTCATAAATTTTGGCAGGAAAAATCAATTAAAGCTCGTTCGATCGAGCTCTGCCAAAATCGACTGAGCTTATTTGATTTTGACTCGATATGACTCGCATTGATGTCTCAATCGACTGAAAAACATGCTTGATCGATCGAGCCAGTGAATCACGTGTCATGCAATTTGTGGCTGGGAAGGAGATGCTCGATTGACTAAGCTATAATGTGATCCGACTTAAGAGCACATTTAAAGGTTGTGAACGATTGAAAAGTTGTCCTTTTAAATTTTGCTTCATTCTAAAAGACTGAGGGACGTTGAAGTGGAGTTGTGAAGTAGCAAAGCCCTGTAGTTTTAGATAGGAAGTGACATTCTAGCACACAAAGGAAGCAAGTGCTCGAGGAACAAATCTTGAAAGGTATTATCTTCTCGCTTTTTCTTAGCTAATGGTAACAATAATGTCAAAATAAGAATAATAATATATATAGTTATGCTATAGTATATTGGCAATATTGCGATAATGGTGAAAGTATACATATTATGATAGATGTTATATTGAGAATTGAAGAGCTAGGTTATTTTGGTGATACTATGATAAAATTTAAAGCATGAGCTTGCATGGTGAATGGAAAAGATGCATTAATGCGTCGTTGTGCTACCTCAATTTAGTTATAATAAAAGATATTTAAAAGGAGTATTTTTGTGAAAACTATATTTTTATTCAAGATTCAAAAGTTTTGGACGTTTTTAACCGATTATTTTCAAGGTTTACACGCACTATTTGATGTATTGGAGTAAAAAGTTGTTTAAAAGGTGGAGTTTTGGGGTGTTTTTCAAAAATTGAAAATCCTGCGAGAACCCCCTTGATTGACCTAGTACTATACTCGATTGATCGAGCTCGGGAGAGAAACTTCTCAAGAGCCTCGGTAGTTGCCTTAATTGATGCTCGATTGACAGAGATATCAGGCAGAAAGTTTTAGTAGACATCAGTCGATGCTCGGTCAAAGCTCGATCAACGAAGCCTAATCAATGGTGTAAAAATGAGGTTTTTATAGAGAGGTTTTGTGGTTTTAAAGGGTCATAAGGTTCAAGAGAGGTCTTAAGGTTCATGGAAGGGTTAGAATCTAACTATTAAATACAATGTGTATGAAGATGAGATATTATCTCAAACCAGGACGGCTATAATCCAGAAAATAAGTTAAGTTTGTAAGTACAAATTTATTGACTGATACTTAAAACTATTTCACAGGTTGCATGATAATATATATTTTTGTAAGCATGATTCATTGTGATAATGTGTAATATCCGAAATATTAATTAGGGTTTAGAGCGCCTTAATTAATTTCAAGGATGTTAAGGTTTAATTGAAGTTGAAATTTTGGATTTTTATAACTTCATGCATAGTCTCAAACGATCAAGAAAATGTCGAATGTTCAATGCCCAAAAACCCTAATGAACGTTCGAGGTTGGATCAGACATTCAATGGTAGTCTAGAAGCAATTAACAATTTGTCACAAGCATCCTTACATCCATTCCATCCGTTTTCGTTGTTCCCTTGCCTCAAAAACCCTAGAGAGAGAGAGAGAGAGAGAGAGATTTCTTTAAGGTTTACCTTCAAGAGGAGGTAATCCTCTAGCTTAATCTTATTTTTGTGTTGTTGTTATCTTGTTATCTTATTGTTTATTTACTGTTTAGTTTCATTTTTGTGACTTAACATCTTAGCTTGTAGATTGGAGCTTTTAGGTTTAATATTGTAAGATTGATGTTGGATAATACATGGTTAGTCTATGTCTATAGTTAAGAATGTGGTATCTCATTAGTCTTGCACGATTAACCTATTGTTTGAAAGCTTTAGTGTAAACCATTGGTTATATTAAGGCTTTTTGGGGGGTTAATCATTTGATCATAATGGATGTACTTAAATATGTTTAAAGGTAATATCTGTGATTATTACAGTATTTTGAGTGATATTGTAACCTTGAAACCTGATGGGTTGAGATTTAGTTAGGACTTTTGGGTTAAAATGGCTTTTTACCAGGAATCGAATGACCTATACAATTTTTCACTATTGTTATGTGATATGACTAAAAGATAAAAAGAGTTTTGGGAAGAAAGTTGAAGATTGTAGATAGGAAAAAAGAAAAAGAGAAAAATGATTGAAAAACAAAAAGGTGTAACCAGCTTGCGTAAAAACAAAGGATAATTGTACTGCTGGTTCTTGGAGTTGGCCTAAATTACGAATCACTCTATGTGATACAAAGTTTGTGAAAAGTCATTGTGGTAAATTATTATTTCGAATCGCTCTCTGAATCCGTTTTTCGTTTACCAAGTTAACAGAATTCGTTAGTTTGCCACGTCATATAAATAGTGAGACGATCTCTAAATATCGTTTGTATTGTAATTCACTAACGGGCTCTGTTAATTTAGTGGACGTAAAACGGGTTTAGAGAGTGATTTGTAATTATAGTTTATCACAAGGACTCTTTATGAACTTTTTATACTACATGGAGAGATTCGTAATTTAGGTCGACTACAAAGATTCATGATGCAATTATCAAGAAAAAAAAAAAAAAAAAAAAACAAAACAAAACGTTCACAGGTTGAGTGGAGTCAAGAGTGCCAGAGTGGTCTTCCACTTCAAAGGTGCAAGTGCAACCCAAAAAGAGGCCTTTCCTATTTCTCTTCCAGGGCATTATCGTCATTCCAGGTTTCGTAAAACCGACGCAGCCTCGTCGTACCTTATTTCTCCCCCTACCTTCTTCCCCACTCCGATTAACACAGGGAGACAGAGACATGGAGAGCGAGTGATCATTGGACAGTAAGAAACTAATTTAGGGTTTCTGATTCTAATGCACCAAAACCTCTGTCTCAAACACACTCATACTTCGAAATAGAGAATTAGGGTTTCTGATATCCTCAGATCACCTGATCGCACTCAAATTTTCCTATATCCGAAACTACGTGGAGTTTCGCTACGTCCAAGCCAATAAAAAATCTCAACGATTCGCCCCTTTCAATTCCAGAAAAGAGAGTTGGAAATTGGACCAATTGGGCCTGAGAATTTGTGAGCGATGGACTTGGACAACGGCGGCAAGCGCGTTTTCCAGCGCCTGAGTGGGCCAGGGGACTCCAGGAACCAAAAAGTGTGCTACCATTGGCGGGCGGGCAATTGCAACCGCCGCCCGTGTCCGTTCCTCCACAGAGAATTGCAGCCTCCGCCATCCAACGGCGCACCGTCGAAGCGATCCCACGGCTTCACCGATGACTCGTCGGGCTTCTCGGGCCCCCGGCCCAGGCCCAATTACGCCGGCTCCACGTCCACGTGGGGCCGAGCCCACGGCGGCACCAATAGCAGAACGGTCAGGAAGCCCGAGAAGGTCTCCAAGATTTGCAAGTTTTGGCTTCAGGGAAACTGTGGGTACGGCGAGGGGTGCAGGTACTTGCATTCTTGGAGCTTGGGGGACGGCTTTTCGATGCTCACTCAGCTGGAGGGGCACCAGAAGGTGAAGACTTTTGGTTGTCTTGGGGATTCTTTGGGCTAATTTTGGGGTTTTGATGGTTTTTGTGTTGTCGGTTTCGATGGGGTTGATTGTGTTTTTTTGGTGAACGAACAGGTTGTGAGTGGGATTGCGTTGCCATCCGGGTCCAGTAAGCTTTATACGGGCAGTAAGGATGAGACTGTACGGGCTTGGGATTGCCAGTCTGGGCAGGTCGGTATCAACTTTTTGTGGCGTTTTTTTTTATTGGTTTTGATTCTATTTTTCAGTTCTTAATTGATTTGTGTTTGGTTGCTGGGAGTCTATAGGAAAGTAAGGTTTTATGGATTTAAAGTCATTTTTTTTTTTTTTTGGGTTAGTTGGTTCCGAGTGGAGAAATGAATTTTCAACCAACTGAAACGAGGAAAAAGATCACCTCAGAATAGTGTAGCTAAATTTGTAAGATTATGAAAATTTCTAGGTGCCAAATTATCATTCTACTACAATTATTAAAACCATTGAGATAATCGACTACAAAATGCAAGTTGCTTTGTAGGATGTAGTTTTCAATCATTACTACTACTTCTGGCTGTTTGGTATTAAAAACAGTGGAAAGGTGTATGGTTCTCATCAACGCACAAGACAATAAATACTATATGGCTGGGATCATCAATATTGTAGTGATGATTCATGTCTAAAATCAAGAGACTAAAGGGCAGTAGGATCTTACCATGGACAATCTCCGGGAGTGGCACGCCATTGTGGTTGATAGGTGCATGTGTAAAAAGAATGTGGAGTCCGTGGACCATCTTCTTCATTGTGAGGTTGCTTATGCCATTTGCAGTATTTTCTTTAGTTGATTTGGGCTGTCTTGGATTATGCCTAGATGAGTAGTTGATTTGTATGCTTGTTGGTGGATTGCCGACAATACTTGGAGTGCTGTTGTGTGGAAGATGATACCTTTTGTGGTATTTATGGAGAGAAATGAATGATAGAACCTTTGAAGATTGTGAGAGGACTTTGGAGGAGATTAAGTATTTATTTTTCAACATCCTGTATATTTAAACAGCTACTTTTGTTTCTCTTTTAGTGATTAGCTATCATGATTTTCTTATTCTTTTTTGCTCCTGCTAGCTATGTGGCTTCTCTTGTATACTTTCTATGTACTTGGAGGCGCTTTACGCTTTTATATATATAAATCAAGAGACTAAAAGAGAGTTGATTCAAAAGAAGAAATACTAGATGCATTCTTTCTGCACGAATTGTCAATACCATATGTTCAAGTGCTATTGGTATATAAAATAAATTACAGAGATAGACATTTTGTTTTTGCTTCGTTGAGTTGAGTTTTATTTGTTCTCTCTATCTCATACTCCAGAGACATTGGAAAAATTAAATGCCAAAAATGTATTCATTACTCATTGGTTATAGCCAACTTAAGAGTAGGCAAATTAATTCACATGTTATGGTTTTCCTATATTTGTTTGCAGTGTATGGGAGTGATTAATCTTGGTGGCGAAGTAGGTTGTATGATCAGTGAAGGTACTTGGGTCTTTGTTGGGATACCAAATACTGTCAAGGTAAGATGGGAGGCAAACTCAGGTTGTTTGTCTTCTATTATGGTACAATGTTATTGTTCCCTTTTTCTTTTGTCTTCTATCATAATGCAATGTTAAATAACAATATTATAGTACAACATTACAGTTATATAAAAAGAATCCGTTTATGTGATCTTATACCAGAGTAAGGAATTCTGCCCTAATTGAGTTTGTGATAATGGTATTGCAGGCATGGAACACCCAAAGTTCCATTGAGCTGAGTCTTAGTGGGCCTGTAGGACAAGTTTATTCCATGGCTGTGGGTAACGGTTTGCTCTTTGCTGGTACGCAGGTAATTTTTTGGACTATGAGTACATGTTCATAATAATATGTTCTCTCAATATCTGTAGCTGTTTGATTGGGTCTTTCAGAAGTGGGTTTTATGATGCTTTGGACCCCATTGTGTGAATCAACTTGTTTTTACCATGTTATTGAGGGAGGAAATAATGAATTTCAACGCACTTAGAACATACAAATGAGTGTGAAGGACAAAAAGAGGATAGTTATGCTAGTATCGCATTACTGTGTCTATCAGGCTTTTAGGGGTTTTGAATACATCATAGCTAACGTACATAACATTGTGGTACACATGGCCCCTTAATTTCATTGGAACTTAGATTTTATGATGGAACTTGAATCTCACTTATGGAAAAGTCATTGCATCTTTTGGGAGGTATATTTTCTCCCTATGTATGTGTTGATGTTTGACTGGCATTCATTGAATATTTTCTTTGCTGCAGGATGGGTCTATATTGGCATGGAAGTTTAATGCAGCTACCAACGGTTTTGAACCAGTTGCATCACTTCCAGGTCATACCCTTGGAGTTGTTTCATTAGTAGTCGGAGCTAATAGGCTTTATTCTGGTTCCATGGACTGTACTATAAGAGTAAGTTGGTTTCATTAGTAGTTGGACTGTACTATAAGAGTATCATATGTATTCTCTACATCTAATCTTTTTAGCAGAGTACTTCTAGAGGCTTATTTTAAAAACTACGTCTAGTTATATTTTGAAATGTTTTTGTCTGCCTTTTGGCGTACACGCACACACATTTATGTGTTTATGTATGGATATATGTATGTATATATTTAATTCCATAATCTACTTTCTTTCAGGTCTGGAACCTTGAGACATTACAATGTATACAGACACTTAAAGAGCACACTTCAGTTGTGATGTCCGTTCTTTGCTGGGACCAGTTTCTTTTATCATGTTCATTAGACCAAACAATAAAGGTTTTGTCTCTAATGTTCATCCTATGCGATACTTTTGTGTGTATGTATCGATTTATATATTTCTGTATAGATTTATGCACTGGGGCTTAACAGTTTTTTCTTCCACCATTTTTTTTGTCTGTAAAGGTGTGGGTTGCTACAGAAAGTGGGAACTTGGAAGTAACATACAGTCACAATGAAGAACATGTAAGTTGTTTATGATTTTCTTATACTTTTTTCTTCTTCTATTTAGGCGTTCTCTTGTATACTTCCTGGGTACTAGGGTTGCGTCTCTCTGCGCTTTTTGAAATGCATTACATTACTTATCAAAACACATGTAAGTTGTTTATGATATTTCATTTTGCTTTGTCATGCTTATTGAAATATGTTTTACAACAAAGTTAGCTTTGTCAGAATGATGTTGCTGGGCTTGCCAATGAATTTAGGTGTAATCCTTGAATTCAGATGTCGATATTGATAAAGGGAATATTTGATTATCTTGCTATCTTAGGATACATTTGTTCAGATTGTCAACTTATACTTGGTCACCTTAATTTTAGGACATTGTGATGCAATCATATGCTGACTTGGTATGTGTTTTTGGGTAATACCCTAATGAGCTTAAATCGGTTTTCCAGGTTTTCTATGTAGATTCAGAACTTAGCTGCTTGTGGCTATACTAAAGTAACTCTGATTACTTTTGACATAAGGCTCAAAATTACACTAAAGTAACATCAGGATTTTGAATGACTCAAAACAAATTTGAAGTTATTAAGAAGTTTAAGGAAATTTGTCTGTGGTTCATTACAATATGCCTTCAAGATTTGGTGATATTTTAAAAAGATTTTTTCCCTTGTAAGGTCAATGTTTTTTTGGAGGGAGATTACATGCATATTGGATTGCAAAGATTCTTTCTTGTGCTATATCTTGAAGCTAATGAGTTCTTGAGAAAGGTTGAGATTAAGGGTGATAAGAATTTAATTTTTTTCCTGTGTGTGGCCAACTCAAACAGAAGAAATAATACAATTGAATCTTTAGTGGTTGATGGTTTTGCTTCTTCAGATACATCAGAAATAAGAGAGCATATTCTACAGTTTTACAGCAGTCTTTACTCTGAAAAGTTCAGTTGGCAGCCTAGATTGGATGGCCTTCCTCTTGAGGAGAGTGAGGTCTTTGAGTCAGTGAAAGCGTTAAATGGTGATAAGGCCCCAAGCCCCGATGGTTTTTCTTTGGCCTTCTTTCAGACTTATTGGGAGGTTCTTAAAGAAGATTTTATGAACGTCTTTCATGAGTTCCATGCTCGAGGTGAGTTTGAAAAAACCCTCGATGCCACTTTTATTGCTCTTATTCTCAAGAAAGCAGGGGCGGTGGACATTAAGAATTTTCATTCTATTAGTCTACTAGGTGGTGTTTATAAAATAATTTTTGAAGTCCTAGCTAACAGGCTGAAAACAATGTTGGAGAAGGTTATTTTCAAGATTCAAAATGCTTTCATTAGGAGGAGACATATCTTAGACTTGGTCCTTATTGCTAATGAATGCCTTGACAGCAGAATCAGATCAGGTGTTCTAGGTGTGCTCTGTTAATTGGATCTAGAGAAGACTTATGATGATGTCAATTGGAGTTTCTTGTTGTATATGTTGGGAGATTCGTTCTAGGGAGAAATGGTGCAAATGAATTTCTCATTGTATCTCATTGGTGCGGTTTTCTGTTTTGATTAATGGAACTCCCTTTGGCTTTTTAGATACCTCTTGTGGCTTGAGACAAGGGGATCCTTTATCTCCCTGCCTTTTGTCGTTATCATGGAGGCTTAGAGTACTTATCAAAAAAAATCATGGAGGCTTAGAGTAGGATGATGTCTGTTACCATGGACAAAGGGCTTTTATCAAGCTTTTTAGTGGGGTCTAGGAATAATAATGAGCTTCTTTGTCTCATCTCCTTTTGTGGATGACACTTTGATCTTTTGTGAGGCGAATACAGATCATCTTCATCACTTGTGCTACATTTCCTTATGCTTTGAAGTTGTATTAGGGTTGAAAATTAATTTGGCCAAATATGAGTCAGTCCTTGTTGGTGCTATGGAAGATGTTGGAGGCTTGGTCCACATAGGTTGTAGGGTGTCCTCTTTGCCTATGAAGCATCTGGATCTTCCATAGGGGGCTGCTTTTAAAACAAAATCAACATGAGATGGTATTATTGAGAAGATGGAACGTCGATTGGCTGGTTGGAATCGATTTTATTTGTCAAAAGGTTGTAGGATTACATTGATAAAAAATGCTCTTTCTAATTTGCCTACTTGCTATTTGTCCTTTTTCCTCATCCTTGTTGATGTGGCCAATAGTATTGAGAAACTTCAGCGAGATTTCTTGAGGGGCAGAGTAGGTGAGGAGTTTAAATTCCATATTGTTAGTTGGTCTAAAATTTGTACTATGATTTCCTCAGGTGGGTTAGGGGTTAGAAATGTGCTCATGTTTAACCGAGGCCTTTTGGGAAATGGTTATGGCATTATACCACAAAGAGGAAGGTTTTGTGGAGATCAGTTATGGAAGTTAAATATGATAGCATGTGGGGAGGGTGGTGTTCTAATATGGTTTCTAGGTCTTCCGGGGTTGGGGTATGGAAATTCAGTAGGAGGGGGTGGTGGGACTTCTGTAGATTTGTTCGATTTGAGGTGGGTGATGGGTCTAAGATCAAATTTTGGCAAGATGTGTGGTGTGGGGATTAAAACTTGAAGGCAGCTTTCCCTGAGTTCTTTAGTATATCTCGTTGTAAGGAGGCTTCGGTGGCAGATCAGTAGCAGTTTTCGAACAGCTCTTTCAGTAGAATATAACTTTTATCAGATCTATGCATGATTGGGGGAGGTAAAGTTAGCAGTTTTCGAACAGCTATTTCAGTAGAATATAACTTTTATCAGATCTATGCATGATTGGGGGAGGTAAAGTTGATTTCTTCGTTCTTTAATCTTTTGTACTCTCAGTTTGAGAGGAGGCAGTAAGGATAAAATTTGTTTGATCCCTTCCGGAAGGCGAACGTTCGAGATCAAATCTTTCTATTATGCGTTCAATCCCCTCATTGGCTCCCCCTTTACTTGGAAGAGCAAATGGAGGAATAAGGCTCCTTTGAGGGAGTTTTTGTTTAGACAACAACTTTAGGGAAAAATTTTAAAAGAAAGAGGCACATCATAGTGACAGACTGGTGTTTTATGTGTTAGATGAGCGGGGAATCTATTAATTATATCTTGTTCCATTGCGTTGTGGCTAAAGACTTGTGGACTTCGATTTTTAGTCTTTTTGGGATAGAGTGGGTCATGCCCCAATGGTTGGTGGAGCTAATGGATTGTTGGAGAGGTCAGGCTGTAAATCACTGCATTTTAGAATTTTGGAGGATGATTATTTTGTGTTTTATGTGGTGTATTTGAAGGGAATGCAATGTTCGAAGATTTGAAGACTATGAGAGGATGGTGCCTAAGTTAAAAGCCTATGGTTCCCGCTTTTCTAATTTTTTAGATTTTTTGAATTTGTGCTCTTCCTTTTCTCCCTAGTTGGGGGTTGCTCTTGTATACTTCCTGTGTACTTAAGTTGCGTCACTTTGCGCATTTTATAAAATTGATTTACTCTATAAAAAAAACAATTTCTTGCCAATCCGATTTTATCATGAAAATGATGTCTAAAATAGAATATAGCATGCTTTGGAGATTCTGGAGCTCTATTACTCGAACAAAACATTTCGTAACATTCCAATTTACATACAACTTTCACTTGTCTAAAGCATTATATACGACTTACACTTGAACTTTGAATCTATCGCCGCCTCTAATCCATCTTTTTGGCGCCATTCATCATTTTCTTTGTAAATTACATTTACAGTTGGAAGGGTGAGTCAATGACTCAATAAGTAAATCAATCCAAAAATAGTGTGTGAAGTGAGCGTTGAAATGCTGTTATAAAAATGCCTTTCATTTCTTGGAGAAAATATCATTTGCAAAAACATTTTTCTTTGTTCTTTTCTTTCATAAGAACTTCAATTTCAGAGAATAAAATTATTCTCTTTTAAAGAAAACATTATTAACATACATTTGTCAAAATACTTCATACATCCCTCTTATTTTCAAAACTAAAATTCCTTAATCTCATGGAGTAGAAATCTGGGGTGTTACAAATACAGTAACATACGTAGCCTCTAATTCTGGAAAAGGTTTTAAATTAAAATTTGTTAGATGGGATTCCACATAAGGTTTTTGCTTTAGACATACAATGAGGATTTGATGATTTGGAAACTAGATTTTTTTTTTTGTTGATGAATAATAATAATATTATTGAAAGAAAAGGGCAAAGCCTTCCTGCACGAAAAGTATACAAGAGAGCCGAATACCCTAAAGGCTACTACAATCTAAAAACGAATTAAATCTACGAGATTTCCCTAAGTCAAAATTAGGAGCATTTACAATAATCCAATCCAAAAGAGATATCAGAAGGGAAGATTTTTGAAAAAGCACATTGGACTTGCTATTCTCAAAGAGACGCCGATTGTCTCCAAATACTCCACAGTAAGAGAGCAGGAATAACTTTTCACGTTAGAAACTAGATTGTGTTGAGGTCTCCTCTTGGCTGGCATGTTCGGATCTTTAGGAATTGAGAAATTGTTGGCTCTTAAGAACTTCAATGATATTTACGTTTATGAAGGTCTTTATGGATGTATACATGTTAAGTTGGTTCCCATACAATAGGCTATTTGGCTCATTTCAGTTTTTATTGTCATATTAAACTTGAATAATCATTGTAAGCATTTATATGCTAAGTGTGAGTTGTGGCCCGCCCACCGTTGATGTTTATCATCTTATTTTGGCACATTCGCTCTATTGATGCATTCTCATTTGCTTTGCTCACTTGTAGATGAGGTAAATAACTCAAGTGTCAATCAGTTTTCTCATGATTTTTTTTCCCCTGTGCTACTTTTTGTATTAGTTAATAGAGAATTTTGTATTATTCAGTAAGGTAGACTAGGTAGTAGTCCTTGATTTAGGATTTTTGGGGGCATCGTTATAATATATTCTTCTTTATTGTGAAGCTTATACTAGTTTATGGTGGCACAACAAGAGTGAGAGGTTTTATTTTAACCTGTTTAGGTATCCGTTAGTAGGAAAGATCTTAAATCTTTAGGATAAATGGCTGAAGCTTGACTTTTGTGGACACCGACGGGAAAGCCAGAATTTTCATTATGAGATGATCAAAAGTTAGTAGACATGTTAAACGTAAGTTTGAGGATTCGGTCGGCTCGGGTTTTTGGGTGTATCTCGTGGGTTTTGGGTTTGTGGGTTTTTTTGGAGGGTCGTTCGGGTTTTCTTGTGGGTTTTGGGGGGTTTGTTGAGTTGGGGTGCCTTAGGGGCAGGTTTGTGTGTTTGATGGGGGGCTTCTACTTTTTTGGGGATTTGGGTTTCATGTGGGTTTTGGGTGTTGTGGGTGTTTAGGTCATTGTGGGCTTTTTGGGTTCTGTTTTGTGGGCTGGCTGGGTTGTGTATACTTCCTGTGTACTAGGGACGCCTTATGCTTTTTAATAAAATTCTTCTTACTTATAAAAAAAAAAGTATTGTGCCTCTGGAATAGTCTATACTAATCCCTAGTTGAATTTTATAACCTTGATATAAGGGGCCTAGTAGGTGCAATGTACAAGCAAAAGCTGATGCAAACCCACTAGTAACAAAACATAAAAAAGGATAAATCGGCTACTTAGAGAGAGTCGTGATCTCCAATGGCTACTTCGAGGGAGCCTTGACCTCAAAAACACAAAAAACTGTATTCTAAAATAATAATTAACTCCTACTTTTCTTATTAGTAGCTCCCTTTAAATAGAGAAACAATATATTGTGGTTTACATAATAGACTAATTAGGTCTTGACTTTTAAGACTGGCAAATCCAATAAGGAAGGAATCTAACTCTTTATTGGACTATAAAATCTACGGAGATATACTCGTTATTGGACTCTAGCACGACATGGGAAATATCAAATAATTATGATCATATCATTCCCTTTCCCCAATAATTTCCTCGTCCCCAAGGAGAAATTCTAAACTAAACTACTAGACAATGAAAATCAAATAACAATAATAAATACTAAAAAGAAATATCACAGTAAACTAAGTCCCAACTTTATCCTGGGGCATGTCAGAGACCTTTCTTGTAGTAGTTATTGGGATCACGTGATCTTCTTTCCCCATCAATATTTTTTTTTTCTTGAACCAAAGCCAAACAAAAGCTCTTTCCTTTATCTCTCTCGCACTATAGTGAACACAAGTGACTCCCATAGGCGTGGAGGTGTGGCGTGGGTTGATGACAGCGCATTTGAAAGGTTGGGTCCGATGCTTTTTAAATTTGTGGCTGGGGTGGGCTGATCTTCGGCCGGTCAACGGTGGTTTGGCGGGACACCGGCGCAGATGGATTTTTGTTGTTTCACAGCTCTTTTCTTCCACTTTTTTGTGAAGGTGGCAGTCGATGGGGTAGGTGTTATGGGTAAGTGTTATGGGTAAGGATTGGCTTGCCGGAGAGGGGCGTGGTGGAGATAAATTTTTAATTTTTTTCATATGCTCCTCCATCTTTTTGGTGAATTTTTCATTCCACGCGAGGAATTCTAATCACATCTTTTCTAGCCTTGCTTGTTGCTTTGCACTCAAGAAAATTTGGAAAGACATGGTAATGGGCACGGATCGGTGATTGTTGTAGAAACAATCAACTTTGCTCTGATGCCACTTGATGCAAACCCACTAGTAACAAAACATAAAAAAGGATAAATCGGCTGCTTCGAGAGAGCCGCGATCTCCAATGGCTAATTCGAGGGAACCTTTACCTTAAAAACACTGAAACCTATATTCCAAAATAATAATCAACTCCTACTTTTCTTATTGATTCCTCCCATTTAAACAGAGAAACAATATATTACGGTTTACATAATAGACTAATTAGGTCTTGACTTCTAAGATTATGACAAATCTAATAAGGAAGGAATCTAACTCTTTATTGGACTATAAAATCTACAGAGATATACTCTTTATTGGACTTTAGCACAACATGGGAAATATCAAATAATTATGATCATATCAAAAGCATAGATTAGTTTCAAGGATTAGAAAGAATATCTCATAGAGGAAAATTCATGGTTGATCTTTTCATTTCTTTTAATAAATACTAAATCAATTTGAAAGTGAAACAATAGGGAGGGGAGAGATGCAACCTTGTACATGGGAGAAATTTGTTAACACTACATTTAGAAGCTCCTATGCATGTTTGGTTGTAGTATTAATGGACTGAAAGATGGAGGGAAAGAAATGACAGAAGTTTTGAGGACCGGGAGAAGACTTTGGAGGAAAATAAGTTCTTATTTTTTAAAAATTTGTATATGTGGACAGCTGTTTATGGGTCTCTTTGGACGATTAGTTTCAGTGATTTTCTTGTTCTTTTTGATATTTTTAGCTAGGAGTTTCCTTTTGTATACTTTATGTGTATTTAGTGACACCTTACGCTTTTAATGATATATGTCGATTATTTAAAAAAAAAAAATTAATGGACTGAAAGATGTGCTGAAATGTTTAATATAATGGTCCGTTAAGGATGCCATCTCATTTAGAAAATCTTGTGTCTAAGCATTATTTTATTAGTGCTTTGGTATTTTTCCCTTAAAAACATGTTGTCTTTATGATGACACAGATAGAGATGAAGAGAGAAAAAAGAGAGGAAGTTTGTTGTGTGTGTGCGCGCGCGCGCCATTAACGTGCTATATTCAACAGGACAGTAGTGGAGAGGTGTTTCCTATTGGGTGTTAAGATAATACTGTTCGACCTGCTAACAAGTAATTAATATTTATAAGGTGAACTAGGTTTAGCTAGAATATTGTAGCACATAGCTGAGTGTGTGAGGGAAGTATGGTGATAGCAACACCATCACAAGGAACCTTTTTAATGGTCTATAATTCAAACCGTGAGTAGTTTTTCTTTGGTCTTCACATGGCAACTTTTTTATTTTGACTAGATAATGGAGGGCACCTTCTCCCATTTTATATTTTTGGTCTCTTCTGTTTATTTAGTTTTTGGTTGTTGCTTTTCTTTTAGTTTTTTTTTTTTTATTTAATGTTTTTTATGTTTTGGAGTGGGAAGTTACCAGATATGAGGAATTAGTTGGTATTATCATATCATTATTTGAAATGATATGATAATACCCTATTCCATATTGTATTATAATTCTAAGGTATTGATGGTGTTATAGTGATTCAATGTTGCACGCATGCACAAAGAGATTTTCCTTTATATTGTAGTATAGTTAGTTTGATGACGTCACTTATCAAAAAGAAGAAGGAAAAAAGGTTTGTTTGATGATGTTATGAATTTGGCTGCTGCAGGGCGTGCTTACCCTCTGTGGGATGCATGATTCAGAATCCAAGCCCATCTTACTAAGCTCTGGCAATGATAACTCTGTCCACCTCTATGATTTGCCATCGTGAGTATTTTCTTGGTTCTCATCTATTTGTGTTTTCAAGAGCCCCATTATAATTGTTTTCTTTTGGTCTGTTCTGGTTTAGATTTTCCGAGAGGGGTAAAATTTTTGCTAAACAAGAGGTTCGAGCAATTCAGGTAGGTCCTGGCGGCCTTTTTTTTACCGGCGATGGATCAGGTGAAGTGAAAGTGTGGCAGTGGCTGGCTGAACCAGCAGCTACCACCCGATGAGTGGCATGATTTTTCTCTCCTGATTAAATTGATTAGTTTAGTTAGTTCACTTATTTTTCTGGTTCCTTTGTAATTGGTGAGTTTGCCCAAGGAATTTTAAGTTTCGGGGTTAGAGTGGTAGTAGGTGTTTTCTGATTTTGTAGCACCAAAGGCTGTTTGTCTTGTCTCCTTGCCCCGTGCCATATTTATAATGACGGGCTTCGCCGCCATATCCAGGCTGTAACATTTTGACAATATATTCATGAAAATTGAGCAAATATTTGTTGTATTGCTCGCTGCAAGTGTTGTTGATCATTGTGTGCTGTACCTCATCATTGTAAACACCTCATTGTGTCTCGCGTGTATATATCTTTACATCGTTTTTGATGCATTTCTGAATGCAAGTGTCCTTCAGAGATTATCAGCGGTTGTGTTGTGGATTTGGTCTGATATTGGCAAAGTGCAAAGAATTTAAAGTGGTAAAGGATTATCCAGGAGGTTTTGGGCACTGCTTTACAACAATTTTAAAAGGAGCATGAATGGTATGGTGACATTGTTATCACTAACCAAAACAACCTCAAACCAGACATGGCTGCGCCTCCAAACTAGGTTCCTTAGCATTCCAGCGCGCACACTTCCAAAAGATGGTGTGGACGACGGATGAGTTATAATGAGTAATTAGTAGACTGTTATATATTGTCTGTTCCCAATGTGAGCACACTAGGATAGATTCTAACTAATTCTCTCTCTCTCTCTCTCTGGTCTTGCTCTTCCTCTTGCCAGGCGAATGGGCTTTGGTGGATCCGATCCCCCAAACAAGGTTTTGATCATTTCAAAAAGTGCAATTTGGAATCGCAAATTTTTTTACGTTTTTAAATTATAAATTTTAAAAAAATATAATTTCAGACAATACATTTTCTACGATTTGATTTAAGATCGCGCTTTTGGTATGCCAAATGCACTTTAAATAGCATTACTCATTTATAACCTGCCTCATAGGATCCTTAGGTGATCAATGTGGGAAATTGAGTTTGACTGAGCCCCCCTCCTTTGGCCACCACTTGTCATTATTGGGTGGATTCTCCTAAGCACTGAGAACACAGGGAAGTTGAACTTGATAAAACGTGAATCTCTCTCTTCAACCCCTGGATTTATCAGGCTTTGTCAAGTTTCCTTCTTTTCCATCACATATTCCTAATTATCAGGCCAATATGTAGGATTAGGATAATAATAGTTACAATAGAAGAACATAATCAACATTTACAATAGGATTAGGATCATAATGACCGTTCATACTCTTTCTGTCAGAAGACAAAAGTTTGAGAGCAAGATGACATGGCACTACCATCTGAACTTTATTACCACAAGAAGTCTATACTAAGTTCTCCCCCCCCCACCTCTTATTTAATCATTCGTTTTATTATAACAAGAAGTAAACTTAGCTCCAATTTACAAAGAGAGGTTCAAGACTCAGCAGCTGAGTTTATAGATTAAACATGACCTTAATGGCATTACCACCACGAGCACTTGTTTCAAAGGCTTCTTCCACGTCCTTTTGAGAGAACCCAAACCTATGCGTTATAAGCGGCTTCACGTCGATCTTACCACTCCTTATAAATTCGAGGCAAAGCGGCCATGTGTTCTTATATCGGAAGATGCCGATCACATCAACCTCCCTGTAACAAATATAAAACCATAACTGTCAAGTAAAAGAAAAAAAAAAAACATCATAGAGTGAAAATGCAGATACCTGTGCACTTAAGTGACATTCATATTAAACATTCTTAACCAATTGTTCATTTGTCTTAAAATATAATTCCACTTGGAACTAATACCAAATTCTCCATTAACAATTACAATATCTTGCAAACTTTCCAATTGTTCATTTCCCACAAAATAATTCAAGAATATCTCTGCATAATTCCTCAACCCAAAATGTTTGATCATGATTACATCAAAATACCTCGCAGCAGCCGGAGTGAGTGGGACGGTCATCTCGCTATGACCCATTCCCACAAGGCAAACTTTACCACCTGCACTAGTGGCACTCAGTGCTGTTGACATGGTTTTGTTGAAGCCTGCACAATCAAAGCTCACATCTATTCCAGCTCCCATAGCTTTATGTATCTGTACAACTTCTTCAGCTACATCCTGCAAAATAACGACCCGTTAAAAGAGAGCAATGGTGCGTTCAAGTGACAGCCACAAGGAAGAACAATGAACCAAAGCTTGATAATAGGATAAGAACACTGATAAGAAAGGGATTTCAAATAAAATATGCATGATCTGTTTTAATTTCTTTTCTTCCCCTTCTGACAAAAAAAGAATATGAAAATAAGGATAAAGAAGTGAAATAGAATACTGAAACCTGAATATTTGTTGAAACTTTAATGATCCCATCTGCACCGAGCTCTTTTGCTACAGATAAACGGTGGTCATCCACATCTACAATGACAATTCTGGGTGCCCCAAAAGCGCGAGCTGCTAGCAGTGTAACCAGCCCTATGGGTCCAGCTCCCATGACCAACACATTTGTTTCTGGACCAATATTTGCTCGTCGACAAGCATGAACACCAACACTTAAGGGCTCGCACATGGCCCCTTCCTCCAAGCTGACATTTTCTGGCAGCTTAAAACATAGGTCTGCAGGATGCACTACCTGCCAAAACAAAGATGCATCTCAAACGCAGATAATTGCACTAGATACTTATTTCATCAAATTCAATTCTATACAAGAGATGCCCTATCAATAGGATTATGGGAGGCATAGCATATATAACCCAACTTTACATCACTCATAAACTGGTTTCAGTTACACGAACTCACAATAAAGTTTTCATGTTTAATCTCTTAATGGTCTGAGTCATTCAAAATTTTCACAAATCAGCAAAAGTTTTCCAATGGATGTTCGCAAAATGTTTGGGCTCTGTTTCAGGAGCATCTTTTTAGATACATTAAAGCCTTGGTAAGACTAATACCTCAAGTTTTTGAGGCTGCCTCACCTTGTACCTTTGTCTTTGCCTTTCAAAGTACTAGCAGGATCATGTGATATGGTCCTTAAGATCATCACCTAGTGCTTGTGCCACTTAATTAGGGTACTAGCTCAGAGGATTAGAGCATGTGACTACGAACCACGGTGTCGGGGGTTTGAATCCCTCCTCGCCCACAACTCGCCAAAAAGGGAAGGGCCTTTCCCCCTTGGGAGTAGGAAAATCATGATCGGATAGCGGACCCAAGTGAATTGCTCTTTTAGCCTCTCCGTTTAACAGCTCATTAACTTTGCATGAACATGGACAGAACAAGGTTGCTTAATAAACTCAAATTAAACTAACAGTATGCTTTTACAAACGACCAGATATGGTAATGCAAGAAGCAAGGACATAAGTATGTTAATCTAACAGTGTAATATATTGCTACATGTATATCTCAGAAATGCATAGCTCAAAATGCTGCAAATTTTAACCTGATTTGCAAGAGAACCATGGACTGGTGGAGTGGCGAAAAACTTCATCTCCGGGCATAGATTGTATCGACCTTCCTTGCAAAGGTCGCATCGCCAGCAACTGATCCCTGGCTCCAATGCCACGCGGTCACCAGGCACCAGAGCCTTCACCTCACTTCCAACTTCCTCTATAATCCCGGCACACTCATGCCCAATTACCATTGGCTCTTCAACTACAAAATCCGCACATCTCATGGTCTGAAAATACATCCAACATTCAAAATAGAATCAACCAATGTTTTCTTACTCTTTTTCCCATGTTTTCTCAGACACCAGAAAGATGTTAATTGAGATGATCACAGTTCAATAATAACGATAATAAGAATGGGGATACAAAAGATAGAAGCAATTGGAAGAGGGTTTACCTTGAGGTAGTGAACATCACTGCCACAGATACCAACAGCCTTCACCCTAATTCTAACATCATGGGGTCCTACGAAAAAGGCAGTTCAGAAAGAATCCAACATAAGGGTCGTGAGTAATTTGATCAATACATATAGGAGTGGAAAGCACAACTTCAATACCACCGATTAAATAAAAACTGTTCAGTTGATCCAAAAAAAGCAAAGAAAGAGTGTCAAAAGTGATACCGAGAGGAGGAAGCTTAAAAGGCTGAATCTTGAGGTTGTTGATACCAAGCAGCCAAGCAGCCATGTTCTCTTCTTCACCATCTTTGGCTTCTCCAGCACCTCCATGTGACATCCCTCCCTTACCCATTTGCAATTGCGCTCTCTCTCTCTCTCTCTCTCTCACTCTCAAGAGCTATGAAACAGAAAGATGTAGAGTGTTCTTATGAGGAGTCTTTGGAAAGCTGTGAAGAACAACGGAGGGTGAGTCAGCTTCACAGTGGATAACCTCAGGGGTTTTATATATAAATTAAAAATCATCTATTATTGATTCCAGTGGGCGAAACAAGAAAAAACAAAAAAGATTTCAATGGGCCTCAAGTGTAGATGGTTCCATCGAAGATTGTAGTCTACAATACCACCATCATCAATCTCATCACTTTCTCTTACGAATCAGATTAGGATTGAGGCCCCCCTATATGTAGTGACTATGACTTGCCTCAGTATTTTCTGGAAAACAGGTGCTGGCACCTATAAAGAGCATTCCAGTATAATAATTAAATTTGATTATTACTATCCATTAGGATAAAATAAACAATTGAGGAAAAAATGACACTATTTAGTTGTTTATTGGTTTCTCTTTTTTCTCACCCGTATCCCTCTTACCCTACTTTTATTTGCATGCATTGAGAGATAGAGCGAGCGAGAAACAGGGTTAAGGCCACGTACCCCATCTCAAATTATCAATTAATTGGAAATGTTTTTTAAATTTTTAATTTGAACAATGTCTCCCAAAATTGCCAAAATTGTCGATGTTCTCCAAATGACAAAAATATTCTTAATAAAATAAAAAACAATTACATAAAAACCAAGGTAGCAATTTTAAAATTGAAAGAAAAATTAAAAAGTTTTTCCTTTTTTTTTTTTAAAAAAAAAAATTAAAACTTTTTTTTTTAAAAGAAATAAAAAAATTTCGTTCTTTTTAAAAGAATAAATATTTTTTGTTTTTGTTTTTTTTTTTAAAAAAAATTAATTAATTTTTTTTTTTCAAATTTATGGGGTATTTTTGTTTATTGAAAAAAAATTCTAAGGTTATTTTTGTCTTTTTGTTAGCTTTAGGAGACATTGACAATTTTTTGATAATTTTAAAAACACTGTTCTCAATTAAAAGTATAGAGAAACATTATCAATCGGATAATAATTTGAGGAAGGTACGTGAACTTTTTTCCATAATGAGTGAGCTTGAGAGCCAGAAATGGAGCTCACCCCATACAAACTATTTATTGTATGTTTTCAGCTATTTTTCTTATACTTTTTTTTTTTTTTTTGGAGATATTTTCATTTGGTTTCCATTTTTTGTTACTTTTGTGAATTGCATTATTGTATGCTGAAAGGTTGTTTTTTTGGTTACTTTGTTTTTTTATGATACTTCATTGATCACACACGTACTCTTAATGATGAATGAGAATAACTGAATGATTTCAATGCCAAGTTAATAATTTTAATGAATTTTCATTATATGGTGAGGTGAAAAGAAAGAGAAATCCACTATATGTGACTCCCTCAATGTGGAAATCCAACATTTTCCCTTTGATTGAGTGGTGTTAAGATTATAATAAAAAAAAATGAGAAAAATTCATTGTAGGCGACTCCGTCAACGTGAAAATTCAATATTTTCCCTTCGAATGAGTGTTGGCACGAATATAATAAAAAAAAAAAGAGAAATAATATTTAAAAGAAGTAAAGAAGAGAATAAAAAATCTGTTGGAGAGAGTAAAAAAAGTAGTAGCTAAAGTAAATTTTACTTTTTTAACAGCTATTTTGGCTATTAGAATATATGATCAGACTTAAATTTGAATATTGTATTCAAAGTTGATTGTAATTGATTTCAATATTTGATTTTAATTATCTCATACCTTTTAGGTAATCAGACTTGATTATATTATCTCCATCTATCATTTTGTATTCTCTTCGCTTACCAAAGTTTTCCTATTAAATAGAGATAATTTGTATTGTAATTAATCATTAAGAAATAAGAATAAGATGTAGCTCTTTGAGCTACTCCTAAGTGGTGGACATAAATGTCTAACAAGTAATTCTACATCAACTCAGAAAATTCATAATCTATCCATAATGCGTGACGTGGATGTAGCATTACTCGGTAACTTCCCATTACATACTAAATGCGAGATTACTTTTTAGCCATCCATGCAAGGGCAGAGCCAGCGTTTGGGATTTGGGGGCGGGGGGAATTTTTTTTTTTTTTTGGAAAAACCTTGGGACTTGGGCCCCCCAAGCCCCAAGCTAGCTTTGACTGTGCATCCATGTCACCCATATTTTTTGCTGAGATGTAGCATTACTCGATGTGTAACACAGAACCATCTCTAAAATCTCTTATCTCAATTTCTCTCATTATTTCACATTTATGTTTAATTTTCCATAGTGTTACAAATTTCTTCATAAGAAACCAAGAATATACAATTTGGTGACCATTTGAGGTATACAGTATAGTTGTATTGCAATTAACTTCAACTTTTCTCATAGTTTTCTTGTATTTTATAAATTTTTTTATAGGGAAAAATATATTTTAGCCCCCCAAACTACCACCCTTTCTCCGGATGGCCCCCAAAACTACCAATGCTTAGATTCTGGCCCCCCCAAACTACCACTTTCTGAATTTTTGGCCCCATTTGTCCATTTATGCCGTCAATTCTAAACATAATTCCGAAAATACCCCTCCTACACTTTGAAATTCTTATGGTTAAGGGAGGGGTATTTTCGAGTTTTTGGCCAATTTTTGTTAGAATTAACGGCATAAATAGACGGATGGGGCCAAAAAATCAGAAAGTGGTAGTTTGGGGGGCCAGATTCTAAGCATTAGTAGTTTAGGGGGCCATCGAGAGAAAGGGTGGTAGTTTGGAGGGCTAAAATATATTTAACCCTTTTTTATAAGTAAATTTTATTTGGTATAATGCAATAATAATAATAATAATAAATGAATCAGGACAAGGAATTTAAAACCCCTATTTAGAATAACTTTAGTGGATTGACATTTAGGATAAGAGGCTACTTGTCTGCCATGAATCATGATGACAAATTCTTTTTTGATAAGGTTTAAGGCATAATTTTTTATTTTTTATTTTTTTATTTTTTCATGTCTTTATTTTTTCATGTCTTTTAAGAGGGGGAGAGAGATTTGAACTAATGACCTTTATTTTATGAGTTGTGATCTCCACCGATTGAGCTGCTTGTTGGACAATTTTAAGGCATAATTAGATAAATGAGTAATGCCAAAAATGTGGAGACGCTGACATTTTTACAAGGATAAAATAAGTTCAATCTGAGAGAGAAACACAGAGAGAGAGAGAGAGAGAGAGATGTCAGGGGGTAGTGGTGAAGGCAAGGAACACAAAGATGGAGAGAACATGGCTGCTTGGCTTCTTGGCATCAAAACCCTTAAAATTCAACCATTTCATCTGCCTTCTCTCGGTAAATTAAATTCTCTTTCCTTGCGTTCTTGTCTGTATGAAATTCATGGATGCTTGTATAAACACTGACGAACCCTGAACATAATCAAAAGAACAAGAAATTCTGTAGCTTTATGATCATCAATATAGGAAAAATTGATAAAATTAAGTAACAGCCAAAAACTTAAAACTTTCAATTACATTTATATTTCCATTATTCCACTTTATAATGCAGGAGCATGAGCTGACGAGTGACGGCCGACGGGCCTTATTTAATTAACCAATATGATCAGATTATGTTTCAACCAAGCTAGTTTATCTAATTAAATACTAATGACTTGATAATACAACATTTTTGAGACAGTTTTTCACATTGACCGTCAATTTCCTGTAAATTTAGGCCCCCATGATGTCAAAGTCGGGATAAAAGCTCTTGGTATATGTGGAAGTGATGTTCACCACTTCAAGGTAGCATGCTCCTTAACACCATGTTTATATGTTTTTTTCTCCAATAAATTACATAAAATGGCTTCTTAGAGAGGGAGGGAGATATTGCTTAAATTTACTTGTATCTCTTCTTTATTGATATGTTTTTTTCTCATCACATATCAGACAATGAGATGTGCAAATTTCATCGTCAAAAAGCCCATGGTTATAGGGCATGAGTGTGCTGGAATCATAGAGGAAGTTGGAAGCCAAGTGAAATCTCTAGCAGTAGGCGACCGTGTAGCATTAGAGCCTGGAATCAGTTGCCGGCAGTGCAATCTCTGCAAAGATGGTCGCTACAATCTTTGCCCAGAGATGAAATTTTTCGGTTCTCCCCCAACTAATGGCTCTCTTGCTAATAAGGTATCTAAGATTATATTTTGTTAGTAAGAACAAACATTTAGTTGGTTTCAAACCTATGAATTTGTCCTCCATGTTAAATCACCACTTATCATTTCAGCTTAAGCTTTTGAGATACGTGGTGATTTAATATTGTATCAGAGCAGAGGTCCTGAGTCCGAATCATGTCTCCATCATTCACCTTCTATTTTAATTAAATATTTCACGTATTGGTCTTCATCCATTAAAATGGAGTTTGAGCCCACACGTGAGGAAGAATATTAAAGTATTGATTAAATGATTCAATTTACTATCCTTAATCTGGCCTGCCCATAATCTTGTTCCTGGTTGGTCTATTCAAAAAGTTCATCATAGTACCAATTGGCCTGCCTATAATCTTGCTAGATAGGCCGCCTCCGCTAGTCGTAGTGGAAGCATTCTCACTATGTCTCCCCACCTTAGTTGTTCATATTTTAAGTTATGTGCTCGACCCAATTTTCTTGTTACAGGTGGTGCATCCAGCAAATTTATGTTTTAAACTACCTGACAATGTGAGCTTGGAAGAAGGAGCAATGTGTGAACCCCTCAGTGTTGGTGTCCATGCTTGTCGTCGGGCAAATGTCAGTCCTGAGACAAATGTATTGATCATCGGATCAGGACCAATAGGGCTTGTCACACTATTAGCTGCTCGTGCTTTTGGAGCTCCCAGAATTGTCATTGCTGATGTTGATGAATGCCGTTTATCTATTGCGAAGGATCTTGGTGCAGATGAGACTATTCAAGTTTCAACAAATATTCAGGTTCCTTTTTTCCATTTTATTTTCTCTTTCATTTCAACTATCCCTTTGAATCATTTAAGGCCTTGAACATTGTTTTGATCTTCCAAGTTGTTTCTACTTGTAAATGATTTAACTTGAGCGTTATTGCTCAGGATGTTAGTGAAGAAGTAGTAAAGATACAAAATGCCATGGGCTCCGGCATTGATATCAGCTTTGATTGTGTTGGCTTTGACAAAACCATGTCGACGGGGTTGAGTGCCACTCGCTCCGGTGGCAAAGTTTGTCTTATTGGATTAGCTAAGAGTGAGATGACTGCCCCTCTTACCCCGGCGGCAGCCAGGTAGGTGTAGTTAAATGCAGAGGAAATGCATGAGCTTTTGCCTTCATTCCCCTACTAACCAACCCAACACCAACTTCCGCATACACAATTTGTTCAATTTTTTGTCTTTGAACTTTGATTTCATACTGTTGGTCATTGAGATTTTTTTTTTTTTTTTTTTTTTTTTTTTTTTTTTTTTTTTTCTGGGTGTTAGGGAGGTTGATGTGATTGGCATATTCCGATATAGGAATACATGGCCGCTCTGCATTGAGTTTCTGAAGACCGGTAAGATCGACGTTAAGCCCTTGATAACTCACAGGTTTGGCTTCTCACAGCAGGAGGTAGAAGATGCATTTGAAACCAGTGCTCGTGGAGGTAGTGCCATTAAAGTCATGTTTCATCTGTAAAAGAGGAATGTGAGCTGACTTATGGCTTCTTTCTTCCGCTCTTCCATCTTAGTACCAGCTAAGAATGATAATATATGGATGGCCTACCTATAAAATAAATTAATTTCGGTCTACTTTTATCATCTTTCCATTTCTTCTTTATGGTTAAAAAAAATAATAAGTTCTTTGCCAAACAAGGAAGACAGTAATTCAGTATTCAAGATACGATAATTGGAGACATTGCTACTCTGCACCTTTGGCTCATATCAGAAAGCCTATTCCAAGCAAACAGTACATACTGGTGGACGTCCCAAATACTTGGTAAAATTTTAGAAGAGGAAAGGCATTACAGTCCAAAGTATTGTAAACAATAGGCAGAACCTTTGATGATCAATCTATTTCTCCAGCTATATCATGAATTCTCTGAATTCTTTTTAAGTTCTTTTGCTTAGTCTTTTCACACATCAAAGAGAGAAGAAATTTTCCTTGGTATTTATTCTCAAGAAACAATGAACTCAACCCTTACCTATTTACATGAGATGAGTAATCTATTTGTAGCAGTTAACCTACAGTAGCTCAAACTTTGTTTTAAGCCTAACACCTCAAATAAGGAGGTATCTCTGTAGTGGCTGCAGTGTTCTTCAGCTTGCTCGCATTTAGATTGACGAGATTCAAGATGTTGTTAAGAAATATTTCTTGGAGATACAAGACCTCAAGTGGATTTCACCGACTAAACTCGCAGGCACAAAAGCCTATATTTGATTATGTTTCATCTTGGAAAGTGTATATGGGGAGAACCTTTATCACGTGAAAAAGGAAAAGAACAACCAATGAAGGGCTCCTCCAATTCGGAATGCTCAATCCTGTGGGAGAAAAGCGCACAATTTTTGAAAGGTCACAGAAGGGGAGCGGCTCTCCTCCAATTGAGGAGCCTCCCGTATCAGGGAAAGCCGCTAGGCTTTTTCAAGAATAATTTCATTTACTAATCTGAACATTCCTGCCTCGCCTAGTTCCTGTTATCCAAAACTTCCTTTTCTCCATAGCTTACCAAGGTCGAATCCTGTCCCCAAATATTACCAACCTAGCATAATTCATCAGGAATTCGTCACTGACGCCTCTCATTGTCAAATACTGGAACTCCATCAGAGTTTGTCCTCTCAAAAGTTTTACTAAAACTTTGGGATACCTGGTTTTACATTCTGTGCTGAATGGATTCCTCATTTAGATTGAATAAGATATGGGTCTTGAGAGTTATACAATGTTGTACCATTTACTTCAATTGAACTGCAACCAAATGGCTTCTGCACATTGCTTTCCTCCATCAACTCTCTCATTTTTATAACATCATCCCATCTATCTGAACCAGCGTAAGTATTTGATGAGAGAACATAATTCCCGCTATTACAAGGATCCAATTTCAGAAGCTTGTTTTTAGCAATCTCAGCTACGACCACATTTCCATGAAGTTTACAAGCACTTAACAATATCCTCCATACCACAACATCTGGAACTAAAGGCATTTTCTTTATGAACTGGTATGCTCTTTCTAGATTGCCAGAGCGGCTCAAGAGATCCACAACACACCCATAGTGCTTCATTTCTGGAGAGAGTCCGTGAACTTTTTCCATACTCTCAAAATATTCCAACCCTTTATCTACCAATCCAGCATGAGCACAAGCTAGTAAAATCCCAACGAAGGCGCCATGAGTTGGCTGAACACCTTCTCTTAACATTTGTGAGAAGAGATCGAGTGCCAAATCTGCAAAGCCATTAACAGCAAGACCTGAAATTACTGAAGTCCATGAAACAGAGTCCTTCGTTTTCATCTTTTGGAAAACCTCTAGTGCCTTCTCTACCACCCCACATTTGCAATACATATCTATCAAGGAGTTTCCTACATAAACATCTGCTTTTACACCATGCTTACGTATGTAGTCATGGACAGACTCGCCAACATCAAGCGACCCTAAATGGGCACAAGCAGAAAGCACACTAGCTACCGTTATTTCATCGGGTTTCACCTTTGCCGCCATCATTTCTTTGAAAAGCCTCACTGCCTCAGTAAACTGGTTAGCTTGAGAGTAACCCGTGATCATAGAAGTCCAAGAGATCACATCCCTTGTAGGCATATCATCAAAAAGCTTCTGCGCAGTAACTAAGATCCCCACTTTCACATACCCCATTATCATGGCATTCCATGAAACTATATTCCTTTCATGCATCGTATCAAATACTTCCTGCGCCAAATCCACTAAACCACACCGCCCGTACATATCTATCATAGTGTTCCCCAAGTAAACATCAATCTCAATATGATTCTCCTCAATATACTTAACCATAGAGTCTGCAGTTTCCCATTCACCCAAATAACTACATGCTAAAATAACTTTCATCATTGTGACGCCATCAGCCTTCACATTTGCCGCTTGCATTGCTTTAAAAAGAAGGAAAACCTCCTTAAACCTATTGCAGCGACTATACCCACATATCAAAGAGTTCCAAGAAACCAAATCTCTATTGCTCATTTTATCGAACACCCTCTTTGCAAAAACCAAATCACCGCAAGCAGCGTACATGTGAATCAAAGCATTGGAAACAAAAACATACGATTCAAACCCAAGTTTCAAAGCATGAACATGAAACTTCTGGCCCTGAAAAATGTCAGAAACTCTAGCACAAGCCTTGAAAACAAAAATTAGGGTCAAATTATCCCCCGCTAGTCCTCGGTGATGCATACGGTTATAGAAACAAATTGCTTCACTAGGTTGGTCGCTATGTGACAAACCACGGATCATGTGGTTCCAGACCAGTAATGTAGGCCGCTGAATTTGGTTGAAAACGAAGTGGGCCTTGGATAAAGTTGGTGGAGATAGCGCGTAGGACTTGATAACCTCAGAGATTGAAGACGGGTCAGTGTAAAGGTGGGTTCTGATGAGGCGGGCGTGAAGCTCTTTGATGGGTTTGAGGGAGCTTGGGTTATTGGTTACTCGCTCTGGTTTTTGGGTCTTTGTGTAGGTGCTGAGAAGGTAGGAAATGGGTCTTGTAAGTTTCATGAGGAAGGGGTTGGATTTGAAGATGGGAACCGCTAATTCCTATTGTAGAAGAAGAATAGAAGAGCGCCTGAGCCGAAAAGCGGGAAAATAAGCCGAGGGTCAAACGACAAACCGGCTCGGTGAGCGACTTGCCGTTTCTACAAGTTTGTTCATGAAAGTCGAGGGGTAAGGTAAACGACCTTGTGCCCTTGGTGATCGACGTTCAACGACAGAATACTCATTGCTATTTTCAACGAATCCGATGGCGTGTTTGAAAAGGCGAGGAACAGTATTAGCATTTTCAAAGCTTGTAGACAATTTGGGTCGCACAGGGCTATTTTTTTGGAAGTATGCTCCCCATGCAGTAATGCTATTTAGCATATTTATATACCACATGCCAATAAAAATTAGCTTTTAGATTAATAAAAATTTGTAAAATACAAAAGTTAAAGGTTGATTTTCACTGTTATATCATCCTAATAGTATAGTAGTTATATAGCCATCTGAGTAATGTTAGACGTCTGATGTCTCCCTCACGTCCTTCTTGTGTCCCTTCAAAATTGATGTGACTTAAAATTACAATTGAATCAAAATTTAATAGTGATCTATTACAAATTTAATGATAATTTTAAAAGACACATTAATTTTATAAACACACAAAAAAAAAAAATACGGGCCTTACATTTAGCATCACTCATAACAATCTATTAAATAACATTTCTGACTCAACACGAGCCTTCTTAGCATGGGCCTTTTTTTGGCTGTTAGCATAGCATGGGCTCCATGATTATGGTATGAGGTTTGAAGTTGGAAGTTCTATTACGTTTTATATTTTAGAGCATCTCTAGCAGGCTAGTCAAATGTTTCAAAATAGTCAAATTTGACTATTATCAAATTTTTTTCCAATCTAGTAAGTAAATGATATTTTCCTTATATAATGAATAGTGAATAGGCTCTACACCCTCTTCACTATTCATTCTTTAACTAATAAAAATAGTGAGAAAAACTAAAACTAAAACCATATGATATTTATGTATCCCACTCTCTTTCCTACCCACATTTCATTATAAAAGCATCTAGAATAATACATAACATGATTATTGAAGACAAACGAAATACTGACGATGCTAGTGACATTGAATATGAACAAATCAATGAAGCTCCCTATGTACAAATTTCTCATGAGCATACTCCGGGATTTCTAGAGTTCATTGAAAGGCATGTGAACATTATAGACGGTCAAACTCATTCTTAGCCATAGGCAGAGCTAGAAATTTATCTTAGTAGGGGCTAAATTAAAATAATAAAATATAATGATAAAATAAATTTTTATTCTCATTATATATTCATTTATATTATATATAAATTTATGGTGAACTCAATTCAAAATAAGAATAATAACATAATATATTAATATGTATATTTGAATCACAAAAAGTATATCTATTAGACTTCATAAATACGTCATAATTATTATATTAATAAGTTGTCATATAGGCAATAGTACATAATTAAACAAAAATACAAAGTGTCTAAAATTGCATCTTTTGCTTTCTCAGAGAAACAAAATCATCATCGAAATTGAAGTTCTCAAAAATTTCCCTCTCAATATAAACAACAAAAGTATTTGCGAGAAACTTATCATCCATTTTGTTATGAAGTCTTGTTTTAACAACTTTCATAGCTGAAAACCCTCGTTTGTTAGTTGTTGTAGACACTAGAAGAGTCAAAACAAAACAAGACGAATCAATCTGTCAATAAGATGATATCTCTCTGATTTTTCTATCTCTATCAATCTTCGACATTATTCTGCAATGGAAGACAAATTTTTTAATTTCAGATCATTAATCATATCAAGTTGAAAATGCTTCAACTAAAATATTAGATTAATTTTTTCTTGTTCTCAAAAATCTAGAGTATAATATTTCTCTGCAAGCCTACATATATCATCAATGTTAAAGAATTTATAGGCATCATTTGGATCCAAAGCTGAATTAAGTGTCAAGAGTTCCATTGCCCCTTCTAAACCTATTATTAAGCTCTTGCAACTGAAAGTCTATGGTAGCATTGAATATGTCAAAATGATAATAATGCTCCACTGTGATGTGATCTCGTTGATGACGACCTCGACATTGAACATAACGAGCACGCAAATTTGGAATGTCAATTTCAAATTTCTTGTAGAAAGAGACTACTTCCTCGAGCAAACTATTCCAATCTTCATCTCTCAACTTTTGGATGAGTTTTTTTTTTTTTATTTTTTTATTTTTTATTATTATTATTATTTTTTGTATTAGCAACCAATTGCACAACAGTCAAGATATCTTGAGATTTTTGCTACAAATGTTGACAAAGACCATCAGTAATACCGATTATTTCCTTCATCAAATGTAAATTGAATATGAATTGAAATGAAGTAATCATTTTATAAGCAGCATTAGCATCCACACGTTGAGAATAAGTGGATCCTTCATTTATAATATTTTCAAGCACTGAATAGGTAGCATTAAACATCCTTACTAGGCTACAAATAGATTGAAAATGAGAACTCTAACGAGTACCACCAGGTCGTTTCAAAATGACAATTTGGTTAGCTCATTTTTCAGTTTGAAGTTCATCAATAGCTAACAAATGTGTAATTTCTGCTGCTTGAGTAGCTTGTAGTTCATCATGACGTTTATATGAAGCACCAACAATATTGATAGTGAAATTCAAATTTGAGAAGAATTCATGAACATGAACATAAACTACCTCTCTAAATGCAGCAACTAATGCTAATTGTAATTAATAAGCGAAACAATGAACATTGTATGCACAATGATAATCATTAAGAAATAATGCTTGTAATCATTTTCATTCACCACGCATATTATTAGCGCCATCATACCCTTGTCCACTAATATTTTTAATATCAAGACAGTGTTGAGAAAGAATAACAGATATTTCATTCTTTAAAGTCGATGTATCTTTAACATGGACAATATCAAAGAAATGTTTTTGTGTAAAACCATATTTGTCAACAAATCTTAAAACAATAGCCATTTGTTCTTTTTTAGACTCATCTCGTGCTTCATCAACAATAATACAAAATTTTGAATCGCCAATTTCTTCACAAATTGCATTTCGTATCCTCTTTGCTAAGACATGTAAAATGTCTTTTTGGATATGATGTGAAGTATATTTAGCATTTTGTGGAGCATTTTCTAAGGCAATCTTAGCAACTTTCTCATTGTACATGGATACAAGTTCTATCAATTCAAGGAAATTGCCACAATTTTTTGAATATGAACCCTCATCATGACTTCTAAGAGCACATCATTGGGATGTTAAATAACGAATACAATCGATTGAAGTCTTCAATCGCAATCGATTGTTAAATTTTTGTTCCGAAGTTTGCTTATCAATCACCTTTTCAATATGTTGTGATTGATTCTTCAAAGTATCACAACACTTAACAGCATTATTATGAGGTGAACACGAATCCTTTCCCATATGGACCAAAAAAGCACAATTTATACCATCTTTAACCTTTTTCCAATTATGAAATTCTTCAATAGTAAATGCATTAGCTCCGGGTGTCCCATTGGCTTTTTATCAAAAAGATAGCAGGGCAAACAATAAGCAGCATCTTTTGTAGGAGAGTATTTTAACCAATTAAACATCTTTTACCAAGATGATTGAAATCTCTGACGATTTTTTTTAGTTCTCGAAAATGGATATCCAGAACTATTAGAAGGAATGAATCTATATGGACCGTCTTTAAGATAAGCACATCTAATTTCATCCTATTTATTAATTGGATATTCCGATATTTGAGGATGTAACCCTGGATCATATTGTATAGTAGAAATGTCAACTGACTTAATTTGAGATTCAATTCTTAGCATCTTAGAAGGGCATTGATCAGGAGCTGAAGCTTGATGATTAGATGTGGAAGAAGACATTTTAGAATTAAAATCTGCATATTTTTTCTTAAAATATGCATCAATTTCTTTTGGCTTGTCCATTATGTAATCTAAGATTTTTTGGAAACTTGAAAAATTATTTATCTATTAGTTTTAAGTGTTTTTACACTAAAAAACTCATGACTTATAATACATATTCCAATGATATTATAATTAAATTATTATAATATTATAATCATTATTAATCTAACCAATCTTTAAAAAATATCTTAATAAAAGGACTAAATAATAACAAATAACGTACTTAAAAGTGGCAAAAATTTGCTGAAACTTGTTGACACTAGCAAAATTCCAAAGTATGAAGAAAACCTTCTTAAAATGTGTCAATGTTGTTCTTATCTGAATAAGAAAACAATTATAATAAAAAATAATAGTCAATAAATTTATTTCTAATCACATAAATGTAAAATAAATAATCCAAAAATTGTTAGCATAAAATCTTTTATAAATTCATGACACACCACAAGTGGACAACACTAAGATTATTCAAATAGTCAAATAGTCAATACATCTTTACATCTACAAGACACAGACACAACTACACATTAAAAAAAATTGCATATATGTAATCAAACATAAATAACTACCCATTAAACAAAATCACACACATTTGTAAATTGTAATCTAACAAAAGAACAAAAAAATAAAATTAAAATTGATGTATGATAACTGGGGTCTGGGTAATCGTGTTAAACAAAAAATGAGTTTTACTATTTTATATAATTAACACAATGACACATTTGACAAAGTGGCAAGTGAAAAAGACAAAAGGATGACTTATATTCTACTACTCTATGTGACTATGTCTCCGGACTTTAGACTCTATGATTATGATGAGTCGACTGTGATGACACATGAAAAAAGATAATTTTTTTTTTTTTATCATTAAATAAGAGTTTGCACAATCAAGCACAGCACGACTCTCCATGACTCAATTACTTTTTACTCCATCTCCATAAACCAAGACGGTCAAGACTTAACTCACCAGTTACCATAGTTTGCACAGGCATCACAATAATAAAAGCATACCGCATACCACATACGCCACCATCAACAGATAAAGAAGAAGAGCAGAGCTGCGGAAGAACCAACTTCTTGAGCGATTTTCTTCAATTTTCAGCCTAGCAGTAGCAGCAAAAGTTTACAGAAAGAAGATTATTAAAAGATTTGTTTCATAGCTTTCATTGTTTACTTCAGTCTTCAGATCGGTGTAACAGTCGCATAAAGAGATGAGAATATTATACGGTTGTAGCTAGGTAAAAAAGTTTGGTTGGGTAACTTGTGTTAGATTTGTAAGAGATCAACCCAAATTTGAGGGCAACTTAATTTTTCAAAGGGCTAGGCCGGTTGATTGGGCCTAAATTTGTAGGGGTAAGAGTGGCCATGGACTTAAAATAGACATATAATTTTTTTTTTTTTTTTTTATTTTTAAAAAAGATGTAGAGGCGGGCGCCCCTGTTTGCCCTCCCTTAAATTCACCCAGAATTTCAGCTGTAATCCGACCTTATCAAGCGCATGTGGCAATTGCATGCTCAATCTTAAGTGTTAGAATATATTTTTCATATTATGTTGGTGTATTTTCTTGTAATAATATTTTTCATTTAGGTTTGATTTCCTTGTAGGGTTTATTCACATTATGTTAGAATATTTATATTCTCTAAATTAGGTTTATCGATATTTACCTTATTTAAGTCTAGGGTTTCTTACTCACTACTCATTATCTCTCTATAAATAGAGAGTTATGTAATAATGCTTAATATAGTGAATAGATAAGATGTAGCCCATACGTCTCTCATTGCTTCCACTTCTGCTTCAGCTCTCTTTTTGTTTCTCTTTCACATAATATTATTTTATATTTTATATTTATTTCTACAAGGTATCAGAGCCAAATTCATGTGGCCTTTAACAAATATCAGAGCCTATTTTGTTGTGATATGTGGCTCAATTTATTGGCGAATCTTGGCACAATGTGGTTTGACCTTTCACTGGATTTTTTACGGGTAGTTTTCCGTTCTTCGATCATTATTTTCAGTTGTGGCTTGGCCCCTCACGGGATTCTTTTAATGGATAATCTCCATTTTTCGGCCGTCACTTTCAGCCTTTCTCGCTGTTTATTGGCGAATCTTGGCACAATGTGGTTTGGCCCGTCACCGAATTTTAACGGTTAGTTTTCATTCCCTGACCATCATTGTCAGTTGTGGCTTGGCCCCTCACGGGATTCTTTTAACGGATAGTCTTCATTCTCCGGCAGTCACTTTCAACTTTTCTCGTCGACGCTGCTTTGATCCAATTATCGACTTCGACTACTTTTAATTCCTTCTCATTTTCAAACTCGAACTTACACATTGAGTTTGAGGGGGAATGTTAGAATATATTTTTCATATTACGTTGGTGTATTTTCTCATAATAATATTTCCCATTTAGGTTTGATTTCCTTGTAGGGTTTATTTCCATTATGTTAGAATATCATTTTCTCTAAATTAGGTTTATCGATATTCACCTTATTTAAGTCTAAGGTTTCTTACTCACTACTCATTATCTCTTTATAAATAGAGAGTTATGTAATAATGCTTAATATAGTGAATAGACAAGATGTAGCCCATATGTCTCTCTGCGCTTCCACTTTCACTCTCTTTTTCTTTCTCTTTCACATAATATTATTTTCTATTTTATCTTTATTTCTACATTGAGAATTATTAATCCTATTGTATGTTTCTAGTTGCTTTGTTTTCCGTTTTGTATTGTTATTTTTTGTTGTCGTTGTTGTTGTTGTTTTTTTTTAAAAAAAATGATCAATTGCTTTGTTTTTGGTTGCTTTGTTTTCACAAATTGTGTAATTCTTCTAGAATATTGAACTGGTGCAACAGTTGTACAGTGTAGCTTAAAGAATGTATGGAAATTTAATATTTTCTCTTTTATTGAGTGTTGGCAAAAATATAATAAAAAAAGAATGATAAATAATATTTAAATGCAAGTAAAGAGCAGAATAAAGAATCTATTGGGGAGATTATAGAAAAAATAGTAGCTAAAGTAGAGAATTATACTTTTTCAATAGTTACTTTAGCTATAATTGTTAGAGATGCTTTCATAGCGGTGGTAGTGTAGTGTTTAGGAATCATCGATCTTATCCAACAGGGAGACAATTGATATTCAACCAGAAATACTATTCGTATTATTTTATAACTAGACATAAATTTCCTAAATATTGAGTTGTTTTTACAACTCAATTTCTAAAAGTGCCAAATAGAGCATGTGAGAAGCACATGTAAACATATATAACACTTTTAGAAAATGCTCAGCTCAAACTGAGTTAGAAGAACTCGAATAACCCAATTTGTAAAAAATTTATACCCTTTGTAATTTCAATTTCCCATGAATATATATATAGAAGAAAAATAAACATAATTCGCGCATTAAATTATTTTTTTATCATGTTGAGAGAAAAGTATTATATTGAATCACACGTAAGCTGTGCATGATAGGCCTATATATATAGGCTAGTAATGAAAGAAATATACATAACAATAACCCATGTGAGACAATATATATATATATATACATAATCTAACACTAACTAATTAAACATCTTATACCAAGATGATTGAAATCTCTGACGATTTTTTTCAGTTCCCGAAAATGGATATCCAGAACTATTAGAAGGAATGAATCTATAAGGACCGTCTTTAAGATAAGCACATCTAATTTCATCCTGTTGATTAATTGGATATTCCGATATTTGAGGACGTAACCCTGGATCATATTATATAGTTGAAATGTCAACTGACTCAATTTGAGATTCAATTCTTAGCATCTTAGAAGGATGTTGCTCAGGAGCTGAAGCTTGATGATTAGATGTGGAAGAAGACATTTTAGAATTGAAATCTGCATATTTTTTTTCTTAAAATACGCATCAATTTCTTTTGGCTTGTCCATTATGTAATCTAAGATTTTTCGGAAACCTGAAAATTTATTTATCTATTAGTTTTAAGTGTTTTTACACTAAAAAAACTCATGACTTATAACACATATTCCAATGATATTATAATTAAATAATTATAATATTATAATCATTATTAATCTAACCAATCTTTAAAAAATATCTTAATAAAAGGACTAAACAATAACAAATAACGTACTTGAAACTTGAAAGTGGCAAAAATTTGCTGAAACTTGTTGACACTAGCAAAATCCCAAAGTATGAAGAAAATCTTTTCAAAAGGTGCCAATGTTGTTCTTATTTGAATAAGAAAACAATTATAATAAAAAATAATAGTCAATAAATTTATTTCTAATCACATAAATGTAAAATAAATAATCCAAAAAATTGTTAGCATAAAATTTTTTATAAATTCATGACACATCACAAGTAGACAACATTAAGATTATTCAAATAGTCAAATAATCAATACATCTTTACATCTATAAGACATAGACATAACTACACATTAAAAAAAATTGCATATATGTATCCAAACATAAATAACTACCCATTAAACAAAATCACACACATTTGTAAATTGTAATCTAACAAAAGAACAAAAAGAAAAAGAAAAAGAAAAAATTGATTATGATGAATGGGGTCTGGGTAATCGTGTTAAACAAAAAATGAGTTTTACTATTTTATATAATTAACACAATGACACATTTGACAAAGTGACAAGTGAAAATGACAAAAGGATGACTTATATTCTACTACTCTATGTGACTAAGTCTCTAGACTTTAGACTCTATGATTATGATGAGTCGACTGTGATGACACATGAAAAAAAATAAATAATTTTTTTTATCATTAAATAAGAGTTTGCACAAGCAAGCACAACACGACTCTCCATGACTCAATTACTTTTTACTCCATCTCCATAAACCAAGACGGTCAAGCCTTAACTCACCGGTCACCATAGTTTGCACATGCGGCACAACAATAAAAGCATACCGCATACCACATACCACATAAAGAAGAAGAGCATAGCTGCGGAAGAACCAACTTTTTGAGCGATTTTCTTCAATTTTCAGCCCAGTAGTAGCAGCAAAGGCTTACAGAAAGAAGATTATAAAAAAATTTGTTTCATAACTTTCATTGTTTGCTTCAGTCTTCAGATCGGTGTAACAGCCGCATAAAGAGATGAGAATATTATACGGTTGTAGCTAGGTAAAAAAGTTTGGTTGGATAACTTGTGTTAGATTTGTAAGAGATCAGCTCAAATTTGAGGGCAACTTAATTTTTTGAAGGGCTAGGCCGGTTGATTGGGCTTAAATTTGTAGGGGCAAGAGTGGCCATGGACTTAAAATAGACATATAAATTTTTATTTTTTATTTATTTATTTTTAAAAAAAGGATGTAGAGGCGGGCGCCCCTGTTTACCCTCCCTTAAATTCAGCCAGAATTTCAGCTGCAATCTGACTTTATCAAGCACATGTGGCAATTGCATGCTCAATCATAAGTGTTAGAATATATTTTTCATATTATGTTGGTGTATTTTCTTATAATAATATTTTTCATTTAGATTTGATTTACTTGTAGGGTTTATTCCCATTATGTTAGAATATTTATATTCTCTAAATTAGGTTTATCGATATTTACCTTATTTAAGTTTAGGATTTCTTCCTCACTACTCATTATCTCTCTATAAATAGAGAGTTATGCAATAATGCTTAATATAGTGAATAGACAAGATGTAGCCCATACGTCTCTCTTCGCTTCCACTTCCGCTTTAGCTCTATTTTTCTTTCTATTTCACATAATATTATTTTATATTTTATATTTATTTCTACATGGTATCGGAGCCAAATTCATGTGGCCTTTAACAAATATCATAGCCTATTTTGTTGTGATCTGCGGCTCAATTCATTGACGAATCTTGGTACAATGTGGTTTGACCCTTCACTGGATTTTTTACGGCTAGTTTTCCTTTCTTCGATCATCATTGTCAGTTGTGGTTTGGCCTAGGGGTGGGCAAAAACCGTAGGATCCGATCCGACCCGCAAAAACCGCACCGATCCGACCCGCATGAGCCGGTTTTTAGGTGTAAATTTGCGGGTACGGGTTTTTTATTGATATATTTGTGCGGGGTGGGGCACGGCGCGGGTTGGGTGTTTTAAAAAAACAGGGGCCCCACCTCGCCCCGCACAACAAATAAAAGCATAAAAAACCCTAAACTTTTACCCTTGCGCCGTAGCTTCTACCTCTTTTCATTTTCAATTTTCTTTCACCCTTTGTCCCTTGCCCTGTTCTTCACCTCGTCACACACTTCTTCATCTTCTTCATCTACACTGCTCTTCATCTTCTTCATCTACACTGCTCTTCATCTTCTTCATCTGCGCCGCACATAGACCAAGTTTTGCCTTCCCTGCGCCAAGAGTCCAAGATGGCAAGACCTAACAAAACCCCACCTTGTGAAGTGCGAACCCCGTGTCCCTCCATCCTCAGTCTCTTCTTTCTTCATTTTGTTTGGGTTTGCAAGTATTTTCAATTTTTCAGAGCTTCACGGGTCTTATTCCAAGGCGCCGAAATTAGGGTTTGTTTGTTTGCTTGCTTTCTATTTTGTTATGAATCAACAAATTGTTCCTTTGAATTTATGTTTGTCTATTTCTATTACAATTATTGGTGGTTGATCTAGGGTTTTCTTAAGGATTTGGTTTCCTTTGCTGTGTGTGGTATTTTTCTGTTTCCCGTGCCCCGCCCCGCCTCGCACCCCCCGCACCGCACACCCCGCACCGCACACCCCCGTCTCGCACGGATATTTTCCATTTACTGCGGTTCACGGGTTGGATTTACTAAATTCGCAGGGTTGCGGGGCGGGGCCAAAAATGGCTGAAATCCGCCCTGCCCCGCCCCGTCCCGTGCACACCCCTAGAACTTTGGCCCCTCACGGGATTCTTTTAATGGATAATCTATGTTTTCCAACCGTCACTTTCAGCCTTTCTCGTTGTTTATTGGCGAATCTTGACACAATGTGGTTTGGCCAATCACCGAATTTTAACAATTAGTTTTCATTCTCTGACCATCATTGCCAGTTGTGGCTTGGCCCTTCATGGGATTCTTTTAACGGATAGTCTCTATTCTCCGGCAGTCACTTTCAGCTTTTCTCATCGACGCCGCTTTGATCCAACTATCGACTTCGCCTACTTTTAATTCATTCTCATTTTCAAACTCAAACTTACACCTTGAGTTTGAGGGAGGATGTTAGAATATATTTTTCATATTACGTTGGTGTATTTTGTCATAATAATATTTCCCATTTCGGTTTGATTTCCTTGTAGGGTTTATTTCCATTATGTTAGAATATCATTTTCTCTAAATTAGGTTTATCGATATTCATCTTATTTAAGTCTAAGGTTTCTTACTCACTACTCATTATTTCTTTATAAATATGGAGTTATGTAATGATGCTTAATATGGTGAATAGACAAGATGTAGCCCATACGTCTCTCTGAGCTTCCACTTTCACTCTCTTTTTCTTTTTCTTTCACATAATATTATTTTTTATTTTATCTTTATTTCTATATTGAGAATTATTAGTCTTATTGTATGTTTCTAATTGCTTTGTTTTCCTTTTTGTATTGTTGTTTTTTTTTTTAAAATGATCAATTGCTTTGTTTTTGGTTGCTTTGCTTTCACAAATTGTGTAATTCTTCTAGAATATTGAATTGGTACAACATTTGTACGGTGTAGCTCAAAGAATGTATGAAAATTCAATATTTTTCTCTTTTATTGAGTGTTGGCAAAAATATAATAAAAAAAGAATGAGAAATAATATTTAAATGCAAGTAAAGAGCAGAATAAATAACCTGTTGGGAAGATTATAGAAAAAACAGTAGCTAAAGTATATAATTATACTTTTTTAATAGCTACTTTGACTATTATTGCTAGAGATGCTTTTAAAGCGGTGGTAGTGTAGTGTTTAGGAATCATCGATCTTATCCAACAAGAAGACATTGATATTCAACCAGAAATACCATTCGTATTATTTTATAACTAGACATAAATTTCTTAAATATTGGGTTGTTTTTACAACTCAATCTCTAAAGCGCCACGAAAAGCATGTGAGAAGCACATGTAAAAATACATAACACTTTTAGAAAATGCTCAGCTCAAACTGAGTCAGAAGAACTCTTATAACCCAATTTGTAAAAATATTATACCCTTTGTAATTTCAATTTCCCGTGAATATATATATATATATATATATATATAAAAGAAAGATAAACAATTGAGCAATCATAGAGAGGTAGTCAACCATGTTTTTTGTTAAGTAATCGAAATCTTCCATGTAGACAAATTGTTTAGGGTTGCTTCCAAGTCTCCTTCTCCCAATTTGAAATTGGTATCATATGCTTCATGCTGGACAATCATCCAATAACAAATCCTGCTGCCATCACTTCAAAATATTCGCAGCACTAAATATATGCCGCAATATTGCATATTTGGTGGCCAACAATTGATTAGTGATTTATATTTCATACATGTAATTTAATGATTCCTATCACTTCATCACAATTGTATAATTAATGTTACTTCACATCATTAGCGAGTAATGATGGATGGTGACCCTAATTAAAAGCCATGATCGATTATCATTTTCCATATTATATCCTATTTAATTTGATTGATTTTCTCTAACATTTGTTTTGTTGTTCAAAAAGGAAAAGAGAAAAGATTGGGTTAGCTGTTCTTTTATCTGTTTTTCTGCTCCAGTCCTAGTTGATAAAAGAATAATCTCGATTGGAAAAATAATTATTGATGAATTTTCCCTTTCTGTCCAAAGCTGAACAAAAGTAATTAACATGGGCCAATTTTATTTATTTATTTATTATTTTTTTTTTATAAATATATATTTTCAGTCGTTTCCTTTGTAGACTTCCAACCAAGGAATATTTTATTCCCTCTCCTCTCTTTTCCTACTCCTTCCCTAGCCTCCTCCCAATCAGAGCATTAATAAAAGATGTACTTAAAACTCTTAATTAATTAGTGTGTTAGTTGATAAAATGGATATTGATTAGAAGGCTAGAAATCTAGCTTAAGGGTAATTAAAGATTCCTGAACAATTATTTGACTTGCCAAACCTTTGTTTAAATAGGCTTTTCTGGGGCAAAGGTTTGTTTGATAATAATTTTCGGATGGCTGTAATGAACTATAAGACTTGGAGAGTTTTAATGTAGAGTCCTCCCATGTTTGCAACTTCCGTTCCGTTTATCTCGACGTAAATTATTATTATTATTATTATTATTATATTTTTTCTTGTTAGGTATGGTCAAAAAGTTTGGTCAAATTACAAATATTTTCAGTTAATCAAAAAAATCTCATTTTAAGCATACGTTAAATGGTTTCCTTTTTGTTTTATTTTATTTTTATTCTTAATTTTCGTTAAACCATTTTTCAAGTTTGACCTTTTTCTTTGTCTCACGCGCACTCTTTCTTATAGTTCATTCTCCGCCGCCACCAAAGGTCGTCGTTTGCCGCCCACTGTCATTGCTGTTGTTGTTGCTAATTTTCTATACGAGTCAAACACTGAAAAATATTTATAGTGAAAATTATTACAAATTATTTCTCCAAAAATATTTTAAAACAAAAAACATTTTATGCGAAAATAATAGGAGACTTGATTAAACAAAAGTCTCCAAAATTAGGTGCATCGAATATTAAAAATGTTGGTAGTTAATAGCATTTAGCAAACAAATAGGTAGCCCTATTCCCACGCCACCGAACCCCAAAAGAAAGAGAGGAAAAAAAGGGAGAAAAATTGGACAGTTAGTCGAGGGTTACTATAGAATGCCAAAGCTACTCTGTGAGTCATTCATTAGCCATGCATGACGCTTTCCAAAGAGAAAAATAAGACAAAAAAAAAGAAAAAGAAGAGGTATAAAAAGTCAGTTTGAAAAATTATTCAATCCAGAAGGGCAGCAAAATTATATTTCAATCTAAAAAGCCCATTAATTTAAATTTTAAATTATAATAATCGAATAGTTCAGTCATGAAATGGATTGGAGATTGATATGTGAACATAATCTTATTGATTAATAAGACTAACCATTTGGTGGCCGTTTCCATATATGGGTCTATAACTCTTTTTATCTGAGGTGATTATAGTAACATTTGCTTGTTGAGAGCCGTACAAGAGGAATTTAGACTGAGAATTATAGATATTTTTTTAAATTCGACTGAGCCATAACTTGACCGAGCCTAACCCATTGATACTATTAATGATAGATATACATAACAAGACATTATTTCCATCGTCCTCTCAATATTAAATCAATTGGACGTTTAGACGTCTAGAATTTGTATCTTTTTAGATAGACATCTTGCGTACAAGTTATCATGTGAAACCCCATTACCTTGCTGAGGATAGAAACCATGAAAGGTGACTGATCATTGAGTAACCAAGCTGCAGCTATCAAGTAATTAAGAGGACGTACTATGAGTATGGGATCAGATAAATTGTATTTTTTTTTTTTTTTCCTGAGCTGAAATAAATTAGATATTTAAACAATTTAAAAGCTCCAATTCTAAAATCCAAGAATGAATTCGACAGCCTTTATTAGGCATGCGTGCTGTGCAAAACTCCGTGAAAGAAAAATATGCCTTTCATTTTCTATTTTAATGGATAGAATATCTGGCTCTCTCTTTCTCTCTGTCCCCAATGCTTTAAAAGTTGGAAGAACCAATAATATGATAAAATGATGGGAATCAATATATAGATTGCTATATAATTGTGATGAGCGGTGATGATGGAACAGTGAAAATGATTAGTATTTGAATCGATAAAGACTTGTAAAAAAAAAAAAATTAATGACTGATTTTCATTGTCACGTCATCTCAATTGTACGACAATCGTGTAACAATCTACTAAATAACATTTTTCATAAATATGTTAGGCTTTGGGGAAAATCAGATTCAAATATTAAAGAGTAATGCTATTTAGCAAATTACGATTGTCAATACAACTAGTTAAAATGATGTGACAGTGAAAAATTAGTCTTTAATTTTTTTTTTTTTTTTAAGTGTACATTGATCCAAAAATGGCTGATTTTCAAGGTTACATAATCAAATTATATAACAGTTGTATAATAAATTTAAGAGTATGATAAGTAGCATTTCCCAATATTAAATATCACAATCGGGCACAAATTCATGGCCAACCATTTTTGACGACTAAATCGGCCATGAAATCCTTCTGTGACTTCATTTTCCACCACCCTTGAAAAGTAGGAAGCGTGTGAACAACTTGGTCAGCTGGTCCCAAGATGGGCATTTTTTGAGTTTTGCAAGCAGGCCACTATGGGTTGAGGAGACAAAGTGTGAGACCCGTTTCTTTTTTGATTGGGATTCTCTCAAATTATTTATTTAAATTTAAGAAAATTCAGGTAGGTGATTATGAGAAATTATTTATGAGACTCATTTGACTGACAGTTAGATTTCATAAATGATCTCTCACAATTACCCGTTTGAATTCTATCAAGTTCGGACAAATAATTTGAAAAAATCTCAAAATTCTAATCCGTTAGTCTCCGAAATTAGCCGAAAACCAAACAAAATTAATGCCATGTGGTTTGGGTAAGGTTAGGTGGTTACTGGGGCTGATAAATTAGAGGTTATAATTCTTCCAATTTCCATAGGTGTTGAGTGGGGGAGGCCACAAGTCTTTCACGCAATTTGCCACTTTTTTCCCACCCTAATCTTTCTGTTTCTCCATCTTCTCAACCTGTCTTTTTCAAACTTCCTCACATTCCATTCTCTTAATGTGTGCCTAAATGCCTCTCCTGTTCATAAAGTCTGAAGATATTTATATATTTTATATTCACGACTGTTTTGGGCAGTCGTCAAATGCTGTTTTTATTCTTAGAAAAACTTAAATCTTTCTTTCAAAAAAAAAAATAAAAAATCTTTAATATGGATTAATTATGATTATTTGTAATTTTATAATCTATTAATTCGCGTGACTGTTACTTGAAACATATGATCTCTTAACTTAATAAGCAAATTAATTAATTTTTTAATGAGTCCTTTATATATATATATATATATATTTTTTTTTAAAGTCTTATTTTATTTTTTGTTTTTATTATTTATAAAAAAAACCTTATTTATTTAAAGTCTTATTTTGTTCCTTTATGTGAAACGGTGTTTGGGATCAGCCGAGCCAATTATAACAGAATATAAAACAATATGACAAAACCCAAAAAAAAAATAAAAATAAAAATAAAAAAGAACTTTATTGACCATTAGATTTTTTTTGGTTTATGCTTATTTTATATATCCATTGGTTGAATATATATACAACAAATATTCCTCATCCATAGAAGTTGCTCAACTAACGCCGTCCAAGGCCTTATTTATTCGTCAAAATTTATAAATCTTTGAATCCAAAGGGAGCTGATACATGGGGATGTTTTCCGTCCCACAAATCATTCTCCCAATCGAAAAACTCCTTAGGCCTTTGCCAAATATAAGGTGGAGCCTTGCTGACTCATTGATAGATAAACCCCACGTGTCAAAATTTCACAAACACTGTCTAAAGAGCTTTTCACGTCTATCAGCAATAAAACCTAATTAATGTTTTTAAAATATTATTGAGGTCCTCCTTTTTTTTTTTTTTTTTTTTTTTTTTGGGAAATTTAATAATTTCATTAATTCATCCAAGGGGTCACGAAGTTACAATCAGACTGAGTCAAACTCAGATCAATACAGGAACTCAGAATAATACCGAAATCCCAATACAAATACCCCATAAAACTCAGATCATACCGACAATTGCTACAGATAAACCTAGTCACAAACAATCTGTGCTAAAAAGCTATGACTAGGCTAGTTTAAACACAGAGCAAAAACCAAATACAATCTGAAATCAAGAACAGGAAAAACACCCAAAACCAGAAGCTGATGTCGGAAGAAGAACCGCCGGAGACTACACGCGCCGGCGACAAAAGATCCCCTGTAGCAGCCGAACACCATAAACTCCCGATCGCCACCAAACACGGCAAAAGAGGTGGAACGTAGCCATCACGCGCGGCCCACGGAGTGGAAAACACTATGGCGCGTGATGACCACGCTCCGGTCACCGGAGAGCGTTCCGGTAGTATCACGCAGCGGCAAAACCGGAGGACAACGACGAACACGACTGGGGGGTGCGTGTCGACCAAAGGACGGCAGAACAGAGAAGATCTGGTCTTAAAAGAATGAGAAAATTGGAGCACACCAAAATCATTCCGCCGGTGACACAGGCGACGGTCTCTCCTCCTCCGGAGCCTCTCTAGAGTACTATCCTGCCAAGAACAAAGAAAACCTACCAAAACTAAAAACCAAACCACACTCCATAATCACAAGGACTAGGAGGACTAGAACCACCATTGGAACAAGTCCGGGGGATTCAAAACTCCACAACCCTAGTGCCCGGGAGACTCTAGCCTCTACTGGGAATAACCCAGAGAGGAAACAAAAACCTCTCTAGCCCTAAAAGAGCTAAAAGAGGAAGCAAAACCAGGAGGAGGGAGGCTTGGAGAACCCTCCCCCGGCAACCCACCACACTTTTCCCCTCTCGGTCTCTCTTTTTCTCTGGGATTCCCCTCTCAGTCTCTCTCGTGATTTTTTTCTGAGGTCCTCCTTTTTAGTTAATGGCAATAGTCAATAGAACTGATAATTCTTTATACAATATGTGAATTTGATATAAATTTAATACGGAATTAAAAAGTTAGGATTGAATAGTCTAACCCGTTTAATTAAATGAGTTAGATTAAAGGTTTGTTAGGGTTTGCGATTTAAAATAACGATTTTTAAAATATGCGATTTGAACAATATAAATTGATTTTTAAAAACACAATTAAGCGTTTGACAAAATAAAATTTTAACTTTTAAAATCACAAATTATCCTTTAAAATTCTTCATTATTAAAAAATACCCTTTTACCAACCCACGGAGAGAAGGAAGGTGATTCATGTTGCACTTCAAAGGTCAAACACTAGAGCCAAGTCCAAGTCCATGAACCCAACTTCCTTCCAACGCAAACGGCATTGACCCCTCTCTCTCTCTCTCTCTCTCTCTCTCTCTCTCAATATATATATATATTTATAGACGTATAGAGGGACACTCAATTTCAAACCCATCTTCTTTCTGCTTTCATATATGGCTTCCTCTCCCACAAGCAAGATTACGATGAAGGCTTCAAAATCCATAGCTGATGTGGCGTCATGGTATTGTGCCGTAGTCTTGTTAGGCTTAATCCTGTTGGCATCTATCAGGGAGAATTCCGTCGCAGATGAACCTGTGAGAGGGAACAAGTTCTCGGAGCGGCCCTGCGACGAAATCTATGTGGTCGGAGAGGGCGAGACCCTCCACACCATCAGCGACAAGTGCGGCGACCCATATATCGTGGAGCGCAACCCGCATATCCATGACCCCGATGATGTGTTTCCTGGACTGGTCATCAAGATCACTCCCTCCAAGTCCATGTCCAGGAAGCTCTTGAGGTAGTTTATAGAAAATTGTTTTCCTTTTTCCCCTTTCCCAATACCAGGATGTAACATATATATATATAGACAAGGTTTCATGGGTTATATATTACAAGCTTAATTGTTTGATTCAAAGAAATAATTTCCAAATGAGTTGAAGCTTTTGTAATTTGTCTGTACTTCTTCGTCTTCACATGCCCTTAGATGTTATGATGGTGTCGCCAATAATTCGTGGCTAACAGCTAGCTGCATGCTTTGCCTTCCTTTGAAGCTTGTTCTTGATGAGGAAAAAGAAAAAAAGTTTTTTTTTTTTAAAGATATTTGAAAAGAAAATTACATTAAATTAAAACTGGACAACCCAAAATAAACACTAAGAACGTAAATATGCGGAGACAATACTTTCGAAGATACGGACCTAATGATTCATGATACGGATGTCTAGAACCCAAGTTTCCAGTTAAGGTGGTTAAATGTGGTGTATATAAAGTTGGAGAAATGATCCCTACACTCATTTCTCACAACAGCCACACAACAAGTTGACGTGGCTGGTAATATTTTATTATTTTTTTACAAAAAAAAAAGAAAAGAAAACAAAAAAAATAATAAAATATTACCAGCCACGTCAGCTTGTTGTGGGGCTGTTGTGAGAAATGAGTGTAGGGATCATTTCTCATAAAGTCCAAAGGACCCAAACATCGGTTGCGTAATAATTACAAGAAAAACAGAGAAACTACATAAAACAAAAGTGGAAAAATAAAAACTACACTTTTTGTTTTTAGGTAGTGTTTTTTTTTTTTTTTTTTTTAATCGGTAATCACCAAGTAAAATTTGGTCCTACTTTTTGGAATTAGGTAATATCGTTTGTTAGGTTTTTTAATACACAAATAACTTCTTATTCATTTGTTTGTTGGTAATCCTCACAATAAGAAGAATGATGCCTTAAGAAAGATTAATGAATAAACAAAAGCTTCTCTCAAAAAAAAAAAAAAAAATGTATAAACAAAAGCTGAAAAGTTGTACCCAATAAAATAAATTAAGAAATAAAAAAACAGTATGGCAGTTGGGAGAAATTGTAGTTCTTAGCTCTCTCATAAGCCGATAAGACACGTGTAGGGGATAAAAGATAGAACCTTTTTTTTTTTTTTTTTTTTTTTTTTTTTTCGATGAGTTTTATATTGTCCTTTTGTATATAGTGTAACAGATGATTACATGTGGCCCATATGTCTTTTTCTTATAAACTACAATTATGTTGTGTAACGCCAATGTTGTGGTTGACCCCTGACCTAATTTCATTTTTCAATTGATTGAATATCATTTATTTATTTTACTGGGATTTTAATTTGTTTTATTATGTCACATTTTATATATGCCATGTACCTCTGGTGGGACTATTTAATATTATGTTAACAGGTTCATCGAGGAATTCAACCTGAGCCATGTACAATTATATTAAGTCTGATGTTATGATTCATTCTAACCCTAATTTTATTTTCGGTTATTAGGAAATTTGTATCCGTTATTAGGATATTCCAACTTTTATTGTAAGTTCTTTATAAAATGTATCTGTTATTAGGGTAATTCAATTTTTTTGTATCCGTTATTAGGGTACTACCACCCAATTAGCAATGTTCCTCAAAAGTTTCAATTTAGACAACATCCCTTCCAAACTAGCAAAAAGTTGTCAATATCCCCATCAAGGCCAACAAAAAGGCATAAACGACTCTAAATTTTTTTCAATAAAACAAAAATACCTCTATCAATTTAGAAAAAACAAAAAAAAAACACTAAAAATTAAAAAAACTAAAAACTAGAAACAACAAAAAAAGAAAAACCAGGGGTTGCTTGGCCACCCCTTTGGCCAAGCCACTCCCATGGCCATGGGAGGCCAAGCTAACCCCCAAATGGCCAAGAGGTCGTTCAATCATTCCCTTTGACCACATCTAGGGGTGGTTGAACCAACCTCCAAATGGCTTGTTTAGCCACCCTTTGACCTTGGGGTGACTCTATGACCTTGGGGTGACTCTTTAACCAAATGGAGGTGGCGGGCCTTCTCAATAGTGTTTTTTTTTTTTTTTTTTTTTTTTTTTTTTTTTTTTTAATTTAAGGATATTTTTGTCCTTGGGGGACATTATTAATTTTTTTTGTTAATAATTTGAGGGATATTGTTTAAATTAAAATTTTGAAAAAACATTATCAATTGGGTGATATTTTTAAGAAAGTATGCAAATGTTTTCCTATTATAATCTAGATCAATAAAAGTTAATTGGGTTAAATATTAAAAAATCATCTGAACTAACAACCGATTTTAGAATAACCCAAGAATTTTCAAGTGTACTAAAGTGACCAATCAAGTTATCACCGTGTTTAAAAAATACCATTTTTTTTTTTCGATAATACCCTTATCCTTAAAAAAAAAACATATTAATAAAAAAAGATTTTTTTTTAAACAAAAAAAAAAAAAAACCAGTGAGTGGATTAATACAAAAAAAATGCAAAATCAGTAGTTGTAATTTGCTTACATGACAAAAAATAATTCAGAAGTCATTAAGGTAGGCGAAAATAATAATTTAGTCACTGCAATAAAAACATTTGACAAATTTCATTAATATCCATGACAGCACCAATAAAATGATAACATATGTCACTCTTAGTAAAAAAAGAAAAAAGAAAAATGCAAAATTAGTTCATGTAGTTAACCTGATTTACAATTAATTCTCTGTGGTATTAAAATGAACTCAGAGGTCTTTATGGTATGCCAAAAATACAAATTACTCCCTCCTGTCAAATCCCATTAAAAAAATTTGACAGATTCTGTTAGGTGCCACATCAGCGCCAATAATATGATGACGCGTGTCGCTCTGAATAAATAAATACAAATATATTAAACTAAAATTATTATTATTATTATTATTATTATTTTTAAAAAAATAGAAAAAAGGAAAGGCTTGGGCAGCTACTTCCAACCCATGAGGGTGGCCTCGCGCCAAGGTGGTCGGGGGTGGCTCACAGCTACCCACAACCTAATCTAGGGGCTTTCATTTTTTCTATTTTTTTTAATTAAAAAATTTTAATTTTTAAAGTTTTTTAATTTATTTTAATTTTTATATATATATATATATTTTTAAAGATAAATAGTTTTCTCATTAATTTTTTATTTTTTATTTTTTATTTTTAGAAAATAAGGGTATTATCACAAAAAAAAAAAAAAAAAAATGGCATTTTTAAAACATTGTGATAATTTGATAAGTCACTTTAATACACTTAAAAATTTAAGTGATTATTTTAAAATTAACTGTTAGTTCAAAAAACTTTTTTATACATAGCCTAAGTTAATTACTTCAAAATTGTGAGTTGTAGATTTAGATCATGATGGTCGAACAACATTAGCTCTACGTACACTTATTTCTCTCAATTTTTTATTTTTTTGCTAGAACAGATGGTCATAGTTTCTGTACCAAAATCGATAATTAATGGACAATGTTGTGTCCGTTCCTGGGCCATATCCACCTTACGTGGCTGTAATGGAATCACAATCCACAATTCTGACTACTACTTACACTTAACACGATCACGATCGATGTGAGATAAAGGTGACACCTTTGACATATTGTTATACGATATCAAATTGGTTTGCCCCTTTTTTTTGTTGTTTTGTTTTTTCTTTTTGTTTCTATTTGTTTTCTCAAATGGGTGAAGAACGTGTGCGTTTAGTTTTCTTTTTGCTTTCGAAAAATTACAGTTTAGCCATTTTAATTATCGGCAGTTTTGAAAGTAGTTCCTTAAGTTATTAATTTTTAGATTTTGGTCCCTCAAATTATCAAAAAGTTTTAAAAAAATCAATTTTGTTGAAATATACCTATAATACCTCTGTCACGTGTCATTTTTCAATTTAAAAAAAAATAATAAAATAGAATTTAAAAAAAAAAAAAATGAAAAAATTACAGTTTAGTTACCCAAATTACTAATCGTTTTGAAAGTAATCCTCCAAACTACCAAAAAGTTTCAAAAAGACTCATTTTGTCGAAATTAATATGTCTATAATACCATTGCCACATTTCATTTTTCAATTTAAAAAAAATTAAAAAAAATAAAAACTAAAAAAAAAATATGGGGGTGGTCGGCCGCCCCATTTTGGCCAATGGGGTGGCTCCTTGAGGATGGTTCGACCACCCTCAAGGACCAAAATGGGGGTGGCCGGCCACCCTCATCTTGGCCAAGGGAGTGGCTCATTGTGGATGATTCGACCACCCTTAAGACCAAAATGAGGGTGACCGAAACTACCCCCAAGAGTCTGGTTTGGCCTGGGGTGGGTCCGGCCACCCCCAATGGCCAAAAAGGAAAAAAAAAAATTACAAAAAATAGGGTCAGGGTTTGGCCTTGGGGTGGTTCAGCCACCCCCAGGCCAAACAGGGGAGGTTCGGCCACCCCTAAGGGCCAAAAAGAAAAGAAAATAAAAGAAAAAAATGGTTAGGGTTTGGCTTGGGGGTGGCCAAACCACCTCCAAGGGCCATGGGGGTGGTTTGGCCACCCTCAGACCTGTCGGTTTAGGGTTCCCAAGCCAAACGGGGGTGGTTCGGCCAATTCCAAGGGTCAAAAAAAAAAAATGTTAGGGTTTGGCCTTGGGGGTGGTCAAACCACCCACATGGCCCTAACCACCGCCATGGCCCATGGGGGTGATTCGGCCACCCTCATATTTTCTTAATTTTTTAATTTTTAAAATTTAATTTTTATTATTTTTAGCATTTTTTTAATTGAAAAATGACATGTGGCAGGGGTATAAAAGGCATATTTCGATAAAATTGGTCTTTTTGAAACTTTTTGGTAGTTTGGGTGCCAGAGTCCAAGAGTTAGTAGTTTAAGGGGATACTTTCAAAACGACTGGTAGTTTTGGGGGCTAAACTGTAATTTTCCTATTTTTTAAAATTTAATTTTATTATATTTTAATTGAAAAATGACACGTGGCGGGGGGATTATTGGCATATTTTGACAAAAATGATCTTTTTAAACTTTTTAGTAATTTGGGGGCCAGAGTCCAAGGGTTGGTAGTTTGGGAGCTACTTGCAAAACGGCTAATAATTTGAGGAGTTAAATTGTAATTTTTCCTTTTGCCTTTCTTTTATTTTCTAACTAATCCATGGACTCTTAGTATGTACATAAGAGTGAAATTATCCTATAACTCGCGTTATATGGTGATTTTATTTTTATTTTTATTTTATTTATTTATTTATTTATTCTTCCTCGTAAAAGCCTAAATATTCTTTTGGACTTTTCAGGATCAAATGTTTTAAAGAAGATAAGTGATATTTACTTAAATAAAGTCTTATGTATGGACCAGAGTGGGAGGGAACAACCACAATCAGTGACCAATAATGCCTATGACGTTTTCCTTGTATCTTCTTATTGGTGTGTTCTTTGATGATCTTGCAGATGTTCATGTATGCGGTGCCCCACCATGTGTTGCTACCTCCGTTGTTAGTGCCTTCCTTGCCTTCATCACAGCTCATTCTGGAAAAATAATCCCAGAATCAAGCTTGTAAAGGTATAGATCTGTCAATCTGTGGAAGCTAAGGTACGTCGCCAACAACAACAACACGCACCTTTACGCGCTTAGGATTGATAATTTTTTACACGACCCGCGGTTTCATGCCATAAATAAACTCGAACACTCATGTAATACCCGGTATTATCATATGCTTAATTGTTAATTCGTTAATGTGAAATAATAGCATGTGTCAAGAACGATAGTTTTAGATTCTTGACTTTATAGGTGATCTTGTTATATATATATAAAGATTCCCATATTCTGAGCCAATCAATGTCGATCGATTGGTTCTATATTCGATCGAGCGATATTAGATTGAAGTCGATCGATCGAGCGACATTAGATTGAAGTCGATCGATTGAGCTTATATTCGATTGAGCGATAAGCGATTAATCGATAATATAATCGATCAAACGGAAGTCGATCGATCGATTTAATATCGATCGAGTGAATTCACTTTCGAAGTCAATCGAGTGGCTAAAATGTTGATCGAGCAACTTTCTACTGCAGTGTAATGCAGTGTTCGTGTAAGCAGCAGATCACGATTTTAATTCTAAAATATCTTCGAAACCACTTGCTGTAACTGCGTATAGAGGATTAAAAACGTGTTAGTTAAGTTGGTTAGCAAAGTTTAGTTAGTTTATAACTAAGTTAGATTAAGATAAGATTTGATCAAATCTTAAGATTAGATTTGATTCGTTTAATCATTTCAAAAGTATAATTGCTACAAATCCGACCCTTGAGGACGTGAAATGCTGGGATGATCTCAACCGTTGAAGCCCTTATATAAACAATACATGGGTGCAACCGGAGGTGAAGAGAAAAATCAGAAAAACCATGGGGAAATGCTGTTGTTTTTAGTTTCTGTTCTTCTTCTTTTGAGTGCTGAAACTTTAAGTCTAAAGTTTCATCACTTCTCTTCCATTTCCTGTGATTATAAGCTACTTTTGAAGCCCTCTTAACGTTCTTAAACTTCAGCGAAAAACGAGTTTTTAAACCTATAAAACAACCCCTGTTTTTGGATACAAAAATAGATGAGTTTTTGATTTGCTTCTCTTTCTCTTGGTGTGGAACTTTCTGGTGTGGACTCTGGACTTCTGGATCAGTAGAACAACAAGCCAAATAGGTAAGAGCTTAGTTCATGTTTTCATTTGAGGAATAACTTATTAAAATAACTTTGTTTAAGATAAAATATGTATATATGAGTTTATGTGTATATGTATATATATATATATATATGTTTATCTATATAGATGTGTTTATATGTATATAGAAGTATATATATAACTTGCTATTGAGTGTTTGGAGTACTGTGTGTGTGTTAAAGAAAAGAAAATATGAAAGAAGGGCTACTGTAGATGCTGGCCAGTGCAAAAAAATGAAGAGAGAAAACTAAAATGGAAAAAAAAAAAAAAAAAAAAAAGAGGATAGGAAGAAGAGAGAAAATAATATGTGTATGCGTGTGCTTTGGACAGTGAGGGAATGATGAGGGGAGAGACTTTTGTGAGTTTATGGTGTGCGTTTTGGTGTAGGACAGTAGGTGTGTGTGTTGGATGGAAATGTGAGGTTTTGAAAGAAAGAAGAGAGGAATGAGAGAGTTAGATGAGTAGTGGGGATGGTGAAGTGTGTACTGAATAGTGGGAAGAAGAAGAAAATGAGTTGAGTGTGAAGAGAGAGAGTGGCAGGTTTTTGAAGAAGGAAAGGTGAAGTGCATGTGTGTGTAGTGTTTCGGGTAGAGAGAGAAATATGTATGTTTATATATATATATATATATATATATATATATATATATATATATATATATATATATATATATATATATATATATATATATATATATATATATATATAATGTGGATATGGATGTGTATGTATAAAATGCATGAATTTTATGTATAGATATGTGTTGATATTTTTAATAAACAAAAAGGGATATATTTTGTTAGGAAAATATATTTTTATAACACAGTTATGCTACTTTAATAACTGGCGTTTAATATATTAATGATGTTATCTTGTTTAACTTAAAATGAACAAGATAACAATATTTTATACCATTATACCTATTTGTGTATAAGATATTTTATAAATATTAGACAGAGTTAGAATGTTATTCAAATAGAGTTAATAAGTGAGTGGATTCGATAAGTATTGCTTTAATTAGTTTATTAATGCATAAATATAATTATGCAGTTACTCGGATTTACTTTGCAAATGGAACTGTAAGTATTTCTATACTTACTGAGGGATGTGAACCTTTTCATTAATATTGTGTTTACTATGTTATTTATTTGGTTGTGCATGTGAGATTACATATTTTACATTTTAATTAAACTGCTTAATAACGAGCTGGTAGGCAGAGGGGCGTTATAGGCTAGTGGTGGGACCATCAGATCCTGGTTGAACCTAATAAGTAACCTGACGCTGGGACCTTTGGCCTCCAGTAACAAACCAATAAACGTTAAGTGAGGGGACGGTAATCCTAGGCTAACACGCTATACCAGACTTATGGCTTTGCGAATGAGTGGTGTGCAAAAGATGATTAATTAAGACACTGCATTAAAACTATCACATTACTGCTTTATGATTATGTTTATGTACAATTTATGTCTATGCTTCGCAACGTGGATTATACATTGCATGTACATGTGATCATGAAGTTATATATTCATTGTGCTGCATTTAATAAATGAATTAGCATTCATTTTATTATTGAAAACGATTGACTCACTTAGTATTTTCTTCTGTATTATTCTTCTCCTACGTTAAATATTAATACAGGTCTTGAGGATAAGGAATATCAGGATTTCCCTGAGGGCTAAGTTGATCCTGATACTAGGTCTTGAGACTGTGATGTCTCCAGTTTTGTGGGCTGCTGTGCAGTAGTCCATATTGTACTTAGACGGATATTACGTTTATATTTCTGTTGTATTGTAATAGATATGATACTCTAGATGACTTGGTTACCTTATTCGTGCCCTGCGTGGCACAAGACGTATCTTATGTGTAATGACTTAATTACACTTTCTTTTATTATATGAGGTATTTTTATTAGAAGCTCTAGTGTGCTGGCTATGTTCTTAACCTAGATGTTTATTATAATTATATTCCGCTGCTAAATTATACTCTAATAATGTCAGTGTTGATGTCTTAACGATACGTGAAAATTCAAAATTTTCACTTACGTCTTTTTGCAAAAGGCGGGTCGTTACAACTCAAGTAATCCGTTGGACAGGCGGATTTGCATCTCTTCATGAACACGACACAAAGTTATAGGGTTTTGGTTTATGTTAATTGAGTTCGATTAAAAAATGGGTTTATGACACGTTTACAATCGTGTCAAACGGGTCAAGCAGGTTGACCGTTAACATGTTTAAAAGAAAAGAAAAGAAAAAAACAGATACATGGCTAAGTTGGCTAACCAAACCCTAAGTTTTGTCAAATTTTTATTTCCCTCATTTCTTCAAAGCCACCGTCACTCTCCTCTTGTCACTCAATCTATCCATGACTCCACTCTCCACTCTAGCCATCAGGCCCGTGACTCCCCACTCCAGCACTGTGAGATCTGTGACTCCCAAGTCGTAACTCCCCGTCGTCCAGCACCATGAGGCATGAGGTTCTCTCTTTGTCTCTCTTACACACAGAGAATCACTGAAATCTAGGGCACAAATATTCGCCATTTGATCTTGGAAAAGCCATGAATATCCTTAGGTTCGTTGGCAATATGACACACTTGGTCAATATTGTAACACCCCTGTCCCATATTGGGAAGAGATGAATAGCTCACATAGAGTGTGTTGTGTGTTTTAATGTACTCGCAAGTGCACGAATTGCTTGCAATATAGCGTTTTGCAGTGCGAGGTCGATCCACAGGGAATTGCGTTGTAAAAAATTAATTTATATTTAAACTAATTAAATCTTAACCTAGTTCCAATTTTTTTGGTTTTAGCATGCAAAACATCAGACCTAAACTAAAATTGAAATAGAACAAATGATAAAAAAGTACTAAGGTTTTAGAATCCACCTAACCAAATTAAACAACACACTCTTGTATTTTATTTATACACCCGATAAACATTTAAACTTTGTTCATTACTCAAGTTCCTAACAATGTATGTTAAAACATTTAATGAATCCAACTCAAAGATAAACCACAACGAATATCCATTTGAAATCAAATCATCTATTGTATCCGTTTGATAAACAAATCACAATGGATATCCTCTTTCAATCAAATAAATCGATGTATCCATCGGTTGAAACACATTAAATATCCAACCTTTTAATCAATAAACATTCAATCTAAAGACATAAATCAATAAAATGAATGAGACTTGAATAATATTTTAATAAACATCGGATTGTACAAATAGCATAACAAGAATGTGTGTATTATCAATAGTGTGGTTTCATCCTCAACCTTAGTTGAGGATTTTAGCCTCTCATGACTCGAAACAAGGCACTAACTTGAATTAAAAAAAAAACATTAAAAGAAACTATGAATGAGTGCTTAATAAAGAAAAGCTTACAAGTAATTAATGTGTAAAGAAATCATTAAAAAAAGAACACTTAAGGATTGTTACACTAAAAGAGAACACACGTGAACAGGAGCTGAGGCTCTAGTGATGTAAGCCCGGTTCTCTTTAAACAAAAAAAAGAAAGAAAAAAAGCAGTAAAAGGCAGGGTCATGCTGGAAAGAAAAGGAACAAGAAAATGAAAACAAAAACCACCGAACTGCTCTTTGTTTACAAAAGAAGGAAGAAGAAAATAAAATAAAATAAAAAACTAAAAAAATTAAAACTGCTTAAAAGGGCAAGAAACTGCGTGAACAGGAGCTGCAACTCAGCTCACATCTCACACACTGTTCACCACAGAAAAATTGGGTCTCGGCTGTAAAAGAAGAAAAATAGGAAATATAAATTAGAAGACTCCGAACTGTTCTCACTCACGTTCGGATTTACCATAGAAAGGCTGGGTTGTAAAAGAAAAGGAACATCATAGACATTTGCAAAAGGAAAAGAACAGAATCAGAAACTTAAAAAATTAAACTGAACATAATACAACACTTGCAAAATAAAACTGAACAGAATACAACCAGCGTGAACTGGAGCTACCCTCCAGTCACGTTTTGGATTGTTTTTTTTTTTTACAAGAAAAGAACTCCTGGATTGCAAACTAAAGAGAACATAACAAGACCCTTGCAAAATAAATCTGAATAGAAACTTGTAAAGAAAAGAATTGAAATCATAACAAAACCAACGTGACTAGAGCTACCGTCCAGTCACGTTCTGGACTATGTTTTTCTACAGAAAAAGAACTCACTTAATTAATACTCATTATAAATCTCGTACCTCTCGAGGGTTTTTGAATTTTACCCTCGAGGTTTAAGACTTGATAACTTTTACAGAGGTTTTGTCCTCATATCTTCTTTGAGATTTGACTCGAAGGCTGGATTCAGCTTCGAGGATATCTTTCTTCAACTCCAAACTTTTCATAATATTTGAGTTGTTGTTGGGTCTTTGTCTTTGTCTTGGTTATATCCGTATCTTTATTCGTATATTTATCCATATATTTTTCTGAGCTATCACCTTTAACTTAGGTGAATAGTCAAGTACCCTGGGTATTCCTCCAATATTCGAGCGAGTTTTTTAGGGAGGAACCTGGGCAGATAGTCCCCTGGGTATTCCTCCAATACTCGAACAAGTTTTTTGGGGAGGAAGTCGGGTGGATAGTTCCCTGGGTATCCCTCCAATACTCTACCGAGTTTTTTGGGGAGGGAGTCGGGTAGATAGTCCTCTGGGTATTCCTCCAATACTCGACCTAGTTTTTTGGGGAGGAAGTCGGGTGGATAGTTCCCTGGGTATCCCTCCAATACTCGACCGAGTTTTTTGGGGAGGGAGTCTGGTAGATAGTCCCCTAGGTATTCCTCCAATACTCGACCGAGTTTTTTGGGGAGGAAGTCGGGTGGATAGTTGGTGCAACATAATAACTTTGCAGTACACAAAAAATTGAGAAGAAGATTTCTTTATTGATGATATGATTGCTGAGCTACAATGACTACATATAGTACTCCTTTAAATGCTCGGCATTCCATGCTCTCGGGAGTATCTTTCCTGTCTCAGATTTCAAATTATAGGCCCCATTTCCCTGACACTTTACTATCTGATAGGGGCCCTCCCACTTTGGCGCAAGTTTTCCTTCAGTTGGATCTTTGGTCATTAAGTTCACTTTCCTGAGGACCCAATCTCCGACTTGGAACTTCCTTGGGTTTACAGTTTTGTTGAAGTACCGGGCCGTTCGATCTTGATAAGCTGCCCAAGTAATTTGAGCATCGTCTCTTTCTTCCTGTAGAAGATCCAGGTTCAAGTTGATACCTTCATCATTTAGCCCTGGATTATAGTATGCCACCCTGAAGCTCGGAGATCCTATTTCTGTCGGGATGACCGCCTCGGTCCTATAAGTGAGGGAGAATGGGGTATTGCCGGTTGGGGTTCTGACTGTTGTCCGATATGACCAGAGCACTTCGGGAACATACTCCACCCAGGTTCATTTCTTCTGCTGGAGCTTTTTCTTCAGCGTTCTCATCAGGATCTTGTTTGTTGCCTCCACTTGTCCATTCACTTTAGGACGTAAGACACTGGAATAATAGTTTCGGAACTAGAGTTCGGAACACCACTTTCAGACCTGTCTGCAATTAAACTGTGTCCCGTTATCTGTCACAAGAGCATGCGGTATTCCGAATCAACAAACAATCCATCTCCAGAGGAAGCTGATTATGTTTGTTGTGGTAATGGTCACCATTGCTTCTGCCTCAGCCCATTTGGTGAAATAGTCGACAGGCACAACCAAGAACTTTCTGCTGCCTTTACCCGGGGGCATCGGCCCAACAATGTCAACCCCTCATTTTGCAAAGGGCCATAGAGATGTGATGGCGGTAAACTTTTCCAGGTGTGAATTCATTACTCTGGAGAATCTTTGGCACTTATCACAACACTTCACGACTCCGGCCGCGTCCTTGCTCATCGAGGGCCAATAATAACCGACTCGAGTTGCTTTGTGTGCCAACATTCGAGCTTCTGAACCACAAATTCCTTCATGGATCTCTCTCATCACATACTCTGCTTCGTCTTTGGGGAGACATTTCAGTAAAGGTTCGGAGTATCCTCTTTTATAAAGGATTCCTTCGAGAAGACTATATCGAGCTGCCTGCAGTTTGACCTTCCGAGCCACAACCTTGTCCTCAGGTAAAAGGTCGTTCTTCAGATATCGAATGACATCAGTAGCCCATTCAGGTTCAGTCGGAGCCGTATCTAACTCCATAACATCAGACTTCAGAGCAATGGATGGTTTGGATAGAATGATGACTTCTTGATCCGAGGCTTCAATTTCTTGATCGCTTCCCAAAGCTAATTTTGAGAGTTCATCTGCTGCCGCATTTGCTTCCCTCGTTATCTTGGTGATAACAACCCTATCAAAGCAAGACTGGTGTTCGCGTACCTTTTCCAGATACTTGGCCATTCTAACTTCCTGAGTATCAAACTCTCCCTTGACTTGGCCCACAACTAATTGAAAGTCGCTACGAATTTCTATATTTATGGCCCCTGTTTCTCGAGATATGGATAAGCTGGCGATAACTGCCTCATTCTCTGATTTGTTGTTGGTGGTGATGAAATCCGATTTGACTGCAAATCGAAAAACTTGGCCCTCGAGGTTTAGTAACATGACTCCGACTCCATTTCTTTTACTGGCCGAGGAACCATCAACATAAACAAACCAAGTAGACTCTTTGGGAAGTTCTTTACTCTCGGGAATGTTGCAAAATTCCACTAAGAAGTTTGCCAGAGCCTGGCCTTTTATCGCTGTCCGAGGATGGAATTCGATATCGAATAGTTCGAGCTCCACTGCCCAATTTACTAACCTCCCCGAGAGGTAGGGCTTTTGCAAAATTTTTGCAAGGGGTATTCCGTCAGTACTCGGATCGCATGAGCTTGGAAATAAAGCCTTAATCTCCGAGCCGAGACGACAAGGGCAAAAGCCAACTTCTTAACCTGAGGATACATTTCTTCTACGCAGTGAAGCGTCCTACTCGTGAAGTAGACAAGTTTCTACACTCCTGCTTCTTCCCTTACCAATGCCGAGCTTACAGCTGAGGGAGATACGGCTAAGTATAGATACAGTATCTCCCCCTCCGAGGGTCGGCTTAAAAGAGGTGGGTTTGTCAAGTATTCCTTCAACTTGCCGAACGCCTCCTCACACTTTTTACTCCGAGTAAAGGCCTTTCTTAAGATCTTGAAGAAGGGAAGGCACTTATCTGTGGACCGAGAGATGAATCGGTTGAGTGCAGTGATTCTCCTTGTTAACTGTTGAAGTTGTTTAATGGTCCTTGGAGGTTGCATTTCGAGGACTGCCTTTACTTTTTCGGGATTCGGTTCAATGCCTTGGTGCGATACTAAAAATCCCAAGAACTTCCCTGATGATATGCCGAAGGCACACTTGGTGGGATTAAGCTTCATCTGATGTTCCCGCAATGTCTAGAAGGTTTCTTTAAGATCTGCGATTTGCTTGGTCGCCTGAATGCTCTTAACTAGCATATCATCTACATAAACTTCAACATTCCTGCCAATTTGTTTTTGAAACATTTTATTTACTAACCTCTGATACGTGACTCCAACGTTCTTCAGGCCAAAGGGCATCATCTTGTAGCAATAGAGTCCTCAGTCTGTAATAAATGAAGTTTTCTCTTGATCAGGTTCGTCCATGTGTATTTGATTGTACCTCGAGAAGGCATCCATAAAACTCAAGTGTTGATGTCCGGACGTTGAGTCCACTAGAAGATCAATTCGAGGTAATGGGAAACTATTCTTCGGACAAGCCTTGTTCAGGTCTGTAAAATCCACACACATCCTCCATTTGCCACTTGACTTCTTTACTAGCACAACATTAGCTAGCCACTCGGGGTAATCTACTTCTCGGATAAAGCCGACCTTTAGTAACTTCTCGACCTCTTCTGCAACAGCCTGATTTCGCTATGCGGCGAAAGCTCTCCTTCTCTACTTCACTGGTCTGCAGTTAGGATCCACATTCAGCTTGTGGACAATGACCGAGGGATCAATCCCTGGCATATCTTCGTGGCTCCAGGCAAATACATCACTGTTAAGCCTAAAAAACCCCACTTGCTCTTCCTTCATTTGTTGGGGGAGTTACGAGCCTACTCGTTTTTTCTTCCCGGAGGCGCTGACCTCAAACTCTTCAAGGTCTTTGATAGGCTCTCCCAACTGTGATTGCTATTTTTCCTTTTCTTTGGTTTTCTCCCCGAGATTGTGAATCTTGGAGGGATTCTTCAAAGAGAGGTTGTAGCATCTTCTTGCCTCCCTCTGGTCTCCTTTCACAACCCCGACGCCTTCAGTGGTCGGGAATTTCATACTCAAATGCTGAGTTGAAGTGATGGCCTTCAGCTCATTAAGAGCGGTTATTGCGTATATGTCCACTATCAAGAATTTTACCACGATGACCTTCTGCCTTGGATAAGTCCCTGCCGTGACTGGAAGCTCGATGGAACTGAGAGGCGAAACCTTCTTGCCTGCAAAGCCCAACAAATGGCATACAACCGGGACCACCCTACCCTGGGGAATACTTATAATATCGAAAGCTGATTTAAATAGAATATCAGCTAAACTTCCCGTATCTACTAGTATCCGCCGAAGTTGAAAGTTGGCAATAGTTAGTGATACTACGAGGGTGTCGGTATGTGGGAGTGAAACTCTGGCATAATCTTTGTCTGAGAACCCAACAACCACAGGACCGCATCTTCGGGCTTTTGAAGGCTTCTGCACCGAATACACCTCAAAGTCGTCCATCTGTTTGGCATAAGCTTTTCGGGTTGAACTTGACTCTCCTCCTCTTCCGAACCCACCCGAGATGGTATGGATTATAGGAAAGTTGTCGTTCTCTCGGGCCCTACTCTTGCTTCTTTCACGCCTTTCTTCTCCTCAAGGCCTAGGAATGGGCTCCCTTACCCTTTCTCGCCTTTTTTCTCGTCTCGGGGCATAATCCCTCCTATGCCGCCTTTCTTCCTCTTCTTTTGGCCTCGGGGCTCGAGCTAGATCCTGATGGTTCTTTTCACCGACAAGAAAATGAACCAGCTTACCGTTCTTTATAAACTTCTCGATTAGTTGTCTCAATGATATACATTGTTCAGTGAGATGGCCATAACAGTCGTGGAAAGCACAATACCTGTCCGCAAGACGGGCTGGTGGTACCCCCGGGAGGGGTTTCAGTCTTTGGAAGGTGGGATCCTTCTCTATTGCCATCATGACTTCAGTGAGAGTGGCATTCAAATGGGTCCACTTATAATCCCTGAAATTCTTCCTCACTTTCTTATAATCTGAGGGGCTACTGTCCTGCCTTGCCTCAAACTTTTCTTCTTGCTGGGCTTCCCAGATGAAGAAGGTTCCAACGCCTTTCCTGGGGGCCCAAGAAGGCCCGAAGCATTTCTTCTTGGTTGATGTACCTATTAACCTTGATCATGAAGGCGTACAGGTCCTTCGCGGGTTTTAGTGCCAATTCTGCCATGAGGGGGCCATCCTTCTTCAGCCCTTGAAAAATGGCACTGTAGATGAAATCGTCAGGTGCGCTCTCGGTGTCCAACTTCTCCTGGTTGAACCTCTAGAGGTAGTCCCTGAGAGACTCAATGGGACCTTGGCGCATGGAGAGTAGGTACCCTCGAGGTTTTTGCCTAACCCTACCTAACATAAACTGTGTCAAGAACTTCTGCCGGAGGGTGTCGAAGTTATCGATAGACCTCAGTAGAAGATTCCTGAGCCAGTCTCAGGCCTTCCCTGACAAGGTGAGTGGAAAGGCTCGACACGCCACTACACCAGGGGTCTTGTGCAAGGATGTATGCGACCGAAAGGTCATTAGGTGCTCCATCGGATCCTCGCTGCCCATGAAGATGGGGATATCTGGAATCTTGAATTTATCGGGAAGAGCCGTATTAGCCACTTCATCTGTAAACATAGAATCAACATTCTGGAAGATATTGGCTAGAAGCTCCTTCCCACCTTGCTTCTTAGCCACGGTCTTTGACAACACATTGTATTTTGCACCCAAATCCTGGACCATCCGTTGTAGCCTTCTTTCTGCCTCAGTTGATGGGGGTGGTGGCTGGTTCCCCTGCAGCTCATTCCGGGGATTACCGTGTTCCCTAGACCCTTCCGGGTGTTCGCCTGAAACCACCCTGTCATCTTCGTTTCGACTGTTCTCTCCCCCCTCTACGTGTTGCAACGGTGCGGGCGTTCTTGCAGCCTGCAACACTGCATTCTGAGCCAATAGATCCTCCACGTTCTTTTGTGCTTGAGCCAACTGTTGATTTAGATTGGCTATTCGGGCCTCAGGGCCAATGAACTCTCTGTCTTCATGGGTATTGTTCTGACCTGGATTGGTACGACCTGTATTCACCAAATTGTTGGTACAGTTTCTGGTATGGTGACGTATCGCCTAGTGATTCGCCGAGCAAGCTCTTCCTGGTCCGCCGAACTTCCTTTCCATTTACAAAAAAACTAACAAACGACTAGTTGGGGGCACCGACTACGCCCAATCCGATGACTAAATCAGCACAAGCTTGTTGACTTTTATGGAGAAGTAGAAATCTTAGAACTTAGAGCGAGAGTGTTTGATACCTGATATGACGACCTTATTTATAGACTTACAGGAGTCCTTGAAGTATATCTGGAATTGGAGTCTTAGTAACAGATCATGTAGATCTTATCTTTACAGAATTTGAATCAAGAATAGGTTGAATGGGACTCTTCCTTTTTCAAATGAATCTCACGTTGGTAGGAATCTGTATCCCTTTAATCTTGGAATATAGATTTGTTCCTCAAATTCGGGGATTGAAGACTTAACAGAACTTCCATGAATCTTGGAAACAAAATCTTGACAGTTAACAAATGTTTATTTGTTGAAGATGAGAAGATGACCTTACAGTGCTTTCACTGACCAAAACTCTGAGGTAGGAACATCCAATACATGTTGGCTCCATATAGACTAGGAGATCTCGGCGTATTCCGCATCCTGCGAAGTCTTGAGGTCCAAGGTGTTCGGTTTATCGGGTCATGCCATAGCCCGAAGTGTTTCAAGCGCTGGGTTGATTTACTCGTACAAATATCCGAGGTACTCCAACTAAGGCGATCTGGCAGGTTTGGACGGAGCTGACCCACATGAGTCGGACCGGGTTGGTTCGAGGTGATTGAGCCGGGTCGGATCGGGTCATGCCATAGCCCGAAGTGTTTCAAGCGCTAGGTTGATTTACCCGTACAAATATCTGAGGTACTCCGTCCGAGGCCTATTGACCGAGGCGATCTGGCAGGTATGGACTGAGTTGACCCATATGAGTCGGACCGGGTAGGTCCAAGGTGACTGAGCTGGGTCGGATCGGGTCGTGCATGTGGGCTAAAACTCCGACTTGACTTGGGAGCCACGTGGCTTGGGGACCGATTATCTCCCAACAATTGGCAAACCTATAAAATTAGCAATTTAGGAACAGTCAACATTGTAACCACATAAACAACTTCAATATATACCTTGTTGAGTCTAACAACACGTCATGAAAAAAACCAAAAAAATGGAAAAAAACATACTTTGTTCTGAAGAAAATTTTCTAAGAAAACAAAACAACAGGAAAGAAAAGTAATTAGAGAACATAATTTGACTATGGCCGCCTCTCTCACATGTACTAAAAATAATTCGTCTCTGAATTTAAACGATTGCATTAATTAATCTCTCAAGTACTAGTAGTGCTGACCAACTTCACTTAATTTATTGCCTTATCAATTCAATTGATTTCAAAGTTAGCAAAATCTTCATTCCACTTTCAAGCACTTTCTCTTTTGAAGAAGAGCAATAAATGACAAATGGGCATTATTAAGGGACGACTTCAAGATAGTTATTATGCCTTAATGACTCCTACCATGCTTTTCTGTTTCAAGGGTATAACTTTACTTTTCCCTCATTATACAAGTCTGGCCGTTTCTACCCCAGCTTCCTTTTCTTGGGAAGGATGAGTCGTTCATGGTGCCTTTAATTACCCCGTACGTAATCTTTCACCAAACAAAGAAAAAAGAAAAAAAGAAAAAAAAATGCATTATCCCAGTGTCTTTTGGACAGTGAGGAGTCAAATTGTCTTAATGATATTCTTAAAGATGAGAATATCAATTCGACAAAAAAAACCATTTCAAATAGTAGCAATACTTAGATTAGATATCATGCATGCATGGCAGAAGCATATAGCGGAAGCAGTTATAATTGCCCATCTTGTAATTAATACGATTTCAATTGAAGGCAAAGAATCAATATTAATTATATAATTCAACATTAATTCTAGATATTGCTCTTGTTGTGCTTTCCTTGACAAAGACAATCGGAAGTATGAGTGAATGAGTTTTTCTTCTGATAAAGGGAGAGTTGTTCAGAGAACTGAATAACTAGTTGGTTTCAAACATCATATGCATTTCAACATGGTTCAAGGACATCGAATCTTCATGTTTTAATGTTGTTCACCTACAAATCTATGTCTACAAGAAGGCAAACTAGGCGACTTAGTTTTGAAATGAGAGTAATTTATACTTTTTGATATAAGAGTTGCTTGGTTTTTGGTTCTGTCAAGAGGGTTTCAGAAATTTCTCTAGCGTTGCTGGAAAGTGAATCCTAGTTTATAATATGGGCTCGCGAAGGTGCAGGCTTATTGGGGCCATTCTTGCTGGAGTTTTCATATTTCATAGCTTTGCTCACGCAGAAAAAGGTACATAAGCTCTAACGGTCTTCATCAGTCTTCTTCTTTCTCGGATTCCACTATCTTTTCTTTCTCTTTCATATATCCTACTATATATTAATTTTTGAACTCTCTTTCTTTAAAAAATTTCCAAACACATTTAACAAACATACCCAAAACCCTCACTCTTGCACCGTCACATAGACAAAGAAAATTTGATCAAATGACATTGAAACCAATTTGATCATATATTCTAATGCAAGATGTTCTTGCCATCACATGTCATATTTTCCATAGTGCTACACTTGATCATATTGCAGTATTTTCATTGATCTCATCTCTGCTTTCTCTCTACATGCAGCTCCATACTACACTTTTGTCAAAGAGGCAACTTCCGCTCCGGCAATACTACGTTACGACTATATAATCATCGGCGGAGGGACATCTGGCTGTCCACTAGCAGCAACTCTGTCACAAGGAGCAAGGGTTTTAGTCCTCGAAAGAGGAGGCTCCCCCTACAACAACCCGGACATAACCAACATGGGCAACTTCGCTGCAACTCTTGCGGACACCTCTCCCACGTCCCCTGCCCAACAGTTTATCTCCCAAGACGGAGTATACAACGCCCGAGCACGCGTCTTAGGGGGCGGAACAGCCTTGAATGCCGGGTTCTACACGCGTGCTAGCCCCGGCTACGTAAAGGAAGCTGGTTGGAATGAGACATTGGTTAACCAATCTTATGAATGGGCAGAAAAATTGATAGCGTTCAGGCCGCTGATGTTGGAGTGGCAATCGGCGGTGAGAGATGGGTTGCTGGAGGTAGGGGTGTCACCCAATAATGGTTTTACGTATGATCATGTGTATGGGACTAAAGTTGGAGGTACAATTTTTGATGCGGACAGTCACAGGCACACCGCTGCAGATTTGCTTCAGTATGCGGATCCAAGAAGGATTATTGTGTATTTGCATGCAACTGCGCACAAGATTTTGTTTACGTATAATAATGGTAAGGATTAATTTGAAGTTTTTTTTTTTGTTTTTTTCTTATGCAATGCAAGGCAATTGGGTAAGGAGAGAAATAACATTAGAGCTGAAATAAGAGAGAATAATTTATAAGCGAGACCCACAAAGATATCCGATCCAAGATATTGTTGATTAGAAGCAAACTCGTGATGCTTATAAACTCATCAATTTCTCACTTTTTTTTTTTTTTTTTTTTAATTAATTTATTATTATTTTTTTTTTTTCTATGCAATACCAAAGAAATTGGGTAAGGGGAGAAATGACACTAGAGCTGAATATATAGAAGCGAATGATTTATAAGAGAGACCCATAGTACTTAAAATCCTTCCCAGCAAAAGCATGCACCACTAGTGTTCTTCAAGTCAGCAATTGGCTGGAAGGATTTTAAGTTGTTAATAAACTATATTGTAAGATTAGCGTGTCTTACTTATTTTGATGATATTGTTGATATATATATATATATAGGAACAGCAAGACCGAGAGCCAATGGTGTGATTTTCAAAGATGTGTTGGGAGTGGAGCACAGAGCATACCTAACGAAGAACTCCATGAATGAGATAATCTTATCAGCTGGTGCACTTGGAAGCCCACATCTGTTGATGTTGAGCGGTATTGGGCCAGCTGAGCAGCTTCGGACCCACGGAATCAAGTTGGTGGTGGAGCAGCCAATGGTGGGCAAAGGGATGGCTGATAATCCAATGAATGCTCTCTTCGTTCCCTCTCCAGTTCAAGTTGAGGTGTCTCTTATTCAAGCTGTGGGCATCACTAGGTTTGGTAGCTACATCGAGGCAGCCAGTGGAATGAGCTTCGCTTATTCTTGGGCTCAAAGGCTCTCTCTAGAGTCTGGGTTGCTCGTGAATCAGGTTTCAACTTTCATATTGGGATTCACGACAATTTTTTGTAGGAATTGTCAGTAGTTTGGACCGGTAATGTAAGAGACCTTATATAGAATCCACTTGTTCAGATGAGTGAGTTGGCAACCCAAAACTTTTTTGGGCAGCTGGATTTTAAATAGTCTTTCACATTATCTGTTTAAATTGTTAACAATTCAGACATGTAATTGTTGGGTATCCTCAATTATCCCTAACTTTCTAGTACTTCTGAACTGACATTCGCATTTTAAGATTCTTCCAATTCAGTTTGAAAGAGAACTTTGTCTGAAAATTTAATCAGGCCGATTAGATTTTAGGTTGAAATTGTGGGACTAAAAGGATATGTAGCCCTAATTTAATTTAATTTAATTTTTTTTTTGGTCTTTAAATAAATTAAAAACAAATTGTTCATAAACAAATTAAATGCCAGAAAATTGAAAATTTGATCCTGAAAATCCAAAAGATTGAGCCACTTCTATATATATATGATGTGAATTTTCTTACAAGATATGTTCTGATTTTAAAAATTAGAAAAAATTTCATTTACAACCCTTGATCTTTCATCACTTTTGCAATCATAACCTTAAATTTTAAAAAGTGTCAATTTAGTGTATCCATCTTTCAATCATTTTTAGTTTCATCACTCCATTAGGATTTTTCATTAAAACTTGTCAAAATTCTCAAAATATTTATGTTTTTTTTTTTCATTATAAAAAAATGTATATAAATTTTTTAAAAAGATTCAATCACGTGTATTATTACAAATTCCGTTAAATTCTGATCAAATACTTAACTGGTTCCTTGCAATTATTTCTTTCTTTTTTTTTTTTTCCTAAACATCGTTAACAAATTAGAAAAATGATTCATTTCTTCCTATTGTTCTTTCTCTCATCCTTGAAGTTATGATAATATAATTACGTTAATCACGCTTGATGAATTTATGGAAATTAACACTGCCACTTTGCTTAAACTTGCAGGCTGACCAGGAAGCAATGAATAAAGCTGCCGAAGCCATAAATGCTGTTGCCAATGGTACTCTTAGAGGCGGAGTTATACTCGAAAAAGTCAAGGGTCCTCTCTCAACAGGCCATCTCGACCTCCGCAGCACAAATCCCGACGACAATCCGGCAGTCACCTTCAACTACTTCAAGGAACCAGAAGACCTAGAGAGGTGCGTTCAAGGCATGAACACCGTTATAGATGTTATAAACTCCGATGCCTTCTCAAAGTTCCGTTATGGAAGCATGCCGGTGCAAGCACTAATAAACTTGATGGTGAGTTTACCGGTGAACTTGAGGCGGCGACATGCTACCGCTGCAACTTCCCTGGAACAATTCTGTTTTGACACTGTCATGACCATCTGGCATTATCATGGAGGCTGCCAAGTTGGTTCGGTTGTCGATCATGATTATAAGGTTGTTGGTGTGGAAGCGCTGAGGGTTATTGATGGTTCAACATTTTTAGGCTCACCTGGGACTAATCCTCAAGCTACTGTTATGATGCTCGGGAGGTATATTCAACCTTTGTTATTTGCCGTGCATGGATGTTTTTAATTTCAGTCTAAACTGTTTTTCGTCTGAAAATATTTTTAACAACATTTTTCGGTGTTTGGTATGTATGAAAAATTACAAATATTTTTTATATTTAGAATAACTTCACAAAAGGGTATTGAATTATATACCGTTTTGGAATAAGGTCATTGAACTAGCAAAAGTCTCAAATTGAAGTATCCGCATTTCCAAACATCTCACTTAAGGGTACTTTGTTAGAATTTGTTGTTAAATCCTAACGGTGTACCCAAAATACCACTATTTTTTTAGGAAAAAAAAAAGAAGAAAAAAAATGCTAGGATTTCGGTGTTGGCCAGAATTTAAAGGAATTTATAAAAATACTTATGCCTAAATCTTTGAAAAAATTTATAATTTCTTTTTCTTTTCTTTTTTTTTTTTTTTGTAAAAAAAATTAAACATAGGTATTTTGAAAATTTTTGCAGGATTTAACAGAAAATCCTAACAGAGTACCTTTAAGTGAGACATTTAAAAATGTGGATATCCCAGTTTGAGACGTTTGCTAGTTCAATACACTTATTTCAAAAATGGTGTATAATTTGATACCCTTTTGTGAAGTTATTCATTTATATTTTTATTCAATCATATTAACCTATAAATATTAATTTTTTATATTCACAACTTCAAAATATTAAGGGAAAACTTAACTTATAACCCTTAATCTTTCATCATTTTTGCAACTAAGTACTCAAACTTTAAAAAGTGTCAATTTAGGGTATCTATCTTTCAATTTTTTACAATTTCAACCATCCGTTAGAATTTTCCGTTAAATGCAATCAAAATTCTCAAAATATCCCTATTTTTTTTAGAAAAAAAAAAATTATAAATTTTTCAAAGATTCAGGAATTGGTATTTTTATAAATTCTGTTAAATTTTGACCAACAGTTAAATTTTTGTAATTTTTTTCTTAAAAAAATGAGGGTATTTTGGAAATTTTGACAAGATTTAACCAAAAATTCTAACTGAGGGTCAGAATTGAAAAAAAATTGAAAGATAAGATAGATACTATAAATTGACAATTTTAAAGTTTGAGTATTTAATTGCAAAAGTGATGAAAGGTCAGTGGTTATAAGTGAAGTTTTCTCAAATATTAATATAAACAATAATTTTTAAAAAATTAACCTAAAAATTTAAGGTTTGGCGGAGAACCGGGGGAGTTTCAGCATTTTGAAAGTAGAAGCTCAAACTCGAAAAATAGTTTATAATTTTAAAAATAGATAAACCACTTTACAGACAATAAAGACGGTTTTTTGGTTAACGGAAAATGTTTTCAATTTGACCACTATGTGTCATCGTACTAAACACTAAGAAATAGAAAAATTAATTTTTTTTAAAAAAATATTTTATGTCCAAACAAACGTAGCATTAATCTCATCATTTTCACTGCCGTGAAACCTGAACATTTTTGCCTTTGGTTGCAGGTATATGGGAGAGAAGATTTTGCTCGAAAGGTATTCCCATGGAAGGAAGTAGAAGCTAATTTGATGCTTTGCTTTTCAAGAATATATTGTCATTTATTGTCATTGCTGTTATATATGCATCTCTCTGGGGCCTTTTATGGTACTGTATTTAATTATATTAGATATATAACTGCTGAGTTACTATATATATATATTGTCGAGTCGTCGACGTCGTTTTGAATAAGAAAAACTTTGCAGACGGCTGGGTTCATGTTTTTGGTAGCTCCAGTACTACTGAGTCAAGCCTGGTAATGAGACAAAAGATTAATATTGGCGTATTGCTGTCCAAGGGTTACCAGTTTAATATATTTAATTAGGAAAATCTTTTGGGTATTACAATTTTTCATACACAGTCATTTACAAAGTGATTTGGCAATCCATGATGTTCCAGTTGTTTGAGAATGAAAAATTTAAATTTGAAAAATTATTTACAGAATTTAAAAATTGAAATCATCTTCCGAAACTGAGAATGAGAAATTTAAATTAGAAAATTTATTTGTTGATCGAATTTAAAAATTGAAATCATTTTCTGAGACTAAAGAAGCTTTTTTGGTTAAACTGAAAATATTTTCGGTTTGATTATTATTTTCGGTCGCACCAATGTTACGTATGGAATAATAGAAGCTGGGTTAGAGTTGCAATGCAATAGTAGTTTATCTCTATCTATGTGGGTTGTTAGTAGTTTATCTCTATCTAGTTTGTTAGTAGTTTATCTCTATCTTTGTTAAGTAGTTTATCTCTATCTTTGTTAGTAGTATATCTCTATCTCTTTTCTATTTTTATCTGCATGTAAGTCACGGGTCTATACTACCCAAGAGTCTTAGTAGTCCTGTTCCAAGTGAAACTCCATTGTATTCTTTTTCTTTAAATAAGTTGCATTTCTATGGAATAAAATTAACAAAGAAATTATTTAAACTTTATGCTTGTGAGTTCCGAGCACTTCTAATTGCTCAACCAAGGAGGTTTAGGATTCCTCGAAAATCCTACCGCTAGTGTTATTTTTCCAGTATCTTCTCCCAAAATAGGGAAGCTAAGGAAGAACGATCCTGGTAATTTTCCAGTTCATAAACCGGTTACACGTTCAGTCGCACAAGAACATAACAACCAAACACAAAAAAATACGGAAAATATTTTTTACGCCGAAACATCATATCCAGATTAAATAAATTGAACTAAGTCATGGAAAATTAGAATTGCAGTTCTTTATAGCTCGTGTGAAAGCAGAAAACCGAAAACAACAAAAAATAGACGAATTAAAAACTGGGTTTTCATTTTCATTTTTATTTATTTTTACTTGTTTTGAAGAACCCAAAATGAATTTGCTGATCGAACTTGGCTAAGAGAGTTTTTCTAATGAATAAAATGTACTAGTTTTATTCACAATTTCCAAGCCCTATGCAGGAAGAGTCAAATTGTGTTGCACTTGCTTCAATGACTTGATGAAATCTGTGGATCTTTCTAGATCCATTTTGATGAAAAATCAAAGCTTGGAAGATCAAAGGTTGTTCGTGTTTTTTTTTTTTTTTTTTTTTTTTTGCCGTTATCAAATACTATCAGCTATGTTATAGAGAGCCGTCAAGCGTGTATATCTGCAAGTACTCTATCCTCCGCCGACTAGCAATATCACAAGTCTGGTGAGGTTTGTTATTAAGAAAAAAGGCATGCAAATAAGCCTTCTTAATAAAGTGTATTTTTCTGATGTGCATTTCCATCAACAAGCTTGACCTTAGCATAATTTTGAAATAACATGCACTCAATTCATCAAGGATAATAGTAAATCATAAAATAGAATATATGTCCTCAATAATAGGTGCATGCTTTCTTGCTACCCTCGTGACTTCATCTATTTACTGCATTTAGAATGCACTTTCTGTTTTTGGGATACATGAGTGGTGGAATTTGGTGTTGTATTAGAATTTGGGGCTTAAAATATTGATGAATTAGATATTTGGTATCCTGTAGGGGACAAGCTGAGAAGGAGTTCAAAGTTGAGGTTGTGTGAAAACTTCTTGGCGAATTTCTTTCGTCGGTAAGTTGATTCTTAGAAATCAACATTTGAGTTATTATGTTTTTTTGACTGGTTGTTTTACAGTCATTTGAGTTCACAATATTTGTTTGGGCATGTTTAATTATTTATGATTGTAGCAAAGTTTTGGCTAGACTCTTAATTATCATTATTGTTATTAGGGCTTCAGGGAATAATTTTGCTAGGAAAAAGAGTCCATACTCAAAGGTATTATTTTTCTTGGACCTTATAGATTGTGCTTAGTTTATTTTGTTGTTACTTTATGTAACACCTCTGTACCACATTGGAAAGATGATGAGTATCCCACATAAAGTGGGTGGTTTATAAAGATAGTCATGAGTGTTAAATCTCACATTGCTTAATTACTAAATGAAACTAGACTTTATAAGGGATTATAAAGAAACTCCAAATTGACTAGTCATTTTGGAGGTGATAGCGCAGATGTGGCTACCGCTTTTTTAATGGTTGTTACAGTTTATACTATAGTATTTTAATTTTTGTAACTTTTTAGATTTTTTTTTTTTTTTTATTATTTTTTTTTTTTTTAGACGATAAGGGTATAATAAAAAAATTAGCCTTTTTGGAACACGGTGGTAGTTTGATGGGTCACTTTACCATACTTGAAAATTCAGGAGATTATTCTAAAATCGATTGTTAGTTCATAGGACTTTTTTTTATATTTAACCCAAATTCTTATACTTAATTTAAGACATCTCTTCTTTTGTTTTACATAAACACCCCGTAAACACACATATAGAGTGAGACGATATGTATATCGCTTATGTATGTATATAAGTTTGTCCCCTTCCCTTCCCCCCCCCCCCCCCCCCCCCCCCCCCCTTAAAAAAAAAAATCCTATTTCCACCCCTATGTCCTTCCAAGTTAGATCGAATGACAACTTTCAAAGGTGTTATAGAGTTTTTGGCCACGACGTTCATTCTAACTTTCTTTCCAAGTCAATTTGAACGACGAGTTCTAATTATATTCCAGAGTGTTCCGTTCCAAGTCGCGTTCTAAGTCTAGTTCGAACTAAAGAATGTAGAAGGTTGGTCGAACCATCCGTTCTACATGTCATTCTAAGTTAAGTTCGAACTATGGATTGTTAAGGTCTAGCAGATCGTTTTGTACGTTCTAAGTGGTGTTCTAAGTTTAGTTCGAACATATGTGTAACTGGGTGTTCTGATTGAATTGCAATTTCACCAGTTTGAATTGGATGTGATTTTGTTTGCTTCGGAGAAGCTTTAATGAGTGTTTGAATGATCAGTTTGAACAAGTATTTTACCTGTTCAAACGAAAGACAAAAATCAAACTATAAATAGTAGACACACAAGAATCGGTTCTCACAAAGGCAAGAACTCATTTTCTCTTCTCTCTCCCATTCTCTCTCGCTCTCTTTCATGTGGATGTCAACCGGTTCTAAGATTTGGAGCTTAAGGGTGGATTTCTACCCCATTTTTAATTCACGGGTTGTAGAAGCTCGGTGTTAGAGTTTCGATTTCTCCATTCATCAAAGGTATGAGCTAAACCCTAATTTCTCTTGAGTTAGGACAATTGATGGGCATTGGTTATAAACCCTAGATTTTCTTTATGATTGAGTTAGTGCTTGAGGTGTTTGAGCATTATTGTGTTTTTCAAGTTAGGGATTGAGTTGGGACTTGAGTCTAATGATGTATTTTGCAATATGATATTGCAACGTCTGCTTGAGTCGGAAATCCTTCTCAATTACCAAAGGATATTTGTAAGTATTTTACTTACTTGGAAAGATATTTGTATTTAAAGTGTGATTATTATGTTTCACACTATTCGAATATTTTGTGAATAAACATGATTGTATGTAGTTTTGACAATTTTGCATGTGTTAGATTTTTGAATTGGCTAATTCAGTGACAAAATAATTTTGGATGTAAGTTTTAGACCTAGAGTTATGTTCAAGAAAAGTTTAGAGTTGAAACGAAGAAAAATCAAGAGTTGAAGATTTGGAATAATCAAACTCAATTTAGATTGATCAAACTAATTGGATAGATCAAATTTGTCTAGACAAGGAATAATTCATTTGACAAGATTGCAAATTTGGATCGAGAAAAAATAATTGGATTAATCAAAATTTTTGCATTGAAATTTTACCCTAAGCCGACTTTGCTAAAAAAAACCTCGTCTTTCCCTAGTCAATATAAGCATCAGAACCCACGACTTAGGGTGTTGAAGAGAGGCTATTTCACTATTGTTCTGAAGAGATTTCATCCATGTTATTGAGCCTAAATAACGCTTAATTATCTCCTTCTTGTGCCAAGAGAAATTCATGTCTTGAAAGCTTTCATTGCTTATTCTCTTGGAGTATTTCTTTCAGACCACAACCATTCATAAAAAAAAAATTGAAGACTATCAGATTTATAGTAAAGGAGATCAAGTAGAACAATTGTCCAGAGATTCTTGGAGAACTACTGTCGTAACGAGCATGTGGGTCGCTTGTCTAGTACAAGAGTGTGTCAGTTGCAAAGGTTTTATATGTTTGGACATCTTGCAATTTCTCATTCTTTTATAGTTGATTGGTTTCCTATGTTTGGCTTCCCCAGAGTGTTTCTAATTTTGAAGAGTTCTTCAAAAAGTTTCCACTTTGTCACCAAATTACTTGTATTGATTGATTTATTGCTTTCAAATTATTTGGTGATTGTTTGTGTGGTTGATAATTTTTAAATTTTGTATTATATTGATAACGCATATTCAACCCCTTCTAGGTGTTGTTTGGAGTCTTAGGCTTTTATTTTTCAACATGTATTAAGAAATATGTTAAGAAATGATGTTGAATAATGAATAATTATGAACAGAAGGATTGCTTGCTATTATGAATATGTCATGATGTTGCATATGGATGTCTGAATGGGAATAAGCTAGTATATTCAAATGAGAATGTGTTAAGAATGCAAAGAATGAGAATAAAAGATTAATGTATTGAGACTACGGGCGCTAGATTGGTGGAGTACAAGCCCAATGTTGAAACAAAAGTGAGAAAGGTAATCATGGGAAGTACGAGCTCCTTGTAGCCGTAAACGCGGGAGAGTACGAGCCTCTGCTAAGCCGAAGGGATTACGGGCCCTTATATGAGATATGAGAAAAAATGGAAAAGGGAAGGAATGAAAAAAAATGCATTGTATGAGATTTGTGTTGATGTTTATGAAATGTATTGCAGGAGATTAGTATATCTTTATGAATAGTTTTCTTGCTTAGATATGCTCGTATGCATGTATTTTTCTTAATGAGCTATAGAATGCATGTATATGTATGTAGCTGAATATATATATATATATATATAGAATATATAATTAAAGCTAAGGCACTATGGAATAAAGACATGGATAAGGAAATGATTAGAGGATTTTCTGTATTTACAAACTTCTCTCTAGTGCTTATTTTATCAGCTATAGATTGTTTTGATGAATTGGAAAACTTATCATAGTTGTTATTGTAAACTTATGATAGAATTATATTTTATAAAAGACGGCGCATTATTAAAAGTTAGCGATTCCTATACTTGCTGAAAGTGGGGACTCAGATATCTACCTATGTTGTTGTGGTAACCCCACAATCACATAAATATTGTTGTTATAAGTGATGAGGAAGAAGAAGATGACCCTGTAGCCTTATACTTGGGCTATTATGGTTGAGGTTGTAGGATGCCTTGAGTTTTGTTAAACTAGTTTTATTAGTCTATCTTTTGTTGTTATAGATGAATAATGTAAAAAATTTGATACAGTGATGTCATACCTCTTAACGGGGATACATATATTGATAGTGAACTACTCTGCGAAGCTTTCATTTAGTAACTAAATATATGATAAGGTGCACCATCACTTTTAAAAGTTATAGTGTGAACATTCTTTCCAATTGACAAAATATGTATGGCATTCAAGACTCAAGTTGCTCATGATCTTCTAATCTAGCGTTTTGAATAAAATCCCCCTAAAGATACCAAACAAGTCAATTAAAGGTTCCACAACCTTCTTAGATAAGGATCCATGCAGTGCAATTGGCATAAGTTGTTTCATTAGAATATGATTATCATGACTCTTCAAACTTACAAAACTATGTTCTTAAAGTTTGACACAAAGTGACGTTTAAAGCATATCCATCTAACACTTTTACATTCTTTATAACTTTTGAGAAGTCATCTTTTTCTTTATTAGTCACTATGAAGCAAACTACAGTCAAATATGTCTTGTTTGCAGCTTTGGGAAATAGGTGAAGTTCATCTTTCAAACCTATTTTTACTTTTAAAGTTGAAACACGCCTTTAAGTTATCTTCATTTTTTCCCTTTCATGTTCAACAAACTTGACAACAAAATTATCAGTAAAATTTTTCTTTATGTGCATCACCATCAATAAATTAAATGAGTGCTTTGATCCATAATTTCTAAATTCTGAGGCATTTCGCAAATAATAATAATAATAATAAATAAAATAATAAGCCTATAACCCTTATGAAACTTTGTTCAAGAGACATGCTATCTTCTATAATTAGGGAAAAGTCATCAATTAATGTATGATTCAATCCAAAAGACATGTTCAAAATTACTTGGCTCAAAATTAAGCTACCATACTTTGCTAAAAGTCATAATTCTTAAAAAACAAAAAAAAAAAAACTCTTTGATAGTATCAATACTTTTTATTCAAATAAATCAATTTTTTTTTATCAAGAATAAGTTATTTTTCTAAACAACAGTACTTTTAATTATTTTAAAGTTTTCCATCAACTCATACATATAAATGTTTTAGACATTATAACTAAAGATTTGCATTCAACTTCTTCATAACATTTGAAAGGAGAACAACAATTATGGGCGAAACTAGCATAAGAAGCTTGTTCATGGTGATAACGATTGGCTTGTATATGCTCGTGCTACTTATAGTGAATGTTGATAGCTCTATTTCTTCTCCTCTCCCACCGTGTCGCCCCTATCCCTTTCCCCGTCACTCTACATTTCCACCTTGCCTTGTCACTCACTCTCCACTGGATGATGGGCAAATTGTAAAACACGGAAAATTTGGTAAAAGCGGAGCATACAAATATTGCATTAAATGGGCCAGAAAGAAGTGCAAATCACAAATCTCTAGTGTTTCATACAGGATTTGTTCTCTGGGACGTTTGAAACAATGCATTACTACTTTATTATCTTGATATAATCCTCTCTTGTAACCATTTCCCTTTGTAATTCAAATTTAATTTTATTCTCGGTTGAGTCTTAAATAAAGAAATTTAGCTAAAATCATGGAAAATTAGAATTACAGTTCTTTTAAGTTGAGTGAAAGAAGAAAACCAAAAACAAACAAATTGATGAATTAAAAACTACTCTTTTTTTTATACTTATTTATAAGAACCCAAAATAAAGTTGATGAACTTGGCTTAGAGATAATGTATTCAAATGAATAAAAAGTAGTAGTTTTATTAATAATTTCCAAGCCTTAGGAAGAGTTAAAGGTAGGGTTGTAATCGAACTGAGCAAAGCCGAGCCAAGTATCAAATGTTCAAGCTCAGTTCGTTTTTTTTTTTCTTTTTTTCTTTTTTCCAAATAGGATCTAAGCTTGTGCTTATCATCGAACTAGATAATATGTTCAAGCTTTGTTCATTTATTTTTTTAGTGAACTCAAGCTTGTTCACGAGTTACTCAATTTATTTAGTCATTCCATATATAAAGTAAATGTCGCGATTATTTAATGTTTTTTTTTAAATAATAACTAAATATATGTGAACTGCTTTGCAAAGCTCGCATTTAGTAACTAAATATATGATAAGGTGCACCATCATTGTTAAAAGTTATGGTGGGAACTTCTATCAAAAACACTGGAATACTGTTGGAGTCCAGGTTCAGTCAGCCGTTCTAATTTTTTTGAATTTTGGTATTTTTGATTATACTATCAATTACACTTTCATAGTCTGAATTCCTAAAACGGCTTATGCTACTAATGTTCGGGATTACCGGCCTATTAGTCTGTATAATGTCCTATACAAAATTATAGCGAAGGAACTAACCAATCGGCTAAAACAATTGTTGTTGTCGATCATCTCTCAGCACCAGAGTGCATTTCTGCCTGGTAGGCTCATCTCAAACAATATCCTAGTAGCTTATGAGGCACTCCACACCATGGACACTCGTATGAAAGGGAAGAAGGGCTTCATGGCCATAAAGCTTGATATGAGCAAGGCTTATGATTGAGTGGAATGGACCTTCCTTGAAGAAATAATGAGGAAATTGGGCTTTGCAGAGGAGTGGATAAGACTGTTGATGACTTGTGTAAGTTCAACCTCCTATTCAGTCCTCATCAATGGGACTCCTATAGGGCATATCTCTCCCACCCGAAGATTGAGGTAAGGGGACCCTTTGTCCCCATACCTTTTTCTTCTGTGTGCGGAGGGTTTGAGTTCCCTTTTGTTGAAGGCATAAAGAGAGGACAACAGATCAGGTGTCCCCATCTTAGCTAGAGGTTTTCAATTGAGCCATTTCTTCTTCGCTGATGATAGCCTTCTTTTCTGCCAGGCCAACTTCATGGAGTGAAGGAAGATCCAACAATTGCTGCACATATATGAACCAGCCTAGGGTCAAAAGTTGAAATCTGATAAAACCTCCATTTTCTTCACCAGAAACACAATGAGAGAATTCAGAGATTACATTAGTTTCTTGGTGGGAACCTCAGCAACGACGAGCTAGCTATGAGAAGTACTTAGGCCTCCCTGTACTCATGGGTCAATCCAAGAACCACACCTTTGCAGGAATTTAGGGTCGAGTCCTCAAGAAACTGGATGGATGGAAGGAAAGGTTTCTATCTCAGGCAGGTAAAGAGATCCTCATCAAAGCTGTCATCCAAGCCATCCCAATGTACACTATGGGTGCTTTCCGATTGCTAAAGACACTTTGTAGAAATTTAAACTCTTTGATGAGCAGATTCTGGTGGGGTACTCAGAATAATTCAAAAAGGATGGCTTGGATGAGCTGGGCAAGGATGGGGAAATCAAAGCTTAGTGGAGGAGCGGGATTGCGAGATCTAGAAGTGTTTAATCTTGCTTTACTTGCCAAACAGTGGTGGAGGTTACTATAATTCCCTGATTCTCTAGTGGCCCAGATAATGCGGGAGAAATACTACTCGAATGGATTCTTTTTGCAAGCACATTTGGGGAGTAGGCTTTTTTATGCTTGGAGAAGCATTTTTCAAGCAAGGGAAGTCCTAGAGATGGGTATGATTTGGCGTGTGGGAAATGGTGAAGATATACAAATTTGGGGTGAAAAATGGCTCGTCTTCTTCATCGTACAAGGTCCAATCTCTTGTTTGAATTTTACCCCTATCAACTCGTGTTTCTGCACTAATCGACCCTGCCACAGGGTGGGGGAATTTCCACCTAATTCGGTCCATTTTCAACCCTAAAGAAGTTGATAGTATTTGCGGATTGGTACTAAGCCCTTTCTGAAAAATCGTGACAAATTGGCTTGGAATGGGACCAAGAATGGCATATTCTCAGTCAAAAGTGCTTATCACATGGAAAAAAAAAAAAAAAAAAAAAAAAAAAAAAAAAAAAACAGAAGGGAACAAGAAGCAGAAGGCTGCTATATAGCACCAGACATACGAGATTTTTGGAAACTAGTTTGGAGTTTGCCTGCCCCAGCAATGTTGAAGAACTTCGTTTGGAAAGTTTGTCATAATTTCATCCCCACCAGAGAAAATCTATTTCAGAAGAGCATTGTTGATGACCCTATGTGCCCTTTGTGTCAAGGTGCCTTTGAATCTATTTGCCACACTTTGTGGAGTTGTCCCTCAGTGTAAAGACCAAGAAAATAAATAGAACATTTAACAATTAATAAATTATATTTATTAATAGATGGGACCAATAGTTAGATTTTAAGTGATAATATTAGTAGTATGGAAAGAAAATGTGTTTAAAATAAAAAATAGAATAAGAATAATAAATAACTAATTTTATGGATAGAATGTATTTAATTTAAATATGGGATTAAATATTAATTATCAAAATATGGGATTTTAATATAATGGGGTCTTAATGTAATTAATAAAAGTCTGGGCTTTAAAATAAAATGTAATCTTCCATAGCCACATGTCAACACGTGGTTGGCTAGGAGGAGATAACATTATTTCTTCCCAACCACCCACAGTTGGACACATGTCCCACCATCTCTTTCTTTCTTCTTTTTCTTTTCTTTTTCTTTCCCTCTCCCCCACCCGCAATCTCGACTTCCCTCTCCCTTTTTCATTTTCTTTCTTTTCTTCCTCTCCTCTCTAATTCTCTCGTACAACCAATCCTCCCTCTCCATTTCTCCCCTTCTCCTTCCTTCTTCTCACACACACACGGTCGTGTGAGACAAAGAGATGAATCGAGAGTGTGAGAGAACCCGTAAGTGTGGAAGGTGGGTTTTGGGCTGTGAGTGGTGCGATTTTGGGACTATGGTGGCTGGGCCACCGTCGTGGAGCGGTGGTAGCGACTAGGCAGTGAATTCTGGCCTTGCTTGGTGAGATTTCTCTTCCCTGGCCTTTGACTTTGCTTGGGTTACTTTGATGGCCAGTTGTGGGTTTGTTCTTGTGTGAGATTGTAACATAGTTTCATTTACTAATTGTTTTAGATCTATGATTTTGGAGTTCTATTATACTTTATAGTAGGTAGCTGAATGAGGTTAGTAATAATCAAAAATGGAGATTTTTTTTTTTTTAGGGTTTTGAAGGGGCATGGCTGAATGGGTCTTCTGCACGGATTTTTGGGTAGCATCCGGTTGGGGTGAATTTTATGGGTTATTGTTGGGTGCTTGTTTTCTAGTTGTTTGGATTGGTAGTCCTAGGGTTGAGATTTGCTGATTGGGTTATTTCTCTTGAGGACTTTGATTCTCGGTAGTTAATATTTATTGGGATTAGGTTAGTGAATATGATTTGGGAGTTAATGTTATTGTGGTTTGATAACATTATTACGTTATGAGTTAGTGAAAGTAAATGTTATAATGTGATTTTTATAGAGATCCCATGTGTGTCCACACTTAAGAAAAAGGGAGTTGATTTTGATATTTGAGAATAGATTGTTAACGGCTGATTGGGATTAAAGAGTTGAATTTGATTGAATTTTGGGTGTTCTCTTTCAGTTGCAATTGGCTAATTAGTTGAATTTATAGATTTGATTTTATGGGTATGTTGAATGGTTGTTGTAGATTTATTGATTTGGGATTGGTGTAGCCGAATTTGGCTTGGGTGTGGTATTGTTAGTAATTTTGGGTACTAGCCGATTGGGTGATTTTTACAACAGATTTAAGGTTATTGATGTTGAAAGTTTTTATGGTTTTGGATTATGGAGGATGCTGGGTTGACATGCAGTGATTTTCTTTATGGTGTTTTGGCTCCTTAATTTCCGTTGAATGTTTAGGATCTCTTGGATTAAGAAATTCTACATTTGTATTTTATTTTGATTGTTTTGGAAGCTTAATTCAGGTATCTTGAATTGGAAGATGTAGGCCTCCTTTTGGGTCTTTATGGCTACTGATTTGGGATTTAGTTATGAGATGAAAGTTCTATGGTTTCTTGAGGATTTTGAGGGGTGTTTTTGGTAGAATCCGAATATGGTTTTGGATGTGTAAATATTTGGATGTTGGAGGTGTGACAAATTATGAAAGAGAGCTTTGTTATGTTTTGTATTAAAATTCCAGCTTCCATGTAAGTTGTTGAAAGTCGGTTTTCATAAAAATTTATGAATGGATATTAGACCTTGGTGAAAATTAGATTAAAAGATATGTACAAAAATTTGTAAGTAGGTAATGGTGTAATGACGATAATTGTTATGAGATTTTGGTGGAAGCTATGGGGTTATCCCTACTTGAGATAGAGACTGGTCCTGATGTGTGAATGAGGATTTTGTGTATATGTTGGATAAGTTGAATCAATTAAAGCTAGATTCTTTATTATGTTTTATTTGGAGGTTTAAAGGTGAATGAATTGTCGAATTGTGATTAAGTACTCATCTTGTTACTAAATGAGAAATAAGATAAGGAAAATAGGTAAGTAATAGCTAATGCGTTTAGATCCTATAATCTAAATTATTTGGAATGTTAAAAACTAATAAGTATTAAATGTAGTGGCTAAGGTTAAAAAAACATAGAGTTGTGATGTTCAATATAATCTTAAGTTAAAAAGTATAACTTAATAGGCTTATAGAAACAAATAAATGTAATATGAGTCCATTATGTGACAACTTAGTAATTAATTCACTTATCCATGCACACATGATATTTATGTGCATCAATGGATTAGGATTAAGTGTTGTATGTGTATATGTATATATGTATACATATACATGTATATGGCTTAAGTGTAAAGATTATTAACTTAGTAAATAAATGACAAGCTATAAAAAGGGTTAACAATAATAAGGTGGTACAACAATAATGTATAAACCAATGAAAATAGTAAACACACCTTAGTACTAATATGCATGATATAATATGAACCTATAATCAATGATCAACATAATAGTAACCAAGGTATCTAACTAGAATTAGAAGCAGGCAATGCAACGTATGAACACGCGGGTAGTCTATGTATCATTGAGTGTAAAGTTCAATAGCAAAGTTTAACGATACCAATGTTTGCAGGATAGTGTCCAGATTGGAGACTTCAATGGGTTCTCCAATGTTGAGTTCGAGTCATGAGTCCAATGCAGCCAATGTGATATTTCACTCACTGAGAACCTACTATTTTTATAGATTATAGAATTGTAAAATATATATGTTTTATAAATTCAAACCAACTGTATGTTGAATATATCTGTTTTGGTTGATTTGAATAGTTTTGACTATGTTCAAATAATATCAATGATGTTATGAAATGATGCATGAATGAAGGGTGTTGAATTGATTTAAAGTGTTTGAATATGTGCTGCGGTTGGGATTTATAATGCCCCAGGATTCGATGTTACCCTTATTCGGGGAATGATAGTATGCTCGTACTAAGGAGCGAAATGACATGTTTTAAATTTGGTGTACTTGGATGTGACGCTATTGGTTGGGGTGTCAAAACGTTTTGAGAGTATGTAGATGGATTGCCATTGGCACATTAGTAGGACGTGCTTGGATATTGGAGTTTTACTCTAGTAACCGCATGAACAATTATGAGCCAAAGACAGGAAGTTGTAATGCCCTGAGGCACGATGATATCACAGTTGGTAACGTTAGATCTCTATACATTTAAGCTACCAACATAAAAGTATTATGATAGATGGGTGTATACGTAGTTGCTTCCAGCTATTGGAACTTCTACGTATAGGTCCAACTACATAGTATATTTTAAATGTTTTCTAATAGTCGGTGTTTACTATATCAGCTGAAACAAAAGTTGATAAATTTGTAGCTATTATAGTGTACGCGAGACTAAAGAAAAGAAAAAGTTGGTTCATTACGAAAACTCAGTTAGTTTAATATCACTGAGGTCTCAGTATTATGTACTGAGACAGTGAAATTATCCTTTCACCTATACGGATGTGGCAAACCCTTACAACCGTATAGATGATGTTCTTGTGGCTACAGGCAGTTTGGTCGTAGTTGGTGGTGTGGTAGAAGTGTACCTGGAATGTTATGACTGAAGCTCGCCACAACGATCGTATTGGTGGACCAGTAGTTGTCCACCTGTTTATAGGTTTGATTTATGGCTTGTGATGCTTGTGTCACTTATTCTTGTAAATCCATTTATGTTATGTATTTATATTAAGGAAAGACTTAAACAGGTAGATGTTAATGGCTCTTGCTATAATTAATTTGTGATAGATGTTTAAGATGTGATTTCCGCTATTAGGTTTATGTTTTCCGCTGTATTGTTAGATATGTGTTATACTTTGATTTTCCAGGTACATATTATGGGGTATGTACCACATGTTGGCTTTGCGGCACATCGTCGTGCCATTGTGAGGATCCATTGTATTTTAAGAGATTAATGTAATGCAAATGATTTGTATAAAAATAAATAAATAAATAATGGGTCGTCACACTTAGCATTGGCTGCATGGCAGGAGTGCAGTAGAAGGGTACATAAGCTGTCCATTTCGGCGAGTGATGGGTTCGCACTCATGCAGCAGTTAATGGATAAGCTTGATGAGGGAGAAACTATAGAGGTGATCACAGTGGCTCGGCTGATTTGGTTACGCCGAAACACTTATGTGTTTGATGGGCCTTCACGTCCCCTACTCAACTAGTAATCCAAGCCAAAGAGATGGTGGAAGGCTATGTGCAAACTCATACACGGATTGACATAGAAATCGAAGCTAGGGAGGTGAATGTCCCTGGATGGATAAAGCCCCCAAAGGGCATGCTGAAGCTTAATTGGGATGCAGCTTTGGATGGTAAGACAAGATGATGGGATTAGGGGTGGTTGTGCGTGGCAATGATGGAGTTGTTAGGGCAGCCTTGGCCATAACAGTTCCTCATATAACTGATCCTACCTTAGTAGAAGCAATGGCTGCATGGAAGGCTGTGTCTTTGTCCTATGACTTGGGACTTATGTGTGTGATCTTTGAAGGGGACTCCATGCAAGTGTGGGAGGGGTATTTTCGGGTTTTTGTTTAGAATTGACGGCATAAATGGACGGATGGGGCTAAAAAATCAGAAAGTGGTAGTTTGGGGGGCCAGAATCTAAGCATTAGTAGTTTTGGGGGCCATCCGGAGAAAGGGTGATAGTTTGGGGGGCTAAAATATATTTATCCCTTTTCTTTTTTACTTACTTTTAAGAACCTAAAATAAAGTTGATGAACTTGGCTCAGAGATAATTTATTCTGATGAATAAAAAGTAATAATTTTATTAATAATTTACAAGCCCTAGGAAGAGTTAAAGGTAAGGTCGTAATCGAACTGAGCTGAGCTGAGCGGAGCCGAGTATTGAATGCTCAAGCTCGGTTCGTTTGATTTTTTTCAAACACAAGCCGTACTCGAGCTAATTACTAAACCAATTAATCTGTTCAAGCTCTGTTCATTTATTTTTTTAACAAACTCAAGCTTGTTCACGAGCTACTCAATTTATTTAGTCATTCCGTATATAATGTAAATATCGTAATTGTTTAATTTTTTTTTTTAAATTAATACTAATTATTAGTTACTTGATTATGGTTAAGATTTATTGTTTGAATAATTAGAGAAATTAACTCAAACTTACATAATCTAATCTCAATTTTATATGTGTATACATATAAACATATATACACAAGTATATTTATACATTCACATACACACACGCATATACACACAAATGCACTTATATCTATATTTAGACTCACAATTACAATAGATTAATTTATATATATTACATTATGAATAACAGTTTTTCCTTAAATACTTAACATGTTATGATTACAAAGTGAAAAATAATATTATAAAAATAATAAAAATGAATTTATACAAGCTTATAAGAGCTTATATGAGTCGAGTCGAGCTTATACGAGCCTGAATTTTTTGTCCAAGCTCTATTCGTTTAATAAAAAAAATTGATCTCAAGTCGAGCCCGATCTTGTTCACAAGTAGCTATGCTTGCTTACAACCCTAATCAAAGGGCTACATATACAACCCGCAACTACCATATAATCATACATAATATATAATATTCAATTATTCAATCTAAATTATTGCAGAGCAAATTAAAGCAATAAAATAATAAGATAGCTATAATAAAATGATTAGTGAAAACTCGGGCAAGAGAGAGACAAACAAGAAACGTGTACCAGTTGTAGCCAAGCTTGGCTTACAAGCATTCCAAGCCTCTTTCCACCACCACCTTCATCGCCACGATCCATGCCTTCCACTGAACCGACCACTACTATCTCTGCCACCACTTCCACTGCCATTGCCTCCATCATTACGGATGTAGCACCCAAAAAATAAATGCACATAAAATAATGTTAAAATTATAAAAAGAAAGAAAGGTGCATAAAATACACTCTTAAAAATACTTTAATGCGAAGTACGACATTGTCTAAAAAAGATAGAACAAAATGGAATTCAAATAGGGGTCGAATTGGCAGAATTAGAGTTTCTGCAACATACCCCGGTCGATCGAGATATAAGCCAAGTCAATCATCAAGATATTAGGACGCATGGCAGTTCAAGATTTTGGCGGGAAAATTTGGTATCTTCAAGGCCTTGGTCAAATGAGGCACGTGTCGATCGACCAATCTTGCACTTCCCTGCTGAGTCAGGCCCATTTGATTTTGATTTTACTAGAGTTGACTTCCATTAAATGCAAGTCATCGTGACTAGATGGACCAAGCTACGTGGTCGATCAACTAAGACGTACACATGGAGCAAGATGAATAGGCTAGATCAGTTGAGGTCCAGTGGACCGAGACCATAACACCGGTTGACTGAGCGTTGTAGCAGCTCCAAAATTCTATAAATAGAGCACAAATTCATCTCAGTTTCTCAAACAAAATCTAGAAACACGGATTGGATGATCATCTTAATGTCAATCATCAAGTCCAGTTCAAATGGGCTAACATATCATTCCAACGGAACGATATCTCCATGTTTCAACTTTTGTGTGTAACGACGTGATGCTAACTCGACCAAAATTTAATGTGTGACCCAATGTCGTTTAAACAGAAGCATGTCCCGTTTGATCGCCAATGCACAATGTACAAAAATTTGGCTGTTTAAAGTGAACTAATCTTCATCTTTTTAGGGACGAAAGAGAGAGGGATCGAGCTATGAGTTTTGAGCAGTACTCTTGAAAGCAAAGTGGTCCAAGAGTGAGAAGGGGAGTTCTAGTGAGACAAAGGAAGGATGTAGAAAGGGAAAGTTGGTGGGAAAGCTATGAAGGTATGATTTTCCTGTATCTCTTATCTCCATTGCCATCTTCATAAGCTCTTATGTTACAAAATTTGATTGTTGCTACTATGGGATTTGTGGAGTTATTAAGGAGTAAGTTTAGAATTTGATTAAAGAATGAAAGTGGCAGGTTAGGGTTTAATCAAAAGAAGAAGATTTTGACGTATAAAGTCGGTGCTTGGAGAAGTATGATCGTTTAGGATGTTGTGTGAGGAAAGTTATGGAAGAATAATTGGGATTTGGAGTAGTTTTTCATAGAAAATACTTGGAGCTATGTATTCCCTTTCGAAAAAGAAAGGTCGTGTAATGCCCCACCTTTTACAAAAATACACAAATGAAAATTTTGAATTTTCACGTGACATTACGATATCATCAGAGTTGAGATTTGGTAGCAGAATATATTTTTTTCTTAAAACTTGGGATTATAACGCAACAGAGCTGATTATATTTTTTTTCTTTTTCTTTTTCTTTTCCTTTTATACCCTTTCTCTATAGACTTCTTTTCTTGTCCCTTTTTTTTTTTTTTTTTTTTTTTAATGTTCCTTATTTCCTTTTTCTTTCTTTATTCACCGAGAGAGAAGAGAGGAGTCTCCTCTTGTCAACTAAAAAAGAAAAGATAGCAAATCTCAAGTGTGTGCTTATCGTGTTAACAAAAATTAAACAATGCGGAAAATAAATAACACAAGTATTTTTGTTAACGAAGTGGAAACTCAAGATGAGAAAAACCACTCCGGGGCAACCAAACCCAGGATATCCACTATTCAGAAAACAAGACTAGATACAAGATAGTAACACTCACATACCCCTGATGCAATAGTCATACCTTGCTCTCTAACGTGTAACCCAACACGAACGCCTCCCAACCAGGTCACCTACCTGAAGGGGTCTTCAATTGAATCATTTATCTTAGGGCCGACCCCTAAGATAGACTTCAATTATAGCACAGCAACAGCACACTTGCAATGGCTTGAGAGAGAACAAATCAACTCCAATAACCTCACAAAATAACTCTCTAAGCTCTGATGGAATTCAATACCGAATTCTTGCAGTTCTCAATGCCCAGGGGCCTCTATTTATAGGCTGGGGGTTCAAATGGGCGACTGCTGTGATAAGTACGGACGCCGTCTGGACGGTGGACATGAGCCGTCAGGACGGACAACTGTGCTACCAGAATTTTTGAGATTTTCGCTGATAATCTTTCTTGTTTGAGAGCCACGTCCGGACAGTCGCACATCCGCTGCAAAAAATTTCCATATAAGGCTTCGCTCGTCCGGACCAAGGGGGATGGCCGTCCGGACGGTTGATCTTCAACACGCAATTTCCATATCTGTTTAGCGCGCGTCCGGACCATGATAGGCAGGCGTCCGGACAGCTGAAGTTGAATACGCAATTTCCATATCAATTGAACGCGTGTCCGGACCAAGCTGACTGACGTCCGGCCGGTTGTATTTGAATTGCGATTCTTGCCTTATGTATGAGCACGTCCGGACGGGAATCCACGTCGTTTGGATGGTTGTATCAATCTTCCCTTATTTGAACTTGGAAAGAAAATCTAAAGCTAATCGATCACTAGACGTTGTCCCGACTGGCTGCTGAGTTGTCCGGACGGATGCAAGCTGGAACAGAAGCTTCACGATACAGTGGAGGGTCTGGACGGAAATCCACATCGTCCGGACAGCTAGAACGGTGGTCAGATGAGCGTCCGGACGGGATGACACGTCGTCCGGACAGCTGGCAGGGACCGAAATCTCTGACTTGTACAACATTGCAAAATCCTCTGAAACACTTCTGAATAGTGGAATCCCTGTTAAAAAGCATCTTTACATACAAGTGATTTTGTCCAAACAGAATGTAGCCAATTACAACCTAACAAACTCCCCATTTGGCCATTCTGGGACAAAAATCACTTGATTGGTTTGGAAATACATTCCCGGTCCAAAAATAAAAGTTACTCCCCCTTTTTGTCACAAAGGGACAAAGGGTAAAACAGAGTAATAAAAACCAACTGAAATAAAAATTACTCCCCCTAACGGTCTCAGAAGGACTAGGTGTAACGACCCACCCCCAATGACACAATATTGTCCACTTTTGGCTCCCCATACCAGACCTCCCAGGAGGTCACCCATCCTGGGATTGCTCTCGCAGAAGCACGCTTAACTGCAGAGTTCTGATAAGTTCATGACCATCACGGCTTTAAAACGCGTTGTGTCATAAAGGGTACATTTATACATATAAGCACATCCTCGTTCCCAGGCGATGTGGGACGTCACAATCACCCCCTCTTTGGACCAGCGTCCCCGCTGGCATTCCTCATTGGGCTTGTACACGCTCCCACCATCTCAAGCTGGGCAATGGCTCTTATACCATTTGTAACGACCCACCCCCAATGACACAATATTGTCCGCTTTTGGCTCCCCATACCAGACCTCCCAGGAGGTCACCCATCCTGGGATTGCTGTCGCAGAAGCACGCTTAACTGCAGAGTTCTGATAGGTTCATGACCATCACGGCTTTAAAACGCGTTGTGTCATAAAGGGTACATTTATACATATAAGCACATCCTCATTCCCAGGCGATGTGGGACGTCACACCAGGGTAAACAGAGTAATATGAGTCCAAGAGTTTAACAAAGTAGAAAGTAAACCAACATGGACTGAAAAAGTAGCAAAAAGGGAAAAACAACAAGGTAAGGTTCTTCACAAGAATAGTAGCTCACGCATGTATATCCGTCTGAAAAATCAGTCAAGGAGCAAGTCAGAATTATGCAAACATGGAGTTGATAGACAAGTATAACATATACAAAAAATATCCTGCAAGCATAATAATGAAAATAGCTTGCTCAACTCATGCAATGCGTGTGTGTGTGTGTGAAGACTATTTTCCCACAAGGTTTGATTTTTATGAATATGCCAAGAAGCAACCAGATTTTCTAGACAAGAGAGAAAATCAATGCAAGATTAGTCAAAAGTCAAACCTTATAACTTACTAGGGCCTAGCCACCCTCATCTGATACACTCCCCCTGAGATACAGTACCTAATGGTTTTACTTGTACCATGAAGGACAATGTAAATGTTTTACTTGTACGTAGAGGGCAAGGCATAAAGCAAATTCAGCAAATAAGCAGTGAATATATAATTAAAGCAAAAAATTCATATGATTTACTGCTTGATTCTTACGGTGCTACAACCTAGAGGGAATGCCAGAGTTTTTAGGTTTTAAGTTCAACTAGCATTTGGACAATTTGACCATCTTATCAAAAACCTCTTCTCTTATCCAGAATTTCTATGAGCAAAAAGTTAGAGAAGGAAAAATACGCACCTTTGGGGAGTCTAGGATAGTGTACGAAGTTATCACATGAGACAAGCAACTATCAAACAAAACAAAGAGCATGGAAATCTTTGCATATGTTAGACTTATGTTCTCAGCCACATGTAAGCATAATACGTCAAAGCTCAATGAACTAGTAAACAAGAAAAGATACATGAGATAGCTGACATACCTTGCGAATAACTACCCTGCGACAAAACTCCCAAATTTTATTTATTTATTTATTTTTATTTTATTTTTAACATCATGCTATCAAAGGACAAGACAAAAGACTCATCCTAGCATGGAAACCCATGTCTAGGACATGGCACAAACACCAATGGCTTTCCGAAGGGACTCAAACCTGCTACCATCTAGAGGTTTGGTAATAATGTCAGCCAATTGGTTTTCAGTAGGGATGAAAGAAAGAGATACTACCTCGGATTCCACAAGATCACGGAAGAAGTGATGTCTGATATCAATATGCTTGGTCCGAGAATGCTGAACTGGATTCTTGAAGATGTTGATAGCACTATTATTATCACAGTTGATAATCATAGTATCTTGAGAGAATCCGTAGTCGCCTAGTAGTGTCTTCATCCACAATAATTGGGTACAATAGCTACCTGCAGCAATATATTCAGCCTCAACAATGGAGAGAGATATAGAGGCTTGTTTCTTGCTCATCCAGGCTACAAGATTGTTCCCCACATAAAAACATCCTTATGAGGTGCTCTTTCTATCATCGGCACTTCCAGCCCAATATGCATCAGAGTATCCTGCAACAACAAGATTTGTTTCTCTAGAATACCAAATGCCATAAAGAAGGGTATCATTTACATACCTGATGATACACTTGACCGCAGTGAGATGAGATTCCTTCGAATTTGCCTGAAAGCGAGCACAAACTCCCACACTGAAGGCAATGTCTGGTCGGCTGGCTGTAAGATATAGGAGGCTCCCTATCATACTTCTGTAAAGGGATGGATCAACGGATTTTCCTGCAAGATCACTATTAATCTTGACACTGGTGCTCATGGGAGTTTGGGCATGACTCTTTCCATCCAAACCAAACCGTTTGACCAGATCCTTAGCATACTTGGACTGAGATATGAAGATGCCTTCAGCAATTTACTTGACTTGAAGACCAAGAAAATAGTTTAGCTCACCAATCATGCTCATCTCAAATTCCTGCTTCATTTCTTCAGAAAACTCAAGGGCAAGAGAGTCTAAGGTAGCTCCAAAAATGATGTCATCAACATAGATCTGAGCAATGAGCTTGTGAGTACCTTGATTTATGATGAACAAGGTTTGATCAGCTTGCCCCCTTGTAAATCCCTTAGCTAGGAGATAAGTGGTGAGACGCTCATACCATGTCCGAGGAGCCTGCTTAAGCCCATATAAAGCCTTCTTTAGCTTGTACACATGATGGGGATGATGAGGATCTTGAAAACCCTTCGGCTGTTCTACATAAACTTCTTCTTGAAGAACACCGTTCAAAAATGCACTCTTTACATCCATTTGATACAACTTAAACCCAAGATGACAAGCAATGGAGAGAAGAATTCCAATGGATTCTAACCTGGCAACTAGAGCAAAAGTTTCATCAAAGTCTACTCCCTCTATCTGACTGTATCCCTGTGCAACAAGACGGGCTTTATTCCGAACCACAGTGCCATGCTCATCTGTTTTATTCTTGAAAATCCACTTAGTACCAATGATATTCTATTCTGTAGGACAGGGAACCAAGGTCCAAACATCATTTCTAGTGAATTGATGAAGCTCATCATGCATGGCAAACACCCAGCCTTCATCCTATAGGGATTCATCAACTTTCTTTGGTTCTGTCTGGGCAAGGTAGCAGCTATAGGAGACTTGATTAGCTACTTCACTGGTAGGCTGAATGACTCTGCTTCTTAGCCTCCGCCCTTCATCTATGGTTCCAAGAAGCTGCTGTGGAGGACGATTGTTCTTCACCCATGACCGCTTGGGAGGATCTGCAGGAGTATCTTCATCTTCAGAAGTACTGGAAGTTGTATCTGAAGCCGTGGGAGGAGAAGGAGGCTCATCCGGAGACACACTTGGAGACCCCTTGACATCATCAGTTGTTCCATCTGTAACTTCAACTGACACTAGCTGATTTTCTTCCCAACTACTTGGTCTTTCAACCTCTTCATCATCAATGACAACATTTATGGATTCCATCATAGTCTCTGTTCTTTTATTGAAAACTCTATAGGCACGACTGGTTAAGGAATATCCCAAAAATATGCCTTCATCACTTTTCGGATCAAATTTCCCAAGGTTCTCCCTATCACGAAGGATATAACATTTACTTCCAAAAGTTCTAAAATACTTTACCGTGGGCTTTTTACCTCGCCAAATTTCATAGGGCGTCTTGCTTGTTTCAGGTCTCAGATAGACCCTGTTGATAATATGACACGCAGTGTTCACTGCTTCTCCCCATAAGTATTGAGCAAGATTCTTTGAGTGGATCATCACACGAGCCATTTCCTGAATTGCCCTATTTTTCCTTTCAACAACTCCATTCTGCTGAGGAGTGATAGGAGACAAAAATTCCTGCTTGATTCCATATTAGAGACAGAATTCTTCGAACTTGGAATTTTTGAATTTTCTTCCATGATCACTACGGATTCTCATAATCTGGCAATTTTGCTCAACCTGAATCTTCTTGAATAAATGCTGAGCTGCATCAAAAGCATCAGATTTTTCCCGAATAGGAATAGCCCATGTATACCGAGAGAAATCATCCACAATTACCAGAATATACCTTTTCCCACCTAGACTAGCAGTTCTAGTGGGATCCATGAGATCCATGTGCAGTAATTCTAAATTTCTTAAAGTTTGAATACCTGAGGTCTTCTTATGGGCTGCTCGAGTCTGTTTCCCTAGTTGGCAAGAACCACAGATTCCTTTTCCAGTCTTCTCCATTTTGGGCAGAACTTTAACAATGTCTTTGCCTGCAATTTTCAACATATCGAAGAAATTCAGATGCCCTAACCTTTGGTGCCATAGCTCAGTGTCATCTATGGTTGCCTTTTTGCAAAAAATTTGAGGATCTATAGTAAGACCAGGAAGACCATAGCAATTGTCAGCAGTTCTTTCTCCCCCCATAAGCCATTTGCCACTGCTGTCAAATATATTACATTCCTTCTTGGAGAATTGCACCACCAAATCATTGTCACAGAATTGGCTGATGCTGAGGAGATTTACCTTGAGCCCCTCTACATATAAAGCTTCATGAGATGTTCCGAGACCTGGAATGTCGATGATTCCTTTTCCAATGACTTTGGATTGGCTCCCATCTCCATAGGTGATCCGTCCACCTTTGCCCATCTGAACTTCTTTCAGTAAAGTCTTGTCACCTGTCATGTGTTTAGAACAGCCACTATCCAAATACCACAAACAAGTATCAAGAATTTTTAGTGCAGTATGAGAGACTAAACACAGATTATCTTCCTTTTTGACCCAGACTTGTTTGGAAGCTTTCTTATGATTATTGACCAGGACAGATCTTTGCTCATTAGGGGTGAGGTATGCTAACTTCTCACTAATGAGCTTAACTTGATCACTTAACATTTTAACTTGTTCTTCAAAGCTTGGTTCATCTTTTATAAGGACAAGAGTTTTGTTCCAAGGTTTTTGAGACCTAATCTGGAAACAATTTGGGCGAACATGATCAGTAATATCACAGTGGTGACATGTAGGTATAGACCGACTTACCCCTTTACCCCCACAAATAGATTGAGTATGATTATGAGACATGATAGGCTTAATGAACATGGTTCTATGAACAGACATATCATGAGAAATAGAAGCAACTTTATACATACTCAAATTAGACATGATAGAAGTCAAAAATAACACTCAAGAAATTAATCTTCTCAAAGTGTACCAAGCTTTGATACCAATTGAAAAATGGAATTGACTTCTAAAATAAATGCAAGTGTGTGCTTATTGTGTTAACAAAAATGAAACAATGCGGAAAATAAATAACACAAGTATTTTTGTTAACGAAGTGGAAACTCAAGATGAGAAAAACCACTCCGAGGCAACCAAACCCAGGATATCCACTATTCAGAAGACAAGACTAGATATAAGATAGTAACACTCACATACCCCTAATGCAGTGGTCGTACCTTGCTCTCTAACGTGTAACTTAACACGAATGCCTCCCAACCAGGTCACCTACCTAAAGGGGTCTTCAATGGAATCATTTATCTTAGGGCCGACCCCTAAGATAGACTTCAGTTATAGCACAGCAATAGCACACTTGAACAAATCAGCTTCAATAACCTCACAAAATAACTCTCTAAGCTCTGATGGAATTCAATACCTAATTCTTGCAGTTCTCAATGCCCAGGGGCCTCTATTTATAGGCTGAGGGTTCAAATGGGCGACTGCTGTGATAAGTACGGACGCCGTCCGAACAGAAAACTATGCAACCAGAATTTTTGAGATTTTCGCTAAAAATCTTTCCTGTTTGAGAGCCACGTCCGGACGGTGAGGCACTGTCGTCCGGACGGTCCCACGTCCGCTGCAAGTAATTTTCATATAAGACTTCGGGCATCCGGACCAACGGGGATGGCCGTCCGGACGGTTGATCTTCCACAAACAATTTCCATATCTGTTTAGCGCACGTCCGGACCATGATAGGCAGGCGTCCGGACAGTTGAAGTTGAATACGCAATTTCCATATTTGTTGAATGCCCGTCCGGACCAAGCTGACTAAGGTCCGGACGGTTGTATTTGAATTGCGATTCTTACCTTATGTATGAGCGCTTCCAGACAGGAATCCACGTCGTCCGGACGGTTGCATCAATCTTCCCTTATTTGAACTTGGAAAGAAAATCTAAAGCTGATCGATCACTGAACGTCGTCCGGTCGGGCTGCTGAGTCGTTCGGACGAATGCAAGCTGGAATAGAAGCTTCACGATACAGTGGAGGGTTCGGACGAAAATCCATGTTGTCCAAACGAATGATGCTTGGTCTGTCGGGCGTCCGGACGATATGGCACGTCGTCCGTACAGCTAGAACTGTGGATAGATGAGCGTCTGGACGGGATGACAAGTCGTCCGGACGGCTGGCAGGGAACTGAAATCTCTAACTTGTACAAGAGTGCAGAATCCTCTGAAACACTTCTAAATAGTGGAATCCCTGTTAAAAAGCATCTTTACATACAAGTGATTTTGTCCAAATAGAATGTAGCCAATTACAACCTAACACTTTTAATATCATTTGAGATATTTGGTAAGTTCCTAAAAAGCTTTGTTTTAATGTTTTTTGATTTTATAAGTTTTTATTATTTTAAGTTTTAAAAATTATTTAATGTTTTAAGTTGTGTTTTGAGGATCCGACTTCTGTGCTGTACTTTAAAAGTACAGCACAGGTGCTGTAATTTAAAACGGTGGCATTTTAACTTCAAAAGAAAAAAAAAATGGTGACGTTTTAAACCAGTAGAAAATTAAACCCAACTTCTTGTTTGACGCCGTTAATCTTCTGCTCTCTCATGTCTCTCTCCCTTTCGTCTCTCTCTCACGAAATCTGCCTCTGCCTCTCTCACCACTGTCTCTCTCTCTCTCTCTCTCTCAAATTTTCTTTCTATGAGATTCTGATTCTGCCATGGATTGAGATTAAATTAGAAGAAGAAATTTGAGGTATTTGGCTCTCTCCCTTTCGTCTCTCTCTCTCTCTCTCTCTCTCTCTCTCTCTCTCTCTCTCTCTCTCTCTCTCTCTCTCTCTCTCTCTCTCTCTCTCACGACTCTACTTCTCCCTCAGCTGAATTAACAGAGAACCAACAAAATGGCAGCAACAGTAGCATAACTATTCCACTTCACTCTCCTTCTCCTCCTCCTCTCCACCGCCGCCACCAGCAGTAACAGCAAAACAATCTCCCTCTCCCCCACACCCTCTCCCACTTCCTCTCCAACTCCAACTCCAATGACGCTGTCTCCATCTTCTTCTTCTTCTTCGCTCTCCACGCTTGACCCAAAGCAGCTGAGAGCCCTTCAGTCCCTCAACATCCCAACGGCCAAGGACCCCTGCCAGAGCAAGAACAACGCCACCTTCTGCGACTCCTCCAAGCCCTTCCGCCACCTCCTCTCCCTCTCCTTCACCAACTGCTCCCCAAACGACGCCGCTCTCTCCTTCACTGCCCTCAAGTCCCTCTCCTCCCTCTACTCCCTCTCCTTCCTCAACTGCCCCATCTCCCCCATTCGCTTCCCTCCCGAACTTTCCTCCTCTCTCTGATCCTTCACTTGCAACCACTCCCTCAAAACACTCACCGGTTTCTGGGTCTCTCACCTCCATAACCTCACCGACCTCATTGTCTCTGCCACTCCCGTCAATGCCTCTAGCATTTATGTCATTCTCGGCAACATGAAGAAGCTTAATTCCATAACCATCTCCCACGCCAATCTTACCGGTTATATTACTAAAAACTTGAATCTCAACCTTACCCACATCAATCTTTCCGGTAATAAGCTCAGGGGAAAGATACCCAATTCCATTACGCTTCTTGAAGATCTCGATTTCTTGAATCTTTCATCGAATGCTCTTGTTGTTGAAATACCCAACTCCATTATCTTGGTTTATCTTATCTTGGCATCCTCAGTTGAAGTAACACAGAACCAACAAAATCAACCATAAAATTTACCACAATCGGCTACTTCAATAACCCAACCAGAAATTACAATCAAGCTTCTTTCAACCCAGAATCTCAGCAAACTTCAACCAATCAATTTCAATTTCTAGGATTTACCAAATTTCAGTTAAACCAACTAATGGGTATAACGAAAACAACAAATAATCAATTTAGTCTTAATCCATGTCAGAACCAGGATTTGATAGGAAGAAAATTTGAGAGAGAGAGAGAGAGAGAGAGAGAGAGATGAGAGAGGGAGAGGCAGATTCGTGAGAGAGAGAGAGAGAGAGAGAGAGAGAGAGAGAGAGAGAGAGAGAGAGAGAGAGTGGTGAGAGAGGGAAAGGCAGATTTGTGAGAGAGACCAGAAGATTTACGACGTCAAACAGCAAGTTGGGTTTAATTTTCTGGTTTAAAATGTCACCGTTTTTTTCTTTTGAAGTTAAAACGCCACCGTTTTAAATTACAGCACTTGTACTATACTTTTAAAGTACGCACAGAAGCCGGATTCGTGTTTTGAACATGTCTTTTTCAACAGCGTATTTAGATAATAAATCACGTCGTTGTGATGCCCAAGTAAAAAGTAAATATATTACAAAGGTGCTGTTGCGCCGCCCAAATATTTTAATATACTATTAGGCATTTGATATAATAATGCCGTTATTCTGCCCAGATTTTAAATAAGGATTATTTATCTTTTTCCGTTGTGCTATTCAGTTATTTTAAAATGTAAAACCCATTATTTATATTAATGGAGTTATTATGTTTATTTAATTAAAATGTATATAAGCTTTTAATACTAGTGCTGTAGTAATGCCCGTTTAAATTTAAAAGAGTATTTTGGTCATTAATTAATAAATGTCGTAATAATGCCCATATGAAATAGGTGGTAATATAATTGACCTATTTTATATGCCATGATAATCAAGCGATAATAAAAAATTATGTTAAGTGTTTAGAAGTCAACAGTGGTAAAAGAATTTAAATAGGTTTTTAGTAAATTATGTTGATTTGTTTTTGCATATATATAACTGTGCAGTTATCATTTCAGTGGATCTCTTCGAAGCATAAAATTGTGAGTATTTCTACTCACTGAGGATGATACGTTGTTGGTCTTTACTAATGTTTTGATTTCTGTTTTATTTAATTGTATACGAGTTATTTGGCATTTTACATGTGTTATTTGGAACATTGCATATGTCACTGTTGTAAGTATTTCTTACTCACTGGGGATGATACGTTGTGGTCTTTAATAATGTTTTGATTTCTGTTTTATTTAATTGTATACGAGTTGTGTGGAACATGTTTTGTTTGGAATATTGTGTATTTTATTGTCATAAATAAATGTGAATATTGTGTAGTGTATGGTCATGAATAATGAACATGCTGATAAATTGTCATTGCATATTATGTTATTGAGGATTATGAAACTATTAATAAGAAAGGAAAAATACAATTTAGTCCCCCAAACTACCACCATTTCTCCGGATGGCCTCCCAAACTACCAAAACCTTGAAAAAATGCACTTTTTTGGTGAAATATCCCCATAATACCCCTGTCATGTGTCATTTTTCAATTAAAAAATTCAAAAAAAATTACAAAATTTACAAAATTAAAAACTAAAAAAAACTAAAATTTAATTTTTTATTTTTAAAAAAATATTGTGATCGACCGGAGGACATACTACTTCTTTCCAGCATCGTCGTTGGGCACCATGCAACCCTACAGCTCGGCGAATTCGTCCCCACCTCTCCTAAGGCGGACATGGCTAATTTCCTATTCTTCGATGTCTATGATATTGATCTTTCGAATGTTATAATTGATTCCAATCTGAATTTTGTTTTGTTAAAAACGACAAGCAAGTCTATCATCGTTATGGAAGACCTTGATTGGTTTCTGACAGAGAAATCAAAGGTTGTGAGCTTGTTCGTTGATGTTCATATCCATTTTCCTCTCTATGATTTTTTGTCATTCAAAACGTTGGCCAATAGCTACTTGGGGCTCAAGGACCACAAGCATTTCTCTCAGGTGGAGGATATTTTTCAGATCGGGGAGAGCTTGAGCTTGGTCGAGATTAGCGGACTGATTATTGCGAATCGAAACTCGCCGAACCAAACTATAAAATCGGTCATCACGGCGTTACAAACAAACAGTGACCGGAGGGGTGTCAGGAACATCGGGTCGTGGTTGGGAAATAACACCACCGCAAACACCCATCTTTTTAAAAATAAATAAATAAATAATAAGAAATAAAATTTTAGTTTATTTAATTTTTTATTTTTTTTTTATTATTTTTTTATTTTTTTAATTGAAAAATAATACGTGGTGGGGGTATTATGTGGATATTTCGCCAAAAGTGGCATTTTTCAAAGGTTTTGGTAGTTTGGGAGGCTAGAGTGCAAGCCTTGGTAATTTGGGGGCCCATCGGGAGAAAGAGTGGTAGTTTGGGAGGCTAAATTGTATTTTTCCCTAATAAGAAAGATCGAGCGTTAACGTCCTAAGACAAATACTGTGGGTTAAAGTCCCAATGCATCAATCAATCATGTAAATCGAGGGTTTAAGTCCCAAGGCACCAATCATGAATAATGGATAAGACCAGTTTGGTTAGAGACCCACAGCATAAAGATATCTATACATGTTAAACATGCAGTTAAAGTCCACCATACCTATCTATGGTAAGACCGGAGATGGTAAAATACCCGCGGCAATGATATGACCGTTTCATGTGTTAAAGTCTCACGACATCTATCGATCCATCTATCTATGGTAAGATCGGAGATGGTAAAATACCCACGGTAATGATAAAACCGTATTATGTGTTAAAGTCTCACAGCATCTATTTATCCATCTACACTAATAAATGAGACTGTACAAATGGAATTGTTTATGAGATTGTGTGTGGGTATATACAACTGTCATCATATGATTGTATAGTGTACTTTTATATAGAGCAGTATTTCATTATATTATTGAAGGCTGTTGACTTACTTGACCACAGTATGGAATTGTGGTGATAACCACAATTACATGCGAGTTTATGCAGGATGGGAAGAAGATCAGGATTACTGGAATAATTATCTTGATATACACGTAGTATTTAATATGTTGGTTTGTTTTAGGAGAACTAATGGTTATGTTTTATTAAGTGCCGCATATGGCACATAGGTTATTGCATTGCGTATATTTATTATGTCGAAACACGTGGTTCATATTATTATATATTGAAGTAATTCAGTCAATTCTGTTGTGTTATATTCCTAATTTTTAAGAAGAAAAAATATATATATCATTGCCAATACTCAACTCTAATGACGTTGTAATGTCACTCGGAACTGAGAAATTTTTACTTACGTCTTTTTGTAAAAAGCGGGACATTACAGGTCTCATTCGAACATAGATGAACTACCGTTTGCTAAGCTGTTTGAAATCCGTTCGAACGAGGTAACCCCACAGAGCTTCGGTCGCATGCAACGTGATCGCACCCCGTTCAAACTGTGTGAGCCACATACAGTGTTCTGTACGAACACCATTCATAGGACGTTCGACGAGACTTATAGGGTTGCAAAAAATTAGGGTTTTTCAAGGGAAAAGCAACGTTAGGAGTTTGGGAGGGAAAATAGATTGTAACAAATAAATATAACGTGATGCAGACAAACACGGGTTTCAGATCCAAAATCACAAAGCGGGGGATTAGCAAAAGTGGTAGGTAGAACTTCTTACCAACCATACCTAAATATATTTTAGATGAAATGCTTGGATTTGATTTAATGCATTTCTATAAACTATTTTAATGATGTCTGCAAATATTTAATTAACGGCATGCATGTTTTCTGTGTGTATGAGCCATACTTTTACGTGCTTTCAATTTGAAATTGCCTGACAAAGATTTTAAGAAAAATGATGTTAAAGAAATGATGACATGTATATAAGATACCGGGTTATGTAATGAGCCTATGCCAAAAATAGTTGGGGGATTTTAATATAATGGCTAATTGAGCAAAAATAATGTGGTCGTACAAGATTGGTTAATTAAGGGTGCTTGATGATGGACTAATAAACGGTAAATCAGAGTCGCTCTTGCCTTTGACAACACTACAGTCTAATAAACAGTCGAAGCAAGCTGGTTCACTTGATGGCAGTCTAATAAACAGTCAAGCAGAGACGCCTTTTTGACGATGGTCTAATAAACGGTAAACGTGTCGTTGCCTTTTGCAATGGTCTAATATATAATTAAAGGGAAATGCTAAAAAGACAACTTTAGCACTATTAGTGCACAACCCCAAGGCACATTGGGGTTGTGCACTAGTTGTGCTAAGAGTTATGCAAACCATGCCATCAAAGTGTGGTAGGCTATGGTGACGATTTAATAAATGATCACAAGTGAGTGACCTATTTTCACAGGGCGACAACTATGAATGATCGTTTGAAAGTTCCCCTCACTCTCCCCGACGATTCGAAAGCTAAAGAGATGTTAACGAAACAGCGGATAAGGAAAAGGTTAAGGAAGAATAAAGGTATAACAATTAAAAGAAAATTTAAGAGAATACATCTATATAGCTATAATGAATGTGAAGCATGTTTTGGATTTAAGCAAGTTCTTATTATTAATACTTCTATAAGGTTAAAATATTATTTAGCCCCATCAACTAACAATCATTTTTTATAATGCACCACGAACTGACAAGTGTCATAATTTGGCCCTTTAAAGTGTTAATTTGTTGCAACTTAGCCCCATCCATTAAAGGTTACTGTCTACTTGAATGGAAAATTGGTCACATGACTACTTGGGCCAGACTCTCTCCATTGTGCCCTTGTGTGTATAAAAAAGAAATTATTTAAAAAACAAAATTGAAAAAGCGGGTAGCTGCCTGCCACCGGATCGGGTGACCTACAAGCCACCCCCAAAAAAAAAATGCTAAAAATTGTAGCCTAGAAATGTTGATAGATTATTTCTATTATGTAAAACATCAACAAGTCCCACTGTGAAAGGAAATTCGTGAATTTTTTTTATGTACACTATATATGCCCAAAGAAATGTGTTTGGTGTCATTTTTTTACACATCTCTTGTCTATCTTTTTTAAAAATCCATCATTAAATTTTTTAGATAGATCCACATAAAGGTCCCATAAATTCAATGGTGAATTTACATATTTCTTATACAAAGATGAACAAAAGTTGTATATAAGAATGAAAACAAATATTTCTATAGGGAAATTGACTAGATATATATACTTTTGTATACTTTGTTAGAAATAATATACAAATTATTTTAACCTAACATGCACAGCGGAAATAAAAAATAGAATAAGTTTTAGGCTTACCTCTGGCCATTGTTGCTCAAGCGCTTCTCAAGAACTTCTAGGAATAAAATTATGAGGTGTCTTCTAACCTAAGCCTTTTGCTTGATGGTGTACACAGGCACTCTATTTATAGGCTAGGTTAGGGACCCTCAAAATGGTAAACACCGTATTGTTCCTTCCATCAAGGAAACAATATTGTTAATTGATTTTTGAAATCAATTAAACGATTCCATATTTACGGTAATCTAAATTAATAGAAATAACCATAATATCGTATATTTATTTATTAATATAATAAACATAGCAAACGCTATAATATGTGATATAAAGGCCACAAAAAAGGAATAATATCTTACATTCTCCCACTTGGCCTTTATGACACGTGACCTTATGGTATTAGGTTCTTTAGTTTGGCCAATCTCTTATGGAATCCTCCAACTCAGTTAAGAAATGTTTCACATGAATCATGGCGGTAAAACCATTATAAAGTAGGTCGTCCCTTCCATGTATCACAATGTAAACCATTCCTTACGTGAGTACCTTATGGATAATTAAGCTTTATGAATGAACTTCCTATAAGTAGGGGTGGGCGCGGGCCAGATTGGGCCGGATTTACATATTTTCTACAACCCGCCCCGCAATGAACGGATTTGAAAATCGGGATCCGCAACCCGCGTATTGAATGGTCAATCCGATGGGCCACGGGTAGCACGGATTGGGGGCGGGTTTTGCGGGTTCGGGTATTCTATCTGTTTTTTTTAATTATTATTTTTAAAAATATATTCTGGGCCCTAAAGGCCTAAACCATTTCGCAGGATTGAGGAATGGTATTTATGTGGTCCACCTCCATCCTCAATTCCTCATCATCCATTAATGTGAACAAACCTAATAGGCTAGCAATCACACAAGTTCACTGTTCCAATAAAAAAAAAAAAACATAAACTTGGTCCAATAAAAATTAAAAGTTACAACAAAAGAAATAGAAACTTAGTCCAACAAATTTGAAGTTCCAAAAAAAAAAAAAAAAACAAAAAAGAAACTCAGTCCGACAAAAATTAAAAGTCCCAACAAAAGAACAAAATCCGTAATTTAGTAGAATCAATGAACACAAAAAAATCGATAGTCTCATCAATCATAATATAAATTTGATAAATAGAGTAAATTTAAAATAAAAAGTTCCAACGAAAAAAATTAGAAACTTAGTCCAACAAATTTAAAGTTCCAACAAAAAAGAACAGAAACTTAGTCCAACAAATTTAAAGTCCCAACAAAAAAGAACAAAAACGTAGTCCAACAAAAATTAAAAGTCCCAACAAAAGAACAGAATAAGTAATTCAGTAGAATCAATGAACACAAAAAAAAAAAATCAATAGTCCCATCAACAGCTAAATGCTCTAAACCATAAACCAAAAACAAGAAACCCCGCATGGCAACATCTTCAACTAATCATCTTCAAGCAAAATGCTGACGTTCTTCAAAGTTATTTCTACAAAAGAGAATGAAAAAAAAAAAAAAAAAAAGAAGAAGAAGAAGAAAGAAATGATTTACAATCATAATTCAAATTTGATAAATAAAGTAAATATTTAAATAATATAAAGTTTACCTGATTCGAGCTTATAACTTTCAGCATCATCAATTATCTCTTAATCATAACCATTGCCACTGCTTATGGGTTTTGACCTTAACCAATTCTGTGAACATATCAAGGCTTCAACTGTTGTTGGAGCTAACGAACTCCGAAAAGGGTCCAAAACACGCCCTCTAGTGCTAAAAGCCAACTCTGAAGCAACCGTTGTAATGGGAATTGCTAAAACATCTCGTGCTATTTGGGCAAGTACTGGAAATTTGGTTGAGTTTACCTTCCACCAAATCAAAATATCAAAATTAACATTCATTTTCTCTACATCCTCCATCAAATATCGATCTAGTTCTGATTTGCTTTCTACATCACTTTTAGAAGCCCGGTACTTTTGAAACTTACTCATGAAGTGAAATGAATCGTCACTACTCTCACTTTCATCTATTGTGGTTGACGAATCACTACCATTATGAACCCGAGAGGAACTCTCACCATTGTTGTCATAGTGATCATATAATTTATCCAAGTGGCACCTCAATTTTGTAATCATTCGAGTTGCTTGCTCAACACTGAGAACTTCTCTGAACCAATAATCTAATGAATCCAATTTGGTGCGTAGATCAAGAACAACTGCAACAAACAACATCAAGTTAACCCTATCAAGATCTCCCCAATACTTGTTATACTTCATCTTTATTTTCTCCGCCATGGCACTTAATACATAATCCCCACTCTCACTAAAAGCCTGTAAATGTGCTTGGATGCCACAAATCTCTTGGAAGTACATATTTGACGTCACATACAAAGAACCAGAAAGTCGCATGGTCACATCATAAAAAAGTTTTAAAAACTTGAGAAAAACCTTAACATTTACCCAATCCTCAAAAGTAGGAGGTCCTAAACCCCTTCTCCCTTGCCCTCCCTCAAACAACGTAGAAACAAAGTATCCATCTTCTTCCTCCATTAGATGTAAAGCATTTTGACATTTTTTAGCGGCTTCTAACATCTTATATGTGGAGTTCCATCTAGTTGGAACATCAAGACACAACAAACCCTTAAACTGAATTTTTTTTGTCTCCATACAAGCCTTAAATTTCTCAAATCTTGAAGGTGAAGACTTCACATATTTCACTGCATTTCGAACCTTCACAATAGAGTCACTAACCTCTTTTAAACCATCAGTCACAATAAGATTTAGTATGTGTGCACAACACCTCATATGCATAAACTCATTATCCAATATGGCGCCCGCCTTATCTCTGCTTTTTCTCTTCAAGTACTCAATAGCAGAATCATTGGCACTAGCATTGTCGACCGTGACGGTAAAAATGCTACTGATACCCCACTCAAGCATACAAGACTCTATTTTTTTCTCAATAGTCTCTCCTTTATGATTAGGAATTAAAGAGAAATTTATAATTCTTTTATGTAAATTCCAATCACTGTCAATAAAATGACAAGTGACACACATATAATTAAGATTTTGAACTGAAGTCCACGTATCAGTGGTAAGACAAACCCGGGCACCAGTTGTCAAGAACATTGCCCTAAGCTTTTCCTTCTCAGATATAAAGATCTTCGTAGAATCCTTCATCACAATATAACGGGAAGGAATTTTAAACCTAGACTCAACCGTCTTCATAAAATCGTGAAACCCTTCACCCTCCACAAACTTAAAGGGCAACTCATCCACAATTACCATCTTAGCCAATGCCTCCCTTATTTTTTTAACATTATATTTCGCAATGACAAGATTGCCAATAGATCCTTCTCCCACTTGTCCTTCATTCTTAGCATCAAAACTCAGCGTTGACTGTGACTTATCTAATTTGCCAAACCTACCAGGATATTTCTTGCAACTATTTCTGATATGTGATAACATGGACGAAGTACCTAGCCTTCTGGGGTGACAACTAAACAATTTGCTACAATAATTGCATTTTGATTTAAGATCATCAGGATCACCCCCCTCTACCTTGGTAAAATGTTCCCATACAATTGATTTTTGCACATTTGATTTAGGTTTTTGTGGGAGAGCTTCAACTGAATTAGGATTCTGAGTACCAACATTACCAATACATTCAACATTCTCAGTATTAACGGAAGGCATAGTGCTATCTAAAATACTAGGAGTAGGACTAGGTGAAGCCGAAGCACCAACAATAGAATCAATATTCTTAGCAGCCATGAATCTACAATTCATTTTTTTTTTTTAAAAAAAAAAAAAAAAAAAAAAATCATCAACAATTTATAAAATATTGAACTTCATAATATATATATATATATAAAAAAAAAAAAAAAAAAAAAAAAAAAAAAAAAAAATGATTCATAACAAATACATATACAAGCCAGATAATTCGCATATAACCCAACCAGCAAATTACATATACAATTAAATTTAGGATGTGCATAGTTCAAAAAAGATTCAGCATGTTAAATATTCACATAAGGATTCATAACAAAAATTGACACAAGAGCCTAAGCAAAAACAGATAGAAGAACGCACATAAAATTCTCTAAACATGGCATACGTGATCTTTCCAAAAGCATTCAAGAACATGTGCAATAAAGGATATTATAACAATAAAGGATGAAGAATGAAGATGTTCAACTATAAGATAGTCTTATTAGTAAATAAATAGTCTCTCAAATTTATTTCATACTCATAACTACTATGGATTTCAATGTACTTCATATTAAGTTAGTGTCATATATAATCTTTTTTATTTCTTTACAAAAAGAACAGATACGCTCATTACATCAAAACATTTAGAACATAAGTTACATAACAAAACATACAACATGCTCTATTAGGCCAAATTCAATTATGGGTTTAAGGCTTTAGGCAACAATGAACACTGAAAAACTGGAACAATGACTTCTTTAATTCTTTTTAGTAAAATCACACATCAAACATACTCTATTAGACCAAATTCAATTATGGGTTTAAAACTTTAGGCAACAGTAAAAACTGGAAAGCTGGAACAGGGATTTCTTTCTAGTAAAAATCAAACATCAAACATGCTTTGTAAAAACTGGAACAATGACTTCTTTCTAGTAAAAATCCCATGAACAGATTCTGGAATTAAAGCCCTTTGTTGGAAGAGCTATTTTCTCAAGAACCAATACACAAGAAAATAATTAAAATAAAAATAAAAAACTATGCAAACAAAATAAAAAATATATATAAATTCATACAACCAAAAACTAGGCAAATTAAAATAGAAAACCACATCAATATTAGATTCTGTTACCTGTTGCCGTTGAGAGTTGAGACTCTGACTCTCTGAGATTGAAAGACTGAGGTTGAATTGGGGCAAAATCAACTGAAATCCCTGAAAATAATTATTGTTATAATTTCAAAAATATCAAACATGACAGTAGATAATATAGCTTGACAGAATTTCAAAAACATCAAACATGACATAATTTCATAAAATAACTCTGAAGGAGCCATTTTTGAGCAAACGACCACTAGACAGTAGATAATATAGCTTGAAAGAGCCGTTTTTGAGAGAGAGAGAGAGAGAGAGAGAGAGAGAGAGATTGAACTACCTTACCTATACCAAAGGCCGGCGGTGGAAGTTGAAAAGTGAAGATTTCTTCAGCACAGACGGGTCGAGGCACAAATTGTGTGGAAGAATATTGAAATTGATGGCCGATGGTCAATGTTTTAAACAGTGATTCGAGTGAAGGCACTGAAGCAGCTGAAGCTTCCATTTGAGTTCAAACCCTAAACGTGTAAGAAATCAAATTTTGGGCTTGAATAGGAAAGAATCAGTGAATCACGCGATTCACGCTGCTTGATCTTCAGATGGAAATCACTGGGCGCCGTCTCTGGACACTGGTTTGAGGGTTTCACACTTTCACAAGTTTAAGGGTGTTTTGGGGGAAAATTTCTGAGGGAGAAACGAATACTGCTGCGGTGCGGGGCGGGTATGCGGGGGGAAAAATGTGTAATACCGCAACCCGCCCCATTAAAGACGGGTCGCAGTAAACCAGATCCGCCCCTTTCATAACTGCTCTGAAATCCGTTTTTCACGGATTGGGGCGGGGCAGGGCGGGTCGGTTTTGCGGGTGCGGGCAGGTCCTGCCCACCCCTACCTAAAAGTCATTCGGGTCCAACTTTATTTATCCTCATGGATAAAAATAACAAATGTGCACAATAAACTTTATTACAATAACTTTATGTCTATAGATCAAAAATGAGTACAAAATGAATCAACAAGTCCCATATGGTCCACATGACCTTTAAACTGTTTTACCGGTAAACCTTTTGTCATGGGTTCCGCAACCATTGATTCTGTACTAATATGCTCAATGAAAACTTCATGTCTCTTAATGTTATCTCTAACACTAAGATACTTGATGTCGATGTGCTTACTTCTGCTTCCACTTTGGTTATTCTTAGAAAAGAAAACTGCAGCAGAATTATCGCAAAAAATCTTAATGGGTCTTGCTATTGAATCGACAATCTTTAGTCCACCAATGAAGTTTCTCAACCACAATGCCTGTGTAGTGGCTTCATAGCATGCAATGAACTCTGCCTCCATAGTAGATGTAACAACTATAGTCTGCTTGCTGCTTTTCCAAGATATAGCCCCTCCAGCTAGAAGAAAGATATATCCTGAAGTAGACTTTCTGCTATCTACACATCCAACAAAGTCTGAATCTGTATACCCAAAGACCTCCAAACTATCAGCGTGTTTGAAAGTCAAACTGTAACCCTTGGTTCCTTGCAAGTATCTCATAACCCTCTTGGCAACTTTCCAATGCTCTAATCCTGGATTACTTTGGTACCGTCCCAGCATTCCAACCGCTAATGCAATGTCAGGTCTGGTGCAGACTTGAGCATACATCAGGCTCCCTACTGCATATGCATATGGGATACTTTTCATCTGCTGTTGTTCCAACTCATTTTTGGGACACTGGTCTTTACTGAATCTTTCTCCTTTAGAGATAGGTGCCACACTAGACTTACAGTCACTCATCTTGAATCTCTCTAAAACCTTTTCAATGTAGGCCCTCTGAGACAGTCTTAATATTTTCTGTTGTCTGTCTCTATGAATCTCTATGCCAATAACATAAGAGGCTTCACACAAATCCTTCATTTCAAAGCTTTGAGAGAGTAACTACTTAGTTTAATGTAACAAACCTAAATCATTGCTTGCAAGTAAAATATCATCTACATATAGGACTAGAAATATCACTTTACTCCTATTGACCTTAAGGTATATACATTGATCAACAAGGTTCTCAATATATCCAAATGAGGTAATAACCTTGTGAAACTTAATATACCATTGACGGGAGGCCTGTTTTAGTCCATATATAGATTTCTTTAACTTGCAAGCTTTTTTGCTATCATCATCAAAGCCTTCAAGTTGTTTCATATAAACCTCTTCATCAAAATCCCCATTCAGGAAGGCTGTTTTCACATCCATCTGGTGTAACTCTAAGTCAAAATGAGTTACTAATGCCATGATTATCCTAAATGAATCCTTCTTTGATACTGGAGATAAGGTTTCGTGATAATCAATGTCTTCCTTTTGAGTGAAACCCTTGGCCACAAGTCTAGCCTTATATTGTTCAACATTATCAGAAGCATCCTTTTTGGTTTTGTAAACCCATTTGCAGCCTATGGCTTTAGCTCCTTTTGGTAAGTCAACGAGATCCCAGACTTGGTTTTTAGCCATGGATTCCATCTCTTCCTTCATGGCATCGTACCATAATGTGGAGTTATCCCCACTCATGGCTTGTGAAAACATACTTGGATCATCCTTAAGTCCAACATCAAAGTCAGACTCTTGGAGGTATACAACATAATCTGTAGAGATTGCTGGTCTCCTTATTCTAGAGGACTTTCTTAATTCCACTTCCTCTGCATTTTGCAACGGGAGAGTAGACTCATTCTGAACCTGTTCTGTATGAGTTGGTTGTTCTAGAACTGGTTATGGCTCAGGAGGATCAAATTGATTTCCCTATTCTTCATGAGCCGGTTGTTCTAGAACTAATTGTAGCTCAGGATAATCAATCTGATTTTCCCTGAATACAATCAATCTTCCTCTGTGAGGAGGAGATTTGGCCAACTCTCGTGCTTCCACTAATTCTATTCTTTGTGGATGAGCACTCCCACTAGGTTCAGCATCCTCTAAAAACTTTGCATTCATAGACTCAACAATCCTAGTGCTATGAGAAGGACGGTAAAACCTGAATCCTTTTGAGTTTACCGCATAGCCAATAAAATGACCGATGGTTGTCCTTGTGTCAAGTTTCTTCATGTTTGGATTGCAAATCCTCACTTCAGCAGGACAACCCCATATGTGTATATGATTTAAACTTGGTTTCTATCCTTTCCATAATTCAAAAGGTGTCTTGGGGACAGCCTTGGATGGAACCCGGTTTAATACATACACAGCAGTTTTTAAGGCTTCACTCCACAAAAACAAAGGTAATTCAGAATTACTAAGCATGCTCCTAACCATGTCCATAAGTGTGCGATTCATTCTTTCTGCTACACCATTTTGTTGTGGTGTGCCAGGCATTGTGTATTGAGCAACAATACCTTCTCCTTGAAGGAATTGCGCAAATTGATCGATCATTTGTCCATTTTCTGTGTACCTAGCGTAGTACTCTCCGCCTCTTTCAGATCTCACGATCTTGATTTTTTTTTTTCCTTTTGTTTCTCCACTTCCACCTTATAGGTTTTGAAGGCATTTAGCGCTTCAGCCTTGTCAGTTAGGAAGTAAAGATACATTTATCGCGTATGGTCATCAATAAAACATATATCGCATATGGTCATCAACACACAGGCACTCTATTTATAGGCTAGGTTAGGGACCCTCAAAATGGTAAACACCGTATTGTTCCTTCTATCAAAGAAACAATATTGTTAATTGATTTTTGAAATCAATTAAACGATTCCATATTTACGGTAATATAAATTAATAGAAATAACCATAATACCGTATATTTATTTATTAAAATATAATAAACATAGCAAACGCCGTAATATGTGATATAAAAGGCCATAAAAAAAAAAAAAAGGAATAATATCTTACATACTTCTCTTTCGTTCTAAAGTAGTATTAATATATAAAGTATCTCGTTTGAAACTTTTTCTTTTAGAAAATGTTTAAACTTTATTTTTATTAGTATTGTTTCATTAGTTCGGGTCCTCCAAGAGAAAAATCTTGGCTTCGCCACCGTGTGGCTGTCAGCATCATTAGCCGAACTAGGCAAAGCATATGTTCTTGTCTCATATTTTCTTTGTTTGCCAAGAAGACGCAACTAATGGTGGCTCATTAATTTGAAGATTTGTCACAAAAAGCAAGAGATCATAACAATGGCTTGCTAGAAACCCCAAAAGGCCATCGTATAAACCAAAAGAAAAGGCAAAGAATATGACACGACGAGATGCTGCAGTCAAAAGCCCAGCCGCCCACACCCCCCCCCCCCCCCCCCCCCCGTCTCTTTAGCTTGATAATGCGGCCATGTGGGGAGCACATCACCTGATTCTTCTCTCAGTTGCTTTTTTCTACTTCTCACGTTCAAAGCAACAAAGAATCTTTGACGCTTGGAAAGAGATTTTTGCATGATTATCGATCGTGAAATGAAAAACCCCTCCCCACCACCAAAAGAAAGGCAGATATCCTAAGGATATCCATCGCATAACAATGAAGCAAACGCCATTGTTACGATGGCTTATTCTTCCACTGTAGCAGAAATCGAGGTCCATATAAAGCCTGTTATGGTGTCACTTCCAAAACCCAGAGCAGTTCGAGATAGGCTCGCACAAAGGAGAATTGGTTAAACAAGCAAACCAGTTGCAGGGCATCTCTTCCTTAGCGGGTGGCCAGGTGGGGGATTGAACATTATATGGAGCTACCAAAATTAATCCCTGTGAACTTGCCAAAGGAGAGTTGCCCTGTAATTGCTTTAGCTTAATACTATCTTGTTGCCTCCATCCATGCACAAATGCATGCAAAAGGTACGTTAACTGAGGTTAAAGGAAAAACTTTTTTTCATACATCCACTGTATAGATAGTTTAAGTGTTACGCGCATTAGAAGTTAGTCTTTTACTTAATTTCACTATGTATTGTAAGTGTCTATTTAAAAACACTAGAAAGCTAATTAAAGAATCAATGGATTAAGTTATCAAATATTTACGTTTTTTTATTGAGAGGTTTAGGGTTTCTCGAACTATTCTAAAATAAGGAGGTTCAAGATTTCTCAAATTATTCTACAAATTAAAATTTATATTTTTTTTTTTTTTACTTTTCCATCCCACCTACGTTATGTAGGCATCTATCTTTTTAATTGCTTTTTCATCCCATGTTTTTTTTTTTTTTTTGAAGGATTTTTCATCCCATGTTAATTAAGTAAGCATATATGAAACATTAAGCAATTTCAGTTAGGATATTCTTTAAGTAATTAAAGTCACTTTTAGTAATTAAAATTTTTGGTATAAGAAATAATTTAAAGTAGTATTAAAAAATTTCGGAATCTATCTATATATTTTATATATATCTTTCATCTAAGTTAAATAGTTTGCGTGAAGCAAGCAAAATATAAATTTCATTTAAGATAAATCGTTCACGTGAACCAAAATATAAATATCAAATAATTAGTCGAACTTCTATTTAACCTTAAATATTGCCTCTTTTTGTTACTTTTTGCTTTCTACTTTATTGTCGCGATAGACGTGTGAAGATAATTAGTGACTCCAGGCCGCTTATGAATATCCAAGGTCTAATAACCCGTAGACAGTTCTACCTATATTGGAAAAATGTCATTTTTAGCTCAAATAGATAGTAAATACTTTATCGATTTATGAGAACGGATTTCCAATAAAGTGGCCAACCACTTCATTGCATGTTGTTGGCTTCAAAACTCAAACTTTTTTTTTTTTTAAGGACAAAAATGATTAAAAAATGAAAAAGGATTTGCGACAGATTTTGTAAACATTTTAATTAATTGCGGCTGAACCTGCTGGAAGCAGACAACGAAAATGAAGAAGAGGGAGCTGCTCATCAGAATTCTCTACATGTACTCACTGGGTATACGACGGCCTACCTTCGACCTTGAGGACAAGGGTCGTGTCAAGGGGGTAGAATTGATAGGATTCCTCCAATCCTAATTATTTGGATTAGCCCTATCATTATTGAAAAGTATAAAAGATAAGGAGAGCTTAGTGCACCTTAATTATCACGTCATTTATATTAATTATCTCTATCAGTTATCTTTATCTTAGGATTAATTAGTATAGATGTTACTATATATCTTTAATTATCTTAAGCATTAGTAGTTGTTATCGTAATTAAGTAGGAGTAGTTGCCCCCAAGGGGTAGCTCAATCGGCTGGGGACCACGCCTCATGAAGCGGAGGTCACTAATTCGAATCCCCCCTCCCCCTCTTGTGTGGACATGTAAAAAAAAAAAAAAAATTAAGTAGGAGTAGTCTCCATCCAGTGATTGTCATATTGTTTTCAAGTGGGGGTTCAGATAAGTCCGCCTTAATCTGTGCCCATTTAGCTTCTGTAACCGCCTTGTGCAGCCCCTTGAGATGATCGATCGGATGACTAGTCTAACCCGTTTTCTATTAGTAATTATTTCCACACTGGTGTAGTTTATTTTGGGTTTATTGTTGGAGAGCCCACTCATTTTTCAATTATAGGATCGTCCACTGCTTCCTTTCGAATCAAGAGTGGAAAGGATCCTCCCATTGAACCATTTCCTTATTCAATTAGAAAAGAAAAAAAGAAAAAAGAAAAGTAGGAGTAGCTATTTATTCCAGCATTAGCAAGAGAAAAGGGGATTGTAGTATTTTATCAAACACTTATGTGTAATCAGTGACTCCTACCTCAAGTGGAGAACAGTCAATAACATTTCCCATTTCCATTTCTACTATCATCTGCAATTCATCAACCACAGCAGTTCAATCCTATCATTCAATTTATGGGATATTGAAGTTGGAGTTAGTTTTTCAATAATTCAAATCTATTTAAGTTTGTTCGGACGATCTTGGGGTTTGTTTGAATGAAATGGCATCTTCATGTGACAATATTATGTGCAAACATGTGAGATCGGACGTCTAAAATTCAAATTTGAGTGAGTTCAGTCGAACAAGTCCCAAATTTGTGAGAGAGAGAGAGAGAGAGAGAGAGGGAGAGAGAGAGAGAGAGAGAGAGAGAGAGAGAGAGAGAGAGAGAGAGAGAGAGAGAGAGAGAGAGAGAGAGGAGGAGGAGGAGGAGGCTTGAGCAAGTGAAGGGAAAGCTTCAAGGGTATAATTTTCTAACTTTATTTTGTTATTTTGAGGTCATATATTTATTATTGGAGAAAAACTTTTTTATGGAGGGATAGATGATGGTGTTGGTAAATGAAATTATTGTTGTGATGTCGTTGTTTTTGGTGTTTAGGGTTTTGATATTACTGTTGCGATATTATGATTATTATTGTTGAAATTGTAAAAAATGAATGGTTTTTTCAGTTAAAGAATTGTGTTGATGTTGTTATTCTTTATAAGCAATGTTATTAGGATTTTGATCAAAAGGAAAGATTTTAGGTGTTGTAGATGTTGTTTTATGTTTGTTGATTCATTGGTGAAGTATGGTGAGATATGGAAGAGATGAATGGTGAAAAGGAAACTAGGGTTTAGGTGATTTTCAACGTGAAAAACGCATGACATTTCAATTTTTTTTAAATGAAGATAGATTTCATTCGAACGAACGTATGCAGGAAATAAAGATAGGGGTTTTTTTTTTCAGAAGGAAGGAAAATTTTTGCGCTAGGTAAAAGGTAGAGTTTTAGGTTTAGTGACTTAAATCTTGACTAATAGGACGGTAAATTTGCAAATGACAAAGCGAAACATTCCGAGGAATCTTAAAAAATAAAATAAAATAATCCAAGAATTGGTTGAGACTGTCACATCTGCATTGTAGAATTGTTGTAGAACAAAAATGAGGTATATAGTAATACTCTTGTTTTATTATGCAGTTGCTAGCATTATACAACTGACATCCATTCAATGAAACTTGACAAATGCTCCATAGATCAGAGATGTCTTTGTCTTCATCACCAGGGTTGCATCTTGATGGCCATCATCGACAATAAAGCACCAAGAAGGAGCACACATGATGTCAAGATCATAATCAAAAAAAGAGCAACAGTAAACAAGGCATCCACCTCTTATGAGGGAAGAAGGGAAATAGAGATTCGTTAGATAAGGGTGTGATCCAATCAATCTATCATCAAACCCACGAAGGCCATGCATTCGGTGGTTTTACACAATTGACAGGTCTTTGGAAAACCTAACGACATAGGTGGTGTGTAGTAAGACAACCAACTAAACCTCTGCTTAACTTTGACTAATCTCCCTCTCTCGAATATTTCAACCATTAATGTTCCCTATAGTGTCTAAATCACACCCTCCAATATTGCACGTTTCGGGAATTAAGGCCAAACAGGAGTAGCCACCAAGTCTTGTCATTTAGAGTAAACGACTAAACATCCTATTTTTCACTCACTTATCGTGATGGACACTGCCCAAGGGAAAAAGTGGTGTCATGTGGTAGCTTTTCCTATTGTCTCCCCTATCGCTAGAAGGGAAGTCCACTCCTCTATATAAGGAGGGCAAACCCAAGCCTTGAGGGAAGATAGACGTACGTTTTTTAGACCGCCAATAAGAAATTGATTTTCTTAGCACAATCACATGTAGTAACGCCAAACACATAGCCTAAAAAGTACAAGTCAGAATAGTGAAAAAAGGGAGAGAATAATCATTCTGAAACTAGAAAGGTACTTGGGGGAAAATAGCTTACTTGGGTTACTGCTAGAAGCTTGTCGGGGTCACTGTTAGTTCAGGGCAATGTCATCCACTACTACAAAACCACTCAATCATGACCTATCTTCCTTATTCACTTCCTCCTTTCCTCATTTCGTATATATACACAATATATAGTTATTCTCTTGTTGTTAATATTGTAATATTTGTTATCAATCACTTCTACCATCTTGTAATTGTTGTTGGAGTTGTCATTGGCGCTCCTACTGAAGCTAAGTATTATAATTATTAATTGTATTCGCGTGAGCCTTCTTATCTCATGGCATTTTGAGCTTGAGTTCTTGTTGCATGCCTATAGTGTCTTAGTAGCCGTCAACTATCCTAGCCAGCCGCCGTGAGTTCAAGGCTTGGCTTCTTCTTTCTAACAAACTAAGGCTTGAGGGTTGTCCGTCTGCTACCTGAACAACAATAGAAAAGGAGCTCCCACACTTACTAAGTTTTGGCTCACGTACCCTATATTTCTTTTAACATTCAAATAGCAATGCGAGTAGTGCTGAAAATCCGAGTTAGACATTCCAAACAACTAAAGATGTTTGAAGAATTCAAGGTTTGATTATTTATAGTTTACAATAAGTACATGTATCCACAAATACAATGAAAATGATTTTTAGTTGATTTTGAGTACATTGTTATTTATTGGTTATCGTTGGGTTTGGATTCAACCCGCCTATATGGGCCTAACTTAGGGTCCCCTTGGGTCACTAGTTTAGGAGACCCAAACTAGGCCTAAGGGGTCTCTGACCTGGCCTGAACAGGGACTACATGGGTTTCCAAGAGGCCCAACTCAGACACACTTAAGCATAATCAAGAAGACCCAGGACATAGTCAAATATAGGATCTACTTCCTCTCTAGCCAAGTTGAGCCCAAAAGGGCCTAATGGAAGGGTATCTGTCACTCAAGCCCAACAAGGAGCCCAAAAAGACCTATAAGGTCTTCTCCTCTCCTCATAACTCAATTATTCTCAAAAAAACGAGGGGAGCTCCTCCTAAAGAGGGAGCTCTCTCTCTCTCTTACTCTCTAAATTTCTCCTCCTGTAATTTAGCAAAGACTGATTTGGGCCTTAGAATGCCTATGGTCAGAAGACCGGCGGCCTGCTAACAACCCCTTTTCCTCTTTTGCAGGTTTTGGAACCCCGAATGTGCGAACAATGGATCTTTCCGGATCCAACAGTTATTTATGGTTGTTACAATGTAAACATTAATTTTAAATTTGAGGTATTTACATTAGTAAATGCTCTGGTATTACTAAATAAAATTTTAGCTTATGTTGTCAAATATGTTTATGAAAGATGATTTTTGCACAGCATAAAGGTGCAAAATATTTGTACAACAAGGCACATTAGTGGGATTCATGTATGTGAGACTCACATACATGAGCCCCATCAATATGTCTTGTTGTACACCTTTATTTTGTGTAACTAACACATCCCTATGTTTATAAGATAACCAACTTTATCTCTTATGGATTGGGATGTTGTCACAGTTCTTGAGGAGGAAGAAGGGTAAAGTTGGAGTCTTGAAGAAATGAAAGACTTCAGAAGAAGTTAGAAGAAAAAGTGGAGTTGTGAGAGACACGTGGCTAAGGAAGATGAGTAGCTGGTGAGATGCGTTCCAACTGGAGTTCACTAGTGCGGTCCAAAATGGTGCGTCTAAGAGAATGTATCTGAGCCACCGAAATCAATAAATAAGGGCCAGGGTTATGGGCAGGGTTATGGGCCTTATGTGAGTCTTTTATTATCTATGTCTTAGCGGGCTTAATTGTAAGGGGCTATAAATATAAAGCCTCAGGGTTGTTAGGGTTATCTTTTGACATTAATTGCTTTTGTCTTCTGAAAGGTGGCACCTCGAATCTGCCATTTATTGTTATTCACCCTTTTCTCCCACACCATTAATGATACTACCAGAATTCCTCCATTAATTCTCCTAAAACCCTAGAAATATATCTGCATTGTTCCAATTTGGTATCAAAGCCTCCGATCCTAGTCTATGAAAACCCATTCTGCTGCCATAGCTGAAGATTCCCAACAGTTGGCTCAACTTCAAGGTCAAGTGACTAGCCTACAAGCCGAGATGGCTACTCAGGCTGAAATTCAGAGCACCCGTGAAGCCATGGATCGCCTAACACAGATGGTGCAGCTCCTTCTAAATGATCGTCCCAAAAACCCAGAAAAACAACCTATCCAAAACACTAAAACCCACACTGAAACCCACTCCCCAAACAGACATACCCTCCAAAATTCTGAGCCACACCCTCCTAACTTGCCCCCCGTCAGCTTTGGCGATGAGTCCCATTCCGGGGAGGGACTTAAACCCAAAACCGTTAAACTGGAATTCCCGTGTTTCGATGGGGAAAATCCTGAAACTTGGTGTTGTCGGGCCGAGCAATTTTTTGAGATGTATTGCACACCGGACAACCAACGTTTCTCCATTTCTGCTTTCCACATGGATGGAAAAGCCCTGGTGTGGCTCCAAGAGCTTAAGGTGAGATGGATTACATAAAGAATGCAAAGATCTAGAAATATCTGATTTTCTGGAAGACGGCGAATTCGATCGATCGAAAATATGTCGATCGATCGAATTATTTGTCTGTACAAATAGTAGATCGATCGAAATGCCTCGGACGATTTTCCATCTTCTCAGGGTCAATCTCGAACTCTGGAAGTGACCGAAATGCCCTTGATGTATTTCCAGGTCTAATTCAAGAGTTTTGAATTAGATTTCAACTAAGACCTGAAAATAAGATAAAACACAAAAACTACAACAAAACGTTAAATATACAATACGAACTAGGTCTAACAAATGCAAATAAAGGGGTCTTGAATCAAACAATTCAAGACTTATCACCAGCTATGAAGTCTCGTCTTGGACGAGGTCCATACGATGACCCCATGGAAACTCTCGTCTCGGCGAATCAAACAATTCAAATCCGGTTTGGCCGAGGTCCATACGATGACCCCATGGAAACTCTCTCCAAGTTGAAGCAGGAAGGTTTCTTGGAAGATTACAAGAACCAGTTTGACATTCTTGCCCTCAAGGTACACCATCTACCCGACAAGAATAAGCTCAGCTGTTTTCTGGGTGGTTTAAAGGATGAAATCGGGCTACCCGTCCGGATGTTCAACCCTAAAACCTTGGTAGAGGCATACTCCTTTGCCCGCATCCAAGAGGAGTGTTTGTCTAATTTGGCTCGGGGCCTCCGACCACCGTGGAGATCTACTCCATTTAATCATTCCCCACATAGCATGAGCTCGGAGCTACTAATTGGTGGTGGAAAAGGAATTTTTCCTCAGGCCAACCCGGTGGGGCAGCCCAAGCTGAACTCACAATCTCCAGTGAGACAAGGGTTCAACTAGAACCAGGTCCCCAACCTGAATCAAGCATTGGTTTTGATACAAAAAATCAGCCAGGCACAAATGGAGGATCGTCGCCGTCGTGGCCTTTTACTTGTGTGACTCCAAATGGACTCATGGCCATCTATGCTCAGTGTCCAAGTTTTTCTTAATCAAGGCAGTGCAAAAGGAAGAGGAGGAAGAAGGAAACCCGGTTGCTCCAGTTAAGGAGGACCAGGGTGAATTTTTTTGGAAGAATTTCCAGAGATCTCACTAAATGCAATTACCGGGACTCCAAGCCCGAAAACCATGCAGATAGTCGGAGTCATCCACTTCCACAGGGTCATTGTCCTCATTGACTCGGTGAGCACCCACAATTTTGTGGATACTAAGTTGGCAGCCTCATTGGGAATCCAACCCCAACCCCAAGACGGAATTACGGTCCAAATCGTTAACGGCCAAGAGGTGGCCAGTCCCGAGCGCAGCAAATAGATGGAGGTTAAATTACAAGGGGTTATTTTTCAGATTGATTTGTTCATTCTTCCACTTTCTAGGTGTGACGCCGTATTGGGCATACAATGGCTCCAAACTCTCGGGCCCATTTTCTGGGATTTTTTTGCCCTCACCATGCATTTTTTGTTGGGAAAGATACCATGCACCATACAAGGCTTACATCAAAGGCCCAGGGTTAATCTAGAAGGAGGGGATTCCTTTAAACTCCCTAAGCTTGAACAGAAAGGGTTGCTACTACATCTAGTGGGCCATTCTGTACCCGAGGCCCAAGGGACCAGAGAAACACAAGCCTGCCAACTTGGTCTAAAGACAGAAAAGCAACCAATTATACCCAGCCCAGTAACAAGTATTTTGAACCATTTTGAAAAGGTTTTTAAGGGGCCCAAAGGCCTTCCTCCTTCAAGAGCCCATGACAATTCCATAGTGCTAGAGGCAGGAGCCCAACCCGTCTCGATACGACCCTATCGGTACTCGTATTTTCAGAAAGAAGAAATAGAGCGCATAGTCCAGGATAGGAGTGAGCAAATACTCGCAGAAACCTGCACCGCCCCGCCCCGCCCCGCCCCGCCCCGCGAAGCCTAAAACCCGCACCCATGGTGCGGGTTTAGGGGCATTTTTTGGGCCCCCTGTGCGGTGCGGGGGGGGCCTTTGAAATTTTGCGGGTCCCCGCCCCACCCTACAGATTTTGAAAAAAAAATAACAAAAAAACAAAAAAGCAGAAAAGGCCCCATGCTCAGCCCTACGCCGGCCCGCTGCAAGCTTCAACCCACCTTCTAAGTTTCTAACTTCTCTAAGTCTCTAACCTAGCCGCAGCACACGTCACAGACTCACACACCGGCAGGCCGCAGAACGGCATAAGAGGAAGGGGAAGGCCCCTGCAGATCAGTCCGTACATGCTCTCTCTCTCTCTCTCTCTCTCTCTCTCTCTCTCTCTCTCTCTCTCTCTCTCTCTCTCTCTCTCTCTCTCTCTCTCTCTCTCTCTCTCTCTCTCTCTCTCTCTCTCTCTCTCTCTCTCACAGAGTTAGTTATTTTTAGAGTTTGAGTTACTGCCAATTTTTGCTCATAGCTGATATTTGTTATCCAGTTTCATCTCCAGGCCGGGTCACAGCTGAGATAGGGCTTTTGCTCTGGTCGAATTTTCCAGTTTTGCGCATACCCCTTTGTACTCTTAAGGAATTGAAAGAACTCTGTGCCCTTGGCGGTCGAGCGCTTGGTTTCGGTTCAAAGAGTTGGTAAGCTCTACTCTAATTGGAGTGTTGTTATATGCATTTACAACTGTTTTGTTTGTTGGTTTCTGAGATGAATCATAACCCACGGGGATCCCCGCATACCCGCCGGGATCCCCGCCCCGCAACCCCGCCCCATCCCCACCCGCCCCGTGCGGGTGCATGGGGTAATCTGCGGGGTGCGGGGGCAAAAAAACCCCATCCCCCCCCCCCCCCCCCCCGCCCCATGCTCAGCCCTAGTCCAAGAGCTGCTGGACTCGAGGGTAATCCGTCCAAGTCACAACCTCTTTTCATCCCTGGTCTTGCTTGTGCGAAAGGCTGACGGCACATGGAAGATGTGCATGGACTACCGGGCTCTCAACAAGGTGACGGTGAGAGATAAGTTCCCAATTCCCTTAGTTGATGAATTATTACACGAATTATGGGGTTCCAAGGTTTTTCCTAAGTTGGATCTTCAATCTGGCTACCATCAAATTCGGGTAGTGGAGGCCGCTATACCCAAGACAGCCTTTAAAACTCATTACGGGCACTACGAGTTTCTGGTTATGCCCTTCAGGCTAACCAATGCCCCGTCCATATTTCAAAGTTTGATGAATCACATATTTCAGCCCTATTTAAGAAAATTTGTTCTAGTATTTTTTGATGATATCCTAATCTATAGTAAGGATATGAACACCCACCTAGTGCATCTGACAAAGGCCATAACCATGCTTAAACAACACCAGCTTTTTTCCAAGCTGTCCAAATGTAAATTCGGGTGTTCGGAGGTGGAGTACCTAGGCCACATCATCTTGGCTGAAGGGGTTTGTGCTGACCCGAGAAAGATCCAAGCTATGATCAATTGGTCCCTTCCATAAACTACTAAGGCACTTCGGGGGTTCCTAGGGCTTACCAGTTACTATCGAAAATTTATAAAGGGCTACGGATCAATAGCCGCACCCTTGACAGCCATGTTGCGCCACAATTCTTTCACTTGGACTGAATTGGGCCGAGAAGCCTTTCAAGCCCTTAAGAGGGTAGTTTCACAAGCCCTTGTCTTAGCCCTTCCAAATTTCTCCCAGCCATTCTTAATTGAATGCGATGCTAGCGGGGTTGGCATAGGAGCAGTTTTAATGCAGAGTAATCGGCCAATAGCCTTCTTGAGTAAAGCCCTTAAGGGCAAGGCCTTATACATGTCAGTTTATGAAAATGAGCTATTCGCCTTGGTAACAGCAATACAAAAGTGGAGGCTATACTTATTGGAAAAACCCTTTGTGGTGAGAACCAACCAGGAGAGTTTAAATTTTTGCTAGAATAGAAGGTTGGCACTCCATTCCAACAGAAATGGATCACCAAGTTGCTGGGGTATGACTTTGTAGTGGAGTACAAAAAAGGGGTAGGAAGAAGATGGTTCTCTATTCTTATTATCTATTCCTATGACAAAATGGGTTGAGGAACTCAAGCAGCAATATCAAAGTGATGAAGAACTGCAGCCCCTATGGGAGAAATGGCTAAGGAATGAACTAGACATTCGGAAGTACTCAACCCGAGATGGAGTTTTATTGTATAAACAGAAGATTATCCTAGGGCAGTCCCCAGAAATCAAGGCTCAAGTGCTTCAATTTGTACATAGTGATCCTATGGCAGGACACTCGGGGTATGAAAAAAAACATCCAAAGGGCAAAGCAGGATTTTTACCGAAAAGGCATGCGGAAGGAGATCAAGAGATTCGTTAAAGAATGTGATGTATGCCAGCAAAATAAGCATGAGAATACTTAGCCAGCAGGGCTTCTCCACCCTCTCCCCATCCCAACCCGAGTCTGGACTGGCATATCTATGGACTTCATAGAAGGCCTGCCCCTCTCACAGGGACACTCAGTGATTCTGTTTGTAGTGGACAGATTGTCTAAGTATAGCCACTTTACAGCTCTCTCTCACCCCTACACTGAGGCCAAGGTAGCTCAGCTATTCATACAGAATATATTCAAGCTCCATGGGATGCCCCAATCTATAGACTCTGACCGGGACCCCACATTTACCAGCCTATTCTGAAGAGAGCTATTTCGGTTGCAGGGAACCTCATTGAAGCTCAGCACCAATTATCACCCACAGACCGACAAGCAGACTGAAGTGGTGAACAAAAGCCTAGAAAACTACCTAAGGTGCTTCGCACAAGATAGCCCTAAGGAATGGACCCACTGGCTCCCATGGGTCGAATACTGGTATAACATCAATTGTCATTCGGCTATCAAAATGACAACCTACGAGGCGATCTAAGGGGTTCCACCAACGAGACTCCTCAATTATGTACCTGGAACTACTCGAGTGGAGGCAGTGGACGAAGTGCTTCGCAACCGTGAGCAAATCCTCCATCTGCTTCAACACAACATCAAACAGGCCCAACAACACATGAAAAAAATATGCGGATCTAAAAAGAACCGAGCGGGAATTGAAGGTGGGTCAGGGGGTGTACCTGAGGCTCCAGCCGTACCGCTAAACCACCGTAGCCCATCGACGGGCCTTGAAGCTTTCTCCTCGGTTTTATGGGCCGTTTCGGGTGCTCCAACAGGTGGGGAAGGTGGCATACGAGATTGAGCTACCGCTAGAAGCCCGTATTCACCCGGTCTTCCACATGAGACAGCTGAAGCCGAAACTGGGATCCACGGTGGTGCCCTTACCAAAATTGCCTCCCGTAGACGCACGAGGGTTCTCCAACCAGAACCTGCGAAAGTGTTGGACCGCCGATCTCGGCCGAAGAACAATCGGGCTCTCGTCGAAATACTTGTTCACTGGGACTGGCAAACCACTGACGACGCCACTTGAGAGGAGTACCACCGTCTCAAGGACGCTTAACCACACCTTGTGGGCAAGGTGTTCTAATCGGGGGGTAGTTGTCACAGTTCTTGGAGGAGAAATGCTAGGGGTACTTAAAGTTTTACCAAGAGAACCTTACGAACTGATGTGGCAGTCTGACGTGGCATTTCTTTAATTTAAAAACTCATTTAAACCTCCCACGTCATTCCTCTCTTCTTCTTTTTTTTTAAAAAAAAATAAATAAAAAATAATTAGCTGCCTTTGTTCTTTCTTGGTTTCTCCAACGTAAAGAGCTCTCTCTGTGCTTTTCATCTTCCTGAAAAATTTGTTCATCTTCCTACTTCATCTTCATGTTTATCTTCGTGTTCATCTTCCATAAACTAACATGCTACAGGTCAGTCTCTCTCCCTCTCCAAAAGATTTAGAAAAAAAAAAAAAAAAAAACTATTTCTTCTGTCCCTGGTCTTCTCTCTCCAAAAAAAACTGCTTCTTCTCTCCAAAAGATTTAGAAAAAAAATCTTGCTTGTAGTTGGCGTTTGATTTGAGGATCAGTTTGTTTTGTCCTCTGTTGTCTGCAGACTTGTATTTTGTTTGTTTTGAGGCACAGCTTGTGCTGTCCTTTGTTGTCTGCAGACTTGATTTTTTGCTGCTTGTTTCTGTGTTGGTTCCTGTTGCTGTTTGTAGTAGTGGGCTGGTGGCTGTTGTTTATTCTCTTGTTGAGAATTTTAGTTCCAGTTTTTTCATGAATGTTGTAAATTGCTGAGTTTGGTTTTATGAAAGTTTTAATTCATCCAAAAAAAAAAAAAATGTTGAGAATTGTTTGCAGTACATGCAAGAAACAGTCATCTTTGATATGTGATAGTAATAGCATCATCTGCTATTGGCCTCTCTATTTTTTTGTTTTTTTTTTTCTAAATCTTTTGGAGAGAAGAAGCAGTTTTTTTGGAGAGAGAAGACCAGGGACAGAAGAAGCAGTTTTTTTTTTTTTTTCTAAATCTTTTAGAGAGGGAGAGAGATTGACCCTTAGCATGTTAGTTTATGGAAGATGAACATGAAGATGAACATGAAGATAAACATGAAGATGAAGCAGGAAGATGAAAAGCACAGAGAGGGCTGCGTGCGTTGGAGAAACCGAGAAAGAACAAATGCAGGTAATTATTATTATTTTTAAAAAAAAAAAAAAAAAAAGAGAGGAATGACGTGGGAGGTTTAAATGAGTTTTTCAATTAAAGAAATGCCACATCAGACTGCCACATCAGTTTGTAAGGTTCTCTTAGTAAAACTTTAAGTACCCCTAGCATTTCTCTTCTTAGAGAGGAAGAAGGGTAAAGTTGGAGTCTTGAAGAAATGAAAGAGTTTCAAAAGAAGTAGAGTTGCAAGAAACACGTGGCTGAGGAAGATGAGTAGCTGGTGAGATGCGTTCCAACTGGAGTTCACTAGTGCGGTCCAAAACGTTGTGTCTAAGAGAATGTATTTGGGCCACCAAAATCAGCAAATAAGGGCCAGGGTTATGGGCAAGGTTATGGGCCTTATGTGGGTCTTTTATTATCTATGTCTTAGTGGGCTTAATTGTAAGGGGCTATAAATATAAAGCCTCAGGGTTGTTAGGGTTATCTTTTGGCATTAATTGCTTTTGTCTTCTGGAAGGTGGCACATCGAATCTACCATTTATTGTTATTCACCATTTTCTCCCACACCATTAATGATATTACCAGAATTCCTCTATTAATTCTCTTAAAACTCTAGAAATATATCTGCCTTGTTCCAGATGTTTGAAGTCTTGGACTTAGTTTGTCCTTGATCCCCTCTAAATTGTTTTTTAGCTTTTAGGGTTTCGCTTTGCCATGCAATCTTTTTGTTTTTTCTTCTTCTTCTTCTGTTGTGTCAATAAAAAATTGCCTCTCTTGGGAAGCTCAAGTTTGCCGCCTTTTGAGATCTTCCTGCGGCAACTGCTGCGTGAATCTAGGCAATTATTTTACCATAACTCGATCATTCGAAGCAAAACCATCAAAAGACTAGGCAAGTAAAAAAGCATTATTCGGTTGAAAAAAGAAATACTTAATTTGGACCCACAACACAAATCTAACGATTCTATCGATGGAACAAATCCTTGGAACTCCCGAACCTCATGAACTTTTCCAAATTACCCATTTTATTTTTGTTTCAATTGATATGCACCAGCTGGAAATTTCTACCGCAATGACTATTTTGAACAAGAAATGCTGCTTGAAGTGTTACGAAGCTAAGTTCGTAACGAGATAATTTAAGTTTTTAGAGGAAATCCGAACCTCACAATGCAAACGTTGATTTTGATTAATTCTTTTATTCATTTATTCATAACATAGCAACTTTCAAATAAATAAACTATTATAACGGCCTTAAAAAAAAAAATTAGGGTTGAATCATCAATCAAGCGACTTATAAAAATATTCTTATAAAAATATAAATACTTGATATTTTGAATAAGAAATGCTGCTTAAAGTGTTGCGAACCTAAGTTCAAGATAATTTAAGTTTTTAGAAGAAATTTGAACCCCATAACGTAAGAATTGATTTTGATTAATTATTTTATTCGTTCATTCATAACATAGTAACCTTTAAATAAATAAACTATTTTAACGCCTTTAAAAAAAATTAGGCTGACTTAAAAAAATATTCTTATAAAAATAAGAAAAACTGTGTTCGTTTGGATTGGAATTGGGTTGATTCAGCGCGCATGCTGCTTTTCTCGTCAAGATTATGATATGCAAAGTCTAATCCTTCTTTAGATTTCTCGCTGCTTTCGTCGTTTGTTGGCGTGCAGCTCTATGCTTTTTCATCATTGCAACGCAGCAAGGACAGTGAATGCTCACTTTCTTTTCCTTTAAATCTGAGCCCTTGGCTTCTGTCAGAGCCCATTGTCGCCGATATAAAGCTTCGTTCAAATGGCTTTTTCTAGCTTGCTTAACTCGTAACTAAACGTACAGGTAATAATAGACTTTACTTTGGACAAAAACAAAAATAAACTTAAAATTAAGGGCTTGTTTGGCAAAGAACAGAACAAAGTAGTGGGTTGTTAGTTTTAAAATTAGTAAAAAGTGATGATGTGATATAAAATAAAAAGAATTTATATAAAAAAGTGAAAAAATTTTGTATTGTAGTGAATTTTTTTGTTTGAATAGTAATAAAAAATTATTGATGTGATATAAAAAGTGAAAAAAGTAAGAATGTTTTGATGTGAATTGTTGTTGGAAAAAATAAAAAAGTAGAAAAAAGTACAGTAAATAGTGCCAAGCACTATCCTGTTATGTAACTATGCTTATCAAACAAGGCCTAAATAATAGAGTTAAATCATGATTGAGTTGAAATAATAGTGGGAAATGGAGTATATGATTAGCTTTTTTCTTTTTTCTTTTTTTTTTCTTAATATATATTATTTGTTTTAGACAATAATAAGCACGACTTTGCACGAATCTCCATCTTAACTTAATACTAGAAACAAGAGTTTAAGAGTGATAATTCATGTTCGCATATCGAGTTTAGGTCAAATTGAGTTATAAATATAAAATTATATAGGCTAATTCTAACTCGATCCATTTGATTAAACGGGTCAGACCTCCTCGACCATAATTCGTTAATTTCGTATTGGATTCATGTCGAGTTTATGTACGTATCAGGTTGAGTCGTGTCCAAATATAGATGTAAGACTATATAGATCAATTATAACTCAACCCATCTAATTAAACGAGTCAGTTCTATTGACTATATCCCACAAATTATGTGTTAAATTCGTGCCAGTTTCGCTGGTCACATAAATAATTGGCAACCCATTTAACATACGGATATTATTGTTTCCCACGCAATTGTGAAGCGGGGCTGCGTGTGCATAATTCTGGAACTTAAGACTGAAGCAACCTGGAAGAAGTCCAAAAGAGATAACTTTGGCCAACATCGATGATGCTGGCCAATGCAAAAGCCTTTTTGTCGTCCACTTCCGCATGTCACTCTCAATTCTTGCTCTACCTTCCAAAACGAGTACAATAAAAGGAAATGCCACCACAAGCTGCCTGGCCCCTATTTCAATATAGATATCTCATACATGTGGATGATGACTACAGCTCATGCTGCGCTCATAGCGACGATCTATCTCATTCATTGGCATGATGAACCCCACCACTTCTGAAATGCAAGAATTGAAATCAATGGACAAACCAGAAGTACAGCAAAGATGATTCAATTAAGTAACAAAAAATATAAAATGAGAGAGATTCATTCAAAGCTAATAACCCTGTTAATTTATCAACAAAAAAAAATAGCCCTGTTAATAGGTCTGGCTGATTAGGTCCATTTATAAGGTTAGGAAACAGTACTTTATGCCGTCTCACGAGGCATATAGTGTCAATTTTGTTTTGTTTTTTTTTTAAAAATAAAAAATAAAAAAATAAAAAAATAAAAAAAAAATGGAAGACAAGTTCAACTTATGCCTCAGAGACTTGTTCAATATGCTCATACAGTGTGCCATCAGCCACCATGTCCAAAACACAGTTAAAAACAACTACTCATCCTTATAAACCACGATAGCTGACTCAGAAGAAAGCAACAAGGAAACCAATTTCAGCCGAGGAGAGAATCAAACTGAAAGATGCAAAGTGTTGAGGCAAGAGAAGAAAGAAAAATGCAGTCATCTTGCCAAAATGAGGTCACAAAGGTATGCCTTCATGGTTGCTGCCCAACCCCCCTCTTCAGCCTGACAGCACCTGAGAACACCAAGCCAAGACGCAGCACTTCTGCAGCTTGTCGCCTTGACTTTGCATCAACAACTAAAACCTCTATCTTCCCAAACACCAAGTTTTCCAACCATGAGTCTCTCCCATCTTTGCGAGAATCATTTGCTGAATTCACCAAAGCATACCCACAGTACTCTGATACTGATCAAGTTGACCAAATACGAGCCCAGGAATATTACCATCTCTCGCTCTCCAACCATGCCTGCCATGATTATATTGGTATTGGCCTCTTCTCCTATTCTCAACAGCAAAATCAGGACCCCTCAAGAAACGAAATTGCCTCTTCTTCTACTACTACACCACCCCCATCACCTCCTGGAAAATCACATTTTCCCTTCTTTAGTATATCCTTCAAGACAGGGAGTCTGAAAACGCAGCTACTTCATGGTGGCGGACATTCTGAATTTGAATCTGCAATGAAGAAAAGGATCATGGGTTTTCTTAATATTTCCGAAAATGATTACTGCATGGTTTTCACTGCAAACAGAACATCAGCGTTTAAACTTTTAGCAGAATCTTACCCGTTCCAATCAAGTCGGAAGCTTCTGACAGTTTATGACTATCAAAGTGAGGCGGTGGAAGCAATGACAAATAGCTCAGAGAAGAGAGGCGCCCAAATCATGTCGGCAGAATTTTCATGGCCAGGACTGAGGATTCAGTCTGCGAAGCTGAGGAAGATGGTTGTGAGTAAGAGTAAAAAAAAGAAAAGGGGACTTTTTGTCTTCCCTCTTCATTCTAGAATAACAGGATCCAGATATCCTTATCTCTGGATGAGCATAGCACAGGAGAATGGCTGGCATCTCCTGATTGATGCTTGTGCATTGGGACCAAAGGACATGGACAGCTTCGGCCTCTCTCTCTTTCGCCCGGACTTCTTCATTTGTTCCTTCTACAAAGTTTTTGGGGAAAACCCATCTGGATTTGGATGTCTCTTCGTCAAGAAGTCTACTATTCCAATCCTGGAAGCTTCTACAAGCGCAGGTATGATCAATCTCGTCCCAGCAGAGAAGCTGTTTCGGTTAGCGGATGAGTCTTCTGGTACTGACACCGAATCGAGCTCCTTCTCTGGTCGTATACAAATAGAGTCTGGAAAATTGGAACAAGAGGTACCTGCAGAACCGAAAGAATTGGGAGCTTCCGAAATTGGGGAGTCAGAAGAATCTGCTGATTTAATTAAAATTGGACATGCCAAGAGAAGCACAAATGAGAGCTTGGAAATGGAATGCAGGGCCTTGGATCAGGTGGACTCATTGGGACTAATTCTGATTACTAACAGAGCAAGGTACCTGATCAATTGGCTGGTCCACTCTTTGATGAAGCTTGAGCATCCTAACACAGTGGGGATTCCCTTGGTAAGAATATATGGGCCAAAGATAAAATTTAACAGGGGACCTGCATTGGCTTTCAACGTATTTGATTGGAAAGGAGAAAAGGTTGAGCCTGTTCTTGTACAGAAACTTGCTGATAGAAGCAACATTTCTCTAAGCTATGGATTCTTACACAATATCTGGTTCTCAGATATGTATGCAGAAGAGAAGGAGAGAGTACTCGAGGTAAGAGGATCTGGATCAAGCAAAGTGGTGAAAAACAAGAGGGAGGACAAAGCTGATCATGGAATAACTGTGGTTACAGCTGCGCTTGGGTTCTTGGCCAATTTTCAAGACACCTACAAGCTTTGGGCTTTTGTTGCTCAATTCCTAGATGCAGACTTTGTGGAGAAGGAGCGATGGAGATATACAGCTCTTAATCAGAAAACAATTGAAGTTTGAAAAACAAATTATTCATTTATTCTTCAGGATGCTGGAGCTCAGATATTGAAGCCTGTGCAAACAACTCTAGATATAGGCTCATATGAAAAGTAAATTGTGATAGGAGAGTTAATCACAATTTGTTCTTTCATGTAATGAGTTTCAGAAATTTTCAGACACTTCTTTGTCTTAATATACCTCCTTAACTTTTTCTTTGCACATGAATTTCAGCAGAACAAATCTTAGAAGTGATATAAACATGGTAGATTATAGAATGAAACTTGAATTCACTTTCTGTCCACAAAATTATCGAATATTCACCCCACCACAAACTATTATTTCGTTTTATCTTTCCAAGTCACTCCAAGTCTAGTCCAATATTAGCACAAACGGATGACATATATACTTATAATTCGAGTTTTTAACTGATCAGAAAACTCGTCCTTGCTCACAAGTTTTTCAGTCAGAAAGACAACAGACGATATCAACCAACATAAAACAAAATATTGCTGGGTTCTAACTTAAAATGATAAGATCCATGTACCATCTATGCAGCCCTAGATAGCTTGGAGATGAATGTCCAAAAGTAAGCCATAAACTCATGGTACATATAACAAAGAGTTCATATTGTTTACATACTTATTAGTATATCATAGTTTTCTTCACCTTTATATTAATATATTTTATCTTATCTTGAATGTTTTTCCTACACAAGTCTTTCCCTTTCAGAGCTCTCAAAATCAACAACTAGCACACATTAGAAGACTCAAACTTAGTGATTTGCTAAAGGCTTGCACATAATTAATTGAACAGTGATGGATTCACAAATCATCGCCATGATAACAAATTGCATGATTGTAACTAGCAAACCTAGACAATTTTTATGCTTGTCTATTATAGCACTCTCCAAAAGCAGGTCTTCCAGTCTTAGAAGAATATGCATAAATGTTTGTCAATTCAATAACCATGGAGTAAAGAAAGAAAAATATTCACATCTCTTACAGTTGAAAAAAATCTCCTTTAGACACGAATAAATTCAGATTCTCCTCTCCAGTTTGCAGATAATGTCAAAAATATAAATCTTAATTCGTTTGCATAAAGGCTCAAATAGCTTGAGATAAAAAGGATCACTTGAGAAATAAGCAGAGAGGTACTGAAAGTAATACATAAAATGAGCATCAGTACCACAAGAAGATCAACTTTGCTTACCGTGATAGAAATGGTTACCACAAGTAGATCACTTGAGAAATAGAGTGGCAAAATGTCTTAAACCCTGGCTCAGAGTGTTTCATGCCTAGAGTTCCTCAATCACTTCGTGTCCTATGTTTTGTTGCCCCATTAAATTGTGGATATCTTCCACCCGTCTACTTCAGTTCTAACAAATGCTACAACTCATGTAGTGTGGAAAGCAACCAAAACTGAAGAACTGGATTCCTCCAAAAAGACAGTATAAGTAAAACCAAAACTAATTATATTATTGACCAACTGCAACTAAATATATCAGAGGTAGCAAGAACAAGATAACCCATATGATCACACTAGACTCAAATTTTTGGACAAGATATTTGACATGGCATATCAAACACCTTTTCTCAATAAACTAATAATACAACGAGGGTCATATGATATGTGATGCAGTTGCTTAGAGATCTTCATTATTCCATCATTAAGATGTTGAACTTACTTTCCTATGTAATGATCTCGGAGAAAAGGTTCACATGATACCTCCCTGCAATTTCCATCTTCAAGAGAATATGGTAAATTTTGAACATTATAGAGTTTGTACTCTGTCAGTGCCAGCGCGGGGAAGAAAAAACCACTGCCAGCATCTACTGTGCACTCATACTTCACCAATAAAAAGTAAACGTATCAGACTCACAGTTACTGCTGAATGACTTCCACCAAAGAAACCTATTGCTAAAACACTTAACTCTGTCCTAACATCTTTGCTCCAGTGGCTAAATTTATTTTACAAGGCGTCGTGTCGTAAGTTGCACAGATTGCTCCACGATCTTCAACACCCCCTATAACTTTCTAACCTCAAGTGCAAAAGGCAAAATTTTAAAATTATGGAATGCTCTGTATGATTGCAACAATTTTCCACAAACTTGACTTAATGCATGCATTGTGCTTACCAGACTGGTTTTCCAAAGGGCTATGAATTTCTATATCCAGTCCATACATTATAAAACCGGCAATATTTAGTATATGTGGAATGACATTGAGCATCGGAGATTAGAAGATTTTTAAGGTGGTTTAGTACTTCTGCCCAAGAATTGCCATGAAGGACCTTTCTTTCTTTTATTTCATGGGCATGAAAGTTGCCTCTGGAACTCATGGTACATCTTTTTGTCAGCTCAAGTATGCACCAGATCTCTTATTAACAAATAGAAATAATACCTGCAAGAGCATTGGATTTTAACCAACTAAATCATAATCTTCATTATCAGCATCCAACATACAGTCAGACCCTAAACCATATCAGAAATCAAGTCAAAAGCTCGTAAATGAAGAATTACTTTTATAAGAACCCTTTTCAACAATAGTTTGCATTAAGCACATTCAGATCATTTTCTTGTCTTAAATTTTTTATCATCGGATATTTAAACATAGTTTACCAGAATTTTGATGAAATTGTTTATAGTAGTGATGCTGCTCATCAGCCTAACAGCTAAATCGCTGCTTTTGAAAATTGATTACAAGGCAAATAAAAAGCAGTTTCTTGTTTGCAAGCTAAACCATAGAGGAATAGCTCATGGCGCATAGAGTTAATGGTCATTCATACTGTCCCTAACAGCTATAGAGAACTGAAATAGAAATCAGACTGTCTTCAGCATCTCATAAGGATTAACTTCATTGTCATTCTTATTTTCCCTACATATATAGAGGAGTGAAATAAACTTGGCATCCAAGTGTACAGTACTGCATATAACAAGGAATTGACTATCAAACAACCTCACCAAGAGTACCCTTGTTTTTGTTGGGGGGGAGGGTAGGTTCCAGATAAGTATGAATGCATAATGAAGCTTCCTATACCCACAATTGAAATGAAGTTTATCTTCATACGCTCAAAAAATCACTTAGGCTAGATAAAGTAACCACAAAATACGCACTTAACACTAATGCTCAAATCTATTGCTCTTTTCTACATGCCTGTCCCAATTATTAGATGACAAATGCAATCTCGAAGTCCCTTAATGGAACTCAGAGTACAATCTCGGAAAACATGTAAAAGGCTTAAGTTGTTAGGAAGTTACATTAAAAAAACAAAACTTTTGAAAAAGAAAAAGCTCTTCAACTTTGTAATAAAAACACACTCATGTTATCAAGAATGGGTCTGCAAATTGCCCTTCAAGATAGACTTTATTAGCAAGGATGTTTAACAATTGATGAACATCCTCATACTGAGGGTGGCTAGTATCTCCAGCCAGAAATTCATGAGCCGTACCATCCACCTCTATAACACTTGATCCAGAGGCCTTTTTTATACCGTTCTCCTTCATCAACCTTCGTGCCCTTGTTACTTCAGCCCATCGTTGATTAGTAGCATATATGTTAGATAGGAGCACATATATCCCACTATCTTGAGACTCAAGTTCCTGGAGGCGATCTAATACTTCTTGAGAGAGTTCAACAATTCCACTGGCATTACAGCCACTAAGAAGAGATCCCCATATCAGCACATCAGGTGGCATAGGCATAGATTTTATCAGCGCCTGCGCTTCATCCAAGTGTCCAGCCCGACACAGCATATCAACCATGCATCCGTAGTGTTCTAACCTTGGAGAAAGATTATTTTGTTGACTTATCATTTGATAGAAGTACCTACGACCTTCTTCAACCAAGCCAGAATGGCAGCAAGCTGTCAAAATGGCTAGAAATGTCACCTCATTGGGCCTCGTATCAGATCTATTCATTTCTTCAAAATGTTTGAGTGCATCATGCCCATGTCCATGCATTGCTAAACCGCCTAGCAAGGCATTCCATGTATACACATTCTTATAAGGCATCCTATTGAAGGTCCGTAATGCCATCTCCACACAGCCACACTTAGAATACATGTCAATCATAGCTGTTCCAATATGGGCGTCCCATTTGATATCCCTAAGATCAATATACTCATTGATCCATTTGCCATAATCAAGAGCCCCAAGACTCGCACAAGCTGACAGCACGCTAGTGAGTATAACCCTATCAGGTTCAATGCCTGAAGTGTGCATTTTGTGAAAAAATTCCAACGACTCTTTGGGACGTTTACATTGCACCAAGCCACTAATCATAGTAGTCCATGATACAATATCTCTCTCAGGGAGCTCATCAAAGATTTGCTTTGCCTCAAACAAACACTCACACTTGACATACATATCCACGATAGCATTGCCTACCACCAAACCCACCCCTACACGCTTAAAAATCAAGCCATGAATCCCCTTCCCCAAACTCAAATACGCCATTCGCCCACAAGCCACAAGAACACTGGCAAAAGTTGCTTTACTTGGCTCGACATCCATCCTCGAAAATAAAGCTACAGCCTCACCAAACAACCCTGCTCTCACATACCCAGATATCAAACCAGTCCAAGACACCGCATCTCTCACAGGCATGTCATCAAACGCCCTACTAGCAACGGCAAAATCACCACAAACACTGTAGAAATGGACAAGCGAGTTTTGCACAAATAGATCACCTAAAAATCCTACTTTTACAATCACCCCATGAACCTGTCTACCCTCCCCAATCCCCAAAAACTTAGCACAAGATTTCAGAACCGCCGGAAAAGTGTACATGTCAGGCATAAATCCCTCTCTCACTATCCTCCTATAGACCAATACTGCCGCCCTCGGCGTGTCACTACCAGCATAGCCAGTTATCAGCAAATTAGACGGGAATGAGCTTATGCGACAATCAATTTGCTTCAAAAGATCACAGCCATATTCACCAAACTCAACAAATTTCCCAAAGAACCCAGCAACTCTGTTAACAACCAACTCGTCACGAACCACACCAGATGTTAAAAGTTGCGCATGGATTTGTTTGAAGGACCTCAAATCGTTGCATCTATGAATGAAATCTAAAGGAAACCATTTCCGAGAAAGCATGGTCTTGCTCATATCCGTTACAACATGCCCATCTTGAGAAGAGGTCTATGAATAAAAATGTTCTCCAACTGTACATGGATTTGCACAAAATCCATTTCGGAGAATGCATGGTCTAGTTTATATCAATTCCGCCAACCCCATGTTACGAAGAACTCCATGACTTTTTTTCTTGTTCCAAACAAATGTCCGACACGAATTCACAAGAAGACCTATTGTTTGACCATGCACTCGTGCTGTGATTGAAACTAACTATATCAATTCATATTATTTTTATGAAGAGGGGAGAAACGCTCCAGGGTAATTGAGCGACGCTAAGGCCATTTTCAGCTGATGGAGTTAAAATAGCTACTTAAAAAATATCAATTTCTACTTTAACTACTGGATATCTTAAAAACACTCCAACAATAATCTCTATTCCACTCTTCATTTTCTTAAAATATTATTTTTTAATCTTTTTCTTTATTTTTTTTTTTTTTTCACTTCTCCCTCTCACTCTCTGCTCTCCCCCAACCCCCAACCCCAACCCATCTCCGGCAGTGACGATGCAGAGATTGGATTCGACGGTGACGGCGTAGTCAATGGAGGCCTGGATTTTGGTGTGGGAGAGGAAGGCAACGACGTGCTGGAGGTTGAGCATCTCGCCGCAAAGCTTGTCGGGCTTGGTGTCGACGAGGACGAGCTCATCGATGGCCTCCACGTCTGCACCTACCGGGCCTTCCTTAAATCCCTCAACTTCTACCTCCACTTGCCCACCCACACCCAAGACCCAAAACCGGTGCGATTGATGGTGGCTTCTCAAGCAGCAGGCGTTGCTTCTTCTGGGCGACGAGAATGGCCCAGCGTATGTGGAGGTCGGTGGGCAGGGGCACATAGACGGCGTCGACATCTGGATCGTCAAGGACGGCCTCGTTCGGCGCCGGAGCTTTAGGAGGATCGGTCGGATCTCGGCGTCGGCGTAGAGAGAGGAGACCGGTGCCTATTCAGAGGAGCGGCGTCGGACCTCGTCTTCTCCGATGGGTGAGAGAGAGGGCGAGAGAGGAGTGAGAGAAAGAGGGAAGAGGGGAAAAAAAAAACAATAAAAAAATAGTAGATATATGAATAGTGAATAGCCACTAGTGGCTATTTACTGTTCATGAAGTTAGCAAAAAAGTTAGAATAGCTACTCTGCTGAAGGAAGAAAAAGAGAAAAAAAAAATAGCCAAATTTAACTTATTGGTTAAAGTAGCTCTCCTGCTGGAAATATCCTAATATGCTATAGGTTGTAAATAAACCGAGATACTCGTGAACTCGTCTGGTGCAGCTCGATTAAGTTTGACTCGATCATTAAAATATCGTGGAACACGAAATCAAACCCAATTATTAAATAAACTCGCTCGACTCCATTAACTTTAGCAAACAAATATATATATACTTTCTATAGTATATTAGTTATTAGGGAAAAGTACACAAATCTCTCTCAAAATACTACTTCATTTATTTTGACGTAAAATGTTTTCTCTCGTAAAATAATTTCAGGGAAATCATTTTTCAAAAAATAATATTTTCCAGCATTTGGCACGTACAAAAAATCACAGATATTTTTTATATTTTCATTCAATCATATTAACCTATAAAAATTAATTTTTATTCACAATATAAAAATATTAATATAAAATAATTGCTTGGTGGTGGTCTGAGGGTGGTCCATGGGTATCTCAATGGTAGTTCGGGGTGGTTCAATGGTAGTTTGGAGGTGGCTCGGTGGTGATCCAAGGAACTCAACGGTGGTTCGGGGGGGCACGACTATGATCTGGGGGTGGCTCAGCGGTGGTTCAAGGGGTGACTCAATGGTGGTCCAGGGATGCCTCGATGATGGTCTAGAGTGGCTCGGTTGTAGTTCGAGAGTGGCTCGACGATGGTCTGAGATGCCTCAATGATAGTCCAAGGTGGCTCGACGATGGTTCGGGTGTGGCTCAATGATGGTCCAAGGTAGCTCTGTGGTAGTCTAGGGTAACTTGGTAGTGGTCTGGGAGTGGTTCAAAGGTAACTCAGTGGTGGTTTAGTGGTTGTCTAGGGGTTGCTCGGTAGTGGCTCGAAAGTGGCTCGGTGATAGTTTGGTGGTAGTCTAGGGGTGGCTCGATGATGGTCTAGGGTGGCTCGGTGATAGTCCAAGGGTGGCTCAATGGTGGTCTTGGAGGTGGCTCAGTGGTGGTCCGGTGTAGCTTTGTGATAGTCTAGGGTTACTTGGTAGTGGTTCAGGGGTGGTTCGAGGATAACTCAGTGGTGGTTTAGTGGTGGTCTAGGGGTTGCTCGGTAGTGGTTCGGGAGTGGCTCAGTGATGGTTTGGCGGTGGTCTAGGGATAACTCGATGATGGTCTAGGGTGGCTCGATGGTGGTCTAGAGGTGGCTCAATGGTGGTCTTGGAGGTGGCTCAATGGTGGTCTTGGAGGTGGTTCGGTGATGGTCCGGGGTGGTTTGGTGGTGACTCGGCAAGGGCTCGAGTTTGGCTTAGTGGTGGTCCAACAATGATTCAACGGTTTGAGAATGAGAAACTCAAACTCAGAAAATGATTTACGGAATTTAAAATGTAAATAATTTTCCGAAATTGAATAAGCTTTTTTTGTCAAACCAAAAATATTTTCGGTTTGCCTATTATTTTCAGTCGCACCAAACACCATAAAATATGAAAACCATTTTTCAAAGAATATTTTATGCCGAAACAAACGGATCATACCACTCAATTGCCAATGTTTTCCCAAAATATCCATTGTGTCAATGTCCCCCCTAAAAAAACAAAGTAAAAAAAAGGTCAATGTCTCCCAAAATTAACAGAAAAAAAAAAAAAAAAAAAAAACCACCATAAAACAAAAATGACCTTAAATTTTTTTCAATAAGACAAAATTTTCTTATAAATTTAAAAAACAAAAAACAAAAAACTAAAACTAAAACCAAAAAAAATAAAATTTAAAAAAAGAAACTAAAATTTTTTTAGGGGTGTTTCTGAAAAATAATAAAAAAAAAAAGTGAAAAAAAAAATATATTTCTACATAATAAAAGAAACAATTTTAAAAAAAATGTTGCTTCACGGTGGCGTGGTGGTCTTTTGGCGGCCCTGTGGCCACCATGCCAAAAAAAAATTAATATGTAATAAGGAACGCCTGAAATTAATGAGCTTGCGGTTAATTATTTTTTGGGAAATGTCTTGTGTTTTATTATATTAAGTACATAAATTTCCTATAAATTAGTTTGTAGGAATTTTTTTACAACCCATATATAGAAATGACACGTGTCTTTTAAACAAGTGAAAGCACATATTTTTTTATTAATGCTATTAAAAAAGCATATAAGAAACTTATGCTATTTAAGTAACATGTATTTTTCACATGTCAATCTTATATGTAGGTTGTAAAAAATTTCTTTCCGTCCTTATATTAAATAGTGATTTGTGAGAAGGTGGTTTATTGTGTAAAATGCGTTAATAAATAGGGTCACATCTGAAAATTCTTTAGTTAACATATATTTGGAAAAAGGTTTTCAAGGTTTAAGAAGCAATTTTTTTAAAAATCTTGCCAAACTGACCCTAAATGTCCATGCAGCTGGTTTAAGGCTTTTGTTGAACAATTTTGATGGATAATTTTAGTATTATTACTATTCACACTCATTTTACATTTGACGAGTTGTAAGAGACTTCTTATATTAGCCAATTAAAATACGTGACGTCAACCAATATAAAATAAATATAATAAATAAATATGAAGAATAACATTACTCGGATAAATAACAATGCTTCTTTTTGTTAGAATATCAGTAAAAACTCGAGAGAAAATAAACTTCCCATTAAAAAGAAATTTTGGTCTTATTTTCACTCATTGTCTACTAATTAAGGGTTATTTCTATCTTTTAAGATGGAGAGTAGAGTAAAAAACTCTATTAGTATAATTAATATGAGCATTAAAGTTATTCTTTTAAATTCTGATCTTTCATTTGAAATAGATAGTATTTATTTCATTAAATGAAATGGAAATAATCTTATCTTCACCATAACATACTTGTAGTTAAAAATTGTAATTATAGTAAAAATTTTCAAAATATCAATCGTGTATTGGCATAAACTTTGGATCAGATCCTCTACAATTATTTGTCTGAATTTGAAAAAATTCGAATAGGTGAATGATTGTGAAAAATCATTTATGGAACCCACCTGACCAGATAAGTGATTGAGCAGCTCAATTTTTATTTAGTCAGGTGAATCTTATAATTAACATCTTATAATTATCTAAGCAAATAATTACAGAAGATCTTTAACTTAACAACATTTGGCATCATCCTATTTCCAAGGCGATTTTATTTTGTATGTTTGTTTTCTATGTTTTGGAGCCGATAATAAATATATATTTCCTCGAACTTTACAAAAGAATTAAAATGAGATTTTATAAAAACCTTACTCCTCACTTTGCCCTTGGTTGTTCTAATTTTTCTTTCAATGCAGTAGCCGTACAGTACAACCAACCAACCAACAACCCACAACTAACAACGACCTTTATTACTTCTGACTTTTCAGCATAACCAATACAATTTCTAATCAGAATAAATGAATAAATTATCTACAACCTAATTTCTTAAATTCCAACCACTATTTTTAGAGGACCGATTGCTGCACTACACCCCTACAACGGATCAAGATTCTCTCAAATTCTTTGTCCGAATTTGATAGAATTCGGGCAGGTAGTTGTGAGTAAGCATTTATGGGATCCACCTGACCGGATAAGCAGTTAGGCAGCCCAACTTTTATTTGGTCAGGTGGATCCCATAAATGCTCACTCACAACTACCTGTCCGAATTCTATCAAATTCGGGCAAAGAATTTGAGGGGATCTTAATTCCCCTACAACATAGGCACAACACCCCATTTCTTAAATTTCGACCACTATTTTTAGAGGACTGATTGTTGCACTACACCCCGCAACATAAGCACAACACCCAAATTTCTTAAATTTCGACCACTATTTTTAGAGAACTGATTGTTACACTACACTCCCACAATATTGGCACAACACCCCAAGTGCATGTTATGATGGTGTTGTAAAAGTAGCATTCCCATATTTTTAAGATTAATAATTAAATTTTTATCAAATCAACATTTATAACTTTTAAGTTTTAAAATATGATAAACACGTAATAAATGTTGAAAAGTGACAAATAATGCTTGAGAAAATTTGAATTATTTATTTTGAAAAAAAAAATTATTGAGATTTTTAAAGAGTTGTACATGATGCAATGCCTTAAGAGTTAGAAAGGATCTTAAATCTACAATAAATATATTTTTAAAATCAAAACAAATTGATTTTTGCCTAATGAGAAATCTTCGAAGTAAAATATTTTTGTAAAAAAAACAAATAAAATTAAGGGTTAAATACCTTACTGCCCTATGTGGTTTGCGACATTTATTTTTTGTTCCATGAATTTTATTTTTTTATCATAGGTGGTACCTGTAGTATGAGAAAATACGAATATGGTACCTCCGTCCATTTTTCCATCCAAAACTAACGCCCAACCATGTCATCCTATAGGAGTCGGCGTATATGTACGACACCTATTCCCGTGGCACACTTCAGCGCTGACGTGGCTACTATTTTTATATAACCACCCTCAAGGTACCATTTATGATACTTATTCAAACCACAGGAGACACATCACGAAATTTATAAAACCACAGAGGTATATATTAGAAAAAAAAAATTGTGTTTAAGTAACAAACATTTGATTATTTTTTGGGTTATATCAATTGGCCATGCAAATAATTTTGTGTTTCCAATTGTTACACAAAACTGACTGTGTTTTGTTTTGTTTTTTCTTTCTTTTCTTCTTTTTCCTTTTTTTTTTTTTTTTTTTTTTTTTTTTTTTTTTTTTTTTTTTTTTATGAAGGGTTCAATTCTTGTCAACATGTTATTTTGATACATGACAAGCATACATGTTACTTTTGGTTCAAAACAGGCATACCAAATATTATTTGTGTATAAAGTACCATTTGTGATATAATTACAAAATTAAAGTACAATTTATGGTACTTATTAAAACCACATGGGGCACATCAAGAAATGTATAAAACCATTGGGGTATATATTGAAAAAAAAAAATTGTGATTTTTAAGGGTGGCTAAAAGCCATTTTTTGGAGTGACCGAATCACCCCTATAGCCCTTGCAAACCACCCCCATTTAGGCCCTCGGGGGTGGCCGAAACCATCCCCATTTGGCCTGGGGGTGGCTCGGCCACCTCCAAACCGGCCGGTTTGGGGGGTAGGCCACCCCCAGGGCCAAAACCTAATATATATATATTTTTACTTTGGCTTTTGGGGGTGGCTAAGCCAAACGGGGGTGGTTTTGGCCACCCCCATCATGGCCTTAGCCATCCCATAATTTTTTAATTTTTTTTATATATATATATATATATGGTAACGACGTATATGCTGAGGTGTGTTACGGGGATAGGTGTCTTGCATATACGCCGACACCTGTAGGATGATATGGTTGGACATTAGTTTTGGATGAAAAAATGGACGGAGATACCATTTTTGTCTTTTTCCATACTACATGTACTACTTATGGTAAAAAAAAAGTCAGGGATAATTGCACCGTTGGTCCCTGTGGTATACCATAATTATTTTTCACTCCCTATGGTTTAAAAAGTTCATGGGAGGTCCTCGTGATATGCAATAATTACAAATAGATCCCTGGCGTCAAATTTTGTTAAAATTTTTAACAGATTCCGTCAAATGCCATGTCAGCAACACGTGTCTACCGTAATAAAAATATATAAATTTATTAAAAAAATAAATAAAAATACTTATTTGACGCCAGGGATCGATTTGTAATTATTGCATATCAAGGGGCAAAAAATAAAGGTCGCAAACCACAAGGGGCAGTAAAGTATTTAACCCTAAAATTAAACTAAAGATAATCCAGTCACCTACAGTCCTACACGCTCACAAAAAAAAAAAATAAATAAATAAATAAATCCAGACATACAATTCATTGAAGGGTTAAATACCTATTTGCCTCCTGTGCTTTACGACCTTTATTTTTTTCTCCCTCAGTTTTACTTTTTATCAAATTTGGTACATGTGGTACATGAAAAGACGAAAATGGTATCTCCGTCTAATTTTCCGTCCAAAACTAACGTCCAGCCACGTCATCCTACAGGTGTCGGTGTGCATGCGCAACACTTGTACCCGTGATACACTTCAGCGCTGACGTGGCTATCATTTTTCTTTATTATTATTTTAATGATTTCTTTTATATATATATATATATATATATATAAAATAAAAAATAAAAAAAAAAAAATCTGGGGTGGCTTAGCCACCCCCAAGGCCATTTTTGGGGGGTGCCCGAGCCACTCCCATTAGGCTTGGGGGTGGGTCAGCCACCCCTAAGGGCCAAAATGGGGGTGGCCGAAACCACCCCCATTTGGCTTGGGAGTGGGTCGGCCACCCCCATTAAGCCTGGGTTATATCAATTGGTCACACAGATTATTTTGTGTTTCCAATTGTTACACAGGACTGATAGCATTTTTTTATTTTTTATTTTTATGAAGGGTTCAATTCTTGTCAACATATTATTTTGATACACGACAGGCAAATAGGTTACTTTTGGTTCAAAACAGGCATACCAAATATACCAAATATTGTTTATGTATAAAGTACCATTTGCGTTATAATTACAAAAACAAAATATTATTTTCGGTACTTATTAAAACCACATGGGGTACATCGTGAAATTTATAAAACTATAGGGGTATCTATTGGAAAAAAAAATGTGGTTCTTAATTTTAAGGCTTTTTTTTTAAAAAAAAAAAATAAAATAAAATTATGGGAAAATATATAGGGGTGGCTCAGCTACCTCCATTTGGCTTGGAGGTGGGTCAGCCACACCCATTAGGCCTGGGGGTGGCCGATCGGCTGGCCACCATGGCCAGCCACTCCCATAAATTTTTTTCCTTAAAATTAAGAATCATAATTTTTTTTCCCAATAGATACCCCATGGCCCATGGGGATGGTTCGGCCACCCCAGGCCTAATGAGGGTGGCCGACCCACCCCCAAGCCAAATGGGGGTGGCCTTGGGGGTTTAGCCACCCCTTGGCCAAAATGGGGGTGGCTGGCCCAAAGGGGTAGCCCAGATTTTATATATATATAAATTATTAAAATAATAATAAAGAAAAATGATAGCCACGTCAGCGCTGAAGTATATCATGGGGGAGTAATGTTTCTTACACAACTTTTACACAACTCTAACTACTTTTTGTTATGATTAACCATTGGATTTGTTTTCCAACATGTGGGTCCTAGATATTCAATGGCTGATTTTAAAAGAAAGTTGTTAAAGTTGTGTAAAAGTTGTACAAAAATTGTGTAAGAAACATTACTCATCATGGGGACAGGTGTCGTGCATGCACGCTGACACTTGTAGGATGACGTGGCTGGACGAAAAATTAAACAGAAATACCATTTTTATCTTTTCATATATCACATGTACCAAATTTCATAAAAAGTAAAACCGAAAGAATAAAAAATAGAAGTAGTAAAACAAAGGGTGTATATATTATTTAACCCTTCATTGAATTCATCAAAAGTGACCGAGACCGTAAATACCATACAAAACAAGTGTCGAATATGAACCGATGGTCCTACATATTCGCACCCAGCCACGTTTTCTTCGCACTTCGAACGCCTTCAGTAACGCACACGAGCTCCTACTGCCTCTCCACGGAGACTTTCTCGGCCATTTTTTCTCTGGTTTTCTCTGCGTCCAAACTAGTCTGAAGGAGCCAGAAAGCGAGGGGAATCCGACGCGCTTGGAACGGGGAGCTAGAAAATGGCTTCCAATGCGAAAAATGTTGGAATCCTCGCCATGGAAATCTACTTCCCTCCTACTTGTGTGCAGCAGGTGAAGATTCCTCTGGTTTTCTAATTTTCGAAACTATATGATTGATCTGATTGATGTTTAAACTCTTTTTTTTTGCTTAATAAATGTACGGAAAATGTGGTGCTTGAATTTATTTATTTAATTTTTCGAGATAATTTTTGTGGTTTTATTTAGTCGTTGGGATTTTTTTTTTTCTTTTTTCTTCTTTCTTTCTTTCTTTTTATTTATTTATTTTTGTTTTTATAATTTTTTTTCGTTGGTTAATGTAAGGATAGAAATGGAGACGGAAAATTTTGAAGATTAAGGAGTTAATTTTTTCGCCTTCCTGCATTTTCTCGGTAACCAAGCAGCGCTTAGTGCTAGTCCTAGTGGTGGCCAATAATAATTATACAAAATAGAGAAAATAAATAAACAAAGGCAGCCTATATATGTATATGTATGTGTGTATGTGTCTATATAAGTATAATATGTTTTCTTTTTCGAAATAATAATAATATAATTATTACTATTATTATTATTATTATTATTATTATTATTATTATTATTATTATTATTATTAATTTTTTTTTTTTTTTTTGAAAAAACAACGAAAGAAAGAAAAGTAGGAGCCATAGTTTTTTTTGTTGAGGGGAAACATCATGCTTTCATTAGATAAAAAAGAATAATCTAACGTAGGAGCCATAGTTAGTTGTTAATATCTATGCATATTCAGCAAAGTTCATCTTATTCAAAGGCATCTTCAGCTCAAGCGTGATCAATTAACATGGTTGTTTCTTGCAAAACCTCTCTAGAAAATCAAACCAGCGCGAGTTGTTCTTTCCCGTATAAAGTAGTTTCTTATAGATTCTAAAAGCTAGCTCCATTCAAGTTTTGGTATCACATCGAAGAGGCATTGAAGAATATGCTTATAGTTTTGTTCATTTGCCTGACAACCAAAACAGCTGTCGTGCTTTGACATTGTCATCGTCAGGAATGAAACTAGGATGTTTATTTAGGAGGGGCTAGATATAATTATAAAATCTCTCTTAACCTCATAGGTCCATCCATGAGAATATGTGAGTAGGGTATTCTTGGTGAATGATAATATTCTCAATTTTTTTGGTGGGAAAAAATTATTTGGTAAAGATCAACCAGAATAAATAAAATATTTGTAGCATATAAAAGACCTGCAATGTTCATAGCAAAATGTAAATAGTCCAAGATTTACATTGTGCTCGTGCTAGAAAAAGATTTTTGGTATCAATCAATACATGTTTTTAATTATCCAAAAAAAAAAAAAAATTGAAGTACTTTTTAACTTGTGACAAAACAGGGAACTAGTTGAACTTGTATAGGGGCAAAGAAAAATGACAGAAATTATTTATGACATATTCATCAAATATGATTTATTTATCTTTCCTTTTTTAGAAGAGTTCTTAATTTTTTTGTCTGTAAATTTCTTTACATGTTCTTCTAAGAGGAAAATGAAAGAAGAGTTAGGTTGAAGAAGTTGACATTACTTTTTCTTTCTATAAAAATAGATATGCGCTTGGTCAAAGAGCCAATAAACAAATTATAAAGGCTTTTGTTTTGTCATATATATATATATATATTCTTTTAGAGTATTTTGATTCTACAGTCAGAGACGGACTAATTTTTGGGGCCTGGGGAGTGATCCAGAATTGTGTAAAAGATGAGAAAAAAATATTCAAAGAAAAAAAAAAAAGTCGCACTGTCTTAGGCTTATTTATTTATTTTTTCTAGGTAATCTTAGGTGTAAACCTATTAGCTAGCTAATATCAATATCTCAACATCAATACAAGGGCTCAACGAAAAGAAAGAAAGAAAGTATTGGGACGGACCTTTGGGAGGAGGAGGGGGTGGCTTCCTGTGGGTCCGTCCCTGGTCATCATTACCGTCATCATTATCTCAATTACAGCCTTCATGGTGGAGCGACGAAACTCGACGCCCTTCCTTTCGTCATCAATTTTCAATTTGTGAGGATAATTCAAATGAAGCTTTCTTCCTCGTGTATTTTGGTTCAAACATGTCTCTCATATTTTTGTCATTTAGCATTGTTAGATTATATGCATTATATGTCCCACATTTGTTACGTATGTGTGTTATTAAATGATTAAATTCATTTCATCCTATCAGCTTAAGTATTTGGGATAAGTGATATTTTAACAAGCATAAAACTAGGTGTGAAAAGAACCACAATTGTAATCATCGATTTCATTAACAACAATGCTTGTCTTGTTTGTTTTTATTCTTTTGTAAAACTTGCCAAGTTCATAATATTTTAGGCCTGAGAGCCTCATAACACAAGCTCTCAACAAATCCTTATAAATATAACTTATCTCTAACATTATTGTTCATTTGCATTTCAATTACGAGAGGGCTATTCCTCGATATGCATTTTACTTTTTTTCCTAATACAATTTTCTGTTTTACATGCATTTATAGGAGGCCCTAGAGGCTCATGATGGTGTGAGCAAAGGAAAATATACTATTGGGCTTGGACAAGATTGCATGGCATTTTGTACAGATGTGGAAGATGTCATCTCAATGAGGTTATTAATCTTTACATGGTTTGCAATGTTATTGCATGCTTTTGTTGGCTACTAAGTACTAAGGATAAGTTACTGACAGATAGAGGTCTCTTTCTTAGCTGCTCTGAATTAGATAATTTTGTTGTTCTAGTTGAAGTTGAGGCATACCTTTTTAACCGACTTATGTTACGGGCCACTCTACTGTGAAGCCTCCATAATTAGCTTTGGAGAAAAAAGAGATGTTTAGCCTCAAAGGTCCTCTTGGATAATTCTTTCCTCCTTTATGAGAAAAACAAAAGGTTCTTGATTGACATGAACATTCAGCATCTCTTCATAAATTTTTGCAGGGATGACTGCATAATTGTCTTCTTTAAACCGTTTATAAGAAACTTGCATTCTCATTGCTTTGAGGTTCTGAAGCAAAATTCTATAATACATTTTTAATAACGTATCTTGCTAGAACTTACATGGAAGATTATGCTCTGCTTTTACCAGAAATTAGGTCACTCCCCCCCCCCCCCCCCCCCCCCCCCCCCCCAAAAAAAAAAAAAAAAAAAAACTTACCATATAATTGACTTTCAATTAGGAAAATGTCTTCCCCAAACTACAAAAAATTGTCAATGTCCCCCCAATGACAAAAGTACAATATATATATATATATATATATTGTAAGGGTGTGGAAATTTAAAAAATTAAAAACATTTTTTTTTTTGTTTGCCTTCCCCCCCCGCCTCCCGAATTTATAGGAGTATTTTTGTCTTACTGGAAAAAATAAAAATAAAAATAGTGTCATTTTTGTCGTTTTGCTGGCTTTGGGGGGAACATTGACAATGGTTTGGTATTTTGGGGTATACATTGTCCTAATTGAATTTTTTTTTTTAAAAAAAAAATCTGGGCCATACTTGGATATTGATTATAAGGTCCATTTTGATGATTCTGAATGTTTTTAGCACCATGAGTCAAAAGTCACATGAACTTTTTCTAGTTTGGACACTTCATTGCATGCTTGTAGATATGTGAAGTCTCCTATTACAGTAAATTTACGTTTTGGTTTTAACTTTTTGCCTAAAAAATTTGGTGCTTATGAGTCCTTTGAATTTCAGTTTGACTGCTGTAACTTCTCTCCTTGAGAAATATAAAATTGATCCAAAACAAATTGGACGACTGGAAGTTGGCAGTGAGACTGTGATTGACAAAAGCAAGTCTATTAAAACCTTCCTGATGCAAATTTTTGAGGTACTCTCTTTGTCTTTTCATTTTTCCCGATCCTTTTCTTTTTTCAGAACAACCTTCTGTACTTTATCCGTAGCAAGCCAGGATCATACTCATCACATACTGTTTGCAGGAAGCAACCTCAGCTACTAATTTTTATACCCCAAGTCATAAAATTGGAGACCACCAAGATTTAAAAATTTACATAAGCTATTTTAATAAGACTGGATTATTACTTATCAAAAAACAATAACATAAGCTATGAAATTAGAGGCATCATGATCTACACTGCAGAAGAACTTGGGCTCTCCCCTCACTGCAAACTGTATCAATGTTATGAAATATGAGGTTTCACCTCTCTAAGCTAACAGAGGATTCAATAGGAAAATACCTAATCTATAATCCTGTGAAAAATAGATTGACACCAATTTGTGGGTTTCAGGTGTTTGAATCCTCACCCAAGTTTAAAACCACCTATTGGTTATATCTTCAAATCACGTTAAAGATCTTTATATAATGTTTGTAGTTGTCAAATATGGACCATACTGAATATGAATTTCCATGTTATGCATGCTAAAATCATTATAATGAAATTAATTATATATGTGAAACTATAATTCTAGAAAAGAAATATACAGGTATTTTTTTCCTTTCCTAGCATTGATGAGACTGTTTTAGTTACTAATATCTTGAGAATATGATATTTCGTGGCAGTGATGAAAGAGTTTTGTGTAAATGACTTTTACAATATGAAAACCTGTAAAAGGTCTCATTAATTATTGAAGTGCCTTTGGGATAATGTTTAGTTATTCGCTAGAAAAATAAACTTAGAATTAGTTTTGCCCAAAATTATGAAAGCTGCTAATTGTTCATATTTTGAACATATAATATGTACGAATACTGTATGTTTGTGCCTTTATTTATGCTTGAGATGGATACAAAAAAGCAATATCATTTAGTATAAAACATATTGTTAATTTGCATGTATCTTGTCACATTGGTTTCTTGTATGAATCGCATATCTCATGTGCGCTCATGTCACAAGCAGGAATCTGGTAATACTGACATTGAAGGAGTTGACTCGACAAATGCATGCTATGGGGGAACTGCAGCTTTATTCAATTGTGTGAATTGGGTAGAAAGTTGTTCGTGGGATGGACGCTATGGTCTTGTTGTATGCACAGACAGTGCGGTATGATCTCTTTGTAACTGGGACTTTAATAACTTGAATAATTTACTGATGAACGTTCAGGTGAAGAGGCAAATAGCTCTCTGAAACTGTGATTATACCATCTCTAAAGGAACAGCTTTCATATGTGCCCTAGGGTCTAGGGTCTTAGACACCTAAACATAAAAAATGATCATAGTGGTGTTTTTGTTCATTGGATTCTGGAAATGTTCAAGATTTGAACAGTTTTCAGGTGTAAAGGATAATGCTTTTGGTCGCATCAGTATAGAACAAGCTTAGGTAACATGTAATAGAAAATCTAGATACTATAAGTTGTCCCATCTACATTTGTTTTTCCCTTGCCAAGCAGGGGGAATTAAAAAAAAATATGTATACAAAAGAATCGCTTCTACTTCTTAGCTTTGGCTTCAAGAAGTGCTTTGTTTTAATGTGGTTAATACTTTTACCCAACAGTAGGAACTACTGTAAAAAGGAAAAAGAAAAAGTTCTTCCTTGGATATAGTATCTATAGGGTTGCCTCAGTCTGGATCATACTCAGGATTGTGAAGGAAAGTAAATCTTCTGTACTAAGAAGTTTCCATGTATTTGAATAGCATAAAGTTGCATTTCTGGTGAATCTTCAAGTGTTCTAGGGGCTTTCTTTCTTCCTTTTTCCTTTTTCCTTCCTGCATTACCGTAAGCTCACTGTAAACTTGAACACTAGGGACAAACATATTTTAACTTCCCCCAGAGCTCTTGCATATATGTAACATCAATGTAATGCCAAACGCTGACAATTAACTCTTGTTAGTTCTGACATCTATATTTGACTTAATTACTGCCTTTCTTGTTTCAGGTTTATGCAGAAGGGCCTGCCCGTCCCACTGGAGGAGCAGCTGCAATTGCCATGCTGATAGGGCCTGATGCTCCTATTGCTTTTGAAAGCAAATTAAGAGGCAGTCATATGTCTCATGCCTATGACTTTTACAAGCCCAACCTTGCAAGTGAATACCCAGTAATGCTTCCTCACATCCTCTCATTCACTTCAATTGATGATGAAAATATTAAAAGCTGTAATATTATATGTCAGCATATTCCCCTATATTGGACTAAATACTTGTATCCATGTCCAAGTTTCTTATACTGACCAATTTAGTCTATAATGACCTACCTCTATTTTCTTTTGAATGGTTAATAAGGAAAGTATGGTAATAAATACATTAGAATGTTTGCAGCCCTACATCTATACTCTTTTACAGCAACACAGAGTTCATAGTAGGAACAAAAACTACTTTCACGTCAAAAATGCGCATGCTTGTAATACATGTGAAAGTGTCATATCATTTTGTAGTGCAACTTAAGAAGGCCATTATCCTGTCTTGGCTCCACGTTCTGACATACTTGATTTAGAGCCTTTTTCGTACCATTTTTAATACTAATACATATATATATACATATTTTGGCAATTTATGTTTGTAGGTTGTTGATGGAAAGCTGTCACAAACTTGCTATCTCATGGCACTTGATTCTTGTTACAAACATTTCTGTGAGAAGTATGTTTTCACTTAAATAGCAAGGAAAAAAAAGCAATTTTATATCTCTGTCTCACTAAAATCCATACCATTATGCTTTTAAAGGTTTGAAAAATTGGAGGGCAGGCCATTTTCAATTTCTGATGCTGAGTATTTTGTGTTTCATTCTCCATATAACAAGGTATGTTGTTTTAGTTATGCTATTAAAATTCAGTATACCATCTCATTGCAAGTGTGTTGAAAAAAATGTAGTTATTGATTCCATTTTTCTTGAACTGCTGCTACAGCTTGTGCAAAAAAGTTTTGCCCGGTTGTACTTTAATGACTTCTTGAGGAACTCCAGGTTCGTGTCTGACTTTGCTATGTTAATGGCTGCCTGAATGCCATATTAATTTATCAAATTATTTCTTAAATTCTAACACCATCCTAAGTTCACAAAGTGCTCTGACTCCCTCCCTTCTTCTAGACAGGTTATGTAGCCTCACTCACCCAAGGCTTTAAAATTTATGTTACCACTACAATCCACAACTTTTCTTAAAATGTCAGACATGGAGTGATATGTTGTAAATGTCCTGAAAATGATTTGTTGTGCATCTTTTCTGAACTCATGTCTTTGTCATATGAAAATACAACATCATACAACAATTCTTGGGTATGTCTGTTGATAAATATAGACAGAACTTGTTCTAATCAACCATGGAAGAACCTCCAGAGTGTAATTATTTGACTCATACTCACTTACTGAATGGTTCACATATGCTCTCTTTCACCAGCTTTATTGATGAGATTGGAAGAGAAAAGCTAGCCCCATTTTCAGCTCTATCTTGTGATGAGAGCTATCAGAGCCGGGATCTCGAAAAGGTGAACTTTCCATTCTCACTCGGAGTCGGTATTCTATTAAAACATGGCTGCTGCATGCGAGCCTCCTGTTCATGATTCCTAGTTATTGTCCAATCTACAGGCAAGCCAGCAAGTTGCTAAACCTCTATATGATGCAAAGGTGCAGCCAACTACCTTGATTCCAAAGCAAGTTGGTAACATGTACACCGCTTCTCTCTATGCAGCATTTGCATCCCTTATTCACAACAAGCATAGCTCACTGGTATATACCGTTTTAATTATCTTTTATGTTCAGTTTGCCTTCATGCATCTCAAGCTAATTGATATCGTTGTCGTTGACTTAGGCAGGTAAGCGGGTAGCTATGTTTTCATATGGGAGTGGTTCGACTGCTACGCTGTTCTCATTCCAAATTCGAGAAGGTCATCATCCTTTCAGCTTGTCAAACCTTTCAACAGTGATGAATGTTTCTGGGAAGTTGAAATCGAGACATGAGGTATCTTTCCTTTACGCCTTTCTTTTACCTGTAGGCCAATCAACTCGGATTTGGCTTAGGTGCTGTTGAAAAAACTACAGCACATGTCTTTTTTACAGCACCCTCTGTTAATATTCTAACTCGATGACCACATGCATTACGACCTTAAATAATTCATTTTCCTTTAATGAGCAGTTGCCTCCTGAGAAATTCGTCGACTCTTTGAAGCTCATGGAGCATCGATATGGGGGAAAGGACTTTGTGACAAGCAAGGACACAAGCCTCTTAACCCCGGGCACCTACTATCTCACTGAAGTTGACTCTATGTACCGTCGATTTTATGCCAAGAAATCTGACGACATCACAACCAATGTTTCTACACGTGCTAATGGTCCAGTAAGTAGTTAATGCTCACTGATATTTGCTTGCTAGAGAAATTGTAGAATTTTTTTCATGCGCATCTGCCAACGTGGTCGTGTTGTTTGAAGCGGCGTAATTGCTCAAATTGAAAGGGGCTCTCCGTCATAATCTCGGTTCCTAGAAAATCTATTTATGTATTTCTTTTTCTAAAAATCGGCCTGTAAACAAAAAAAAAAAAAAAAAGATGGTGGAAATCTAATTAGGTTTTCTTTTCACACCCATGCCGCAACAATTTGGCTTGCAGCTGTGTAAATGGCTCGTTGAAACCCTTTCGCGTTAAAATCGGCAATAAGACTACGATGTCAATTTTATGGTTTGTGGACGAGATAATTGAAAGGATCTAATGCATTTCAAAGAATTAGGGTTGAGCATAGGCCCTCCGGGTTGGTACACGGCTCATGCCTTAGGCCATAGGTGGTTGAGTTTCATACCATTCGTTCGGCCATAGGGGGTCGATAGCCAAACTGAATGGAAACCCTTAGGTTGTGAATGAGCTTGTGCTTAAAGCATATTCAATTTTACAAGATTTAGCGAGGTTAGCAATTCGTGTTCGCATGTTAGATTCGGGTCATGTTAATACATGAGTATAAGATTATACAAGTTGATTTTAGCCTAACTTATTTAATTAAACAGGACAGACTTATCAACTCTAACATGTTAATTTTGTGTTGGGTTCATGTTGAGTTCACGGGTCGTGTAAAAAAGCGTCAACTCTTATGTTGTGTGTCAAATTTTTTTTAATTAATCCTTTTTTAACATGTGCTGATCCAAGCACTGATTTTTACGGACATGTATTTCAGTTGTATTGCTAACACGATATTCAATTGTATGGTAGTTGAATAAAAATTAATTAAATAGCATTACTCTTAGAATATAGGCCAATCTCCTAGAATGTCTGTGTTAGTGTTTCCAAATGGTTTCGTTTACATACGTGTTGTTCTATCGTTTGTGAGCCATATATGCCAAATTAGTAATGTTAAAAACTATATTTTTATTTCACAATATTGATGTAGTAGTCTTAATCAACCCTTGAATTAGTTCTTGTTAAAAAAATAATAAATAAAAAAAACAAAAATCAATAATTGATTGGAAGTTTCATGTTAACATTATGGAATAATTAATTCTATAATTTTTCATCCTAATTATTTGAATTGATTAATCATTTTTATATAGGGGAAATTACCCTGAACTCTCTTAGCTTTTTGCCTTTTGCCAAATCAAGGTTTAAACAAATATCGACCTAGGATTGATTCGTTTGCTAACTAGGTTTGCCTCATAACTTTCTGTACAAATTTTTAAGGAGATGTTTTATCAGGTGGCTTATTTTACACGTGTCAAATAATAGGAAGATATTATGTATAGGGACAACTGTCTCAAACAAACATGGCAATTTGGTAAAAAAAATACACTATTTGTCCATGTTGTTGGCCTAATATACAGATCGCTTCATGTGGTTAGCCCTCAACACAACAAGTGCACAACACTCCCTCACATGAAGGTAGGGCCCAATGTGTGGGGCTCACCCTCATGTGAGAGAGTGTTGTGCACTTGTTGTGATGGTGTAGTGCATGAATCAAATCTCATTTACAAATCGATTCTTATAGTCAAATTTTATTAAAAAAAAAAAATTTTGTTAGGTGTTATGTCGACGCTAATAAGGTGATGACACGTGGCATTCTTAATAAAAATAAATAAAAATAAAAATATTTAAAATAAAAATATAGAAAGCTAAACAATTATTAAAGAAAAGAAAAGAAAATGAGTTGGACAGTCACCCCCAAAGGTGGCGCGGGGCCACTCTTAACAGCGGAATTTTACATTAAAAAATGGTAGTTCAATGTAATTGAGTGCAACAAATGTTAGTTCATGGGACCAAATTGTAAATGAGTTGTAGTTCATGTGGAAAAAATTAATTACTCCAATTTTTAAATTAATCAAGATCCTAAATCAATATAATTGTTTTTTTTTTTTTTTTCCCTCAAGATTACTATTTAAGGGGATTAACTTTATGTTGTTACCTAAGCTGATCTTAACGATGCTTTACGGATTAAAACAAATAAACCATGTCAATTATGTCGCAACATATTGGCCTTTAAATTCTTTGCTCATACATAACTTGTTGTATCTGGTATAGCAAATGGATATAAACTTATGACATTTAACAAAGTTGTTATCATTAGATAATTTTAAACATTTTCGTTTATCAAGAAAAAGCAGTTTAATTTTTATGAAATATTTATATTTATATTTCTTCGTACAAAAAAGAATGGACATGTTTAGAAAGGAGGTTCTAAAAGACCACATTACCTGAATCTTAAAAGCAGGAGCAACCTTCGATTGAATTTGATTGAATTTTATATCTTCATGATGCGGATCTGGCGTGATATGGTTGGCTAACGCAACTCACCAGCATGCACTCCGCTGCAGATAAACCTTCTCTTTTAACCTTTTTGACCTTTTCGATTGGTGGGCTATCTCAAGCACGCAGAGATTAAACCACAAAACTAGTACCCACTACGTGTCACTATCACCGGGGCCCATGCCTTCGACAAGTCCCTCCAGCCGTAGGATCTCCTTTTCCCTAAAAATAAAAAATGGAGCTTGAGAGGGTCCCCCACGCATATTAGGATAAAGTGGGGCTGGGTTCCTTTTCTAGGGTTTCTGCCTCTCCGTTCCTTGATCCTTATTCACCTATTTTTATATTACAAAAAGAAAAAGGAAAAAGAAAAAAGAAAAAAAGAAAAAAGAAAAAACAATCCTTTTTTGTTCCGATTCCTCAACTACTCCCTCCAATCCTCACAGTAACCTTAAACAGTACGCTTCAACAGCTCTCAAGTTCTTCAAAATTTCTCTCTCTCTACTTTTCTAGGCTTGTTTTGTGCATAATATTTTCTCGCTCTTTGCTAAAAATAAAATCCTTGAAACACTCCTGTTTTTCGCTTGGTTCTTGTTGAAGATCAACACCTGGGTATGGACCAAAAGGACGAGGATTTCACAGGCAACAACGGACAACAAGAAAAACCCAATAACAGTCCTACGGAGATCCCACTGGCGGACCCACCGGACCCGAATTTCCCACCACTAAAAGAAGAGCTCATAGAAGACACTCACCAAGACGACCCGTCGTCCAACTCAAACGGCAAGCGCCTCCCAATGAGCCTCGTCCAGGTCCCCATATCGACGGCGATGGCAGCGGTGGCGAAGAGGCCCTCCAAGGACCGCCACACGAAGGTGGAAGGACGCGGGCGTAGGATCCGGATGCCGGCCACGTGTGCGGCCAGGATCTTCCAGCTGACGAGGGAGCTTGGGCACAAGTCCGACGGGGAGACCATCAAGTGGCTCCTAGAGCACGCGGAGCCGGCTATCATTGAAGCCACGGGGACTGGGACGGTGCCCGCTATAGCGGTCTCCGTGGGCGGCACGCTGAAGATTCCCACAACCTCTCCTGCCAACCCTGACGGCCAACAGGACCTCCCGAGGAAGCGGCGAAGAAGAGCATCCAACAGCGAGTTTTCGGACGTGAATGACGACAACGAGCACCGCCACGTTTCCGCATCCGCCGGACTAGCACCAATAGCACCAGCAGCCATGGCGCAAGGGTTGCTCCCTATGTGGCCCGTGGGGACTGCCGCCGGGGGTCCTTTCTTTATGTTTCCTAATGCTACTGGTGGGCCTAATCACCCACAGCTCTGGGCTATTCCGGCGGGTGCGGCGTCGTTTTTTAATGTGCAAGCCAGACCCATCTCTAATTTCGTGTCAGCTATGCAACCGGGGCTTCAATTGGGCGACGAGCAGGGTTCTATTTCCACTGCTGCCACGGCTTCGGGGAGTTGTTCTTCTTCGGCTATGGCGCCGAGTTCGAGTTCGGGGACCAGTGGTGGTTCTGCTACTACTAATACTGCCGGTACGACTCAGATGCTTAGGGATTTTTCTATGGAGATTTACGAGAAGAAGGAGCTTCAATTCTTGGGTCGTCCTGGGAATTCACAAACGCCACGTTCAAAGCCCTGAAGCTTCCTTGGCTCTTTTTTTTTTTTGTTATACAGCCATATATAGGGTTTATTAGACTTTCAGGGTTTTTAGACTTTCTCGTGTAATAATATGCAAGAGAAACGCCCTTTTCGTTATTGACATTTTACTCTACTCATCAAGGCCTTTTGCCTTTTTTACCTTTGATTTTCTTTTTTCTTTTTTCTTTTTTTTTTTTTTACTTGCTTCAGTCTGTAATCTCTATCTTCAATTACTTTTCTTTTCTTTGATGATTTTGGACTTTGGAGGAAAGGTTCAGGATGTTGTCACGTGAGATCAAGACTCACACGTGCAAGGTGGGGTTCTATTTGTGGTGTTGCGGGACTCTCTGAAGGTGAGGGATCTCCCTCGTGGGGTAGGCATTGATGCCATTGGGATGGTGGGTGGGTCAACAAAGAATGGGTGGTCCCGCAAAAGGCGGGGCGGCCTGGGGGTTGGGGTCCAGCAGGAGGCCACGTGATACGGTGATGCACGTGCGAAGTGGGTCCACTACATTGGGTAATGGTAGGTCAACAACACAAAGGTGAGGTGGTCCGTGGACGAAGCTCAGTGGGTCAATGTGGGCCACGAGTTGTATTCATGTGACCATGTGCGTAGGGCACGTGTCCCTAGGATTGGGACCCCACCTGGTGCTTTGACTGCGTTGTGGTCCCCAACATAGCACCTCCAGGTTTGCTTTTTGAATACCAGGCTGGCACTTACTGACACGCGTTATGCTATATGCTATGCTGTCCTTCCGGGGACCCTTCTTATGTGAAGCATCACCAACAATTTTTTCCCCTTTTTAAATAAATACTCTCTTTTAATTTTGGGTTAATTTTTTCTTCCTTTAAAAAAGAAATTAGATGGGAATACCTTCTCTCCGATGGGCTTTTTCATTTTACAATAACTAATTATAAGTGGACAAGTCATCAAAAATCATAAAATACAATAGTCATGAAAACACTCGATCATTTTTCAATAACCTGATTTTCAATCTCTCCCTCTACGACCTACCGCAAGTTTTCATGAAAATTCATAAACTCAACGAATTAAAGCTGAAATTGTAAACGAAACAGTAATTACTACAAAAGATAGAGAGGAGCTCTCGCGCAGGAAACTTTTCCTGCACTCATTTCTTGCATAGGAAAAAAAAAAATCTAGTATTTTGGTATAAAATTCAGTGTTTTCATATCTAATGTGTAATGTGTGTTTAGATGATGTGTCAATATCTCATTGAAGGCTATAAAAATTGAGTTTTACAGCCCATCCTTATAAAATGGGTTATCATTTTTTAACATTTTAAGCGTGGTAAAGTGGACGACCATAAAAAATAAATAAATAAATCGAATCTAGATGAAAGTACCAAGTGAAGTTTTTCATTAACAACAAGTACTACCATAATACTTTTTGAAACCAATTTGACTTTTTAATTTTGGCCATAACTACATAAATATGCGGTATTTAACCATTTAATTGTTTTCTAATTTTTCCATTTGAAATCCAATTTCCGTCTCATCTAATAAGTGTTGTATTTCTAGATGGATTTGGTTTAGCTGCAGTAAAAAGAAAAAATTATAGTATATGTAGTTTTTTTAATAGTTTAGATTGAACTTTGCTTTCTATTTTTCACAAATAAATAAATAATCTTAAAATTAAACCTTAGCCATTAAAAAAAATTACAGTTTTTTTTTTTCCTTTTAAGATTTTTATTATTTTATATTTTATTCTTACTGAAATAAAAAAATTATTATCTTAATTTGATGTAGCAATAATACAAACGTGGCACGAATGGATGTCTTTTTATTGGACGAAAATCATACGAAATGGCCTATTTTTAATTCGCACAAACCTAAGAAGTTAATCCAAATTTAAAATCGAAAAAAAATGCATTTACTCCACCTTTGGTTATCTCCCCCTCCCCTTTACGTTAGATTAATAGATTTACCCATATATTTATGACAAATGTATCTCCGTAATTAATTACCATACGTTATATAAACTGCATATTTTTCCAAAATTCATAATATAAACTACCTAAATTGTAAGATTGATGTACGATCAACGTAAGTCTCATATAATCTTCCGAATGTATGGACGAGTTTTAGTAATCTAGTCTTTTTTTATTACTATTATTCAAAAGTTATATGGCCTACAAAAAACATGAGAACATTCTCATTTTAATCGTTCCTAAACTTATTGTCACAATATTTTATTCAAAGTAGATGTGAAGTATTTTTTATACAAAATTTATATGTTTTTTTTTTTTTTTTTTTTATTTAATTATAAAGGCAGGAGGGGGCAACCAAAGTGACTACTCTATCTAATCGTGATCATAGTAGTACCTGCCATTAGGAACTAATGACATGAGAAGCCTAAACGGTAGGAAACCTCAAGAACTAATGACATGAGGAACCTAGACGGTGGGAAACAGCATGCGCTTTCTTAAGCTGGTTGAGTCATAGTTTGACCCATCCCCACCGAAGACACTAGCAACAACCAAGCCGGTGATATGAAAATAATCTCAAGCACTTCCCATTTCAGGGTTCAACCCTGGGACCTTCCACCCACTAAACATTTTAGAGTTAGCCCTAATACCACTAGGCACTAGACCACCCCCTTCGGTAGTTGTTGGTTTTGGTTCTTGAATCTTCTTTCATTTGGATAAATTCCATAATCCGAATTCAATGGTAAGATTGTTAATGATATTAAAGTTAATAGCTAGTATTAAAGCAAATTTCGAACGACAGGGCTGGCGATAAAGCTCCTGATGCAAAACAAAGGAGAGCTCGTCAGCCCACTGATCCTAGAGGATTAGGGGCACTCTGGCACCCAAGTTCGTAAAAGCTCTTTGTGGAGTAAAAGAAGGTAAAAGGGCAAGTAAAAATTGTGTGTATGTAGGTGTAGTAATGCATAGGGCGTGAGTTTGATTGCGTTCGAGTTAGTGCTTGATGGAGGGGTCTTGCCCTCTATATATAGGCTAGTGTTCTTGCCCTCTCTTGCCTAAGGCTCTAGAGGCCTTTAGTTGCATATCTTGTTGAGGGAATATATGGTTTTTTATTTATTTATTTATTTATTATATTTTTTTTTTTTATGGTTTCTGGTATGGGGGGTTGTTATCTGACCTAACCGGAGAGAGGATTGATTGTGGTGTGTCCCATTGAGACAAAGTTGCATCATGTTGTTAGTCTTGGATCTTGTGTGGGCTTGGCTGCAAGGCTTGGTCCTAACATGATTTTGGCTTCGTTGGTATGTACACTTCCTTTGACTTTATTAAAAGTCGAGCCATAAAGGCCCGTCGGTATATAGTATAGTCCTCCAATAGTCTCCCAATTGTCTTCAATGACTTGGATTGGTAGTCATTCATGAGAATTTGTTTTGTGAGCTGATAAGCGTTGAATATTGCATATTCAAGCCTCTTAACTCGCATATGTTAGGCCCTTAGTTTCATTGTAATATAATGTTTTATGTTTTAGGCATTCCCAGGTGTTCAAGGAAAAATACAAGCAAATCCATCACTTTTAAGGCTTAAAACACAAATCCTCAATGCTGAATAAAATTTGAGCTCGAGTGCAATGGATCAAGCACACACCATCTGGCCACCAACAGGAACCCACAACATGGTGAGCTAGAGTGCAATTAAAAATGGCTCAAGCGCAATCGTGCTGTAAAAATTAACAGTAAGGCAAAATCAGAAAAGGAAAGATTTTTCATTCTCCTACTTAGACTAGAAGTCCTATAAGACCATGAATTGGACTAGGGTTGCTCTTGTACTCTATAAATAGACCTCTAATTCGTGCTTTAATGGTATGCCACAATAGAGAATAGAAATCAATAGAATTAGTCCTAGTTTTAGGAAGAAAAGTGTTTCAAAGTTCCAACAGATTCTTGGGATAGATTTCTCTCTAACAAATGTGATTTTCAACAAGTCCATGAGCGGCTAACTCATCCGTAGAGAATTGATGTAGTCATTTCCAAGTAATGATGGTGTAATTGTGTTTTTATTTGGAAATTCTATTAATATGAATGATGGCTGTTTAATCTTGAGATTATTCCTTAACGTTTATATCAATTTTAATAAACATTTTATCTTGGCTTATACATGTGTGAAAAATGAAAAGGAAAAAGGGAGATGTAAGACAAAGACAAGATTGGGTTAGGTGTGAGATAATAAAAGATATAGACCGAGGTGTGGTAAATCCTCGTGGTAATGGTACATGAATCTAAGATAAGTAGAACTGATTAATCATGGATTTTATGAAAATAATACGCCCAAAAGTAAAGATTTTTAAAATAAAATGTATTTGGATGTATATATACGTGCATATGTCTCATTGTTATTGATTCTCAAAGTAAATGGTGAATAAATCATGCAAATAGTGAGTTGAGCTATATTTTGATACAGATGATGTATAAAATTATATTTGATATAGTGGTGCCATTGTGAAATTTATATGTGGAATTTTATAAATGCGAGTTGCATTGATTGATCTGGAAAGGCATTGGGTTACCAATGTGTCAGATGAGAATTTTATGATGAGATATGACATTGTGTTTTCAGAAAGAAGAAACTAGCACCTTTTGTATAATTTTATGAATGATTCAGTTATTTGTGAGCACTTTGATTATGATTTGAAAACTTCCTGTGGCATAGTGAGATTTATAAGCTCGGTATTGAAACTAGTCCTTGTATTAGGGCGTCGAGCGTTGGATCCCAAATTTGGGGATCGTGCAACCATGTGTGCTTTGGAGGGGAGGTAACATGGCAATCGGTCATGGGTAAATCTCTCATTATACAGGCGTGGATCCATGGCTAGAGATTCCAAGGAGGGTCACTTCTTCTTGCTCGAGAAGAGGTCTCAGTCCAGAGGCGGAGCCAGAAATTTGTCCTAGTAGGGACGAAATTCGAATAATAAAATATAATGATAAAATAAATTTTTATTCTCATTATATAGTACTTCATTTATATTATATATATAAAATTATGGTGAACACAATTCAAAATAAGAATAACAACTCAATATGTGAATCACAAAAAGTATATCAGACTTCATAAATATGTCATAATTAATATATTAAAAAGTTGTCATGTAGGCAATAGTACAAAATTAAACAAAAATACAAAGTGTCTCAGAAAAACAAAATCATCAAGTATCAAATCTGAATGGAAGCTCTCAGAATTTTTCCTCTCAATATAGACAACTAAACTATTTACGAGAAACTCATCATCCATTTTGTTATGAAGTCTTGTTTTAATGACTTTCATAGTTGAAAATGCTCGTTCGGTAGTTGCTGTAGACACTGAAAGAGTCAAAACAAGACGAACCAATCTATCAATAAGATGATATCTCTCTGATTTTTCTATCTCTATCAATCCTTGACATAATTCTGCAATGGAAGACAAATTTTTTAACTTCGAATCATTAAACATATCAAGTTGAAAATGTTTCAACTCAAATCTCAGATTAATTTTCTCCTGCTCTGAAAAATCAAGAGGATAATACTTCTCTACAAGCCTACATATATCGTCAATGTTAAAGGATTTATAGGCATCATTTGGATCCAAAGCTGTACTAAGTGTCAAGAGTTTCATTGCCCCTTCACTAAACCTATTATTAAGCTCTTGCAACTGAAAGTCTATGGTAGCATTGAATATGTCAAATTGATAATGATGATCTACTGTGATGTGATCTCATTAATAACGACCTCGACGCTGAACATAACGAGCACCCAAATCTAGAATGTCAATTTCAAATTTCTTGCAGAAAGAGACTACTTCCTCAAGCAAATTATCCCAATCTTCATCTCTCAACTTTTGGATGAGTTTTTTTGTATTAGCAACCAATTGCACAGCAGTCAAGATATCTTGAGATTTTTGTTGCAAATGTTGACAAAGGCTATCAGTAATACCCATGATTTCCTTCATCAAATGTAAAATGAATATGAATTGAAATAAAGTAATCATTTTATAAACAACATTAGCATCGCCACATCGAGAGTAAGTATATCCTTCATTTATGATATTTTCAAGCACTGAACAAGTAGCATTAAACAACCTTACTAGGATACAAATAGATTGAAAATGAGAACTCCAACGAGTATCACCAGCTCGTTTCAAAGCGCCAATTTGGTTAGCTCATTTTCCAATTTCAAGTTCATCAATAGCTAACAAATGTGCAATTTTTGCTGCTTGACTAGCTTGTAGTTCATCATGACGTTTACATGAAGCACCAACAACATTGACAGTAAAATTCAAATTTGAGAATAACTCATGAACAGAAACTGCCTCTCTAGATTCAGCAACTAATGTTAATTGTAGTCGATGAGCGAAACAATGAACATAGTATACACAAGGACAATCATTAAGAAATAATGCTTGAAATCTTTCCATTCACCACGCATATTAAAATCACCATCATACCCTTGTCCACGAATATTTTGAATATCAAGACAGTGTTGAGAAAGAATAACAGATATTTCATTCTTTAAAGTCGATGCCGATGAATCTTTAACATGGACAATATCAAAGAAACGTTCCTGTGTAAAACTATCTTTGTCAACAAATCTTAAAACAATAGCCATTTGTTCTTTCTTAGACTCATCTCATACTTCATAAACAATAATAAAAAAAATTTTGAATCACCAATTTTTTCACAAATTGCATTTCGTACCCTCTTTGCCGAGACATGTAAAATATCTTTTTGGATATGATGTGAAGTATATTTAGCATTTTGTGGAGCATTTTCTAAGACAACCTTATGGATACAAGTTCTATCAACTCAAGGAAATTGCCACAATTTTTTGAATCCGGACCCTCATCATAACCTTTAAGAGCACATCTTTGAGATGTTAAATAACGAATACAATCGATTGAAGGCTTCAATCGCAATCGATTGTTCAATTTTTGTTTCGAAGTTTGCTTATCAATCACCCTTTCAATATGTTGAGATTGATTCTTCAAAGTATCATAACACTTAACAACATTATTATGAGGTGAACATGGATCATTTCCCATATGGACCAAAAAAACACACTTTATACCATCATTAACCTTTTTTCCAATTATGAAATCCTTCAATAGTAAATGCACTAGCTCTGGGTTGTCCCGTTGGCCTTTTACCGAAAAGATAGCACAGCAAACAATAAGCAGCATCTTTTGTTGGAAAGTATTCTAACCAATCAAACATCTTGTACCAAGATGATTGAAATCTCCGACGATTTTTTCCATTTCCCAAAAACGGATATCCAGAACTGATAGAAGGAATGAATCTATGTGGACCGCCTTTAAGATAAGCACGTCTAATTTCATCTTGTTGATTAATTGGATATTCCGATATTTGAGGACGTAACCCTGCATCATGTTGTATAGTAGAAATGTCAACTGACTCAATTTGAGATTCAATTCTTAGCATCTTAGAAGAGCATTGCTCAGGAGCTGAAGCTTGAGGATTAGATGTGGAAGAAGACATTTTAAAATTGGAATCAACACCTTTTTTCTTAAGAAATGCATCAATTCTTTTTGGCTTGCCCATGATGTAATCTAAGATATTTTGAAAACCTGAAAATTTATTTATCTATTAGTTTTAAGTGTTTTTACACAAAAAAACTCATAACTTATGACACATATTCCAATGATATTATAATTAAATTATTACAATATTATGATTACTATTAATCTAACCAATTTTTAAAAAATATCTTACTAAAAGGACCAAACAATAACAAATAACGTACCTGAAAGTGACAAAAAATTACTGAAACTTATTGATACTAGCAAAATCCCAAAGTATGAAGAAAACCTTCTTAAAAGATGCCAATATTGTTCTTATCTGAATAAGAAAACAATCATAATAAAAGGTTAATATTTAATAAATCACAATGTAAAGTAAATAATAATAATAAAAAAAATTGTTATATGCAAAATAATAGTCCCAGTACAACAGTACTCTATAATAGATTAATAGTCCCACTATCCCAGTACTCTATAAAAAAATAAAAGGGTTTTGGTGACGGTGTTGGATTGGAGTCCACATTTTTTAATTGACTGATGGAAATTTGAAGTAAACTTAATTTTTTAAAGGGCTAGGCAATTGATTGGGCTTAAACTTGTAGTGGCGTGAGTGGACATAACTTAAAAATAGACATATATATATATATATATATATATATATATATATATATATATATATATATATATATATATATATATATAAATAAGATGTAGGGGCAGGTGCCCCTGCCCGCCCCTGTACATCTGCCCATGTCTTTGTCCCAATACGGAGATCACACAACCTAGTCAAACAGGGCCAAAACATTTGACAACAAGTGTATACCATTTGGAAGATGATTTTAATATATTTGAGTCATTGCATTATTTTATTGCTCACAGTAAGAATGATTACTCATGTGTACAAATCATTTTCTTGGTTATAGAACGATACAAAAAGTAATATTTCATAGCTTGTTTTGAAAATATCGAGAGTTGTTCTATTAAGTTATATGCATAATTCCAACTGGTAAATGGCTCGACATCACTCACTTGATTAATTATTCCTACTTACTGAGGTTACTCATTAAATTTTATTTACATTTTTTCAGAGGTATCATATACTCTTGATGTTAGCTACACCAGGAAAAAAAAATTGAGAATCTTAAAGTTTAGCGAGAGATTGCTTTTCTTATGAAGTATGTTTGGTGAAACGCTAGTTTTAGGAAAACCTTATGTGGTTTAATTGAGAATATAAAATCTTTATTGAATAATTCAATAACCTAGGGGCAAAACCTCCATAGATTAATACCACAGATACAAGTTAGAATTTCTTCAACCCAAACTTTATCTATGACACACGAAATAGCCTCTTTGGCTATGGTATGAGCTGTTGTATTTGCATCCCGCTTAACATGTTCAATACTCCAAGATCGTAATTGTTGCAACTTGAATTTGATACCATCTACTATGCCCAAAATTGCTTCAATTGTTACTTGTTGCTTTAGTTGCATTTACAATCTGTAGAAACTAGTTGAAAGATTTTGAAGTACTAAGTTTGAATGTCTTATAATTTTATCAGGGGAATATAAAATTCTTGGATGATTATGTGATAATTTATAGAACATATTAAAGAATATAGATGCTCTGGTTAACCTATACGAATTCTGAAAGACAGATATTTATGAAAGGGTTATAAAGTGAAATATATGTTCTAGGTGCTTGTTCTGGGATCAGGTTGTTATAATTCCACCTCTATTTCATTGGGTTAGATCAGCATTTGTTATAATATATATATATATATATATATTCTAAGGCCTAATGGACACTACCACATCAACCTTATGAGATAGGAGTGAGATGAAGGTGTAATATGTATAATTACTCATGTGTGTGTGTGTGTGTGTATGTGCGTGCGTGTGTGTGTGTGTGTGTATATATGCAACAAATTACACTTTCTAAGGAACAAAAAACATATTTTTCATGATTTATTCCAAAATAAATGTCAAACATACTTTGATCCGAATTGTCTATTGGTTTTAGCTCTTCTTCTACTTGGGTGTCTCTTTGAAATTGAAATTGATGGCAGGATCGATCATATATGATATTAAAGTTGATAGTTAGGAGGGGGTAGGGCCATTAACTATTTTGGTCTTTAGCAATTCCTTAACAATTTACTTCAAAATGTTGAGAAAAATGCTACTTACCTAGCGGTGTAATTCAATTTGTCTGTATACTGCCATCGACGCACATGTTACCTTGTTGGATCATTTAGATTTTAGTCAATTTGAGCAATAATGAGGATTACTGGTCGAATTCTAACGGTGCAATAATTACTTGGATTGGTCAATTATAAAGCCAATTACTGTTTTGGAGCATATTTCCAATCCCTATCTAAAGGGTAATTTTGATAGCTTTCACATTGCATGCTTTGAATAGGAATCTCACAAACCAACGAGGAAGCCCTTATAACACCTATGATTATGCCCCTCTTATTTCATTGTATAAACAACTTAACAAAATTTGCCATTGTGTTCAAGCACTTAATTAGTAAGTTTTTTTTTTTTTGGGTATTCCTTTGGGTTTCCTAAAGGGTATATCTGTCAACTTCATGGATGTTAAGTCTAACATTATTTCCTTAATAAGTGAGACTGAACTTTTCCTGAGTCATTAAAATGTTCTTCCAAAACTCTATTGAAATTCATAGCGAACTCAAAATGCATGTCATTAGAAATCGCTCTTCCTGTCAAGTATGCCTGATGAGAACAACATTAAAATAGCTTAAATGGTTAGAAAAATATCACAAGTGTTTGAACTCCCTTTGTAAGAGTACCAGCAACAGCTCCTCTAAATCTCATTCTCTTATCTAGATGTAGGGAAAACCCATAGAATCATATTTTATTGTTGTTCCCTAAGCTAAGGAAACACCAAAAAAACCAAAAGTTATACTATAAATTTAGATATGCAAAAGTAATTCCCTTAGCATTATTTTAATAAAAAAAATTTGGCTCTCCTCCCATGCTCCTCTCTCTAAACCTTTTTTTTGTGAGAACTTTGTTACCCCCAAATCCTCTCATGCTCATACGTGGGCATAATTAAAAGAGGCTGGACTGAGTCAGATTTTGGCATTATAAGCCTAATCTAACCCAAATGACAAAGCATAAGAAAGATCATTCACATATTTGGAGCTACAAATTGTAAGATATTCCATTCTTATGTATATTTACTGAGAAGTTGCCACCTATGCTTGGTCCATTTCTCTCTTATATAACAAATTGACTACATTATCAACTACACAATTAAATTTGCAAAAGGTTTTCAATCGCTTCAATTTCTTTGTACCAAAATATTAAATATGAGGAACCTCCTTTGAAAAAATTAAAAATGAAAAAAAAAAATACATAGTTTATGTATACTCCATTTTTCACCTACCTTAACCAACTAGATAGACATGCACTAACAATAACATATCATTTCCCATTGTTCACGTTTGACATTTGCTAATAAGCAATAATAATAATAATAATTATATACAACTAAACTATTTCTCTATCTGTTTGTCTAAGCTGTACTAAAATATGAATTTTTAATATATTATCAGTCATCAACAAAAAACAAAAAAGAATTGTTTAAATTGTTTTGTTAATTGTACAAGATAAGAGCTTAGGTGGAGATATATACTTGGTCTCAAAGCAGAACAAAGAATTTGGTATATCTATATATATGTTAGTTTGTAATTGGCTACATTCTGTTGGACAAAATCACTTCTATGTAATGTCATTTTTTAATCAGGGAGACTGTTATATTCAGAGTCTACACTTCGGTTATGTGCTTCAAGAAGACTCTATGCAGAATTCAAGACAGTGAAGTTCAGATCCCTTGCGTTCGTCCGGACGACGTGGTATTCCGTCCGGACGCTCATCAGTCAAACAACATCCGTTCGGACTCCCATCTGTATCCAGAAGCTTCGAACTGTTCTAGATTGTATCCATTCGGACATCTCAACAACACGTCCGGACGCCTTTTAGTGTTCAACAAGTAAAATGATTTCCTTGCCAAACACAGATATGGGAAGACAACTGCAACTGTCCGGATGACGTAGTTATTCCGTCCGGACGCTATCCTTGATAAGGCAAGACATCTAGTAGAGTTGTAATCGTCCGAACGTCAATCTTCACTGTCCGGACGCTCAGTCCTTATTATGAAAATTGCGTGCAGCAGAAGTGCAGCCGTCCGGACGCTAAGACAACACCGTCTGGACGCAGCTTTATTTAGGAAAGGATTTCAGCGAATTTGAAAAGCTGGTTGCACAGTTGTCCATCTGGACGCCGTCGGCTACCGTCCGGACGCCGCCTAGAGAAAATCAATTCAGACTCGATTTAGGTCTTCTATAGCCTATAAATAAAGGTCTCTAAGCATGTAATTTGTAGGAATCCAGTATTGAATTCCATAGTGCTTAGAGAGTATTTTTTAGGAGTTGTTGTGCTGATCCAGTTGCTCTCAAATTGTTGCTGTGTTCGTGTGAAGTCTATCTTAGAGAGGAGCCCTAAGGTAAAAGATTCCATTGAAGACCCCTTCAAGTAGGTGACTTGGTTGGGAGGCGTTCGCATTGGATTATGCGTCAGAGTTCAAGGTACGACCACTGCATAAGGGTATATGAGCGCTACTGTTTTGTAACTAGCTTTATCTTCTGCATAGTGGATGAAAAATAAATTTGACTTCTAATATACTAAGTGTGTAATAGTGTGCAACAAAATATTTAAATTGCAGAATTTAAAAGAGACAAATATTTCGTTGACGAAGTGGAAACTCTGTGAAGAAAAAAACCACTTTGGGACAGCCAAACCCAGGATATTCACTATTCAGAAGACAAAGCTAGTACATAGAAATTGACACTCGCATACCTCGATGCAGCGATCGTCCCTATGACTCTGATACGAAACCCATTGTGAACGCTTCCCAACCAAGTCTCCTACTTGAAGGGGTCTTCAATAGGATCCCGGCCAGCTAGCCAGAATCTGGCCAGAACGGCCGGCTTCCGGTCAACTGGCCGGGATCCGGCAGTTTAAAATATAAAAAATATTTATAATTTTTCGTACGCGCTAAACACCGAAAAATGATTTCGACGGAAAATATTTTTCTGAAAAATGACTTCCCTAAAAATATTTTACGGCTGAAACCATTTTACACCGAAACAATCGGAGCATAAGTCCGTGCTTTCTTCAATGGAAGTCATTTCGATCCTGAAACGCTCTGGCAAAGACCTTAGAATCTTTTTGATGAGTTTTACATTAGAGACCCATTTCCTAAGACTCACCATTGAGTTTCTCAAGTTGTTGATCCTGGTGTAAAACTTACTGAATGTCTCATTCTCTAACATCTCAGTTTCTTCAAATCTAGAAATCAACATCTGGAGCTTGGCAGATTTAACAAGTTTGGTGCCCTCATATGTTGTTTCTAAGATTTGTCATGCTTCTTTAGCAGATTCACAATTTGAAATTCTTGAGAATTCAGATGGGGAAAGCGCTTGACATAGAGCATGGAGTGCTTTATTGTTGGAAAGTTGTGCACTATTTTGAGCAACAGATAGTTCGGCAGTTGTAGCCTCTGGTTTAATCCAACTAGTTTCTACAATTTGCCTAACATCAATAGATTTTAAAAAGAAGCACATACGAGCTTTCCAATACCCATAATTCGTGCCATCAAAGGCAGGAATCCAATGAAAAGATTGAGACATTTAAAAAAAAAAAAAATAGAAGTCAAAAAGATCACACTCAAGAAATAAATCTTAAACAGAGTGTACCAAGCTCTGATACCAATTGAAAAATAAATTTGACTTCTAATTTACCAAGTGTGTGATATTGTGCAACAAAATATTTAAATTGCGGAATTTAAAAGAGACAAATATTTTGTTGACGAAGTGGAAACTCTGTGAAGAAAAAAACCATGTCGAGGCAGCCAAACCCAAGATATTCACTATTCAGAAGACAAAGTCAGTACATAGAAATTAACACTCACATACCCCGATGCAGCGATTGTCCCTAAGACTCTGACATGAAACCCATCGTGAACACTTCCCAACCAAGTCTCCTACTTGAAGGGGTCTTCAATGGAATCATTTACCTTAGGATCAACCCTTAAGATAGACTTCACACGAACAGTTGAGCACACACTGGCAACAGCTAGAGAGCTAGCGGATCTTCAATTCTCTTTAAATACCCTTTCTAAGAACTATGGAATTCAATACTAAATTCTATCAAAATACAAGCCTAGAGTCATATATTTATAAGCTGACAAAAAACCTGATTCTGTTCAAATTTGGACTCTGGCGAGTAGTGTCCAGACGGTCACTTAGATGCGCTCGGACAGTTTTCTGTGACCACCTTTCCAGAATAGCGAAATTCTTTCCAAAACAGGACCGCATCCGGACAGCTTGACCGAGCGTCCAGAAGGTTAACGCTGTCACTCCTTTCTGCATCTGTAAAGGAGACCTAGAATATTCTGGAACACTGGGTAGCGTCCGGATGTGTTACCACATCGTCTGGACGTTTGGCAAAACCTTCCCAAATAGTGTCGTCTGAAATCCAACTCCGTGTCAAACTCGGAGTAGCTTGACCTAGCGTTCGGACAGTGTAACCAGATCGTTCGAACAGCTGCAACACTGAAGTTTCTAGACACTGCGGGGCGTCTGAACGCCTTGAAAGTCTCGTCCGGACGGTTGCACAAGAACCGGCTGTTCTAACTTGGAAATTGCATGGAATCTTCATTGACATCTTCTAGAAACTTGTGATTAGACACAATGCATGAATTGAGACACTGTCCATATTACTTGAAGACTCTGAACTGAACCAATATTCCTGTTAAAAAGCAACATTTACATAAAGTGTTTTTGTCAACCAGAATGTTGCCCATATAAAATATTAACAGTGGATATCATGGGTTTGGCTGCCCCGGAGTGGTTTTTTTCTTAATTAAGTTTCCACTTCATTAACAAAATATCTGTCTCTTTTAAATTCCGCATTTTGATATTTTGTTACACATTGCACACACGCACATTAAATTAGAAGTCACTTTATTTTTCAATATATATATATATATGTTTTTTAAACTATGGTTAGCTATATATAACAATATACTTGCATGAAACTTTCATCACCACTATCATTTTCCATTTCTTCTCTTCTTTCTTCATCGATCGATCTCACTCGAAAACAAAATGGTTGCACACCAAAAGTTGTCTCTTTTACAAGAAGTTTCCTACTCTTGCTCATGGTTTCATTGTTAAAAGAGGTGCTCGATGCTCATTATTATGACCAACACATGCCCACAGGCTGAGAAGATAATTTTAGGGACAATTTATGATGCATCCATGCATGATCCTAAAGTTCTTACTCAAATCCTTAGGATGTTCTTCCATGATTATTTCGTAAGGGTACATGTGTATGACCTCTCTGTCTTTTTCTTTCATTATATTATCGAAATGGGTTATATAGATAATCGTCTTAAACTATTTTTTAGGGATGTGATGCCTCGGTATTGCTGGACTCAACTCTAGGGAACCAAGCAGAGAAAGACGCCCCCCAAATATCTCTCTTCGACCATTTTATGTGATTGATGATGCCTAAACTAAGCTTGAAATGCCATGTCCACATATAGTTTCTTGCGGTGATATAATTGCCATTGCATCAAGAGATGTTGTAACCATGTTAATTTCCTTGCTAGCCTCCTAGCCATGATTAAATTAGCTTGTTTAAGATAATTGCTGGAAGACTGAATTATATATATATATATATATATATATATATATATATATATATATATATATATATATATATATATGACCTCAAGAGGAGAGAAGAGCAAGGGGGATTTGAAAACTAGTGACGTCCGCTTCTTAAGGCGTAGTCCCAAGTCGATTGAGCTACCCCTTGCGATCTACTCGAAAGCTGAATTTATACTTTATTAATTTGACTACACTAATTTCACATTGACTAGTCTATGATATAAACATGGTTGTTCAAAGATATTATGACTGTTAAATAGCCACTTATCCCAAATGCTTAAACTAATAGGAAATTGTTGATTTTTAATAATTTAAGGAAAATTCTATTTAATAGACTATTTACAAGTGCTCCTACAAGGGTTGTCGTTTACAAGAGTTTACTAAATAGCATTACTCTCGTGTGGGCTCAAAATTCTTTCTTAATAAGTGAGGCCCAACACGTAAAACATTTAATTAAAATGGGAGGTGAATGACAGATAGAAGACAAAGTTCGAATTCAAAACCTTTACTCTAATACCATGTTGAATCACTATTTATCTAAAAAGCTTAAACTGATAGAAAATTATTGATTTAATTATTTAATTAATATTCTAACATTCTCCCTCACTTGTGGGTTCAAACTCCCCATTAAAACGTGAGGAAATATTTAACTGAAATGGGGGTGAATTGTGGAGTCAAGGTTCGAAACTCATGACCTCTGGCTCTTATACCATGTTAAATCACCACTCATCTCAAAAGTTTAAGCTAATAAGACTAGTAATTTAATTAATATTCTAACAAAGAACAATCAACAATTGATATAGTACTAAGGAAACTGAATTTATATTCTTTTTTCCTAATCATTATCATAATTAGCCTCCTTTCCAAGGAAAGATGGAAGGGTATCAAAAGTAGCAGGAACCATCAACTTACCAGCTCCAAGCTTCAATGTAACCCAACTCATTCAAAGATTTGCCAAGAGAGGTTTAGGAGTCAAAGATTTAGTTGTTCTTTCCGGAGGTCACAACCTTGGCTTTTCACATGCATTGTTCTTCTTTCAAAGCTTGGCTAATTAACATTGAGCCCAATATGAATGACGAGTTTACACAAAATCTTAGAAAGAAATGCCCAAAACAAAAGAAGAATTGCAATGCAGGGAGTTCTTGGAAAAGATTGATGGCAGGAAAATGTGTTTTTGGATCGGATCAAGCATTGTTCGGTGATTATAGGACTAGGTGCATTGTTGAAGCATTTGCATAGGATCAAAGTTTGTTCTTTAGGGAGTTTGTGGCTTCAATGATCAAACTAGGGAACGTTGGGGGGATTGAAAAGGGTGAAGTGAGACTGAAATGCCAAGTTGTAAATTGAGAGTGACAGAGAGAGACTAAGCCTAAATTTGTGATTCATGCGTTTATAATAATGCAACACTGATCTTGTTACTAAGTTGTCTTTGAAATTTAATAAATTTGATTAACCTAGCGTATATGGCCTAATATTGATTGTCACACTAATTTCTAAGAGATCAGTGGTTCCATGTACTGTTGTACATAAATTTGAAGCTGAAAAATATAATGAACAAAAAGAAAAGGAAAGAAAGAGAAGCTAAAAGCTTGACGATGGAACTTTATAATAAGTAAAATGTAATGCATGTTCAATATCCCATGGAATTGCATTATCATTATTGTTTTCTTGAGGTAGATAATATTAGTAGCCTAATTTCATTCCCATCCAAAACCGCTCTTATAGTTTTGTTTTGCTTTTTCCTTGGTTCCTTGTATTTAAATTAGTATTGCTTATAGATCAGCAATGATGGAACTTGAAGAAAGAATCAGTTGGTCAGACATCGTGCTTAAGGCCGACAAAATCTGCAATGGAAAGGAAAATAAGCACGAATAACCTCGCTGGGTGTGCCGACAGGAGAACAGTCTGATGCCTAAGTCAATATATGCTTACTAAGGATGAGAAGGAAATTCAAAAAGCTGTTTGGAGAGATAATGGTGTGTACCTTGTGAATGAATCATTTCCCTTCCTTTTATAGAGTATTTCCTGTGTGATGATTGTTTCAGGGGAGGGGAGGGGTCTAAGAATAACCGATTTGATTTATTGGACCCCACTCCGTTAGGCGATTGCTCCATCATGCCCCGAGAATATCAAGATATTAGGGTACACATGGCCATTGGGGTACACGTGGCCTGGTTATGACCTTTTGTAGATGTTTTATCGGCGCTGGTACGCCCGTTGTCTAGGGCTTGATTGAGCCTATCTTACTTGTAAGATGGGTCTTATTAAGTCTATCTTGGGCTTGGAGTCCCATTACGTGGGCGATTATTCTTGAATCCACCTGAACTCTTTAAATCGATCTCTAGATTCAATTTGCACTTAGTACTTGATGGAAACCCACACAATTAAGGAGATTGTTTGAGTTAAAGAATTCTCCACTTTATTGGATCAAACTACTCGACAACTCAATATAAAGCAAAAGCTATAGAGTTGGATCAAGCAACACCTTCTGCCATCGAATCAGATAATAATAAAGTAGAGTTGGAATGAACTATGTCTCTATACTCATTAGATAAGAATAGAAGTCTATTAAGCTCATTGATGTAAATCATGTACTGTGATAAACTCAAAGGTTAATATAGATACAAGTATATTGTCCTGCAGTTGAGGTAGGCGGATTAACAAAGAAATCTAAAGCTTCTATATGGTATCAGAGCCATCTCAAGGCCAACGTCAATGGCTACCTTCGAATATGAAACAGATTCCACCCAAACCTCACCCACTGCTTCCTCACCCCCTGCCTCATCTACAATACCCATACCCATTCAGAATGTGCATCATCACATTTCCCAGAAACTAGATCAAGATAATTACATCCTCTGGCAGTTTCTTATGGTCCCCGTTTTAGAGGGACAAAACCTTTTTGGGTACATCGATGGAACAAATCCACGACACCCCCCCCCTGCGCGCCCCCACAAATCCCAAACTCCACATTCGGTCTTCTGGTTGCAAATCTAGGTTATCAAGCTTGGTATCATCAAGATAGGATGATTTTCAGTGCCATTGTCTCAACGCTGTCAGTAGAAGCCTTACCCCATGTTATTGGCATCTCTACTTCCCGTGAGGTATGGCTCACTTTGGAGACACTTTTCTCCTCTAAATCTCAATCCAGAATCATGCAAGTCAAACTCCAATTGGCCACCTTAAAAAAATGGGCTCATATAATTGCAGCATACTTCCAGAAAGTGCAAGGATTCTCCCACTTGTTAGCCGCAATTTGCAAACCCATTGAAGCCTCAAAACTAGTCTCCCACATCTTTGCTGGGCTTGGTGCAGAATATGATCTTCTTCTCACATCTGTGACCACAAGGCAAGACTCTATTTCCCTTAATGACCTCTATGGCTATCTGCTCTCTTATGAGTTACGCCTCGAGCACCACAAATCAACTGTAGACTTAAATATCACCACTGCACAACGCCACAACCCATCCTATGCAAGGAACAACCGTGGCTATGGCTTAGGCTATTGTAACAACAACTTTCCTCGCGGCAGAGGACCCTCTCAGCACTTCTCTTCATATGGTTCTCTTCACAACGCCCAACATGTCAAGTATGTCACAAACAAGGCCACACAGCAGCCACATGATAGTTCAGGTTTGATCAAGCATACCAGGCTAACTCATCTCAGTTGCATGCCAACTTGGCTTCTGCCCACTCTACATCAGATTCTCAGTGGTATCCAGATACCGGCTCAAATGTTCATTTCACAAATGAACTCTCCAATCTCAACATGCATGCTGAAGACTACACTAGCTCATATCATATTCAAGTAGGCAATGGTCAAGGTTTGAACATCTTACACTCTGGTCATGGTACCTTACCTGGTCCTCCAAATAATTTTCACCTACTGTCACTCTTACATGTCCCTCAAATCAAGAAAAACCTTATATCTGTCAACCAATTTACTCGTGATAACCACGTTTTTATTGAATTTCATCCCAATTTTTTTTGTGTAAGGACCTCCAATCGCACAAGCTGCTCCTCCAAGGCCCGAGTAAGTTCGGCCCTTATCCATGGCCATCCTCTCATGCTCCTTCCAGGTCTCTTGCTGCCTTCATTGGTGAAAAAGTCTACTTGGATCAATGGAATCTTCGGTTGGGCCATCCAGCTTCTCCTATTGTCAGTCAAGTCATTAAATCAAATAAACTACTTGTGGTTTCATCAAAGTTCCCCTCAATCTGTTCCCCATGTCAACAGGGCAAGAGTCATCGTCTTCATTTAAGTAGCACTCCTTCTATTTCCAGCAATCCCTTACAATTGCTGTTTCTTGATGTATGGGGCCCTGCTCCAATAAATTCTATCAATAATAAATATTTCTATACACTTCAAGTAGGAAAATACCATAGATTCACAATTTTTTTTTTCTCTTATTATTTTATTAACAACAAAATAGTCTTTAAATAGAGTATAATACAATGACACTTAAATTGATAAGAACTCCTAATTAATCCTAATTCTAATTTTAAAACAGCCTAACTCTTCTTCCTAATCTAATACAATTCCTAATTCCCTCTCATTTTATGCTCATCCCTAAAATTCCTCCGCCTTTAAAAGGACCTTGTCCCCAAGGTCCAATTAATTTCTTCACGAAAAAATGGTAAACATTGTCTTTTTTCCACTTGTTTTTTGAAAATCCAAGCTAATACATATGACTGAAGACATTGATGGGTCCTATTTGTTGGGAATAGTGTCCTAAACTCTAATGTTTTTATTAAGACATTTTAATTTAGATTGAATAAAGTTTTTAGATATTGATTTATTTAATTGAGCATATGACATAAATAATAGATTTTGAAGTTTAATGCATTTCATTGATGTATAATAACGTATAAATAGAGGAAGAGATTACATGAGCAAACCTATCTAGAATTTATATTACAAATATCTAAAATAGAATTGTAATCTATCTATATTTGAAAATACAGAATCCTATCTCTAGACACTATCTATTTGTTAGGATTCTGTTATCTAAGTAGTTTAAAGAAAGGGGACTGTGAGAGGAGTTCTGCACTAGAGAGACGTCTTTTGAATCTGGTCGTGATACTAAATCTACACGTGTAGGTGATGAGGTCGCAATGTTATCGTTTACAATAAAACCTTTTACATGCTTATCTTTATTTTTGATTATTTATTATGTGTATGCAAATGGTCCATGAGTTGTATTGAATATGGTTAATGGTGTGAGTAATAAGATTATGACACAGAAGATCTTAAACCATAAACTTTGCAAATTCATAATCTCATGTTCGCACTTGGTAATGGAATTTGGCATTCTATTTGCGAAGACTGTTACACATCAATTGTGATGATCTATCTTGATCAAGTGAAGTAGTGACTTCAAATTGATTTGTTGTTGTGGAAGCATAGGGATACAATTCACTGAATGGACCACAAGAATTGTCATTCTATTTTAAACACTGTAAAAATGAAATAATTGTAACTCTCAGACTTCTTGTGATATAGATTCTGAATCCCAAGGAAATTATGAACTCAAATGTCAAGTGCAAGTCACTTTGATGCATTTAGAAATGAAAATGAGACATTTACTAAGGTCAAAATTCTTGGTGCGTTGGGTGATCAAATGTAGCATTGTGGAAACATATTTCTCATTAAGGAATCCAAGTCCTTTCTTTAAAGGATAACAATTTACTATTGAGAGAGATTTAATAGAGTAATTATTCTGAGTCTCAGGCCATAACATTTTGATATAAGTTACTAAAATATTTATACATAGTGTAATGAGATTTCACATAGACGGCAAAATTATGTGATTAAGTTCGGTACTCAAGGATAAAGAAGTAAATAATTAAAGTTACAGTATCATTGACTTAATTATGCTACAGAACATTTCATGTAGCAATCAAAAGTCAATATTAAGAATTGTCTAAGAGATTAATTGCATTAACAAACAAATATAAATTAGAGTGCAATTACAATTGTTTAGTAGAATCAATTGTAATTAAATAGTAACCTATGACAATCATGAGATGACAAGGGTCACATGCCTATTTGAAGCTAGTTTTATTTTTCTTTTTCTTTTTATGTCTCTCTTCGAATTGATGTAAATTAACTATGGACAAACTTCTATCTTATTAGGTTGCTTGTTTTAATTTGTTAAAACATGAGATGTAAATAGAGTACATAAAGATGCATATAGGAGACTGGACTTGGAATAAAACCCAAGCCCAAGAACACTTGGGTACACGCCGGGGTAGGGAGAAAAATCCCAGTCCTGGCAATGTTATATAAGGAGCATGGATGCTAGAGTTTTTCCTAACCCTAGCCGCCCATGTAACACCCCACATAATTACGTGACATTTATTTTGTTTTAAATGATTACCAATTTACCACTCACATGAAATTTTGAATATTTTCTTAAAAGATAATAAGTAGAGAAATTCTCCTACTTATAAACACAACTGCACCATGTTCTTAGGATTCAAGAAAGATGTTAAAAGACCTTAGAATTTCAAAAAAAGAATATTTAAATAGAATAGCTAAAATAGAGAGCCAGATGTACATGATTTGAAAGAATAGGTAGCTAAAATAGAAAAATATGATTTTTAGCTAAAATAAAGAGTAAATTTACTGAGCTGAATGTAAATGCTATGCAAGGGTGGGTATGATCCTAGGAAAACTATGCAAAAGTATCCCAGTTTTGAAACAGGTTTTAGTTTGATACAACAGTTTGCGAGTTAGTGATGTTTTTATAGGCAGAGACAAAACTGAAATTCTGCATAAAAACTCTGCATATAAATTGATCTTTAACAATGATATCTACCCTAGAGTTTTCTGAGTATCCAAAGGCTTTACGAGTGTTTTCTTGAGTTTTAAGTTAGTCTACTGGGCATGCATTTGCCTATTTGGTACCTTCCAAACAAAATAGTTCTCTAGTCTTAGTCCACTAAAGTAAGGAAGAGCCAGGTTTTATATATTTGCTTCATTGTAGTTGGAAGAAATCAGACTAACAAAATACAAGAGTAACTAAGTATTACTGAAGCCATGGGCGCTTAGTATGTTCCTCCGTCTGTGTGCATGCAAGATTGTTAATGTTTACAGTGCTCCCTTAATCTCGCTTTTCTTGCCTCTTTTCTCCCCAAAACCTACCCTTCTGTTACACTTTTGAAACCATAAAAGGTGGTAATAAATACCTTAGAAACCAGCAGATTACGCCAAGATGCTGTCAAGGTTTCAGTAAATGTAGATCAGTTCATTGTTGATCCACAATAAAGAACCATGAAATAGAAAAATACAACATACTAATTTTAAACTCTAAAGTAACAAGTGTTTTAGGTAAGGAGTTGACAAGCCTGCAATCTATCACAGGGGTTACAGCATATCATTCAGTCAAAAACTAAATTTGTATTCAGAGCACCAAATCAATTACAAAAAGAGAGGTGTTACAAAAGATGATCAATAAGAGAGAGAAAGCGAAGTTATGAGATACTGCCTTCAACTCAGAAATTTACCAACCCTACTTAATCTAAGATGACTACACTCATCAGGCAAATGCAACATCCGAACGGAAGACATACTTAACACCCTTAGTAACATTACGGGCTTCGTGTAACATACACTTATCCCCATGAATGTGTAGGAGAGCCATCCCTTCAGTAGGAGCCACCTTCAGAATTCGAGTTATATTAACAAACAATGCATATTCCACATATGTAACGGCAAAAATAAGTGTTTTTTTTAAAAAAAACAAACAAAAAATAGGACAAAAGAGAGAATAAACAAGGAATTTACCTCAGCAACAACAGCATTCCTCGAACCATAAAAGACAGTCTCTCCTCCAACTAGAGGCTGTGAGGAAGAATCCTTGGGGCTGCTCAGGTCATTTTTGGCCTTGGGTTTAAAATCGCCACTCAGATATATTAACAAAGTATAATGGGTGCACTTTCCCTCTCCAAGATCAACGCTTCCGTCAATATGTCGTCCAAAGCGCTGCCCAGCCTTATACCTGAAAACTCAAAGCATCCAAAACAAAAACAATATGAAGTTTCATGGTGGATAGGGCAGTAATTTTGGCTAATAATTTTTCCTTCATAAAATCATAAAAGAAAAGCTAAAGTGATAGAAATCCTATGTTTAGATCAAATCCAAAACAGTCCTTCCTATTTCTTACCATACGAGTTAAAGAGATGGTTTGTGATACATCAATAAGCTTCACTAAATTATTCTCCTTAGCAAACTAATGAGCTAAGCATTTTTATCATATCTACATTAGGGAAAAAAGAATGAACTTATGGAAAACTTTCAACCAACCTGTATAGCCTGATATTTGGATTTAAGCCCACAGCAACCTTTCCTCGAATTTTAATATCGGAAAACAGTTTGTGCAGTCCAGACTCCCATATTGTTTCTGCAAGAACAGGATCATTCACAGAGATTCGATCATTATCTCTATAAGCTTCACCTTTCGTTGGACCAAGGCTCCCTTGGTGGACAAAACCGATAGACTCAGCAGCGTTAATAAATGCCTTTGATTCAGCGGATGTGAAGAAATTCTGCACCTGGATATCTTAAACAAGAAAGAGATAATGCAACCAGTGAAACTCAAGCATGTATTAAACAGAAATTATAAATTTTATAATCATATATAGTAGGACTGCCATTCATGCCATCATGAACATGAAAAATTATACAGGACTGATATGTGTAAACCCCATGTCATCCATCATAAACAAATTAATTTCTCAACTCTTGATAGCATAGAAAAAATACACCAGAAACCTAAATCCTTGTTTACTGCTTCCCATTGATGTAAAGCCAATGCTCTTCATTGTACATGCCAATACAATCTCCACTGGCTTTTCTAATCTTCTCCCCCATTGATTTGTCTCTACCTTCACACGAATGAATTCACCAGGATCCTTTTCTCTCCAATCCTGCCAGTAGCACACCCTACCCCCCACCCCCAATATTTCAACTCCACTCCTTACAGCAATTGAACAAGCTCCCAATGAATTCACCAGGATCCTTTTCTCTCCAATCCTGCCAGTAGCACACCCTACCCCCCACCCCCAATATTTCAACTCCACTCCTTACAGCAATTGAACAAGCTCCCAATGAATCCCAACCACTTAATATTAGTAACCAGTATTCGTTATCGCACCCTATAATCAACATCCTAGTACAATTATAAGCAGCCACATCCCAAAATTATCTCCCAATTTTATTTTATTTTTTTTAAAAAAAAGTATTGATTTATGGACTCACAAAATGCAATTGGGTATCATTGCAACAGTTAAAAAATGACTAAAATCAAACACCAAGCCATGTTCTCCCCTTCCGATTAACATCCTAGGATAAATTACAAGTACCCAATGCCAATATCCTTAAAAAATTGAAATTGAAAAGATCTCTTATTTGTTGAACCTATAAAACGAAATATGGATGTGGGTATACAATTACAAGCGCTAAAATTGACAACAAGAACATGACACCCCATCCTTCTTGCCCTGGAACACAAATCACATTCGACCCACCACAGTAAATCAAGCTCATATGCGCACATTCATAAAAACATATTTAAAATAAATAAAGAAGAAGAAGAAGAGAGGAGGAGTGGAATTCTTACAGTAAAGAGATCCGTATCTTTGAGGCGAGTGATCTGAAGGTTTCTTTTGGGTTTGATGAGTGGCCACTTCGTTGTTGTTGTTGCCGGTTTCTTGGTACCTGCTTCTCTTCTCTCTCCCATTCTTCGCTTCTTTCTTTCTGGTATTTCTGCCATACAACTCTCGCTTCTCTCTTCAATATTTCCTTTGTGTGGGCCAATTTATCATTTTTGTCGGACAGAAATGGCCTGGTCTTTGCTGCTCAGTTGGGCCAAGACCACCACACTTCAAGTATTTACCCAATAATTAGACCTGTCCGTTTTCTTTCTTTTTATTTTTGTTTTATGTTAGGTTCGTTTCGATGTAAAATGTTTTTCGTAGTAAAATATTTTTAACGAAATGAATTTTTTGAAAATATTTTTTGACGTTTGACTTGTATGAAAAAATACCAACGGCGTAAAACGGAATTCGGCAACCGCCGCCAGAATCTGGCGACGTCCGACCGCTATTGTCGGATTCCGACAAACCAAATTCCGGCAACTAGCTGGAATTTGCCAATACAGCCAAAATCCGGCTAATTTAGCTAGATTCTAGCCAGTTTCGCTATAATCTAGCAGAAATTTCCAGATTTCGGCGGCAATTGCCAAATTCCGACGACCATTAGCCGGAACTGGCCAATGCTGCTAGATTCCGGCAATTGAATACCAAAATTTAGAGATCTTTGACGGTAGAATCGGGCTACTAACAAACTCCAATGCCAAGCAGTAACGGATTCTCACAAATGTGCGTTCAAAAATGAAGAGTTTAAATTCAAAAAATGATTTACGGCTGTTTTCAAAAAATTAAATAAGCTTTTATGGGTAACTGAAAAATAATTTATGTTAACCATTATTTTTGTCCCAACCAAATATCGAAAAATATCAAAAATATTTTTTTAAAAATATTTTACTCCTAAATGAACAAAGTATTAGAATAAAACTATTGTTACTTTTCTACTTCTATGGCAATAAATTCTAAAAAGTGATATTTATTTATTTTTAATTATCACCCATTTATAAATAAGTCACTCCCTTAGCAATTGACCTTAAAATGAAAGAAAAAGTAGCCACGTCAACACACGTAATTTTTATTTCTTTTTTTCCAAAGTGTTATTAAACAAATAATCAAATAAAATAAAAAGATTGATAAATGTATGAGTGATCGCTTCCTTTGTGATATCTCTCAAAATTATTTTTTTGATTAGACGTAGCACTATCAGACGTTGCAAAATTAGTTAAAAAAACACACGGCATTAACTATTTCAATCCGTCAAAACTTTAAAAAGTGAAAGTCCAACAAAAAAAAAAAAAAAAAAAAAAAACTTAAGTAGAGATCACAAAAAACGTGTTTTCTCATAAATTTATTGTATTTTTTTAAAAAGAATTCTGTAACATTTATTTTTAAAAAAAATTAAAAATAAATGACATGTAACGGACAGGCTACTACTACTTTTTCATTAATTTTAATGTCAATTATTAAGTAGGTGATTTATTTGTAATGGGTCGGTAGCAAGTCAACTTTTTGAGATTTGGTAACAAAAGTGCAAGAGTGACGACAGTTGGAGGTCCCTTTTGTTTTTGGCTACCCTATGCTGATTGCTGATTGCTGATTGCTGATCGATCCCGTTTCGACTGTATCCAGCCAAGACTGCACCTAACGGACCCAACCCAAATGCATACATCTACTTTTTGGTTTAGTTAGTCCTTTTTCTTTCTTTTTTTTTAATAAAAAAAAAATTACTAATTATCAAACTTTCTAAATAATTTTTTATTTTAACTAAATATTTTATTTTATTAATGAAACCAACTTTTGAATTGTTTAGTTTTTGGCTCTTTAAATTTAAAGAGAGATACGGATGTTAAATTTAACTTTTGATAAAGAGTTTTTTAAATTGTAATTTTTGTGTGTTTTGTTAAAAAAAAACTTAATTAAAAAATACAAATTTAAAGAGCTTATTGTGAATGGGTTAAAACACTGAATATAGCTTGAGATAGCTTTTTTGTATTCTCCCTCTTTAGCCTTTAGTTTATTCGGAGATCATTTGAGAAAAGTGTGCTACGCTCCTTTGGAGCCACAGCCTAAAAAACCTCCCGCCTAATTAATTATTAGCCTAAGCATAGCATTATATTTTGTATTCCCCCTCTTTAGCCTTTAGTTTCTTCGGAGATCATTTGAAAAAAGTGTGATACGCTCCTTTGGAACCACAGCCTACAAAACCTCTTGTCTAATTAATTATTGGCCTAAGCATAGCATTGTATTTTGTATTCCCCCTCTTTAGCCTTTAGTTTCTTCGGAGATCATTTGAGAAAAGTGTGCTACGCTCCTTTGGAGCCACAACCTACAAAACCTCCCGCCTAATTAATTATTAGCCTAAGCATAGCATTATATTTTGTATTCCCCCTCTTTAGCCTTTAGTTTCTTCGGAGATCATTTGAGAAAAGTGTGCTACGCTCCTTTGGAGCCACTGGCTACAAAACCTCCCGTCTAATTAATTATTAGCCTAAGCATAGCATTGTATTTTGTATTCCCCCTCTTTAGCCTTTATTTTCTTCGGAGATCATTTGAGAAAAGTGTGCTACGCTCCTTTGGAGCCACAGCCTAAAAAACCTCCCGCCTAATTAATTATTAGCCTAAGCATAGCATTGTATTTTGTATTCCCCCTCTTTAGCCTTTATTTTCTTCGGAGATCATTTGAGAAAAGTGTGCTACGCTCCTTTGGAGCCACAGCCTACAAAACCTCCCGTATAATTAATTATTAGCCTAAGCATAGCATTGTATTTTGTATTCTCCCTCTTTAGCCTTTAGTTTCTTCGGAGATCATTTGAGAAAAGTGTGCTACGCTCCTTTGGAGCCACAGCCTACAAAACCTCCCGTTTAATTAATTATTAGCCTAAGCATAGCATTGTATTTTGTATTCCCTCTCTTTAGCCTTTAGTTTCTTCGGAGATCATTTGAGAAAAGTGTGCTATGCTCCTTTGGAGCCACAGCCTACAAAACTTCCCGTCTAATTAATTATTAGCCTAAACATAGCATTGTATTTTGTATTCCCCCTCTTTAGCCTTTAGTTTCTTCGGAAATCATTTGAGAAAAGTGTACTACACTCCGTTGGAGCCACAGCCTACAAAACCTACCGTCTAATTAATTATTAGCCTAAGCATCTAGGAGGGCAAAAGGTTGTTTTGACTTTCCATGCTAGAACTATCTACTGTTTAATTTAACTTTGTTGGGACGTGACTAGTGAAAATTCTAGATTAGACCCTAATTAATGAACAATTAATCCTATTAAAACATATAAATTTCAAATAGTATAATCATTTTAGGAGCCAGCTAAATTCAAAAAATCCATTATAAAAGATTTGGTGCTTATAAAATCCTTGTAACTTGAAGACACAATTTCGTAACGTCGATAAACGATACGTTTTTCCTTCCATTACAATAACTCCAAAAACTTTGACTTTTTATTATTATTATTATTATTATAAATAACCTTCAAGAGCGAACTCAAAGAAACAATTTGTTAATAAGCACAAAAATCATCTATGTCATATAGCATCAAGTACTAAAGCTCTCCCTGACTATGCTCCCTTTAAATTCAAAACTACTCCCATTTTTTGTTACGAAATGAGAAATGAAAAGTTACAGAATGGAAGGACCATGATACCTAAATGATAATGCCTAAATATATAGACTAGATGTACGTGGTGATCACTTAGTCAAATAAGTGCAGCAACAAAAGAACCAAAAATCCAAAATTGATGCAACTTAAACACCATAGGTCTAAAGTCTGGACGATATACATGTCTAAAATGAATAAGCTAAATGAAATACATCAAGTAACGCAAGCAAAGCACACAACAAATCTCCCCTTAACTCAAAAGGAATTTGATTGTCATGAGACATAAAAATGCACTTGACACTCAATGAGAAGTAAATCATCCACTTTGTCCAAAATATGTATCAAATGCATGATGAGTCTATAAGTTGATGGATTGGCATTTACAAAGAAATGCAATTACAGTGAATACCATTTAAAACATGCTTGTGTGAGTGTATGAATACGTCCCAATAAGCAAGCTTAAGACCTTAAATTTGTGAGGAGGCCAAGCTTTTACATGAAACTACAAATGGTAGTTAGACAACTTTCACAAGCCAAAAGTTTGACAACTTTCACAAGCCCAAAGTCAAACATTATTTCTAGGGTCTAGAGAGTCTCATACAAATACCCCTCTTAAGTGACGTAGCGCAGGCGGAAGGGATAAACAGTGAAAGAGAAACTTCGTTCTCAAACACAACAATCAACTCACAAGTTGAAAGGAAAACAATTTCAATTCAATGATTTTTCAATAATCCAGTTCTTACATTGTCTCTCTATTTATAGCAAAACCCTAAAAGCTTATAAATGAATAAAATAAAAATAAAAAGATATCATCAAATCTTCCTTAATGAATGAGATTTGATGGACAAAGTAATCCCACGATTTAAGGAAAAGAAAGACATGGCAATTAAAAAATAAAATATGGAAAGTGTGAGGTCCCACATCCCCTGGGAATGAGGATGTGCTTATATGTATAAATGCACCCTTTATGACACAACGCGTTTTAAAGCCGTGATGGCAATGAACCTATCAGAACTCCGCAGTGAAGCGAACCGCTGCGAGAGCAATCCCAGGATGGGTGACCTCCTAGGAAGTCTAATATGGGGAGCCAAAAGCGGACAGTATTGTGTCATTGGGGGTGGATCGTTACAGAAAGTCAACAAAATTCCCATGAAATCAGCAATGGAATCTTCTAGGGAATCCTAGGAAATCTGCATGACTGTTTCTCTCCAGAAATCCCGGTCTTCGTTTGATTCATAAGCAAAAGTCTTCAGCTCGGATTCACCGAGTTGGGTCTCGACTCTTTACCGAGACAACATTATCAACCTGTTGAAGCGCTTCAAAATCCTTCTGCTCGGATTCACCGAGCTGCGTCTCTGCTCTTCATTGAGACGACCTTATCAACTTGCCGAGGCGCTTCAAAATCCCCTTCTCGGACATTGTTCGAGATAATACAATTAATGCTCCGAGGCACCTCCTCGGGTTGTTCTACATCATTAAGTCATAGCACCAAATTGTATCCAAGTCCATTTTGATTAATTGTTTGCCTTTTTATGCAATAATTTAACAATGGCTTTTTCTATAAAGACATTTGATTTAACCCTACCTTATGAACACCGCCTTTTTCTATCACGCACATGTGCCTTATAAAGAACGGAGAGCCAAGTAAGAGACATTGTCATAGGTTCAGTTAGAGATGATCAATTTGATCTACAAAAAGATGTCATACTCTTGCAAATGATTGCCAACCAAACACTCACTCATAGTCGAGCTCAAATTTGTAGAAGTCAATATGTGCACATAAAAATAAGTTAATCCATCATAAAATTTAGGGAAAACTTCACTTACCATCCCTGATCTTTCATCACTTTTGGAATCATACACTTAAACTTTAAAAAGTGTTAATTTAGTATATGCATTTTTTTTATTAGTTTAGTTTCACCACTCCATTAAGATTTTCCGTTAAAACCTATCAAAATTCTCAAAATACCCATTTTTTTTTTAAAAAAGTAATAATTTCAAAGATTCAAGTATGAGTATCTTTGCAAATTTCGTTAAATCCTGACCAACGCCTAAATTCTTACAATTTTTTCTCTTTTTTTTTTTCTAAACAAAAATGATGGATATTTTAGAAATTTTGACACCCACTCCGTTAGGATTTAACGGAAAATTCAAACGAATGGGTGAAATTGAAAAAAATTGAATAATGAATACTCTAAATTGACACTTTTTAAAGTTTATGGGTATGATTGCAAAAGTGATGAAAGATGAAGGGTGAAAAGTGAAGTTTTTTCTAAAAGTTATTCTCATGCGAGCCGCAGAACTTGTTTAGGCGGCAGTTCGCCTTTAGATCTTCACTTGACTTTTAGAAACCTTGGGATGGCGACCCCAATAAGATACACACAACGAAGTCAAGGTGTGATTTAATATCACTAATCACAAATGAGAATATGAAGCATTCAAAAAGTGCAAAAACCACATAGGACCTTTCTTAATTTTCTTTTCTTTCTTTCTTTACTTTTTTGGTTCTTTTTATTATAAAAATCAAACAACACGCCAACAGGAAAAAAAAAAAAAAAAAAAAAAAAAAAATGTAACATGTAAGAAAAACAAAACTGGCATACCTTAGGATGATGACTGTGACTTTAAATGCAGTCCCAGGGATGGGACACAATGACCTAAGTTCATGCACAAAAAAGCAATGCCCTTCATCGACGAGTAGGTATGGTCAGATTTTCACATCTAAACCTTCTTGAATGTGAGTAGTGCATTTTGACTTCTACTTATAGAATCATTCAAAGAAGTCAACTTGGCCAGCCAATACATTATTGCTAACCTTAACTTGTTCTGCTAAGGCCATGAATTGTTTTACAAGTCCATTTTTTTATCATCCCTAAAATAGGAATTCTCATACTCGTAGTTACGACATCTCAATTAAAAATAATTTAGTCTAATGTAACAAACTTTACCACAATGATGGCAAGTAGGGACAAACTGATGCTGGACAAAGCTAAGATTGTTTTAATATCGTATGATAGCAACAAAAACTATGAATTGAAGATAGAAAAGAGAATTCAAAAAGAAAGAAAATAACAAATAGGGATAAGATAACCCCTAATTGCCTCAAATAAGTAAGCCGAGAAATAACTCTGAAAGACTTAAAATTTAATTGATGGATAAATGTCTAATAAATCCCTGAATTGGAGCGCCATTTGAATTCGATCCCTCACTTTTTAAAAGTAAGTAGTCGGTGCTTAACTTTTTTGCGAATTTGAAACATGTCATTCCGTCATTTTTCTAACCACCGTTAATGTCATGTCAGTATTTTCACCACATCATCTTAAAATATTATTATTTTATTTAATTATTAATTTAAAAACATAAAATATTATTATTATTTTTTTTTAAAAAAAAATAAGGGATTTAGGGAGGGGGTTGGCCTGCGAGCCACCCATTAGGTCTGGGGTGGCCCCTAGATCTAGGAGTGGCCTTCGAGCCACCCCCTGGATCCATATAGGGGTGGCTGCGCAGCTACCCCCGGTCCCCCGACTGCACGCCACTCCTAGATCCCGGGGGTGGCTCGAAGGCCACCCTTAGAGACGGCCACCTCTAGGGTGGCTCGCAGGCCACCCCCCTCTCCAAATCCCCTACATTTTTTTTTTAAAAAAATATATATATTTTAAGTTTTTAAATTAATAATTAAATAAAATAATAATATTTTGAAATGATGTGGCGAAAATGTTGACGTGGCACTAACGATGGTTAGAAAAATGTATGGAAAAATGACGGAATGACCTGTTTCAAATTCACAAAAAAGTTAAGCACCAAATACTTACTTTCAAAAAATGAGATTCAATGGCGCTCTGACTCAAGAATAATACAGTCATACCTTTATAAAGGTAAAGTTTGGGTATTTTCCAAATATAATACTTGGAGAAAAAGAAAGAAATAAAAATACAAAACATAACCGTAAACTTGGAGACATGGTGAAATTCTTGTACAAAAAATAAAAATAGGGTTAAATATAAAAAAGCCCCCTAAACTACCACTCTTTTTCCGGATGGCCCCCCAAACTACCATTGCTTGCATTTTGGCCCCCAAAACTATCAATTGCTTGTTTTTTTGGCCCCGTCCGTCAGTTTGTGCCGCGTAAGTGGATGGAAAATGAGTCACGTGCACGTGACTCTTATAACCCAAAAACCTGAAAATACCCCTCTCCTTACACTTTGAAATTCCCATTTCGCCTTTCTCAACAATACAACAATAATGGGAAAAAAAAAAAAAAAATTAGACAAACGTGAGCTACTTATTACCATTATACCATTTTGCCTCCAATTCGCCAAGCACCGAATTAGCTTGGGAGCGCATGTCACCTTCGTCATCAGTGTTGCTGCCTGCCGTCGCATGACCAAAATCCTCACTCTTGACGGCCTGTCCTTCGCCACCTTCTCCAACGGCTACGACGACAGGTTTAAACCCGATGACGATGTCAGCCACTACATGTCCGAGCTCAAGCGTCGTGGCTCCCAAGCTCTCAATGAACTTGTCGTGTCCAGCGCAAACGAGGGTCGCCCATTTACGGGCCTAGTCTACACAATCCTCCTCCCTTGGGCAGCGGACGTGTTGAGTGGACTTTACCTCCCGTCAGCGATTCTTTGGATTCAACCTGCCAAAGTTTTGGACATATACTACTACTACTTCAATGGTTTGGAGGAGATCTTTTCCAAAGCTCCAAGGATCACTACATCGAATGGCTTAAAAGTATAGCCATGGATCTTGTTCTTGTGAAAACAATAACAGTTTGGAGAATCGAATTTGCTCATGGGACCTTTGGTGTCAAGCATTATGGCTATAACCTTGTCTTCAAATTGAGCATTGTATTCTTTTACAAGGTCAATGGTCTTCTGGTGTGAAGCATGGTCCCCATGTGACATATTTTAACATGTCACGTTCATTCCAGCTTCAACCAGTTTCCATATCATTTCACGTGAGCTTGTGGAAGGACCAATTGTACATACTATCCTAGTTTTCCTTTGAGCATTCGAAGCTACCCTTTCCTGACCAAGAGTGAAATCACTAAACAGAAGCTCAAATGGAGAGTTCAATTTGTCAGCACCCAGAGCACCATTTGGAGAAGTGAGCCTCCCACGTTGGCCCTGCTTGTGTAATTTCCTGTCAGGATTTTTTCATATAATTGGACGTACATGGGCTTGACTCACTTTGGAGTTTTGTTTTTGTATGATTTTGATTTGCCAAACTAGATGATTACATGTAAAAGTGCTATAATGTCCACGATTCAGCAGATTATGTTGCCTCCTTTGGTAATGCAAAGTTTTAAGGTTCAACTCTTCAACTCATTTGAGTGGCAGCTGCATGTTGGTGCTACGAAGTTTTCAGATTATGGTTAGTTAGCAAAATAGGCCATTGTCAATTGGATTTATAGCTTTGCTTAGTTGAATAGCTTCTACAGAATGTTACCATTGTTACCTTGCAACCTCAAGTCCTCAATCATCTTGCCACCAATGCTTACAATATTTTTCCACACATAACAAAGGCTAACACACTTCACATTTTGTTTTACACACAAGAATCTGGATACAAAGATTTCTCTCAACCACTATGTTCTCATTCATCCAAAAAAACCAGTCTGTTCTCCCCTGTTCTACACAACATAAATAGAGGAGGAGACAGAAAGAGAATGACCAAGCCTCCTCTGTTTAAAACCACTCTATTATCCTTCACACCTGCACCGTGTTTGAAGGATTTGTAGGATGCTCGTCTCTATGTAGAAGCCTCCGTCGTGGAAGTAGACTAAGATGGGAAGCTTTTGGTTTTGGGCGGCCGTTTGGTGGAGTGTAGGGAGGTAGAGATGAGCAGAGATGGAGGGGTCGTGTGAAATTGTGTACCTGTCAACCACGTCCCGTATCACTCTTGGAACCAAAACATGAGTCTTTTTGTTGTTCTTGTATAGAAAACGTCGAATTTTTTCCATAGCTTTAGCCTCCCTCATGAAGTCAAATTCATATCCAATCTTGAATGGCACAAAATGACAAAGAATTAGTCTCCAGAAACTGATGATCAAATTCAGAGTCATGCAGAAGCAAAACTACATTTATGTAAATAGGAAAACATTACAATTAGAGCATAAATTCAACAAATAAGAATTTAAGTTTTCCACAACTAAGAAATAGACTCAACAACTAACATCTAACCTTTTCCAGGCACTATCATCCTCAGATGTACGGGAAAACCAAGCCAATATCATAAGTAAGATACAAAAAAACGAAGAAAAAGAAAAGAAAAGAGGAAAATGGTGATCTAAGAAAAAAAACCAGTGAGGAAAATGGTCATCCTCAGCCTACAGTTATTGGGAAGTTGTTCATAGGCATACCAACTTTTATAGGTTGTGATTCTCTTCAACAGCTAGTAGCCGTTGCTCGATTGTGATTCTCTTCAACTTTTCTAAGTTTTGTCTGGACGTGCGCTGGACTCGGTGACGATCATTGTGTATGATTATTTTCGAAATGGAAGTTCGTACAAGTTGGGTTTGGAATCGGTCATTGCTGGCAAGCATGGGGACGTGTTTGGGTTCGGAATGCTAGTGTTGGAAGCCGTTGTCAGAAAAAATAAGTTGGACTTGACCAGAGGCAAGGGAGAGGCGATGGGTTTGTTAGGGATTGCATGGAGCACGCATGAGAGGGGAGAGAAGGGTATTTTCGGGCTTTTGGGCTAAAAGAGTCACCTACCATGCACGTGACTCAGTTTCCATCCATTTAGACGACACAAACTGACGGATGGAGCCAAAAAAACAAGCAATTAGTAGTTTGGGGGCTGAAATGCAAACACTGGTAGTTTGAGGGGTTATCCGGAGAAATGGTGATAGTTTGAGGGGCTAAATTGTATTTAACCCAAAAATATATTATTCTAAAAATAATATTCAATTATTTTGTATGATTCATTCCATTTTTGGGCTGATCTTATTCAATAAATAATCTTCAAATCTTATGCCTCATTTTCTCATGCATCAGTCTCACCAGATTAAAAAGAATTCGTCCTCGAATTCAAATCATCTTTGCCTCGATCTTTTAGATGTCTAATCAATTCATTCCATTCTATACTTCTCAACACCAAAGCAACTTGATGCCAGAAGAAAGGCAACTTGCAATCTAGCTATCACAATATGACTCTGAATATTAGATCTGAAATTACTCGCACCAACTTAAGATGAAATAATATTCACAAGCTCTTAATTGATTGTAATAAATTCACTCTCCGTAATTTTTTTCCAAAATTTTTTAATTCTTTCTTGATCACGAAAAATCAAAATTTCTTCCAACATACTAAAACAAAAGTCAAGATTTTCTTTAGGAAAATTTGACATAAAATTTTCAATCTCAAGAAAATCAACATAATTAACTTTCAGAAGACCCATTGAGATATTTCACTCTTTGGACTTTCATTAAACACGTGACTATCCATTTTTTGTTCAACCTATTGAGCATATGACAAAAAACTTCCCTCTATAAGATCACTATTGATATATGTATCATAAGTTGATGGAGAATTCCAATCTACAAAACATTGATGTTGGTACAGTTTCCAGTTTGTTGACATGTCTCCTTTTCATTCGTTCTCTCCAATACCTACAAGACAATAAGATCAACACAAGAGCTTGTCGGGTGTGCCGACAGGGTCTCACTCTGATGCTTAATTCAAGTTCTAATAGACAAATATCTGAGAATATGAGAGTACATGAATATCAGAGAGATCACAGAGTTTTGATACCTGAGGTAGCAACCTATTTATAGGCATGTAGTTCTGATATAATTGGAGTACTCTGATTATAGTTCAATTAGGAGTCTAATCCCAAATTGCATGGGATTAGGTCTTATCTCTTGGGGAGTCTAGTTCGGGTAGAACTACACTTTAACTGAATCAGAACAGGCACCTTACACCATATTTTGTGAGATAAGATCATCTCGAAAAAACTGGGATAGAGCCCCTCTGGCATCTTTTCAGGTAGTTATGGATCAGGCCTATCCCATAAATTCCGGCTGTAATATCAAGATAAGAATCTCAGCATACTCTATCCATATCACCTCATAGTAGTCAAGAGAAATCCGATCCCGAGACCAACTGGATATGAACATTCCGTACGTATTCTTATTGTGTTCCTGCGACTAAAGTTCCGGGACATATTAGCAATATCAATCCTCAATTCTGGCAACCGAAGGATATTCTTGAGATTCACTAAGAAGTATTGGAGACTGTGACGATTGACGGGTCTTCATGGGTCTTTCTTTGGGTCGGTTGAACCGATTGGGCCCAGAATTCGGTCATGGGCTTGCTTGGGCTTTGAGAATGATAATTTTCCAAACAATTGAGAATGCTCTTCAACATCTTCTTCATGTTGAAACTCTTCATCCCGACCACGCTGTTCCCGAACTAGAATAGGATTCTGATACGGGTTCTCGAAATTGAATTATGAATCGTGACCGTTAATGTCGCAATACATCTCCATGTTTTGTGTTGCTAGACGTTGGGTTAACTCCACAACTTGCTGTTGCAAGTCTTCAATCATTACGTCTTGTACATTGCATTCATGGTAGAGAACTTCCTTATTCGGAACCTGTCCACGCCAACCACAACCACTAGCCATGAAAATTCACCTTAAGAAGACGCTAAGTTCTAATACCAAGTGACACAGGGCAAAATTAAGATTGTTCTAACAACGTATGATAGCAACAGAGACTATGAATTTAAGATAGAAAATGGAATTCAGGAAGAGAGAAAATAACAAATAGGGAAAAGATAACCCCTAATTGCCCCAAATAAGTAAACATATAAATAACTCTAAAAGACTTAAAATTTAATTAATACTTTAAAACTTCATTCCAAAATAAATACAGACCTTCCTTTATATAGGCAATGTTTGAGTATTTTTCAAATATAATACTTGGACAAAAAGAATAAATAAAAATACAAAAAATAACCGTAACCTTGGAGACAAAGTGAAATTATTGTACAAAAAATAAAATATATTATTCTAAAAATAATATTCAAATATTTTGTATGATTTTGTCCATTTTTGGGCTGATCTTATTTAATAAATAATTTTCAAATCTTATACATAATTTTCTCCTGCATCACAAACCTACAAATAGGGTACCTTCTATGAGGAGGTTTGGACTTAGGCTTAGACACAACGTCACAAACAAACTTTTTACCCTTATACTTGGAAGCAAAAATGAAAACAAGTTTTCTTTTAGTGATAGGAGGAGAACGTGATGAAGAAGAGATGGAAGATCTCATAGTAATAAATCTTTGACATTCTCCATCACTATAAGGCCTTTAAGAATTCAATAATGGGATAATTGCATCACTGGTCCTTGAGGTTGGCCTAAATTACAAATCACTCTCCGTGGTACAAAAAGTTCATGGAGGGTCCTTATGGTAAACTATAATTACGAATCACTCCTTGAATCTGTTTTCCGTTCACCAAGTTAACAGATTCCATTAGTTTGTCACGTCATACCTAATAGGATATCGATAGGTGGCCACCCCAGGCCTAGGGGAGGCTGTGCGTCACCTCTCAAACGTGGCTGGCCACCCCCGGCAACCACCCATTTTCTATTTTCTATTTTTTTAAAAAAAAATAATTTTTAAGTTTTATTTATATTTTTTTATTGTAGTGGACACATGTCGATTTTTTATTGGGTATGACGTGTAACAACCCGACTAGACACACCAATGCAATATAACATAATGGCGTGCGTGGAATGGCACGTTATGCCGTACTTGTGAAACCTTACACAAACATAGCCAAATCAATCTAACTAAACCTGAAATATAAATTTATCTCAACATCACCTCAGAGACAATAGTCTCGCAGCGGAATACCTATTTTATCTCATTTTTTTTTTCTTTTTTTTTTTTTCATCCAAAGACATCTCACAATATACATAACATAATCAGAGCTAACAAGAGACATTTATCTTGATAAACGGTTACATTGTATCATTACAAAACAAGACAGTCTAAACACATGTGCCACATGCAGCATGATCCCAAAACTACATCATAAGTGTGTGTGTTACAAAAAATGATGTAAACAAAAGATTGACTAAAAAGTTAGTCAAACGATCCCAAGGCACCTAATGGCCTCATCCATAGTAGCCTAGGTATAAGGTTACAGAGTCAACATCCTCATCTTCTTCCTCATTACCTGCAACAACAACGTCTATGCGATTGTAGGGGGTTGTTAACCACAATAACATAGGCGGATATATGAGTCCACATTTCTCAGCAATATAAGAACTCATTAACTTAAAACAATAAGTCGTCTTTAAGTTTCTACTGTGAGTTTACAATATTAGCTATACTGAATTTTATGTTTCACTATAGTAAACCATAGCTAATGAAGTAGACACTATAGGGAAATAAATTTTTTACAAATTACCTTAGTTATAAAAATTAACTTATAACTCAACTATACACATACATCATGTATTCTACATCATTGAGTGGAACACTAGCATATATGCACATTTCATAAACATCAATCCTTAACTCAAGAAAACCATTTTGTAATATATTAACACAAAACATATGCAACACCTTCATTCATTATTTTCATTATTTCTTGTTATGTTTCATTCTTTTCTCACATAAGGGCCTGTACTCCCTTCGACTTACAAGAGGCTCGTACTCCTCTGCGTTTATGGCTGATGGGGCCCATACTCCCCACAATTAACTTCTTCAATTGTATTACAGCACTGGGGCCCGTACTCTCGATATTATTATTAAGTTAACAACACTGTGTGGCCCATACTCCACACATGTTGGGGGCCATAGCCCCAAATGCATTAGTCTCTTATTCTCATTTTCGTAATCTTAACTCTTTGTTTTGCATTCTTGTTTTCATCATCATTTCTTATCACATTTTCATCATTCATTACATACACATTCCAACAATCATATGCAACATCATGTTATTTATAAAAAGAAATTATTCTTTACTTTCACAATCAAACCATATCTAACATCTTTTCTTTAACTTATTTTTGACACATCTCATATCACGTATAAAGCACGTCTAACCCATTCTCTTTTCAATACACATTTCATTTATAAAGCATTTAAATTCTTAGGGCACAGTAAGTAATTATACTTACAAATCCCCAACTTTAGAGAAGTTATCCCCCAACTCAAGCACAACTACAATGTAATATTGCCCCAAATATTAAATTCACATTTATAACACAATTCTATTAATCCTAGTATGACCTTTAGGACCTAAACACAACATGTAATAATTATCCATGAACCCATGGAAATTTAAGGTTAAATCAACACATTAAGTGTAATCATCACAGCCAAACAATATTCCTAATGTTTAAACACCAATAACCCCACATTAACTAAACTATAGAAATTGGGGGTTTATGCCTACACTTTAATAATTTTGAAATTGAAGTTTCAACCTAACAATAAAACAATCCAAAGCTTGAATATCATGTATGAATTCATTACACACAAAAACCCCATGGCAATTTCAAGAATTTCATCATATACCCAAAATTTGACCTAACTTAGAAAAAAATTAAGGTTTTGAAATTACCTCAAGATAATTGGTAGATTGAAAGTCCTAACACCAATAATCGTTACCCAAAGCTCAAATGTGATGGAGGACTTGAATCCAAGCTCAACCTATAATTTTACACGCGAAAGAGAGTAAGAAAGAGGGCTGAAATTTTGAAATTTCAGCTTTGAAAAACTTGTTTCATCCACCCAAATACAACCTTTAAGCTTTGCCTTTCAATGGTTGTCAACACTCATACCCATAGCCAAGCTTTTGTCAAAGAGGAAGAGATAAAAATGAGAAAGGGAGAGAGACTTACACTTCACCACTCTACTTGCACTGCCATGAATAAATTCAGCTCACTAACTATGCCATAGCCCCCACTGTAAAGATGAGAAAGGAGGAGAAGAGGAGAAAAAGAAAATTTTGGGGAAATAAGGGTGCTGGTGCTGCCTTGGGCGATAAAGAGACCGAGTGTGTCTCTTTTGTTTAGTGATGGGGCATATCACGTGTAAGAGGGTGAGAGCAGTGTGCCATGTTAGACAAAAATAAAGGAAAGAGGTGTGGTCCATTTTTTTAAGTGAGAAAAGTCAACTAGTGGGGAAATGAGAGAGTTATGCGTGAACCAAAGAAAAGAGAAGCCAAGGTTGTGTGATTACCAAGATACCCATCTAGTTTAAGTGGGGAACGAGGACAATGTAGGCCTAAAACTTGTCAATCTACACTTGGGCCAAAATAATAGTTTAATTCTCTCTTATTATTGGGCCACCATTTCCAAGCCACATAAGACCATAAGATAAAATAAAACTATCTTATATTATTAACCACACTAATCCCATATATTTTTATTTAATTGTAATTAACCTATTAAATACTTTCTTGGGTGTTACATGACGTGACAAACTAAATGAATCTGTTAACTTGGTGAACGAAAACCGGTTCAATGAGTGATTCGTAATTATAGTTTACCATAGGGACCCTCCATGAACTTTTTGTACAACATTGAGTAATTTCTAATTTAGGCCAACCCCAGGGACCAATGGTGCACTTATCCCTTCAATAATTTATCAAGTTGTACACTAGATATATATATATATTTTTTTTCAATTAGGTTTTAGAATTGTCAAGTTCATTCTCAAGTGTCTCGATTTCCTAATTAAGCACACAGTTCTCCGTTTTCAATTTATCAATCAAAGCATGTAAATCATCAAGTTTAGCAAGTAAAGATTTTGTTTTAAGCTTAACTTTACTAAGCGTTTAAAGGGAGATTTTATTAATTTCCATCAATTGAGCACATTCCTAAAATAACTTATTATAGGCCATCTTAAGTTTATCCCCATCCTTAGAATCATCCTGAGATGACTCAATATGGTCAAATGTTCTACCTAAGTAGACCCATTACCACTTCTTACAGAAGCTGTAAAAGTCAATGCAATTTCTATTATCACCAAGAGAGTCATCAATGTTTAACTCATCCCTCAATGTAACTTTCATGACTTTTATTTTAGACTTCTTATAATTTCGACATATCTGACTATGTCCAAAACCAGCGCACCCATGGCATTTGATGTCTAGGGTATTCTTATATTTCTCTTCCTAAAGTCTCTTATAACGGGATAACTTACACTAAAGGACTACGATTTTTTCATGATAACAAAGGTTAAGGATCTCACTTAGGAAATTAATCCAAACAAAATGAACGAGACTCTAATACCAATTGAAAATTCTACATTAAACGCTAATTAACAATTAATCCCAATTAATGACCAATTAATCAAATTACCACATATAAAATAACCACAAACACAATATGCAAAAATAAAATAAAATGAACACACTGCTTTGGTAACGAATTGGAAACCTATTTGAAGAACTCTTCAAATGGTAAAGCCACTCTGGGAGCCAGCTAACTCCAAAGGTAACCACTATAGAAGCCTTAATGTTATAGATTGTTCTACCTATAAAAACTTTGTAACCTGAAGACCTGATCTTGTAACCCCGATAAACAATGTGTTCACCTCTCACTACAGTAGCTCTAGGACCTCTGATCATTTAATATATGGATTAGCTTCACAAACGAACCTTTTGAGCTTCACAAACCAAAATTCAGGTGGTTGCAGGTTATTCTTTGGTTTGAAAGGCTAATAAGAAACTAAGAGAATGCTTTGATCTGTTTAGACTCAAGAACAAGAATAAAAATCTCCAAAACAATTGAGAAACAACCTCTCTTGATCTATGAAAGTCATGGTAGCTGTGCTTATATAGAGGTGAAAAATCAAGGGTTTTAGGTAAAAGTCAATTAAGTTTCAAACACTCAGTGGCGAATCTTGATTGATCGAAGCTCAAACTCGATCGATTGAGTTGTTAGGGTTTCAAGTGAAAAATTTGCAATTTCACTATCTCAGTCGACTGAACCTCTTGGGTTTTACTACTTGATTGTTGTGCATCATCTCTGAATCACCTTGGTCGACCAAGGATCAATTGAACCATTCTATCAAGATTTTCAGACTTCTATTGATAGTCTTTTTTGACTTAGTAAAAATTAGAATTGAAAACTATTTGTTAAATACAAAGTTATAGAATTTTGTGTCAGCTTTTCAACGCCACCAAGTTTTCATTCATCTTATGTCGGAATTAAAAAAATATCATTTTTTTTTTTAATCCGACTAGGTCTATGTTAGACAACATACATAAACTTGAATCAGCATGTCTTGGCTGGATCACCCCTTCAAAATTTTGATATTTCAATATTCGATTGACGAAATTATTATTAATCAAGTCTTTGTTTATTCTAGGGTATACTTTCCATTGTTTGTTCTACCCATTTTTATTTACGATGTTTTCTTTAATCAAGAGTATTATAAATTTTATTCTCATGATTTTAATGCTTTCTCTTTGATTATTAGAGCAAAGCGAACTTATTAATTATGGGTTTTGTTGGGGTATTATAAGAATTGTCTTGGTGGCCTGGTGGGCCTCTCTTTTAGGTGGCCCATAGCTACATGATTGATTTCTTCTTATTTTTCGGCTCAAGTACAATTCCTTTAAAATTAGCCTTTAACACCATTATTTAACTTTTAGAATAGGGAAGTGAAATCATAAATGACAAAAACCAATTCGCTATAGGTTACAACAACATAGGACGACAAATTAAGTAACTTTCATAACTTTTATTTTAGACTTCTTATAATTTCGACATATTGTTTGAATATGTCCAAAACCAATGCACCCATGTATAGGGTATTCTTATTTTTCTTCCCCTAAAGTCTCTTATAATGGGATAACTTATACTAAAGGATTGCGATTTTTTTTTTTTATGACAACATAGGTTAAGGATCTCATTGAGGAAATTAATCCAAACAAAATGAACGAGACTCTAATACCAATTGAAAATTCTACGTTAAATGCTAATTAACAATTAATCCCGATTAATGAACATTTAATCAAATTATCACATATAAAATAACCACAAACACAAAATGCAAAAATTAAAATGAACACACTGATTTGGTAACGAATTGGCCGGAAACTTATTTGAAAAGCTCTTCAAATAGTAAAACCACTCTGGGAGCTAGCAAACTCCAAAGGCAACCACTATAGAAGACTTAATGTTATTGGTTGTTCTATTTATAAAAACTTTGTAACCTGAAGACCTGATCTTGTAACCCTAATAAACGTGTTCACTTCCCACTACAGTAGCTCAATGACCTATGATCTTATTCTATATGGATCAACTTCACAAACTAACCTCTTCCACTTCACAACCGAAACTTCGGTGGTTGCAGGTTATTCTGTGGTTTGAAAGGCTAATAAGAAACTAAGAGAATGTTTTGATCTTTTCAGACTCAAGAACAAGAATAAAAATCTCAAAAACAACTGAGAAACAACCTCTCTTGATCTACGAAAGTTGTGGTATGATATGCTTATATAGAGGTGAAAAATATAGAGTTTTAGCTAAAAGTAAATTAAGTTTCAAACACTCAGTGGCGAGTCTCGATCGATCGAAGCTTAAGCTCGATCGATCGAAGCTCAAGCTCGATCGATCGAAGCTAGGGTTTCAGGTGAAAAATATGCAATTTCACTATCTCAGTCGACCGAACCTCTTGGGTTTTACTACTTGATTGTTGTGCATCATCTTTGCATTACCTCGGTCGACGAAGGATCAACTGAACCATTCTATCCAGATTTTCAGACTTCTATTGACAGTCTATTTTGACATAGTAAAAATCGGCATTGAAAACTATTCGTTAAATACAAAGTTATAAAATTTTGTGTCCGCTTTCCAACACCACCAAGTTTTTATTCATCTTATGTCGGAATTAAAGACACCGTTTTTTTTTTTAATTCGACTAGGTCTATGTTGAACAACATACGCAAACTTGAAGAATTTTGGTATTTCAATATTCAATTGACGAAATTATTATTAATCAAGTCTTTATTTATTGTAAGGTACGCTTTCCATTCTTTGTTTTGCCCATTCTTATAACACTGTTTTCTTTAATCAAGAGTATTATAAATTTTATTCTCATGATTTTAATACTTTCTCTTTGATTATTAGAGCGAGCGTATTTATTAATTAGGGGTTTTGTTGAGATATTACAAGGGTTGTCTTGGTGGGCCTCTCTTTTAGGTGACCCATAGTTACTGGATTGATGTTCTTTCTTATTTTCGGCCCAAGTACAATTCTTTTAAAATTAGCCTTCAACACTATTTATTTAACTTTTAGAATAGGGAAGTGGAATCATAAATGACAAAAACCCAATTAATCCCCTGTAGGCTAGAACAACACAGAACAGCAAACAACCCACAGCCCATCAAAATCTCTCATCCTAAAGAACATGCAGCAGGCTTCACCTTCCTGCCACCAACTAATTAGAGCAGAGCATATAGGGAGATGATTGTGGTACAATCCTTTTGTACAATTTTGGTACAACCCACTCACAATGAGGTGGGGTCCATACACGTGAGCCCCACCTCATTATAAGTGGAGTTGTACTAAAGTTGTGATGGAGTTGTATATTTATCATTTTCCGAGCATATAATCCCGTCGCAAGTAGAAGCTCCCAAAAAAAATAAAGAAAAAGAAAAAAGAAAAAAAGAAGAAAAAGGGAATAAAAGGTGTAAGTCGACCCGCCGTACAAAGCGAGCCACGTGACGCGGTCGATTACCATTAGTGGAGGTCAGAATCGGAGACGACTTGTGATTGGCTAGTGGCGCACGTCATTGTACGATGATTGTTGAGACTGTGTATTTTTTTTTTTTTTTGAAGGGGTTGAGACTGTGTATTAACTACTCTCTTCTTCATTTGTACAGTGGAGCTTTTACAGAGTCTATACATAAAATAATGAATTTTAATTGTTTGCTCGACTTTGTCTGTCTCAATCTTGGCTTAGCTTTTTCTTAATTTTACCAAAACAAGACAAGAGCGAGGGATGTGAATCTTTTATTTTAGGTAATAATTTGCTTTTTATTCTTTTTCTTTTTTAGTGGGGTAAAAGAACTTGAAAGAGAAGGCAAAGAACTTGATGAATAAGAAAATAAAGGTCTTGTGGTCTCGGTCTAAAGAGATAGCTACATCCACAGTAAATAGGGACGCTCTTCGTTTCTGCTCTCGGAATCTTCCTAGGGTTTCTGAAGTTTTTTTTTTCCGTTTTCGTATCCCTCTGATATGTAGCTGTTTCTCGTTGTCTAAATCTTACTGGGGTCTCCGTGGTCTGAGTTTTTCTATGAAAAAATCCCATGCGTTTTGGTGTTCTGTCGCTCCCATAAATCCTCCTGGGATTTCTGGGAAGATTTGAGATATCATTCGGCGTTTTTGTTCTGGAAATCTTTCAGCTGGGTTTTCTGGGATGTAAAATTCTGATATTCTCTCTGGGTTTTCATATTTTTGTGTCCGTTCGTTTTTTTGTGAATCTTTCTGAGGTATAGTTTTCATCAAAACTTCGAGTAATTTTTTTTTTTCCAAGTTTCCTTCTGGTCTGGGTGGGTTCTCACAGTGTAATTTCCCTCAATTTTTTGCACTTACTTGTTATAGATTTCAAAATTCTTCTTGACATAACTTTCCTCCACTTCTTGAACCAAAGCACAAGCGTTTTTGGAATCTTCTCCAGAACTTAGTGAGATTTTGAATTATTTCTTGTTGATATTTTTTTTCTCCGATATTGAGGGGGTTAAGTCAGATTGATGTGAAAGTACAGTTTTTGTGGTGATTTAGGAGATGGTGAGAGGGAAGATTCAGATGAAGCGAATTGAGAATGCGACGAGCCGGCAAGTCACCTTCTCGAAGCGCCGAAATGGGCTGCTGAAGAAGGCCTACGAGCTCTCTGTCCTTTGCGAGGCCGAAGTCGCCGTGATCGTCTTTTCACAGAAAGGCAGGCTCCATGAGTTCTCAAGCACCGAGTATGTTTCTTTTATCACCCAATATAGAATCACACAATCCTCCATTTCTTTTTTCTTTTAATTTTTTATGCTACTAATTGGTAACATGAAGTCAAAGATTTATGAGCCACTCGTTTTTTATTTATTTTTTTGTTTCTTCATTAATGTATAAAGAATCATGTATGTTTTTGGAATATCTATGAATGCGTGCTGTAGCAAACAAGGTCTGGGAAATCGTAGTAGAGGCCTAGTGTACGATGTACTTGCCTTCCAGTGTTTGATATATAGATTTTTATTTTATTTTATTTCATTGATCTCTCTTTCTGTTTGAATATATAGCTTTCGCATTGATCAGACTTTACATATATAGAACCTTTGTAGATTTCTTCAAAACAAGAATTTTGTAGAATTGCCAAATCTTTTAAATTATGAGGAATTTACAGACCTATGATCTTTAGTACCTCTCTCTCTGTCTTAGCTTCTTTATTCTTGTTTTCTTTTCTGATTTTGTCCTTCTTTTCATCTTTACTGAATTTCTTCAAGTGCCTAATTTAATTGGTAATTAGGGTTTGTTATAGTTTGATGAGAAACGGTTACAGCCAGCCAGTTTGTTTTTGGAACTGGTTTAATTAAATGCAATTTTTAAACATTTCCTTGAAGGAACTAGTTTTACATCATAATTACTATCAAATCACCACTCCAAAAAAATAAAAATATAATAATTACAACGCCAAAAATGGAATCAAAATGATTGTCCTATGAGACAATAAATAAATAATTTAACACATAAGAAGTTCCTTCCAAGACCTGCAAATTTAAAAGTTTGATAGATGACATCAATAGGTATAGTGCTTTGCGTGGTATACAATATTTCATGAGGCTTTCTGTTTTGATCAACACTTCTTTTATGTCGTACTTTTTGACCTATGAGATTTTATGTGTACTTTGTGTATGTATCTTTTTATTTTTTGGTTAAGAAAGTATATTTTATTGTGAATCAGATTTCTTTTGGGGCTATTGAACTTTGGGTGTAGTATATACTTTATGTATCTACTACAACATAAATATATCATTTAATTAATATCACTACAAAAAGAAAAAAACCATTTAGTGTCATTTATAAAACGATGCTAATCGCAAAAAGAAAAAAAAAAAAAAAGACGCCGCTAATTTTTTAGGGTGGAGAACCAAAATTTCAAGTGTGTATGTTAGTTTTATAAATCTGGTTAGATGTGCTCAATTAATACGTAAATGGTATATGGTACCTTGGAGTGTCTAAAGTATGTCTTCATGTGTGAATAATATATTCACTTCAATACAATTTTATGTGTGCTTGTGCGTGTAAACATGTTATTTAAAATTTTATGTTGTTTAAGATATTTTGTTACAAAAACTGTCTTCATTTAAATCTTTGGTTGCTTAAGTTTGTTTTGCATTCAATATTTAGTGGAATTGAAAATTATCCAAAGACATATAAAACGGCTTGCAATTCATCCAAAGAGTACATATATCCAACCGACTTGCTCACCTTCAAGTTCAAGAGTCATAATCATTGGTCTTTTCATCCCCCACTTAACTTTTTGTTTATGCCATCGCCTTTGTTATTTGGTATATATCATCACTAAATCATTACTTCATTCTTTTTCCCTTTTCAAGTTCACTTATTCCATCAGTTTTCTTATCATTTTCAATATCTTTTAGAAGAAAATAGTAGCTCTTTTGGTTTCTTCATAAACCTGCACTAATTTACTCATCTAAATCTTTAACTCTGAGTTACTTATAGCTCTTCTCTGCAATCATAGAATTATATTGTTGAATGCCTCCTAAACTTCTGCAGAAGCAGTAGCATAGAAAGAAAGGAACTTCAATTGAACCTTAATTTAACTATAAGCAATATGCATACGAAACGACCTGAATAATTTTTTTTCCTGAACACAGTTTTTTCTATAACCTAATGCCCAGTACATTCTTTTCTAAATATTTGAGATGACTCAAGTACATCTCCTTTAAATGATCCTTTCAGCCACATGCAGTACTTTCAAATTAACAGTAAAAGAAACCTGCAGTCAAGTGATTTGTTAACTTATAAGGTCATTACTGGTGTAAATAGAAGATTGTTTATTTTTTTTTTTTAACCTTTTTTTTTTTTTATGGGGAACAGATACAATTTGATAAATAATCTGAATTTAAGGAATGAAAAAAGGCGTATACTCTAGTACTGCAGGAGACGTACATATACAAGAGATACATATGCAAGATTATTAAAACTAAGTTCTAGAATTACAAAAGCCTAAGAATTCCAAGATAGATGAAAATGAAATTTCCCTAGGGCCTTCATCCAATCAAATAGCAATCTCAAGAATATAATTTCCAATCCCAATATTGTTAGCTCCTTTCCTTAGACAGTCTTAGCATTTATCCCCTTCGATCTATATGGTCCACTAACGTGAATGTGGTAATGGATTCCCTTTCCTTCGACAGTCTTAGCATTCTTCTCCTTCTATATAGTCCTCATAACGTGAAAGTGGTGTTTATCTCCAAATAGTCCGCAAAACTAATACTTTTGTCTTTCCTCCTTTAAGCTTCTCACCAATTACTTTTTACAAATAAAGCCACTAATAAGTTTTGTGATGGGAGCTTAAACTTGCAACTGCAATATCACTATAAAAGAACTAATCAATTACAATTAGTGTTCCATAGAATCATTTATAAAACTCAATTTCACCTAATCTGAAACCAATGTAGAATTTAGCATTCATGAACGCCTTTATCACTTACTCATTTTGGACAATCCACCCACCATGTGAGACTAAATTTTTGGGGTGTCCCAATCTTACCCGCTCAAATCTCCGACGTCCTCACCAGGTCTTGTAATGCCTCGCCATAAATAAATTCTATATTTCATATAATCCATGTGGCGCTACTACTATTACTCATACATTAACAAAGTTAAATTTTCTATATATATATTTTGTTGAAACCACAAACTTAGTATAAACACTAGAGTACTAACTAAAAGATAACTTCATTAACCATAAACATGTTTTGACAATATATACATATCATTGTTACCCTATGCTACACATTATCAAAAGTTTACACATGCTCAAGGCCTGAGCTTGATTGGTCCTCCACAAAATAGCCTCGACCTCAAAAACTAAACCTAAAAAATGAACATTCCTTAAATCCTAAGGATAGTAGTCCAAGTGAATGTTGGGATCCTCCTCACTTTCTACTACTAAAACTATAAAATCAAACAATTCTACAAATGGAACTGGTGAGTCCACGTTTTAGTAAGCAATTACTTCAAACCAATACTTTTTGTGTGATGGGAGCCTCTATTTACTTCTTTCTTCTTTTTTTTTTTTTTTTTTTTTTTTTTTTTTTTTTTTTTTTTTTTTTTTTAAAGCCAATTCAAAATACAATGTTAGAAGCATTAAATACGCGCCGAATCGTGCTGCTCTTTAGTAACCCTCACAATGGTTGACACATGGAGATGATGTTTCGTTTGAATGCTATCATCTAAGATTCGATCCTGGCCATTCATTTTTCCGCGTGGGCTCCCAATTGACAGGTGAAAGGATTGTGATCCAACCCCAAGCACAAACAAAAACGCAATATGCATCAATTAATTGAAAAATTATGTAGCAGTTATGAAATCACAAACAACAAAATATAAAACCACCACACAATCAACACAAAGATTTTGTTGACGAAGTGGAAACACTTTGAGCACCTCAAAAGTAAAACCATTCTGGCCAGTGAAACCAAATAAACCAATCACTAAAGAAGATTTGATATGTTAGCATAGTACACTCACAAAACCCTTTGTAACGACTAAGGCGATCTGTGCGTAGACAAACTTCTTGCTTGCCTCTGCCCACGATAGCTCCATCTCCTCACTGGCCAATCTTCTTTATATGGAATCCTTATCGACCCACTGGTAGACTACATGTTGATTTGAACAATGATCTTGTGGTTTGAAGAACAAAGAACTAGTCCAATGGAGATAGCAACAGAAGCTGTAACACAAAACTCTCTTGGCACACAAGAAGAATGAAGCTAGGCAACAATATAGAACTTTTTGACGGCTTAGGCTTAGTCTCCAATCGACTATGGAGTATGGACATCCTTATATAGAGAAATAATGAAAAACCCTAGTGTTTGCATGTAAAAACCGACTTAGAACAAAATGTCTCCATTATTCCTTCCCAGTACTCTCCTTGTTTTCTTTACATACATCTCATTTATAAACTGCATTGATTTAATCTAGGCTTGTGCATTAGATATCAGGAACCTCGCACCTCTGTGGTTCTTGCAGTTTTAGCTTCATGCTACGTGTCTTCTTCTGGCCAAAATTAAGAATAAAAGAAAAGAAAATAAATTTATGCTATGAGCTTTAGAGCTCAAGTATCTCACTCTCAAATTGCTCTAGAGCATAATGAATTCTTTACGGTCCTATATTCTTTTACACATTTTTGCAATTTGTTTTATTTCTTTTCTTTCTTCTTCTTCTTCTTCTTTTTTTTTTTTTAAAAAAATTAATTAATTTATTTCTTTTAACAAGATCTCTAGCTAAAACTTCTCTACTCTAATGACTGGAATGAGAGTCATGACCTAATCAAGTATAAATGAAGTCCCATTTCAGTGGGAGTGTTGTGCATGATGGTTAAGATCACCTAAATTATATGCTAAAGGAGTTAATAATCCAGGCTTTTTTTCTCATTCAAAGTAAAGCTGCATAAGTTGAAAGAGGGCAACTGAGAACACTAAAAGTTTTGGAGGATATGCCTAATGTTAAACACATTAAAGGAGCTTTTGCATAAAATGATTAGCAGCTCATCCGTCTTTTTATTTATTTTTTATTTGGGACTTGTTAGAAGAAAGTTCGAATTTTTGCTGTTAGGTGTTAGTAGGTGAAAATATGAGGTTTATGCATACTTCTATTACATTTTATAATCCGAGTGAGGAGGTAGCTAGCTAGTTTTGAAGATTTCTAGATTTTCCCTTAATTTTATTTACTCATGAATTCGATTAAAATATTAATTAAATGATTAAATTTACTATTTTCTATCAATTTAAATTTTGAAGCCAATGGCGTAACATGTTTATTTTTTTATTTCATTTTATAAGTAATTGAAATATCATTAAAAGCTTAAAGTACTCCCACTTACATAGGAAGTATACGAGAGAAACACCTAGCTAGGAGCAGAAGGAACAAAAAAATCATAATAAATAATCATCAAAGGGTAAACAAAGCTGTTCAGAGATACAAAGTATATATTCAAGAATAAAGACTGAATCTCCTCCAAAGTCCTCTCACGGTCCTCAAAACTTTTGTTGTTCATTTCCCTCCAAAAACACCATAAAAGGCAAGAAGACTCCATTTTTCACATAGTTGCACTCCGAGAACTACCAGCAATCCACTAACAAGCATACAAGTCTACTACTCGTCTAGGCATAATCCAAGACAACCCAAATTGACTAAAAAAAAAATTACAAATGGTACCGGCAACCTCACAATGAAGAGGTCTACAGACTTTTCATTCATTTTACACATGTACCACCTGCTGACCACAATGATGTGCCACTTCCTATAAGATTATCTATAGTAAGGATCTTCATTAGGGCTGCACCAAGCAAAAAAGACCACCCTCAAAGGAACCTTAGTTCGCCAAACATTCTTCCATGGAAAACGAAAGCCAGCATTACTAACCATGACGTTGTAGAAGGATTTAATAGCGAACAACCCTCTTTTGAATGGAAACCCACCACAATTTGTTTTCACATTCCCGTCTCACTCTAACATAATACAACACCCTGAAGAACGAAGTAAAGACATCTACCTTCCAATCATGAGTTGCTCTAGCAAAGCTCACGTTCCATTGTTTGGAACTGCTAGAAATCTCCAAGAGAGCCATGACATATGCATAATTTGTGCACACAATACCAAATAAATCTAGACAAGCATCCTTAAGGGCTGTGTCCACACACCAAAGATCATGTCAAAACCTAACCTTAGATCCATCTCCCATATCAAATCTGGTATATATGTTTGGAAAACTTCCTTTAACTGCTCATAATATTCTTCCATACTAACCCTACCCCTAAGCCCCAAGAGGCTTGTTAGAGCTCCACCTACCCCCAAGAACTTCTAAATTTGGAGTCAACCACCACTCTCTACTAAGCCTCTTTCTTAAGCACATAGCACCAAAGCCATTTCCTAAGAGAGCATGATTGAACGTCACCATGTTCCAAACCCCTAACCCTCCTTCAGAGATTGGAGAACAAACCTTAGCCCAACTTACCAAGTGATATTTGAACTCTTCGCCTAGTCCATCTCATAAGAAATCGCACTGAAGCTTCTCAACACTCCATCTCCCATTTTAATTAATGTTTCATGTGTTAGGTTCCACTTATAAGGGGGTCTTGGCACACAAAAAAGGGCGTATCAGAATTAATGTACCTATATTTCTAAGGCATTTAAACAATTGACTGTTTCGTAAACTATTATAAGGATAACTAATTTGGGTCACGTCAACTTGAATTCTCATAAGGTGTCCATATCAATTTGAATTCTCATGTGCTTCTCATATAACAGTTAGGGTCAGATATTTGACCATAATGTATCATAAACGAGTATGAGCATTTTTTCTGTGGTGCAACATATATATTCCATTACACTTCTGTGTTTTTACTTTTAATAGATAAGTAGTAAATTATATGCTGAATAAATGAATAGGGCATTTGAAAATGCCAATAAGTAGAGAAACATTAGCATAACAATGGACAAAACGTGAGTTGTTGCAGCATACTTCAATCATGGAAAGCTTTAGAGTCATACTTTTCGTTACACATACATTAATATTATTTTTCAGATAAAATTCTAAATGAATTAGAGGGAAACAATTTTCTTTCCATGGGATCCATAATCGCCTCTAACCCATCATTGTAACAAACTGTACATTAAATTGGAATGATAGGCACAATTACACTGATGCAGTAAAAAGATATTTCTCAATTGAAATTATACCAAAACTTGGAAAGTCAACTGTTATATTTTAGCTATCGATCATACAATTACAATTTAGTTACATCATGCTGTAGAGTTTCTTTTTTAAGCTATAGGTTACATGTAATGATAACATCTTGTTCTTTGGATGGTCAGCATGCAAAAGACGATAGAACGATACTATAAACATGCAAAAGGTGGGCAAACCAACAACACTGATCAAGTGGAACAATATATGCAGGTAGACCTTTATCTTGGAATTTAAGAATATATTCTTGTGATATTCTTGAGGAAAAGATAGTAGAAATGCGTACTAAATAAGGATTTGGTAAATTCTTCACTCTTGGCATCAATCACAATCAGTATAATGAAGAAGATAAATACTGCCGATATTTGCTTCCACGTCGTTTTTTACAGCAGTTTTTGTTCAAAATAATTAGGCAGTTTTTGCTCAATTCTCATCATGTCTTTGCTGAAAGGGTTATATATCATATATCCCCCCATATTGGAAATGGGACGAGGAGAGAAGGAGACATGATAGGAGAATAAGTGTAGTTCAGTTTATATGATCACATCCTGGTTTTTCTGATTCATGTGGCGAAGCATTACCAGTTTGCTCCATGTGTTGGAAAGTTGTCTTCCTAATATAGTGCCTACCAGAAACCCGCTATTGCTTAGGGTCTGTTTGGGTTTGCGATTTAAAAATAGCGATTTTAAAATGTGCAATTTGAAAAAGTGATTTTTAAAAATGCAGTTATGGTTGACAAAATAGCAGTTTGGCATTTAAAGTTGCAGTTAAGCTTTTTATAATTGTGGGATTTCAAAAAAGCACCTCTTTGGTTGAGATTTCAAAATGCAGATCTTCTGCGTTTCAAATCACAATTTTTTTAAAAACGCAATCCCAAGAATTTGGTTTAAAATCACACTTTTTATCTACAAAATCACAATGTCAAACGCACCCTTACTAAGTGAGTGAATTGGGGTTGGTTAAAATTATGGTAGTAAGATTTGTGATTCTGTAAGAAATGCTTTAGGGTCGTATATTAATTAGCGATTGAAAAGGCTTAAGGTTTGAGAGCAAAGTAACTGATTCTAATGAACGTCAAAAGAACTCGCTTTTGGAATTTCTGGGCAGTGATAAAAATAGGATTCAAGGTTGAAATGTGATTGGTTATTGGTGGCTAAATGTTGGCAAAAATTTATGAAATTTAAGATTTGAGAGGGTATGAGGGAAGGAGTATTTTTATAGGGTTGCTAAGAGTCAAAATTGGCCAGTTCATGGGGCTATATGATGCCGGACAAAATAATCATAAAAACCACACAACAAAATTAGGGCAAAATTAGAGTATAAAAGTTAAGAGAGGAGAGAGAGAAAAGACAAGCTAGAAAGAGAGAAAAAACTAAGGAAAGAGTGAAAAGAGAAGAAGCTGGGAAAGAAAGAGAGGAAGAAGAAAAAGAGGAGGGAGAAAATCACTTTCTCATAATTTTATTCCATCAAAATCTGCCTCCATTGGAGTACTACAAAGCATGTTTAAATAGACTTAATTACAACTAAATCATAGGGCAACACCCATTTACTGACTTGTCTAACATAATCTAGGGCAACATCATTGTTACCATTTATTGAATTAATAACCTAAAATAACCTGTGGCAACGCCCATTTAGTAAATTAAATTACAAAAACACATTTGACTCTTGAAAATTAGAATTAATAAAACCTAAATAAAATTACAGGACCCAATTAACTTTTGTCATTGCGCATCACTGTAAATAGACAGTGTGAAAGGGGCAGAAAGAGATAGAATGGATTGTTGTGCAAAACAGATGAAACTCAATGCAAGCAAATAAAGAAGAACAACTCACATTAAAAAAAAGAAAAACAAAAACGCAGGATTTAAGTGGTTCGGTAAATGATACCTATGCTCGCTGAAGATGAGAGTTCCTTCGGCTAGCTGACTTGTGAGAGATAAGGATTACCAGCTCTCTTCCTAAGCCTAATGGCAGCTCCTCATACAAAATAGACACAGTATTGAAACCTTGATTTGAGTTTACAATTTATATAGAGTGTGGAATTCTCAAAATGCTTATAATCCGAAGTAGAAGAATTCAAGGCACATCACCTTGAGTTGAATTTTGGAAGTTATCTGAAGATCTCTCGCGTATGCCTTGACCAAAAGATAGCATACTTCCTACACTCTCCACTTAGAATATAGCTTTCTTCCACACCCGCGAACGTCAATATCTTTCCAAGCTACTTAAGTTTAAGCAATGTTTGAACTTTTCTAATGGCACCATCTTTGTCAACATACTGTAGCTTTCTTTCCTTTAGGGTTCTTAGTACTAATGGCATCTTGAAAATTAGATGGATCTCCAGATTTAGTAATAAAAGCAAAAGAAACCATATCTTCAAAGTCTTACCTGATGTTGCCTTATGATTTCTTCTATCTCTTCCTCTGGCAATAACGTAGTGTTGTTGCTACTTTTGTTCACTGTTTGCACCATGTCACTATCTCATGACATTTTGCATCATTTAACTCTACCTCCAGCAGAACTATATCTCTTTTCTGACGACCATTTTAATACCCTTTTGTATCATCTTCTTTGTTACGTTTTTGTACACACTATTTATCAAACACTACATCCTGATAACGAGTACCTTTTATTATTTCACTCCCTTTTTATATCTGATGAACATGCACTTCCTTGACTTGGGGTCAAAATTACTTCTTTCTGTGCTTTGAATGTGAGCATATGCTGGACATTCAAATACGTTGAGAATAGAGTAATTTGCTAGCTGGCCTATCATGCATACCTCTTCTGGAGTAATGGCTGTAGACGAGGATTTGTTAATAAGAAAACATGCTATTTCAGAGTTTGAGACCAAAAGGATTTATCAAGTCCAACATTCTGCTTTCGACTTTTTAAGAGAGTTTTATCATTCGGCTACTCCAGTTTGTTGTGGAATTCCTTATTGGTAAAGTGAGGCACAATTCCTTCCTCCTTTCAGTGATCAATAAATATTGTGAATTTGCAGTCCTTACCATTTTTAGACCTTACGCGCTTTAACTGTCTACTAATTTGTTTTTCAGCTTCTGCTTTTCATCTCTTAAATATTTTATTTTATTTATTTTAATTTTTTTTTTCTTCATAGAATAAATCCATACCTTTCTTGAATAATAGACAACAAAAGAAACAAAGTACTCAGCTTTTACCTTTTGATAGTACTGGCACAAGACCCCATTCATTTCTGTATATATGCACAATCCAATCACCTTCACTTCTGTGACTAGTAGACTACCTCTCTTGAATCTAACCCTACATTGTTTTCCATATAGGCAATATTTCCAAAAGCCTACCCACAGCCTTTAAACACACTTCAATAGCTTTTGTTTATAGGATTTCATCATGCCTCTTTTGCTCATGTCATAAATCAGTACTATCACTATCATTATCACTTGAGGTAGTAACTGTTGCTCCACCTACAACTGTATTCCGTACTAACTTGTAGAGTTCCCCAATTTCTGTCCTTTGCTTCCAACCATTGCACCTTACTCAGTTTTAGAATTCCGTTTTCTGTTTTCCATGTGCAGCCATTTGGATCTAATAGAAATGATTCTCCTTTAGATCCATAACATGTCTAACATCATTAAGAGAGTCAAACACTTATCTATTTTACCCAAGGTGAAGTGGGGGTTAAACACTTGACAGTACTATTCTGTATATATATCTGCATCTGTTCTATGCTGTTTATGTTCTGAATAACTGTTGTTTACATTACTACATGATATCAACTGTTTTACTTGCTTCATTTTATGGGGTATGAAGTTATATATGTAGAAAAGGAAATGCAAAAGAAAATAAAGCTTGTTTTTACTACTATGTATAAACCCTCTCTTTAAAACGTGACTTTCAAAACGGCTATGACACTTTATATATATAAACAACTTTTATGAAAACTCTGAATTGTGATAGTTGCTTTACAAATAATAGAGAAGGGAGTTTTAAAAGGAAAATGGGGCAAACAAACATCACACACTACAAAGGTCAGAATGTTTATGCTTGCTGAGCCTTGGACTCATACATGCATCTGTAAAATTGTGAAATTTTACAGATATCACTTAAGAGGCGGTTAATTAAGGACCCGTATGTGGTTCTGGACTTTTACCCGTGAGGCTGGCCGGAGGCCTTCACCTTTCGAAGAGCTGGCTTTTGCTAAAGCCAGTTCTTAGAAGTTTTATATTTCGCTTGTGGCTTCTTTTTAGTATATGTAAATATATTATAGTTAAGTTTGTAAATGACACTAAGTTACATATATGAGAAATGTTGTTCAAATAGAAGCTCGGATAACTTTTGTAAGTTTTTAGTTTCAAAAAAAGAAAAAGAAAAATTATACTCGACTTTCTTCCACTGCAAGTGTATGAGAAAGTAGTACGTGGTACGTGGAATTTATCTTTTTATGACTTATTTAAAAAGCTAGGGCGTTACAAATTACCCTTTAAACAAGATTCACAAACTAGGAATTCCTCAAGTTCGAATGAGCCCAAAATCCCATCCTTAACCAATTTTAATTTTTGGATCCTGTTTGGATTAAAATGACCTAGAGCCAAAGATAAACTTCATTTGTAGAAGGAAATTTTCTCTTTGATGGTAAAACATGTAAGTCTGATTCGTGTTCGGAGTTGTGCAATGTTTGAATAAGGAGTAATAATATAAAGACCATAAACAATAGAACTTGAACATATAAACAATTTATATTCCTTAATGACTTCATCATGTTTCAAAATAGAAATATAACTAGACTTACCCATATAAGTTACAAAAATAAAATTTCTGCAAATACTAGGTACATAAAACAGTCTTCTAATATTAAAATTCTAGAACCGAAATACAAATGAAAAACTCCAATAGCTAAAATTGGAAACTCGTCCCATTTCTAAGTGTCAGGTACATCTCCCCATCATACAGTCTCCTGGAATCCCTGCAACATATTGCAGATATGATTACTGGACCCTGAATCCATTCACTAGGATCTTGTGGGATTTAGCACAAAACATGTTTCAACTAAGAATGATGTATACATACCTTAGCCCTTAGTAGCCAGATACTTGGGACAAATTATCTTCCAATCCCTAGCCTCACTGCAGTGGAAATACTTTCCCTTTGGTATTGCCTTTCTTGCCTGATTTCTTGCTTTTGTTACTCTTGTGGCAACTTGCTTACTTGACTGTTTGGTCCTCTTCTTCTTCTTTCCAGCCTTGCCTTTTAGCTGAGACCTAGAAGTAGAAGCGTGAGCCATATTGACAGTATCCCTGGCTTTCAGGATGCCTTCCGCTGCACAAAGCTCATTTATCAACTCAGAGAATGTATAGACCTTTTTATTCATCGCATCATGAATACTGAATTGACTGATCGATTTTGGCAGGAATTGGAGGATCATATGCACTTGAGATTCACCATCAATCTTAGCACCCAAGATCTCTAGTTCATTTATATAGGAGATCATTTTTAGACAAAGTTCTCTAATTGGAGTTCCTTCAGCAATCCTCGCAACAATAGGCTTCTCATCGTGTCCTGTAGCAACATGACCCTGGTCACCAAACATCTTATTCAGACTGGTCATGATGTGTGAGGCAAGTGACATCTTGTAACGCCCCTGAAATTAATTAATTAATTAATAATTAACATGGTGCGCTTTTCAAGACCTATTTACCTAGTAAATAAGCTACAAGGGATCTCTCAAACCTCTAGGCTCACTAAACACATAAAACACATACAAGATTGCTAAATATAATAAACCATAACACCATAAATATCCAGAGCAAAATAGTAGCCTTCCCACATAACTTAAATAACAATAGATAACCCTCTAGTCTGAAAATCCAAAACAATCCCCAAAAATAATATACTAAGAACGATAAATCAAATAATAAATATCTTCAAAGCTTAAATAGAAATCATGATCAAACCTATAGTCTGGTTCATCGAGATCTCTAGATAACCGTTCTAACATGCCTGCACGATAGCGGATACAATACACCAAAAATAGAACCTCAATGAACTCAACAAGCTCATAAGGGTTCAGGAAGTTCGGAAGGATCATCCTAGACATCATCTAAGGCCTCAAATCTCAAAACCAAGCCTATGTTTTTCAAATACAGAAAGTTTTGCATTTCAAATACAGCAGTCTACAACCTGATAATCAAACACAACCAACCAATAAACCTCTTCAACAATTCTGGTCTCATCAATCCAAAATGCTATAACTCCAAAAACAAATCGATTAAGACATTCATCAAACCAAAAGCTATAGTTTAACGGAACACACTGTAAAACTATTCATAATACAATATTCTAATGATTAAAATAAACCAAGAACACACACACACACACACAAACCTAGAGAAAAGAATCACTCAACATGAGAGATTACGTATAAGAAACGATATCTTCAGCTTACGGGGCTTTGAAACTCTCAACAAAAACTTCAGAACTATTGTATTTCAACTTTCTCTCTCTTCTTTTTGTTTCTCACTCTAGGAACGCTTTTGAAGGCTTAGGGAAACTAAATGGAGGCTAGGGTTATGTTAAAGGGGTATACACAAGCTTTAACCATCGTTCGGGAGCCTTAAAAACCCTAAATATCGCATACACTCGAGTAAGGATCGATCTCTAGGGTTTCTAGGACCTAGGATCCATCCTAGAGTCCTTGGGATCGATCCCCCAGACCAAAAGCTGAATCGAGAATTGTTCCGGGTCCAAGACCCCATTCACATAATTCAAACTTGATCTCTTAACTCTGGTTTAGGCTATGTGTTATATATCCTATGATGACCCGATTTAATATAAATATTTTATCCCAATCATCACAATAACCTGTGCATACTGAATAACTTCTCATAACATTAACATATCACATTAGAGATACTACTTTGCAACGGAAACATCTAAACATTTCATAATAACACATAACACACAAAGCTGACATAAAAGTCTATATTTGTGTAAAAAATATGGGGAATCCGTTGATCACCTTCTTCTTCATTGTGATGTGGCACGGGTTGTTTGGAGTTCTTTTTATAGCTTTTTCGGGGCGGAGTGGGTTATGCCTAGTAGTGTCTTGGAGTTATTGAGTGGTTGGAGCACTTTGCGTGGTCGTGGTCCTGTTCTCGGTATTTTGAAGCAGGTTCCTTCATGTGTTTTGTGGGGCTTGTGGCATGAGAGAAATTCTAGGCTTTTTGTGGGTATGGAGGTATCGGTTGGAGCTCTTTGTAGAAATGTGCTTAAAATGTTATATCTTTGGGTGTCGGCACATAGCTCGGGTAGTATGCTGTTCGCTGATTTTTTACTTTCTTGTTCGTTTCTTTCCTCTGTTTAGGGGCTCTTCTGTATTCTTCCTGTGTTCTAGGGTTGCGCCTCTCTGTGCTTTTTTATGAATTCTTACTTATAAAAAAAAAAATTTATATTTTTCAAGTTTTAACATTGTATCATCAACTATATACAAAAGAATGGCTATACAAAAGTGTTATATGCGACAAAATTTCATAATTACATCGTGAGTGTTTACAGACAAGCTCTAATGATGTACAAAAGGAGATTGACTAACAAAAGCAAACAACATCACACGACCTCAATCGTAGTAGCCCAAGTACATGAGGACATGATCCTCATCAACGTCCTCTCCACCTGCATCAACAACATTTTCTATGTGATTGTGGGTAGGCTTGGCAATTCGGGTTGCCGTGTCAACCCATCGGGTTGGTGTGTCAACCCGTTTAGCTAATTTAATAAAAAATGTGTCATTAACGCGATATAAATATGTCATAAACGGGTTGATGGGTCATAACGTGTCATAAACAGGTCGGCGGGTCATAAACGGGTTATAGCCTAAACCCAAACTCTATATATTCGTGTTGGATTCGCGGGTCGTGTCAAAATTGCCAAGCCTAATTGTGGGGTTACCACAATAAGATAGGCAGATATATGAGTCCACGATCTCAACAAGTATAAGAGTCATTGAATTTTCACACTGAGCTGACTTTTCACTTTTCACACGAGTTTACATTAATAGCTACTTTTGGTTTTTATATTCTTTTAGAAGAAACAGTTCGTAGCTAATGAAGTAAAAAATTGTAGTTATGAAAACCATAAAACATACTATTTAGTTGTGAATATATGTGCACGATTCAAACTTTTGCTTGGAAGCATACATATACAAACCCATTTAAGTAATAACATATGTGAGTATATGGTATAACTTAGTTGCACATACATACGTGCATCTCACCCTCTGGAGTAGCAAAACACAGGCATATAAGCATATTTAAGCCTAGAATCGTAAAGCATCACAACTCAGTTACACCCATATACATGCAGCCTGTCCTATTGAGTAGCGTAACACAAGTATATAAACATATCTAAACATGACACGTATGAAAATATCATATGCAACCAGTTGTAACAATATATATGTGCTATGTTCCATTCAGGCACATATACATACTAATACATCTAGCATGAAAACTTAACAATTCACAACATATCCATCATTGTAAATTATGAAATGCATGGTTTCATTTGTTCCATTCAGTCTTTTACATTCTTTCTTGCTTATTGCTTTGGAACTTGTTCCTGACGGCTTTTAGGATATCCTTGCACGTAACATACATATCATCATGAGGAACTTGTCTTTAAGTAGTGAGAGCTTGCTACTCACTTCTTTCGAGGACTTGTCCTTCATATCATCATTAAGTTAACAACATCGAGGGTTTGCGCCTAGGGACTTGTTCCTTAGACTAATTCCTGGGATTTTTCCTAATATATTAATCTCTTATGCACATTTCTTTATTCTTGTTCATGATTGGGCGTCATGCCATAAAATTATCGTACTTTGTTTTCATGTTCATGCATCATTCAACATTATTTCATAACTCATAACTAATCAAAACATATTTTTAACATACTTGAAAACATCAAAAGTGATCATCATACATTTATCAACACAACATACAATTGGCTCGATTCAATTCATATATCATGCTTTTGAAACCACTTTAAAAAATGGTCCCTGTGCTAATCTATAAGTAAAATACTTACAAAACATTAAACATTAAAACCTTTAAAAAACATTAAAAAAGTGGTATCATCCTCAGTAAATTATATACTTACAATATCAACTTGACCTTAGAGAAAGGACTCCTAACCTAAGCTTTGCTATGCCCACCATGTGTTTCACATTGCAAAAGCACCATTATTCACAATCCAATAATACTTGAATATTACAAGTGTCATCTACCCATGATAACTCGTAGAAATTCTAGGGTTTCATTTGACACCCTATTAACTAGCATTAACCCATAGAGAAACTTTAGGGTTAGAAACCAAAATTCTAATTTACAACACCTAGAAGAAAAATCTAGGGTATGGGGTCTTACCTTGATTTACGTAGAAATCCGAAGTTTCATACCACAAAACTCCAATCCAAAGCTTGACCCAAGCTAATTACTCTTCTACAAGTAAAAGCCCTAAAGAAATTTGAGAAATTAAGCATTAACCTCCAAAAATGAATCTAACATTAGAAAAAACTAGGGTTTAATGATTTATATTAAATCGATCGACGAAAACGATGTTCTAACACCAAGAATCACGTTCCCGTGGTTAGATTTGGCTTTAGAAACTCTCTTGAATCATTATCCATGGCTTGAGCTCAAGTCCTCGGTGGGAGAAGAGAGAAAATTGTGAAGAGAGAGTGAGAAATGTGGAGCCAAAAATCATGTTTTTAAACCCAATTTCCGCATCAAATTCGATGCCTCTTTCGACGACACAAGTCAATGTTCAAATATTCCTCTTAGAACAGGCGCCGTTCGAACGCCCTAGCAAACGGTGCATTCTGTCCCATTCAGACTTTCACTGTTTGCTATACCGTTTGAACGCTCTCAACGAACGGAATGTTTTGGCCTTCACCGTTTGCTACACGTTCGAACACTCCTAGCGAACAGAATGTTCTGGCCTTTACCGTTTGCTACACCGCTCGACCTCTCCTAGGGAACGAAACATTTTGTGTCACTTCTGAAGTGTTTCGTTTGATAAAAAAAAAAAAAAAAAAAACTCCCACTCAAACGCCAACACTAGTATTGGGCATTTTCCCCCCCAAATTTTAAGGTTTTTCTCACTAAGTGTTTCTATGGTGACTTGTAATTACTTTCTTGGGTGTTACATATCCTGCATCTGGTACTGAAGTACATTTGACACTGTGGCCAAAATGTAGCACTTTTCTATCTTAGTGGACTTATGCCAACGATCATATCGCTGATGATCCTTATGAAAGGCATCAATAGTTGGGAAATCTAGGCATGTTTGAGTCAACACAAGCTTGTGCCTTTCAACCGTAAGCACAATATACAAATTACATTTCCAAACAATGTAATTGGGTGTAGTTAATTTGTTTTGGTTCAGAATGGGAGCAAGAGAGCTAAAAGACGGCGAAATTTTCATTCTGAAAAAAAGAACAAGATAAGTACAATAGGGGAAATAAATTTTACAAGGAAGTGATAGATACACTTCATCAGCTTAGGTCCCGATTGGAATCATCTGCTCTTGCATCCTCTTTCTACTCCTATACAAGTAATTTGACCATAGTTTTGAATGCATTTGCTACTCTATCTTATGATTCTTGGATCATCGACTCAGAGGCCTTCAATCATATGACCAGTATATCTTCATTTTCTTCTTATAATGTTTGTTCTGGCAGGGAAAAAGTTAAAATAGTGAATTCAATGTATGGTGAAGGCTCCATTTTTTTCACACCTTCCATATCGTTGTCATCTGTCCTTCATATACCAGATTTTGTAGCTAATTTCTTGTCCATTGCTCATATTACCAATGAGTTAATTTGTAGAGTCATCTTCTATTATGATTATCGTCTTTTTCATAACCTAGTCACGGGTAGGATATTGGTATTGGTAGCTTGAGAGATGGTTTGTACTATGTGGATTCTCAGCCCACGACACAAGGTTGTCTCACACAGGCTTATCACATTGTTCGCTTGGATGACTCTGGAGAAAGAATTTGGCTTTGGCATCAGTGGTTAGAGCATCCTTCAATTCTGTTAATGCATCAGATGTTTCCTTATTTTTGAGTAATCTTGTTCTTAGTTAGAGTTTGAAACTTGGGAACATGCTAAACATCATCCGGTGTCATTTTCTCCTAGTATTATAACTAAAAGTGATGTGCCTTTTGTTCTTGTTCATATTGATGTTTGAGGTCCTTCACGGATGGTTTCTTTATCTGATTATTGGTAGTTTGTATTTCATTGATAATTGTTCTTGGATCACATGGGTCTATTTGTTAAAAGATAAAAGTGAGGTTTCATCTGTTTTTCAAATATTTCACCACATGATTTAGACCCAATTTAATGCCTTTAATAAAAATTGTATGTTCTAATAAAAGGGGTGAATATCTGTCTAGTATCGGTACCTTTTTCATGAACATGGTATTATCCATCAAACCACTTGTGTTGATAGCCCCTAGCATAATGGAGTTGTTGAGTAGAAGAATCTACATCTTCCTGAGGTAACTCCAAAGGTGTTTGGTTGTGTTTGCTTTGTTCATATTCATGGTCTAACTTGGGGTAAATTAGATCATCGTGCTCTCAAATGTATCTTTGTGGGTTATTCCCCTTCTTAGAAGAGGTATAAATGTTATCATCCCCCATTGCGGAAGCATTTTTGTCTCGATGGATGTTACCTTTTTTGAGTCAACCATATTTTTTATCCACCCACACTTCTATTCAAGGGGAGAGTTCGAGCGAAGAGAAGTATTCTATGAGTAGTTCTTTACCTGACCCTGCTCCTATGCTAGAGCATGATAAACAACAACCGCTTGTTGATGAGTCTCCCGCTTGTTGATTAGTCTCCTACTAATGAGTTGTATGAGCAACCTTTAGTGGAGGAGTTGAGAGTTTACTTCGGACGCAATAAAAGTAAGACTTTTTTTTATGCTACTTGCCAAACATCTTACTTTGACTCAAGTAATAGTATTTCTACCCTTTATTTAAATTCTTCAATACCTGTTGTCGATGATATGAATTTGGCTACTGCTCAATGTAAAGGAGTTAGATCTTGTACTCAACACCCTAACTCCAACTTTGTATCTTATTAGGATCTTTCATCCTCATATCGTTTCTTGTATTCAAATTGTCTTTTGTGTCTATTCCCAAAAATTTACAGAGGCAATTAGTGATCCAAAGGGGAGGAAATCGATGCAGAAAGAGATGATAACTCTATACAAAAATAAAACATTAGAGCTAGTTGAGTTGCCTAGTGGAAAAAAGGCGGTTGGATGTAAATGAGTGTTTAGAGTGAAGCATACGGCTAATGGTTCAGTGAAAAGATATAAGGTGCGGTTGGTGGCAAAAGGCTTTACTCAAACTTATGGGATAGACTACGAGTAGGCGTTGGCCCCAGTAGCAAAGATGAATTCTATCCCATCGTACTTTCTGTGGTAGTTAACTTAGATTGACCATTTCAGCATCTTGATGTGAAGAATGCATTCCCTTCATAGAGATCTAGATGGAGAAGTATACGTGGAACTTTCTCCTGGCCTTCAATTCTCTTTAGTTAAGGGTCAAGTGTGTAAATCGAAGAAAGTCTTATATGGACTGAAACAAGCTATAAAAGTGTGGTTTGAGAGATTCTCTCGAGCTATTCAGAGATTTGGCTATAAACAAAGTCAAGCGGATCATACACTCAAACATTCGTCACAGGGAAAGGTAACTACTTTAATTTCTTATGTTATGATATCGTATTCACTAGAAATGATAACGTGGAAATACAGAGGTGGAAGAAATATTTGGCCAATGAATTTGAGATAAAAGACTTGGGTCATTTAAAATATTTTCTGGGTATAGAAGTAGCAAGATCGAGACATGGTATCTTCCTCCTAGCAGAAATATATTCTTGATCTACTCAAGGGAATATGAATGCCTAAGGCTGTTGACAATCCAGTAGAGCAGAATAAAAAGTTAGAAGAAAGTAATGAAAGTCCTTTGGTGGATAAAGGCAGGTGCTAACGATTGGTTGACAGGTTAATATATTTGTTGCACACTCGTCCTGGCATTGCCTATGTAGTTACTGTAGTAAGTCAGTTTATGAATTCACCCTGGGAGTTTTATATAGAAGCAGTTTACAAAATACTTTGTTATTTGAAATCTTCACAGGGAAGGGATTGTTGTTTGCTCGACTTGATCACCGGAATGTAGAAGCTTATATAGACACAGATTGGGTTGGGTTAGTCACTGATAGAAGATCTACTTTGGGATATTGTTCTCTTTTGGGAGGAAATCTTGTTACCTGAAATAGTAAGAAATAGTCAGTGGTTGCTAGATCTAGTGCAGGGCTGAATTGCAAGCCATGACCCATTGGATATGTGAGTTATTATGGTTGAAGATTCCGCTAAAAGAACTTGGATATGATTGTAAGGAGCCTATGAGATTATACTGCGACAACAAGGCCACATTAATACCGCTCATAATCCAATTAAGCATGATTGAACTAAATGAACTAAAAACATTGAAACTGATGGACACATAATTTATTAAGGAAAAGTTGCGTGCATGTATAATTTGTACACCTCGTGAGGACAAGGGAGCAACTTAAGGATATTTTGACGAAGGGGGTGTCCACTAGTCTTTTTCATTCAGCATTGTGCAAGCTGGGCATGCAAAACATCTTTGCCTCAGCTTGAGGGGGAGTGTTGAAGATATGAGGTTGATTTGATTCTAATATGATTTCGATTTATTTCTCATTTGTTGTATTTTCATATTAGATTGACATCATTGCTCCTCTTTATAAACATTGTAATTGTATCAGTAAGATCATCAAGAAATAATAAGAGACCAAATTTCTCCTTCTCTTTCAACTATCTTTAGGCTTGAAATTCTGATAATGAAATCTAATCTTCCTCGCCTTCAAAACATTAATCTTTTCTCCCACTGAATGAATAGCGGAAATATGATAATACTTGATCGTTAGCTATAAAAGTTAGAACATAAGGATAAATATAGTAATAACAATAAGGCCTTTATGTGTATACGTCATTGATAGAGTCCCATTGTCATATGCATATGCATGCAACAATAGAAGTCCCATTGCCAAGGAAGTCATGATCACTTGTTTTTCTCTTGCCTTTCTCTAGTAACGAATATAATCTCTCTTAGCATCATTATACGCTTTGGGATTATACTTTACAAAGTCTACAAGTAATATGAATCAATTCTACATGCAGCGACTGAAGCGAGAAAGTGCAAGCATGGCAAAGAAGATTGAGCATCTTGATGATTCTCAAAGGTTCATCACTTGCTTTGACACTTCTTCTTGCTGTATTTGGTATAAATTAACTGGTATTTCTAAACTTTGGAATCAGCCTGTCACAGGAAGCTTTTGGGACATGGCTTAAGCTTATGTACTTTTGAGGAACTCCAGGAGATTGAAAGCCAGCTGGGGCGAAGCTTACGCAGCATCAGGGCAAGAAAGGTATACAACCTCAACTGAACACGGCTTTCTTCCACAAAATTATTCTCTCCGGTTGCCATGGAAATGGGGAGAGGAAGTTGAGAGGCTGGAAGATTCTGATTATCTTCTCAGTTCCGCATCTTGCCATTCTCAGCAACCAAATGATAACAAAATGAAAAATCATGAAAGCTAACAAACAGGAAATGGCCTAAATTACAGGCTCAATTATTTGTGGAGCAGATAACGCAGCTAAAAGCAAAGGTATATATTGCCGTACGTTGAGACTGTCTTTTCTTCTTTTTTGGGTTGCTAAAATGTACGTGACTAAATTTATTATCTTTTCTTCAAATTCAGGAGAGCCTTCTGCTTGAGGAGAATGCAAGGTTACGCGAACAGGTGAACCTTTGATAGCTTCTTCATTATTTTTTTCTGTGTCATTAAAAAGGTTTGGAGGGGACGACCAATTGTGACTACTTTATTTGGACGTTACCATGGTAGCACTAACCCGCCTAGAATTGCTCAGGAGAGGCCTAGACGGTGAAAAACCGCAGGCGTTCTCTCAAGACCAATTGAGTCATAATCTGACCCAATCCTACAAATGCATGAGTAGGACCTAAGGTTGCTAACACTAATCAAGAGAGTGATTCCCATTGTGGGATTCAAACTCACTCCTTAGTGCGTGCCTAACCACGTGAGAATTACCTTGAGACCACTGAACCACCATCACTGGTGGTCTTTGATGTCTTTCTTAGATTGTCATATTGCCATCCTTTTCAACCGAACATGAACCATGATGTTTGATATATATATTTCCTATTAATATTGATGACATTAGTACGGAGCAAAAAATCCACGGGAGGTTTTAGCTCAAGAGAAAGACGTTGTAACGAACTGTAGCAGAAGTTGCCAGAGTTCACAGACAGATGTGGAGACTGAATTGTTCATTGGACTGCCAGAAATGCGCTGCTCAAAAGCAGTGAAGGCTTCTGGTGTCTTTGAAACCCAAAGATGATTTCTCACCGTCGAATAAATTGCTTCGTAAGTAAAAAAAATAATATTGCACTATGATTGTATTTGTTTACTTTCTGACTTGTCCAGGTCAAATAATACTTCTCCTTCCTATGATTGTTAATGAAAGTGTAAGCACATATTTGAATGTAAGTATATCACCCACCTTATGTAATATGATTCATGCCACTGATAAGGTAATTAAAGACTTGAGACAAAGCGTCTATTATTAATTTTGTTTTGTTTTTCAAGTATGTATTTGTGTATATTGATTTATTGAACATTGTACACTAGTTCAAGCAGGTTTCATGAGGTTTATATGTACTTTGAAATTGTTGCTGGTACATGCCATTGATTGAAAAAATTGAAATATATTCTGTTTTAGCGGCATAGAATTGAAATTATTGATGATTCTTGTGTATCTTACATTAGCGGCAAATACCATTTTCATCTGAATCCAGTCCATTACATGGTTTAGCCGTAGAAACTAATATGACAAAAACAGGAAGAAAAAAAAAAAAAAAAAAAAACACATTCTTGTGTATTCTTTACTTGAGAGGCATTCATCTATACGGCTTTGTGGATGGCAGCAGAACTGTCAAAGACTTCGGAACATTGAATTTCTTTCTGGGAATTGAAGTGATTACCAATCCAATTGGGATTATTTTTTTCTCAGAAGAGGTATATCCTCAATATTCTGAAATGCACAAACATGATGGAGGCCAAACCTATCTCCACTCCCATGGCAACCTTAGCTCATCTGTTAGTATTTGATGGCAAATCATTTCCTGATTGTATTTGTCTATCGCAAGGTCTGATATTGGCTTCAGAGTAAATAAACTCTCTCAATTCATGAACTAACCCTCTACAATTCATTGGCAAGCTGTTAAAAGACTCTTTGTGGTATCTCAAACATACTGTTCACTTTGGCCTCCAAATTCAGAAATCTACTTCTACCGCAAGCTGCAGGCATTTATCTGATACTGATTGGGCTGGTTCCCATGATGATATAGGAGGTCTACCAGTGGCTATTCCTTATTTTTAGGGAACAATCTCATCTCTTGGAACTGCAGAAAACAAGCCACAGTGGCAGGATCAAGTATTGGGGCTGAGTATAAGGTACTTGCAAACACAACTGAATTATCTGGGTTAAAAATCATATTGTAGGAACTTGTGATTTCTATATCCAAACCTCTCATCCTTTGGTGTGATGATATTGGTGCAACATAGTTGTCCTCTAGTCCCGTTTTCCATGCCCGGACGAAGCATGTGGAAATTAACTTCCACTTTATTAGAGATATGGTTGCTGCCAAACTCTTAGACATCGAATTTTTATCATGTAAAGACCCAAGTATATTTTCATCTATCATCTTTTTAGTTTGCCCAACTTCGTCACAAGCTCAAAGTTGTTCATCTACCTTTGAGCCTAGCTAGCTTGCGGGGGGTGTGTTAGAGATAATGATCAAGCAAGTCACAAATAACACCAGCATGCTACAGATAAAGATCAAGCAAAACAGCCACAACGTAATTGTGATAAACTACAAGCAGGATTACAAATTTTCTTTGAAAAAAATAATAATTATTAAACTATGTACAATTATCCTGTTTGTTTTTGTAAAACTCAGAAGGCATATATCAAGGCAATTACAACCATGCCTACATCTTGTTTTTTTTTTTTTTTTTTTTTTTTTTTTTTTTTTTTATTTTATTTCTAAGCATGCCCCTACATCTCTTAAGTGCTTAAAAACCAGCTCCTAGAATGCATAGGTCTCTTTAAAGCAATTAATACCATAGAAAATGGAGCATACGTATAGAAGATGAAAACTCTTTTTCTTTCTTTTAAAAAAACGATTCAAATAAAAAAAAGGGAGGAAAAATAGCGCTTGGCCTTGGTCATGGTTTCTAAGTCATTGTGATGGGGGTTTGAGAAAATAATTAATTAGATCAATTAATGTTGTCATTATTTAGCTGAGTGTGCTACTTTCAATCTTGTTTTTGAAAGCATTCTCATAAGATCTTTTATTTTTTCTTCCATTTGGATTAAAAGTGAAGAACCTCACCTATCGTATTTTCTCTTATCCAATTAAAAAAGAAGAAGCGTATGAAGATTTAGATAAGAAGTTAAAAGTACAAATAGAACACATTTTCAAGTGTTTATCGCAGTTTTAAAATTTTGTAACAGATTGATAATGATGTAAAAACTTCCTTATAGCCTTCACCTTTATTGAGGTAAGGCTGTCACACCATAGAACACAGTTGTAGAATCTTACAAGGGGTTGACGCTTAAAACTCACTTAAAACAACTTTTTTTTATATCAAAACTTTTGGGGCTCCCCAGGCCTCCTATCTCAGCCATTGGTCCTGGCGATAGGTCCATAATTGCATGCAATCATGCACATTGACTTGAAGTCTTGCTAGAACTCCGAACTTTTTATTTTGGCCATTTTTTTACAAGTCTTGCTAGAACTCACGGACTTATTATAGGTGGAAATAGGTTTCCTCACTTTTGTTTGTATTTTTTTCAATGATCATGCAAATAGGCTGAAATAGCTTTTCCTTTACTCCAACCCTTCTCTACGTTTATGGCAAAAAAAAAAAAAAAAAAAAAAAAAAAAAAAAAAAAAAAAACATTAAAGATGAAGCATGCTTCCCTGTTTCCTTCCATGTGAAGATTCAAACTCAATCATGCATGTGTATGAACACCGGTCCAAATTCTTACGTTACACCTTTTTATGATTAAAAAACAGAGGGTGATCAGCCATTAATTCGTTTTTTGTTATAAAAAAATAAAAAAATAAATAAAGCAAGAAAAATAATCATTATTTTCCTAAAGATCAGCCGGGGTCATAAACATGCTACTATGATGGAGATCAGGAGTAGGGATGGACCTCCCCCCCCCCCCCCCCCCCCCCCCCCCCCCCCTCTCTCTCTCTCTATATATATATATATACATACATACATACTCTGTTTCCATTTCCCATTTTCTCTTTCAATAATAGCTTCTTTCTCTCTGCTCAATACAGGACAACCCTATCTATATATGCCCCGCCCCCACCTCTCTGTCTTGCCCTACCATACGCTCCCAATTCCAACCTATTGTCCTGTTGTTACTATGGAAGACTCAACACACACTCTCACCAAAAAGTTCATAATATTTTGAAGAAAAATGTCAAAACACAAGCAAAGAAAAAGACTAACAGTCTGTTTCGGATTGCATTAAGGAGCTTAAAAAGTGCTCATAATACACCAAAAACTGTGTCAAGCAATAATAAGTAAGTTTCATAAAAGCACTTATAAAGCATTTTTTTTTCTTTTTTTTTACTTTCTTTCCTTATTAAAAGCTCAAAACTGGTTTACGGAAAGCTTGAAAATGAGATTTTTTTTTCTAAAATGCTCTTTTAGGCTCTAAAGATAAAAGCCTTTTTTGTCCCAATGCAATCCCAAATAAGCTCCAAGGCAGACAGGCACTAGACACATATTATAAAAAATAGGAAAAACTTCACTTACTACCTCTTTCTTTTATGATTATTTTTGCAATTATACCCTCAAACTTTAAAAAGTTTCACTTTAGTGTATTAATCTTTTGAATTTCTTTCAATTTTACAAATCTGTTAGGATTTTCTGTTAAATCATATTAAAATTCTCAAAATAACCCTGTTTTTTTTCTTTAAAAAAAAAATATACATATATATATATATATAAAAAAAAATAAAGAGTCAGGCATATGTATTTTTGTAAAATCTGCTAAATCCCGATCATTGCCTAAATTCTTGCAATTTTTTTTCTCTAAAGAAGGGATATTTTATGAATTTTGACACCCCTCCGTTAAGATTTAATGGAAAACTCTAACGGAGGGATGCAATTGAAAAAATTGAAAGATGCAGACACTAAATTGACACATTTTAAAGTTTATGGGTATGATTACATGAGTAATGAAAGATCATGAGTGATAATTAGTAAGTGAAGTTTTTCCTAAAAAAATAACAATTTATACGTTCATAATTCAATGAAAAATCTTAATATTTTTCAAAATTTTTTTTCCTGGGCAGTTAATATTTTTCAATCAAATGGGGATGCTTTACGTTGCTTTCATCTTAAATTCAAAATCGTGCTCAATAGTTCTTATAATTAGTTGGGCACTCTCATATATTCTACTCTCTTTTTTATGCTCACTGGGAGCAGGTCAGACCACTTTGAATTTCAAATAGTTCTCTCTCTCTCTCTCTCTCTCTCTCTCTCTCTCTCTCTCTCTCTCTCTCTCTCTCTCTCTGTGTGTGTGTGATAGATTCAACTTAGAATTTAGAGCAAACTGCAGGTCTCAGGAATAATGTGTAGGCCGGGGGAATCTGCCATGTTTCGCGTAAAAACTGAATCTGATGACCTCACCCATTACCAAATAAACGTAAAAAACGACAATATATAAGATAAGATTAAATATACAATTTTAATCTTCCTACCGTTCAAGAAAGAAAAGAAAAGAAGAATAGAAAAAGAAATAGGAGTATTAATTGTTCATAACATATGATTAATTGATTATGTTATTACTATTTAATCATATCCAGCGATAACTATTCAACATAGATTTGTTTTTGAGTTCCTTGTAATTTTGAACTTTTTATTTGCATTACGTGTGGATAGATAAGGCTAATAGGCTATTCCCTATCGGGGATTTGGGAATAAATATTAACTTTAAATTTTAATCATAAAATAAATTTTATTAATTTCAAATGAAATGAGGAGCATCTCCATCTTTTAACTTGAAATTCACTTCTCAATTAAATGCTGACATGTACTTTTAAATTAACAGACAGAAACCCAGGGAGAAAATCAGATAGAAAATAGATTGGCCACTTTAAGAGAGTTGAGGCCTCCTGAAATTCATACAAGATAAAATATGCTGATGAACAAATCGTAAGATCCCTCTTACTCAAAAAAAACCTTGGGTTATCCCAATTTTCTTCTTCTTAAAAATCAAGTTATTTGAAAGAAAAGATACTCCCGAATCTTCTCTTAAGAGATTACATTATTTGAAAGAACAAATGCAAAATATTTTATTCTTACTAAACTGAAACACATATTGCATGCCTTATTCCTTCTAGATATTTGGATGCTTTCATTTATTAGATAAGAACCCTTTCTTAACGAAGTAGCAACCCAATAAATAACTCCATTAGTTAAGTATATATTAACTTTTTTAAACTTGCGTAAAGAGTGTAGTAAAAATTGGGACCAAATCATTGTTTATAGAAGCACAGTTGAATATATTGGTCAGGTTAGGATTATGGATAGGAATTGAAGCATGTGTCATATCAAAAAAGGAATAGAAACATTTGAATAGTAGTGGTCCCCTAGCCCCTCGAGTGCTTGAGGTGCATATGGACAAGCAACAATCTGGGTTAAGTGGGATTTTATTATCAGTTGAAAGGATGGCAGATATGCCCCACTGCCTTCTCCTGCAAATACAGAGACCCAGCCTCTCTATCTATCATCACATGCATGCTCCATATAGGACCACCAATTCTGTAAAAAAAATTTGAAAATTGAGGTTTTTTTTTTTTTTTTTTTTTTTTGAGGTATATAGAAAATTATTGTAGAGTGCACATCAATGCATTGATTCTAAGCCTGAGTTTGGGTCTAAATAAAAGTGATCAAAAAGCACCCAACATGCAATGGAAAGTCCCTTCTCTTTCGATTTGGCTCGATAAATTTTGAAGCGAAAGATAACAAATTTAAGTGAGGGTATTTTTTTTAAAAAACGAAATTAAATATATTTTTTTAATTTTTTATTTAAAAGCCATTCTTTTCATCTTTTGAGATGCAAAATTACTAATTTAGTTTTTATATTCAAATTATTTTTTTCTAACATCTCCATTTCAATTGAGAATATGGCTAATTCACTTAATCTTTCTTGACACATTGTCGATCTTATATAGGATTTTATCAATTTTAGTTTTGAAAAACTTTCTTCTGCAGAAGCAATTGTATTTGGTGATGAGTAATATGTACTCCCGGCTCTCTAGTAGGTCCTTGATTGCCTTCCAAGCCCTCAATTAGTGGAAATGATTGAATGACTTTCCAAGTGTCGTACTAGCCAACAAGTACCCTCCCGAGGAAAGACCCTTAAAAGGTGTCCAAGTGACCTCAAAGTGTGAGTATCAATACTTGGTTGTGGCTTATGTTTTCACCTAAAGGTGTACAAGTGAGGCAGTTATTAATCGCTAATAATCACGAACAACTGCTAACTGGATTATCAAAAAATCGAAAAACTATAAATAACTGCAACCCGATACTCGGGTACCTCGGTTGCGGTTACCGGTTATAGGGTTTTAGGAAACCGGTTTATAACCGGGTAACCTGTAACCGGTTTTCTATATATATATATATATATATATATTTGAAAATAAAATATGACTTCTAATTAACCGTGTATGTGTGAACAGTGTGCAACAAAATATTAAATGAGGAATTTAAAGGAGACAAATATTTTGTTGACGAAGTGAAAACTCAGTTAAGAGAAAAACCACTCTGGGGCAGCCAAACCCATGATTTCTATTATTCAGAAGACAAAGTTAGTTACAAAGCAGTAGCACTCACATACCCCTGATACAGTGGTCATACCTTGAACTCTGACATGTACCTATACACGAACGCCTCCCAACCATGTCTCCTACTTGAATGGATCTTTAGTGGAATCCTTAACCTTAGAGCTCCTTCCTAAGATAGACTTCACAGCTGATCAAATCACACACTGACAACAGCTAGAGAGCTAGAAGATCTTCAAATCTCCATAAACACCATCTCTAAGCTATAGAGAATTCAATACCGAATTGTGTAAATAATACTTGCCTAGAGCCTCCTCTTTATAGGCTTTACAAAACCTATTACAATTAAAATTCGGACTTTGAGCATGCGCGTCCAGACGGAAGTAAGGTAGCGTCCGAACGGTCTTCTGCAACCGTCTTTCCAAAAAAATGCAATTATTCCTTTAATAGGGTCATGTCCGAACGTGTTGTCAAAGCATCCGGATGGTTGCAGAAATCTTTCCCGAACAGTGTCTTCACAGAAATCCGAATACTTGAAGGACTCGAAAAGCTTGACCTAGCGTTCGGATGGTGTTTTCCGGTCGTCTGGACAGATGCACTAGCAGAAGCTTCTCGACACTTGGGAGCTTCCAGACGTATTCAAAGACCCGTCAGAACAGTTGCTATGGAAAATCTTCCAGAATATTTCCTTTATCAGGAAATTACTTTATCAGTGCCAATCTATGCAGATTGCTATCTTGTTGAGTCCCTTCTGTTAGTATTTTATGTTGGCTACATTCTGGATGACAAAAACACTTCATGTAATGGTTGCAATTTAAACAGGATGATTGGTTTCTATTCAGAGTCTTCATGTAATATGGACAATGTTCATTTCAAGTCATGTGACTGGTCACAAGTTTCTAGAAGATGTCCATGAAGATTCCATACAGTTTCTAAGTCAAAACAGCCGGTTCCTGTGCAACCGTCCAAACGGGCCTTTGAAGGCGTCCGGACACCCCGCAGTGTCTAGAAGCTTCAACATTGAAGACGTTCGGATTTCAGAGCAACATCGTCCGGACGCTAGGTCAAGCTTCTCCAATTTCTACACAGAGTTGGATTTCAGTCCACACTGTTTGGGAAGTCTCTGCAAGACATCCGTACGACGTGGTAACACGTCCGAACGCTGTCCAGCATTTCAGAATATTTCGGACTTCCTTTTCAAGTGCAAAAAGGAGTTACAACGAAGACCGTCCGGACTCTTGGCCAAATCGTCCGGACGTGGACTTGTTATGGAAAGAATTGCGCTATTCTAGAAGGCGGTCGCAGAAGACTGTCCGGACAAGGCTAACTTCCATCCGGACGCTCGATAGCTAGAGTTCAGATTTGAGCAGATTTAGGATTTCTGTAAGCCTATAAATAGAGGACTCTAGGCTTGTAATTTATATGAATTCTGTATCGAATTCCATAGTGCTTAGAGAGGGTGTTTAGGGAGAATTGAAGATCCGCTAACTCTCTAGCCGTTGCCGGTGTGTGCTCAACAGTTCGTGTGAAGTTTATCTTAGGGGTCGGCCCTAAGGTAAAGGAATCCATCAAAGACCCCTTCAAGTAGGAGACTTGGTTGAGAATCATTCACGATGGGCTTTGTGTTATAGTTAAATGTATGACTACTGTAATGGGTTTTGTGAGTACAAGTGCTTTATAACTTGCTTTGTCTTTGGATAGTGAATTTCCTGAGCTTGGCTGCCTCGGAGTGATTTTTTTCTTCACAGAGTTTCCACTTCGTCAACAAATATCTTGTCTATTTTATTTTTTGCATTTAAGATATTTTGTTGCACACAAACAGACACTTGGTTGTTTAGAAGTCAATATTTATTTTTCACCTTCCATATTGGAATTAATAATTCTGCAAGAATCTTCTGGAATATCGGTGTCCCTGTTATGGAGATCCTTGAAAATGAATCTTTTTGTCAACAGAATAAGAATTAATTTAGACACAATTAAATATGCAGAATATTTTTTACATCACATATATTCCCTTCATTGACTAATATTCTGCAATATTTTCTCCACTCATATCTTTCCTTTTTTGAAGAATATTCTACAATATTCTTTCCATCTTAGCCATTTCCTTTTCTTGAGGAAAACTTATGCAATATTATTTCCATCTTGTCTATTTCCTTTCTTGAATAAATCAATAAAGTTTTGACACCGAATTCACCAATAAATAAATACTAACAATATATATAAATAAATAATTAAGTTTCTAACCTAATTCTCTTCTCATCACATTCTCACGCCGCTTGCTCAGTCTCAATGGACTCCTTGCTTTCTCTTATTTTCTTCTTTTCTGTTGGTGGTAAATGTCAATAACAAAAACACACCGTGAAAATTATTTATCCCTCTTTGTACAAATTAAATAGTCAATCTAGCACCAAAATATCAACTCACTAAAAACAATGCAGAGAAATAAATCAAACAACCCACAAGCAAGACACTAAGATTATTTTACGTGAAAAACCCTCCGATGTAAAGGGAAAAACCATGGGACTTAGTCCAGTTAAAACTTCCACTGTCAACAATAATGGCCTTACAAGTATCTTCTCTAAAACAATATCTAGAGGTTATCACCACATCAAGAATACATACATTCTTGAATTAAAACATAAATTCATCACTTCAAGAGTGGATTCCAACTAGAACAAAGAAAGGTCTCACCAAGTGGGGATGAACACGAAGCAACTGGAGAGGGAGTCCAACGATCGACACTTGTCAATGCGTAGCTCTCGTCGTTAGGAACAACATACTAAAATTTTGTCAAGATCAGACCATAAACGATCCTCCAATTTCTGACGGAAATAACTATGTGACAAACCTCATTTCTCACTTCTCTCACTGTTTTTGCTCGAAGCTATCTTTCAAAACTTGATTTCTTCACAGTCTAGGTGGGGGGCTCCACCAAGTCCGCTTTCCTTCTACAAGTTTCAAGCTTTTGCATTGGTAACGTTTTTGTCATCATATCTGAACCATTATCATCAGTATGGATTTTCTCAATCTGCAACAACTTTTCATCCAATGCATCACGAATCCAATGATATTTAACATCAATATGTTTCGATCTAGAGGAAAGTTGAATTCTTACTGAGATGAATCGCACTCTGACTATCATAGTAAAGCAAATACCTCTCTTACTGTAGACCCAGTTCTTGTAAGAACTTTTTCATCCATAACAATTCTTTGGTAGCTTCTGTTATGGCAATATACTCAGCCTCTGTAGTAGACAAAGCAACACATATCTGTAATCTGGATTGACATAACACTTCTCTCCCTGAATAAGTAGTCAAGTACCCTAAAGTAAACTTTCTAGAATCAATATCACCGGCCATATTTGAGTCTAAGCACTTGCTTACAATTACTGAAGCACAAACATACCATTGAAGTACCTCTGAGATACCTGAGAATCCATTTCACAGCTGCCCAATGTTCTTTGTCGGGATTAAAAAGGAACCGACTGACAACTCCAACAGCATGAGCGATATCAGGCCTCGTGCACACCATAGCATACATCAAGCTACCCACAACTAAAACATAAGGCACTTTCTTCATTTCTTCATTTTGTTTCTCACTTGTAGGACTTAGCTTTGAACTTAGCTTCAAATGACATGCAAGTGGAGAGCTCACCGGTTTTGCCTTACTTATGTTATACCTATCCAATACCTTCTCAATATAACTCTCTTGTGATAGCCACAATCTTGCATTTTTCCTGTCACGAGATATCTTTATACCAAGAATCTATCTTGCGGGTCCTAAGTTTTTCATAGCAAAGGACTTACTCAATTTTTCATTCAATCTGTCAATTTTGCTAATGTCTCGACCAATTATCAACATATCGTCCACATATAGCAAGAGAATGATAAATTCTCCATCTGAGAACTTCTTCACAAATACATAGTGATCAAAAGTAGTTTTGTCATACATGTGCTTCAACCATGAAGGAATCAAATTTCTTGTACCACTGTCTCAGTACTTGCTTGAGTCCGTACAAGCTCTTTTTCAACTGACACACTAGATGTTCCTTGCGTTTAGTTGTAAACCTCTCTAGTTGCTCTATATATATTTCCTCCTTCAAGTCGCCATGGAGGAAAGCAGTGTTCACATCAAGCTGTTCAATCTCCAAATTCATATTGGCAGCCAGACCAAGAACAACTCTGATAGAAGACATCTTCACCATGGGTGAAAAAAATTATTCAAAGTCAATACCCTTCTTCTGACTAAACCCCTTTACAACAACTCGTGCCTTGTACCTTGGTTGTGATCTGTTTGGTTCAATCTTGCATCTGAACACCCATTTATTCTTAAGTGCTCTCTTGCCCTTAGGCAGTTTCACCAAATCATATATGTGGTTCTCATGCAAGGATTTCATCTCTTCTTGCATGACTTTTTGCCACTCATTTTTCTGGTCATGCAGCATAACCTCCTAATAACTTTTTGGCTCTCCCCCATCAGAAAATAACACATATTCATCAATTGAATATCTTCTGGAAGGTTGGCGCTCTCTGGTAGATCTCCTCAACTGAATCCCTGTGGATGGCTTTGAGGGAGCTTGCTCTAGGTGCTCTTCTGAATCCACATTATCAAATGTGGATTCACCATTTCTACCACCTATGTCAACCTGTTCTTCTTATACATCTCTCCTACGTTCATCATCTGTCACACAAGGAGGAACAACTGAACCTTAATCAACAATTTCTTCATAGAAAGACTCTGGCTTTTTAGTCTGTTCCATGTCTTCAATGGTTTGATCTTTAAAGAAAACAACATCACTGCTTCGTATGATTTTCTTAGTAACTCGATCCCAAAATCTGTAACCAAACTCCTCATGTCCAAAACCTAGGAAGATACACTGTTTAGCCTTGTTATAAAGCTTGGACGTCTCGACTCTAGGAACATGAACAAATGCCCTGCAGCCATACACTCTCAAAAACTTAAAAGAAACATCTTTCCCTGTCCACACCCTTTGAGGAAAGATACAATCCAAAGGAAATAACAGAGAAAGATTGATCAAGTCAATTATGTTCTTGCCTCACCCCAAAAGAATTTAGGTATTTTGCATGAGAGAGCATACATCTAATTCTTTCACAAATAGTTCTGTTCATTCTCTCTACTACGCCATTATGCTGCAAAATCTTGGACACAGTTTTCTCAAGCCTGATGCTATGGCTTCTACAGTACTCTTCAAATGGACCTCTATATTCACCACCATTATCTACTCGAACACATTTCAGCTACCTCCCAGATTCTCTTTCGACCTTCATGTGAAAGACTTTGAACACATCCAGCAACTGATCTTTAGTTTTCAAAGCAAAAACTCATACTTTTCTAAAGTAATCATCAATAAAGGTCACATAATAAAGTGCACCACAAAGAGTTTTAGTTTTCATAGTGCAAACATTAGTTTGAACTAAATCAAGAATATTAGTTTTTCTTGATGGAGATGATTTATGAAATGAAACTCTTCTTTGTTTTCCAACAAAACAATGAGTACAAGGCATTAGTGGTATACCTTTGATATTAGGTAAGGGCTGCTTCTTGGTAAGAATTTGAAGTCCCTTCTCACTCATGTGACCAAGCCTCTTGTGCCATAGCTTGGAGGAAGTTTCATTCTCAACAACATTCACATCTCCCTTGACTAATCTTGCTTCTATCTTATAGAGAGTGTGAGTCTTCTCCCTCTGACTAAAATAAGATAACCTTAGCAAATTTTCCATTGTCCACCTCCAAGGTAATTATGGTAGCCTTTATCATCAAGTTTCCCAATGGAAATCAAACTGAAGCGCATTTCAGGAACATATTTGACATCTTTGAGAAGCAATTTGCACCCAATGCTGGTTTATAACTGTATATCTCTCATGCCCACAATCTCACACTTTGCTTTGTTTCCCATCCTTACCCAACCAAAATTGACACTGGTGTAAGAAGAGAAGAAATATCTATATCGTGTAATATGAAAGGAAACTGCCGTATCAACTACCCACATAGACTCATGACTTGCGAGATTAACATAAGTATCTTCACAAACAACTAAACCATTACCATCAGATGCAAATGCTGCTGTGTCTTTTTCTTCTTTTGGTTCGATCTTCACCTTTTTCTTTCAGCTGTTCCCTTTTAAATTTTATGCACACTCTCTTTATATGCCCAGGCTTGCCACAATGAAAACATTTTATCTCCTTTCTTGACTTAGACTTTCCTCTTGACTTGTCACGACTGTCATTACCACGAGGTTTTCTGCTTTTACTTCTCCCCCACTTTTCTGTAACAAGTGCCTCTGTATGAGAATAAATACCATGCTCTTTTCTTCTTGCCTCTTCATTAAGCATGTTGTCTTTTACCATACTCGTAGTCATCACACTGTTGGGAGCCGAATTGCTGAGTGACACTACCAAGGTTTCCCAACTGTCCGGCAAAGAACTCAACATAAATAATGCTTGCACCTCATCATCTAGCACAAGTTTCATGGTAGATAACTCATTTAATAATCCCTGAAAATTACTCAAGTGCTTTATAACACTTTGCCCATCTTTGTACTTCGAATTCACAAGCCTTCATATCATAAAAGCTTTGTTCTGAGCAATCTTTTGCTTATAAAGACTCTCTAATTTCAATCAAAGTATGTAAGCATCAAGTTCTTTGGCTACGTGATGGAAGACACTTTGATCAACCCGCTGCCTAATATGTCCGACGGCTTTCCTATTTAATTTCTTTCATTCATCATCGGTTTTGGCATCCGGTTTAACCCCATTTAACTCAATAGGCTCAAACAATTATTTACAATACAAAATATCCTCCATCCTAATCTTCCAAATTGAATAATTGGAAGCTGTGAGTTTAACCATGCTATTAGATGACTCATCCATTTGATTTACACAACTTCACAACCAAAGCTCTGATACCACTGTGTTGGGGGTGAATGTCAATAACAAAAACATACACAATGGAAATTATCTACCCGTCTTTGCGCAAATTAAATAGTCAATCTAGCACCAAAATATCAACTCACTAAAAAAAATGAATAGAAATAAATCAAACAACCCACAAGCAAGACACCAAGATTTTTTTACGTGGAAACCCTTCAATGTGAAGGGAAAAACCACGGGACCTAGTCCAGTTAAAACTTTCACTATCAACAATAATGGCTTATAAGTGTCTTCTCTAAAACAATATATAGAGGTTATCACCACATTAAGAATACATATATTATTGGATTAAAACATAAATTCATCACTTCAAGAGTATTCCAACAACAAAGAAATGTCTCACCAAGTGGTGATGAACAACCAAGCAATTGGAAAGGGAGTCCAACGATCGACAGCAGTCAATGCGTAGCTCTCGTCGTCAGGAACAACATACTGAAATTTCATCAAGATCGGACCAGAAACGATCCTCCAATCTCTAACGAAAATAACTATGTGAAAAACTTCATTTCTCACTTCTTTCACTATTTTTGCTCAAAGCTATCTCTCAAAACTTGATTTCTTCACAGTCTCGGCTGTAAAAACTGCAAGCCCTTTCCCTTTTTTCTTTTTTCTTTTTTTTTTCTTTTCTTTGTTGGTCGCAAGTAACGCATTGTGTGTGACTTGCTCTGTTGCAAGCAGAAACAGAGGCGACAGTTTTTGTTTCTTTAGCTTATATGGGTTGGTCCCCCACGTAGAAGGGACCACCCAACATTTTCTCACTGGACTCCTTGCATTCTCTCTCACAGTCTCTCACCGAGTCCCACTTTCTCAATCTCACTCAAGGTGTTCCTCCTTTGTTTATATTTTCTGAATCTAGCAGATCAATAATTTTCAAGGTAACAAATGGCTACCCTTCAAGATATTGTTGTCTTTGCTGCTATTAATAGTTTGTGCGTAGTTGCATTTCCTGTGGGTTTTGCAATACTGCGGCTACAACTGATTAATGATAGAGTTTACTTCCCAAAATGGTACCTTAAGGGGATAAGAGGTAGCCTAATACGCTACGGGTCACTAAGCAGATTTGTCAACTTGGATTTCAGAACATACATAAGGTTTTTGAATTGAATGGCTGCCACATTGAGGATGCAACAACCTGGACTTATTGATCACGCGGGGCTTGTTTCTGCTGTATATATTAGGATTTACCTTCTCGGGTGAGTTTATGGGTTACATATCTAGTGAGTTTTCTTGTATGGATTTTTCATTGTTCATGGTTGGTAATAATCGCAATCGGTACCGGTTGCGATTATTTAAATGGAATAATTGGTTACCCCGATTGCACTTGAGGTTATGAGAAAATAATCGCAACAGCAATCAGTTGTACAAACCTATAATTTCACCTTTGGCCATTGTACTCATAAATGGCAGACTAGCTTCATTAATAGGGAAGTTATTCACTACTTTGCCCAATATACACCCCTACTCCATTTAAGGGAAAGATCCATCAAGAATATACTAAAAAGGAAAGGCATCTCGTAAGAATCAGCAACTTTCCCCATAGAGGCTCCTTGCTCCTTATACTTTCCTTGTGGGGCGGATTTGCCTTACTGGTAATAGCTCTATAAAGACCGCCACAAACCCTAGGCTAAAGGTATGCTAAATATACATCCTCTCACAATTACTTTCAGCTTTTTCTATACAGAGAAAGCCTTATTGACTTAGGCATCAGAGTGTTCCCGTAAGTACCTCCGGCAAGTCACCATTTGCTCCTTTGTTTTGTAGATACCGATATTGGGTTCAAAAGGTAGCGGTCATACTGTATCAACAGTATTAAAGGCACTATTTCAACTTCATTTTATAATAGGATTATCTAACACTCTCAACCTGCAAAAGGAAAGACAAATTTTCTTAACAATTAGGAAAAGAAAAGAAGAAAAAAAAAAATTAAAAACAGGCACATATATTAGTTTGGAATCTAGCTTTTAGTGTTTTAAACATGACATGTAATCATTTTTTCCTTTTTTAATCTAAGCCTCATTGCATGCTAAATGGCATCCTCTTATTTTAGTATTTATGAGCTTTCACATTTGGTCATTCTTACGTTGTCACTAAATGAATGAAGAAAAATGGTCATTTCATTCTAACTTCTTGTATTCTTAGTAATACTTATTCATATTTTTATGTAATCATCATTTCAGCGTACTAAATGTAACCTAATTAATACAGGGATGCATACAAGGAAAAAACAATGCATACAAAAGTAAATATGTTAATTCGTTAATGAATACTAGGAGGAAACCTTGTTCAGGCCTATTAATCACATATTCTATTAAGATTGAAGACACCAACATCTTGTTGATTCTAAAGAAAACTAAGAGTGTTGAAGTTCATGCAGTACAAGAGACTACGTCAAAGGCAACTCTAAAGTCTACACCAACTCCAACTCCTATTAATGGAGAAGATAGAAACCAACAACCTTAAGAAAACGGAAATCAGGGACTCTTTAAAAAGAACGTCAAAGGGTGACTTATTTTTTAGGAGAGGTGATGATATTCTATTAATTAACAAGGAGGCATTTTGAAAAGTCTCTACCAAAATATTTGTGGCATGGACACGAGCCAAAATAAAGAGATCAGCTTCGACAATATATCAATGTTTCCTTTCAATAACCCTATTTTGTTGATCATGGGTGTGGAGAGATGAAACTTTATGGTATATCTCACATTTTGGAGGTGGGAATAAGAGCCCAAAATTCGCCTCTCCTATCGGTTGGGAGGATTTTTATTTCAAATAGATATTCAATGTTGGCTTGAAACTTTAAAGAAATAGACTACACATTAGACTTTTTCATACCGAGTTCAATGTTTTCATACTATCTTTTTTATTTAGGCTCTGTTGTTATGGTGTCCACTTCTTTGTGGTTGTGCTATCCACTGTAACCATTTTTCCATATTTGAATAAGAAAAAAAAAAAAAAGCCTCTTTCTAGTGGTGGAGAGAGAATATTAAATATTAATATTGTAATTGTAATTTTTTTAGCAGTAATTCCATAAGTTTACGAATATATATATATAGAGATAGCATTTTAATTTTCTTGTAGTGCATGTGAGCTGTAACCACTTCTTTTACAGGGGGAAAAAAAGAAAAGTAAAAAAAAAGGTTTAAAATAGAATTATCCAAAACATGTAAGCCACATATTCCCTAGCTAAGGCATGTACTGATGTACATGCATGCGGCCGTCACGCTTCCTTCTGCGAAAGAGAGGATAGCGGTCAATCGTCATCCTTTTCATTTCTTTACCCATCTCAATTCCCAATGACGCCAGAGTTGGTTCTGTTTTGGTCTGGTAAAACGTGGGAGTGAGTGTGAAGAGCCGAATGAGATAACGAGAGAAACGGTAGTAAAAACAAGGGGAGAGAGAGAGAGAGAGAGAGAGTACACCTTTTTCTTTTTTTTTCTCTTTTATATATGTACTTAATTCCTCAAATCAAATATTGCTGTTTTATGCTTCATGGATCCGCTTTTCTCGCTTCTTCGCCAACATATCCCACAAGCTTTTTAGCTTTTTTCGATCTCTGAAAACTTCTCTATCTCTTCCATATTTACACACACAGACCCAAGTCTCTTTCTGTAGTGTACTGCATCTTCCTGTCATTTTCGTTCTGATTTCCTTTTGTTAGAGAAGCTTTTTCTACAACATATTTCCCGTCTCCAAAGAAGAGTACTAATGGGCAGGGAATGGTATTGGGGTGGAAAATCCTCCAAGCGAGGCGGCGCCGGAGGAGAGAAAGACACCTCCTCTTCTGGTTGCATGAATGCTGTCTTTCAGTTCTTTGATTTCCATCACTTTCAGTTTGCTTTACACCACCAAGAACCCTCCTTTGACTCCACCTTTATCCTCCCTGAAGAACCCACCATTCCCAAAGGTTCTCTCTCTCTCTCTCTCTCTCTCTCTCTCTCTCTCTCACACACACACACACACACATTTTTAAACTTCGATTTATGGGTTTCGTGTAATTCAGGAGCCGAGGCACCAAGAAACAGCCTGCAATCAGAGGAGCTTTTGCTGTCTCATATTATAAGAGAAAGAGTAGAAGAAAAATCTTTACATATCCCAGTAAGTTACTCTGTTAAGAACTTATTTTATAATCTTATTTTTCTGTAAAAAGTGAGTTGTTATGATGATGATAATGATAGTGTTAATTCTTGAACCCCTAATGCTCTAATAAAATTTTGAAAAATCCAGATGGGTATCCAAATTAAAACAAGTGGACGCGCAGGATCAAAAGCAGGAGCTCCAAATGATTCTTCCTCAGAAATCAGCGGCTCTCCTGGAACCAAGACTCCAAATTTGGTAGCCAGGCTTATGGGTCTTGACATACTTCCTGAAACACAATCACCCTGTTCTTCTTCTTCAACAGACGGCGCATCAAATCCTCTTTCAAAGTCACATTTACAACCTCTTCGCCGGAGACTAAGAAAAGGCTTGGACAACGTTGTTACGGGTACACAGTCTTTGCCGGAGACTCCTAGAATATCCTCAGCCAGAAGATCGGACGCGGAGCACAGGCTGTCGCTTCAAATCAACAAAGAGAACTTGATCAGCGCCGCCAGTGAAGACTTGGAGTTTTCTCGGTTTTCATATTTCAGAAGGAAAGAGCTGGGAGTTGAAGATAATGAGAATAACAGAAGTAGTACTCCAAGCCAATATGCTAGGCAAATTGTGAAGCAGATGAAAGAAAAAGTTAGCAGGAAAGTTGGGCTTGACATCACAAACACTATCGCGAACGTCAGAGATCAAGGAAGAACTGATCATCAGCTTGTTAGCCAGTTCAAATCCAGGAAACTTTCAAAGGCGTTCGCCAAAGTTAATGTAGAAGAATCAAGTCCAGGCAAGCACGTCTCAACAGCTTCTTTCTCTCCAAGGCTCAGATTCTTGGAGCCCAAGACGACCAAAACAAGCACAACACCACCATCCACCAAAGATAGAGCTTCTCATTTCTCAAAAACCTCGTCGTCTATACTGTCTTCAGTACCATCCAATGCTCAGCCGAAACCTCAAACATTGCAAAAGCAACAGGTGCCGTCCGGCCAGAAGTCAATCCAGAAATCTAAAGGGATAGCCGGTGAAAGGTTCGGTCAAAGGCTAAAGAAGCCTCCGCAGACATCGGATATAATTCGAAACAAGCAAGAAGAACCATTTGTTCGTCCATCAACAGCCACCACGCCAGACAAGAAATGCAAGAAAACCCCGTTGTCAAATGACCTTCTCAATATCACTGTCCCAACCCTTCTCCCTCTCAAGAAAGACCCTTCACCACCAGCAACCAGAATTCCTCAAAAACTGGTAAGACTCATTTTTCCATTGCTTTCTTTTTCTTTCTTTCTTTTTTTCTTCTTCTTCTTCTTCTTCTTTTCTTTTCTTTTCTTTCTTTTTTTTTTTAAAAAAAATAAATCTTATTTATGGTAAGGGAGATGCTATTTAATTAGTAGACAGTTATAGAATTACCATACAAGGGTTACATAGTAGTTAAAATCAGTTCTTAATTTTTTTATAAATAATACTATTTAGAATACTGATATATAATTATACAATACAACTTCATTATCTCTCAGAAAAATTTTTTTTGGATTAGCTCTTATTTTTTTAAAAGAAAATTAAATTAAGAGTTAATTTCTCTACTACCATGTTATTTCAATAATATAACAGTAGTATAAATAATCTATTAAATAATTTTTATTTTTATTTTTATATACTTTTATTAATTTTAACTTTCAGGTCATATCCTTATTCTTGTTGCTAAACTTTTGTTTAGTCTATCCACTTATTTTGTTATTGCCGCAGGCGCCATTTGATGACCAAAAATCAAGATTTAGCACACAGTTATCTAGTTCTTCGGGCCAGACGTACAGACAAGAAGCGACGCGCACGCTCACGGCCCGAGAAAGCGATAACGGTGCCTCCACCACCGGAGCAAGTGCAGGAGAATATCAGTTCGTTGCCAACATACTAAGCCGTACTGGCATACAGAAAGATACCTTGGTGTCCTTCACTAATTGGTTCTCCCCCTCTCACCCCTTGGACCCATCAACCTTTCAGCAACTCGATAATTATTCTTGCAACAACAGAAGATTACTGTTTCATCTTGTTGATGAGCTTTTGGCTGATATTCTGAAGCCGTATATGAACATGAAGCCATGGGCTAGCTCGAACGGGCATGGTTATAACTGTCACATGCAAGGGTCACAGCTACTTGACACGCTGTGTGCCAAAATTCGAAGCTTCCCACGTGCCGATTGTCGTGTTCTTGAAGACATTGATGGTTTGATTGATAAAGATTTGCCGAAAGCTAAGGTGGAAAGCGCGATGGCGTTTGAGGAAGAAGGAGAGGAGATGGTGACGGAGATAGAGAAGGACATTGTGGACACGCTCGTGCATGAAACAGTTCTGGAGTTTTGGTAAAACGGCGACGTCTAGGGGTCGTACGTGCGCGCGTGGGAGAAGCACAGCAGGCAGAGGGGTCACATGGGCCATCCACGTGATGAGATGCTCTGTATTGCTGTTTGTTGGGACTTGTACAGAGGCTTGAGGGTTCCACGTGGGATCTAACCCCCCCACCCCACCGCACTCGCTTTCTGATTGGCTCTCAAAAGACATTACTGGCAGAGGAATCCGTAGCTCTCTCTCCGTCCCTCGAGCCTTTGTATATGGGAAATGAATCAAATGATTGACATCTCAATTTTTTATTTTGTTTTTGAAGAATTTGATTTTAATTTGATGTATCACAATCCTGACATATTTTTTAAAATGATAGATTTTATAAGATTGTGACAAATGATGTTGGAATCAAATTTCAGGAAGAAATATTTAGATATCTAACGTCCCTCTTCGTATATATATTGTATTTTCTCAATTTTTTCCTTTTCCTTTTAATTAATTATTCTTAGCAATACTCTCTCTCCCTGTTTAACTTCGTCTCAAGAGTTCAACTAAAGTATTTGTCTTCTATAATTTATTTTATTGGTTGTGAATTAGGGTTTAAACTCGGACTGCCCATTATGATGGTATTCTTTGAATAATAATTTTTCTTTTTAAGGTGTTTCAATGTATTTTATTACTAAATTGTCAACAACAATGCTACTTTTCACAAATGAGTGCGAAATATAACATTACTCAATTATATAAAAAAAAATATAATAATAATGTTATATATATACAACACAACCACCACACTATGCTAACATGACATAATTACCAATCCACCATTGATATTTTTCTTTTCTTTTTTCTTTTGATAAGAGACAATGTCTCCCGGCCATCAGCATAATGGAATAGTGGTGCATGTGATAGTGATTAGTATCTAACATTAGAGTAAATCTATTTAATAGACACCAGTATAACTATCATTCAACTAGCTAAATGATGTAACAATAAAAATCAGCTCTTGGATGATCAGCACTTATATATATATATATATATATATATATATATATATATATATATATATATATAACATTACTCCAACTAAAAGCTTGACAACCACAAAAAGATTATGAAATGTGGGACACATGAACTTAAATCGAGGATAGAAATGTGTGTTCAAGTCCAAGATCCTAAGAGGTAGGTTTTACTTTTTAGTCTTATATTTATCGATAAAGAAAAAGTTGAAAAAATAAAACTTGAAGAAAACTAGAAAAGGGTAAAGGCCCAGGATTTTTGGTAACCATGTAGAACAATAATTAAGCCCCATGGAATACTAAGTACGTAGTGGCCGATTGGGCAAAGCATCTCGATCTACTACTGTTGCTCCATTCAGAGGGGAGGAAACACGTACACATATTGCGTGGAATTCCGCCATGAAAATCCTCACGTAAGCTTCATTAGTGTCAATCACTTTAGGTCTTACAGATGTTTTGATGGGATTAGGTCAGACTATGACTCAACCGAGCTTGAAATAACGCCTACGATTTTTTACTATCTAATTAAGCTTCTCTTGCCATTGGTCCCCAACAAATAAGTGCTACTATAATCATGCTCATATAACGAATAGATGCTAATATTACGTTAAGGTTATTTTAATTAGTGTTTACACTCTCTCGTTTTACAAAATAAAAATAGAAAGTCAAAATATGCTAAACGAATCACGTTAATCCATAAAAAAAAAAAAAAAAAAACGATACATTCAACTGCCAACACAATAATCAACAAAAGAGTAATTGCTCAGAAAAAAATAAAGAAAAAAGAAAAAATTATTGAATTAAAGTGATCATTACGTTAGTTATAAGTACTTTAGATTAAAAAGGACATATGCAAGGAGAATCATATAGAATTTCGTAGAGTGGGAGTTTGCGCTTAATTGTAAAAGTAGGAATAAGACAACGGTTAAAAACATGGGTTGCATGCATGGAGCCGAGACATGAACGTGGCTTTGATTTCGAAGGCACCCTAAAGTGGCAACCAATATTAGAACCAAAAAAGAAGAAAATAAAAGTTGCAACAGTTGTCATAAAAAGAGAATATATGTGTTCGAAAAGAAAGATGAGAAAAAAGAAGAGAATATGTACGTCATATGTGTGGACATCCTTCTTTTTATGTGGGGAATAGAAAAGGATCGAACCAAGATTGTTGGCGCGCATTTTTAGTAGTTGAAAATTTGAAAAAAAATAAAAATAAAATCAATAAATGGGTGACTTGAATCATAAGGAAATGAGGTATATATATATATATATATATATATATATATATATATATATATATATATATATATATATATATATGTTATATCAGTCTCTTGTACGTACACATGCATGGACTCACATGATAAATTTGCAAATTTCTTGTATTGAGATATATATACAAGAGAATATTGCAACCAAGCCTTAGACTTTTGTCTAAGGCAATTGGTAAGCAATATTGTGAAGGAGACTAAATGGAAAGGGTTTTTACGAGTTGCAATATATCTTTCTAGCCCGAGAATAATTATATAAATGTAAAATTCAAGGATCCACATTGCATATAACTTACACTTTTGACTAGGTTCTTTAACCCAATCTTCTAATATTTTGCCTCCTCTAGTCCTAATGTGTGGATTCACTTTTAGTTTTCTTTGAAAATCAAATTTACAGGTGGAAGGATGAGTGCATGACTTGGTAAACAAGTAAGTTGGTGCTAGTGTATAATCCAGAGACGGAGCTGAGGGGTGGCAGGTATAGGCCAATGCCCGCCCCTCCCAAATTCGCGTGAATTTTTTTTTAGAAGGTGTAATTTGATTTTCATCTTGTTTGGCCCTTCCTCATTCAAAAATTTGGCCCTACGGCCCCTACCCATCAATTATTTCATTGATTTATCACAAGGAAGAGGAAGAAGTGGAGCAATAGGCCAAGGTTCACAAGAATCACAACCATGGATTTCTTTTGGGGCAACAAATCTATCTTTAACTTGAAGTGGAAGAAGTATGCCATTGGAGAAAAGCTAGTGAACAAGATTCATGTTCAAAGTTGCTTCTGATGTAGAACTCAAAATCAGAATTTGAGCACCTTGTGTTCAATTGGTTCCTCTATTTGTTGGGTTTTGCAGAAAAGAAGAAGGAAAGATGAAGTTTTGCTGAAATGAGGAAGGATCGTAGCTGAAGTAAGTCAGGCGTAGCAGGAGAGTATATCAAGACTTAGCTGGAATCCATTTCAAGTCATTTGTGTTTTATGTGTTTTATATTTCATAATAGTACAGTTCATATAGTAATAACTGCATTATTTAATCTTGCATATAGATTTAAATAGTACTCCAAAATGTCCTGAAAAATTAAGACTCCTAAATAATCAACCGTAAATAAACATGCAACCAAAATATAAAAGCAGAAAAACAATAGACACCGATATTTTGGTTACGAAGTGGAAACTCTTTGCACCAAAGAGAAAAATCACTCCGAGGCTAGCAACCAAACCCAGGAAATCTACTTGTCTGCCTCTCAACCAGACCCCGTCTGAAGAGATCTTCAATAGATTCGTTTAACTTAGAGCTTCTCTCTAAGTTAGACTTCAAACGGTTGAATAATACAAACCAAATACTCTAAGAGAGTTAGCACATCTAACAATTTCTGCCTAACCTCTCTTAGCACAATGAGAATTCTACATTGAATCCCTTACAATAACACTGCCTATGAGCCTCTTTAAATAGACTTCAGAAATCCTAATTCTACACAAACTCATATTTGCATAGGCGGTGTCCAGACTTGAACCTAAAACTTCAAGTAATCGTTGAAGCGCGTCCGGACTTGCAACTCTAGCGTTCGAACGGTTGCATAAAGTACTTCCTTCATCCACAGTCATCGCATCGGCATTCGGACCTATTTGCAGATGGGTGCTCTCTGTGGCTCGCGTCTGCTAAGCCGTTCGGACTTCTTGTAAACAGATGCTCTCTGTGGCTCGTGTTCGATAAGCCGTTCGTACCTTCAAATGACTCTAAGTTTTTGAGCTAAGCGTCCGGATTCTGGTATCTGGGCGTCCGGACGGGCTGTAGAGAAAACTGACTTTCTGAGCTGTAAAGTCTCCAAAATCTTAAGATCTTCAGAATATTGCCTTCTTAGTGATTATTATGTGCAAATACTTTCCTGTTCAGCTCTTTCCATATTGAAAATAATATTCTGCAACAAATCTTCTGGAATTACGGTATCTCTATTATGGAAGTCTCTGATATGGAAGCGTTTTTGTTAAACAGAATGTAGCCAATTAAAATAAACCAACATGTCCAATACCTCATATGTGTATAGTAGATAATAACATCATTTAATAATCGCGTGAATGCAGATAGTAATCGCATAATGCGAATGTGGATACCTAAAAGTGATAACTGCATTATGCAGACGCATATATTGCTAATAACCGCATCTACATCTGCATTTTTACCTTGACGTCTACCAAGGCATTCGCTGGTGTCCAAAGAACTTCTTGTTATAAGGCTTGAAATCCTAAGGATGTCCAAACGGCTCATTAATGTAACGCTCCGCTTTTTACAAAAAGGCGTAAATGGTTATATCTAATAAGCTACGTGACATTACTATATTAGAAACAATAAAATCTAGCAGTGGAATATATATATATATATATATATATATATATATATATATATATATATATATATATTTCTTTTTAAAACTTAGGAATTGATAACACATTAGAGCTTACTGAATTACCTCAAAATTAATAACTAAGAACAACATGTTCTTACATAATAAATACATAGAAAGCCTACCAAATATAAACATTTCTCCAAACATGTTACTTCCAATCATTACCATAAACACAAATGAATATAAATAAATACAACCAGCTACATAGGTGTTAGCTTGAAATCATTTAAAGCTAGCAAATAAGTCCATGCATTTATCTTTAAAACCTACATCCATAATTATGTGATTGTGGATATTACCACAATCTCATACTGTAATTGTGTGAATCAACTATTTTTAATAATATAATGGTTACTGACTTATTTCAAAATACATAATGCAAATATGAGATGCGCGCAATGACAGTTTTATATGCATAGTCTCATTTATTGGTGTTGTGAAACTTTAACCCATAATTCGGTCTTATCATTTACTGGTGCCATGAGCCTCTAACCCCTGATCTTTTTCTTTATTGCTGATGTGGGCTTCTAACCCCCGGTCTATTTATTTATTGGTGTCGTGTGCCTCTAACCCCCGATCTTGTTCTTTATTCACAAATTCATTAATCATAATAGCACGCAAAATATGCAATGCTCCATTCACACACATACAATTCATCAAATTTATAATCATTAGATTATGGAAATCAGTATCACGCTCAATAAGTAATTTATACTTACAGTCATTTCCTGCTTCAGAAAATATTCACACAAGTGTTCATTGCAATACAATTTTGTACATGTGATAGTTAAACCTATTTTAATACTTTGGTCATATCTGACTTCTATACAACCTAACATAGTTTTCTAATGTCATTTGGATATTATAGCAGCATATAAATTAAGACCGGTTGCATGACCACATATTTTCATGTGGGCATTATTATGGCATTTATTAATTAACGCTTAAAATACCTACAAAGTAAAACAAGTATCACAATAGCATTAGTATGCTAAAATGTAATGTTCTCTTTTACAAAAATAGACATAACAATTTCATTAATATAAATAACGGATATAATATTTTTAAAACACATGGGCGACATAATGGCATATAAATAATTTCTATTTTATCCTTTTATAAAATTTGGCAGAATAACAGTATTAGTATGACTAATGCTTAAAAACATTTTTACAATATTGGACAGCGTAACGACGTTTTTATAAAATACTTAATTTTATTTGGGTATTATAATAGCGTATTTATAAAATAAATACATTACTCTAAACATATCATTGAGCATTACTAGCAGCTTCCCTACAGGGGAACTGTTCCCTAAATTTTAGGAAAAATTTTAAGAAAGTCAAAAAAATCATCCCACAGCAGCTTCCCTATCATTATCTGTTCCCTAGGAAGTGAACAGTGCTTCCCAATGCATTGGGAAGCACTGTTCACCTCCCATTCAATATTATAATCTTAAAACAAAAACATCCGCTCTCTCTCCTCTATCCTCTCACGTCTCCCAACTCTCAATCACTTCTTCTTCCTCTCATATCACATCTCCCAACTCGTCTCCACCATGCCCAGGCTTGTACTTCTTCTCCGGCGCCGATGGTCGACCTGACGTCAGATTCCGGCGAGTCTCAACTGGAGCTCGGGTAGCTTCTGGAAGCTTCGGACGACGAGCTCAGTCTACCGCCTTCTAGGAATTCTTCAGGTGAGGAGGTAAAGAACTCAGAGACTGACTTGGGCCAGTTACGTCCTATTCATCCGGAATCGGTGAGATTTGGTTAAGGTTATCTTGTTTGTACTGTTTGTAGTATGCAAAGTCCTGGACAGATTCTTGCCACGACAGCACAAGCATCAGTATTGCCAAACCTCGGCGAGCCCCCAAGACAAGCTTCGAATTCTACGCACCCAAGAAGGCTCTGGGACTTCGGCGAGGGAATTCTGGAAGCTCTACCTCCTCCCTGCATAGACATGGATCAACACGATGAGGTTGTTCTAATGGCAATTATGAGCCCAGCAAGAACCATGGGCAAAACAACCCCAGAGCTCTATTATTGCAAACGCTAGAGCAAGCACCATTTCTACTAATCTTTGAGATGAGTACTGGATTGTATAACTATACGTAGCCATTGGTGAAATTGAAGATAAATTGCCGGAAATATTTGTAGGGGGGAGATGACGGAATTGGAGAAGGAATCTAAACTGGAAAGCTTGGCACCAGAAATGTGCCAATGCCACTGATATGCGGTTTGTGGCGCCGGAGACTTGAGAGACAGAGAGAGTGAGCCAGGAGTGAGAGAGTGAGACTTGAAAATCATTGATAAAATAATAAAGAATAAAAAAGTATAAAGAAAAAGTAATAAGGAAATAATATTTAATTGATATAGGGAAAATGATTGGGAAGCTGTTGTAGAGTTTTTTTTGATAGGGAAGCAAAAAGTAGTTTTGTTCCCTACATTTAGGGAAAATGGATGGGAAGGGAAGGGAAGCTGCTAGGAATGCTCTAAGCACAATTCTTTAAACCTAATAACTTAAAATTTATAAAAACCATAAGCTAGAGTTTAGAGGCTTTACCAAGAGCTTCTAGAAACCAAAAGCTAGAATTGCACCCCTACTACCCACTGTCCGACCGAGAGAGTAAGAGTTTGAGGAACTTGTATTTTTCCTTTAAAAACAGAGAGCTGAAACTTGTTACTGGTTGAGAGAGAAGGGAAGAGTGAGACTTTTTCTTTGTTTTTTATGATGCAACTGAACCAGAGAGGGTGAGAGAAGAGGGTTTCCTTTTTTCTTTTTTCCTGTTACAAGCCAAGACTAGAACAGAGAGAAAGAAGAGAGCTTTGTTGGACCAACTGCTACCGAGAGACAACAGAGAAAATAGAGAATTCTGAGAGAGTTTTGGAGTTGCAGTGATCGAAAGATAGAGAGAGGAAACTTTTCTTCTTCTTTTTTCTTTGCAGTGACCGAAATAGAGAAGAGAAGAAACAAAGAAGAGTTTTGAGAGGACTTCTCCTTTCTTTATTTTTTCTTTGCTTTTGCTACTGCTTTCAAAGAAGAGGATGGACTGCTGGGAATTGAGAGCAACAGCGAAGAAGAAGGATATGCGTGAACTGAAGGGGGTGCACCCTTCTATTTATAGAAACTGTGAACGGTTTGGATCACTTTGGGAGGAATTTGATCAAGGGTTAGGGAAGCAGCAATTGGGTGTTGAGTCACCTGTGTAATGAGCTATTACGATGAGTCATGCATATAATCATGATTCTACAAAAATCAAAGGACAGTTGTGCGGCGAAGCTCATCTTCTACAGAACTATGGTGATCGAGGGTCAGATATTGGCGATCGAGCGTCAGGTAGATTGATCGCCAGGTATTGGCAATTGAGCGTTGAGTAGATCGATCGCCGTGTGGATTGATCGCCATACTGTGAGGATCGATGGCCAATCTCCATATTAATTATTTCTAAAGTTATATATATATAGTTGCAGTATTATATTCTCAAGCGTTACAATTAACATGTACAGAAGCTACCTTTGAGGATGTAAAACCACCTTTTTTTTATTTTAGAAAAAAGTACACATACTCCCTCAAACTACATCTCTATTGACACAATTGGTAATTTGGAGGGCACGTTGACAATTAAATGATAATTTATAGGGGTATACGTATTTTTTCCTCTTTTTTTTTTATTTGATTTTATCTATTATTTATTTATTTTTATCCAAGAGTAGAATTATAATTTCATTGGGTTCCGTAAAAAAAAAAAAATTGATAAAAAATTGATAGAAGCATATTAGGAGAATATTTGAAATACTTTTTGGTATCCTAAGGATGATTTGATATAAGTCCAAATTCTAGGAATCCATCCAATAATTTAGAAACAAAAAAAACAAAAAAAGGTATAGATAAGTGAAGTGATGTGTGGCGTGCAGGGAAATTCTGGAGTTGTATGATGAGTATGATCAGTGACCCCACTGTCACTGATGGGTGTCTTATAATTTCCAATTAATATTTTCAACAACAATTTTGAATCGATCCTTTACTCTAATTTACTATAGCACCGACAACAACCAATGGGGTTCAGCCTACACACAGAAATTGAGCGGCAAATTAATTCAAATGCAAATGCAAATGCAAATACAAATGCAAATGCATGTGAAATGCATGTGACGCTGGGCCTGGGTTGGTCAAATGTTAGGTTAAATTATGGGTGTAGAGTCTGTAGACTGTAGAGTGGTGTACTGGTCGAGAAATGGGCAGGTGATCTGAAGACTGAGGGAGTCAACGTTTGACCGAATCCAATTAATGAGTGTTATTTTAAAAATGAGTGTTATTATAATGGGATTTGATTCATACACAACACCATCACAACAACCATACAACAACCCCTCACATGAGGGTGGGCCCCAGTGTGTAGGGTCCACCCTCATGTGAGGGGTTGTTGTGTGGTTGTTGTGTTGGTGTTGTAAATTTAACATTTTCCTATTATAATTCACATATGATAACCGTCACACAAATTATTATATCAATTTTTTAAACGATTTTGATTTAATTTTATTTTCTCTCATAAAAAATAAAAATAAAAATTATATCTTGACCATTAAAAAAATTACATTAATTTTTTTTATAGCACCCAAGTAAAATTCAACATAATCTGCTTTTTAGTGAACGAAAGAACATGTGCTCAAATCTATACACTCTTTCTACAATAACTACTCAAACTATTAATAATATATATATATTTATATATATATAACTAATTATTGCGAAACTCATCTCTAGTGTTGGAGGCCTCACTAAAAGAAACCAAAAAATTTATCGAAATAATCAGGAGAGCTGTTATACATTTATCTTCTTCTTTTTTTTTATCTCTTTTATCTCCCCGTAGGTCTCATTAATTTAATGATAAATTTAATCCAATTATTATTAAAAAAAAATAAAAATAAAAACAAAAGACGAAAATCGAATATTTTTCAAGAACCCTTCCCGCTTGCCAATATATAGTGTAGCAGGCTTTATTTAAAAATAAACAGAAAAAGTAGCCTGAAAATGTTAATAATATCTGCACAATTGTAGATTGGGTACACTGGACACCTATTCTCATTAAGAGAAAATCTAGAAGAGTAGGTTGGACAATTATTGCTGAAATTACAGAAATAAATACAAGTGTCGGACAGGGAAGACTGAAAAGAAAACTCTAGATTTCCGTATAGTAAGGCAATTAATTAATTAATTATGTAATGTATATTTAGAAAAGATTCTCTGAGCCTGTTGCAATTATAAATGATTTTGATAAAAAAAAAAAAAAAAAAAAAAAATTATTGTTTTTGCACAAACTGAGAGAGCCCAGTTAGACCTATCAGGTCAGTCAGGCCTGGTAGCAGCAGCCCTAGCACTTAATTTTCTCCATTAATTATTACTATTTTTAATGGCTCCACGACTTCAGAGCCCATCAAATCATGGAAAATGATAAATGAAGATTGATGCTTTTCACATCAATTGTAAGGACGACAGGACGGAGTGAAGCCATTTACCAACCCACAACCAAACAAATGCTATTAAAGCTTCTTTTCTTTTCTTTTCTTTTTTTTTAAAAAAAAAAATTTCTAATCACATGACAATGTTTCAAACCTAATTCTTAATTTGTTTGTATGTAAAATATTTTGTTGACCAAATTAATTTTTATCAACATTTTCATTAGGAATCAATTTTGACTTGGCTAAGTTTGTCTTTAAATCTGACATAGCTGATTAGAGTTGGTTTTATAGAAAATCAAAGTATCATTAACAAACAGAATGTGAGAGATGTCAATCCATGTCCCCGTAAAAAGGTCTAACAAGAAACCTCCACCCATAGCAGTAGAGATCGACCTATTCAGCGCCTCCATGACAAAGACAAAAACATTCCTACACATACAAATTTTTAGTTGCATTTGAGACAACAGCCGAGTTTGGAACTAAGGTGATGCTAAAGATTTTGAAAGTGTGACCAGGAAGGTTTGATGATGCATTTTCATTATACATGATTAAAAACTGAGACAAAACAAACCAACTATAATTGGGAAAATTAGAACAATTACTCCGATGCAAAACAGCAACATGATTCCAAATTCTTCACAATTCTTTCCCCATTTTCCCGTCTATACAAAGCTTGAAGAGAGAACGGCATAACCTTGACAAGCCTGCTTAGTCCTCAAAAGCTAGGAGTAATTGCATTTATCACCTCAGCAATGATAATGCTAAATTATCAGAAGCAACAAAAGATTGGAGTGGAAGCCATTCTACATATCAATCGAGAAATCAAATTCCAAGGAATCACATTAATGAGATTTTCTTGATCATGAAGACATTTATTTATATATTTATTTTTGGTGAGGAAGAAAGGTTTATCATAAGCAGGAAAATCTAACGGTTCGTTTGGGTATTAAATTTTTAGATTCAGAATTGAATTTTTATTCTATTTGCGAATTTTGAGGTAAAAAAATGTGTTAAAAATATTATTTTTTTAATGGTAAGAAATGATTAAAAGTTTGAAAAGTTGTGTATAATGATTGATATTGTAAAAAGTTGTGGAATAATGATTTAAATAATAATTATTTATTATATATTGATTGTTTAATTAATAAATAAATAAATAAATAAATAAAAAATATATATATATATATATATATATATATATATATATATATATATATATATATATTTTTTTTTTTTTAAAAAACATAATTAAAATTAAAATTTAAAAAATTTTTAAAAAAAGAAGGTTGGCAGCCACCCCTAGTGGTCGAGGGTTGCCGCGCGGCCACCTCCAAGGGTCGGGGGTTGCCGCGCGGCCACCCCAAGTGGTTGGGGGTGGCGCGCGGCCGCCCCTGGCCGCCTCTGGGGGGTGGCGCGGGGCCACCCCCAGGATCTGAGGGTGGCCGCGCGGCCACCCTTGGCCACCTGCGGGGGTGGCCTAGAGGGGTGGCTGCCAACCCTCTACTCTTTCTTTTTCTTTTTTTTCTTTTTTTTTTTTTTCTTTCTTTTTTTTTTTTTTTTTTTAAGCTGGAATAAATTATTATTTTTATTTAATTTGTCATTATTTATTAATTAAATGTGGGACCCACGCATTTTTTTGGGGACAACTTGGTCTGTACGTGGGTCCCGGTCATCAAATCACTGATTGTCCTTCAAAGACTAACCAATTCACAAGCATACTGCTATATTAATTTTATCTAAAAATTCAATTGACCAAGATAGGTGTGTACATGAGGATGCGATTATCACTTTTAGATATCCGCATCCACATTCGCATACGCATCGTGTTTTTACTAACACATCCGCGCGGTTATTATGGTTATTATCGACTACTCGCATATTAGGTAATGAGCTTTTTGAGCCTATTCTAATCTTTTGAGCATTCTTTGAGTTTTTATTATGGCATATTTTAAACAATTTTAAAAGTAATTTAAGCCGATTTTTTTTTTTTAAAAGCCTTAATGTTTTGAAAATATATTGATTTCATATTATTTTAATATTTTTACCCTAGTGTTACATAAGAAAGCAACACAACCAACTGAAGCAATATAAACATAACCTATACTTAATCCAAAACGACATCATTTTGGTATTAAACACCAAAACAATGTTGTTTTGGTGAATATATATATATATATATATATATATATATATATATATATATATATATATATATATATATATATATATATATATAGACACACACACACATAATGCAGTTAATAATCACACCCACACACCCCTAAAACCACTATCCGAATATCCGCATATGCGGATAATTAATAACTGATAATTGCGGATAGCGGATACGGGTGGTTAATATCCACCTAGATGTAAACCCCTAGGTCAAAATGGTCAGAAACATTGAAAAGTGATATTAGTAATTCTTATTGAAATATTGTATTCGTGTACATGACTTTCAAGTACTAATGAGAAGTCAGGAAGGTCAGATTGCATTTTCTTATCAACAAACTATAGGCAATTAAAAGAATGCACGAAAGCAAAAACATCAACTAAAAAATGTACCGGCAGCCGAGCAAAAGCGACAGATTCTTGTCCAATGGCTCTAGGAAATAATTCGGAGTGGTGGTCCTAGGTTCTACCATCCACATCAAACCCGGCGCCAGTCCAGCCCGGTGCGGGAGATCCTCTACCCTTAGGCACAGCCCCAATTCCCTTTCCTCTTCCTTGGAACTGACTTTTCTTCTTCCCTCTTCCTTCTCCCTCAACAGAGGGCTGTTGATTTTGCCCATTCATCACTGGACCATTTCCACCACTTCCTTCATTGGGGACATTTGCAGTGACTCCAGCACCTGGTTCTGTTGTTCGAGGAACTGAAGCATTTGTAGCTGTGCTATTCACGGGAGGTCCCACTGCTTTCCCATCCTAAACACAATTCCAAGAGCAAACTTTTAACATCGTTTTACTGCCACTGCTGCGTATATCAGTACTTGTGAAATCAAAAGAAGTATATGGGGGATGTTCCAATTCAACAAATACATGGACTTTTTTAAGCTTAATGACAAACCTAAGAGCATCAACCTCCATGACTCCACCCCCACCCCTTTTTTCATCACCAACTAGCCCCACCACACATTCATGCACACCTAGACAAACACAAATGAGCCACAGCCCAAAACATCAGGGCTACTGCGTAGGCATACTTGGTACTAATGCCAGTGTTTTACCACAGTACAGTTAATATGATTTTTTAAAAAATCATTAAATCAATTTCAAATATGAGGCGCATGCGTATTGGCATGCATGTGTGTATACCCATTATATTGAATAGAAAAACTTGAGCATTTAAACCCATCTGCAAGAGGTATATCTAGTAGTCAATCCATAGGACATCCTACTTAAAAAACCGTCTGGTGCATCTGGGTCAAAAATTTCGGCTGAACCAGGTTTTTTTAACTCAGAAAAAATCACATCGATCCCTGCAGCAAAAATAAATTCCTTTTCACAAATTAACAATGTGAAATATTAATGACCCCCCACCTCCCTGAGGGGGTTTATTGGCATAAAAGGAACTCTTGCTACAATATATTGAATAACAATACATTAATACATGACAGCTTTAATATAGCAGTTATCCTTCCTGTATTACAAAAGCAAGATATACTAAGAAGAAAAAAACCTTTTTTTGGGTTGGACTAGGGGAAAGCAAGAACAAAAATTACAGTTAGAACATATAGTGCAAGCAACAAGCAGGTTTTGTTGTAGTTGAAAAGGCCTAACTTGAGACTGGGCAATTCATTATTGAGTGAAAATATGCAAATCCAAATGCCACCCATTGTTAAATCTTCAAAACACTCGTGAATTGTTATTTATAATATTGAAAAGGTAGAAACTAATAAACCGTTTTATGATCAAGATGAATTTGGGACAATCCAAAACTAAATCAGAGCCAATAACCTCAACCATGATTAGAATAGAGACAGAACCATAAAAAAGCCGAACGACACAGGAAAAGATCAAATAAAAATTGATGGATGAAAGAGCATGAGTAACCATTAATATGTTTCCAATAACTGATATACTCTATTAGTTTCTTTGATGAATGGAGAAGTCCTTGACAAGGCAGACCTGATCAAGTAGTCACTAAGGCTTTCTTTCTTTCTGCTCTTCTAGTTCTATTTCTTTTACCCTAAAATGCATATCTACTTCTCATAGACTTCCTTACAGGTCAACAGAGATACAGGAATGACAAACCCATGTTAACATAGATTGAATTTTAAGGAGAAATACAAAGAATATATTTCTAACAAAATTTCTTCTCTTTTTAAGTGTACTTTTAAAGATCTTCATAGAATGCTTTTGCAAATTTGATGGTAGATAGATCAAGTGAAATAATGTAAAGAAATGCATTAAAAGTGATGAAGAATCACTTCACAAAACCACAATCATTAAGGAAGTGAACATGCTCATCACCACAACTGTTGCATAATAGTTTTTTTTTTTTTTTTTTTTTTTTTTTTTTTTTTTTTTATATATATATATATATATATATATATAAAGTAATCACAAATTCAATAAAAAGTGCGAAGGCACAACCTAAGTTCACAAGAAGTATACAAGAGAGAAGCCTAGCAAGTAGAGGAAAAAAGATCTAAAAAAAGCATGAAAATCTGAAAAACTACAATATGAGGCAGCAGCCCCAAAAAAACAGTTGCAGAATAGTTATGTTTATATATCAAAATCACATGCAGAAGACCATGATATGCTATCTACTGTACGTGATACTAACTGACCATCAAATTGCAGAAAATCCAGGCAATCAACAACGACAAGGTCCCATCCAAGCCAAAGAATATACATAAATATGACAAACAGAAATGATGAGAGAACTTACAAGAGGAATAGAGGTGGATACTCTACCCGGGTTCAAGGCTTCTAGTCGTCTTTTCAATTCCCCCAGTCTATTAAACTGTATGCTACTGCTTTCTTGAACCTATCAAAGATAAGAGTATCAAAGAAAACATTTCAAGCAGTAACCATTGACATACACATTAAGCAAGAGACATCTACCAATTGGCTCAAGTCTTCACATAGCTTCTGCTTAATTGCTTCCTCATCTTTCACAGCCTTTGATGCTGCCTCCCACGCCTGAAGTACAAGACAGAACAAATCTATTGGACTGAATAAGGAATACCACAAATGCACTGGTAAAATGGAGCTTTTAGAAGAATAATAAAATTTTCCAGTGACCCATAAAATCCTAATTCTTGGGCACTAAAGCCCTTTGCAAGGTCAAAGCAGGTAATACATATATGCATTGAGAGTCAAATCCACAATATGGACATACTATAAACAAAACTTATCACACTTCTGAAAGTTCATCTTTTTCCATGAAACCTTTTTGCCAAAGAAAAAAAAAAGATTTTTTAATAAACGAGAAAATAGATTTTTACATAGTGACCTATGTAAATACAAGAACCAAATTCTCTCATGTCAGTATAGCTAAAGAAACTTATGTTAATATAGGCACGTGTCTTCATCCTTTCCAGCTAAAAGGAATGTATAGAAGTGTATCAGTGTTCAAATTCTCAAATGTAACTGGCAATTTCATCACATTAACTCGGTGCATTTTGTAATAATTACACAAAACTAGACCAATTATTGTGTCATGAAAGATTTTGATTCTTATAATCTTGATTGACTTGAGTGCTAACAGCTCTGATTTTCATGGTCATCAAGGGAGTGGGCGTTGATAAGCTATTTAAATGATGCCAAAGAGTACTTATATTATCTTAAGAGTAAATACATAAGCTCAATCTATCATTAAATGGGCAAACCTTTTGTGCTTGTTCTTCCTTCAGCTTGGCAACATGAATCCTCTCCGTTGACATTTCTATTTTCTTTCTCAAATGTTCAAGTGCTTAAGGCATGCATCATACATGATAGCAACGACAAAGTCAATCACTATGCACATCAATGAAGAAAAAATTCATTATTCTGTAATACGATGACAACCCACCAACCTGCTTTTTTTGGCCCAGCGGTGAGTTTCATCTCCAATGTAAGATTTCCTAGCTCTCTTTCAACATCACGAATTTTAGAATAATTTTCTTCAATGTATCTGGGGGAAAAAAGCAGAGAAGATTAAATAAGACAGTCTGCTTACTAAATTATTAATTGCACAACTAAAAGTAATGAAGCAAACCAACGACCAACACCAACAACCCTAAATCATTTTAACAAGAATGACATGATAGAAGAAAGAGCAATGGAAGCCTTTATCAAAGAACTCAAAATCACTAGTGCAAATTATTCAGATATGTTGAGAAAGTTGTTTAGTATTTATTTTATTTACTGTCAGATCTTGATAGCCCAACTGGTTAAAGCACAAAAAATTATACAATGAAAAAATTTGCATGAGCAAAAGCTATATATATCACAAAGAAGCAAGCTATATACGATATCAGAAGGCCAGTGACAAAGATAACGAAGTACCCCAAATACATATCTTGCCACCATGTCACCATCACTTTCAGCATATGACAACCACCATAATCATTACACAGTCATCACCACACCACCACTATTACCTCTGCCTTGGTACTTTACAGATCCACTACCAGCTCGCATATGCAACAAGCACTACCACTTACTGCCATCACCAGAGTTATAACCATCACAAGAAAAAAGAGCTACCACCAGTGACGAGTCGCTATTATCAGTGCTTCCTTTAACATAACAAAGCCACCAACATCAGAATTTAAGTCAACCATGCACCGTCATCACCTTGTCACGACAACCATCTGCGTAACAACACCTCTGCCTTGATACTTCTTCTAACATGCTGACCACCTAAGTTATCTTGGCCTAACAAACACGTCTACTCAATCAACTTATCCTGTTTGTTTCACTCCTCCACATTCTTCACTTAACAAGGAAAATCGAATTGAAAATAATAAGATTTAAAAATACACCTAATCCTACTACCATAATTACACGTCCCATGATGTCATTAGCATACTTTCACTTGATTAACCATCCTTAATACAGCAGCATACAAACTAAGAAAAACGAAACCTCGCATAATCCAGAAGTCCAACGAGATGCTTATCACTAGTCCATACGTTTTAAATTGCTAATATAATTAAGTACTCAGAATTTTGTTGTCTTTCAGAAACTAGTTTGCGAAAACCCGTTAGATTCAAAATACGCTAATTGGTTATTCTACCAGTACATGTCAAATTCTTTTCTCTGCAGCCAAACAAAGAACTACGAAATAACACTTGTCCACTATCCAATCAATATTCGGAATTACTTTAAGATTACATTTCCTCAGCAAAATTGAACATAAAGAACCATCGATTCCATCATATGTACATAAATAAGTAAAAGGGATATGCACGTACTTCTTTAACTGAAGCTGCTCTGCCTCAATAATCTGCCACACGCCCAAATCAGAGCCAACAAAACAACAAGAACAAAGAAAAATCACAATCACATTGTTAGAGAGAGAGAGAGAGAGAGAGAGAGAGAGGGAAACCTTCTCGGTGTAGGCAATAACAGGGGCTTCACGCGGGAGGCCATCGGGTCCGATCTCGGGCAGAAGCGAAGGATTCGAAGCCATTTGCGACACCGGTTTTCGAAACCAAAATGCGCTTCTGCTCTGATCCAACTCCGGCTCCGTTTTTGTGGTTTCGTTTTCGTTGGGAAAGGAAAACGTGGGCTAACCCTTCACTGTTTTAATTTTGCGCCAAATGATGCCGATATATTTTTCCGGGTCAACCCGGTTAAAACTCTTTCCTTCGAATCAATGATGCGTTGACTCGCTGCACGTGCTAAGCACTTGAACAATGAGAAACTGACGCAGCAAATAATTAATTTCAATACCCAAAATAAATAAATAAATAAATAATTAACTTCAAAATCTTTTATTTTTTTCAAAATTTTTTTTATCACATTAATAATTTTTTTATTACTATTCGTATAAAAAAATTCACTACAATACAAATTTTTTTTACATTTTCATACAAATTCCTTTTACTTTATATCATATCAATAACTTCTTACTACTAGTAAAAAACCAAAATATTCAACTCAACAAAATTTTACCAAAGACACCCACCTCTCGAGTCACATCGCTCATATAAAGTTATCCAAACAACTATTAACACTTTTTTTTAAGAACAAAACAAAAAATATATTTTAAAAAATTTCTCATGCCTTAAATAAAAATAATATGAAAACAAACATGCTCACTAACAACTATAATTTGGTCTTGTTACTTAGAAAAGGTAGAGGTTGGTGTCCTCAAGAGGGAGGTGATATATGAAAAAATTATGCATAAGATTCGAAGATTATTTCTTGAATAAGATTAGCCCAAGAATTGAAAGAATTATATAAAATATTTGAAAATTATTTTTAGAATAATATATTTTACTTTCGGTACAAGAATTTTATTGTCTTCAAGATTATAGTTATGTTTTGTATTTTTATTTCTTTCTCTTTTTTTTTTTTCCAAGTATTTTGTTTGGAATATGCTCAAACTTTGTCTATATAAAGGCATGTCTGTATTATTTTAAAATTAAGTTTTGAAGTATCAATTAAATTTTAAGTCTTTCTGAGTTATTTATTTGTTTGCTTATTTGAGACAATTAAAGTTTTTTTTTTTTTCCTCTATTTGTTATTTTATTTCTTTCTGAATTCCCTTATCTATTTTCAATTCATAGTTTCTTCTATTATCTTAAGTTCTCAAAACAATCTTAATTTTGTCCCGCTTCAAGAGACCTTGCTTCTCTAAACGATGGATTAAAGAACAGAATTTCTGTCCTTAAATATATATAGTCTTGGTTCAGTCTCTGCCCATCTTCCTTTTTCGGTGCAGAAGTGGTAGCCTTCACTCAAGGCCAACCTCCTTAAGGCAATAATTTTTTTTAGAACATCTTAAGGCAATAATTTGTTTTAACTTCTTTCTTTTTTTATTTTTTCTTATTTTATGTTTTGAAAATTTAACTTTAGAATTAAACTAAAACAATTTTCAATTTATTTCTTTTCATAAACACTTTTGAGTTATCTAAAAAAAAATTCATATGTATGCTACTTATACGATCCTTTAGATTTTTTCAAAAATACTTTTCAAGATACAAAACTAAAACCACTTTTTGAAAACTTTAGTTGTTAGAATAGTTAATCGTGGGCCAAAGTAATGATCCGAGGCACCTACAAAGAAAGAGAAAGATAAGCACAAGAGTTTGTTGGAGCGAGCCAACGGGAGATAGCTCTGATGCTTAAGTTAGTATGACTGAGTATTGAAGAGTGAGAGAGAGAGGGAGGGAGGAGACAAAAGTCCCATTTTACCTGTGTTCGTTGCCCTTTATTGTCGTTTTGTCGTAGTCGCCAGCCATGTTCCACGCTCAGATTTTAGACTTTCCCATTGTTGCATTCCTTAGGCCCCATGACTCATGCAAAACATCACTTCCTGCTGGGATTGCGGGAATCGATGCTGATGTTCTAAGAGATGGGATCCAGTGTGACGCTTTTTTATTGTATCCAGATCCATCGGTCAATTGGCCATGTAATCAGCTTGCCAGGCCTAACATATGAGCAGAATGATTAATTTCCGCATTAACAATAGTTTCTCTTCCACCATAAAATGAAATTCTAGGTAATTCCCACTCCACTGGCTTCTATGTTCCAATCTGCTGCCCCTCTGAACCCCTTTCCTACCCAATTCTCACTTACTCTTCACTCTTTCACTTCTGGTCAATGTTTTTCTCTTTCATTGGCCTCCCTCACCAAGCTTAATATGCCCAAAACATATCTAAGAATTGATTGATTCAGCTCAATCAATCAATTGCTATGGGGTTAGCGTGAAGGTCAAGGCATACCAAGATAGAGGCTGCAATGCCAAGGATTGGTCATACCCCCAGTACATGGGCTACAAAGACAAGGCCCCTGGTAATCCAGCTTTGCACGCCCAGGTGTTTTCAGTGGATTTGGAGGATCAAGAATAAAGAAAAAACAATTGGAAGAGGCCTTTTCTTTTAGTAAACAGCTCTCATACTCTTCAACAAGGATCGTCTTCCATGAAACCAGGATTGTTAGACAACCACCCAAGAATTACATTTCTGAACACTTGTAACGAGTCAACCCAGAGATTGTGTGAAATACTGAGTGAAATATTGAGTGCAAGAGAAAATGATGAAAAATTCTCATTGGTATTTCATCGAGCAGGTTACAAACATATATAAGCAAGAATGCTATACAAGGAAAAAGAAAGTACACCCACAGAGAATAGAAATAGCAAATAACCGAAAAGAATCTATACAGCTCGATCTAACAAACTAACAAGAGAAGCTTCTACAATCTTCTAGCAAGAGCATCTTATGGATGCAGGTCTATCCATATACGTAGCCAAGAACGATGACATCTATACAAAGGAATCCATTGTCCAGCTAAGATGTATTTGCAATACTCTCCCTCGAGATGAATATATGTTGACTATATTCATCTTGGAAAGCAAGTATTCAAAAGGAGCTCTGCCAAGAGCTTTAGTAAAAATATCAGCAAGTTGATGCTGAGTAGTAATGTGCATTGTTTGAAGTAAACCCTGTTGGATTTTATCACGAACGAGGTGGCAATCGATATCGATATGCTTAGTCCTCTCATGAAAAACAGGATCAGCTGCAATGTGGAAAGCAGCCTTGCTACCACAAAATAAAAGAGATGGTTGAGGATGAGGAATGTGAAAATCATGAAGAAGAGAGAATAACCAAGTGAGTTCACAAGAACAAGCTGCCATGGACCGATATTCTGCTTTAGCCGAGGAACGAGAAACAGTGTGTTGTTTCTTGGATTTCCAGGAAACAAGAGCATTGCCAATAAAAACACAAAATCTAGTAATAGATCGGCGAGAATTAGAACAAGCAGCCCAATCACTATCATAGAAGGCTTTAATCTTAAGATCTGAAGAAGCAGGATAAAAGAGGCCTTGTCCTGGAGAACCCTTAAGATAACGTAGAAGCCGAGAAGCAGCAGCCATGTGTGGTTGCCGAGGACAGTGCATGAACTAACTGAGAACTTGAACAGAAAAAGAAATGTCAGGCCAAGTGATGGTTAAGTAAATTAACCTTCCTATCAACCGGCGATATGAAGTAGGATCAGGCAGGAGATCACCATCATTCCGAGAGAGTTTGAGGTTTGATTCCATAGGAAATGTGGCTGGCTTAGCAGCAAGAAGACCGATGTCCTGTATAATGTCGAGACAATATTTTCATTGGCTGACAGAGATACCTTTGGTTGTACAAGCAAGCTCCAAACCAAGAAAATATTTGATTGTCCCTAAGTCTTTGAGCGGAAACTGAGAATTAAGGAATGCAGTGAGAGAGGAGATAGCATTCAAGTCTTTGCTGGCGATGACAATGTCATCAACATATACTAGGAGAGCAACAAAAGAACTGCCTTGAAGTCGTGTGAAAAGGGAGTAGTCAGACTTTGATTGAGTAAAACCATGGGTGATCAAGGTAGAAGAAAACTGAGAAAACCATTGGCGAGAGGCCTATTTTAATCCATTAAGGATTTGTTGAGTTTACAGACTTTGGATTCCCCCTGAGAAGAAAAAGCCAATGGTAATTTCATGTAGACTTCCTCATCCAAAGAACCGTGTAAGAAGACATTGTTGACATCTAGTTGATGTAGATGCCAACCTTTTGCAGCAGCAAGAGCTAGAAATAATCGAATAGTGGTGACCTTGGCCACGAGAGAAAAAGTTTCAAGGTAGTCAATACCTTCACTTTGATTATATCCCTTAGCCATCAAACGAGCTTTATATCTCTTAAGTTCCCTAGTTGATTTGAATTTGACCTTGTAAACCCATTTGCAACCGATGGGAGTCTTATGAGGGGGAAGATCAACCAAATGATTCGAAGACCTTGTAAAATGATTTGATTCGAGTGAAATAAGCTCCCACAGAGAGATCCTCTTGAGAAAGAGATTTCTGAAGTTGATAAATGCGTGGACTATTTTTCTGAGAAAACCGTTCTTTCAAATCGATTCAAACATCAGTAGCATTTTCAATATATATAACATTGGAGGCTATTTCTTTGGAGACAGAGATTAATATCCATGAAAGGACGATGGTGTTACAACGAACCCAAGCACGGGATTCAAAACCAGAGTCATCCAAAGGCTTGTTGAGTGAGCCATCCAGAAAACCAAGTTTGTTTTTAGCCGTAATGGCCATGACCATGGACCTACTCCATGTCTGATAATTTTCACCATCTAAAGGGAGAGAGACCAGGATAGACCTTGGACTATCCCTATTATAGAGATGATAAGGACTCGAAGGATCCTCATTGAAAGAAGAAGAAGGAATGACGGAAGCCATGAGAAAGCAAAAAAATTAGAATTACTCTGATACCATGTGAAATACTGAGTGAAATATTGACTGCGAGAGAAAATGATGAAAAATTCTCATTGGTATTTCATCGAGCAGGTTACAAACATATATAAGCAAGAATGCTATACAAGGAAAAAGAAAGAGTACAGTCGCAAAGAATAGAAATAGCAAATAACTGAAAAGAATCTATACAGCTCCATCTAACAAACTAACAAGAGAAACTTCTACAATCTTCTAGCAAGAGCATCTTATGGATGCAGGTATATCCATGTAAACAGCCAAGAATGATGACATTAGTACAAAGGAATCCATCTGTCCAGCTGAGGTGCATTCGCAATATTGTGGGGTAAATGGAAACACTTCCATAGCAAGTAATGCAGTAAACAATAAAAATGAGCAAAAGCTCTTGGTTACCCTTGGCAAGGAAACTCATTACATTAGCTTAACACTAGAAAGTACATGAATTAGAATTTCTGTCTCAAGATTTATCATGCAGTAGTGACCTTTGACAGGAATTGGAGAACAGCTTCTTTCGTGGGTAGGGCAGGAATGGCTCCCCTCTCTGTCACCGCGAGGGCACCACAGGCATTGGCAAAAGCTAGAGCTTCTCGTAACCGCTTCTCATCCAGCAAAAACAAAAATTGCGTCAATTTCTGAAAGAAACTAAAACAATAAATTTATCTAGTCTCAACTATGAAGTGCTAGCATTTTATAATGCATGTCTCTTTGTTGATATAATTATTCTGCTCGTCTATGTTAAACTTTGAGATGAAGCAGAAACTTCAAATCACTTCAGTGGATCAAGTTAGGAGCAGAATAGAAACTCTTTGACAACCCAGGTGGAACAACAATTCATTTCGACAGACAAGTTCATGGTTACTTACAAGAAAGCTCATTGGCCACATGAGGGGATGGTCATATAGCCAATAATAATGAAAATGCTTTACGAATATGGAAAGCTACCTTAGACAAAAAATAAAAAATGAATACTACCAAATACTGACAACTAAAGTCCCTCACCCAATCTGAAAACTTTAGCTATTGAGGAAACCAAGATAACTTGCACTGCATATATCTAGTAAGTTCAGAACTCTACAAATTCTAAGCAACGTAAAAGAGATCGCATTGGGAAAGCTTTCCTAGAAAAGTGGTGTCTATGGGGATACTTTGATGAAGGAAATATAAAGCCAAGGGCTTGCTAAATTTCCTGTTCATGGAAAGGATTTCTCACTCTAGCTCAAACAACCACATTAAGCACTTGCATCATCTCTTTCCCTTTTTCTCCACTAGATGAAATTGCACATCATTTTCCTTTTACAATTATAAATAGATAAACAAGAAAAAACCTCCAATGGACATTAAAGGCTAACGAGCCCAGACAAGTTAAAGTTTAGCCATGAACAACAGAGTGCACTCGTGAATTATCCTGATGTCTGCAAGAAGAACCAACAATGCTCCCAACATCATTGATAAAATCCAAAGAATTACATCATTGTCGTGTTCAATCCAAATGTAGAATCCTTAATTTGTATCTTGGTTCAGCGACATGACATACTCTGTTATCTTCTCAGGTTTCAAAAGAAAAGATCACAAATGATCAAATAATTTCTTTAATTAATTTAAGAACTAAAAGTACCTGGATAAGATTTAGGTCAAAAGCTAAGCTGTTCAGAAGGCCACTGACAAATGCATCTCCAGCACCAGTTGTGTCAACAGGTGTAACTTTAAACCCAGCAACCCTGCCCCTGAATTCCTGCACAGAATTCCAGTTTATGTCATTTTTCATACAGGACATCAACAAGATACAGCAAAAAAGGAAACCCAACCATCTGAAACCATTGGCTAATGCATCAGCAGTAATTCTTCCACAAGAATTTAACCATCATGCATCTTCACTGCTAGATGATTCCTACATTATCCAGTACCACTTACCTTAGTGTAATATATGCATCCTGCTGACCCTTCAGTTACAATCAAAAGCTTAAGATTAGGATGAAAAAGCTTCTTCAATACCCCCTCATCATCATAAGGATCATCACCACCAGTTAGGAATGCAATTTCATCCTCACTTATCTGCAAATTGAGATAAAACCCCCGATCAATTCTATGTGACATATGATTGAACTCTATTGTCATGGTTGCATAAAATGAAACAATGAAGTGGCAAACAATGCAGTGGCAAAATCATATATAAAATGCAAATAGTTGGCTATTACATCTTGATAATATCTGCTTGATCCCATATACTCATTATGCCATTCCGAGCAGCCTCTGCCGATGGCCACAACGGCAATCTCAAGTTTGGATCATAGGAGAGGATGCAACCAGACTTACTGGCAATGGCCATCGCAGCAAGATGGGTTGATCTGCATGGTTCCTCAATCAAACTAATTGAACCAAAATGGAAGATCCTTGCCTGCATTGAAATGTTATTTGGATGTGAAATTTTCCACATATAAGTATGCATATGTGGTAGGATCAGTAACTTCAGTGTTATTTTCCTAATTATAGAATTTAAAAGTAGAGACCTGCTTAATAAGGTTAATATCAAGTTCTGATTCATGAAAAAGCATATCAGCACTTGGATTACGGAAAAATAAGAATTCACGCTCACCATCAGCTCTGAGAGTAACAAAAACCAGAGCAGTCCTTGCATTGTGGTCAAATCGCATGCCTGAATTGTCAACATTGTTTTGTTTTAAAATGTCGGCCAACATGTACCCAAAATCATCATCACCTACCTGTCATAGCAATGGCAAGAACTTGGAGTGAGAATTATACTTGAGCTTAAGTTGAAGCAAGGAGCCATTGACATAAAAATCGTATACGACGAACAAAAAAACATAAGGATTGAGATTGTGCAATGGAAAGCACAGTTCTGGAGCTACTAAAATCCATTTATAACATAAGCAGCTAAAATCCCTATACCATCACACAAAAGCTTAAACAAAGTTAGTAAAAAAACTAAAAATAAAAAGGATTTTGTAATGCAATGACACCCAAAGGTGGTACTGCAGAAACTGTGAGAACATATTCTTTGAGTCACATTTTTGGAACCACAGAGGAGCTCACAAGATGGAGGTTCAGACACAAACAATTAGCCCTAAAAAGTATACCTCCCAGAAAAAAAAAATAGCAAAAGAAAGATGGTAAAAAGGATACTATCAGTGACTGAAACATTATATATTGCTCAAAAGGCAATTTAACAAAGCATTATCAAATATGAAAAAGAACATTTTACATAATTAACAATTCTAATGGATTCCATTGCCAATACAAACTATATAAATATTGTTCTCTCTTTTTTTTTTTCTTTTTTTTTTAATGGTTTAGATTTCGGGGGGCGGGGGCAATAAGTAATAGTGGTTCTTCGAAATTTAGTCACATATCTTGCATCTTTTTTTGCATGTAAAAATATTAAAATTCTTCTCCTCTATATAGAACAGATACCAAACAGAAAGAAATGAAGTGAAATTTATCCTAGAAACTGGCATGCAATAAGATGCGCGTATGCACCTTGCCTATAAAAGCTGATGAACCACCCAGTCTTGAAATGCCAACAGCCACATTAGCAGGAGCACCACCATGAGCTTTCTTGAAAGCAGGTGCTTCAGCAAGTGAAACTCCGGCAACTATGGACACAAAGTCAACTGTTAGTATTTTGGCCTTATTCTGTGTTTGGACAAAATCACTTATGTGTAATGATGCGGCAAACAGGGATTCCACTTTTCAGAGTGAAGTCAGAAGAATTTCAAAGTTCCCTGTCAGCCGTTCGGACTATGTGTCATCCCTTCCGGACGCCTATCTATATACTGTTCCATCCGTCCGGACGACGTGTCATTCCTTCCGGACATCAGACAGACAAGCATCATCTGTCCGGACGACGTGCTTCTTCCATCCGGACACCTACATCGTATCGAGAAGCTTCTGTGCAAACTTGCTCCGTCCGGACGTTTCAGCAGCACGTCTGGACGCCTATCAATTCTCGAACGGTTCACTAATTCTTTCCAAGTTCAAGAAAGGGAAGATCAATCAACCGTCCGAATGATGTGGTATCCCGTCCGGACGCGTATCTCCGAAAGGCAAGAATCGCAGTTCAAAATGAACCGTTCGGACATCTGACAGCTGTGGTCCGGACGCTGGTGCATCGTATATGGTAACTGCCGATTCGACTTCAACCGTCCGGACGTCTCCCCTTCATGGTCCGGACGCATGCGCATCAAATATGGAAATTGCGTATTGAAGTTTAGCCGTCCGGACACTCCTGCCCCATGGTTCGGACGCGCGAAGCCTGTTATGGAAATTACTTGCAGCGGACGTGCGTCCGTCCAGACGATCGAGCCATCCCATCCGGACGATGTTCTTATACAGGAAAGATTTCTCCGCGAAAATTTTGAAAAATCCTGTCACACAGTTGTCCGTCCGGACAGCCATGGTCCACCGTCCGGACGGCTCCCAGGCAAATTTTGCCTGAGGACCATTCTGACCCCCAGCTTATAAATAGGGGTCCTTGGGCACTTAGAGCTGCAAGAATTCGGTGTGAATTCCATTAGAGCTCAGAGACGTGATATCTCCTCTAAAGCCGTTTTTCAAGTGTGCTGTGCTGCAAACCGAAGTTTATCTTAGAGGTCAGCTCTAAGGTAAGGGGTTCCATTGAAGACCCCTTCAGGTAGGTGAACCTGGTTGGGAAACGTTCGTGTTAAGTTACACGTCAGAGATCAAGGTACGACCACTGATCGGTACATGTGAGTGTTACTGTCTTGTATCTAGCTTTGTCTTCTGAATAGTGGAATTCCTGGGTTTGGCTGTCCCGGAGTGGTTTTTATCTTAACTGAGTTTCCACTTCGTCAACAAAAATATGTGTCATTTACTTTCCGCTGTGCTTTAATTTTTGTTGACACTTATGCACACACTTTACTTTTAGAAGTCATTTCAAATTTTCAATTGGTATCAAAGCTTGGTACACTCTGAGAAGATTAATTTCTTGAGTGTTTTTATATTTGACTTCTATATTTATTATGTCTCAAACTCTTAATTCTGTTCCTGCCTTTGATGGCTCGAACTATGGCTATTGGAAGGCATGTATGCGTTTCTTTTTGAAATCTATTGACTGTTGGGGTATTGTTGAGACTGGTTGGACTAAACCAGAGGATACAACACCTGAACTAGTCCCTCAAAAGAACGCTCGTCTTTCAAATGACAAAGCCCTCCATGCTCTATGCCAAGCACTTTCTCCATCTGAATTCGCCAAAATTTCAAATTGCGAATCAGCCAAAGCAGCATGGCAAATTTTGGAAACAACATATGAAGGCACAAAACTTGTAAAATCTGCCAAACTTCAGATGTTGATTTCAAAATTTGAAGAAATTAAGATGTTAGAGGAAGAGACATTTGGAGAGTTTTACTCCAAAATAAGTGACCTGAGGAACTCCATGGTGAGTCTTGGGAAACCTATCTCGGATGTAAAACTCATTCGAAAAATTCTTAGATCTTTGCCAGAGCGTTTCAGGATTAAGGTAACGACTATTGAGGAAAGCAAGGATCTTGAAGAAATGAAGATTGAAGAGCTGGTTGGATCTCTTCAAACATACGAGCTGTCTCTGCCCCCGGTCAAGAAATTAAAGACCATTGCTCTTAAGGCTTCCAAGAAGAAGGTAGAAGCCTCCTCTGAAGAAGAATCTGAGGATGAAGAAAAGGCTGTGGCAATGCTAGCAAAAAATTTCAGAAGACTAATGAAAGATGATCGGTTCAAGAAGAAGTTTTCTGAAAAAGCCAAAAAACCTCTCAGAGAAGCTGAACCAGAGGATGAGAAAGATCCCAGAGGACCCCGATGTTTTGAATGCTCAGGATATGGGCATATCCGGGCCGATTGCGGGAATCTCAAGAAGGGCAATGGGAAGGCTTACAATGTGACTCTCAGTGATGAGTCCGAAGAAGATGCTCCAGAGTCTGACAAATTTCTGGCTTTTGTGGCCCTTTATATTGAAGAAGAAGACTCATATTATTCGGAGCATAGTGAGAATGAGGTAGAGCTCAAGGAAGCATACAAAACTCTCTACAAAGAGTTTGAGAAGCTGAGGGAAGGCCGAAAGCAGCAAGTTAATGATCTGAACAGTCTGCATACTGAGAAGAGCTCACTGCTGCTCAAGATACAGGAGCTCGAGGAAAAGCTACTTGAGACACAGCTCCAGCTAGAGAGAGTCACTGATGAGAAGTTGACTCGTATGTTGTCCATCCAGAAGAGCCCATATGACAAGACTGGTCTCGGGTATGTAGCTTCCTCTTCTGATATTCCTTCTTCTTCAAAGACTATGTTTATGCCTCCTACAGTCCCAGAGCTTCCTCCAGTTATTGAAGATAAACAGAAGGAAAAGGTCAATGATGATGTTCCAGGCACTCAGCAGCCTCATTCCATCAGAAGACCTCCTATTTGCCATCACTGCGGTCTCAGTGGGCATATACGGCATCAGTGCTCCCTCTTGAAAGCACAAAAGGCCAAAGCCAATAAAGAAGTGCCTAGACAAGCTCAGTATGGCACTGTACCTGCAGCTCAGCATCAGACTCCTTGGCATCAGGCATCCTATCAAGCACCATGGGGACAAGCACCAAGACATTAGTTCCAAGCCCCTTGGTTTCATGCTCCTTAGCGTCAGCGGCCTCAATAGCGGTTTGTACCAAGTTTGTAAGCTTGAGCTTGATGTTTTTGAACCTCTAGAAAGATAAACTGATATCAGTCTGAATTCCAATTAAACCAAAAAAAAAAAAAAGAAGAAGAAGAAGAAGAAGAAGTTCATGCCAAGAAATCCTTGGACCATCTTAATCACTCTAAATTCCTATTCAAAGCTTTTAATTCTTCTTTTGGGGGAGATAGTTGTACCAAATTGGGACATTTTCTAAGTAAGATGAAGCTTTTAATATATTTAAAATTTCCTATACACTCACAACCAGTATTCAAGCCATCAGAGATCTTGACTGCATGTTGTGAATTATATTAGCTAGACTATAGCCCAACTGATTGAATCACTATCTTGAAACTCGAGACTCACATCAGGACACCCTAGGCATCAATTGTTATGATGAAATGCAAACAGCCTTATGTATAATTTTCATGATCATTTAACTTCTACTGCAATAGCACTTGGCTCTAGTCCATAGTGACGACAGCATAAGTAATCCAAAATATTCAAATAAGAGCCTTTCAATGAATCCTACATAATGTATTCTTGTATGCCCATAAAGTTGCAAGTTTTAGGCATATTTGTTCAATTGGCTATAAGCTGCTAGCTATAAACTAAGTGTTTATGAGTATAGAACCATTGCTCACATAAACTAAATGCAAAATTGTCTTTTCACAGATGTAAAATCCAAGGTAACAAAGAATAGATGACATCATCTTCTCCCAAAAATGGTTTCAAACCAATTCTAGAATGCTCTAGAGTTTTCGCTGCCTTACAAAGGACCGATATCGTAGAATGGAAAGTAACGTACAACATCTGGAAACAAACCATCCTCTCTCAGTTTCTCTACCAATCTCTCAGCTTCATCAGTCCTACCTTCTCTACAAAAGCTAGATAATAAAAAGTATTGTACACAACCCAGTTGGGGAGAACATTACAACCCCTCATCTAATTTAAAAGCTTCAGGCCTTGGGTAGCAACCCCAACTCTAAAATACCCCCTAACCAAAATCCCAGCACTGAACTCATTTGGTGGACAACCCTTCTTAGACATCTATCAAACACCTCTCAGGCCTCCTCCAAACGACCGAATCACACAAAGCACGTATCAAAAAGCTCTAGGGAGCTCCATCCACGCTGACCTTCACAAAAAGAACAAATGTCCTGGAAAAAAAAAAAGTAATATAGACTATGGCCGATTGATACTGAATGACCACTGTTTACACATAACTTAACTATTAGTCATTTGTACAAACTATTAATAGTATCACTACTTCTCCTTCCAAGTATTTGTAAAGCTAAAAATAAATAAAGCAAAATTCCCAAGAAACTGATTTCTTAGAACAGAAGGGATAGTGTACAAAAGACAAGTTCTAAAAACAAATTGTCACACACAACAGCGAAGAATGCAACTGTTAACTGAAAACAGATAACCCAAATAAGCTTTTACTGTTCCAGCTAGTTGCTGGAGTGTGGTGTAATCCGAGGTTTTTGTGATAATTCAAAATTCATTCATCCCAAAAAAAAAAAAAAACAGATAACCCAAAAGGAAAAAGCCTAGTTCCAGAAAAGTACCTTCATCTTGTGTCAAAGCCTGAGCGTCAGTTCCAAACTCAGTGAAGCAAACAAAAACCAAAATTCCCAGAACAAGGACATAGACAACCCTGTTAAAGATCACGGACCCCATTCCCTCTGCAAACAAACTCAAACTGCCAAGTCCTGTAAACGAAAGAGGGTCAACGACATACACAAAGGCCAAAGGATGACATAGAGACAAAAAGAGTAGGTGGAAGAAAATGATAAGAGATAGCGAGGGGTTTATACATATGTGGAACTTGTAGAGGTTCAACGAGAAGGAAAAATCAAAGCAACTTCTTCCAGTTGCTTGGGGAAGAAGTATTTGACTGCTATTAGGCCGTAATGCCAACGTCCTTGAACCATATCCGAATATATATATATTTCATGGTCAATGGTCAATAAGATGAGTACACTTTTTTCTCTTATTTCCCATCTCTCTCACACGATGATTTCTTTATTTCATGGACATGAAGGTTTATTTGTCCTTGACACCAACTTTGTGGTTATTTCATTTATCTTTTCTTTATTTATTTCTTGAATTTGGTTGAGTAGTAATTGAAAAATTTTGTGAATTTCTTAGCAATGATCTAATTTTAAGATGAAGGTGTATGGTAGCTTGTATAAAAAGATTAAATAGAGAAAGAATAAAGAAATCTGAAAAAATATTATTTAAATGGAATATTGATAATGAATAGTTAACATAGCAAGACTACTGGGAAAATTTAAAAAAAAATGGCTCATCAGAGTAGAGAAAAGTGATTTTTAACTACTTTGGTGAGTAAAATTTGATAATGCTACTAAGAATGCTCTAAACATTCGCACTTGCCGAATCTTAAACCATAGCCCATATACGGACAAATCTATCATTTAGGCTATACTCCGACGTGAAATGCTAAAAATACAACTAGTGCACAACTAGTGTGTGGGTCCCCCCAATGTGTCTTAGGGTTGTGCACTAGTTGTGCATGTATCACAATCCTACTCCGACAGTCCGACTTCCACATGCAAGCTAAAATTGCTGAGTTAGATTGAAAATGTTTTTGGCTTACCACAAAAACCTTTTTTAATTTCCGTAAAATTGTTTTTTTTTATAAAAAAAACGTGAACATTTTTCGACTTTGAGCTTTTTTCCTTCACAAATAGCCAAAGTGCACCAGACCACCGTCAGAGTTGTCGAACGGTCCCCGGAGTTCATCATACCACTGTCGGAAGCTGTTGAACCACCTTCAGAGTTTGTTGGACCAAACTCCGGCCCACTACCAGAGTTTGTTGTACCTCCGCGAGACGACCGCTTAAGGTTGCAAGAAATCGTTAGCCGTTTTTTGTTGTCGTCAGGGACGGACCCACGTCTTGGGGTGGGGGGATGAATGTCCCCCCAAAATGTTTAAAAATATCCTTAAAGTATAGCTATTTTATGAATTTGTCCCCCCAAAATAATATTTGTATCCTCTTTTAATTTATTTATTTTTAGTTTTGCCCTCTCTTCCAACACTAAAAACCTAAAATACCACATTCATTAGTTTCCCTCCATATTCTAGTTAGCTTCTAATCAGAAACTCAATTTGGTTTGTGACTCTAAAAATGTGAAATGAAAAGTTAAATGGTTTGAGTTCTTTAAGTGGCTTCTAACTAACGATCAATTTTTTGAATGGTTATTCTACTGTCATTTGGGTTCACAATATTTGTTTTGGTATCACAAGTTAAAGGGTCTGATCATTTATGATTGCACCATTATTTGGCTCAACTTTTAGTGTTGTTATTTGGGGCTTTCAGAGGATTGTTAGGAAAAAGAGTCCACGCTCATAGGTACCATTTTTATTGAACCCTATAGATTGTGTTTAGTTTATTTTGCTAGGTTTATTTTTTTCTAAGCTATTTTGCTAGTTAGTTTTTTTTTTTTTTTTTTTAAAAAAAAAAATTGAAATGGTTTGGACAAGTGACACAGTCCTTTAAAGGGGCTGCACAAGGCTGTTACATAAGCTAAAAGGGGCACAAATTAAGGCAAACTTATCTGAGCCCCTACTTGGAAACAACAACAACCATTGAAAAGAGGCCGAAGCGGTAAAAATACTGTTAGAGTCTAAATCCAGGCCTTCAGAAGAGAGAGGCACCAACACAAATTTAGTTACAAAAGTCTCCCCTAAAAGATAAAAGCACATAAGATATGGGAGACAATAACCCACACAACACAGAAGCAACAAAACACAAACATAGCTACGAAAATACATAAGAAATACACTAAAAAATCAAATGGCAGAAAAAGCAACAATAGAACGGCAAAAAAACCTAAAAATCAACAATTGCGGCATCAGGTGGAGCAGAAGAAGGCTTTGTGAGGGGTGACGTGTGAAATCCACAGGCCAGCGTGTGAAGGTAGGAAGGAGAAAAGGCCGGTGGCTACAAGGAGCGGGAGTGTCGATGGAGACGGTGGAATGGCGCATTGGAGGCTTGGACCATCGGAGGAACTAGCTATTTGGCTAGTTGTTTATATTATTGTGTGTTTGTGATGCCATAAGATTAAACATAAGACTTATATGCTTTTATTTTATATAAACATGCACAACACAAATATAGAGATATTTTATTTATCTATATCTTTTTGTATTTATGTAAGTTCGTCCCCAACCCCCCCCCCCCCCCCCCCACCCAAAAAAAAAAAAAAAATCTATCCCCCCACACTAAAAATTCTAGTTTCACCCTTAGTCGTCGCTCATATTCTGCACGAGCCAAACACCAAAAAGTATTTTTTTGAAGAAAAAAAAAAATTCGTTGAAAATATTTCTCGAAGGGAAACATTTTACGTCCTAACAAATAGAGCCTTAACCAGCTTTTTCATGATGCTTGTGGTTGTGGACATATTAACAAACATATTCATATTGAGATGCACAATTTGCATAGCCGAAAAACACACCATTTTCACATTTTCTTTCTTTCAAAAGAAATGCTATACATATTTTCAAGTGCCTTACTATGTAATATAGCAGTGAAAATTATCATTGATATATCATACATATTCAGATTAACTCGTCCAAAATTTAATAATGATTTTCACAACCACATTAATGAATAAGCACTTGAAAGTACATGTAACATTTTTCTTCCCCCAAAATTGAAAATTATATTACTGTACATGCCTGCTGTTCTTTCGTTCAAATTCGTGCTCCATTCGACTTGTACAAAGTTGTAGTCAGGCCTAATATGTTCCGGGACGGCTTGTGGTGCCCTATATATGAGATAATATGATAGCATTATATTTATAGGGGGATTAATTTGATAATTAAGAAAAGTTACATACTACACAGGAACTGTTGACCTTGTTATTTGCAACCATAGTAGAGTTTGATTTATCCAACATTAAAAAGAAAAACTAAATAAAATCCACCCAGGAGCACAATATATAAGAATATAAGATGATTCTAACAAAACCACTTCTTTCTTCTTTCTGTGACTAAAATTACATCTCTCAATTTATTGGTAACTCTTACATTCAGAACACACTTGGGTATATGCTCTCAAGTGCAACGAGTCAACCCAGAGATTGTGAGGTAAATGGAAACAATTCCATAGCAAGTAATGCAGTTGACAATGAAAAGGAGCAAAAAGCTCTTGGTTACCCTTGGCAAGGAAACTCATTACAGTAGCTTAACACTAGAAAGTACATGAACTAGAATTTCTGCCTCAAGATTTATCATGCAGTAGCGACCTTTGACAAGAATTGGAGAACAGCTTCTTTGGTGGGTAGGGCAGGAATGGCTCCCCTCTCCGTCACCGTGAGGGCACCACAGGCATTGGCAAAAGCTAGAGCTTCTCGTAACCGCTTCTCATCCTGTATAAACAAAAATTGCATTAATTTCTGGAAGAAACTAAAACAACAAATTTATCTACTCTCAGCTATGCAGTGCTAGCATTTTATAATGCGAGTCTCTTTGTTGATATAATTCTTCTGCTCGTCTATGTTAACTTTGAGATGAAGCAGAAACTTCAAATCACTTCAGTGGATCAAGTTAGGGGTTGAACAGAAGAAACTCTTTGACAACCCAGGTGGAACAGCAATTCATTTCGACAGCCATACCACCAAATACTGACAACTAAAGTCCCTCGCCCGGTCTGAGAAATTCAGCTATCGAGGAAACCAAGATTACTTGCACTGCATATATCCAGTAAGTTCAGAACCTCACAAATTCTAAGCAACGTAAAAGAGATCGCATTGGGAAAGCTTTACTAGAAAAGTGGTGTCTATGGGAATACTTTGATGAAGGAAATATTAAGCCAAGGGCTTGCTAAATTTCCTGTTCATGGAAAGGATTTCTGACTCTCAAGCAGCCGCATCATCTCTTACCCTTTTTCTCCACTAGATAAAATTGCACATCATTTCCTTTTAGAAATAAACTAATCCCTGAAAAAAATCAGTTTTAGGGAATATTATAAATAGATAAAGAAGAAAAAACCTCCAATGGACATTAAAGGCTAACGAGCCCTGACAAGTTAAAGTTCAGCCTTGAACAACAGAGAGCACTCGTGAATTATCCTGATTTCTGCAAGAGGAACCAACAATGTTCCCAACATCATTGATAAAATCCCAAGAATTACTTCTTGTCGAGTTCAATCCAACTGTAGAGTCCCTAATTTGTATCTTGATTCAGCAACATGACAGACTCCGTTATCTTCTCAGGTTTCAAAAGAAAATATCACAATAAAAAAGCAACAACAATATAGGTTCATATAGAGCACATATGCATTTACTAATAAATGATTCATTAAATGCCTCGTTTTTATAGACCTACTACCATGGAAGATGCAGTTTACAATTATCTGATACTAAAAAGTATCAAGAACAATGAATATTCCAAATGAACTGACAAATAGGGTACTGTTGCTCTTTAGAGCAGGAGGCGCCCTAAAAGCCTACAACTATAGTACAAATTGATCTCCTCACAGCAATGAAAAGAGAAACCATTTTATTACGAACATGTTAAGTAAAAGCATTTGAGGAGATTCAACTAGCAGCAAGAAAATGCAAATCATTCAAATGAGCAATGGGGAGAGAACATAATGAAATGATATTTCTTCAATTCATTTAAGAACTAAACGTACCTGGATAAGATTTAGGTCAGAAGCTAAGCTGTTCAGAATGCCACTGACAAATGCATCTCCAGCACCAGTTGTGTCAACAGATGTAACTTTAACCCCAGCAACGCAGCCCCTGAATTCCTACACAGAATTCCAGTTCATGTCATTTTTCTTACAGCAGGTCAACAAGATACAGCATAGAAGGAAACCATTGGTTAATGCATCAGCAGTCATTCTTCCACAATAAACTAACCATCATGCATCTTCACTGCCAAATGGTTCCTACATTATCCAGTACCACTTACCTTAGTGTAATATCTACATCCCTCTGACCCTTCAGTTACAAGTAAAAGCTTAAGATTAGGATGAAAAAGCTTCTTCAATACCACATCATCATCATGATGATCATCATCACCGGTCAGGAATGTAATTTCATCCTCACTTATCTGCAAATTTAGATAAAACCCCCCGATCATTTCTTTGTGACATATGATTGAACTCTATTGTCATGGTTGCATAAAATGAAACAATGCTATTACATTAGCACCAATGCAGTGGCAAGCGACTTTCATATATAAAACATAAATAGTTGGTTATTACACCTTAATAATATCTGCTTGATCCCATATACTCATTATGCCCTTCCGAGCAGCCTCTGCCGATGGCCACAACGGCAATCTCAAGTTTGGATCATAGGAGAGGATGCAACCAGACTTTCTGGCAATGGCCATCGCAGCAAGATGGGTTGATCTGCATGGTTCCTCAATCAAACTAATTGAACCAAAATGGAAGATCCTTGCCTGCATTGAAATGTTATTTGGATGTGAAATTTTCCACATATAAGTATGCATCTGTGGTAAGATCAGTAACTTCAGTGCTATTTTCCTAATTATAGAATTTAAAAGGAGAGACCTGCTTAATAAGGTTAATATCAAGTTCTGATTCATGAAGAAGCATATCAGCACTTGGATGACGGAAAAATAAGAATTCACGCTCGCCATCAGCTCTGAGAGTAACAAAAGCCAGAGCAGTCCTTGCATTGTGGTCAAACCGCATGCCTGAATTGTCAACATTGTTCTGTTTTAAAATGCCGGCCAACATGTGCCCAAAATCATCATCACCTACCTGTCATAGCAATGGCAAGAACTTGGAGTTGGAATTATACTTGAGCTTAAGTTGAAGCAAGGAGCCATTGAAATTAAAATTGTACACCACGAAAAGAAAAACATAAGGATTTAGATTGTGCAATTGAAATCACGATTCTCAAGCAACTAAAATCCATTTATAACATAAGCGGCTAAAATCCATATCCCATCACACAAAAGCTTAAAAAAATTAAGTAAAAAAACCTAGGAAAAAAAAAAAAGATTTTGTAATGCAATGACACCCAGGGGAGGTACTGCAGAAACTGTGAGAACATTCTTTGAGTGACATTTTTGGAACCAGAGTAGCTCACAAGATGGGAGGAGGAGGGGGGGGGGGGGGGGGGGGGGGGTGGTTGTGGTGGTGTTGGTTCAGACACAAACAGTTAGCCATAACAATTATACCTCCCTGGAAAAAACAACAGTCACATATCTTGCATCTTTGTTCGCATGTAAAAATATTAAAATTCTCCTCCTCTATACAATACAGATACCGTAAAGAAATGAGCAATTCTGTGAAATTTATCCAAGAAACTGGCATGCAATAAGATGCAGGTATGCACCTTGCCTATAAAAGCTGATGAACCACCCAGTCTTGAAATGCCAACAGCCACATTAGCAGGAGCACCACCAGGAGCCTTCTTGAAAGCAGTTGCTTCAGCAAGTGAAACTCCGGCAACTGTTGGCACAAAGTCAATCAACATTTCCCCAAAGCAAACAACCAGATTTTTATCCTGGTACCCTCCTTGCGTATCTGAGGGAACATCTTCAGAACCACCTGCACAAATCAAATTGCTTCAAATTAACAAGAATCATGGTCATATGATTTCAATAATATTCATCAGAAAGCAGAAAGGTAATCACTCTGCCTTTTAACATGCTATTCCTTAACAAATTCGTTGCATAATTCTTTCATGCCAGGATAACCGTTTAAGGTGTATTCAAAGCAGGACACTTTCTGAATGTTAAAAATTTAGCGGATACTACCCAATATGCAAACCAGGTGACTCATCAAAATCAAATTATCAACTCCAGAAAACCCACACTTGTTAAAACAAACATTTACTAGAGAGAACAATATCCTGCAATAATTAAAAGATTATTTGATAATACTTTTTCTTCTCCCTTTTGTTTTATCTTTTCAAAACAAAAACATTAACAAACAACCCAAAACGTAAAACACTCGAACTACTTTTACCTTTATCTCACATCAAAACATTTTTTCAAACAAAAAACAAAAAGAACCCTCTAAAAAGCATTTACAAACAGAGTCTCAAGCCTTCTTCTTCTTATTTTTCCTCAGAAAACCCATATTTCCTAAATCAAAAATTTCAGTTTTGGTGATTCAATATTTCCAAAACAACATATGTGGTGGAAGAAAATTATCTGCCAAACACGATCTTTATAATCCCCTTCTGTAATAATCTTTGTCAATCAGATTTCACGTTATTTTCCAAATATCCCCTTTAATTATTCCTGAATCAATTAGCAATCGAATGTGCCCCGACAGAACTTAAGATGTAGCGAGCCACACGTAACAAGAAACAAATTATACAAACCAAATGGCAATAAAACAATCATATCGGATAAATCTTTAAAACTAATCAGATAAAAAACAACTATAACATGTTTATTTATATATAATCAGGTGAGCCAGAAACAGCTCTTGAGACTGTCTAAGAAAGAAACAACACAACGACTCTACACAACAATGAATACCCCATGAAAGACTAAAAGAAAGATACCCATACCGAGAAGAACAGTTAAAATAAGAAAAATATACCCATAATAAAGAAACTACATCTTTTGCTGAAAAACCAGCTATGACCCAGATATTAAATCTCTGAATAGTATAACAAGAGAAATCAAATTCTGATAGAAAATAAAGATTCAATCAAGAACCAATATCATATCAATCAACAGTGAAAGAAATGGAACTAGTATGAGGAACCTGGAGCAGGATTCTTAGCCATTCTTAGCCTCCCTTGTATTGCGACAAGAATTGCAGAGAGAAAGAAAGTTTGGTGTCGGTGTTATTAAGAGAGGAAGGAGATGGCTGTAATCTCGAATGGAAGGATCGTTGAAAGCTGACAAAATGTAAAGAAATACATAGAGCACCCACGAAGGATACGGAAATTATATATATATTATTACTACCGAGCAAGAAAAGCCCAGAAAATAAAATAATATAATATAATATAAGGACAGAGAAATTGAAAAATATAAAGCACAAAGCATAAAACTTTTATAATATACTTAATTTTATTTTTTTGGGTGACCAAACACGGTACAAAACAAGACAACCAAAGAGGGTCTGTCATATATTTATCATCATAAGTCCTTTTTGTTTATCTTATTTGCTTTTATGTTCTTCTTGGGATCGGCAAAAGAAACGGGTTTATAAAAAATTTCATATAAATTATATTTAAAATTAATATGTATCTCTAGACATATGAGAAATACATGTTTTAATAGCATATATTTCTTACATATTTTTTTTAATAGTATTAATAAAAAAAAATATATAATTTTCACATATTTAAAGAATACATATCATTTTTATATGTCATTGACTAAATATCTGCATATGACGACGTCATTTTCTGATGGAATATAAACAAAGATTTTTTTCAAAAAAAAAAAAAAAAAAATCAATAAAATCACAACACGACACCACCGAAGAAGCGTGATCAACGACGTCTTATTTGGAAAACATCGTCGAAAAAGTACTAGTTTAATAATGTCATGAGTTTGAATGGTGGAGGGGTGGCTTTAAGCAGCGTGTATTATAGGAGTGGTTTTCATGCGAGTACATGTAATTCTAAAAATATGTTATACTAATTAATGCCGATTTAATTATTTGAAAAAGATAAAGAGAGTTAGGGAAAACAAAGCATATATGCATATAGGTTAGTGGTTGGCCAGCTGGTTCGTAGTTGTTGTTTTGTGGGTTAAGATAGAATTAGCTGTGCTTGCACTCTACCGTAGGATAGGGTGTGAATTTCAACTTTATTTGGTGTGAAAAACCAAAGTAGTCTAAATATTTTCTGATCACCAAGCATCGTAACTACTAACTAGTTAGAGCATCTCCCACCCATGCTTTGTAATCTCCTCATTTTTAACATTTTACCTATTAAAGGCTTCAAAACTCCACTCCAAACAGATTATGTTCAAATTTTACCTAACCCGGATTCCACTATTAACCTTCCTTTTAGCGAGTTTTGCAACCGAAAAGGTTTTTTTATATTTATCAAAAGAAGGAGTCTATCCAAGGAACTTGTAACATAACACCAGGAATATCATAACTGGGTCGTCCAGCTCTTAAACATGCTCGTCTTAGATCGCCAACTCAAGGGGCAACATCTCGATAAGGTTCATGAGGATCAACCTCGGACTCGAGTCGCTCCGCACCATCTTCCAGATAAGGCTTTTCAGTAAAACAATGATGTTTTATCGGTGGAACACAAAAAGTGGTTAAGTCCACAACTTAATTAGTATAATCCCGCATGAAACACAATTATGTAGTGAACCCTTATTAGTTTGAGACAGAAAAGTAAAACTTTACACGCAGCAATTCACAGGTCAATATGAGAAGACAAAATCATGCTGATGTGCAAGTATACATACATACATACATATATAATCATCCTCAATATGATCTATATGTGCCATTAATGTAACGACCCACCCGCAATGACACAATATTGTCTGCTTTTGGCTCCCCAAATCAGACTTCCCAGGAGGTCACCCATCTTGGGATTGCTCTCGCAGAAGCACGCTTAACTGCGGAGTTCTGATAGGTTCATGACCGTCACGGCTTTAAAACGCGTTGTGTCATAAAGGGTGCATTTATACATATAAGCACATCCTCATTCCCAGGCGATATGGGACGTCACAATCACCCCCTCTTTGGACCCAGCGTCCCCGCTGGCGTCCCTCATTGGGCTTGTGCACGCTCCCACTATCTCAGGCTGGGCAATGGCTCTGATACCATTTATAACGACCCAAGGAAAAGCGCTAGCCACATCTGCGCTATCACTCCAAAAGGACTAGTCAATTTGAAGCTTTTCTAAGAATCCATTATAAAGCCCAGTTTCACCTAGTAACTAGGCAATGTGGGACTTAACACCCATGAGTATCTTCTGTGAACTATTCATCTCTTCCCAATATGGGACCGGGGTGTTACAAACTCCCCCCCTTGTCAGGGCCATGTCATGCGGTGCTCCAGTACCACATGACCTAGCGTTACTAGGTGGCTCTGATACCATTTATAACGATCCACCCCCAATGACACAATACTGTCCGCTTTTGGCTCCCTATATCAGACTTCCCAGGAGGTCACCCATCCTGGGATTGCTCTCGCAACGGCTCGCTTAACTGCGGAGTTTTGATAGGTTAATTGCCATCACGGCTTTGAATCCATTTTAAAGCCTAGTTTCACCTAGTAACTAGGCAATGTGAGACTTAATACCCATGAGTATCTTCTGTGAACTATTCATCTCTTCCCAATATGGGACCGGGGTGTTACAATTAACCTCTTCACGGTAGGGTTTGCGCATCCCGTGGGACATTTGGTACAGCCCCGAGCGTTGCACAATAGCAAGCCACCAACTAGTTGCCCGACAGGATCCAACCCCGAGTGATCCATCCAAATAGTGATACCCGAAGTGTGGTGACCCCACTCGATAGGTAGTTGCGCAGGCCACAAATTGCCCCTAGATCCAGGTTAGAACTTGCACATCTTATAACTAGACCATATGGTCAAGTCTATATAATTGTTATGCACATGCCATATATTTCTTTCACAAAATGTTTAACATGATTTAACTAAGGTGGCCATGTCATACAATTAGAGATTGTTTGTATTTCATGCATGTAAATCACGGTATAAGTGCCACACATTCATTCATCATTAAAGATATTTCATTATACTTAAAAAAAAAAAAAATTAGAACTCACAACAATAAAATCAGAAAATATTTCATGATAGTATAAGAATGCATGTCTCATATTAAAATAATCATGCGTGAAAATCATCATTTAGGGTTCACCTGAGGATCACTCAACTTGTTCGTAAAAATCCTCCACAAATCCTTTCCCAAAAGCTTACGCTCCTTCGCCTACAAGATATTATATCATTAGTTAGGTCCTTCAACTACAATCCTTAACTTAGTGTCTAAAAACCCTAAGATCATGTATTCTGTCTGGAAACTGTTAGAACACTATAGGTACCGTTAGAAAGGCTTATGGTCAATGACTCCTATCTCCAAAAATCTCATCTTTACTTCATATAAGTCGTTCTAGGACCCAAAAATGTTTCATTTCTAAAAACCTGGTTACAACAACAAGGGTTGTAACGGTAAACACAACATTGAACCCAACATGTAGTGGAATAAACAACAATAACCAATAACATTTTATAACATCAAGCCAACAATCAAGCATCAACAAATCATAACACGGTATTTTGTTGGCGAAGGTGAAAACTCTTGCACCAAAGGAAAAATCTCTCCATGGCAGCCAAATCCAGGATTCCATTACCATATATTGTCTTAAGACACCCATTGTTGGCCGATCTTCAACAAGTCCCATGTTGGCCGATCTTCACCTAGTAGAATCCTTATCGAGCTCCACCTGTAAACTATAGTTGTGTAGTCCCAGCACGTTACCCCTTTGTGCAATCATATCACTTTAATCTGTTGTGCAGTCACAACATGTTGTTGGCTTTAACCCTTCAAGCAATCCACACGATGATCTTCTTGAAGTACCTTCTTCAAGCGACTTGTATTGTATCATACCAAGTCCTTGGACCCGATCTCTCAAAAACTCTCCTTGGAGTTTTCTCTAAATTTCGTGTCATTAAGAGATAAGAAACTCTAGAGAGAAAACAGTCCTTAAATAGAAAATTGCTAACATGCGGCGGCAGAGGCTGGACATAAGTGAGCATCCAGACGCGACTAGGGTTTCATAACCCTAATCGCCCCGCCTATCCAAACTTAGATCTGTCTTGTCTGGACTTGCCTCTTCCAGATATGCATTGTCCACAATGTTGTCCGAACATCCCTACTCATAACCCTAATCGCCCCGCCTATCCAAACTTAGATCTGTCTTGTTTGGACTTGCCTCTTCCAGATATGCATTGTCCACAGTGTTGTCCAAACATCCTTATGTCTGGAACTCCTTATATCCGAACATATCTTTTGTCTGTCCGAACATCATTGTACCCGAGAGGGTCTATTTTCTTAGTCGTCTGGACTCCTCTGGTAACAAGTACTTCCTGGAATGGCTTTTGCATTGTGTCGTCGGCACTTTTCTTCTTCTTATATGGACGCCCAGCTCTGTACTTGTCCTACAACCTACCATTTATCCTCAAAACACAAAATAAATTTTTGGACACCAAATGAGCAAATCTATTAAACCTAACACTTTCTAACCTTAGACATTATGTTAAGTCTAAAAACGAAATCTTTAACATAAAATCACAAGTTTTTAGTCTAAAAAACATATATTCCTTACAAAAGTCTCCACTTTTCTCTACCAACACCTCAAAAGACCTAAGAATCTACACATCAACACGCGTAGGAACTAATGCTCTACCCTTTTGTAGTGACGAAAACATTCTACTACACATCATTCTCAAAACTTAACTTCCTAACCCTAAAGATAAAGATTTTCTTAAGAAAATCCTCGCTTTCTTTTCAAAACTTATAACATACACACACACACCTACGAAAATAACATATTACAGAACTAAAACATAATCTAAACACGTGGTAAAAATGAAATATAATCAGGGATGTAACGCCCTGACTTATAAACAAGTTGCAAGTGGAAAATATGTTGACTAAAAAAAGAGGAATAAAATATCTTGACTAAACACAATCTATGTATCCTTTATCATCTCCTAATTTTTTTTTTTTTTTTTTTTTTTTTTTATATATATATATTGTTATATCTGCTCTCTCTAAAAGAAAATTGCGATATTTTCCATGTGACATTACTAAATGATATATATCAGACTCAATGCAGCGGAAAATAATCATGAACAAACTCACCTCAAAATAATATGCTAGAGCTTCTAATAAGCATCAACTTTATATAAGGAACATCATTGTGTTACAACCCTTAGTATACATAAGTGATAATTGTCTAACAAAAGTGTCACATGAGGTACAACAAAATATAACAGCTGACTAATATGAACCAGCCTTCCAAAACATTGACGCTCCCAGTCAGCATCAAGCACCAAATCCCAAACATGCATAGAGATCCTCATCCTCAACTTCTCCTCGAGCATTTACAAAATTTATAAGAAATTTACAGGCAGATGTGTGATTCCATAGCTAGCAAATTTATATATACTAACCCATTTTTAATATGAGCTCTCTTTTGAAAATACCCACATCTAGTGTTTATAATAATAACTACTAAGTAGGGTTTTTGAAAGAGAGTTTGCCATCAAAGTGTCATAGTTGTTAGAATAACCACTCACATAGAGAAGTTTGTACATACATTTATAGTCTCATAATTTCCTTTGTCATTTCTATAATAAATAAATATAACTTTACATCTTATAATATGAAGCATTCACTACTAAAAATAGGTAATTTTCATCGTTTTTTGTAGCGTCGTTTTCTAAGTATAAAGTTGACGTCTTTTTTTTGTTATTATTTTGTTATTTTTTATTTTTATAAATGATGTAAACTTATCGTCAATTTTCTGTAAACGACGATATTATATATAATATGTCAGCGTTTGTTCAAAAAAAGATGATAACTTATTAGTTTATTGCCGTTTCATATAAAAAACGACGATAAGAATAATCTAAATTCTCGATTTTTTTAAAAACCACAAGAATTTTAGTACACGTGTATCAACTTTAGCAAAATTTATTGTCGTTTACACATAAGCGACGCTAACGTAGTAATAAATTGTCATTGCTTGTGTGGAAACGACAATAAAATGGTTGTCATGGTTACACAAACAATGGTAATTGTAAATGTTATCGTCATTTACTAGTGAAACAACAATAAAACTCCATATATTCTTGATGTTTATGTAAAAATGACAAGAATTTTATGTTAAAAAATCCTAGCAATCCCTCAGTAGCAGCACACGTTCTCTCTCTCTCTGCCCCATAGCATCATGGAATAGTACTTCGCCAAATTTATGGAACTGACAAGATTCTCCATTAATTTAATTCTTGACGAGGATTTAAAGATGAGTGCTTCAAGAATGGTCTCCATCCTTGAATTAAAGAGCAATTGTTCTGCCACAAAATCAAAGATTTCACTAAGTTGGTTGGTGTTACGTCTCTCGCAGAAGTGGTATCTGTGAATCTACCGCTACTTATGATCTAAAGAAAAGATCAATGTCTCAGGTATCGTACCCATCTAAAAGGCCTGAAGGGGGTGATAGTTCTCATCCAGATGAAAAAAGGAATTTCTCCCCAACCTTAGGAAACCAAAGACCTTCATGCAGTAAGTGTGGGAAACCACATGACGGGGATTGTAGAGCAAGGGATTCAATATGCTATAAGTGTGGTAAATCTTGCCATAACCAAAGGCATTGCCCAATGGGAACTGTTGAGGGACAAAAACAACAAGGAGGCGGATTTCAGCAGAGGCAATCATCTCAAGCACGAGTATACTTACTTACCCCGGGAGAGGGGGGGGTGATATTGAAAATGAAGAATTCACAGATATGATGACAAGTACGACTATTGTTAGTTGAATATACGTTATTCCTAGGTTGCATGGTAATTGTTATCTTCTTTCGATACTAAGATTGAGTAACATTAGTACACGAACAAGGATAAACATGGGAATAATTATGAAGGACCATGTGTGGTGCTAATGGGAGGTAGAGACCCTAAGTCATGAATAAGGTTTTCTCCTAAGAATAGGAGATGAAATTTTAATAACAATATGATAAGGTGGAAAACATAGAATAATTAGTTGATGTGTTATGACAATGTGGAGATTAGGTCATGATGCATCACTCATATCGATGCCTAGCTGACTTTTAGGAAAGTGAAAAATGCTATGTGATAGCTAAAAGATGTTTATTCCAAAAGCAAGGTAACTGGAATGAGGTTAAGGACCATGAAAAGAGCATACGTTGCATTTTGCGGATGACCTCCTTATTTTTTCTGTTGCTTTTTGTGATTCCATTAAAGTCAACAAAGATGTACTTGACGAGTTTGAAGAGTTGGCTGGTTTGAAGGCAAATCCGGTCAAGCTCTTTGTTCTTTGGTGGAGTTCCCTCGGGGGTTAAAAATGATATTCTGAATTTTCTGCACATGCATGAAGGGAAGTTGCCTATCAGGTATCTTGGAGTTCCCTTTCTTTCTAAGAGGTTAACAATAGCTGATTGTGATGTTTTGGTCTCCAAAATTGCTAGCCGAATTGATTCCTGGTTAGCTAGGAACTTGTCATTTGCTGGAAGGCTCCAACTAGTCTCCTCTGTTTTGCTTAGTATGCAAGTCTATTGGGCTAAAGTTCTGCCTAAAAGAGTTATTTTTCTTCTTCGACAGAAATTTAACCATTTTTTGTGGGGTGGAAAAGACACTAAGGCGCATGCTAAAGTTTCCTGGGATAAGCTTTGTATTCCTAAAAGAGAAAGTGGGTTAGGTATCAAAAATCTGGAAGTATGGAATAATGCTTCCATTTTGCAGTATATTTGGACCCTTTTCACCAAGGCCGAATCTTTTTGGGTGGCTTGGATAGAAGTGAATAGGCTGAAAGGGAAGAGCCTTTGGCAGGTTCCTATCCCCAATGATTGTTCTTGGCGTTGGAAGAAGTTGCTGAAACTTAGAAATGTTGCTAAACAATTTTTGAGGTTCAAAGTAGGGAATGGTTCTCAGATTTTCTTTTGGCATGATAAGTGGCACCCCACCGGTTGTTTGTTGGATTGTTATGGCTCTCGTGCAGTGCATGACTTTGCTATTCCCTTTGATACTAAGTTGTCTACTATCATTAAGGGTAGGGATTGGTTCTAGCCCTTTGCTTGGTCCAATTCAATTGTGAAGATCAATGTAGGCTGCCTGAGATTCCTCTTGGAGGTGCTAAATTGCATGTTTGGCATTCTCCCAATGATGTTTATTCTTGTGCAGCAACCTAGGATCAGTTAAGAGTTAAACTTCCAGTTGTTATATGGTGGAAGCTGGTTTGGCACTCTCTGGCCATCCCTCGGCATTCATTCTTTCTTTGGTTGGTGTTTAGAGAGGCCATAGTGACTAAATACCATATGAGTAGTTGGGGGTATTTTGGAAATGTGCTATGTTTGTTTTGTCATGCTTGTCATGAGAGTCAGGAGCACCTTTTCTTTCAGTGCGGTTTTAGTTTGCGGATATGGCAGACTCTAATGTTTGCGTGTCTCTTCACTGAAGTTTCGTCTGATTGGGAGAAGGTTGTGACCCAGTGCGTTGCTAAGCTCCGAGGGAAGGGCTTACAGGCTAGCCTTGGCAAACTTTGCTTAAGTGCATGCATTTATCATCTTTGGCAGCAAAGGAATGCTTTGGTGCACAACAACAACTTGAGATTTGAGGAGGCTATTGTTAAACATATAACGTGGGAAGTTCGTACTCGGATCCTTGCTAAGGGATCATTTAAGAACCTTGATAAATGTATAGAGCTTGTAATTAGTTGAAATTTACAAAAGTTGCTATTACAAGGTTTGTTCTTTTTTTTTTCGTAGCAATGGTTGTATAGGTTGTTCTGGGAAGTTGTCCTCTGTTGAGGTGTTTATGGGCTAGTTTTTACTGGCGAGTGTAGTTTGTTGAGCTTTTATAAAATTCATTGATTCATCCAAAAAAAAGAAAAGAGCATACGTTTACACATAAAAGGAAAATGGAATCGTAAGCTTAACGTCTAAGATCTAGATGATGATAAAACTGTAATTTGTGAAGTACTTTAAAGATAGATGGATGTATTCTTAAAGGCTTTAGTCAATACGTCGAGTTAGTTAAATAGATCATGGTACTCTATAAAACTTAATACCCGGATAAAGATGTTGAGTTTAGAAGGATGTATATAGTAACCTTTGCAAGGTCTAGAACATTAAAGGCTAATAGATGGAGTTATGGAATATTAGAAAGGTTGTATGATGAAATAAATTGAGAAAATATTAATTTCTTACACCCTCTTTCTTCCTTCAAACATTTATAAGTGATAAGGGTGATAGATGAAAGAAAGGTCATCATTAAAGATTGGATGCTATATTAAAATCAGAGTCGCTTGATTTAGAGGTAGACCAGAAATTTTTCGATGTTAATTTTAGGGACGAAATTCCTTTAAAGAGTATGGAATTTATCACCTCAGATTTTAAATCCCAAAATATTAAGCATTAATTTGGAATTTAAAACCAAATATTAATATAATGGTAAATCCAGAAGAATTATAAGGATTACATGAATATTTGGATAAATATTCATTCATGTTTGAGGTCTTCATTTTATCCACAATATATTTTGGGTAATAAGAAATTATTAATTGGACGTAGGACTACTTTTAGGAAGTTATAATTGAGATTTGTGAATGCAAGCAACATTCAAGAAAGTTAAATATCATAAAAGAATAGTGAAACTTGAATAAAAGGATAATAAAAGATATTATCACTTTTATTACTCATTATATGTAATAAGGCCTCGTTTGGTACGCATAATGAGTACTCCATTAGGAAAATGAATAGTTATTACTGAGAGTAAAGAAGGGTGGAATGGAATAATTATTCCAATTTCTTAGTTTGGTGACAACACATATACCACAATTGGAATTGAACCAAAATTACTAAAAAAACCCACATAATTTCTTATTTTTCTAAAAAACTCAATTTTTTTTTTTTTTAAAAAAAAAAAAAAAAGAAAAGAAGAAGAGAAAAAAAATTGAAGATGCTCAATCGATGGGTGGCCGACCACCCCAATGGGTGGCTGACCACCCAAAGCGAACCCCGGAGGTGGTCGCATCACCCCCAGAGGGCCTCATGGGTCCACCACGAGGCACACCACCCCCGGGGTTTGTTGTGGGTAGCTAGCCACAAATCTAACCAATTCTTTATATTTTATTTTATTATATTTGAAAATCGAAATTGACTTCTAAAAGTAAAGTGTGTGCACAAGTGTCAACAAAAATTAAGCACAGCGGAAAATAAAAGATACACAGATTTTTGTTGACGAAGTGGAAACTCAATCAAGAGAAAAACCACTCCGGGGTAGCCAAACTCAGGAATTCCACTATTCAGAAGACAAAGCTAGATACAAGATAGTAACACTCACATTAACCCGATGCAGTGGTCGTACCTTGCTCTCTGACGTGTAACCCAACAAGGTCTCATACCTGAAAGGATCTTCAATGGAATCCTTTACCTTAGAGCCGACCTCTAAGATAGACTTCAGATGTAGCGCAACACACTTGTAACGGCTTCAGAGGGATCTTGAACTTCTCTGAGCTCTTGTGGAATTCAATACCGAATTCTTGTAGTTTTCAATGCCCAGGGGCCTCTATTTATAGGCTGAGGTGCAGAATGGGCGACTGCTGTAATATGTACGGACGCCGTCCGGATGGTGAACCTGGGCCGTCCGGACGGACAACTGTGGGACAGGATTTTCCGAAAATTTCACTGAAAATCTTTCATGTTTAAGAGCCACGTCCGGACGGTGAGACACTGACGTCCGGACGGTCGCACGTCCGCTGCAAGTAATTTCCATATAAGGCTTCGCGCGTCCGGACCAAGGGGATGAACGTCCGGACGGCAATTCTTCAACACGCAATTTCCATATCTGCTATGCGTGCGTCCGGACCATGAGATGCAGACGTCCGAACGGTTGAAGTCGAATCGGCAATTTCCTTAACTGATGAGCGCGCGTCCAGACCAATGCTGACTGACGTCCGGACGGTGATATTTGAATTGCAATTCTTGCCTTATGTATGAGTGCGTCTGGACGGGAAACCACATCGTCCGGACGGTGTATCAATCTTCCCATATTCTGAACTTGGAAAGAATTTGAAGCTGATAGATCACTGATGGTCGTCCGGAAGGGCTGCTGAGATGTCCGGAAGGATGCAAGCTGGAACAGAAGCTTCTCGATATAGTGGAGGGTCCGGACGGAAAGATACGTCGTCTGGTCGGATGATGCTGGTCTGTCTGGCGTCCGGACGAGATGACACGTCGTCCGGATGGATTAAGCAATGGACAGATGGGCGTCCAGACGGGATAACACGTCGTCCGGACGGCTGACAAGGAATCTGAAATCTTTTATCTTTTTCGCAGTGCAGAGTCTTCTGAAAATGCTCTGACAAGTGGAATCCTTGTTTACAACATCTTTACACATAAGTGATTTTGTCCAAACACAGAATGAGGCCAAAATACTAACAAACTCCCCCTTTGGCCATTCTGGGACAAAAATCACTTGACTGGTTTGAAAATACATTCCCAGTCCAAAAATAAATTACTCCCCCTTTTTGTCACAAAGGGACAAAGGGTAAAACAGAGTAATAAAAACCAACTGTAATATAAATTACTTCCCCTAACGGTCTCAGAAGGACTCAGGTAAACAGAGTAATATTAGTTTAAATGTTTAACAAAATAACAGAAAATAACAAAAAGTCTCAAAATAACACAAAAAGAGACAATAAAACAGAGGGAAACTCAAACATCCTCTGGCATGGGTATAGTCTGAGTTGCATCATCCTCATCATCACTGCTGCCAGGGTGATGGACTCGAAGGCACTCTTGAAGGTCCAAATGGGTCTGCTCCACCCGCTTGTTGATAGACCGCACCTCTAGCTGCAAGGAGGAGATGAACTGCTGCATGGTGGACATTCCTCCCTGAATGGCGGCTAAGGCCTCCATGATCTGAGAATAATTTGCCTCTGGCTCAGATGGCGGGACGGTATGAGAGGATGAAGCCACGTCTGGAAAAGCAACATGCATAGCAGCAAGCATGTCATCATTAGAATCATCTCGTCGCAGCTGCGCATTCGACTTCATCAATGTCCATTTGTTGAGGGGCTGCTGGATCTTCATCCTAGGCTCTCCATTAACATTGATACCCGACTGAAGGATGATTTGAGTGATTAGGCAGCCAAAGGGGAGACCAGTATTGCTCTCATCACGAGCCTCGAGCATGACTCCCAGAATATACATGCAAAGACAGAAAGGCAAGCGAAGATGAACAGTATAAACAAACTGGGCCCTCTTCAGTATCAGATCACTGCGCCTGGCAACTGGCCAGAGATTGTGCTGAACAATTTTGGCCAACATACGATGAGCCGGAGCAAGTGCACCAATCTTGATGTTAGTATGACGCCCCTCACCCTGTGGAACGGCATGGAAGAACTCTCGGAGATCGTCCATAGAGGGAGGAAGCACCACCTCATTGTAAGGACTGGCAGGCAGATCAAGGACTGGTACCCCGATGAACTGACTGAGGATCTGGGGATCTACAGTGATGATGTGTCCGTTAACAGTGGACTGCAGTACCATCCCACGCTCATCATCCTGAGCCACCTCAAGGTTGGCATAGAAGAGCCTGACTAGCCCGGTGAGGACGATGCAGGCACACGTGTAGAGATACCCCCAATTGTAGGTTTGGATAGTCTCATAAATGCTATCCAATGGAGGCACCATGATGTCAGCACGGACCACGTTCCGCTCAGCGAGGACATTGCGGTCCATGATTTTGGCTTGGAATGCACTCTGCTCTTCCTCTGTCCTCTGGCGGACCCTGCGCTGGGAGCTAATAACAGACATGATTCTGCAAAAGAACCAACAAGAATTTTTGCCAAAAAAAAAAAATAAATAATCCACAAAAAAATATTCTTGTTAGGGTAACAAAAATTTGGCAGAATAACAGCAGTAAAAATGACTTTTGTAAAAATAAAGACAGAGAATATCACAATTAAGTCCAAAGAATTTCAGCATGGCAGATATATGCATCCTAAAAACATTCCAAAAAAAATTCTAACAGTTGCAAAATAAACTGAAAGAAATAAGACAAGAAAAAAATACCTGGAATGTGAGAGGAATATGCAAAAAGACACACAAAAGCTCACAAAAAAAAACTTACTCACAATCAGCCAAAAGAAGATTTGTGGGGTATGGGGAGAGAACGACGAGCATGGGGGTTTTATAGCCTCTGTGGGGTCCCCGTCAGGACGGTGTATTGATGACGTCCGGACGCGCGCTGCCTTGAAAAGGAGCAAAACGGTTACGTGCGTCCGGAGGAAATTAAATTACCCGTTCGCCCGAAGGTGACAGCTCACGTCCAGACGAGAAACAGATCCTGTCCGGACGATAAAACGCCGTTCGTTCAGACTCCAAAAAAGGCACTGTCTGAACTGCTGAACTCCACCTGTCCGGACGCTCCACACTGAAACACCAGAGAAAAAAAAAATTGAGGAAAATTTGACAGAAATCAAATTTTCTCAAGTCAGTGTCAGAACATGCATGTATAATCAATTGATAACATAATCAGAGAGCATCTCAAAACTAAACAGAGATATAAAAGAGAGTTGGGATTTCAATTAGCACAAATATTTTTCCTGGTCATAGAAAATTCAAATAGACAACTCAACTCACTCAATGCATGTGTGTGTGTGAAGACTCTTTTCCCACAAGGTATGACTTTCGATGACATGACATAGAGCAACTAGATTTTCTAGACAGGAGAGAAAAGCAGTGACAGATTAGCCAAAAGTCAAACCTTATAACTTGCTAGGGCATAGCCACCCTCATCTGATACACTCCCCCTGAGATGCAGCACCTAAGTGATTTACTTGTACCATGAAGGACAACGTAAATGTTTTACTTGCACGTAGAGGGCAAGGCATAAAGCAAATGTAGCACATAAGCAGTGAATATATACTTTAAAGCATAGAATTCATATGATTAACTGCTTGTTTCTTATGATGCTGCAAACTGTAGGGAGTGCCAGAGTTTTTAGGCTCTAGGTTCAATTAGCATGAGGTCAATTTGGTCATCTTATCAAGGACTTTTTCTCTTATCCAAAATTTCTAAAAGCAAAAGGTCAGAGAAGGAAAGATGTACCTTTAGGGGAGCCCAGGATAGTGCACTTTTTCATCGCGTGAGGAAAGAAGCTATCCTACTTTTGCAAAAACAAGAAAAATACTTGGTCAATATAGTCATAAACTTTCAATTATATCTAAGCAGAGTAGATTAATGCTTACAGAATTGAGATATCAGGTGAAAATACACACACTATCTGATAAGCCAAGAGAAAAAAAATCCTGCAAATTCTCCCCATTTTTTTTTTCAAAAAAAAAAAAAAAAAAGCAATATGGAAATGACATCATATGCAAAGGCAAGATCAAACTTATGGATGCTCGATGATGCCGATACAGAAAAACAGTTGCTCGACCTGCTTTTTCTGTCTTCTCCAAAAAATACCTACAAAGTTCTCTCAAGAGACATAGGGGCAAACACAACTGGTTTCTAGATTGCATATAAAGATGTTTCAAGTTAAGATAAGCAATCAAACCTTATGCCATAGGATTAGGAACCAAATCCTAAGCATAAACACCTGAATCTGCTAGGTGCGTCGATTCCCCCTCATGGGGTGACTGTCTTTCTCGACCCAAGTGTGCCTTCCAGTGGTTGGTTGCTGGCAGGACTGCATCATCCACTCCATCATGTTCTGCATCCAGATAGGAGGCTCATTGGAGTATTGCTCTTCTTTCATCTTCTGAGGCCTTCTAAACTGCTTGGGTTTGCTTTTGTAGGTGCCACTGTGATTGGCTGGTACAAACCGCTGCTGAGGCCGCTGATGCTGAGGAGCATGAGACCAAGGGGCTTGATACTAATGCTTTGGTGCTTGTCCCCATGGTGCTTGGTAAAACGCCTGATGCCATGGAGTCTGATGATGGACTACCGGTCTAGTGCCATAATGAGCTTGTCTAGGCACTTCTTTCTTGGCTTTGGCCTTTTGTGCTTTTAGGAGGGAGCACTGAGGGCGAACATGCCCACTGAGACCGCAGTGATGGCAAATTGGAGGTCTTCTGATGGAATGAGGCTCCTGAGTGCCTGGAACATCATCGTTGACCTTTTCCTTTTTTTTTATCTTCAACAGTGGAAGGAGGCTCTGGGACTGTAGGTTTCACAAACACAGTCTTTGAGGAAGAAGGAACATCAGAAGAGGGAGCTACATACCCGAGGCCAGTCTTGTCATTTGGGCTCTTCTGGATAGACAGCATATGAGTCAACTTCTCATCAGTGACTCTCTCTAGCTGGAGCTGCGTCTCTAGTAGCTTTTCCTCGAGTTCTTGTACTTTGAGCAGCAATGAACTCTTCTCAGTTTGCAAACTATTCAGATCATTAAGGTGTTGCTTTCGGCCTTCCCTCAGCTTCTCATACTCTATGTAGAGTGTCTTGTAGGCCTCCTTGAGCTCTTCCTCATTATCGCTATGCTCCAAGTAATACGAGTCTTCTTCTTTAACATGTGGGGCTACAAAGGCTAGAAATTTTCTAGACTCTGGAGCTTCTTCTTCTGACTCATCACAGAGAGTCACATTGTATGCTTTCCCCTTGCCCTTTTTAAGATTCCTGCAATCGGCCCGGATATGCCCAAAGCTTGAGCATTCAAAACATCGGGGTCCTCTGGGATCTTTCTTATCTTCTTCCTCAGCTTCTCTGGGAGATTTCTTTACTCTTTCAGAAAACTTCTTCTTGAACCGATCATCTTTCATTAGTCTTCTGAAATTTTTGGCTAACATAGCCACAGCCTTTTCTTCATCCTCAGAGTCATCTTCAGATGATGCTTCTACCTTCTTCTTGGAAGCCTTTAGAGTAATGGTCTTCAACTTCTTGACCAGGGGCAGAGATAGCTCATATGTTTGAAGAGATCCCACCAGCTCTTCAATCTTCATCTCCTCAAGATCGTTGCTTTCTTCAATGGTGGTCACCTTGATTCTGAAACGCTCAGGCAAAGATCTTAGAATCTTTCGGATGAGTTTTACATCCGAGATAGGTTTCCCAAGACTCACCATGGAGTTCCTCAGGTCATTCATCTTGGAGTAAAACTCTCCAAAGGTCTCTTCTTCCAATATCTTAATTTCTTCAAATCTTGAAATCAACATTTGAAGTTTGGCAGATTTAACAAGTTTCGTGCCTTCATATGTTGTTTCCAAGATTTTCCATGCTTCTTTGGCTGATTCGTAGTTTGAAATTTTGGCGAATTCAGAAGGAGAAAGTGCTTGGCATAGAGCATGGAGGGCTTTATCATTGAAAAGTCGGGCGTTTTTCAAAGGGACTGTCTCAAGGGTTGTATCCTCTGGTTTAGTCCAACCAGTTTTAACAAAACTCCAACAGTCAATAGATTTTAAAAAGAACCGCATCCGAGCTTTCCAATAGCCATAGTTTGTACCATCGAAGGTAGGAACAAAATTAAGAGTTTGAGACATAGTAGCAAGTAGAAGTCAAAAATAAATGACACTCAAGAATTTAATCTTCTCAGAGTGTACCAAGCTCTGATACCAATTGAAAATCGAAATTGACTTCTAAAAGTAAAGTGTGTGCACAAGTGTCAACAAAAATTAAGCACAACGGAAAATAAAAGACACACAGATTTTTGTTGACGAAGTGGAAACTCAATCAAGAGGAAAACCACTCCGGGGCAGCCAAACCCAGGAATTCCACTATTCAGAAGTCAAAGCTAGATACAAGATAGTAACACTCACATTAACCTGATGCAGTGGTCGTACCTTGCTCTCTGACGTGTAACCCAACACGAATGCTTCCCAACCAAGTCTCCTACCTGAATGGGTCTTCAATGGAATCATTTACCTTAGAGCCGACTTCTAAGATAGACTTCAGATGTAGCGCAGCACACTTGTAACGGCTTCAGATGGATCTTGAACTTCTCTGAGCTCTTGTAGAATTCAATACCGAATTCTTGCAGTTCTCAATGCCCAAGGGCCTTTATCTATAGGCTGAGGTGCAGAATGGGCGACTGTTGTAATATGTACGGACGCCGTCCGGACGGTGAACCTGGGCCGTCCGGACGGACAACTGTGCGACAGGATTTTCCAAAAATTTCGCTGAAAATCTTTCCTGTTTAAAAGCCGCATCCGGACGGTGAGACACTGACGTCTGGACGGTCGCACGTCCGCTACAAGTAATTTCCATATAAGGCTTCGCGCGCCCGGACCAAGGGGGATGAACGTCCAGACGACAATTCTTCAACACACAATTTCCATATCTGCTATGCATGTGTCAGGACCATGAGATGTAGACGTCCGAACGGTTGAAGTCGAATTGGCAATTTCCTTAACTGATGAGCGCGCGTTCGGACCAATGCTGACTGACGTCCGGACGGTGATATTTGAATTACGATTCTTGCCTTATGTATGAGTGCGTCCGGACGGGAAACCACATCGTCCGAACGGTGTATCAATCTTCCCATATTCTGAACTTGGAAAGAATCTGAAGCTGATAGATCACTAATGGTCATCCGGACGGGCTGTTGAGATGTCCAGACGGATGCAAGCTAGAACAGAAGCTTCTCTATACAGTGGAGGGTTCGAACGGATGATGCTGGTCTGTCTGGCATCCGGACGGGATGACACGTCGTCCGGACGGATTAAGCAATGGACAGATGGGCGTCCGGACGGGATAACACGTCGTCCGGACGGCTGACAGGGAATCTGAAATCTTCTATCTTTTTCGCAGTGCAGAGTCTTTTGAAAATGCTCTAACAAGTGGAATCCATGTTTACAGGGAAGCAAACGAGGCCTAAGAGTGTGACTCAGAAATTGAAGGTAAATTCAGATGAGATTTATAGGGAAAAATTATCATGTGACACTTCAGCACAGGACCTCAACCTATCAGACATCTTTGACCTTCACAATACAAATGGTTACAAAATCATTCTTACAAACTCTTACAAAATGATCAAGGCAACATTAGCCTTAACGCAAGTATGTTAGAAGATGGATAAAACAACAACTCAAGAACAAGACCCCATGAACATGCAAGTGTAAATTTGTACTTCATCTGCATTGAATGAAACTTATTCTTTTGTCTTTCTCTGTACAAGGCAAAATTAACAGCTTCAACTTCCATTTTCGACTTGTATTTAGCAACCTCGATCTTGAATTTCTAGTTATTTCAATTAGTGCCCGTTCAGACTTCAGATTCCCGTGCCAGTCCCTCAATATCGACAACACTTAATCACCATACAGACACATTTTGGGATCATACCATTTAAAAAAACCACAGCCATGGTTTGCGTCATTTTACACAATCACACACACACACACACACACACACACACAAAACCTCGAAATTAGGTCTTTTGAATGATGTTATGGTGCGTGTCTTTATCCCACATTTGCAAATCGGATAGCTCGATCCTGACTCGCTGCCCTCATCGTCGGAGGGCTCCATGGTTCACCACTGTCGCCTCGTTGATCGTACACGTACACGTACACTGCTGGTCGAGACGTTGAGAGGAAGAAGATAGCTTCTTCAATATTATCATTTCTAAACAATAAATAAAACCACAAATTTCCTTATCCTTTAGCACCACATGTTGATCCATCTATTAGGTTTTAAATTTTTCAAAAAATGAGGATGAGGGGTATAACGGGGAGAGAAGAATCAAAAAATCGTACGTCGCACACGTGTTGACCCTCTGTTAGCATTTAATAGAAAATCCTAACAGAAGGGGGGGGGGGGGACATTGCAATAAATTCAAAGATTGATGGATGAAATTGAGAGTTTTTGAACTTTAGGGGGATAGTTTCAAATCGAGTGGAAGTTCAAAGGGGTTTTGTGAAGTTTCCTGAAAAATAAAATAACCCAAATAAATAAATACATATGCAAGGCCCAATATTAAATTAGTCAATTTACATTAAATCAAAGACGGACCTAAGGAAAAAATACTTTTAACTCCAATAGGCCTATGACCCTGTCTACCTTGAAATGTCATGCGACTCTATTAATTACAATTAATTTCACTAAATAATTGTGACTGATCTCTAAAGACTCTTTGATTTGAATCAATTAATTTTCATGACGTACTTACTAATTATAAATCACATATTACCACTCCATGGAATCATTCCGTAGTCGAACCAAAGTCCATACACTGCTACTTTGTTCACTAACTATTTTCTTTGAGTAACTGATTTAATTACATGATTATCCTATATGTACCCTGTGAGAATAAATCTCACCTTGTACAAAATTACGTTTTAGTAAATTTCACTGTAACATTCAGGCTCGAGCTTTAGGATAATCATTCCATAAAATCTAAAACAAGGGGAATATTCCTTATACCTTTGTTCCATGACAAAGGATTTGGATTCATTCTTGAAGATGGTGTTCCCATAATACTACATGCGATCACCCAATGCACATAGATGTTGACCATGAAAGATCTCACTTATGTATACATCAAAGTGACCTACATTTTACGTCTAAGTTCACGAATTTCTCAGGATTTAGAGTAACTATTATAAGTCGTCGTACACGTACACCATTCTTCATCATAATGTTTATAGAAGAATGATGACTCACGTAGTCCTGTTCGGTGCATGACACTACATTGCCTTACACCAACATATCAACCCGAATCCTACATGCTTCTCCTGATCAAGACAGATCGTTGAAGTTGGCATGCTATAGTTTAGATGGAAATCCCAACTCTATTTATGACTACGAATAAATAATTTTATAAGTCGCAAGGACCTTTTACTATTATCTTCTTTGTGATAATTACTTTATTCACACCATAGTCAAATAAAATGCAACTTAGGGATCTTACATGTATAGAATTGGATAATACACAATCACACATATATACCATGCAAGAAAATATAAATATATATGCTCATTGTTCAATAATAAAATCAGAGAATAAATAACATTATTCAAATATAATCAAAACATCATCCAACCAATTGGAGTTTTGGACACTAGTTCCATCAAACCGTAAATCTCATACCACATCGACTCCCTATTTAGGGTAGTAGTAAGTCTCATCTGCATAACTTTTATATATATATAACTTTCCATCATCTTTCATTGTCAAAACATGCTTGATAAATAAAACATAATTAGGCTTTCAAAATATAATCATGCACGTGAAAAATGATTAGTGTTCACATCATGTCAGAAAATCACATGTTTTCATGCTTTAAGAAAATCTCTAGCTTTCATTTACAATCTCATGCAGAAATATTTATATCTACCTCTATAACCAGTTTACTTACCTCGAATGCTGACATATAATCCCCGACATACTAAAGATCTGACTTCCTATTCTGCAAATTCAAACCTTAATATTATCCAAACACTAATCATAGACCCTACACACACTTTGGAAACTCCAAATGAGGTTTTCAGGGTAATCATGATCGATCATAGGGGTGTAAACCCGGAGCGGGTTCCCGGTTATTGGGTAATAACCGAGGACCGGCTCCGGGGTCTCCGGGTATTAGTTTTTAACATTCGGCTCCGAAACCGGGTACCCCGATTAACTGATTTTTACCTTGGTACTCAGGTAAACCGATTATTCGGGCTGGGTGGTTTTTTTTTTTATTATTAAAAAAAAAAAAGGTACTTTTTTGGGCTTTTTTTTAGTATTGGACCTACTTTTTTGAACTTCATTTAAACTTTTTTGGGATTTATTTAAACGTTTTAGCCCATTTTTTTTTTAAGGTATTGGACCTAATTCAATCAAGAAATTTCAATAATTATAACAAAGAGAAAAATTTTCTCATTTGTGCCATCCTGAGACTCATCAACTGCAGATTTGAACTCGAAAAACTCCACATCCATACATAATTACATATTAAAAACCCAAAAGTTCATAAACATATTACATATTAAAAAAGTTCAAATTCAAAAGTCCATAAACATACTAAAAAAGTTCATAACCAAAAGTCCATAAACATATTAAAAAAGTTCAAACCCAAAAGTCAATAAACATATTAAAAAAGTTCATAAACATATATTAAACATTTCCCAGCATGGTCCGGTTTCTGGCTTTTTGTAGTTCTGCTCTCAATCATCTATAACTACAATAGAAGGAGAAAAAAAAAAAAAAAAAAGGAAAATTAGTTAACTGAATAAATAACTAAAATGAATTAATAATAATGAAAACTAAAATGAATTTATAAACATTTACCATGCTTATCAAATATTTCAATAATATTCTCATTTTCCAAGTCTGCATTACTCTTTAACCAGTCTTGTGTGCAAATCAAGGCCTCAACTGTCAATGGAGATAATGAACTCTTGAAGGGATCCAATATACGTCCTCCGTTGCTGAATGCAGACTCGGATGCAATTGTAGAAATAGGAATGGCCAATATATCCCTGGCTATCTCTGTGAGGATAGGATATTTGGGTGCATTAACCTTCCACCAAAGTAAGATGTCAAATTCTTTTGTTGTTGCTTCACACCCATCCAAAAAATAACGATCCACCTCCGACATACACTCCAAGTTGTTCTCTTCCTCAAGGTGTTGGATGAAACCCTTCATATATCCGTCTCTATAAGTGTATCATCATCGTCATCAACACACTAACATCTATAGAAGTAACAGTTGAACTTTCCACACCCACATCAAAGTTAGACAAACACCTCCCACATAACTTATTGTATTGCTCCCACAAACGGTTCAAGAGGTCTTTCACATTTGTCTCGATTTGTTTCGCCCACTCAGGGACACTGCATTTTACCAAGTAATATTGTAATGCCTTCAATTTGGTACGTGGGTCAAGAACATGAGCGACATACAACAATAAGTTAACCTTTTCCATGGTCCCCCAATACTTTTCATACTTTCTTTTCATATCCCAACTCTCTGCACTAAGGATAGGATTACAACTCATACCTCCATCAAACAATGTCTTATAATAATACAAAGTTGAATGAAATATGAGTTGGAGGTGATATGAGTTTAACTAGAAAACTTCAATGTGGTTTCATAAAAATGTTTTTAAAACTTCACAAATCCCCTAGAATTTTCCCACTCATCATAGCTAGGAACAAAAAAAGGATTACCATCTTCCTTCCTAAGTCGAGTAAAAGCTTTTTGGTACTTTTCAGCCGCACTCAACATTAAGTACGTAGAATTCCATCTTGTTTGAACATCTAGAGACACTGTCTTTGTACATTGAATTTTTTTCACACTTTATGCATTCTTTAAACCTTGTCATTCTCTGCGGTGAAGACCTCACAAATTTCACTACGTTCCTAATATTATAAATACAATCACCCAATCCTTTCAAGCCTTAATTTACAACAAGATTTAATATATGAGCGGCACATCACATGTGAAGGAATTCACCTTCCAAAATAGTATCTCTATTGTCCTTCAACTTCCTTCTCATATAATCAATCGCCACATCATTGATTGTTGCATTATCAGTTGTAATAGTGACCACTAATTCAATCTCTCATTCTATCAATGTATTCTCCAACATTCTTCCAATATTTTCACTTGACTTGAAATTAAATTAAACTTGATTATTTTTTTATGCATTCTCCAATCAGAATCTATGAAGCTAGCGGTAACAACCATGTAGTTAAAATTTTGAAGAGATGTCCATGTATTAGTAGTGATGCAAATTCTTTTACCCCTCAAAGAAGCCTTCAATTTAAGTTTTTCTTCCTCCTATAATTTTATGCAATCTTTATGTAGAGTAATGCGACATGGTAAATTGAACCTTGGTTCAATTCCATTCATCAATTTTGTAAACCCACAACTCTGCACATACCTAAAAGGCAATTCATTCTTGATGAAATATTGAACAACCAACTTCTTTATTTTAATCGGATCATACGTCACAAATCCCAGTTGGTTGGTATTGCAACTACCGCTCTTTGACATTTTCTTAAATGACTGTTGCAAGAGAGTCTGACCTTTGGGTACATTGGATTTTTTTTTGATTTTCTAAGTGGAGAGGTTGGACATTTAAAGTTAAGGTGGGTCATCAAAGCCGAAGTGCCATGTCTCCAGTGACACCCTAACATCTATTGCAATAATTGCATGCTACCTTAAGGTTTTCCTTGTCAATTGGTTCCACTTTTGTAAAGTGCAACCATACAATTGACTAATTCACAGCTTTTGATTTTTTTTTTTTTAGGGATCCAATTCTATTTGCAAGGAAGGCGAGGAGGCTTCAACATTTGTAAATGGTGTTGGAGGCTTGTCATGTGACTCATTGACATCTTCCATAATAGGCCTAGCTGTGACTCACCCCTATAATATAACACACTAATTGTTCAAATCCGGAAAAAATCAAGCAAGAAAAAATTCAACAAAAAAAAATGCACTTGTAGCACCATAAACATTCGTGTATCTTAGATTTTTTAAAAGGTTCATAAAGTAGGTTTTTACTCGTTCTATACAATTGAAGTATTGAACTAGATGAACTCCAATAGAACAGCCATAGACTTGCATCACACTCGGAGCATAAAAGTAAAACACTTAATAGTAATGACCATACACCCAAACCCCGTAATATGCATTAGATAAACTCAGTATAACCAGAAACATTAACTCAAATAACTATCACAGAAATCAAACCAATAGGCTTCGAGACTTTTTTTTTTTCGTTCCTGAATTTGGTTTTAGGTTCTTTATAATGCAATTAAGAATTCCTTTTCCATGTTAATGGTTTTGTGTAGTGCTTTAAGGCTGTTGTTTTCACATGGAGTTGTTACATTTGAAGAGCTTTTTCTCTTCACACACACACAACATATCTGGGATAAGGGCTTTAGAGAGATTGGATTAAAGCACTTATATTATCTGAAAGTGATTATATCAATCAATACAATGTTGTATCAACTAATTCCAAGCATTTCCAGCACTAAAATATGTATTCCTAATCATTCAGATTTTCTAAGCACTAAAACATAGATTCCTAATTACTCAGTGCAAAATGGGCACCTGATCTGAGGATCTCCTTCAAATATTCGACGGAAGAGCAGGTGTTGCCTCCCAACACGGGTTTGCTAGTTCTATGAGAATAAGAAGAACAACACGGGCTTGCTCGTTCAAAAATACCAAATCTGTAGAGAAGAAGAACTAAGAAGAAGAAGAAGTGAAGAACTAAGAAGAAGAAGAAGAAGGCTGGTTAGTGGTTACGTGGTAGGCGGCGAGTGGCGATTGGCGAAGGAGAAGAGTGATTCCACTGTCACTGAACGTGAAGACTCAAGAGTGAAGTGTGAAGGAGCTAGGAGCGGCGGCTGCGGCAAGTATGAGAGAGTAAGAGATAGAAAATTAGAAATACTTAGGGCAAAAATGTTAAAAAGACGGAAAACTCCCCCTTCCTAAGTCGTGTAATATTAGGGTAAAAGGGTAGGGGTAATTTTTTTTTTTTAATAAATTAAGGTACACGGTTATAACTGGGGTTTTTTAAACCCAATATCTTGCTCCGGTTCTGGGTACCCCGTTATAAATAACTGGGTACCAACCCGGTTTCTCGGTTTTCCGGTTTTCTGGCACCTGTTAATGCCCGGATCAGTTTCCCGACCGGTTATAACCGGTCTGGATTTACACCCCTAATCGATCCTAAGGGTTATGGGATCAATCCTAGCTATTTGACATCGATCTTGAGGGACCAAAGATTGATCATGCTAGGTTGGGATCGATCTTGCTAAAGCCATGATCAATCTTGCATGTGCAGGATCAATCCTAGGCCGATCCAGCTTCTGTTTAAGGTCATTTCGAGCCCGTAGCACAGAATACAATCAATCACAAAACAAATGTCCCTAGGGGTTTTTACAACACTCATAAATGTTCAAAAATATTTTTAGGTGCCAAGGCTATGCTCTTCATATGAAATTTGCATCATTCCTTTTTACACCTTATAATCAAGGGCCAAGATTTAATGTGGGAATATCATAACCCTTGGATTTGCCACCTAATGTATCATTAGGGAAGACAATTAAAATCAAAATTCTAGTCACACACCCATTTAAGGATTCTGATCAAAATTCAATTTTCTTCCATTAATTCAATTATTGGAAATTTAATACTAAATTTAAGAAAAGAAAAAGAAACACCTAATCTTCTAGCAACTACAACACTACACTTTTATTTAAGTCTCACACAATTCTTTTTCTCTCATCAATTCAATTCCTAACGTTTGAACCTAAAACAAAAACTAAGAGACACACTAAGACCCTAGCCCTAGCCATCACCCTCCATCTCTCTTTATCCCTCTCACTTTCTCTCACTCTCTTCAAGAATCCTAACTCCAAAACTCATCAAGGCAAAGCACCATCTCACTATTCTCTTCACTCAACACCATTTTCATCACTTAGTGATTTCAAGAACTCCAAGGAAGCATTTCATTCTCCATTGTTACGAGGTTTTTTTTTCAAGCTAACAAATTCTTGCACGTCTTTTATTGTTCTTCTAATAGATTCACACAAACTTTTTAACCCACTATTTCACCATAATACATGTAGTGTACAACACAATATTCTAATGTAATAAAATCTTGTGGTCACGTTTACAATTGAATAGAAAGATTAATATTATTATTGGGTTTCCTTAATTAACAATAATAGAGAAAAACACTATTGTAGTTGATTAAACTACATATTGTTGAATAGCATCAACATCAATATTTTATTCGTTCCCTACATCATGAACAATGAAAAATCACATGAAAGGATTTTCAAAAAATGTTTACAGCCTTAAAAATTAGTTAGGTCAGCAACTTTAGAAGCCCTAAAAACACCCGAAATCATATCAAAACCTAACTGAATTAATAGTATGTTGTAGATAGATTAATTCTTAATCAATTGACAAAAGGTTCTAATGAAATTGCTTAAAATTCTAATAAAATTGAGTAAACATTAGATTCTGGAATTTTTGTCATGAACATGCATGCATGTTAAAGAACACTTAAAATGTATATATTGATCCATTCTCATTAGACAGAAGGCCAGGGCCTAATTAGTGTTTAATTAGGCAATGGGCTCTTAATTAAGTAAGAATTAGTATTTTTTTAATGAAATAAAGTTTTAAGCAAATAAAAATCATAATAGGATAATATTTGGATAAGTGTGAGTTTCTGTAACATAAATTTGAATTTTAGAGTTTCTAAAAAAATAAAAAAAATTCGGAAACTGGAGTGACATCCCCTTTCAATTTCTATTCAAGAGTTCTTATATGTTTCCACGCCCCTTCAAGACCCCGAAAAATAGACAAATTCATATTCTTTTCTTGTAGGAGCACATACAAAATTCGTCACTACAAAAAAGATAATGATAATCTCACCATTAACTACTTCATTTATGAATTTCATAATAATAGAAATATATATCCTACTTAGACAGAATTTATAACTTGGCTATCTTCTTGCCCACCGGTCAAAGATTTACCAAACAAAAAAGATAAGAACTTGTTTAATTAACGGGTTAGTTCAAAAAAGGTCTATTGGTCCATCCAAGCTAGCTAGTACGAGGTTATTGCAACGTATGAGTACTAGCTTAGAAAAACAACTAGCTTTTGGCAAAAAGTATTTTCAGCGAAAATATTTTCCGTATAAACAAACGCTTAAGTCGAAACAAACACAGCCTATGCATTGAGATCGAGATGAGTTGGCTTCTTTTCATCTTATTAAAATAGTTCATATCTAAATAAACAAATAATTACTTTTTTTTTTTGGCTTCCCAATTGCACTCCTATCCTCAAGTGGTACCGCTCTTATCATGTCAGGATAGTGTTTTTCCAAGAACATGCATGTAGGGTAATAAGCCGTTGTACCTTGAGAAAGACAATTCATAGTGCCAAAAGTCAATGTGATGAAACGAGTCTTAGTAAGTACACAATTCATAATGCCAAAAATCATGTGTAATTAGTTTCTATTTTCAATTTTTTTTTTTTAAAAAAAAATTAATTATTTTTTTTCAATTAAGTAAAATTAAGGAAAAAAATACAAAATCGATATTTGTAGTTTACCTATTTACAATTAGGTCATTGTAGCATCAAAATGAATACAGAAGTTTTTGACGTATGTCAAAAAACAATTTATTCTATACAGTTAAATTCCATCAACTGACATAACACATTCCGTTAGTGTGATATGTCAGAACCAATAAAATTGTGACATATGTCTTATTAAAGTCAATGTCGCACTAGTAGAATTTATTAAGTTAGTGGACGAAATTTTAATATAAAGAATATATTATTTTTTTAGCATACCTTAAAAGTTTGTGTTCATTTTAGGCTCTGTTTGGTAACTATCACCCCATCCCTAGGGGTGTAAACTCGAAGCCGGTTCTCGGTTATTGGCTAAAACCGATAATCAACTTTGAGGTCCCCGGTTATTGGAACTGTTGCTGAAGCCGTGAAGGCTAAGCGACAACGTTGGCCGAAGACAATGAAGAGTGAATTAGTGAAGCACTGGAGGCTAAAAGAGTGAAGGCGCCGCATAAAGAGTGAAAGAAAAAGTGACAAAAAGTCGAAAACATGTAAATCTAGGAAAAAAAAAAATTAAGCTACTCAATCATTTATCTAGTTAAATAAGTCTCATAAATACCTTCTTACAATTATTTATTCAAATTCACACAAATAAATTTAGAGAGCAGAAGACGATCCTTACAACACACCCGATAACACAAAAAGTTAACCGATTTTAATTTGTTGTATGTTTTAGCGTAGAAATAAACGCACATTTGCAACATCCATCTCAATGACATCTTGCTGTCTATTTTCAACGATGTTGACATTTATGAGGCCTCCTAATAATTAAAATAGACTGATGCAGGTATGGTAGGGCACAAGTGGAAAAAGTGATGTTTAAAGAATACGAACAATCATGTCGTTTTTAATATCGCAAACAGTGATGTCTTATCGGGAATCCGAAGATGTTTTGCTTTTTACCTATTACCCTATAACAACCCTAATAAATTGTTGATATGATCGAGTTGGGGCCCAAATGTACAAACCTGAAACCAACAAAAGAGTACACGATTCTGATTCTTAACTAATTAATTACGTGTCGTATCCATTCTCTCTTTTATTATTTTGTTTTGGTTTCTAAATCAGCACGTAATTTTTTTTTTGTTTGTTTTTTAACAAAATTTTTAAACTTCGAAATTATGATTGCAAAATCGATTATACATAAGAACCTGTTAATTAAATTAATGAATTCCATAAAGATAAAGTTCTGCATTTTCGTTGCATATATATGATTAGAAAGAGAGAGAGAGAGAGAGAGAGAGAGAGAGAGGAAAAAGAATTTTCTGTGTATGTCATATCGGATAAATCTTGGTGGCACAATGGCCAATGGGTACCGCTGGGTTTGGAATCATAGTCAGGAGGAGTTGGAAAAGAAATTTTGAGAACTGATCTTTTGAAAATTGCCCACAATCGGAATAATATAAAAAGTGCTATTTATCACTATCACGTTAACTTTCTTATTAACTGGAGATAATTCAGGTTAAAAATTCACAACTTTTGGCAAAGGTAGGTGACAGATTGATCGATCACGAATTATTCCTCTATTATTGGAATTCACAAATAAAACAATCGTCCATCGATGATCTAAAGAAGCTTTTTCTGAAAAAAATTATTCTTTTAAAAATATTTTACACCTAAACAAACAAAACCTAAACACCGTTCGAGTTCCAAGGAATAATAGAGCAATGTTTAAGAAGTAGTGACCATCAAAGCATGTTCCTTATTATATCGCAAACATTAATTCATAGATATATGCTTTAATTATTCATGATCAGTTGGTTCAAATGGTTCAATAAATATTGTAATTACAATCACACAATAAGAGGCATCAATTCGAAGCAAGCAGGTTCTAGCTGCTCACATTAAACTATGATACACATGCATGCAAGCACTCGTCGGCCGGAAAGCTTGTGGGAACTTCAAAGAAGCCAAGCCTGGTTGCGGCCACTCCCACCGGCTAATGTCATTGTCTCCATTGCTGCTGCTTCCTGGTTGAACCTGTACGTTTTAATTAAATCACATTTCTATCACACATATCTAATATCTTGCTTGCAAAATTCTTAAGCAATTTTGCATGAAATCAGCAAAGAACTTAATCACTACGTAAGTACGTACGTACGTACCCCATCTGTAAGTTGGGTTCTGGTTCTGCGTGATTGGTGTGTGAAATGGGCACATTAAGACGTTTTCCTCGCGCTACTGTGGCACGATTTCCTGGCTCTTGAATATCTTGATCAACAAGTTGACGTTTTTCCTCAAGCTGCAATTTTCAATATTATTTAAACACACACACACACACACACACACACACACACACACACACACACACACACACACACACATATATATATATATATATATATATATATATAATCATGTCAATTAACTATTATATATGTACGTATTCCATAACACGGCCAGAAGTAATTCATGGGGCAAATTACCTTGGACTTGAGCTGTTTGTTCATTTCGCCTAGATGGTGCTCCTGCCAGTGTATGCAAAAAGCAAAGGGAATGATATTGTTATGTGGCACTTTATTATCTTTTTTAGTAGTTGTTAAGTGTTAATTAGTGATAAGATACACTTCTATGACAGTAGTTTATCACATTTCTTTGCAATGCTATATACATTTATTGGGTTGATAAATAAAGGAAAAAAAAAAAAAAAAAGAATTAATTATCTCAACTCTAACGGTTGTTTTGGCAGGTTTAGGTTTTTCGGATTATCCTAATCCAACAAATTTTCACTCAGAGCGTCAGAACCAATTAATGAAAACAAAGCTATATATATATATATATGTGGTCTTGATTTTGAATGCCAGGTAATTACCTGTTTGCGTAGTTCTTCTAATCGTTCTAACATCACCTGCGTCTGCATTTAGAGAAGAAAATTGATTTTTAATAATGGTAGCCTTATCATCTGGACAGATTGATAAAAAGATTCCCATTATAAAAGCTTCAGTGGAAACAAGGCTATGATTAAAAAGCAGGTGCTTATAAGATAGAACACGTTACAATCCGTACGTTACAAAATATCAGAACTTTTTGTGATTGGACAGTTGGTATAGGACTAGGAATTCATATTAATATCTAGGTCAAAAACCTAAAATAAATCTTTTTTTTAAAAAAAAAAAAAAATTATAAATCTACCCCTTTGGATCAACATAGCACCACCCACTCCCGTTCACTACCAAATTTAGCATTCACAATAATTTTTCACTGTGCCTCTCTCTCGTGCATATAACGCTACAACTACTTTTTTAAAAGGGCCTTATTAAATATCTTCAAATTCTGAATTTCACACTCCTTCAGAAATAGGACAGCAAATTTTGTATTAACTAACCAAGTGATATTTGAAATTTTCACCTAACTCACCCATAAAAAATTTCGATGGAGCTTCTCTATACAATTTGTCACACTAGCACAAATAGGAAAAAAAGACCAGAAGTAGGTAAGAAGATTGGAAAAAGTAATGTTTATGAGGGTAAACCTACCACTCTTAGACTGATATATCCGCTTCCAGCTAACTAACCGTCGCTTAATCTTTTCAACAACACTATTCCAAATAGATTTGGCCTTATAACAGCCCCAGTGAAAGACCAAGATATTTCAAGGGCAAAGAGGAAACCCACAACCCTAAAATAAAATATTTCTGCACAATATTATTCTTTGGGACAAATCCAATCACTTTCCCGCATGGAAATGCTTGTGTAGAAGATCGACGGCGTTCATTCTTGTAAAGGTAGCAGTCTGTCACTGGTAATCTAATACACGATTGGTCTATATATTCAACCAGATTTAGAATCACATTTCAGAAGAAATATTTGTTTACCACTTCTCTATCTTTTGACATTGGTTTCTTCTTAATCATCTACTCACATGAATGTAAACTTGTCTTGGTGTCTTGTGTAATTAGTTTGTTTTATTCCACTCTTTTTTATATCTTACATGCATAAAAAAAAAAATGCAGGGTCCGCTCTTCATAAAATTATTTTTGATACGTAATTCAAATATCATTAAAAGTTAAAAGTACAAACTTAAGTACATAAAAGTACATAAGAGAAAAATCTAGCTAGAACAAGGAAATCATGAGAGATAAAGCAAAAAGGGAGCAAAAAACACAGCTATATATTCAAGCATTTAGAATATTAAAAAAATAAGGACATAAACTCTGCTAACTTCCTCTTTCATAATAAATTGCTTCATAATAAAATTGGTAAAACTTCTTATGAGCTTTGGAAAGATATTAAGCCTAGCTTGGAATACCTCAAAGTGTGGGAGTGTTTGATAAAACTTATGTTACCCAAGCCTAAAATGAGGAAACTTGGTTATATAACTTATGATTGTAATTTTATTGGTTATGCTTACAATAGTTCATGCAATTGATTAATTATGATCGTGACATTGTGATTGTATCTGTTTGAGTTCATGTGCAAAGATACGTACGTACCTTCCGATTTCTAGCTTGTAAAAGAGCTCTGTCCATCTTCTTCTCAAGATTTTGCAACTCTTTCAGACCAAGTGGTTCAAGTTCTTCTCCATGCAGATGCCTTAAAAAGATATGTACGTAAGTGACATTAATTAACTTATATACTCAGAGAGAAAGATATATTTTTTTTAATCTCTATAACGATACTAAAACAAATTAAGCTACATTTCATATGATGCTTAATGAGTGGAAATTTGGGTATTAATCAACCTTTCTGAGCGCTGAAGGCATTCATACTTGGCCCGTAACCTTGAGACCTCCCCATATGAGATCTACATAGAACAACAAAAGTAGAACATTAATTATTATTATTATTATTATTTTTTATGAATCAGTGAAAATTAGAACATTAATTAATTAAGTATGTATATATATATATATATATATATATATATAAGAACTTCGATGGCTTTCTCAAATTAATTATAATCATTGAAATTTGATTTTCTCTTGTTGAGGGTGGGGTTTGGAGAGACTTCCTATGGAGTAATTAAGCAATGAGCAAAGCATAGGTTTATTCAACGGATCGATATACACACAGAAAGAGAGTTCCGGCCATCTCCCCCCCAATCTCTCTTTCTGAAGCCTTACAAGTCATTGATAGGACATTACTTGGAAGAAGAAGGAAGATGAAGAAGAAACCTGGGCTCCTTGTTCATCATCAACTTTGTTGTCTCGATCTAGTGAGTAACAACATTGGCGGTACCGCTCAAGGATTTTGTCCACACTGATAATAATTAATAAACAAAAGTTAGTTGAATGTTTATAATTACAGAATTTACAAGTGCAAAATTGATATTAACAAAGACTAATAACCTTGCAAGCAGAAAGCAAATTGACAAACAATACGATTAGTCCTCTTTATTTTTTTTTTTTTTTTTTCTTTTCTTTTATTTTTTTTTTTTTTTTTTTTTTTTTTTTTTTTTTTTTCTTTTCAATATGGGAAAAGAGTTACAAGGAAACGAAACACCGAAGGATGAGCTCTCCATCAATATGGCCCAAACATAAAATATAGTGCTTAAAAATAGTAAAACAATTATCGCCCGGTCCAATGTTTATTGGGGTTAAAATCAAGAAATGAGCCACAATAAGAAGAAAAGCACTGTAAAAATCGAGCATGGAGCCTAAAAGCATTTTCAGCAATAATAGCTAAAGTAACTATTGAAAAAAGTACAATTATCTACTTTAATTATTGTTTTTTTATACTCTCTCGAACAAATTCTCTATTCTACTATTTATTTTTTTTAAATATTATTTTGTGTGAAAGAGAATGTGAAAGAAAGAGTGAGAGAGTGTGTGTGTGAAAGAAAGAAATGAAGACAGAGAAAATAATAAAAAACTTTTTGTATTATGAATAGTGAATAGGCTATTCTGCCTATTTAGAGCATCTCCAGCAATAATAATCAAAGTAGCTATTAAAAAAGTACAACTCTCTATTTTAGTTACTATTTTTTCTATATTCTCTCCAACAGATTCTCTATTCTACTCTTTACTTGCATTTAAATATAATTTTGTGAGGAAAAAAGTGTGAAAGAAATAAGGAGGGAGAGAGAGAGAAATAAAGAAGGGAAGGGAGAGATAAAATAATAATAAAACTTTTTGTAGTGTGAATAGTAAATAGGCAGAATATCATATTTACTATTCACACTAGAAGAAAAAAATATTTATATTTTGTCTATTCTACTGGAGACGAAAAATGGCTCATTAATGTCAAATTTGGCTATTATGAACCATTTGCCTATTATGTTGGAAATGCTCTTACTATTCAAACTATAAGGAAAAATTCTATTCGGCCTATTTTGCTAGAGATGAAAAAAGGCTCACAATAGTCAAATTTGACTATTATGAGTTATTTACCTATTCTGTTGGAGATATTCTAAGATAAATATAGTTGAATATGGAAGCTATGTATAAACATAGTAGAACATGGCAAAGAATTGTATAGGCAAGTTCAAGAAATTGTCTGAATTAATGCCTAAAGTGTTTGTCTTAAAGTCCAAGATCATCATCCTTTTGCGCAAAGGCTAAATAAAGAGAGAAATTAAATTTGGACAATTAAAAAGATGTGTAACAATTTTTTTATAGCACTAAAGTTAAATCCGTAAAAAAAAAAAAAAAAAAAAATGTACTTACCCCATAGGACTTGGGGAGTATTTGGCAACAAACAACCAATTCCCCTCCTTTATTTTTACTTATTCCAAAAAAATCAACTTCAAAACATTCTAACTTTCTTTTTTTTTACTATTTATATCACGTAAATAATTTTTTATTACAATTCAAATAAAAATCTATTACAATACAAAATTTTTCACTTTCTTATACAAATTGTTTCTACTTTATATCACATTAATTACTTTTTATTATTAATTAAAAAAAAATCAACTCAACAACCTTTACCAAACTGGCAAACTCTATCATTCTTTCTTTAAGACAAATTGGATGTAATTACCTAATAGGACTTACTTTCTTTAAGACAAATAGGATTCATCCGTACTTTTTCAGAAAAGAAATTGAAAAAAGAAAAGAAAAAGAAAGAAGATGAAGAAGAAGATCCATGCTTAAATGTTCCAACCACTTTTTAAATGATAAATAGGAGTCAAGGTACGGCAGCAGATCTGAAGACTGAAATAATAAATCCAGGTATTTCCTCAAATTTTTCCTAATTCCAAGGTAAAAAGTTTTATGTTAAAAATATTCAGGGCAAATTATTTCTTTTCATCTTTGCTGTTAAGGGACCCCTAAATATGCAAAAATTACAAATTGGTATCTAAATATTATTATGATTCACAATATTAATTGCACCACATTTTTAAAAACTAAAAACGATCGTCAAATAAATTTTTACAAACGTTAATTAAAAAGAGTACCATCTTGAAATTAGAAAAGGTTATCAAAAGTTATCATTTAACGAAAAAATTATAAAAGCATTAATGTATATTGATGATCAACTAGATTAAAAATTTCAAAGACTTGATTGAGTTTCAAAAAGAGAACAAAACATTCTTAGCCTATGCCTACTAAACCTCTCATTTTGTCTGTGAAAATAGATTCATTAAGAAATATATGGTTTTAGAAACTTGGTAATTCATATATATATATATGGCTTTAAAAACTTGGTAATTCATATATATATATATATATATATATATATAGCATTAGAGTGGCAGATCCAATGTTCAAATCATAATTACTTTTAACTTTATTGGTTTAGGGTTACACATTTGATAATGTAGGAACCTAGCTATACTTGCTCAATAAGCAGTTCATCATCCATCCTCTCTTAATGTACAGCAAAGGATCAGCTCTAAATCACTTCCTAGCTAGATAGCAACAAATTAATAAAGAAGATATTCTCAAATCATTTTCGTTTTATTATTATAATATATCATAGAGCATGAAGAAAAATAAAAGAGAAACTGGAAATGAGATTTACTGCTAAAGTGGAGAAGAGCTTGAACTGCATACCCTAAGAAAGAATGAGTTTGAATTCGGAGAGAAAATCAGAAGCTGTAAGTGTACATCGATCCTTGCTCACGTAAAAACAGTACCCAGCAGAAAGAAGAAAACACAGTTCCCCTCTCTTTCTCTCTCAAGCTCTTTTTTTAAAAAATAAAAATAAAATAATGAGTCCCTCTTTCTAGCTCAATAACATGTCAGACCGATTTGACATATAGACTCGTACACTGTGCTTCAATTTGCTGCGGGAAAAGAGAATGAGAGAGAAGAAAGGACGATGGAACGTGTCATGAAGCCATTGGCTGTCATCACTCGTCTCCTCTCCTCCAAAACGCGTTCGAAATCCACAAGAACACGAAAAACTTTTTTCCAGAATAAGTGGAAGCAAATCCAAGCAAATCCAAGAAAAAAAAGAAAAAAAGTAACCTAAAACTCCTTTTCTTTCTTTCTCACAATTTAATTGTAATAACACAGTCAGGCAAAGCAATCCTTGTTGAAAATTTTGCAATATATATATATATATATATATAACAGAAGAGAAATGAAAGAGAACAGAGAGAGAGAGAGAGAGAGAGAGAGAGAGAGTTACTCAGTGCTGCCGAACTCGGAGAGTTTGCCACGGTTGGAGAAGATGATAAGGGCAACTTCAACGTCACACAGAACGGAAAGCTCGAAGGCTTTCTTGAGCAAACCGTTCCTTCGCTTTGAGAAGGTAACTTGGCGGTTGATCTTGTTCTCTATCCTCTCCAACACCACTCTGCCTCTCCCCATGCTCTCTCTCTTTCTCTCTCTCTCTCTCTCTCTCTCTCTCTCTCTCTCTCTCTCTCTTTCACTCAGTGATGAATATGTCCATTAATTTCTCTCTCTCTCTCAATCAATCTGTTCCTTTGTAGACACAAATTAAAAAAAGCTTGGTGGTTAAGAATGCGACATGACAAAATACTTTCTCACTTGTGTGTGTGCGTGTGTTAAATTAATTACAAAACATAAAGAGATAGAAAGATGCCCAATATAGTGAAAGTAAAAGAAATGTGGTTTTTGCCTTTACAAATTAAGAGCAAATATTTCTTGTGGTCGTATTTCTTTCCACTTACAGGCACTGACTGAAAACGATATTTACAGCTAGCGTGCTTTTTTCCTCTCTATCTATCTATCTATCTATCTCTTCTCTTCTCTTCTCACGCCTTCACTGAGGGAGGGTAGTTGTGGGGACTAATCTTTTGATAATTAGGGATGATCCTGCCCGCGTACGTGAATGAATGACGGAAGTGGCCGCAGTGATACGTGTCGAGCTGCGTACGGTGGGTTTTTTGCATCTTTTGGTAATGATAACGAGTCCCAGCGTCTGTGTTGTTCCCATTTGTACCACCTAACTTAGGTACTGATCATGACCCCTTCGCTTTCGTTTTTTTTTTCATGGTCAAACTTTTCATATACATGTGGTGCTCTTTGGACTCACTCACGAGTTACACCAACGGGAAGCTAGGCAGCTAGCCAGCTAATTAAGAGGATCCATGATCAAGGACTGTTTGGCAAATTTCTTTCTTTTGAGGACAAGACAAAGAAAAGGAAAAAAAAAAAAAAAAAAAAAATCATTCCCTACTCCTTCCTTTGCCTTTCTTCTTCAAAATTAAATGAGACAATTCTCCCCTCCCCTTACTTTTAGCTTTCTAAAAAACAGTTAATTTTAAAATATTTTAATATATATATATTTTTTTACTTTTTATTTAACATCAATCATTTTTACTATTACTATTTAAATAACAAAAAAAAAAATTTCATTTAATTTGCATATAAAGTATTTCTACTTCATATTTTTATTACTATTTAAAAACAAAACACATCTAAAAAAAACTTTTGCCAAACACACTTCTTCATTCTTTTTGTTAAATTATATCAATTTCTTTTTTTATTCTTCTTTAAGATCAAGTTACTCAAGTATATATTTGATTTACGAGTAATGTTATTCTCATTTATTAAATTCATATCTTTTTTAAAAGTTGATTGCGTATTTGATTTTATTTTTATGTTGTACTTTTTTCTTTTTATTGTGTTGTTTGTTAATATTTTTATTTTACTTTTTTGTTAAGAAATAAAAAACAATTCTAAAGAACATTAGCATATTAAACTAGCTGTATAATTTCTTTTCTTTTTTTTTTAATCTCTTTTTCTAAGAATCATTCAGTACTGCACATATTTCTTATCTTTTTGTTGAATTTATTTACAAACTCTCTAAGAGCATTCTTAATAGCCTTGTATTTTTATATGTAAAATGGCTAACCAAAACTTACTTTATCTATTTTAACTAATGGTCATTTCAAAAAGTACCATACGTCCGATTACCTATTATTTCACTATATCATTTCACTATATCATTTAACTATTCTTTTTTTATTCTTTCTTTATCTTTCTTTATTGTAATTCTAAGACATTTTTTCAACAATAAGACATTTTATTTTGGATAATTATTTGCTATAAAGTCATCAAATTTTTTGTTCTTGTCTGAGGTGGTTCGTACGTATGACTGTGACCTTAAAATGCCAAACATAGATTTTATCATATAGTTAGACATACTCTGAAATACAATTTCTCAGATTCGAAGATACATTAGAATATTGTTATAGCGTAAATGAGTTTTGGTGAGAGAGAGTGAAAAGAAAGAGAAACAAAAAAAAAAAAAAATAGAGATGCATGTGAGAATATTTTGCATTTAATTTGTCTAATAAGATGGAGAAACTTTTTAGTAAAATGATTAGTCGTTTTAGCCTAAAGGTAAAAATGACTAAGTTATTGATAATGCTCTAATATATGAAGAATGTTAGAGTATCTCCTGGTGTTTTCTTGATGTACATTTAGAACGGCATAGATGTAATTTTTTTGATTAAAAAATTGTATCAATGCCATCTAAAAGGACATAAATGTAATTTTTTAATTACATCTATATCATTTAAGATGTACACCATGAGATGCTCTAACATTCATCCTAATATACATATGGTTGAGGAAAACAATTCATACACAATTCATATTGCACAACTATTTTACAATTAAAACATATAGGGTGGAACCCATGCACATGAATTTCATTCGTAAGTTTCACTCGATGTATCTTAAAATTGTGAAATAATTATGTAAAAATTGTAATTTTATTATATCTCAATCGTCTAAGGAGAAAGTTTCATTCTATCCTTTTTATTTTATTTTATTAAGTTGTCAATTTTTATTTATTTTTCACCTTTTCAGCGGTTTCTTTAAAAGCGAATAATGAGCCCAATGAATTTGACCATGATGTGTGTCACTTTTGATGTGTGACACTTTCTTGTGTAAAGATAACCTGACACTGGTTACCGGAGGAAACTTCCATCAAAAAAGTATGAAAACTGGGTACAATACGAAACTTTCCATCAGTTAGATCGTGACACGTCTGGAAGCTTTTATGAATTCCAGTGCAAGAGATAATTATTAGTAAGATGAGTAATCATACACACTCTCGCCTTCTTTGCTCTCGCCTTCTTGTTTCCATATTTTCTCAACTAGCTTTTAAAATTATTACAAAATTAATATTTTTAATTTAATAATAATTATTTCAAATTTAATAATAATTTTAAAAGGTATGATAAAGTGTAAAAATGATAGGGTGAAAGTAAGAGTATGAATAGTATCTCGATTCTCTAGGAAAAGACATAATTATTTTTTGGTCCCTGTTAAATATTTTCAAAAGTATTTTTTTGTATTTTAATTTTTTTTTATTTTTTTAATGTAGTATAAAGTTTAAAGGATTTGAATTAGGTGCTGTAAAAAAAAACTAAATCTGAAATGGTCCATAATTTAAAGTTTATGTGCAGTAATTTTTCAATAGTCCAAAATTAATGGCACTTTCTCTTTTCTGTGGAAAAATTTGAAATTAAATCTGAAATTTTGAAAAAACTGCACCACATATATTTTTATAAAACTTTTGATAAAGTTTTTGGAAAGTGTTATGGATTTTCAAAGAAACAAATACTATACATATTTTGAGAAACCACATGTAGGTGTGGAGCCACTAAAAGAATTGCTGCATGGCCACCCCTATCCAATTAGGGTGGCCATGTGGTCACCCATATCATGTTGCGGTGGTTTAGCAGCCACTCCAATCTAGTTGGGTTGGTCAGTTTTGATGGTTGTGTAGCAACTTCTAACAAGGATACGGCTGGTTATTCAATTAGCCCTATTTAGTTGGAGTGGTTGCGCGCGCCGCGCACTATATATCATCTCTATCCAACAAAGGTGGTCGTGAGGCTTCCTTTGTCCGAAAAAGGTAGTTAGCAGCCTTCTCTCTTTTTTCTAATTTCTTTTGTAAGAGCACTCCCAATGGCTTATGTATTTTTAACTTTAAGCTAGAATAGATAATAAAAGTGTTAAAAATGTACTCCATCGGATTATGTATTCCTACTCTAAAATACATTTCCCTTAATTCCGTAAATAGTGGGCGCTACTTGCAGCGTTGCACGACTTAACGCTACAGTTTCCTTTTCCTCCACTTTTTCCTTTCCCTCCAACTTTCCATTTCCCTCATCTTCTCTCCCGCTTCTTTTCTCCTCTCTGCGTCTCTCTGTCTCCATCTGATTCATCTGAAGTTTTGAGCTCATTTTCATTCCCCATCTTCTCTCTGTCTCTGAAGGTCTTCTCTCTCTCTCTCTCTCTCTCTCTCTCTCTCTCTCTCTCGCTTGTTACTGATTTCTCACGCTCTATGGGCTCTCTTCTCTGTTTTGATGCAGGAATCTTGGTGTTTGGTGCTTTGGAAGATTGGATGATGGGTAGTTGAAGCATAAGACCTCAACGTCTGGGCTATCGGGCGTAAACGTGAGTTATTCTCTTTTTCCCGATTAATGTTTGATTAAATTATTGTAATTAGTTATGTTTAGGAGCTGATTGAAGGATGATTTTTGGGTTCTAGCGTGGTTTATGTGATTTTTAACAACCGGATGATTTATGTGGCCGATCTATGAGTTCTAGCATGGTTTTGATTTTATATTTGTTTTGGGTTTTCTGGGTTAGACGAACAGTGACGGGAAATGAGGATTTAGAGCTGTTCAGTTCAAGCCTTTACATTGAGTTAGGTAGAGCTGCCCACTTGCTTGAATGGGAAGTGTGAACTACGTTTGGAAGATTACATTGCATTGGACTTATTGGTAGTTTGAATTTTAGCACTTGCAAATGAAATGAAGCCTGATATATGATTTTGGTTGCTGAATAGTGGAACTTGCGAAGTGTTGTGTGTGTTTGTTGTTATTTACTTTTTCTGTCAAATTCATTTTTTCCCCCTTTTTTTTCTGTAACTGTTGAGCTATTTATTGGTTTGTGATGGAGCTGAGTTTTCATTTATTTAGTTCTTTATATTTGTATAAGCTTCTTGAAAGTGACTTATCAGATGATGACGTACAAGAGGGGAAAAAAAAAAATCCCTTGAAAATGCCTAAATGTTATACCTCTGTTTCTTGTTTCTGTTTCAAACAGAGTCCCTTGAAAATGCCAATTGACAATCACTTTATTTTTATTTGTTATCTTTACTTTCGAAAATAATTTCAATTTCAATTTGAATTCTCAGTTTTGTATATTACACCTGTCTGATTAGTCGTTCAGGTTCCAGATCTGTTTACGCATTGCTATTTTGTTTCAATGATGAATGCGTTTGGTGTTAGTAGCAATCAAAAATTGAAACGTTTAGTGACTTCGTGCGTAATTTTCGTTGATCTGGTTTAGTCTTGGTTGATCTAATTGCTTTCATTTTGTTTACGATTCGGAGTTAGGTTGCTATTCTCCCTGCTCTTGAAATCACGATATAAATCGTGGAAATCTAGAAATCTGTTATATCGTGGAAATGTACAAATCTGATTATTTCGTTCACTTTGATACTGATGGTTTAGTAATTTAGATCTTGTAGCTTCACCTTCCATTTGGTGCGATTCAATCTTAACTGTGTGAGTTGTTGTAGGTTACAAGTTCAAATAGGAAACAACGCTTGTGTCTGTTAAATTCCAAGGTGAAGGTGAGAAAGAAAGCTTGCTTAGTAATATTGAAGAAATTTTACCATTTTTCTTCAGCTTGTGTCTATTAAATTCCTGACTTATGCTCATGTTTAATTTGATTTCACCTCCAGCAACAACTTTTGAAGGATGGATTTAAATGACGATACATTCTTCGTTCCTCTCATGCATGAGGGAGAATATGGTTACAATGCATATACGACGCCGGCTTCTTTTCATGAGAACATTGATTCCCAAGGCACTCAACTCCAACCTCAAACGGAATCCACTACTAAAAAAACTCCACGAAAAGGAAACTTTAGTGTGGAAGAAGATAACGTACTAGTATCGGCTTGGCTCACTACTAGTATGGACGCAATTCATGGTATCGATCAAAAAGCTTCAAAATTTTGGATGAGAGTTCATGCGGAGTATGATGAACATAAGAAGCCCAACTATTGTGAACGTTCTGTGAACTCTTTAACGAATCGGTGGTCAACGATCCAAGTTGCCACCAACAAGTTTTGTGGATGTTTAGCTCAAATCGAAACAAGGCATCCAAGTGGCGTTACCGAACAAGATAAGGTACGGATAAATTGTTATAACTTAAAGTCAATGAACCAATGGATTAATTAGTATAAATATTTAAATTATTGAAATTTTTGGTAATTTTTCAGATTGAGGAAGCGAAGGTGATGTATCACAGTATCCACGGTGGCTCATTTAATTTTCAACATTGTTGGAATATATTGAGATTTCATCCAAAATGGAAACAAACTGTGTCCGAAGGAGTCAAAAAAAGGAAAAGGAAAACAGTTGCACAGGAATCTTCTTATACTCCAGATTCAATACATTTAGGGGACGACAATGGGTCTCCATCAGTGATTGTAGATTTGGAGAGGCCAATTGGCAAGAAGGCCCAAAAAGAGAGAGAGAGAACACGAAGGAGGCAAGACCAAATGTCTGCGAATCTTGCAGAGGTAATTAATGGTATGAAGGAAGAAAAGAAGAAATCTCATGATCAGAGAATTGAAGAACGACAAGAGTATATTCGTCTTACAAAAGAAAGGCTTGTGTTTGAGCAAGCAAGAGAGGAAAGGGAAAAAGAGGCTGATATTCTTAGTAAGAAAAGACTTGAGATAGAGCAATTAAGAGAGGACAGAGAAATTATGAGTATGGATACAAGCAGCATGTCTCCAATGAGAGCCACATATTTTCGTTCACGTCAAATGGAAATAATTGAAAAACGTACGGTTATTCCCATTTGAGATTGACTAAATGCTTTTACATGTATTTGATGTATTTTGTGTTCTGTATTTTGTTCAAAGTCTTTGTTGTGGACTAAATAGTTAGATTGTATTATTTATTCCTAGGCCAACTCTTTTATTATAGTCAAGGTGGCTTTCATATTGTAAAAGCGAAAAAACAAATTGTATAGAAATGCCCCAAATAGAGAGCCAAATAATTCCAAACACACCTAAGATCCCATAGAAATCATAAATAAACATGATCAGGTCAAAATAAAATGTACATCTATGCAATTAATACCAAACTAATTTTTCAGGATTTACCAAAAAAAAAAAATTAAATAAACCAAGGCTACATCTGGTACTAGTGAATTGGGTAAAATAAAACCGGAAGCCCCAATCAAATTTTATTTTATTTATTTTTTTATTTTTTGGGTGGAGAAGGGGGGTTTAGCAAAGAAAAAATTATAACATAATCCTATATAATCGTGAACCCCATATTCAGAAACACAAAACTGAAATAGACAAATTAAGAAATTATCCTAGAAATCAAAACAGCAACAACCATTAGCATTGACCCAATAATCCTCAAATTTCATATGAAATGAAATTTAAAATTACGATTGGCTATGTATTTGCCATAAATGCTCAATGAGGTCTGTTTGTAGTTGAGAATGAGTTCCTCTATCTCTAATGTGATGATGACGTTCAATGAAGTCCGTAAGTTGTTGATTCGTAGTGTGTGGCACTGGTTCGTAAAGACTTTCATCAATTTGATCGTAAACAAAATCATCTGCTCCGAGGTATAGATGTCGCTCATCTTCAACAATCATGTTATGCAATATTATGCACGCTATCATGATGTTTTTAAGCATTTCATGATCAAAAGAACGCGCAGGTCCTCGCACAATAGCAAATCGTGCTTGAAGCACTCCAAATGCACGTTCTACATCTTTCCTTGCTGACTCTTGATTTTTTGCAAAATGTTTTCTCTTATTTCCTAGCGGAGCATGAATTGTTTTTACAAATGTTGACCATGAAGGATATATACCATCAGCCAAATAATATCCCTTTGTGTAATCATTACCGTTGATTGAGTAGTTCACTGGAGGAGCACGCCCTCCAGCGAGCTCAGTAAATAAAGAAGAATGTTCTAACACGTTGATATCATTATGGGATCCTGGCAACCCAAAAAATGCGTGCCATATCCAAAGATCATATGACGCCACAGCTTCCAAAATAATTGTTGGTTCATGAATATGACCAGAAAACATACCTGCCCATGCTTTTGGACAATTCTTCCATTTCCAATGCATACAATCGATGCTCCCCAACATCCCTGGAAATCCACGTCTTGCATTCACCTCTAGTAGTCTAGATATATCATTGCTATTTGGTGACCTCAAGTACTTGTCATAATAAATGGAAATTACTGATTTAACAAAATATTGTAAACACTGTGTTGCAGTGTTTTCTGCAATCCTCAAATATTCATCCATAAAATCACCTGATACTCCATAAGCGAGCATTCTAAGTGCGGCAGTTATCTTTTGAAGGGAAGAATGTCCGAGTTTTTTAGCAGCATCTCTTTGTTGGACGAAATATGGTTCATGAGCTTCTATCGCAGTTTGAATACGATTAAACAGAGAACGTTGCATTCGAAACCTTCTTCGAAATTTCGTAGGAGAATAGACTGGCGATTCTGCAAAATAATCTAAGAAAAGACGTTGGTGGCCTTCCAAAGAATTACGCTGGATGAACCTACGGCGTTGAACAGTACCAAGGCGCGATGTTGCGCCTCTTTCATCACGCAACCGTTCTTCTTCAACAGAAAAGGCCAAAATGATATCCAACTCGTCATCGGAAGATGAAGAGTCAAAAATTGTAAAAGAAAGATCCATAAAAAGAGTAGAAAAAGGAAACGTTTAGAGAATTGTGAAAAAGAAGCCTGATTTTTTCATAAAAATGCGAGGCAATATTGGACAATTAACGGAGGAAACTCATGGATCACAGCTTTCTCTGGCATGCCAAACTTTGGCTGGGTAATTTATAGTAAAATTAATTAGTATGAATAAAAAATATTTTTATAATATCCCTAAGAATAATATGAGCATGTCAATGGGATGAGCAGTCGATGACCCGTTATTGTAGTGTTCTGTTGGAAAAATTGACTACTAAAAATATGGAGCAATTCTAGAAAGGCATATTCTCGTAATAAATGGGCAATGCAAGCTCCAAAGATGACCCGTTATTGTAGTGTTCTGTTGAGAAAATGGACTATTAAAAACATGGAGCAATTCTAGAGAGGCATATTCTCGTAATATGGGCAACGAGAGATCCAATCCATTTCGTTTTTTGATAAATGGGCAATACATGTTTGGGAAATTGGGTGAAGTAGAGTTTCTGTTTCATCAGTTGATTGATAAAGGATTATTTTCATTAACAAATCTGGGCTTGGTTTTAGTTTGGGTTTGGTTTGATTTTCATAGAGTTGAAAAATATTATTGTTAGAAAAATGGCCGTTTGAGAAAAATAACCGTTAAAATATTTGCGTTATAAAAATGACTGTTTTAATAAAATGACCGTCGACAAATATGACCCTTTTTTTAAAAAGAATTAGGATAGTAAAAAAATGCAATAATTAAAAAAGTAATAATAAATAATTAAAAAATCATATCTAGAAAAAATAGAGTTAAGAATAGATAATCGAATGTATGGTGCCCTTTAAAACCCATTAGCTAAATTAGATAAAGTAGATTTTGATTAGCTATTTTAGATTGAAATATACATAAGCCATTGGGAGTGCTCTAAGTACTAAGTTAACCTCTGCATCTAAAAATTTAACATTTGTTTTTTCAAAATATTTTTATGAAAGTATGAAAATTTTTCAAAAAGTGTGTTGTGTATTGTTTTGAGAAAAGTGTATTGAGGTTTTTTTTTTTTTTTTTTTTTTTTTTTTTTTTTTTTTGGTATTTTGTATCTTTTTAAAAGTGAATTGTTTATTAAATTTTTTTTTTTTTTTTTTAAAAAAAAAGTATGTTTCTGTTTTGAAGAATAAAAAAAAATAAAATTAATCATTTACAAACATAGTCATAACTCCTTTTTTCCAACATGGCAAACCTCTCGCCAAGGATGTGAGTGCTGCGAGGGTTACCGTCAGAGTTAGAGCTAGGATTTTGCTTTAAAAGTGACTGTACTAATGAAATAATTCTATTAAAGATAAGAAAAATATTCAAATAATTTATATATAAATATTATCTTAGAACTAAAGAAGAGCATAAGAAAGGGTATATATATAGTCAGCTTGGAGATAGATATGTACGAGGGATAAATATTAAAAAGTCTCTTCAATTAATAGTCGATTTTAAAATAATTTTATGAATTTTCAAGTTTATTAAAGTGACCTACTAAACTATTAAGGTGTGCCAAAAAAGACTTTTTTTTTTTTTTTTTTTTTTTTTTTTTTTTTTTCCGATAATAACCTTATTCTTTTAAAAACTAAAATAAAAAATTAATAAAAAACTATTTTTTTAAACAAAAAAAAAATCTAAAAAAGTTAAAGAAATTAAAAGCTTTAAAAATTAATTTTAATTTTTTTTTTTTTAAAAAAAAAAAAAAAAGAAAAAAGAAAAAAAGAAGGAAAGGGGTGTTTGCCGGCACCACCCCTAAAGGTGGTCAGGGTTGGCCGCGAGCCACCCCTAGAGGTGGTTGGGGGTGGCGTGTGGCCAACCCTATGGGCTAGGGGTAGCTGCCCAACCGGCAGCCACCCCTTTCTTTTTTCTTTTTTCTTTTTTATTTAAAAAAACAATAATAATAATATTTTTTAGTTTAATATATTTATATTTATTTATTAATAGTGACACATGTCACCAACTTATTGGTGCTGACGTGGTACCTAACGAAATCTGTCAAAAAAAAGTTAACGAAATTTGACTCCAATGTAAATTAGGCAAACCACATGGACCTCTGAATTCACTTTGATACTACTGAGAGCTATTTTTAAATTAGGCCAACCACATGAACAAATGATGCGTCTTTCCCTTTCTTTAACATTTTAGTTTTATATATTTATATTTTTTTTATTAACAATGACACGTGTCGCCATTTTATTGGCGCTAGCGTGGCATACTAACGAAATTCCTCAAGTGTTTTTATGAAATTTGATTAGAGGAAGTGATTTGTATTTTTGGCATACTAGAGGGACCCCTGAGTTCATTTTGGTACCACAAGAACTAATTTTGCATTTTTTTTACTAAGAGTTACACATGTCATTATTTTATTAATACTGGCATGGGTACATTAACAGAATCTCTCAAGTGTTTTGACTGCAGGAACTAAATTGTTACTTTGGCCTACCTAATGACCTCTGAATTATTTTTATACTGCATGAAGCGATTTGTAATTTAAGTCAATTACATAGACTAATTTGACATTTATTTGAATATATATATATATATATATATATATATATATATATATATATATTTGTATTAATCCACCCCTTGGTTTTTTTATTAAATTTTTATTTTATTTTTCAAGGGAATAAGGGTATTATTGGAAAAAAGTTACATTTTTTGCACACATTATTAGTTTGATGGGTCACTTTAACACACTTAGAGATTTATGAGACTATTTTAAAATCGATTGTTAATTGCAAGGAATTTTTTATATTTATCCCTATGTACAAAAAAAGAAGGCAAAAAATGTTGCTTCCCCAAATCCCTATCTTCTCTAAGAGACACCGGATTTAAGGTGCCACCTCTGCTATATATCTATTAGGATGAGTGATTGGGAAATGGTACGAAAATAACATCACCAGAGCCCTATAGTCACCATAATATAATTTCATCATACCATCAGCCGATAAAATAGGCATAATAACATAGTATCATAAACCGCAAGTTTAATATTCTGACTTTAGAGGGGCACCTTGGTACCTTTTGGGCGAAAAACAAAAAGAAGAAGAAGAGAAGAGAGGAAGAAGAGAAAGAGAGCTGGTGCTTTCAAGAAATAAAAGGTTGAAGGCAATGGGCTTTTTTTGGGCCAGCAAGGTGGGGGAAGGTGTTCTGTTGTTTGGGTGCTAGAGCTAGAGAAATAACTGAGAATGTGTTGCTGGAGTGAGTTTTGGGCAGTACGTACAAAGACCCAAAGGCAAGAAGTTCAATCTGCATGCATGATTTTATGCTTGTAACCCTTTGAGTTTCGCCCAAACTAATCTGTAAAATGTGAAACCAAGCTTTCTATTGATGATTTTTTGTTTGATAGTGATTAATAAATATAAGTGAATTTTGGATAGCAATAGGGTTTTTGTTTTTTGTTCAAAGGTGGGTTTCACGTTTGGGTTGTAGGGCTAAAGAAGTAGGCCATTAGGAAGAAACAAGAGAATACGTTTTAAAGAAAAGAGAAAGGGATAAAGTTTGATTTAGCATGGTCGATCTATGCGTGTGTTTTGAAAGAAAATCTTGTTATATATGAACGACGGGGAATTTCAGTAAGAGGACGTATTGTGATGAAGTATTGACGAAGGTTAGTTGCTGTTTTAGGTTAAGTCATGATAAAAGGAAATTTGGTTTCTAAGAATTTGATGGTGTAAAGAATGTGCATGCATTTTGATTTAATGTATTAGCACTACTTATTTTGCTTATAGGGGCGAGTAACGTACATCGGTTGAGGCGTGGCAAATTCTCGTGTGTTGGGGAACATATGTGTGACATAATCACATCAAATATAGCTAAAGATTCTAAAGAAAGAGCATCAAGAAAGCCAAGATTGGCTCTGAAAAATAGATGACTTCTTTTTTATCCGTGTGTGTGTGCACAATGTGTTAACAAAATAATATAAGTGCAGAATTTAAATGACATGAGAATTTGGTTAACGAAGTGGAAACTCAATCAAGAGAAAAACCACTCCGGGGCAGCCCAACCCAGGATGTCCGCTATTCAGAAGACAAAGCTAGTACATAGACAGTAACACTCACATTCCCGATGCAGCGATTGTATCTAGCACTCTGACGTGTAACCCAACACGAATGCTTCCCAACCAAGGCACCTACTTGAAGGGATCTTCAATGGAATTCTTTACCTTAGGGCTAACCCCTAAGATAGATTTCAGTTCGGCACAGCAACAGTACACAACGGCAACGGCTTGAAAGAGACTAATTCAGCACAATAACTCTAAAATATAACTCTCTAAGCTCTACAAAATTCAATACCGAATTCTTACAAACAACATGCCTAGGGGCCTCTATTTATAGGCTACAGGAATCCAAATTTGCTTCTGACTTGAATTACCTAGGCGGCGTCCGGACGGTAGCCTAGGGCGTCCGGACGGACAACTGTGCGATCGGCTTTCCAAATTCGCTTGAAATTCTTTCCTAAATAGAGTCGCGTCCATATGGTGTTGCTCTAGCGTCCGGACGGTCACACTTTAGCTGCACACAATTTTCATAACAAGGCTTTGAGCGGCCAGACCATGAAGGCTAATGTCCGGACGGCTTAACTGATGCACGCAATTTCCATATATGAAGCTTGTGAGTCTGGACCATGAAGAATGACGTCCGGACGATTGAACTTTGAATGCACGACTTGCCTTATGAAGGGGAGCGTCCGGACGGGAACATACATCATCCGAACGATTGCAGCTGTCTTCCCATATCTGTGTTTTGGAAAGAAATCCCATAGCTGGTCAAACACTGAATGGCATTCGGACATGTTGTTGAGATGTCCGGACAGATGCAACTTGGAACAGTTCGAAGCTTCTCGACACAGAGGACGGTCCAAACGAAAAGCTCTTGTCGTCCGGACGAATGATGCTTGGACAGTTGAACGTCCGGACGGATGCAAGGGATCCGATTTCTCTGACTTGGAATCTGGGCAGAATCTTCTAGAAGTGAAGCTCTGATTACGAAGACTCTGAAAATGACTGAAACCCTATATAAAAAGCATCATTACATGGAAGTGATTTTGTCCAACAGAATGTAGCTAATTACAAACCAACATGCTCGATATATTGTGAGGCCTAAGGCGACATTTTTTTTTTATATTATATTTATATGTAAAATTTATTTTTTTTGTTTTTGAGATACAACTTTATCATATTGATAGTAATAAATTTGTTAGAAATTCTTTTATAGATTCAATTATTTTTTTTTTAAGTTTTTCATAATCAATGCAGATTTTTAGCTAACATTTATAATAAAAATATATTTATAAATAAAAATTTTACACGAGAATAATTGAACTGAATTTATGAAAAGGAGCTTCATTTCATAACGAGATAATCTAACACTTTTGGCCTACATTGCTGCACAAGTAACACTTTTGCCTTTTGCTTTCCTATTTGGTGGAGAACATGGAATCCAATCTACGGGAAGAAGATCTGACACATATGTGGGGGAAGTTTTCCCTTCTGGAGGAGGAGAACTCTAGTGTTTCTTTGGAAATGTCCGAGATTGAACCGTTGGTGTCTATAGGAAAGCATTGCTTGATTGGGAAATTACTGGCAGATAGAGTGGTGCCAAAAGAATTCTTCAAGACCCCTCTGCTTCGGGCTTGGCATCCCTCTGGAGAGGTTTTTTTTCGTGTGGTTGGTGAAAATATGTTTGTAGCAGAATTTGAGAATGAATGGGATAAGTCTAGGATTATGGAAGGTAGACCCTAGTTGTTCGATGGAAATCTTGTATCTTTGGCTGAGTTTGATGGGTTAACTTCACCAGGAGACATGGATTTTGATAGAGCAGCTTGTTAGGTGCGAATGTATAACCTACTCCTTGCTTGCATGGGTAAAGGAGTCGGTCTAAAAATGGCTTCTTCAGTAGGGAAGGTTGAGGAAGTTGATATTTCAAACGGAAAGGCTGGATGGGGAGATTTTTTACGTGTGAAGATCGTTTTAGACCTGGCCAAGCCCTTGGCCAGAGGAAGACTGCTTCATATTCAAAATCAATCCATCTGGATCCCTTTCAAGTATGAGAAGTTGCCCCGATTCTATTTCAAATGTGGCATGGTTAAGCATGGCCGATTGGGATGTAGTAAAGTAGGGAGCCGCCGACCAAATGGGGGAGAGGAGGAATATCCATATGGGAAATGGTTAAGGGTTTCCTTTGTTGCTCAGGGAGGAGTGGGGCCATATACGCGATTTGGAAGATCTTGGGAAGAACAGGAGGGGGAGTTTCGACATCCTACGTTGGGGGGAGTTAAGAGGTTTTCTAATGAAGGTGGGTCCGCTAGCTTTGATGGCGAAGGGGCTGCCGGTGAAGGAAACCCTAGCCTTCTGTTTTGGAAAATCCCAGATTTCACGCAGGGCTTTATTGCCAACGGTTACGCCCCCAATTTCCGGATCTGTTATGGAAATGAAGAAGACTGCAAATCTCCGGGATCAACGGAAATGAATTGTTGAGAATACGTTTCAATATGGTAATTTGGCAATTAATGATGAAGGCCAGCCAAGAGTATTTGAGTCATCGCACAGTAACATAAAAGGACAGGAGAAACGAGTGAACAAAGGAATTGAGAGGGGTAAACGGAAGGATGGCAATGGACTGGAGGCCCACCACGACAAGTTACATTCGGACTTTTCAACAGAGTCAGATCCAGATCCGCCTAGAAAACTTCAGAAAGCCCAGTACGTGGGAAGTTGGGACTCAAAGCTGGGGAAAATGGTTTACCATTTATTGGGAGAAGGAGGCACGGTTTTGAAGTTAAAAAAGGACCCACGAGATAATACTTATTTTCCACATGTGGCTGGGGCCACAAGTGCGGTGGTTTTTAATGGCCACGTGAGCTCAAAAGATGGAGCTAACTCATCTGATGTAACTCCCCTGTCAGAGAAGCAGTCAACCACGAAGACTCTGGAGCCTTCTTCAGTTTCTCAGAAAGCTGTCTCTCGTCCAAATAGTGTGAAGGGCAAAACAGGTTCGTGGAAGAAAAGAGCAAGGGGTAGTGCTACTGATGTTGCTAATTTGGAGATACATGCTGGTGGAAGGGAGACCAGAGAGGCAGAGGAGTCGGCTTCTTCTGGTGAGTCTGTGGCTCCGAAAAAAGGTAGACTTTCTATTACACTTGCTCCTCATGAGCAGCAACAACAGGCCGTGGCTGGTATTCAGCCCCGCCCAGAGCTATGAAGATGTTAAGTTGGAACTGTCAGGGGCTTGGGAACCCCCATTCAGTTCGAGCTCTCACTAATTTGGTGAGAACAAAGAAGCCTCGTCTTATGTTTCTTATCGAAACAAAGATGATGAAGAATAAGCTAGAATTTATTAGAATAAAACTTGGGTATGACAAGATGTTTGTAGTTGATTGCAAGGGGAGCAGTGGGGGCTTACTGTTATTATGGAACTCGGATTCACATCTAGAAATCCAGAATTTCAGTAGATGGCACATTAATGGTGTTTTTCTGAACCAAAGTAAAGAGCCAATATGGAAGCTGACTTGTTTTTATGGACATCTGGATGTGCGAAAAAGGGTGGAAGCTTGGAATCTCCTTAGACACTTATCCCAACTGGATCCTATCCCTTGGATGTGTATGGGGGATTTCAATGAAATCATTTCAAGTTCAGAAACGAATAGCAATTCCATCAGACCACGTAGTCAAATGCAAACATTTCAAAATACATTGGGGGATTGCAATTTAGCTGATTTGGGATTTCGTGGTCCTAAATTCACTTGGTGGAATGGAAGACACGGAGTAGATTTTACTCGAGAAAGATTGGACCGGGTGGTGGCTAATCCTGCTTGGACTCGGATGTTTAATGTTGCAAAGGTAGAAGTTTTGGCAAATAGTGTTTCTGATCATCATCCCCTGCTGGTAAGTGTCTCTCATTCGGATGACATCAAATGGAAAAAGTACCACTTTTTCAAATATGAAGCTAGCTGGACAAAGAAACAGGAGCATGGATAAATAATTAAGAAGGCTTGGAAAGTAAAACAAAGGGTGTCTGACCTCTGGAGGATGATCCTCAGAAAGCTGAATGGGTGCAGGAGATCTCTGCAGATGTGGGTGCGAAAATAAGAAAATAACTGTTAGTTTTTGTGTTGGCTGCATTCTGTTGGACAAAATCACTTCTATGTAATGTTGCTGCTTTCACAGGGATACTGCTTTATCCAGAGTCTACTTTTCAGCTATGTTCTTCAAGAAGATTCTGTGAAGTTTTTAAGGAAGTTTATGTTCTTGTTGAACCATTGGTTGTAGGTCGTCTATTTTTGGGGTGTTGTCATTATGGCCAAGCATAGCTATCTGGGAGTAATTGTGGTATCCTTTCAGTAAACAAGGTTGGATATTATGGATAATGAATTCTATAATGATAATTATTATAATGATATTTAAAAGATAATGATATCTAATTATATAAATAGAATTAGGATTTGTGATTGATGATATTAACACTTTATGTGTATATGTATATATTTATTGCAGATGATGAGTTGAGAGACTGTACAAAACGGACTATGAGTATTTCTTACTCACTGAGGATGATACGTGTGGTTTAGTCTTTAATGACTAGTGATCTCTGCTTTATTTGATTGTATGCTATTTGATGTTTAACATTTAACATGTGTAACATGCTTTGGTTGGAATTATGTATATGTTGTTGTTGGCATGATTATATGATGGTGTGGTGTGAATCTGTTAATAAAAAGACTGAGGTTTATGTACCAAGGCATCAATCTAATGATAAGTCCGATGGATGAACCAAAGGATGAAGGATAAATAGAGAAACAGATATGGAAGTAAAGCCCAGTATTAGCGAAGAAGATAGCGCTAATGATGTGTTAACAAGAGATATGGTTTTGAGTATGTGAATAGTTAATGTAAATGGATAAGCATAATTGCAGGTGAATGATTATGTGTATGTGAATATATATGTCATCATTTGAATGCATCGTATATGGTATATAAATTAGTGTGTCACTGTGGTTGAGGACCGTTGACTCACTCGACCACAGCATGAGATTGTGGTGTTATCCACAATCACATGCGAGTTTTGTAGGAACGAAGATAAGAGCTGCTAGGTTGATTAAGGACGAGACCTTTAGTTTGTAACTTTTATATACAATGATTCTGTAATGTTCGTGCCGCATGTGGTACGCTTATTGTTATTTAAATATATGTTATTATATCAGATCAAATAGTTAGTATTTTATATATTGAGTTTATTCAGTAAGCTCTGATGTATTATTGTAAAGGAAAGATGTATTCCGCTGTTAATTTTACTTTGATGACATCGTTGTTGATGTCGTAACGATACGTGAAAAATCAAAATTTTCACTTACGCTTTTTATTAAAAAGAGGGTCGTTACATTATGGTATCAGAGCAGTTTGTTCTAAGACCTAGTGAACCCTTAGTGTCGTAAGGTGACCTAAGTAAATTACAATTCAGTGGTAGAGCAATTTGCTCTAAGGACTTTTAGACCTGACCCTAGAAGTCTAGAGGTAGCACAAGAGCTATAGGTAAAATAAACAACTTTTTATAAAAGCTTTTGTGTGAAATAGTATGGTTGATGAGATTAGTAACTGTTGTCTACAGTTAGGATTTCTTAAATAAAGTCATCTATGTTTGCATTGTCTAATATTAACGATGATATGTTTTTGTGGTAAATATAATGATGTATGCATAATATGACTTTGATGCTTATGTGCTACTTTGCTAAACATGATCATATATGCATTGTATAATCTTTACATATATGCCTCTTGCTAATCATATTATTTAACATATCAATATCATTTGTGTGATAGATAACATATTGATATGACTTCTAGTTAGTAGCTCATAGACTTGATTGGCAAGTTGGATATATATATTTGCATGATTGCATGCTAAAAAGGGTTTGCAATAGAATCTATTTTAGTTTTGGACCCAAGAAAATGTTTTAAGTATATTGAGCATATCTTTTAACATTGTCACTTTTGTTTGTAAAATGATATTTAGATGCAATGAAATGGTGTTTGGAAGCAAAGAAAATGTTGTTAAAACAAAAGCTTTGTGAAAATGATATATGTATATTATAGACATTTGTTTGTTTTATTTGTCTAATAGCAACGGAGACACTCCTATTGAATAGAAGGAGTAAAACTTTTGTTCCAGAATGAGGATACTCATTCGTGTAATAATCCATTAAATAAGGGGGAGTTAAACTCTTATTTCTCCTATTGAATAGAAGGAGTAAAACTTTTGTTCCAGGATGAGGATACTCATTCGTGTAATAATCCATTAAATAAGGGGGAGTTAAACTCTTATTTCTCCTATTGAATAGAAGGAGTAAAACTTTTGTTCCAGAATAAAGATACTCATTCGTGTAATAATCCATTAAATAAGGGGGAGTTAAACTCTTATTTCTCCTATTGAATAGAAGGAGTAAAACTCATGTTCCCAGATGAGGCTACTCATTTGTGTAAAACAATCCAATGAATATGAGGGAGTCAAACTCATGTTCCGGGATGGGAAATAATACCCATTCATGTACTATTATATGTTTTCAAAAGAGGTTTTGAAACAATAGAATTCTTTTATGAAAAAAAACTTTTGAGAATGTGTGCTATGCATGTGTATGTACGCTTAGCACGTGACTCTATTTTAGATTATGTGCTTAGTGTTGTGTTTGTCAATAATTGAATAAACACTTTTCAATAGGTTTAATAATCTAAATGTCATAGCATTATTTGAAATTATAAATAAGCACATTTAATTTGTGTATGTATGACTCTCAAGTGAAAGATCTATAATTTTGTAGATATTAAAAATAGAATAAATGTGTATTCAAGAATCTATAAGGATGAGAATTGATTAAATAATTTGATGACACTTAGAGATATTATTTCCTTATGCATCTGATAAACTCTGGAGAAGTTAGAATCCTTTAATTGATAAATTGTTGGGGTTTTCTAGAGCTTAAGATAATTGATATAACTGATTTGAGAGTTGATCAACTGCATGATTAAAGTGGATTGATATTTAAGATTGAATCCATGGACCTATGAGGATAATAGAAATTATATAGATATAAGGAAAAGATCATGGTACTATATAAATGTTATTTTCTTGCATCTCTTTGATAAGATTGATCACGTATGATTGAAGAAAACAAAAGGAACTCGCAAAGAGGATTGCAATACTCGAGGTAGGTACTGATGATCCTTTAAGTGTTGGGATTCATATTGCTATGATTTAGAAAGAATGATGATATATGATACTCAAGGGAATGATTTGACCATTGAAACTTTGAAGTTATATAAGCAATAGAATTGCCAAGAAAAATCTGGAGATATGAATTTGGCAACCAAATAATTGATCACTACAGGAAATGATTATATCTTAGAACTTTGTATCGATGTATAGATTGATTTAGTGGCATAAAATGTTTAAGGTGTATTTGATCTAAGTGCTTAGCCTTGATGATGAATCTAAGTTGCTTCGGCGATTGAGTTATAATGATTATGGTAATTTTAGATCTTGCCAAATAATTGAGGATCCTATGATATTATCTTAGATAATTTGATATGATGAATTAACAAGTGTCAATTGAGGTTTGCTAATGATTTTGTATTGGCTGAATTTAAGGTTCTTAAATGATTAAATACTGATTTCATAATGTTAGCCAAAGATTGGAATTTTGATGATATGTTTATATCTTTTATGTAACTATTTGTTATTGGATTAGAAAGATATGATGTGAGGATATTGATAAACTTTTGAATGTTCATTGTTGGAAAACAATGTGTGAAATTAAAATCTGTCTTTGAGGTCACTTGGAGAAAAATCAAGTTTATTGATTAAATTATGTTAAGTTCATTTGGAGACACGATAGACAGTTATGGAGAATAGGTTATGAAATACCATTTATATCGATGCCTAGTTGAATTTTAAGAAAGTGAGAAATGATACATGATAGATCAAGAAAGTTGTTCCTAAAGCAGGTTAGAAGAACATGGTGGCTGGTTTTGATATTTGATGTTAATACCATGTTGATTTTAGAGATGACTGATTCAATGAAAGTCTGATTTCTAGCTGAATCACATTTGAGGTAGAACCTTGTAATGGATTGCAAGGATAAAGTCTAAATTATAAATTGAAGTCTATGGACTAATTTGAAGATAAAGTTTAGAGACATTATTTTCTTACACCCTTTTCGGTGGATAAGAGAAACAAGATCTTTTCAAGTAAGGGTTATTTGTAAGATGGATTTAAGCTTTACACCCCAGTTGGTGATGCCATGATTTTAAAGGGGTAATTATGATTATGCTTTTGATGTAATACAAGTTACAATTGGAACCAATTTCTGGGCTATAAGAGATCAATCTAATTGATTTGAGGAGATAGCTACTTATTTGAACATTGGGGAATTCTATAGACTAAGAATTTACTCGAGGAGTTTATTTTAGTCTTACACTAAGCTAGATTTGAGAATAATTGAGGTAAACCATATCTTGATCTATATTTTGATGCTTAGTGTGATCTCCCATGATATGATCTATATGTTTGAGGTCTAAGGAATGAATGACTACCTTCTACTTGAGGATATAAATGGTGAGACCTAGACTTATGTTAAGAGATTCCCTAATGGAAGGAAACTCCGACCCCTATTGATGACTAAGGACGTATTTTAGTCGAAGACGTTGGACCTTGAATTAGTTTCTTCCCTAGAATTGGGAGGTGGAATTTCAATAACATAAGATGAAATTTTAACAACAAAAGATAAGGTGAAATTCCAGAATATTACTTGAGGTATTTGGAGATACAATGATTTGATCAGGTACTGCTAACACGGGCGAACAAAGCTAACGAGGTCTATAAGAAGAGCAGACCTTTACGTTGAAGCAAAGAAATGGAAACGATGTGAATAGTGAAAGTTAGATGTTAACCATATTGGTTAAAGATTGAATGCCTAGTACAAATTAACTTTGAGGACTATTAGAGTAGCTTCAAGTAAGCATGTGAGATCATAAGAGACGTTGCAAATTTCGAGGACGAAATTTTTATAAGGATGGGAGGATGTAAAGACCAAGAAAATAAATAAGGAGTTTAACAATTAATAAATGGTGTTTATAAATAGATGGGATTAATAATTAGATTCTAAGTGATATTGATATTGTTTAAATTAAATAAGTCGAGGATGAATAATAGAAATAGAATAATAAAGGATCCTAAGGAACAATTAAATATAGGATTGAATATTGATTGATAAAAGATAGAACAAAAATAAGATGGGGGCAAAATTACAATTTAGAAAATATAGAGGGTATGATTGGAAAAGACCAAGGTTTGGTCTTATCCACAGCCACGTGTGTGGCTGTGGATTATTTTGGAGAAATATTTTTCTCCCTTCAAGCCCCACGCATCAACCCCCCTTCTTTTATTTCTTCATTTCTCTTATATTCTTTCTTCTTCCTTGTTCTTCTGTTCGAACGAGATAGAGACATTGAGACTGAGAGAGACTGAGGGATGACAAGAGAGTGAGTTGAGAGCTGAGAGATGAGACCGAGAGATTGAGGGAGATTGGAGGAAGGAGAGACCTGATCGTGGAGGACCCGACCAGTGGGTCGACGGCGGTGGTTCCAGTGGTGATTCTGGTGAAGCAAAGCTGAAATCCGACGGCTTGAAGGCCGATCCCCGGCAGGCCATGTGTTTTTTGGCCAAACCCCGAAGACCCATGACCCAAACCCGTGCGACCCGTAACCCGAGAGGACCCGAACCCCCATGCACGATTTTCCGGTGGCCTGGGATGCTGTTCTGGTGGTTTTTAAGCTCAAAAGCTATAGGTAATTCCTAGAGATTTTTATAGGAGTTATATCTAATTGTTGGTTTATTATTGAATAAGAAAATAGGAATTGAATGTTTTGTTTTGGTGATTTTAGAACATCCCGGTTACTGAAATTAGGTTGAGATATTTGTTGTGGTTTGATCTTGGCCGGTTGACTGTGTAGCCCTGTGGGTTGTGTGTTGGCAGTGGCCATTTGGGTGTTCGTGTTCTTGACCGGCCAGTGTGTGATGTGTGTGTTGAGATGGAGTATTGGATTTTTATGTGTGATGTGTGCTGGCCGTGTAGTGTTTTGAGCAGTGTTTTAGATTGATGTTGGTTGATTGAAGCTATATGTTGATGTTGGTTTGTGATGATTTTGGAAGCTAGAATTATTTTAGATTGGTATGTGTTAAGTGTAATGACCTTGGGTTGAGTATTGAGACCAAATCTATGATGTTAGCCATGAGGTGTTGTTGGCCTTGATTGGGTATTTGAGTATTTGTCTCTGTGATGTTCACTGTACGGGTATACTAGTTGTGTGTGTATTGTGATGTTGTAGCCATATTTTTGGGCTAGGTGTTCATGTTGGTCGAAAGCTTGGGGAAGATTTTATGGTTTAATGTTAAGGTTCATTTTTGTGGGTTCGGTTATGTAGATCCTTAGATATGAAATTTTGTAATTTTAGGTATTGGCCGAAAGGTTAAAGGGCTATGTTTTTGGGAATTGAAGTAAGAAATGTAAAGCATATTTACTAGGTTGAGTGTTATTTCCTTTTGGAGTCTTTGGATTTTGGTTAAGTTGTGTTTTAAGGGCTTGGTGTTTTAATCGAAAGGGTATTGAGTTTGGTTGGAAGTTTATGTTCTTGTTGAACCCATTGGTTGTAGGTCGTCTATTTTTGGGGTGTTGTCATTATGGCCAAGCATAGCTATCTGGGAGTAATTGTGGTATCCTTTCAGTAAACAAGGTTGGATATTATGGATAATGAATTCTATAATGATAATTATTATAATGATCTTTAAAAGATAATGATATTTAATTATATAAATAGAATTAGGATTTGTGATTGACGATATTAACACTTTATGTGTATACATATATATTTATTGCAGATGATGAGTTGAGAGACTGTACAAAACGGACTGTGAGTATTTCTTACTCACTGAGGATGATACGTGTGGTTTAGTCTTTAATGACTAGTGATCTCTGCTTTATTTGATTGTATGCTATTTGATGTTTAACATTTAACATGTGTAACATGCTTTGGTTGGAATTATGTATATGTTGTTGTTGGCATGATTATATGATGGTGTGATGTGAATCTGTTAATAAAAAGACTAAGGTTTATGTACCAAGGCATCAATCTAATGATAAGTCCGATGGATGAACCAAAGGATGAAGGATAAATAGAGAAAAACAGATATGGAAGTAAAGCCCAGTATTAGCGAAGACGATAGCGCTAATGATGTGTTAACAAGAGATATGGTTTTGAGTATGTGAATAGTTAATGTAAAGGGATAAGCATAATTGCAGGTGAATGATGATGTGTATGTGAATATATATGTCATCATTTGAATGCATCGTATATGGTTATATAAATCAGTGTGTCACTATGGTTGAGGACCGTTGACTCACTCGACCATAGCATGAGATTGTGGTGTTATCCACAATCACATGCGAGTTTTGCAGGAACGAAGATAGGAGCTGCTAGGTTGATTAAGGACGAGACCTTTAGTTTGTAGCTTTTATATACAATGATTCTGTAATGTTCGTGCCGCATGTGGTACGCTTATTGTTATTTAAATATATGTTATTATATCAGATCAAATAGTTAGTATTTTATATATTGAGTTTATTCAGTAAGCTCTGATGTATTATTGTAAAGGAAAGATGTATTCCGCTGTTAATTTTTACTTTGATGACATCGTTGTTGATGTCGTAACGATACGTGAAAAATTAAAATTTTCACTTACGCTTTTTATTAAAAAGCGGGTCGTTACAAGCATGGTATCGGACCAGCCACTAGTGCAATCTAGAATGGATCCTGGTGCTATTAGAGACACAGCAACGTGGAGTCCTCCCCCGGATGGCTTCATAAAAATTAACTGAGATGCGGCTATCAATAAAACAAAAGGGCTAGATTGGTTTGGGTATCATAGCCAGGGACTACTTGGGGAATTGTTTGGGAACTCGTAGTCTCACAAAAAATTTACAAGTGGATGCTAAGACTGCAGAATCTCTAGCCGCGTTGGAGGCCGTTCATTTTGCTAAAGAAGCTGGATTTTTAGATGCTATTTTTGAAGGAGATGCAGCCCATGTTATTGCAGAGATTAATTCAGATTCTCCTTACCTTTTGCGATCAGGCCATATCTTGGAAAGTATTCATGTTGAGCAGCAAAGTTTACGTACATGCAGTTTCAAATTTGTTTTTCTAGAGTCCAATTGTGCAGCACATTGTCTTGCTAAAGAGGCTACTAGTTTTATGAGTGATTTGTGTTTGCTGGAGGATACACCTACTATTATTTCCAGTATTGTTCTTAGGAAAGCTGTTTCTCCCTATATCCTTTTTTGAGGGTCAAGTGTTTCGTTTATGTGATGAATGAAGAGCATGAGAATTTCTGTTCAAAAAAGTAAAAAAAAGTAATAATTAGTAATCTGCTAATTAGTAATTGACTAAAATTATTTTATATGCCTAATATTAATTTAGAAATTTAAGTTTTTATTGACAAAAATAAAACATAATACTGTTTTATAAAAAAATAAAAATGTACAATGTACTGTTTACGAGAAATAACACTTCAATGACCCTTTTTACGTAATTACGTCCTTAATATTCATTTGCTAATTTAATTTTTTATTGACAAAAATAATATAATACTATTTTATAAAAAAAATAAATAAATAAATAAAGTGTGGCTATTAACAAAGCCTCGCATGACACTAAAAAGCAATTATTGAAAAAAAAAATACAATTTAATAAAAATAATACCGTTTTGAAATGATTGAAAAGGCACGTTGCAAAGGACTGAAAGAAAACTGTCTAAAACAACCACACATTTTCGTCTCTATCCTGACAGTACAATACATATTGTTTGAAATGAAGAAAGAGAACGGTCATTGTCTCATTCTCTTAAAAGAAAAGAAAAGAAAAATGAAGGTGAAAAACGAAATTGACTTCTAAAAATAAAGTGTGTATAGGTGTCAACAAAAATTAAAGCATAGCGGAAAGTAAATGACACACAGATTTTTGTTGACGAAGTGGAAACTCAGTTAAGAGAAAAACCACTCCGGCGCAGCCAAACCCAGGAATTCCATTATTCAGAAGACATAGCTAGATACAAGACAGTAACACTCACATGTACCGATGCAGTGGTCGTACCTTGATCTCTGACGTGTAACCCAACACGAACGCTTCCCAACCAGGTTCTCCTACCTGAAGGGGTCTTCAATGGAACTCCTTACTTTAGAGCCGACCTCTAAGATAGACTTCGGTTTATAGCACAACACACTTGTAAAACGACTTCAGAGGGATTGATGACTTCTCTGAGCTCTAATAGAATTCACACCGAATTCTTGCAGTTCTCAGTGCCCAGGGCCCTCTATTTATAGGCTGGGGGCTCAAATGAGCGTCAGGAAAAATATACCTGGTCACCGTTCGGACGGACAACTGTGCGACAAGATTTTTTGAAAAATTCACGGGGAAATCTTTCCTGTTTAAGGGCATCGTTCGAACGGGATGGCACATCGTCCGGACGGTCGCACGTCCGCTGCAAGTAATTTCCTTATAAGGCTTTCGAGCGTCTAGACCATGGGGGATGAGCGTCCGGACGGCTATTCTTCAACACGCAATTTCCATATCGGTAATGCGCGCGTCCAGACCATGATAGGCAGTCGTCCGGACGGTTAAGCCGAATAGGCAATTTCCTTCTTTGATGCACGCGCGTCCGGACCATAGCTGTTAGACGTCTGGACGGTCATATTTGAATTGCGATTCTTGCCTTAAGGAGACGCGCGTTCGGACGGGATACTACATCGTCTGGACGGTTGATTGATCTTCCCTTTCTTGAAACTTGGAAAGAAATCAGAAGCTGATCGAGTACTGGGAGGCGTCCGGACGTGATGCTGAAACGTCCGGACGGATGCAAGCTGGCACAGAAACTTCTCGATACAGTATGGGTTCCGGACGGAATGAACACTTCGTCCGGACAGATGATGCTGGTCTGTCTAGCGTCCGGACGGGATGACACGTCGTCCGGACGGATGGAACAGTGGACAGATGGGTGTCCGGATGGGATGGCTCGATCGTTCGGACGGCTGACAGGGAACTTGAATTCTTTTGACTTGCAGACTCTGAATAGTGGAATCTTTGTTTACAGCATCTTTACACTTAAGTGATTTTGTCCAAACACAGAATGAGGCCAAAATACTAACAGAAGGCTTATGGTGCGAGAGATTTTCGAAATGGGAGGCGGCGAGGCCGACGTGAGAGTTGGCTGTGTGGTCAAGCGGGCGAGCTCGTAGTGGTGGTTATGCGTCTCCTACTTTATGATTGTTGGGGAAAATTGCAGTGCAGTTTAGATAGTTATTTTGGCAATTTGCTAGAGAGACTGTTCAAAAAATAAGATTTGTGTTTGTGTCTGTTTTTTTTTTTATTATTATTTAAAATAGATTTGTGTTCTTGGATTCTAACGGTTGATTTTTTTTAGGTGGGAGTTCTAGAGTCTCCCAATGGGCAATGTTTTCATTTTTTTTTTTTTTTTTTTTAACAAAATCGTTGTGTTCCTAGACATGTAATAGTTGGTTTTTCTACGTGGGAGTTATAGAGGCTGTAGAGAGATAAATCACTTTTTTTTTTTGCTTGACTATAAGTTTTTCTGTGGTTTTTCTATGTGGGAGTTATAGAGTTTGCTGAAAGATGAATCACTTTTTTTTCTTTTTTTTTTCTTGCTTGATTGTTGATTTTTCCATGGAGAAATAAAGCTATTTTATTTTATTTTTTTTACAAAACCGTTTGTGTATTGTAATTGGGGCTTTTTTTTTTCTTTTCTTTTTTTTTTTTCCGCTCCCTCTCCTGATTGCAAAAAAAATGGGCCTTTTTTTTTTTTTTTTTACTACCTTGTCTTTTTTTATTTTTTATTTATACTAATATAAATATTATTATAGGGGCCTTCTTCCCTTGGGGGCCTAAGTTGCCTAAGGGTAGAGCTGGACCTGAAGAAAGCATAACATTAGATTAAAAAAAAAAATAAAAAAAATTGCAAAGGTATGAAGCCATACCTAGAAATCAGCTAACTTGGATGTGTTGGTTGATTGACTCCTCTTGCTTTGCACGTGCGTTTCTAGAGTTTTGAGACTTTTAATTCTTCTTCTCAATTATGATTATAAGACCAGAGTGTTGACTCTTATGCATACACAAGACCGGCATGTAAAAAATCATAGTGGAGGTGGAATTAGGAATTCTTGTCATAGTGGGACTTGGAAAACTTAGCTTGTCTCCACCTAATACACGGCTACTAAGGGGGTAATCCTTGTTGAAAGAACACTAGGATTGTGTTCTAACCCTAAAACAACAAGCAATTCAAGCAATATATATGAAAATAAATTCAAGGAACAATATTTAAAAAACCACAATCGTAAACAACATTAACACATCCACAACGCAAGGATTTTGTTCACGAAGTGGAAATCCTAAGAACACATTAAGAGAAAAATCACTACGGAACAGCCAAACTAGGGAAATTAATATATCAAGAAGTTCTAGATTACAGACACAAGGAATGCTTACAAACCCCGTTGCAAGTTCTAGATTATGTAAGACCAACATGCTCCTCGATTGTCTCCTAGCTCGGCAATCTTCTTGTAGTGCATCTCCTTATCAACCCACCAGTAGACTCTTTGCGGAAGAAGGATGTTTACGGTATGGTTTGAAATCAACAACAAAAACTACACAACAAGAGAGGGATAGCTCAAGTTTTCTTCACATCCTCTTGTACTCTTGAAATCATATTTCACTGAGTATATTTAATTTTAGTAACTCTTTACTAAAATATTCTGGCCAAAGATTTAGAATAATTAATTCCATTAAGTTTAACTCAGGGGGATATCTCATATCTCTTTGATTAAAATCAAAGTAATTATGGAATCCATCTTGAAGAATAGTTTTCCTACAATGCTACATGTAATTACTCAACACACCAATTTTTTGACCATGAAAGATCTCACTCTTAAATGTATTAAAGTGACCTTCACTTCACATTTGAATTCACATTCCTCTCAGAATTGAAAGTCAATGCTATAAGCAATTGTGAGTTCAAGTCATTCAATTGACAATAGTTCATAAAATAACAACTTAGTGGTCCAGTTTAGTGCATTGTCACCACACCAACATATCAATAAGAAGTATCCACTTCCATGATCAAGATAGATCATCATGATTTATATGTGATATTCTTACCAAATGCAATGTCCAATTCCATCACCGACTATGAACTAGGGTTTATAAGTCACAAGGTTTATGACTTAGATATTTGATGTGATAACCTCATTAACACACCTAAACCATATTCAATGTAACTTAAGGACTACATATGTATATAATGATATGCACATGTAAATAATGATATGCCCAATGTTCTAATAAATTTAAGAAAATAAACAACTTTATTAATAAACCAAAAATGTCATACAAATGAAATTGGCTTTTCAGGCATAATCCAATTGTCATACATTTAATACCCATTCCCTAAAGGTGAGACTCAAAAGTCTTTTGAAGCAAGGTCTTAGTGAAAGGGTCTGCCAGATTCTTTGGTAATGGGATCTTTGCCACAACTGCATCTCAACAAGAGACAATCTCTCTAATGAGATGATTCTTGCGCTCAATGTATTGCCCTCTTTTATGGTTTCTCGGTTTCTTGGATTGTGCAAGCTCTCCACTATTGTCATAGAAAAACATAATAGGAGATTGATCTATCCTCATCAGACCAATATCCATCAAGAGCTTTATAAGCCAAACAACTTCCTTTCCGGCTTTACAAGTTGAAACATATTCAGCTTCCATAGTGGAACCAGTAATGCAACACTGCTTCACACTCCAACTAATGGATCCACCACCCAGAGTAAAGACATACCCTGAGGTGGTTCCCCTAGACTCACGATCTGACTGGAAGTCAAAATCTGTATAACTAGTGGGTGTCAAATTCTCACTATGGTAAACAATCATATAATCTACACAATCCAGGTATTCTTCTAGTCTTTTTCTCTTCAGTTTATTTTAACTGTTAGAATGTTGATTTCTTTAGGAATGTTTTTGAGATTATGAGATGCATATATTTGCCATGTTGGGATTATTTGTGGTGATACTTTTTGGGACTATAAATGTGATAATTTCTATCTATTTTTTTAAATAGTCCTTTGTACTGCCGTTACTCTGCCCAATTTTTATGACCTAACAAGAATCTTTTTGGACTATTTTTGGCAAAATCTTGTTGGTTTCTTTGTACAAAATCATGTCTGCAGGCAGTCCACAGCGCAGGGTCCGCCAAAGGACTGTGGAAGATCGGGCTGCACTTCAAGCCAAAACTATGGATCGCACAGTCATAGCCGAGCGGAATGTGATCCGCTCTAACATCATGGTGCCACCTTTGGATTGCATCCACGACATTATCCAGACATACCATTGGGGATATCTTCACACCTGCGCTTGTGTGGTGTACACCAGGCTAGTCAGGCTCTTTTATGCCAACTTAAAGGTGGTGCAAGACGATGATCACGGGTTGGTGCTTCAGTCCATTGTTGACGGCCATATCATCACTGTTGATCCCCATATCATCAGTCGCTTCATCAAAGTTCTTGTCCTCGAGATATCTGGCAGCCCGTACAATGAGGTTGTTCTCCCTCCTTCCATGGATGATCTCCGGGAGTTTTTCCGAGCTGTTCCACAAGGAGAGGAACGCACCACCACCATCAGGATCGGCACTTTATCCCCCTCCCACCGTATGTTGGCCAAGATCGTCCAGCATAATCTTTGGCCAGTTGTCAAGCGCAGTGACCTGATTCTGAAGAAGACCCAGTTCGTTTATGTCATTCACCTCCGCTTGCCTTTCTGCCGGTGCAAGCATATTTTGGTCGTGATTTTGGAGGCCCGTGACGAGGGCAATACCGGTCTCCCTTTTGGCTGCCTACTCACTCAGATCATTCTTCAGTCGGGGATCAATCTTACTGGAGAACCTAAGATGAAGATTTTGCAGCCCATCAGCAAGCAGACTTTGATGAAGTCTAATGCGCAGCTGCGGAGAGATGACACCAATGATGAGGGGCCCATCCCTGCTGCCATGCCAGTCGGCTTTCTAGACATGGCTTCATCCTCTTAGACAGTCCCGCCTTCAGAGCCAGAGATCAACTTTTCACAGATAATGGAGGCCTTAGCTGCCATTCAGGGAGACATGAGCACCATGCAGCAGTCCATCACCTCTATGCAGCAGTAGGTGCACTTCATCAACAAGCGGGTGGAGCAGAACCAGCTGGATCTTAAGGAGTGCCTCAAGTATCATCATCCTGGCAGTAGTGATGATGAGGATGATGCGCCTAGGACTGCACCTATGGCAAAGGATGATTGAGTTTTTTTTGTTTTTTTTTGTTGTCTTTTTGTTTGAGACATTTGTTTTATAATTTGCTATGTTAAAACTCTTTGACTTATATTACTCTGTTTACCTTGGTCCTTCTGAGACCATTAGGGGGAGTAATTTTTATTACAGTTGGTTTCTTTTATTACTCTGTTTTACTCTTTGTCCTTTTGTGACAAAAATGGAGAGTAATTTTTATTTTTAGACCGGGAATGTATTTCCAAACCGGTCAAGTGATTTTTGTCCCAGAATGGCCAAATGGGGAGTTTGTTAGTTTGTGATTGGCCTCATTCTGTTTGGACAAAATCACTTGTATGTAAAGATGATGTTTTACAAGGGATTCTGCTATTCAGAAGTGTTACAGAAGATTTTGCAGTCAGAAAAGTCAGTTCCCTGTCAGCTCCCTGTCAGCTGTCTGGACGATCGTGCCATCCCGTCCGAACACTCATTTGTCCACTGTTCCATCCGTCCGGACGACGTACCATACCGTCCGGACGCCAGACAGACCAAGCATCATCCGTCTGGACGACGTGGATTTCCGTCCGGACCCTTCACTGCATCGAGAAGCTTTTGTTCCAGCTTGCATCCGTCCGGACGATGTCCAGTGATCGATCAGGTTCAGATTTTCTTTCCAAGTTCTAATAAGGGAAGATTGATGCAACCGTCCGGACGACGTAGATTCCCGTCTGGACGCGCTCATATATAAGGCAAGAATCACAATTCAAATACAACCGTCCGGACGTTCAGCCAGCTTGGTCCGGACGTGCGTTCAACAGATATGGAAATTGCACATTCAACTTCAACCGTCCGGACGCCTGCCTATCATGGTCCGGATGCGCGCTCATCTGATATGGAAATTGCGTGTTGAAGATTAACCATCCAGACAGCCATCCCCCTTGGTCCGGACTCGCGAAAGCCTGATATGGAAATTACTTGCAGCAGATGTGTGACCGTCCAGAAGACAGTGCCTCACCGTCCGGACGCGGCTCTCAAAAAGGAAAGATTTTTAGCGAAAATCTCGAAAATTCTGGTTGCACAGTTGTCCGTCTGGACGACTCAGGTTCACTGTCCGGACGGCGTCCGTACATATCACTGCAGTCGCCCATTTGAACCCTCAGCCTATAAATAGAGGCCCCTGGGCATTGAGAACTGCAAGAATTCGGTATTGAATTCCTTCAGAGCTTAGAGAGTTTTTTTGTGAAGTTATCGGAGCTGATTTGTTCTCTCTCAGGCTATTGCAAGTGTGCTGTTGCTGCACTACAACTGAAGTCTATCTTAGGGGTTAGCCCTAAGGTAAAGGATTCCACTGAAGACCCCTTCAGGTAGGAGACTTGGTTGGGAAGCGTTTGTGTTGGGTTACACGTTAGAGAGCAAGGTACGACCACTGCATCAGGGGTATGTGAGTGTTAATGCTCAATATCTAGCTTTGTCTTCTGAATAGTGGATATCCTGGGTTTGGCTGCCCTAGAGTGATTTTTCTCATCTTGAGTTTACACTTCGTTAACAAAAATTCTTGTGTAGTTTATTTTCCGCATTGTTATTTTTGTTAACACATTAAGCACACACTTGCTTTTTATTTTTAGAAGTCAATTTCATTTTTCACTTCTTGTGATGAATTTCTCCTCAACAAAGGCAATTTCCAGCACCTCTATGAGCGGCTAAATCATTCATAGGGTATTGATGTAGCCATTTCCAAGTAAAAATGGTGTAATTGTGTGTGTGTGTGTGTGTGTGTGTGTGTGTGTGTGTGTGTTTTGTTTTTTTTTTGTTTTTTGCGAATTCTATGAACATGATTGATGGTTGTTTGATCTTGAGATTGTGTTTTAATGATTATATTCAATTTTGATAAACCTCTTATCTTGTCTTAGAAAGTTGTTTATTTCAAATTGAACTCAACTTTCGTGTTTTCTGTGATTGTACAGAGGATGGTTTTACAACGGTTTTAATGGACACGAAATGAAGGGGATTTGATAGGTCATGCCTAGGAATGGTGAATTGTTCTACACCATAGTTAGTTTAAATTTTGTAGAACAAGTCATGCCTGCCGAAAGATGAGTTATACTTATCCTTTGATTACCTGTATGCTAATTACGAGATTTGATAGCTTATACCTAAGGAAGATAGATCGTACCACATCTTAGTGATTAGGTGGACGATCTGTACTAACCGAATATGGGTTATTCTTATTTCTTAATAAAACAATTTTCTTGACGACATCGTTGGTTGCTTGACAAACACACACGAGTCATATCATTCATGTATGTGAAATTTTCATGTTAAATATAATTTACCATTATTATAAGGTTAGCAATGAAATCAATCCCTTATATCTTCTCCAACAATCTTACTTCTACTTTTATGTTCTTATTTAGTTTTAATTTCAAAACAAAAATCAAACATATTTTCTGAATTAGATTAGAGTTAATTTTAGTAACTTAACAACAACCAACAATCCTTGAGGTTCAACACCCACACATAGACCTATCATACAAAAATTCATTCTATTGCGAGTGGTTATTTTATTATTGATACACTCAAGTGTGATAAGTCTTGAATTATTCGATTCAAGACCCCTTAATTTGCATTTGTTAGACCTAGTTCTTGTTGTATATATAACGTGTTATTGTAGTTTTTGTGTTTTGTCTTATTTTCATGTCTTAATTGAAATCTAATTCAAAACACTTGAATTAGACTTGGTAATACATCAAGGGTATTTTAGTCATTTCTAGAGTTCGAGATTGTTCATGGGAGCTGAAGAATTGGCTAAGGCAATTAGATCAATCGACTTTAAATGAGATCGATCGAAATTTAGATTGATCGAAATAAAATTAGATCGATCGACTTTATAATCGATCGATCGAATTTTCCGTCTTCCAGAAGATCAGATATTTCAAGATCTATTGAATTCTTTATGCAATTCAAATCATAAATTGGATTTTGTGGACAGAAATAGACGCCGACCAGCTCTGAATACTTGGCTAGAATTAATTCTTGATGGTATTTTGTAAATCCAATTCTTTATATATATGAGATTAGGGATTTAGGTTTAGGTATGCATCTTTTGGGGGTTTCGGATTTTCTCAGGTGTATCACTTCAATTTCTTGTATTTTCATTTACTTTGATGCATGTTTTTCTGGGCTTAGTTCCAGGGAACAATTTCCTTTGTTAAAATTCATGTTCTTAGCTTAGTTTGTTTTCCTTTTCCTTTCTTTTCTTGTAATCCGAATTTTAGAAGTTTTAATCTATTGTTTTAGTCCATTTTCTTCTTGTTTCTTTACTGTTTTCATTAATTTTCATGCTTAGATTAGTTTATTTCATGTCTAGCTAAATTAGTTCTTAGGGTTTGATCAAAATCCTATCCAAAAACCATGAAGTGTTCTTGATGTTCTTGAGTTTTTCTTGATATGTTTGATGATTGTGTAGGGCTAGAGGATTTCAAAACCCATGCTAAAAGGTTTTGTTTTCAAGATTCCAATCTAATTATTCATGAAAAAGAGTTAAACTTGTCTATGAGTTTTTCTTAGATTTCTTGAGTAAAACCAACGTTCTTGGAAACAATAACAATGTCTTTTGCAATGGTTCTATTTGACATGATGTGTGTTTACTCATTAGAGTTACCTTATAGGGTATGCTAGGGAGCATCGGTCATTTCATACCTTTGGTAGTGTAAAAAGTCTTTCCATTGTAGTTTAATCTTTACATGGGAATAGACCGGTGCAAAACTAGATGCTTTATCATTGTGGCCTAGTTAGGGTTTGCATGTATTATGTATGCTTATTAGGATGTGTTGTAGAGTAGTAAGCTAAGGAGCATTAATCACTCCACACCTTTCATAGTGTAAACGTTTTTCAATTATAGACTAATCTTTACGTGAAGTTGATTAATGTAAAACTAGGTGCTTTATAACTACATCTTAACGAAAGTGTTTTCACGTCGAGGTCGTCGTAATGGTTGACGCCCATTTCGCGCTCATATCATGCATGTTAGGAAGAACCATATAGACTTTAAGCATTTCATTGGTTGAGGATTGGATAAGATCAACACCCTAAGTTTCTTTAAGTTTGTTTTCATTTTCCGTTTTCATTTCTTCATCTTATTGCTGTAGCTTCAATTCTACAACCTTTACTTTTATTTTTACTCTTAAGTTCAGTTAGATACGTCTCTTTAGATATCCTATTACGCCAAACAACCAATAATCTCTGTGGTTCAATTACCCTTACTATAGTACAATCGATACGTACTATTGCGAGTGGTTCAAACTTATAAATTTAAAATCCACATAGCCGGTTAGCCCGCTACCAACCACATCATCATGTCCTATCTTCAAGCATCAAGTACATCTCCCCATCACTTAGTTTTCTAGTCTCTTGAAACCCCTACAACATAGTTTAGACATAATTAGTGGACCTTGAATCCACACACTAGGAACTGTGGAATTCACCATCAAACATGTTTCAACTAAGAAAGAAGAATACACACCTTGGCATTTGGAAGTCAAATACTTAGGGCAATTTCTCTTCCAGTGCCCTACTTCACCGCAATGGAAACATTTTCCCTTTGGTTTAGCCTTTGTTGCTTTGTTCTCTGATTTATTCACTTATGTGGCAACTTGCTTGCCATCTTGTTTGGTTCCCTTATTCTTTTTCCCACATTCAGCTTAGAAGAAGAAGCTTGAGCCATATGCACACTTACCTTGGCTTTCAGGATGACTTATGCTCCAACAAGCTCATTCATCACCATAGACAAGGTGTAAGATTTTTTTATTCATAAAAACATTTATTCTGAATTAATTGAATGAGTCTAGCAAGGATCGGAGGATTATATCCATCTAAGATTCTGCATCAATCTTTGCACCCAAGACCTCCAGTTCATTTAGAAAGGCGATCATTTTCAAACAATGATCACGAACTGAAGTTCCTTCAACCATCTTTGCATTGAGTAGACTCCTCATCATGTCCTACTAGGAGCATAACCTTGGTCACCAAACATTTCCTTCTGATTCAGCTTTAAATATTTGAAACGAGTGACATATCATGTACCTAATGCTGAAGCACATTTGACAATGATGCCAAAATGTAGTACTTTGACATTTCATTAGACTAGTGCTCATATTGTTGCTTGTCCTCTTTATTGATATCCAAAGTTGGGAACTCTGGACATCATTCAGTTAGCACAAATTTGTGCCCTTCAGTCGTCAGCACAATATCCAAATTATGCAATGCACAAAAAATGCAATGCATAAAGAATGAAAAATGCATGTCCTATGATGCATATGTATTCATGAACTCCAAACCTAGGCACACAAAATAACCACCTAATCTAGGTAGAGGTCTTTTACCACTCCCACTCAATGGGTGAGTGATCTCCCCTTTTCGATCTTTATTCCTTCTACCTCTAGGAATAGCCTTATGATCTTCTAACTTGTCTAAACTAGACACTACATCCATCATCATGTTGAAAAGTCCTTTTAAATCATTCCTTTGGTGAATATTCTCTCTCTTGGGCTCCTTAGTCTTTAGCTTGTAACATTGTGGTCGAATGTGACCAACTCTACTATAATGGTGGCAAGTAGAAATAAACATTTGAGAAATTTGTCTCTAACAAAGGTTAACACCCTCATACATAGACCTAACAAAATCATAAACACCATTTCCTTTATCTGTGCAATTAGGCGCCTAGATATCACACATGAGGTAGGGGCACAAAATTTATCTTACATTTAGTAACAAGTGGGTTTTTGAAGTAGACACATTGGCATTAAAATCCAATCCACACTTGTCACCAAAATGTTTCTGAGAATTTAACAAACATATCACTACAAAATTTTTGTCAATGAGTTTTGAAAATTTCAAGTTCATTTTCTAGTGATATAGCTTTCTCAATTAACAAGCAGTTCTCAAATTTGAAGGAATCAGTCATAGAATGCAACTCAGACAATTTACCAATCAGATATTCCTTTTCATTCTCAACCTCTTTCAATTTTTTAAAGGTACGTTTCTTCAATATTTTCATTTTAGCACTCTTCAAAAAATTGATTTTAAGCAACTTGGAGATCAATCTTGTGACGTCCCACATCGCCTGGGAATGAGGATGTGCTTATATGTATAAATGCACAATTCTTGACACAACACGTTTTAAAGCCGTGATGGCCATGAACCTATTATATTATTAACTCCGCAGTTAAGCGTGCTTCTACAAGGGTAGTACCAGGATGAGTGACCTCCTAGGAAGTCTAGCTTTAGGGAGCCAAAAGTAGACAATATAGTGTCGTTGGGGGTAGGTCGTTACAAATCTCCTCATTAGAGTCATTTTGAGACTTCCATCATAACTCTCAACAAGAATAGGGGGATCATTCTCACTAGAACCACCAACTCTCTTCACAGAGGAGGTGAAAGCCATTAAGTTTCCTTTATTCTCCTTAAAGTCATCCGAGTTATCAAACCCAAACTCATCACTCAAGGTTTCATTCATTACTTTATCCTTGGATTTTTAGCAATTATGACATTTTGCCCGAACATGACCATAACCGCTACATTCATAATATCGAATGTCCTTTTTTTCTTGGGAGGCTCCACTAGAGCCTCCCTTAGATTTCTTAGTCAAATCCAAGGTAGTGTTCTTGTTATTCCATTTTTCTAAACCTGAAGTACTTTCTAAACTTTTTGGCAAGTAACGCCAAATCCTCAGTATCAGTTGAGTCCTAATCAGAAGAGACAATCACATTCTTCTTTGAGATCTTCACAGCCAAATTTTTCTTTTTCGATTGAAGCGAAGATAATTCATAAGTTTGAAATGACACAACAAGCTCTTCTACGTTCAAAGTTCAAATCCTTGCTCCCCTCTATGGCCGTCACTTTGGATCTACATCTCTCAGGTAAAGACCTCAAGATTTTCCATACAATCTTGTTGTGAGGAATTTTCTCCCCTCGATTGAAATTAGAATTAATAATGTCATCAATTGAGCATAGAACTCGTTGAATGTCTCAATGTCCTTCATCCTGATATCCTCAAACTTAGATGTTAACATCTGAAGTTTATAGTTTTTCACAGTCTATGTACCTTCATGGGTCACCTCTAGGATTTTCCATGCCTTCTTAGCAATTTTGCATGAGGAAATTTGCTTGGATTCCTCGGGAGACACAACCATGAATATAGCATTCCTGCCTTTGCTATTTCAATTGCATTAATTTAACTCATCTTTGGACAACGCATCAGCACGAGTTTATGGCCATTTTCAGCCCTTCTCAATCAAAGTCCATACGCGTTCATCTAAAGATTTAAGGACGGCTTTCATGCGAGCCTTCCAATATGCATAGTTGTTGCCATAATTTTTTTTTTCTTCTAAAAAAGAGGCACAAATAAAGACTGTGATTGAGCCATTGACATCGGGGGTCAAGGATCATACTTAGGAAATAAATCCAAACAAAGTGTACAAGGCTCTGATACCAATTGAAAATGAGTTTTGACCCAAAACAATCACCTAGAGGAGGGTGAATAAGTGATATGTCGAAAAAATGGCCAAATAAAATTTTTATGCAGCATAATATATCAAAATATCAAACCACCAAGAATATAAAAAAGTAATCGCACAATCAACAACTACTTTGTTGAATAAGTGAAACACTTTAAAGATCTCTTTAAAGGTAAGACGCTCTGCGGCAGCCAAACCCATGAAGCCAATCCAGTATAAAAGAATGAGATATTGCAAGAATTTTACATTTACAAAACCTTTGTAGTTCATACTCTCATGTACTAGACAAGCAACCAATTTGCCTGTTACTGCAATAGTTCTCTCAGAACCTTTGTTAGTGAGAGATTGTTGTAGTTTGAGCAAAAACTCCAAGAGAATATGACAAATAATAAGACTCCTAATTTATCGAGTGTGTGTGATCAAGTGTGCAACAAAATATTAAATGCAGAATTTAAAGGAAACAAATATTTTGTTAACGAAGTGAAAACTCAATTAAGAAAAAAACCACTCCGGGCCAGCCAAACCTAGGATATCCATTATTCAGAAAACAAAGCTAGTAACACTCACATACCCCTAATACCACGATCATACCTTGCACTCTAATACGTACCTATACGTGAACGTTTTCCAACCAGGTCCCCTACCTGAATGGGTCTTCAATGGAATCTTTTAGCTTAGGGTTCCTCCCTAAGCTAGACTTCACACAATCAATATCACACATTGGGCAACTCTTAGAAAGCTAACAGATTTACACAATTTCTACATAAACACCCTTTCTAAGCTTAAGAGAATTTAATACCGAATTCTGTAAATAATACATGCCTAGAGGCCTCTATTTATAGGCTTTAGAAGACCTAAATTGAGTCTGATTTGGATTTCTCTAGGCCGCGTCCAGACGTAAGCTGAGAGCGTCCAGATGTTAAACTGCAACCGCCTTTCCATAACGAGCTTCACGCGTTTCCTTATTAAGGCTGTGTTTGAACGATTTTGCCTTAGCATTCGGATGGTTGCAAGCTGTCTTCCCAATCCGTGTTTGCAAAGGACTCTCTCGAACACTGAAAAGCATCCAGACGGTGTTGCCCTGTCGTTTTGACGGATGCATGCTGAGCTGGCAAAAGCTTCTCAAACACAGATGGCCGTCCGGACGCTTCACTAGCCCGTCCGGATGGAAACAAAGGATATGACTTTTGCTGAGTTGTAAACTGTGCAGAATCTTCTTGGAACTCTGAAATTGCCTTCTTGATGCTTGTGACACTCAAATTTGTCATATTAAAGCTCTTTCCATTTTAGAGAAATAAACTCTAAATATTTGAATACTCTGAAAACATACGGCATCCTTGTTAAAGCAGCAACCTTACATGGTAGTGATTTTGTCAATAGAATGTAGCCAATAAACTAACAGAATAAACAATATATCTCTCAATACAAAAAGCTCTCTTGGCCCACAAAGGCTAAGCACTGAATTATGAACTGCTTGAGCAATTAAGAATTAATGCTTAGATATCCTTATATAATGAAAAACCTAAAAAACACATTAAAGAAACATTGAATTCATGCAAGTGAAGCAACGGTATCAGGATGCTTAAATGAAACTGTTATGACGCCTCTAGAGTTTCAACATGTATCAGTAATGTAGCCACAACGACATCAAGACGTGTTGTTGGCGACACTCTCTAGAAGTCCCTTGCAACAGATCGCGTTAGGACCTCTTGCTGATGACATTCTTTGGAAGTCACTTGTACCAGTTCACATTAGGACGGCTTGCTGACGAAGCTCTTTGTGGCTCTTCTAAAGTCCTCTTGTTAGGATGGCTAGCTGACACTTTTGTTGGCGAGGCTCCTTGGAGTACTATTATAAAGGTCACGTCAGAACGTCCATTTGACAACATTGTTGACAAGGCTCTCGGGTAGCCTTCTATTGTGACAACGTTAGAGCGTCTCTGCTAATGAGTTTGCTGATGCCAGTTCTATTCTTTATTAAGTTACTCCAATTGAAGATAGCCAAAAGTACCAAGGCAAAAAGGACTTACAACCATTATTTTGATCACCGAATAAGCCAACACTTAATACCTAACATAGTGATTTTTAGAAGTGTTTGTTTCTGATATTTCGTTAAAGAGTTTGACAGCAACACACAATAACTAAAATTCCACAATGCATTATATTAGAAAAAGACCCAATGGTTGTTTACTTTCTTGGTGAAAAATTTATAGCAGGACAAACAAATGAGGGGAAATGAAAGTTCAGACAATAAGCCAACCAAAATCACACAAGGATGAGTAAAATAATGATTCAACATGCTATAGTGAACTTTCATATGTGAAAAGTTCACTGTAGCAAAGTTTTCATTTTAAAGTATCTATTGGAGGAGTAAAATAAGTAATTATACAAAGAGGGTTTATAGTCTGCTTTGTGTCCTCCCAAATGTCATATGGCTTTTAAAATCACCATTGGATCAAAATTCAATAATGATCATCTCAAATTCAATGATGATTTTAAAAGCCACATGACATTTGAGAAGATACAAGAAAGACTTTAATCCTCCTTATAGCATTACTCGGAGTAAAATAGTCTATAATAGTTATATGAGCTATAATAGAATTGAATGTAGGTTGTTGCCTTACCAAATCTAGGTTAAGGCCTTTGTATTTATAGATGAAACAATTACACGTGACATGAAAGTCTTATAGTTTGTGTTATATACAAATTCTATGAACTAAGAAACATGTTATCTGATAGAGTTATCTTGGGGTTGAGCTTATATTCTGTTTGAACTTGATTGACTCCTATCTTTATCATTGGTTGAAGTGCTGTGAGTGTTTGAGTCTTTATCATCAGGTAATGAGTCTTGAGTATTTGAGTTGGAGTTAACCTTATCACGCACAGGATAAGTTGAGGTGATGATATCATTAACACACCCTCTGAAGCTAAACGGTACAGTGGTAACGTTGAGCTTGCTCCGAAGTATGCTAAAGTGTGAGGATGAGAGGGGTTTTGTGAAGATGTCCGCAAGTTGGTATTTACTTGAAATGAATTTGATGGAGAGTGATTTCTTGGCGATCATGTCTTTGACAAAGTGAAAGTCAATTTCTACATGTTTTGTTCGTGCATGGAAGACCTGGTTGGAAGATAAGTGAGTAGCTTCAATGCTGTCATACCATAATGTTGGAGGTTGGGAGAATAGGATACCAATTTTAGAACGGAGAGAGATAAGCCAGGATAATTCTGCAGCAGTGTTCGCTAGTACCTTGTACTCAACCTCTGTGCTGGATATATCGTTGATACGTTTGAGAATGTCCAAGATATATCGTTGTTGAGATAGTATGACTCCATGAGAGTATGGCAATAACGTTATTCCCAGAAAGAAATTAAATGAACCCAAATCTTTCATTGAAAGTCACGGTGAAGAGCAGCAATAAGATCACAAATAACAGCATGATTAGAGTAGGTAATGAGTATGTCATCGACATAAATTAGGACTAACATGGTAGAACTAGCCATCCGAAGAATAAAAAGTAAGCTATTAGACTGAGAGCTAACAAAACCAAGTTCAATTAGTGTATTGCTTAATCTGGAATACCAAGCAATAGGTGCTTGTTTCAGACCATACAAGACCTTTTTCAGTTTGCAAGTATGAGATGGGTATTGAGGATGAGCGAACCCCGAGGGCTGGGTCATGTAAAAGTCCTCACACAAGTTCCTATGGAGGAAAGCATTTTGGCTGTCGATCTGGTGGATAGGCCAACCACTAGAGATTGTAAGTGAGAGAATTAAGCGTTCCGTTGTGGGTTTGATAACTGGGTTGTAGGTTTCACGATAGTCAATTCCTGGCTGTTGATGAAAACCCTAGGCTATGAAACGAGCCTTGTGATGATCAACAGACCCATCAACCTTCCTCTTCAACAAAAATACCCACTTGCAACCAATGACATTCTGTGCGGAGGATGGAGGAACAAGGATTCAGGTATGATTTTGTAAGGGTGCATCAAATTCAACATTAATGGCATGCCTCCAGTGCAGATCCTTCATGGCTGAAGTGTAACAAGTTGGTTCCAGCTCCTGTGTAGTGGATTCAGCAAGAAGGGCATGGTGGATGGGGTAACGGATGGTGTTAGTTTTTGTGTTGGCTACATTTTGTTGGACAAAATCACTTCTATGTAATGTTGTTGCTTTCACAGGGATGCTGCTTTATCCAGAGTCTACTCTTCAGCTATGTTCTTCAAGAAGATTCTGTGAAGTTTTTAAGGAAGTTCATTTCAGTTCCCTGTCAGCTGTCCGGAAGACGTGGTATTCCGTCCGGAAGCTAATCAGTCAGCAATATCCGCCCGGACGACATGGTATTTCGTCCAGACGCTCATCTGTCAAAGCATCATCCTTCTGGACGACGAGAACTTTCCGTCCGGATGCCCATCAGTGTCTAGAAGCTTCAAACAGTTCCAGGTTGCATTTGTCCAGACGTAATGGCAAATCGTCTGGACGCTCTTCAGAGTTCGAGAAGATCCCAGTGTTCCAATGAATCTGTCCGGACGACGTGGCTATACCTTCCGGACGCCATTCAGTGTTTGACAAGCATTGGGGTTTCTGCCTTAAGACAAAGTGATGGGAAGACGGCTGCAATCATTCGGACGATGTGTGATCCCGTCCGGACGATGTCCTTCATAAGGCAAGTCGTGCATACAAAGTTCAACCGTCCGGACGTCAGTCTTCATGGTCCTGACGATTAAGCATCATATATGGAAATTGAGTGCACCAGTTTAACCATCCGGACATCAGCCTTCAGGGTCTAGATGCTCAAAGCCTTATTATGGTAATTACGTGCAGCTGAAGTGCAACCGTCCGGACGCTCGGTCAAGCCATCCGGACGCCCTCTAGTATTTTGATCATAACTTTCTGTTCAAATATCGGATTGGGATGAAATTGGTGTCAATGGAAAGCTAACAAAAAATGATACAACTTGCTTGTTTGGACGGCCAACAGAAACGTCCAGACGTGTGCCCTCAGTCCGAATCCTTGTTGGTCTTGGACTCCTTATTTGAGTTGAAATAGGATTTGTAAAGCCTATATAAAGAGGGCTCTAGGCATGTATTTGACACAGAATTTGGTGGTGAATTCCTTATAGCTTAGAGAGGGTGTTTAGGGAGATATTAAAGATCTGCTAGCTCTCTAGCTTTTGCAAGTGTGTGATTTGATCAGCTGTGAAGTCTATTTTAGGGGTTGGCCCTAAGGTAAAGGATGTCATTGAAGACCCCTTCAGGTAGGAGACCTGGTTGGGAGGCGTTCATGTTGGGTTACACGTTAGAGTTAAAGGTACGACCACTGCAACAAGGGTATGTGAGTGCTACTACTTTGTAACTAGCTTTGTCTTCTGAATAGTGGATATCCTGGATTTGGTTGCCCCGGAGTGGTTTTTCTCTTAATTGAGTTTTCACTTCGTCAACAAAATATTTGTCTCATTTAATTTCCGCATTTAATATTTTGTTGCACACTGTTCACACACACTTGTATAAATTAGAAGTCTCTTTTTATTTTTCAATTGGTATCAAAGCGGGTGCACTCTGTTAAGGATTTATTTCCTGAGTGTGATCCTCATCTCTTGTGACTTCTTTTTTTTATTACACCTTTTATCATGAATTCTTCTCAGTTATCTAATGAGGATTCTGATATTAAGCTCTTTAAGGTTTTTAATAAATTGAAGAATGCTCAACATTCTAAAGTTTCTCATAAAGAGCTTAAAAAGGTGAAGCAAGAAAAAAAGTCTTTGATTGTTCAATTATCTGAATCACATTCTTTGATTGACTCTTTGAAATCTGAGAATTCCATACTATTTGACATTATTGATATACTTGAGAATAAATTAAAGGAATCTGAAAATCTCTTGAAAAAAATTCTCAAGTGATAATTTGAAAAGCATGCTGTGTATTCATTCAGATATTTCGAACAAGCCTGGTTTGACTGCTGATTTAAGTACTTCTACTTCACATGCTTCTGATTCTGAATTAGATATTAAGCCTGTGATAGAAGATACAGCTTGTTTAGATAATTCTTGCTTAAATAATCATGTGATGCCAAAGTCCAAGGAATTAGGAACACGAGGTAAGTTTGTTCCTACTTGTCATAATTGTGGGAAAATTGGTCATATTAGGCCAAATTATTATTTGTTGAAATCCCACAGGCCTTGGATTAAGCAGGATGCTCTAAGAAAAAGTAAAATTGAAGATTCTTCTTCATCCAAATATGTCCCTCCTCATATGAGACATATAAAAGGTAAGGGCAATATTGGGTGTAAGAATGCTAACCATATTTCTACAGAAAAAGTCAAGCAGCATTCTAACAAAAGAAGCCTGCCCACCTGTCATCACTGCTGCATCACCGGTCACATCCGACCCAAATGTCCACAGCTCCAGGCTCAGAAGTTACAGGTCCAAAAGGAGCTTCCAGCAAGAGCTACATCAGGCATTCTACCTCCGACAGCACATCAAGCTCCATGGCATCAGCAGTAGTTTGTTTCTGCCAATCAAAGTGGCAAACCAAAGAAGAACAAATCAAGGCGCTACAAGAGAAAGCCGCAGAAGCCCATTAGCTACCATGACTATAAAGGGTTTCTGAGTCTGATGCAAGGTATGCTAAGGAGAATGGACAACATGGACAAGATCTGCAAGCCACCGCCACGGGTCAAGCAGGTATGAGTCAAGAATGATGAGACCATTCACCCCTTGAGGGGGAGTGGACTCACCTAGTAAAGGTGAAGTCTCACCATGACTAGGATTTTGATTCCTAAATCCTAGTGCATATCAGGTATGTGTGCATTGCATTGTTTATCATATCTTATTCATGCCTTGCATTCTGTTTGAGGAACCATTTATTCTATCCCCATATTTTCTCTTGTTGTCTTGAGAAACATTTGCAGGTATTTTTTTTGGAGATGACAGTTAAAAGCACGTCGGGCGGCTGCTTTTCTGTTTTGGTATTTCTAAACCTCTCTCCATAAGGACAGGTTTGGTTTTACCTTACATGCTGGGACTAGATGTTATTTTCTTTTCCATAAGCATGTTCTTGTTGTTTTTCTGTCTCATTTTTTTTTCAACCAAAAAAAAAAAAAAAATTGGGGGAGAAGATGCGGAACTTTATTTTTTCTTTTGATAGCTTTTCAGATATTGCATGTGTTTTTGCCTGATATCTCAGTTCATTGTGCATTGATTAAATATGCTTATATATGATTGAGAGTTTATGCTTGATATCTGCTAAGTTTTCCTGTGGCATCTTAATGATAGATAGTTACTTTCCTCATGCGATGAAAATGTGCACTATCCAAGGCTCCCTAAGGTACATCTTTTCCTCTCTGACTTCTTACTTCTAGAAATTCTAATGAGAGAGATGTTTTTGATTAAGATGGTCAAATTGACCACATGCTAGTTAAACCTAGAACCTAAAAAATTCTAGCATTCTCTCTAGGTTGCAGCACTAACTAGAATCAAGCAGTAACTCTTTAGTTTTCTGTGCTATATTCACTGCTTCTGTGCTGAAATAAGCCTTGTCCTTCATGGTGCAAGTAAAATTTTACCTTGTCCTTCATGGTACAAGTAAAACAATTAGGTGCTGCATCTTAAAGGGAGTGTATCAGATGAGGGTGGCTAGGCCCTAGTAATTAATAAGGTTTGACTTTTGACTAATCTTTCATTGATTTTCTCTCTTGTCTAGAAAATCTAGTTGCTTTTTGTCATATCAATTAAATTCATACCTTTTGGGAAAAGTCTTCACACACACACACACACACACACACACGCATTGCATGAGTTGAGTAATCTATTTAAAATTTCTATCTGCAGGAAAATTTGTGCTTATTGAATACTTAACTCTCATTTATATCTTTGCATATTTTTGCAATGCTATTTGACTATTTTATCAGTTGATTATACATGCGTGTTCTGAAGCTAACTTTAGGAAAAAATATTTTTCTCAAGTTTCAGATTTTCAGTGTGAAGCGTCCGGACGGACCTATTCTTAGGAGCGCAGTCTTGCCATATGCTGACCTAGCAGTTGCCATCCGAACGGTTTTGTGACACGTCCGGACGGGATCTCTATAGGTTTAAGACTTGCGTCTCTTTCTCGGCCATACACACATATTTGCATTCTTATTGATTTATCATGACATGTTGTGTGTTTTTCTCGTGGATTTCTCCCGAGATTTTGGCATTCTTTGCACATCTCTTCTCATCCCTTGATCTTCATTGTGTCTTCCATTATTCTTTTAAGTTTTTGTGCTTTTAGAATATTGAAATATTTGTTGATAGGGATATTTTCTTGAGATAGTGTGCATGAAAATCCTATTATGTCTGTGTGTTGGGTTGATATTGATCAGTTGGATTGCAATCTTTATTTTTGTAATACTTGGGCATTCAATTGACAGCTGTCATAATACCACTTTCTTTTTGGGACTAACAGGATCTAATATTTATTTGTGGTGTTATTTTTGGAAATATTTATGTTTAAATCTCTACAGGAATATGTCATCTAGCAGCTCCCAGTACAATATCTAACAAATGGATCCTTTGGAAAACTGACCGTTGTTGAAGTCGGATGTTCAAATTCCAAAGGTTGATTAAGATGAGCTTTTTCCCCTAGCTCATGCAGAGCCTTCCGTAGCATTCCCTCAGATCTATTTCAGTTAGAAGTTCAGTGGTGAATCTCCTCATTTATCTAGCAGACCAGTTGCTTAGAGGATGTTAATCTGCGGATAACCAGGTTCAGGCTTTCCAAAATCAAGAGATTGAAGATTTTTCAGTCCATGGTTCACGGCTTCCTGAGCTAGAAGCCGAAGTAGTACAAATCCAGCTTTTTATACGAATTTCTCTCCGTTACTTGATTTCAGTGGATCAACAGGATTTGGTACTTGGAGGATTTTTCGTTCCTCTCTTTTGGGCCACTTGCAGACTCTTCTCTATTTTCCTATTGTTTTGGATTTTAGAATGTTTTTGTCTGTGGATATTATTACTCTGTTTACCCTTGTCCTTCTGAGACACTTAGGGGGAGTAATTTTTGATTTTTATTATTACTCTGTTTTACCCTTTGTCCTTTTTGTGACAAAAAAAGGGGAGTAATTTTTGATTTGGACTGGGATTTTATTTTTAACCGGTTAAGTGATTTTTGTCCCATAATGGCCAAAGGGGGAGTTTGTTAGTTTTTGTGTTAACTACATTCTGTTGGACAAAATCACTTTTATGTAATGTTGCTACTTTCACAGGAATGCTGCTTTATCCAGAGTCTACTCTTCAGCTATGTTCTTCAAGAAGATTATGTGAAGTTTTTAAGGATGTTCATTTCGGTTCCTTTTCGGCCCTCCGGACGACGTGGTATTCCGTTTGGACGCTCATCAGTCAGCAATATCCGCCCGAACGACATGGTGTTTCGTCCGGATGCTCATCTATCAAAGCATCATCCGTTCAGACGACGAGAACTTTCCGTCCAGATGCCCATCAGTGTCTAGAAGCTTCGAACAGTTCCAGGTTACATCTGTCCAGACGTAATGGCAAATCGTCTGGACGCTCTTCAGAGTTCGAGAAGATCCCAGTGTTCCAATGAATTTGTCCGGACGACATGGCTATACCGTCCGGATGCCATTCAGTGTTTGACAAGCATTAGGGTTTCTGCCTCAAGACACAGTTATGGGAAGATGGCTGCAATCGTCCGGATGATGTCCTAAATAAGGCAAGTCGTACATACAAAGTTCAACCGTTTGGACGTCAGTCTTCATGGTCCGGACAATCAAGCATCATATATGGAAATTGCGTGCACCAGTTCAACCGTCTGGACATCAGCCTTCAAGGTCTGGACACTCAAAGCCTTATTATGGTAATTATGTGCAGCTGAAGTGCAACCATCCGGACGCTAGGGCAACACCGTCTGGACGCGGCCTTCTTGTGGAAGCTTTCAGTGCTATTTTGGAAAGGCAGTTGCAGTTGACCGTCCGGACGCTCGGTCAAGCCGTCTGGACGCCCTTTAGCATTTTGATCATAACTTTTTGCTAAAATATCGGATTGGGATGAAATTGGTGTCATTGGAAAGCTAACAAAAAATGCTATAACTTACCTATCTGGAAGGCCAAGAGAAAAGTCCGGACGCGCGCCCTCAGTCCGAATCCTTGTTGGTCTTGGACTTATTATTTGAGTTGAAATAAGATTTGTAAAGCCTATATAAAGACGGCTCTAGGCATGTATTTGACACAGAATTCGGTGGTGAATTCCTTATAACTTAGAGAGGGTGTTTAGGGAGATATTGAAGATATGCTAGCTCTATAGCTTTTGCCAGTGTGTGATTTGATCAGCTGTGAAGTCTATCTTAGAGGTTGGCCCTAAGGTAAAGGATTCCATTGAAGACCCCTTCAGGTAGGAGACCTGGTTGGGAGGCGTTCGTGTTGGGCTACACATTAGAGTTCAAGATACGACCACTGCAACATGGGTATGTGAGTGCTACTACTTTGTAACTATCTTTGTCTTCTGAATAGTGAATATCCTGGGTTTGGCTGCCCCGGAGTGATTTTTCTCTTAATTAAGTTTCCACTTCATCAACAAAATATTTGTCTCATTTAATTTCTGCATTTAATATTTTGTTGCACACTGTTCACACACACTTGTATAAATTAGAAGTCTCTTTATTTTTCAGCTGGTGCCATCGATGTATTGTTTGGGTTTGGTGATATTATTCTTGGCACAAGTGACCATTGGGTGAGACGAAGGAGGAGGAATGGGATAAAGGGAAAGTAGATGTATCAGGAGATGGGCTGATTGCAGGCAGTGGGCTTGTAGGAAATGGGCCGAATGCAGATTGAGGTGTTGAAGAGACCAGGAGCGGGACCGATGGTGGTGGAGGCCCAATAACCAAAGTATTAGAAGAAGCTTGGTGTACCTGTAGAGGGTTGTTAGACGAACTGAGATATTATGACACCCAAGAGTGAGTAGGAAACACAGACTAATCAAAGACAACGTCCTGTGAGATGTAAAGACGATTTGTGGACAGATGGAGACATTTGTACCCTTTATGGTTAGGGCTGTACCCCAAAAAAGAAACATTGGGAGGAACGGGCTGTACCCCAAAAAAGAAACATTGGGAGTTATAAGGACGTAGATTTGGCCAACATGTACATCCAAGAGTACGTAGAAATTTGTAATCGGGTTTGTAGTTGAAAAGAGTTTTAAAGGGTGAAAGATTTTTTTTTTTGCAATGGAGTGGGCATGCGATTTATTAAGTAACATGCCATAGAAAATGGATCATCTCAATAATGAGAAGGCTTACTTGCATGTGATAGGAGGGCAAGTCCGGTTTCGATGATGTGTCGATACTTTCGTTCAACCGTACCATTTTGTTGATGCGTGTGTGGGCAAGAAATGCGATGAGAGATGTTGAAGGATTGCTACAATTTGTTTAGAGGACAATGTTCTCCTCCCCAATCAGACTGAATAGATTTGATTTTTGAATCAAAGAAACGTTCAAAGAGTTCCTCAATGGGTAGAGTTCCTCAATGGGTAGAGGTTCAACCCTGGTTTGAACGAATGTGACAAAGTGGTCATATTCGGATCCAAGACCAGCCAGGAGGAAGGAGACCATTTCAAAGGCAGTAAGGGGTTTGTTAACTGCAACCAGAGCATCAGCAAGTTGTTGAAATTGTTGATAATCGTTTGTAACATAGGAGTTGTTCTTCTTGAGGGTAGCTAATTTAAAATGAACTTTCATCGTTCGTGCCCGTGACTGGGATGCAAATAAAGTTTCCTGAGTGAGCCATGCATCTCTGGAAGTAGCACAACGAGTGACATGAGATAGCATCTTCTCCGAAAGGGAGGAATTAATGGTGCCTAGGATCAATTGGTCCTGCATTTACCAATGAAGGAACTCATGATTGGGGCTGATAGAGTCAACACCATCCATAGTAGTAACAAGCGTCTCGGGTGGGGAACAAAGGGACCCATCCATAGCCAAACAGATTTCCACCCTTGAGATGGGGGAACAATTTGAGGGAGCCAAAAATTGTAGTTGCCTGGGGAGAGCTTCAGCAGATTGAAGTGATTGAAGGTGACTAGGGGTGGAGGTGTGGTTGGGGTGGAAGCCATTGTAGTTACAGGAGCAAAACGGATGAAAGAAATATTGACGTTAGTCAATGAAGGCGTTGATGCCATATAAGACAATTGAATGTAGGTTGTTGCCTTACCAAATCTAGGTTAATGCCTTTGTATTTATAGATGAAACGGTTACACGTGATATGAAAGTCTTTCAGTTTGTATGCTATACAAATTCTATGAACTACGAAACATGGTACGTATCTGATAAAGTTATCTTGTAATTGAGCTTATCTTCTGTTTGAACTTGATTGACTCCAATCTTTATCATCAGTTGAAGTGCCGTGAGTGTTTGGGTCTTTATCATTAGTTGATGAGTCATGAGTATTTGAGTTGAAGTTAATCTTATCACGCACAGGATGAGTTAAGGTGATGATATTACTAACATGAGCCATTTAGAAAATCTGCTAGAAATGCTCAAGGCGAGATCCTAAACCTTCTATATTGACTCTAACTTTAATTTAACCATAATTTTAATTGAATTCTCATAAAACTTTTTTGCTATTAGTAATAGAAATATTTTAATAATAACATACATATATAATTATCATGTCGTTTTCAGATCTTAGACTTTAGATTTTTTTTTAAAAAAATCCCAAGTCCATCTAATTCTTACTAGGATAACAAGCCATCGCACCTTCTCGATCATTGCCATCCCTGGAGACAAGAATGCCCTCTCCAGTGTGACCGTGACGTCTACGGAGGACAATTCAAGTGAAAGAGTCCGCCAGCATTTTTTTTCTTCTTCTTTTAATATATATGATTTTTTTAACAAAATTAAAATATGAAGCAAGAATTGGAAAATACATGCATGGAGCCTGGAAGAGGTTGGGAAGAGTAAAAGCAGTTCACATGATAACATAAAAAGTTTAGGTTGGGAAGATGAAAAACGTACAGTTCACATGATAACATAAAAAGTTCAGATAATTAAGTAGATTGAATTTCGGTGAAATACTTTTATACAATACATTTTATCTAAACTGCTAGAATAAAAATTTAAAAACAAAAAACGGGTCATTTGGTAGGTTTGCAGTGGTGGCCACGGAATGACGATCCCTTACAATTTCTTTAAAATTATAAATTTTTAAATTATGTAAATTTAAGTCGTTTCATGAATCAGACGACATGAAAAATATTACATATTCAAAATGTGACATGTTAACAATGATAATTGAGTATATTTTATTAGTTCTTACACTTTATATTGTATAAAAATTTTGAGCAAAAAATTGTCTTTTGGTTTAATAAAGAAGAAGCGTCTCTTTAAAAGTAAAGAAAAAGCATTTTGGAATGATTTTTTTTGGTTGCCCTGAGAACATGTCATATATTTAATATGTAGTATTTTTCACGTCATTTAATGCAAAAAACGGTATGAATTCACATAACTTGAGAATCTATTTTTTTTTAAAAAAAAAAAATTGTAAAAGATTATAATCTCTCAAACAGTGGTTCAAATGTTGCGACCACCCTTAATAATCTTGGAGGTAGTTGCAAGTGTCCATAAAAGTTCTTGTAAATGGTGCGGCCATTCCTGATTCTCGTCGGGGGTGGTCGTAACAATTTTGACCCGTCATTTTAAGTGGCCAAACATCCCGATGGGTGTTTCAACTGCCTTTTACAGTTTTACTTCCAACATCCACAATTTTTTTTTTTTTTTTTTTTTTTTTTTTTTTTTTTAATTTGTATTTTTTAATTTTTCATTTTGACTTTGTCAGGATATGAGAAATGAACGGCAGATGAAAAGGTTTTCATGGCAAGGGATCTCCAGTTGAGATAGTGTTGAACAAGCACATGTGGTTCCTTTTAAAACTCCTACTACAACTAATACCATTTTCTTAACTCCTACTCTTCTTCTCCCACTTTTATCACACTCACTATCTCTGACTCTCACACTCCATCTCAAAGAACGAAGAACAGAGAGACCACGTTAATGGCTCTTTCTATGAGACTCAACCTGCTCTCGTCCACCACGTTAAGACCCAGATCGTCATCAGCACCTCCATATGCCGTCATCACTTTCTCATCTCCAATCCCATCTCTCCCGCTCCCCACTTCTCCAAAACTCCCTCTCAGAACCTCACACTCTCTCTCCATCAAAGCCTCTTCCTCTTCGTCGTCTTCCACTACCATCACCGAGCCTGAAGGCATCAAGGTCTTTCTCTCTCTCTCTCTCTCTCTCTGCACGCGCACACACAAATATACGACGCACACACGCATGTATGTTTTTCTTTTTGCATTTTGGATATTGGCTTTTCTCAACACTTGGGTTTTTTTTATTTTTTATTTTTAAAGATTAATTCGATTCCGACGAAGCCGATCGAAGGGCAGAAGACTGGAACGAGCGGACTTCGGAAGAAGGTTGCTCTTATTGTTCTTTCTGTTCGTGAATTAATTATTCTATTTGTGATTGATTTTTAAAGTACTTGTCTTATTTGTTTGCTAAGAAAGTAGAGGTAACAGGAAATGGAATTCTGAGTCTAATGCTTTTTTCTTGCTTGTTTATAAAATATGAACTATTTGATTCAAGTAACTGTAGGATAGAATGTTTCATTGCTTCTAGTTACCTGCAATTTCTTGGCAATCAAAATGAGCCTGATGGGTGTTCTGTTTATATTGTTTGATTCTATATTTTGTAGGTGAAAGTTTTTATGCAAGAAAATTACCTTGCCAATTGGATCCAGGTTTTGAATTTTCACATTTCCTTCAAGTATTGAATTTATTTTATTGGTTTTTAGTGCATTATGTTTCAATATGAATTAGAAATTTGTGTCTGTAGGCATTGTTTAATTCATTGCCATCAGAGGATTACAAGAATGGGTTGCTGGTGTTAGGAGGTGATGGGCGTTATTTTAATCGAGAAGCTGCACAGGTATTTGTTTATTTTTAAATTTGCTCAATGTAACATGCTAAATTAATGCCATTTTCTTAGAGTGTTTATCTCCATTAGTACAGCTAATTTGTCTTTAAAATGGCAGATAATTATCAAAATTGCTGCAGGGAATGGTGTTGGAAAAATTTTGGTTGGAAAGTAAGTTTCTTAATTGGCTCCTATTTGAACTATTTTAGCTAGTTTTCATTGGAAGATTGATGCAAACAAAGTGCTATTACAGAGAGATATATAAGATGCTAACATATGTCCTTACCTTTTTGAACTAATCTATTTGTTTCCACTTGTGTCCTACCTCCATCTGGTTGGACACTTACAGAAGAGCCTACCACTATAGAGTCATGTGTAAGACGCTTCTACTTGTAGGAATTAGGAAAACGGTATTGTTGTAATCACATATTGAGATGCCCATGTCCTTCCTAGACCTAAATAGACACTTACAGATGGAGATATGTTGTATGCCTTTACTTGCTTTTCCATTTTATCATTTTGAGCTATCTTAATTATATTGCTTTCTATTTTTCTTCTGGTTACATCTGCACACACAACTTCAGTTATGGCTGAATGTAAATTCACTACAGTAAAACATGTATTGGTAGGGCCACTCTCTTGGTTTTAGAGACCTGATATCTGATAAATTATTTTTTTGAATCAACTTTTTTTAGAGATACTTTGTGATTAATTGGAAGTAATCTCCCAAACTTATCTTGAGAGGGTTTTTCTAATTTCTCTAATTTCTATATATGCCAATGAATTTCAATTTCTACTAATTTTGTATTAAGTAGTGTTGTGCATAGTTTGTGGGGCTGCCAATATGTGGATCGTTGTTTAGATTCAAGAGGGGCTTCAGGTAGGATTCCGCTTATATAGGATAGGATGGTGGTGGAAAAAGTAAAAGAGTGTGCGGGAGAGTTTCCTGTTACTTGTTCTTTTAGAAATGTTGAAGATCAATTCACTTGGGCTTTTGCTGGTGTCTATGGTCCTAACTTTGATTGTGATAGAAGGTTTTTATGGGATGAATTGCTTGGTTTGCTCAGTTGGTGAAACTTGTTGTGGTGCATTGAGAGAGACTTCAACATCACTCATTTTCCTAGTGAGAGATTGAGGGAAGCCCCTTTTTGTCCAGCAATGGTGGAGTTTTAATATTTCATTTTTGATAGGATCTTATGGATATTCCACTTGTAGGCGAAACTTTTACGTGGTCGAACAACCGGGATCCTCCCTCCTGGTCTCGAATAGATAGATTTCTACTCTCCTGATTGGGAAGCCTATGGTAGGTTTGGAAAAGTTTTAAAAATAAACTTTCTCTTCTCAAATCTTGAAAACTCTTCTCAAATGTCAGATATCCAAACAGATTTTCATATGAAGCCTCCACCATTAACACACTTTTCAATACGAACCACAAAACTCTTCTACAAAACCAGAACATTTTGCAGAAAACACTTCTCAAAAAAGAAAACACAAAAGACACTTCTCAAAAAGATAATTAAATACTATGCATTTTTTTAGTTGTGGAGATTGTCTATAGACATTTTTTTTTTATGTGGAGGCTGCTGGTTACATTTACAAAAATAAAAGAAAATTAAATTAAAAAAAAGGTGGCGTGATGCTAGTGGTTGCTTGAACCATGGGGCGGCGACCACCTCAATGGCCACCAGATCACCACAACTATGTTTTTATTTTTAAATTTGTAGAAATATTTATTAGTCTTTTGTTTTATAAAAACACTTTTCAAAACTTTACCGAGCAAGTTTTCTTTTGTGGACTCCTCTTACAACAGTTTTTTCAAATGTGACCCCCACCAAATCAATTTTCAATTTTTTCCTTTTCAAAACTCTTTTCAAAACCCATATCCCAAAACACTTAAAACTTTACCAAATCCACTCCTATCTTCCTGAAGTGTCCTGAAAGGTTGCAAAGACGTTGTTTTGATCATTTTCCTATTCTTCTCGATTATGAAAACTGATAGAGGTGAAAAGGACATTTTAAGTTTGAGATGTGGTTAAAATGGAAGGGTTTTGTGGAAAGGTTTAAACAATGGTGGACTTCTTACTACTTTCATGGTACTTCGAGTTTCATTTTGGCTCACAAACTAATGACTTTGAAAGCGGATTTAAAAGTTTAGAATGAAGAGGTGTTTGAAAATGTAGGGAGACAAAAGAAGCTTCTTTTGACAATGAGGAGGTGTTTGAAAATGAGGAAGGCTAAAGCTATTTGTGATTTGGAGAGGACTAATCTTGCGGAGGAGGTGAGTTGGAAGCATAAATCCAGGGTGTTGTGGATAAGAGAGGATGACAAGTGCACAGAGTTTTTCCATAGAGTGTCTAACTCAAATAGCAAAAATAACTCAATTGAATCTTTGATGGTTAATGGTACAATTTCTACATATCATATGAGATTAGAGAACAAATTGTGTAGTTATATAATTATTTGTATACTGAACAGTTCAGTTGGCGGCCTAAATTTGATGGCCTTTCTTTTAACTCTATTGGTGTGGTTGAGGCTAATTGGTTGGAGTGAGAGTTTGAGGAAGGTGAGGTCTTTGAGGTGGTGAAAGCCTTGAAAACTGATGAGGCTCCATGCCTTGACGGTTATTCTATGGCGTTCTTCCAAGCTTGTTGGGATGTTTTAAAGAAGATATAATGAATATTTTCCATGATTTCCATGCCAGAGGCAAGTTTGGAAGAAGTCTTAATGCAACTTTCATTGCTCTTTCCGAAAAAACCCAGTGTTGTTTATATTAAGGACTTTGATCTATTAGTCTAGTGGGTGGAGTTTACAAAATTGTTGCCATAGTACTTGCCAACATATTGAAAATGGTTTAGGAGAAGATTATTTCCAACTCTTAGAATTCATTTATTAGGGAAAGGTAGATTTTAGAGTTGGTTCTTGTTGCTATGAATGCCTTGATAGCAGGATCAGATTTGGCGAGCTAGATGTGCTTTGTAAATTGGATATTGAAAAGGCTTATGATCATGTGAATTGGAGTTTTTGGTTGCATATGAGCTGCAGTTTTGGGGAGAAATGGTGTAATTGGATAGCTCATTGTATTTCTTTGGTGCATTTTTCTGTTTTGGTGAACAACTCTTCGACGGGATTTTTTAATAGTTCTCATGGTCCGAGACAGAAAGACCCTCTGTGTCCTTTGCTGTTTGTCATCGTTATGGATGATTTAAGTAAAATGATCTCTCCTACAGTGAATATGGGTTTTTTTTATTAGGCTTTTTTGTGGGGTCTAGGAATGTTGGTGGGCTTAACATCTCCTCTCTCATCTTTTGTTTGCAGATGACACTTTGATATTTTGTTGGGCAAACCTAGATCACTTCCAATATTTGCATTGCTTGTTCTTATATTTCGAAGCTGCCTTACGTTTGATGATTAACTTGGCTAAATCAAAATTGGTTTTTGTTAGCAATGTCAGGTTTGGCTCGTATTTTGGGTTTCAGGGTTTCTTCCTTGCCTATGAAGTATCTAGGCCTTCCGTTGGGAGCTCCTTTTAAGGCCAAATTGATTTGGGATGGCATTATTGAGAAGATAGAGTGTCATTTTGATGGTTGGTAGTAGTTGTAATTGTCTAAGGGTGGTAGGATTACTTTGATTAAGAGCACCTTGTCTAATTTGCCTACTTATTTCTTATCTCTTTTTCCCCTCCCTGCTATTATGACCAATCATATTGAGAAGTTACAGCGGGATTTTTTGTAGGGTGTTATTGGTGAGGAGTTCAAATTTTACATGGTGAGTTGGTCCAAGGTTTGTTCTTCGATTTTTTAAGGGGGTGGGTTAGGGGTTTGAATTTACTTCTATTTAACTGAGGTCTCTTGGGGAAGTGGTTATGAAGCTATGCTTATGTGAGAGGCTTTTTGAAGAGCGGTAGTGGATTTTAAATATGGCAGCTCGTGGAGTGGGTAGAGTTCAAGTGATCTTAATGGGTTGTATGGGGTTAGTCTCTGAAAAAATGCCAGGAGGGGTTTGGGGGAGTTCTCTAGATATACTAGATTTGAGGTGGGTGGCGGTTCCAAGATTAGATTTTGGCATGATGTGTGGTGTGGGGATCAGACACTTAATGCAGCTTTTTCGGAGTTTTTTAATATTGCTTGTTTCAAGGATGCTTCCGTAGCAGATCACTTACAGATTTCTAGTGACTCATAGGTAGAACGTTAATTTTACTAGAGTGGTGTATGATTAGGAGGTGGAAATTTTCACCTTGTTTTTCAATATGTTATATTCCATAAGACTGAGATGGGGTGGTGAAGACAAGTTTTGTTGGGCCCCTTCCAAGAGAGAGTTGTTTGATGTCAGATGATTCTGTAATGTCCTAATTCCCCATGATAGTACTCCTTTTCCATGGAGGAGTAATTGGCAGAATAAGATTCTCTTGAGAGTGGCATTCTTTGATTGGTTGGCCGCTTTAGGGAAGATACTCATTATGGATAACCTAAAGAAGCGGCATCTTATCGTGGAAGATTGATGTTGCATGTGCAAGAAGAGGGGGAAACTGTAGATCACCTTTTACTCCATTGTGAGATTGCTAGTGCCTTATAGAGTTCTATTTTCGGTCGTTTTGGGTTAAAGTGGGTCATGCCTTGTTGAGTGGTAGATCTCTTCGCATGTTAGAGAGGGTAGTGTGGTAGTTTTCAAAGTATAGCAGTGTAGAAGATGATCCCCTTTTTGCTTAATGTGGTGTATTTGGAGAGAAATAAATGGTCGTATTTTTGTAGATTGCGAAAGGACGGTGGTGGAACTAAAGGCCTTCTTCAATACCCTTTACCAATGGACAATTGCCTATGATTGTGTTCATATTTTCAGTTTTCATGATTTTTTTAATTTTTTAATTTTTAATTTTTAATTTTTAATTTTTAAATTATATTTTTTCATTTTTTGGTAAGGTATTTGTAACACCCTTGTCCCACATTGGGAAGATGAGGAGTAGTCCACATAGAGTGAGTGGTTTATAAAAATAGTCATGAGTGCTAAGTCCCACATTACTTAGTTTTTAAGTGAAGCTAGGCTTTATAAGGGATTTTAGAAAAGTTCTAAATTGACTAGTCCTTTTGGAGTGATAGCGTATATATGACTAGCGCTTTTTTTGGGTTGTTTCAAATAGTATTGGAGTCACTTAGTAACGCTAAGCCATATGGTACTGGAGCATCGCATGATGTGGCCCTGACGAGAACGTCAGGGGTTTAAAGGGGGGGAGGGAGTTTGTAACACCCCTGTCCCACATTTGGAAGACGAGGAGTAGCCCACATAGAGTTTGTGGTTAATAAAGATAGTCATGAGTGCGAAGTCCCACATTGCCTAGTTATTAAGTGAAATTGAGCTTTATATAGGATTTTAAGGAAGCTCCAAATTGACTTGTCATTTTAGGTTGATAGCGCAGATGTGTCTAGCGCTCTACTCTGGGTTGTTATAGTGTTTCTATTGTATACTTTTTGTGTACTTGGGTTGCACTATTTTGCTTTCTAATGAATTTGGATTACTTATTAAAAACGAAAACTCTATATTAATTTGAATTTGAATATCTGAATATTAAAGTAGGAAACTCCTTAAGAGGACCTAGAAGTTAGCATTCTCTAATACAAGTGTCTTCCCTCTTGGCGAGCGAAATTTGTTTGTCCTCCCTTAAAGAGAAACAAGTTGGTTATTTTTGCTTAATTATGAGCTTATATGTAAGAGTTATTTCGTACTTGTATGGTTGAAGCTTCTGTGATCCCAATAATTTAAATGGTGGAGTATGTGTCCTGCAGTGAAGCAGTCCCTTTGAATTTGTTTTTCTAGCATCTCTCCTTTATAAACCAACTATTAAGAGTCTGTTTGGTATTGCAATTTCGCAGGCCAAAAGTGCATTTTTAAACAAAATCACAGTAAATATCTCGTTTAGGAAGGCATATTAAAAGAATGGATGTCTGAAAACGTGGAAAAATCCATGTTTTCAAATCGCAGGTAAGGATGTGCGTTTTTAAAAATGCATGATTTTAAATGCGAAATTGCGATTTTAAACGCCGAATCATGATTATACCAAATCCTTAATTGCATTTTTCAAAATCAAGTTTTCATTAACTGCGTTTTGAAAGCGCTATTTTTCAAACAGTTAAACCAAATAGACCCCTAAGAGATTTTTGTGTTCCATTTTGATATTATAGAAAATCTTTTTAATTAATTGGTCTGGTGGTTAAATGCATTGAAAGTCTATTCATTTTATTTTTCTTTTCAAATCCGAATCATACATAGTGCTATTGGTTTTATGAAGTGGCCAAGCCATTTTTGCGGCAGTTTTTCACTTCTAGTTCTTCTATTATAGAACTAACTTCTAATTCTTTTATCATGGAACTAAGTATTAATTATATCAATCCAGGGAAGGTATTATGTCAACACCAGCAGTTTCTGCTGTAATCCGCAAGAGAAAGGCAAGCTTGTGCTACTTTTAATTTTATGCTTCACCATCTTGATATCGCTATGTCCCTTCCTCTCCTCTTCTCCCTGCAATTCAACAATTACTTTCACAGGCCAATGGTGGATTTATAATGAGTGCAAGTCATAACCCTGGTGGGCCTGAATATGATTGGGGTATCAAGGTGAATTTTCGATCTCACATGTCCAGTATGTATAAGTTATAATGCAATCAAATGTAATGGTCTTTGTGATCATTGTTCTTGATTTTTGAATTTTTGTACACAAACAAATATTGGTTTCATTCAATCCCCTTTAAAGCAGTTTACAGTTGGCCCTAAATGTTGCTGAATCTTTTTAAGAAAACATCTACTATATCAGTGTGGAAGTTTCTTAATTCAGTATGAAATATATTGTCTTCAAGCATTGGCTTCTTGCATAAGATGTTGCATAATCTGATAATCTCTTATTACTTGCAACAACACCATTTAATGTATTCCAACTCAAAATGTCATTGCTGTTATCTTACCAGTTCAATTACAACAGTGGTCAGCCTGCACCTGAATCTATCACTGACAAGATTTATGGAAACACCCTCTCTGTAAGTTTCTGATTCTATCTTTTTGCTTCCTGATTTTTCTGTCCTGCTGTTTATCTTCCTTTATATGGTTAATTGCTTATTGCTGTCACTTCTTGTTTTAAGATGATTTGTTTTGTGCTCTTTGATGAATAGATTGCAGACTTGCTTATCCATGCAAATGAGGACTGTGATAAGTCATACTTGAGTTGTAAAGTAGTCCTTACCACCCTGTTGAAAGTGCGTGAAATGCAAGGGTGTGGCCTTCCTGGCTATAAGATTACCACTTTGAACAAAACTACCACATGAGCCAGTGAGTGTCTTAAAAACAGAATTAGATTGAACCTAGGACACCACAAAGGAGGGAATACATGAAACACCAAAGCTCCCAAGCAACAGAGCAATGTAACAAGAGATGATTAACAGACTCTCCATCCTGCTTGAACTTCAATTTGATCTATATAGTTAGTTTCTTGTTGAAGCTTTTTTCACTTCGTCAAAGCATATGGGAACTCCATAGAACACATATGAGGAAATGTCAGAGTTTGTCAATGTTGAATTGAATCACTACTACTGACAATTTCAGGCTGCTCAAGAGGTATAGGGTAATTCACCGTCCTAGAAATGAATGCGTCCCTCCCTGATGGTATACTGCTGTTTCTGTATGAAAAAATATGTTTCTGCATGTGTTTACATGTGCATATTTATGGTCAAACAAAATGTTGACTTTATTCTCATGAAAAGTTGATTGCAACATCTCTACGTGTTTATTGTAGTGGGAAGAACCGTGTTGAGGGTCATGGGAAACCTTGAGCTTTTGTAAAGTTCCTAGTCTGTTCTATACTGAGTTTTGAGGAAGTTGAGCCTTTTCAGAGCTTCCCTGTATAATTTCAGTTGGATATGGTGATACTTGACCTATCCTGTTTAAATTTTTCTTTTTTTGTGATTGTAGCCTCCTAGTGTTTACTATGGATAGTCATGTGTAAAAGACATCCCATTAGTCATCATAAAGAATGTATGCACTCACAGAGAGCTCATGTTCACAATTTACTCTTTATTGGCAGAGTAAAAAGTTACATTAATTCTCCAGGTCAGTCAAAAGCGTTTCTTTTTAAATAAACTGTACAAGCAGGCAAGATAATGGGTTAGTTCTTGCAGTCAAGTTATTAATTGACTAGTTTGATATAGAGAATGTAAATATCAAATTAGATCTGCATATGTAGAGCTGTAAGAAAAAGATTTATGGGTAGTGCATGACCCTGAGGAATCAGCTGTCCTTGAAAATAACAAATCGCATACATTTTCATTGCTCTTATTTACCTTGTTTTTCTCTTACTATGTCAGTCATGGTTATTTACCTTGTCTTTCTTTAATTTTGTTTAGCTGATACCCCCCCCTTTTTTTTTATTTTTTTTATTTTTTATTTTTATTTATAGTCTTTATCTTTGGACAACGGCTTTTGTATCCCCGTTTGTGCTTTATTTTCATGATTTTTTTGTTATTTTTTCTCCTTCTAGTTAGGTGTTTACTCTTGAATACTTATTGTGTACTTGGGGCGCTTTATACTTTTTATATACATCTTGATTACTTATCAAAATGTTTTGCCTATTTCGTCTGCCCCATTTGCTTTTAAGCTGTATAAGTTTTTTCCACCTGTCAGTCATTTTCTTTTCAACTTGGTTCAATTGTGCAAGTTTGATGCAGATAACTGAAATAAGGGTTGCAAACATTCCTGATGTTGACCTATCACGACTGGGAGTTACCAAGTACGGGAACTTCAGTGTTGAAGTAGTAGACCCAGTTTCTGACTATTTGGAGCTAATGGAGGTCAGGAACAAAAGATATGGATCTTCAGAACTTTTGAGATGAAAATTCATATGCGTTTACATCACTAACTGTGTGGGCTTTTGTGCAGAGTGTATTTGATTTCAAGCTTATCAAAAGTCTTCTGTCACGATCAGATTTCAGGTATGATGTCTAACAGGTTTATATAGTCTGTTGGTTCTATTACTCATCCCTTCTTTTGTCTGCTTTTCCCTCATTTCTTTTTAAATGGTGATTTGGGGGAAGGGGATTATTCAAGACCAATAGCTTCTGAGTTTTTGGTTTCTGCTTAAATTTATTTTCTTTTCTCTTTGATAGCTAAGGGCATGCTAGAAGTGGCTGTGACAAATAATGATATTCCTTGCTTCTCATTTTGCTTCTTTCTGTTTGCAATCAACTGCATGAATCATGTTTTGTCAGAATGCTCGAACCATATATTTATAGCTAGTTTGGTCATCATTTTGTTTATTGCTTCCTTAACACAAGACTTAAAGCTATCCATTTGACCAACCAGTAATAGAGCAAGACAAATTAAGCTACTGTGAAGACCTGTGATAAGTCTATCAAATGACCCTCCACAAAATTTTGTAACTGAGCTTTTGGCATCATCATGCTTTTCGTTCTTCTATTCCACTCAACTTGTCATCTTTTGGATTGTGTTTAATCCTTTCGCTTCGTTTTAACACCTATAGATAGGGCCCATTCATTTACATTAAGAGCCGGTGACCAGTCGTTCAACTAGAGGTTGGATTTCTATAAAGGACATTGGAAAATGTTGGATTCAAGATTCCATGCCATCTGAAACCGTTTTACATGTGGAAGTAGTTCACAATTATGCTAATTGAGTAACTTAGGGGTTTGTAGCTTTCTGAGTCATGATTTACACCTTTAAAGTATTCCGTAATTGTTATACTAGAATTAAACGTATAAGCTATATTCTTAGAGACAACTTTTGGTCCGACTTTTATATTTGTTTTTTCAGTCTGTTATAAGAGTTTGTTAGGGTTTAGAGTACATGGGTACTTTAGTCATTGTAATATTTTTCAACTTATATAATAAAAGTATGTGAGGCTACGTGAGGAGTAACGAGCCTCCAACTTCTCTCTAAACCTTTCATGCAAACTACAACATAGTATTAGAAACTGTTTAGGGTTTAGGATCCGTTGTTTAACCCTCTCATTCTATAGTCTTGGGTTTGTCAGATTGGATTGAAATAATAACGGAAGCAAGAAAGAAAGTAAAGATATAGAGGATTTACGTGGTTCGGTCTATGACCTACGTCCACAGGGTAAAGCCCAAAGGGTTACATTGTGTTGTTATTAACTTGCCTTGTCTACAATACAAAGATCGAATAATAACTGGAATAATAACGGAAGCAAGAAAGAGAGAAAAGACACAGGATTTACGTGGTTCGGTCTATTATGACCTACGTTCACAGGGTAAAGCCTAAAGGGCTACATTGTGCTCTTATTAACTTGCCTTGTCTACAATACAAAGATCCCTATTTATAGGGTTTTGAGTAAATATTAATATGGTAATCAAATCCTCATGATTTGATTACAATTCGCCGTAAATAGAGAATATTACAATATCAACCAAATAAGTAATATACGGAAAATATAATATATTTTTCATATATTCTAACAGGGTTTTCTTCCTTTTGGTTAAACTTTCACAATTTGGTGTTGGTGAGTCTCCCTCTAGTTGCTTAGCCCATGCGGGCAGTGCCTTGATGAAGCTCTAAAGTTTTTGATGACTGGAAATATTCTTGGGCAAAAAAAGTAAAAGAAAAAAAATCCATTTTGTTCGTTTTTGGTGGTGTAGTTTGGTGTTCTGTGGTGTTTTTGGTGCTTTATGTGGTCTGAGGCATTCTTTATGGTGCTTAGTGGTTGCTCCAGCGGCTTTTGTGGAGGCTCACAACAGTTTCCTATGAGAATCATGGTGTGTTTGAGTGTTTTTTGGTCGCCAGTGACCTGTGTACGTGCAGCGGAGGTGGCCGTCGGGAGCTTCTAAAGCTCGCCAGCGAGTTCTGATTGTTTTCGGTGAGGTCTGATCATCGCCGACAAGTTTTTGGCGAGTTGTTGTAGATGAGGGTTCCTATTTGGTTATGGGTATTTGCTTCTCCCTATCCTTGATAAGGATAGCTGCGTTCTCGATTTATTTACTATCCTAGCTGATTTTGCATCCTTTCGGGCCTGTTCAGAATCTTTTCTCCCAGTTCAGAGTGTTTTGAGACTGGTCAAGAAACGATGAAAGTGGTGTTTTATCCAGTTCACTTTGTTTTTATGCCGGTTCAGTGGTGTTTTGTCCAGTTTTGTACATTTTCCTGCCGGTTTAGGGCATATTACGACTGGATCAGTGAGGTTCTAGCCCAGTTCATGTTGGTTCGTTTAGTTCAATGCAATTTTGGCCATTTCTTGCTCTTTCTTGACTGGTTCAGATTGTTTGTCAACTGATTCAGTTATTTTTTGAGTCGTTCAAGTGGTTTCTAAATCGGTTCAGGTGGTTTATTGCTTTATTTAGCTACAAGGAACAACCATCGGGTTTTTTGCTTAGGGGAATACTAGAGTAGTGTTTACAAGTTGTTGTTAGTTGTATTGATAATCAATCAAATGTTGTTTTTGGTGACCGTTGTTGGTTGTATTGATTATCAATCAAACGTAAGTTTTTGGTTGGATTGGTCATGGGAAATGTGATTGTTGTTGGTTGTTGATCGTACTGATCACTGGATTCGTGATCGTCGTATTTGGTTGTTGAGATCCGACTTGCCTTGGTATTTGCGGTGGGTTCCGACCAGTTCTTTGTGTTTTTCGATGAGATTCGACCGGTCTTGGTGTTTTGCAGTGAGATCCAATCAACTCTTGATGTTTTGCGGCGAGATCTGACCAGCGTTGGTGTTTTGCGGTGGTTTTCGACCGGTTATTGGTGTTTTTCGGCGAGATCCGACCAGTTGTTGCAGTTTTTTGGCGAGTTTTCAATCGGTGTTGAAGTTTTTGGCAAATTTTCGTTCGGTGTTGGCTTTTTGTGGAATTTTAGCTTCTTTATGTTTGGTTTAGTGCATTTTCTTGTTCAAGTTTTTTTTATAAGTTTGTCTTTGTATTGTGTTCTCCAAGCCATTCGAGCTTGAGGGGGAGTATTTGAGTATTTTTTTCTTGGTGTTTTTCGTTTGCTTGTTTCTTCCAAGTTGGGCTTATATAATATATATGCTCCAACTTGAGGGAGAGTTTTAGAAGAGTTTGTTAGGGTGTAGACTACATGAGTATTTTAGTCATTGTAATATTTTTCAACTTGTATAATAAAGTATGTGAGGCTATGTGAGGAGTAACGAGCCTCCAACTTCTCTCTAAACCTTTCTTGTAAACTATAACACAGTCCAATGCAAAGATCTCTAGTACTTCTAAACTAGGGTTAATTTTTGAAAATTTCCTTAAATATCATGCTTTTTAGAGGCACAGAGGAGTTCAATTCACAGTATAATCATGGAATGAAAGTTTAATCGAATAACATTTAGTTCACAATTCTTGCTATCCTGACCCTGCTTGTGCCCAAATCCCTTGGGTGTTATTTTTCTTTTCCCTTAAAGTTTTCACCACTATTACTAGATCAGTGTTAAGGTAGTTTAACTAGGTGGCTAGATTCACCAATTTATGTATATACACTTTTTAAGCGTTTGATTCTTTCTTTGCATATCTCCCCTTCCTTTCTAGAATCATCTGCTTCTGGTTTCATATTTATTTATGGTAAATGACTAGACCTTGACTTTATGCTCGTGGTTGGATCTTCAATTTTCAATGTGAGAGTCATTTAGATTTCGTGGTTTGGAACTGTTTGATGTTGAGTGTGACTTTCTAGGTTTATATTTGATGCCATGCATGCTGTTACTGGTGCTTATGCAAAACCCATCTTTGTGGACAAGCTAGGAGCCAGTCTGGTATGTTGTGCACATGAAATATCCTGAAAGAAATTATAATCTTACTATTATTGGCGTTGCTGACATTAGATGTTGAGTTTGTCATGTAGGATTCAATTTTGAATGGAGTGCCTCTAGAGGATTTTGGGCATGGTCATCCTGATCCCAATCTTACGTAAGAGTGAAATACTTTGTTTGATAGTTGCTGATTGCCATTATCTTAGAGCATTACTGATTTTGACTTGTATTGTTGAGCAGATATGCTAAGGATTTGGTCAATATTTTGTATGGTGAAGGTGGACCTGATTTTGGAGCTGCTAGTGATGGTACTTTAGATGATTTCAACAGGCATTAATTTGTGTTAATGGTTCTAGAATTCTAAATGTTGACAATTTCCCATGCACATGCACACATGTTTAATATTTTTATATGTTGACAATTTCCCATGCCCATGCACACACATGGTTAATATTTTTATTATTATTCCTATTATGTAGAATGATGGTTTATCTTTTATCATTGATAGGAGACGGTGATAGGAATATGATTTTAGGTAGAGGTTTTTTTGTTACTCCTTCCGATTCTGTCGCAATTATTGCTGCCAATGCACAAGAAGCCATTCCATATTTCCGGGGTGGCCCTAAGGTAAAATAATCTTTTCATCTTTCATTTCCGTTTTTTCTTTTTTGTTAAATATTTTAGTTGTGAAGCATAAAAGAAATGACTCATATTCTGACTTTATAGGGTTTAGCTCGATCTATGCCAACAAGTGGTGCTCTTGATCGTGTAGCTGAACAACTGAACCTTCCTTTCTTTGAGGTCTAGATCTCTTTGAACACTTGTATTACTTGGAGAATGTGGCTTATATTTAGAGACAGATATCTATTGACAAACAATGGATCCTGTCATTCAGGTCCCTACTGGTTGGAAGTTCTTCGGAAATCTTATGGATGCCGGGAAGTTGTCCATTTGTGGGGAAGAGAGTTTCGGAACAGGTTCTGATCACATTCGCGAGAAGGATGGCATATGGTAATTGTCTACATTTATAGTTTGGGGGTAATGGCAGTGGTCTACATAACATATTATTCTACAGGACTTCAGCTAGTTGAATCCATTTTGCGATAGTGTATTCCCCCACTCACTTAAAACACGACTTATTTGGCATTCCTCTTCACTTTAGCTTCTACAACTTGAATCAAATCATTTCTCCTTGCAATTGTTGATTTTTGTTCCATGTAACTGTTAAGCATAACATAATCAAGAACTTCCTTCTTCATAGCCTCAATTATTGTCGTATAATATTTAATCACTATTTGTGATTCCGTTTGTTGCCACTTATCCATGTGAACGTCTTTATTTTCAATTATACTCATTCTTTGAGCATATCAATTTTTAAATTGCTCAATCTTCTATACCGTAAAGCTTGAGTAGCTGTATAACTAGAATAAAAAGCTTTATTCAAGGTCAACATTGTTCAGTACAAATGAGCCAAGCGTACTATGTGACAGTTTGAACTTGGATCTACTTAGAAACTTATTCTTCAAGATCAGCTCAAGTTAGCATGGAGCCACAATATCTCTACTCAAACTCATGATGGCAGCTGCTAAGTGAGTGCGGGAGTTTCGAGCTGTTTGACTAAAGTGGTTGTAAAGATTAACTATAACACATCAACTCTTAGCTGTTGTAAGTGGTTAAAGTCAAATGTTATTATTGTAAAAAAGATGATCTAACATATTGCTGTTCAAATGTCAGAAACTTTGTACCAGTCGGCAGAAATTCTGTTTAAGTTAGACTTAGAAGTTGACAAATGTTACCTAGAATTCGTTGAACCTTCTTTTCACAAGCTTAACTGAGACAAGCATGGGCCTCCTCAGGCTCGGCTTGTTTATTGAACAAGCCTCATAATGGGGCTTGAGCTTGATTCATTAGACTGATTGGAGCCATAAACTCAGATAAGCTCATAATTAAACAAAGCTCAAGGGCTTCATGAATGGCTCTGATAGGTTGCACCCCTAGTTTAATAGTCATGTTAAATAATACCAAACTTCTAGAGTCTATTTGGCTGCAAGTGTCCTATAGATGTTGGCTGAGATAAATTGGCTGGAAAAGACAGCGGAATGGTTATGCTGCTTCAACGCAAGCTACCAAGGAGGAAGTGTTGTCAGTTTCCTAAATTAGGGGCAGGTCTAGATGAGAAGGTTAGATTATTCCTAAAGAAAAATGATAAGGGGAGAGGGTTGGTGGCCCATTTTGATACATGGAACTGTGTATACTTCTCTTCGGAGTTTGGCCATGCAAGACTTGAAAGAGCAATTTGACATTCCCAATGCTCGACTTATACATTCATCACGTAAAACATGGTATGAATTTGATGATTTTGTTTAGTTTGCAAGCTTATTGGTCGAACATCTTCTTGTTTCCTAAGAAGATTGTTCGATTAATTGAGCAAAAACTAAATAGATTTATGTGGAATGGCAATGTGGAGAGACCTGCCAAGGCTAAAAGTTTCATGGGAATCAATTTGTGTCCCAAAAGAATAGGGTGGGTTGGGTTGAAGAGAGTGGAGGAATGGAATAAGGCGGCTGTTTTGAAACATATTTGAAATTTGTTTACCAGCTCAGGGTCTCTTTGGGTGGCTTGGGTAAAAGCAAACTTATAAAATATAGGTGTTTTTGGCAATTGAAAGTCCCTCAAAATTGTTCTTGGTGTTGGAGGAAGATCTTGAAATTGAGGGAGATTGCTAAAAAGTTCTTAAGATTCAAGGTGGGGGATGGGACTAGCATTTATCTTTGGTTGGATTGGTGGCACCCGGACAACATTTTATATGATAAGTATGGTTATAGGGTGATATATGATTCTAGGAGTTCCATGGATGCAAAGTTGTCCAGTGTTTTGAATGGGAGGAATTGGGAGTGGCAGCCTGCTCTATCCGAGGAGATTGAGGATATTCAAAGTAAATATTGGAGTCTGATGAGGCTATGTGGGTGACTGCAAAGAAAAATGTTTTACTAGTAGGGACACTTGGGATGCAATTTGAAGTTTGAACAAGGAAACCTATTGTTGATTGGTGGGAGTTGGTATGGTTCTCTAATGCTATACCAAGGCAAGCATTTATATTATGGCTTTCTTTTCAACATGGGTTAACAGCGGGAGAGAAGTTCTTGGGCTGGGGGTACAATGGGGAGGTGAAATGTGTTTTTTTTGGCAGAAGTGTGATTGAAACAAGGGAACACTTGTTTTTTGAATGTGGCTGTAGTAGAAGATTGTGGAAGGAGATTATGAGAAAGTGCTTGATTTTTGATCCTCCACTTGTTTGGTCAGAAATGATAAGTGTGGGTTTGAATGATTGGAGGAATAAGAGTCTTACTGCTAATTTCTGCAGAATTGATTTTTAGTGCAGCAGTTTATTGGTTATGGAGGCAGTGAAATGATGTTAAACATGGGAATGCTCCAAGGGCTGAGGAGAAAGTGATTCAAGATGTTGTTTGGGATGTAAAGAATAGGATTAGAGGGAAGGGGAAATACAAAGAGTGATGTAAATTTGAACTTTTGTTGTAATGGGGGTCTTAAACAAGATGTATTGTTGTGATAGGGTTCTGTTGTATTGAGAAGGGGTAAGATTGGCTATTTCGAAGTTGCTGTTTAAATCCTATGTTCTGGCTCTGTTGCTAGTGAATCTGATGATTTGAGTATGTGGCAGTATTTGATTTCATGCCAGCTTATAATAGATTTTACGCATTGCCTGAATTGGATTTTGTGGTTGAATGACGTTAGGCATTATTAAATGGTAGTTGACTCTGGTGTAGCATGAAAACATTCTGGTGTAAGTTGACTCCTCTTTTTGTTAGTTACTATAGTTTCTTTTGTCAATAATTTTACGGCAAATCTGGTATCTAGTATTACTGTACTCACAAATTTGGTTTCATTACATTGCCTGTTCGATTTGTTGTTAGGCTAATGAAAAACCCGACTCTTCAATTTTGTGTTTAGTGCAAGTTTTCATAGTTTGAGGCATATACAAACATTGAAAGATGACATATGTCTATCCTGTCTGTATTGTTTAAACCATTGATTCCCATGTGAAATGACCTAATATCTCCAAATGACAGGGCTGTCTTAGCCTGGCTTTCGATTATTGCGTACCGAAACAAAGACAAGAAACCAGGTGAGAAGTTGGTTTCTGTCTGTGATGTTGTGAAGGAATATTGGGCAACTTTTGGAAGGAATTTCTTTTCTAGATATGACTATGAAGTAAGTTATAGCCCCTTTGGAATCGAACTTGCACAATGTTGTTACTCTAATTTGAGTTTTGGGATTGAATCTCAAAACCAGATTAACTTGTATTGTCTTTTGAGAGGTGAATCCGTTGATTAATTTAACTCACTCCTTTTCAGGAATGTGAATCTGAAGGTGCAAACAAAATGATAGAATATCTTAGAGATTTGATCTCTAAAAGCAAGCCTGGTGAAAAGTATGGTAAGCTTGAACCTAAAGTTATTTCATGCCATCATCACTTTTCCCCAACAATGTTTGGATGCTGATAATCGTGTTACAGGAAGCTACGTCCTCCAATTTGCAGATGATTTTATGTATACAGATCCAGTAAGTTTGAACATTGTACATGTTTTGTCTTTGCTTAGTTGTGACTTCAAGCAATTGAAACATTAAACTCGTGCTTCATTTGATTATCCAGGTTGATGGGAGCGTCGTGTCGAAGCAAGGTGTTCGCTTTGTTTTCACAGATGGATCGCGGATCATATATCGTCTATCGGTATGTGCGAATCTCTCTCTCTCTCTCTAATAAATAATCTTGGGGACAATCTCCTAAGTCGAAATATCTTTTACATATCTACAGGGAACTGGTTCAGCAGGTGCCACTGTTAGAGTTTACATTGAACAGTTTGAACCAGATGTATCTAAACACGATGTGGATGCCCAAACGGCCCTAAAACCATTGATAGGCTAGTTTCTGCTATCATTTCTCACTTTCATATAATATATATATAAAAAAAAAAAAAAAAAAAAAAATCTATAAAAATATAAATTGTTTATTGTTTGTTTGGTCATGCTATAGATTTGGCGCTTTCTGTCTCAAAGTTGAAGGACTTCACAGGAAGGGAGAAACCTACTGTCATCACATAAAGCACAATTCCAGAGGCAGGTTGACCAGTTCATCTTTTTCCTCTTGAATTGTCATACAGATTTCTCCCATTCAGTTTTGATTGTGCAGTGGGAAACCTGGCTCAGTAGAACAATAAGCCACTCCTTGTAAATTGCTGAAATGTATATGTGGAAAATAAGATACCTCTTTCTCAGCAGAGGAGTTAGAGGCAAGCCTAGCTGCTAAGTGATTTGATTATGTGTCTATGGTGAACTATGAGTTTCCTACCCTTTGTTTTTCATCGGAAATTTCCAATAGATGCCACGAAAGATATTGGTTTTAGCTATACATTTATTCTGAACTTTTCATTACTATAAGGAGAGGGGTCCAGGAAAAAGCTGGATTTTTTTTTTTCTTCCCCCAACATCTCTGACTGGTTTGATTGGTCTTCAATTTTCCATTTGTTAGGGCATAAAATATTTTCTGCAAAATATTTTTAGTATTTTCCGGTGTTTGGTGCAATCGAAAATGATGGTCAACAAAAATCATTTTCAATTTGACTGAAAAAGTCTATTTAATTTTTAAAAAACAATTTACTGTTTTAAAAAAGGTCAATCGTTTTTTGAATTCAAACTCTTCATTCTTATATGCACATTCGTGGGAATTCGCCACCGTCGGACACTGGAGTTTGTTGGCAGCCAGAATTTGCATGGAAGGTTTTCGAATTTTGAGATTTGGGCACCGGAATTCGATGTCACTAACTGCCGGGTTCTAACCATTGTTGCCGGAATCCAACAACTTTTGTGGCAAATCCGGCCGGAATCTGGCCATTTACACTGGATTTCGACCACCATAGCCTGAATACAGCAATAGTAGTCGGATTCTGTCTAGAATTTGGCCAGTATAGCTGAAATCCGGCTGCACTGTGCCAGATTCCAGAGTCATTGGTCGGAATTTTGCCAGTCGGCGATAGAATTTGGCCAGTGCTGTCGGATTTTGGCCACAATCGCTGGAATTTTGTCACCGATGGTTTTTTGCCGTTGGTAATATTTTCATACGAGCCAAACATCGAAAAATATTTTTAAGAAAATCATGTTTTTTTGAAAAATGATTTTGTTGAAAATATTTTACAACGAAAAATATTTTATATCGAAACAAATAGAGCATAATTTTCGGGGGCAAACTTAATATGCAAGAAATGCGTTTATTTTTAATATGAAAAACAATACTGAGAATTACATTTTTATTTTATAACTATTTGATAATACCGAAAGTGTATATAGACGGGTGTGCAGCAACACAGCTGCAGTATCATTTATGTTATTGCCAATCTATTCCCTGATTCTGGGCGTCTTTTCTCTTACAGCCATTGGATTTTATGGAGAGGCCATCAGCAGGAGAAGTAATCCACAACTATTCATGATCTATTCATGAAAAAGTTTGCCTCGAGAGAGAACCCGGAGTTGTCTCCGATGGCAGTTAATACTATCCGTTTCGAATGAAATGAAGAGGATCGCACTTGCCATAAGTGTGATCATCCCTTAAAACACGTCATCAACGAAGAGATCGGGCATGGGAATTACCCTGATACAACGAATATGGTCATTCCTTTTGAAGACAAAGTATATTGGGTCGAGTCTAGCTTTTGATGGAAAGCAGAGAGGTAGTTGTCAAATGCGAAGTTGTAAACAATACAATCCCAACTGTGGGTATTCCTTTTGAAGACAAAGTATATTGGGTCGCGTCTACCTAGCTTTTGATGGAAAGCAGACAGAGAGGTAGTTGTCAAATGTAAACAATACAATCCCAACTGTGAGCTGATCAGGTATCCATAAACAAAAATCAGCCAATGGCATGTCCCCGACCGTGTCATATGGAAGCTGAGTGTGCAAGTGATCACAACACAAGACCACCAGGCTTAATTGAGAGCTTTGACATAGGCTTTGTGTGTGAACATAATGGGAAAAAAAGGATGTCCTATTTAGTCTTCTCTCCCCTAAAAGCATTCCAACCAAGAGATCCAAAGTGAGATAATGGCACAGCACGCACTCAACATAGGACACTCTTTTCGTCCTTCAACCCTACCCTTTATAGTTTATGCAGCAAGCAGTATCAAGCAAAGACTTCCAGGATGTGACATTCTCTCAAGTTGCTTCTCAGACTACATTCCTTTCTGGTCAGAGCCAAAATGTTTTGTAAACGCCAAGTTTCTGTTTGTGCTTTCCTTCTGTTTTCGATTACTTTGAATAGCTGAAAATGACATCAAAGTGTTCACAGCACTAGTATTGGACAGACTAAATTTAGTTTTCTCAGTCAAAATTTGGCTAAAATCCTTAAAATCACCTCTCTACACTGCACTAGCCATTGCTGCAGTCATTTTTAAATCACCTCTTCTTGGGCTGCAGCAAATTTCGAAACTGACCTTGAAAGCCTCGTCTCTGCCTCCCGCTTTGCTAGGGTTTCAAGGATATATAGAAATGTCCAATAGGTGTTTCTCAGTTGCCTCAGCGTCGGAGAGATCGAACACCTATTGAGTCCCAATCAAATTCTAAACCAACGTCATGTACAAACCACTTGTCTTTATTAAAAAAGAAAAAGGAAATTCAAAGGTTGATGAACACTGTCACATTAGCTTAGTGAGATGAAAGTTGAGTATTTAAAATTACTCATAAAATTTACTCTTTATGTCAATATAAAGGTAGTATATATACCAATCTTTGTATTTAGAATATTATACCAGGTACCATCTGTGGTGGTGTTTAGTGGCTTCAAGGAAATTTTCAAAGTGGTTGGGCATGTACTAAGGTGAGAGTTCGACTCTCGAAATGAGAATCCTTAATCCAATTAATATTAGCCGTCTTAGGTCCCACTAATGCCTTAATGAGGCTGAGTCAAGCTATGACTCAATTGGACTTGAGAAAGCGCCTATAGTTCTCACTGTCTAGGCTCCTTCTGTGCGGCTCTTAGCGGGGGGTACTACTATGATCACACTCAGCTAAAATAGCTAGAGTTGTTCTCCTCCGCTTGCCTTTTTTAATTAGAAAAAAAAGGGAATATTATACCAAGTTCCACTAAGCAAGGTCTAGAAAAGATTAAGGAGGCGTTCAGTGCTCTCTGATAAACAGATAAGTAGTACTCGAGTTCCAAAGCAAAATTCAAGTAAAACCAAAAAATTGTATCGACGTGACAAGTCTTTAGATCTAGCTAGGATCTATCCTTTGAAATTGTAGCCGTAAATAGGAAAAAAACCCTGTTGAAAGAAAAAGAAAATGGAGAGGATCTTGATCATATATATTGTGATGTTTTGTTTTGTTTGTTTGAAGATTTCCTATTTTTAACCAAAGCAATACATTATTTGGGATGAAAGGAAGCCGGGTTTGGTAAGGTTTCCCACCCAAAGAAAAACATGCTTTTGTGAGCATAGACAGCCATCAAGGCGGCCTTTTCCTTCAAAAATCCAAGACCAAATCAAAATGGGATTGTCTTTGCCCCCCATTTCACATATGAGCAAAATCTCCAACTGACCCACCAACTAATAATGGGACGGACAAGGAGAAAAGTAAGCAATCTTTTAGTGGGAAATAAGAGAGAATTGCGACACGCTCTCTTTGTACTCTCTATAGTTGTGAATAGATCCAACCTCTTTGGGTCAATCAGTTTCATGGGATCTAGTCTTCCAGAGAACTCATTTTCCCACATCCTTTTATCTGCATGACATTGTGACAAATCCACCATCATGTTAGTTGCCTCTAGTGATGGGCCTTGATGTTCCCTCTTCTCCCCTTTTCCACCTATTCTCCTCTGTCGTCTAGTGACTTATTTCATTACCCATTTAGATTTCCTACAAACACCAATCCCGTCTTTATGAATCTTTGAATGTGTGAGAAGTACATATATAATTGCATTCTAACTTCCATCTCCTTTGAGTTCACATGCTCCATCTACCCTTAATTAAAAAGGAAAAATAAAAAATAAAAAATAAAAAAGCCCCAACGGTACGGTGGATGGAGCATTCCGACTTAGTAATTAAAGATATACGTGAGATGGACACCAGAGTCCAAAGAAGCATTCTTCTTTTTTCTTATTAATGATATTTAAGAAGTACGCTATTAAAAAAACTTATGTTGTGTCGATTTTTCATTTCTTAAAACTTTTGTCCTTTATTTGGTTACCATGGAGAATAATGTGAGTGGTCACAGATATATTTCGAGCTAATATTTACTTGTATATCATTCAAAATGTGAAAACGCTTCTTGAATTCTAGTTTGCCTTGTATGTTTTTATAGTCCCCCCTTTTTTTTTTCCCCCTTTTGATCAAAATTAAGGTTCAGAATTGTGAGTGCATGAGCACGTTTGCCTGCGAAATTGTAGCCCAAATGTGTGGTTTTAAACAAAACTACAGAAAATATTTTATTTGGAAGTGCGTTTGTAAGAAATGATTGACCGCATTTTCAAACCGCATGCGATAAGATATAGTCTAAAAAATGCACAATTTTAAATATAATTTTTTTTTTCAAACAGCACGTTTTGAAATTGAAAACTAAGCCGACACAACTCACTATTAAACATTAAGGAAAAGATGAATTAATGTTTGGAAAGAGAAGATCAAGGACAAGTGATCATCGAAAGATTGCTCAGGAGGAGATCGAATTTATAGTTCAACCTTAAGTTGTAAATTTTGGGTTTTAACATATATTGCAGATTTTGGAATATAAAAATAAGCATGCTAGAAGCTTTCTATTAATATATAGTTCTACAGCTTAAAAGTGTTCTGTCCTTCTGTTTAGGACTCTAGTTTTATGGGGGAGAAACTCCTGGCCTGAAGTCGTACGTAGTCGGGAAAATTCTGCAGCTTTTTTTAATTTTTTTTTTATTATTATTATTTTAAAGCAATATACAGAAAAGGGAAAGGGGAAGAAACATCGAATCAAAACACAAAAAAAATTGAGCAAACCAATAATAATTTCATTACAACAAAATCTCAGTGCAATTACAACAAAATAAAAAGGAAATGAAGTGCCATTTAAATTACACGGTCCTATAAATTTTAGGCTCAAATATTAAAAAATAATAATGAATATGTAGCTAGGATCGGTGTGTTCTTAAAAAAGAAAAAAGAAAAGAAAAAAAATTAAAAAATATAGGATCGATGTGAATTGGACCTAGCTAGCTATTACGACACGATAATCAATTTTGTTGTAGTGAACGCGCGGAACTGAGTGCATGATCATAATTGGATTTAATTGAGCATTTACAAATAAAACGCCCCAAAGAGAGTGATCAATCTTCTCCACGAGATCTTGTCGAGGATGTAAATTGTAATACACCCAAATGATTTTGATCTTTGGATTTGTTTTGACACAGTTTTTATGATTTTGGGTTTGACAATAAATTTGACTCGATCGGGTTACTATTATCACGTACACTCAAAAAAAGGTCCCTCCTATCATTTCATGATTTCTCTCACATATATAATTGTTGTTATGTACATGTGTGTTCCTCTTTTCTTTTGTCCACATCTTAAACTCACTCTTTTTAACAAATCTTTGACAAGATACATGACTTCTTTCATCACCCTCTTCGTCTTTCGCGTCGGCTAATTCCTAGATATCCAATTTCTTTGGTGCATCATATATATATATATCTGCTACTAATTTGAATGGATCTGGGCAATTAATATATATATATATATGTGTGTGTGTGTGTGTGTGTGTGTGTGTGTGTGTGTGTGTGTGTGTGTGTGTGTGTGTGTGTGTGTGTGTGTGTGTGGTCATTATGCATATTTCTACGAATATATTTTTAGCTAATACAGTTTATAGGACTGTCGATCTGTTTGACCGATAAATTAACAGTGATGAGAAAGTTATTGTCACTAATCTTGAATGTTATGGGCCAGATAAAGACAAAGATGAGAAGAATATTACCAATCAAGTCTTCGATCCATGAAGCTGCCACTTGAGGAGATAAGAAGATTAGATCATGATCATCATGAGTTTAAATGTGATTTAGATCAGATGTGATCCTGATAACCGTAAGGAGAAAGATAGATCAACTCACAAGTTGCAAGTGGAAAATACATGAATTTTTCCCGTGATGCTACTACATACAAAAGTATCAAAACTCCCACAACAGAAATATCACGTACCAAATTTTCTTTGGTTTCTTTTTTCCATCACAAACTCATCTTAAATAAAAATATACCAGAGCTTTTAAACAAACTTCAACTTATATAAATATTGTCATTGTTATTACAAACTTTGTACACATATCTAAAGATTGTTCTTAAAAGGTGCCACGAGCTACACATAAAAAATACTACAATCTGAATAGTGAATGTAAGTCCTTCTCAAAAGTCTATGGCTTCTAATTAGCCTTAAGCACAAAAGTTAAGACACATGTACAAGCCTTCATCCTCTTCATCTCCTGCGGCATTTGTAAAATTACCACTACTTTACATGTATCTGTGAGTTTACGTGTAATACCCCACTCTTTAATTAGGGTTAAGTGTGCTCTAATTATTGCCTAAGTATGTTAGAGATGGTTCTAAGTACCTAAGTGAGAGAAAATGAGACATTTTTGGACTTTAGTGTGATTCAGCAGTGGTCGAACAATTGATCTAGAGCATCGATCAATAGATGCTAACACAAACCTAACAATCGATCAGTATGGGATCTATCAATCGATGCCACCTGCATACAAATAAAAATTGGACATCTCAGCATCTTGTACTCGATTGTCAGGCATATATAACTGTAAGGATGATCCATTCCACCCATTTAAGAGAGGTAACCTATTGCTTTAATTGTGTTTCCATTATCATATTAAGCATGTTTGCATGATTTTCAACTACAATTAAGTTGTATTTTCATAGTCTAACGGATGGCTTTGTTGTTTAAGGTTTCTAAGATAAATCTTAGAGGTTTGATGATGATTATTGTATAGGTAGGTTATAGTTTTTGTTAAGTATGTGATATCTCGTTATTTCTTTATGGTAATTATTATAATGTTTAAAGAGAATTAACGTAGACCCATGTGTTTTAAAGATGTATTAGGATAGATTTGTGTTAGGATGGATGTTTGGTGAGAAAGGTTGGAACTTTGATGATTTGGACCATGTATTAGGGACAAGTTTATACTTAGAACAGTGCTAGGAGTTAGATTAGGACATTAGATCATACTAGAATAGGAGCAGTTAGGACTTTAGAAAATGTGTTTCTGCGAGGATATTGACACAATTGTCGATCAATCAATGCGTGCACCGATCATTCGATGTTCAGACAGAATGCTCATTTTGCCTAAAAAGTAGGTTTTAGAGTATTTTAAGCCTAGATCAGAACTATTGATAGAACCGTACACAGATTTTGGACTAGAATAATTTGAAGACATGCATCAAGGGGACCCATACAACCAAGATGAGTAAAAATTACATGGATACTCATTATTATAATTCTTTATAGCATAATTATTTTATGTATCAAACGTGCATGTTTATTATTCACATGAAATACATTTTAGAATGACGTGAACTCTATTTTTATATAAAATGTGATATAAATAAAGGAATATTGCATCATGTGAGGCTTATAAAATGCATGCATGTAAAAGACAAAGATAATTGCATTGTATGACATAGCGTGTTATATACGGATAACAACCATGAGCTTACCATTATATGAGGAAGACCCTAAGGTTAATAGTTTATGGTTATGATGTTTGACCTTAGATCTAATGTTTTTTATAGTTGACTAGTGCAACTATATTTGATTGGTGGTCATTACAGATGACATTGCTAATAGCATAGGCCACCCAGGGTCGGACCTGGTTGGGCTACTAGTTAATGAGTTATATGTGCTTCACTCATCTTCACCTACAACATCAAAGAAGAGGAATCGTGAAGAGAGGAATGCTTTTACATTCTAAGATTATGGAACTCTCCATTGTGGTTGAGCATGGGGTAACCAAATCATATCTTATGGTAGAATCATTTCGATTCACTTTGGAGATATTTTGGAAGAATCAGCGGTTGACTCTTTTTGAACCAATGAATGCCTACACAAGGTAAAGGAGTTTTACTCCAACATGCACACCATTTTCATCACTTCACCTCCAAGCTTCAAGACTAAAGTATTCGGTACAAATATGCAGATTACTTATGGTCTTATAAGTGAAGTCACTAGAATTCAAGTGACTAATGGACGAGCTTTCCCAAATGATGTTGATGGTGATTATCCATCCAAGGCTGAGTCTAAGTGGTAACTTTGTTTAGGGTTGAGGAGCTTAGAAAGGTCTTCGTCTAAATTTGTGCTTCAAAACATTTGGCCAATCAACAGGAAGAGTGAAGTTACACTGACAAGGCCAAACTCATTTATGTTATCATGAAGAGAGATCCATTTTTCTTGTGCACTCATCTGGTCATGACTATGACAGAGCTTCAGGATGACCACTCTATCTCCTTACTTTTTGGAGGCCTCATCTCGAAGATTCTTTAGTACAAGCTTCTAAGTATTTCAGTTAATGAAATTGTTGAAGTTTCTTTAGGTAGATTTGATAAGGATGCAATGATGAAGTCTAATGTTCAGCTTCATAGATTGCAAGTTCCTTTTTAGCAAGTACCTCCAGGACGTTCCTCTTCTTTAGCCCCAGTTGCGTCTCTTTTTGATGTCATGGGTTAGCTCACTATCATGACCGAGATGCTCATTAGTCAAGGGAGGAGTATATAGGAGATAAGGAGGAAGATTGGCCATATGGAGACAAACTTGGAGCAGGTCAAGCTGAATGTGAGGATTGTTCTTTGCACTGTATTGCCAGAGGATGATCAAGAACAAGTACCTTAGTGCTCTTGATTTTTTTTGTTTTAATAATTTTTTTTTGTTTTTAATTGTTTATGCGTGTGGTGGTATAGCTTTTGGAACAAACTGGTTTGTTTGTTTTGTTTTGCTCATAATGCCACTAATCTTGATATTCTCTATTGCTTTGACATCATTTGACTTGATAATTGGTTACTTGTCTACTTGTTTGTCTTTAGGTGACAAAAAGGGGGAGAAATATTGGGGGATCAATTTTTTTTTTGGGTGAATTATGATCCATGTTGCTTTATCAAGTTAGTTATTTGAGATGTCATTTTTGTTGATGGTGATTGGTGATATTGATATGTTTTAATGTGAGTTCTGAATTTGAATGATGCATTTAAATTTGTGAACTATTTATCAATATTTCCGTATATCTTCATGAACGTAATGAGTTTGTTTGAGTGCTTAGGCTTCACTTAGAGTTCTTCAAGATGGTTCTAATCTACTTGTGGCTTGATAAATTAGGATTGGGTCTTATGGAGGAACTTGTAACTCCTACGTGTTTGTAAGGGATTTTTCACTGAATGGCCAAATATATGGAAAGTTTTTAGGTTTTGTAATTGGCTCATTTGGTGTCCAAAAACTTAATTTTATGTTTTGGAGATTGGGTACCTTGTTCTTAGGTCTGAGGTGGAAGCAACTTGAAGAAATAGCTGAAAAAAGATAAGTACAGAGCTGAGTGTCTGGACAGGACAAGAGGCATTCCGATGGTATTGGTGAAAATTGACTCTAGAAAGTATCTGTAACTAGATTGAGGTGTACAAACGGCTTAGCCGACATGCACTTTTCGGACTGATGGAACCCTAGGAACATCCCCTAAGTAGGGATGTCTGGATAGGGAGCGAACAGAGGAGATCTGGACTACTCGAAAACACCCCGTAAGCATGAGTGTCCAAACGAATCTATGAACAGCGAAAATCTGAAGGATTAGTGTTCGGACGACTTGGATGTACGTCCGGACGGGAAAGTCGGTTAGGGTAACGAAACCCTAGTTGCATCCGGATGACACCCTTAAGCTTTTGGACTCCACCGTGCAGATTTAATAGCTTATAATTTAAGAGCATGTTATCTCAATTCTCTCTATCTCTCTTATTCACTTGAAATTTTGGGATTCCCAGAGAGTTGTGAGAGATCAAACCCAAGAGCTTGGTGCGTTGATACACAAGACTCTTGAGTGTTGATACCAAGAAACCTTGCGTGTGAAGATTCTTGGAACATGATTAAAGCCAACGTGCTGTGACTACACAACTAAAGCAACAATAGAAGTCTATCGGTGGTGATTGGTAAGGATCGAATTTGCTCATTGAAGAAAGGCCAACTAGAGAATTGGAGTAGAGATTCATGAGCATCACGTCATTCTATAGAGGGTTGTGGTAAAATTACTAGGGAGTAAGGTTTGCTATATTCTGTAGTTAGTTCTTCATTGATTAAGTCGAATCCTGGGTTTAGCTGCGCTAGAGAAGTTTTTGCTTGGTACAAGGTTTTCTTCTTTGTCAATAGTTTATTTTGTTATCTCTGTAACTTTTGTTTATTTGGTTGTTTTTCATTGTATGTTGGGGTCTAAATATTAAGAGTTGCATTCGGTTATTGTATTTCTCAATAGAAACGAAAGAAAGAATGTTTTCAAGAAATATTTATTTCATTTTTTTAAAGAGGGCTCAAAGCATATAGAATTATTACGGATTGTTGTTTATTTACTGAGCCGTGGACTCAGATTCTACTTGTAAAATGTTATTTTACAAAGGACATTGATGTCAGGGATAAGTAGCCTCAGTAGGTACCATGATGTGTAGGCGTTACAGTGATTATGTGTCAATGACATGGCGCGTTCAACATGACGTATGTCCGATGTAAATTAGTAGACTCGATAGTCTGGACACATGTCTTCTTTTTATTCGTCATGACGTGGTCTGATGGCCACATGTCACTCATCATTGTTAAAAAGTTAACGGAAGGCGTTGTTTGATAACGATGTGAACCTTAGGGAGTAATTTGATAAATTTTAAACATTGAACGACAATTTGATAAAATTTTAAACCTCAAGGACCATTAAAGCATTTTTTTTTCCTTGAAAAAATTGGACAATGACATTGATATTTTTTTTAACAAAAAAAATTAATTTATCATTTATAACGTGAGAGTAACATAGTAATCTTTGTGCTTTCATTGCTTATGTGTCGAAGACACCTTCATTTTCCATGTTGTGACAAAAAGAAAGAGAATAATCTTGTGAAATTTTGTGCTATAATTTATTATATCTGTGCGTTCATGAGGTTGTTTAAGCATTGTAATTGACAAATATAACGGATATGACACAATGAAGAAGCATATATATGGTGACTATATAGATTAGTTACCTTTTGACATTATGTTATGTATTTTGACATGTAATATTGAACAAGAATCATGCTTTGTGCTTTAGCATCTTGAATCTTATTTATGTATTAGTTGTAAATGTTAAGTCATTTCCAAATCTATATATTTTATGTAAGTTGTACCATTCGATTATTGAAGATAAATGTGGTTATTCATGAAGATACTAGCATGGGCCAAAAATTTACTCTCATACAATTAGAAAGGCAAGTAACTTAGAAGCCTAGAACTTGAAAATTAAGATGTTATAATTGACCACACATTAACATATATAGCATTAAGTTGTCGTAAATTAAATTAAGATAATGATCGGTTAAATTTTTTGAAAGAAATTATTTTATATTAATTTACAAACTATTCGATCAATAGCGTTTGAACAGTTGTAGTAGTGTTCGAATGGTGATCCATTCGAAACACCTTTGATGTCTCATTAGACCGATCGAGAAATGCATGAAATTAAAGCTCAACTCAAGAGCAACATTTAAAAGCACGATTGAAAACAAAGCTCCGATTTTTCCAAACAGATTATTGCATTTGAAAGGTGTTCGAACCTTCGTTCGAATGAATAAGATCTTAGATGAGTTACTTACAAAAAAAGAAAAAAGAAAAAAGAAAAAGAGAAGATCTTAGATGCGTTTCACGACTTTTAGAGATTTTGTTTCCTATTCTAAATGAAATTTCCAAATTGAGATTAATTAAGTTTCAACTTTCATGTGCCTATATATATACATCTCATTTCTTAATTACAAAATTGAGTTTGATTAGGCGGCACAAAAGAGAGAGCCTCCAGAGAAGACGTACAAGATACAGAAACCACACAAATTATGGGGATCATTTTCCTGTAATTAAGTCTACGAGCGAGTATTTCATGTATTATTGTATTTGTTGCGCGCTTTCCAGTATTGATTGCGTTGGACTACGTCCCATAGTTTTAATTTCTTTCCTGTTTGTGTTTAATTTCCACGTAAAAATTCTCATATCCCATGTTCGAGTGAATATTGGTTATTTATTGTGGAGTCTGATAATCAATGAGCAACATATATATATATATATATAATATGGATATGGAAGTTATATTAGTTAATCACTGATGTATCAAACATATATATTATATGTGACAAGCACATAATGCATGTTTATATGTTCATGCAATAGTTGTCATTCATATATATGTTACGTTGTTTAATTTGCTTAATTAGCAGTACTTCCAACATTCACTCTCCGGCCGGTCTGAGTCTGTCGTCCCCATGGCTTTCCCTTTTGCGAAAAGCTCCTTCAACCTTGGATTGCCTATCCTCGCCGAAGAAAGTTCCATTAAGTTATCAAACTCGTGCCTACTGTTCATCTACATGCATGAACACCGAATAAGCCAACAAGTACAATAATGCACGTAAGATTTTCTTCCTGCACTAGAACGAGACACCAAAGGTGCAAGCTGCAGTACAGTAACACAAGTCCTTCCTGAAGAAGCTGAAAGGCTGAAAGGACTGAGCAGTAGCCAGTAGCTAGGAGCTGAAAGGCTCCCACACTGTCTCCAGGGCAGGCGACATAGATGGCAAAAAACCAGCTGACCCTACTTATCATTGTACAAGCTGTCCGTTCCTAACAAAGATTATGATTAGCTCTCAAAAAAAAAAAAAAAAAAAAAAAAACAAATATTATTGAAAATTGGTCTTAGTTTAATACAGAATATTTTGCTATAGCTAGTACTCCATTGGACATATTCACCCTCGTCTAACTAGGTCCGTTAGATTAGGGTACTTCAGAATTTCTAGAAGCTAGGGAAATATAACACCTAGGAAAAAAGAACGATAAAGGAAACAGAAAATTGGAAATAATTGAATAAAATAGTGAATTAAGTATACATACTGCCATAATGCAGAATTGAAATATTTTGACAGCATCTGATAGTATGCAGAGACTTTAGTCTACGTTTATTTTGACATAATTTTTTTTTTTTCTAGAAAATGTTTTCCCTATTTTGGTATGACCAAAATCGTGGTTAAACAAAAAATATTGTCGGTTGGTCAAAAAAACCTTATTTAATTTCTATAATACAGTTTCCCTTTTTAAAACTGTAAACTATTTTCTGAGTTTCTGCTTCTTCTTCTCAAATCGTAAAAGTTCGCCGGAAGCCGCCAAACCTTTGCTAGAGCTGCCAGACCACCGAATGAGTTCTCTAGACCACAGCCGAAAGCTGATGGACCATCGTCAGAAGCTGATGGACCACCACCGGGAGCTGTCGGACCTCCTTCCAAATTCGTTGGTTCGTTGCAGGAAGCTGTTGGACGTCCGCCGGAGTTCACTGAACCACTATCGAAGTTTGCCAGGCCACTGCTGTAAGCGGTTGTACCACCACCGAAAGCTGTCGGAGCACCGTAGGAGTTCACCAAAATTCGGTCGTTAGAGTTCCCTGAAATTAGCAAGAAGTTGCTGATCGCTTTTCGCTGTCACTTATTTTCCGTAAGAGTCAAACGCCAAAAAATATTTTTAACAAAATAATAATAATTCTTTTTCCTGAAAAATGATGAAAAATATTTTTTGACGGAAAACATTTTACGTCAAAACGAATGGATCCTTAAGGTAATATACGAGGAGAAAACAACGGATTTTGAGTGCTAGAACAACTTGCACCAAGTGTAGTTTGGTCGCCACGATGTGCTCCGAAGAAAACTTTTTGGATTAGGGTTATATGTGCGATTCTAGTACTCATAGAAAACATTACGTCTGATTTATGCCATGTTGCATGTCAAACATCTCGCCACTTGTTAGCTCCTATGTCCTACCATGAGTTAGGCACCTTGCCACATGTCAAAATTCCTTAATGGCCAAGTATGGACTTTACGAGCTTGTAGGATTTCTATCAATATAGACCTTTAGAATTTGAAATTTTCATACTTCTCCTTTCCGTGTCTTATAAAAGTTGGGGCTTTACAAGATGGTATCAGATCAAATCAACTCTGAGGACACATAAGAATTTATTGTATCTAGACTAAGATATAGGAATAGAACTAAATTTACACTAGAGCATAGGTTATTATTGGTCTAAGAAAGGATGGGTTCAATAGGACAAATCTAGTAATTAGGTTTAAGATGTGTGTACGAATTCAATAAGTTTCTTTAAATAGGATTTACAAGTTACATGCTTGCAGAAAATGCCACCAAGTTTGAGACTTGAAGTCGCAAGGGAAAGTAATGAAAATGGTAGGAGCAGAATCCAAATATTGGAGGACGTTCTCTAAACCATCGGGAGTGTTTCGATACTAAACAAACATTAGCAATGGCTTTAATCAAATCAATGGGCCAAGGCCATAACTGAGGAAACTAGAGGCTGCTCATTTTTAGAAGTTTTGTGCGCCCCATAACCCCATTTTTTATGTTATTTGGGGTCCGATAATGGCAGAATGTGGATAACACACATAGAGTGGTTATTCATGTTCACCAAATGCATGGTAAAGCATAAGGTGTTTATTTGGGGTACAAACTCTCTGGAGAGGTAGCCTGGTTGTCGATGAAGCCATAACATGGACTTGATTTAAGGACCTCTATGACTTGTTCTTCCCAAGGGCACAATAGGAGTAATGCCTCACTCTACATTAGGATTAAAACACTTGAGGAGAAATTTTACCAAAAGACCGTATGAACATTTTGTAACAAAAAAAATAGGAAAGCCTTTTGTAACCATCCAACGGATCCACGTCAATTTTGACATTTAAAAATGTCCGAGCAGTTCAAGGACCATCTGAACAATGAACGTCTGCATGCGAATCAGATGAGGCCAAATCTTTACAGACCCCGAGAAGGGCCTATGAATGCCACAAAACAAACCCTAATGCCCATTTTTGCTCGTCTAGAGCCCCCAAGGAGAGAGAGGAGAAAGGAGGGAGATTTATATAAGTCTTAGGCCAGGGTTTTTGGATTCAAATCTTTAAGAGAGGTAACCCCTCACCCTATCCTTTGTTGTATTTCATTTATATGATGTGTTTAGGTTATGTTTTAGTTGTGTTGTTTTCATGGGTGTGGGTGTGTGTTAGAGTTTTGAGGAGGCAGCAATGATTTTTCTTAAGAAAAACTTTAGCTTTAGGGTTGAGAGTTGAGTTTAAAGAGTGATGTGTTCTAGAACAAGTTCCACACTGCTAATGGTAGATCTTTAGCCCTTAAACGTGTTGATGTGTAGATCCATAGGTCTTTGGAAGGGCTGGGTGAAGTAGAACATGATGATAGATGTAAATTTGTGATCTTTTGCAAAAGATCATGTTTTTAAGCTCAAAACAATGGTAAAAGGTGAAAACAATGTGTTTTATATGGCTCTAAAATGTTGGATAAGTGAAAAAAGAATTTGAGCTAAGAGTTTGAACTAGATGGATGAACAATAGTTGTTCTAACGCTACCTAAATCGTCTAAACGGTACCATTCAGATAACCGTCCTAATGGTACCCTGTAGTATTCTAACAGTTTCATGGCAGAATGTAGGAATTTTAGGTTTTAGGTGTTACGTTAGGATTTTTTTGGCTTAGAAGCTCTACTAAAAATACCATACCTCATTGATGAGAGAATCGAGCTGTACGAAGGACATTTTATTGGAGACTTTTATGCACAAGGTGAGTAATACTCATGTGAACTACAAAATGATAATTTTTTGGAGCATGACTACATAGATATAAAAAGTGCATCCTTATACTGTCATGGAATGTTTTTTATTAAGAATTGTGAGCCCTAAATTTCATAGTAAATATAAATGTTTTTCGAGGAATGAATGTGTGATATTTACACTGTGATTTACATGTATAAAATGGAAATAAACATGTAATTTTATTACATGGCCACTATTGTCAAATAATGTAAAAATTTATTGTGAAAGAGATTTGAGGTATGTGCATACCAACTAAATAGACTTAACCTTATGGCCCAGTGTTGTGTTAAGTGAGTTTACACCCTGGATCTGATGGCTATCGTGACAAGTACAACCACCCATGGGTGGGGTGACCCCTTATAGAATCACTAATTGGGTAGATTATCCGAGAGCAACTAAGGGATGACTTGTTGTAATGCCCAGCCCAAAACACATGGCAAATCTTTTCTACAAATGCATGTATGTATATATATATATATATATAAGAGACAAGGCAAATAATTCTTTTTTTTACTAAAAGACTCAATGAATTAAATTTTAAGGAGTTAAAAATGCTCAATCAAAGCATAGAAAATTTTTGGTTTTTCAAAACACTTGGGATTTTAAAATTTATGTGCATCGTCCTAACGATGCCACGTCAAAACGTTTAAACGAGGTTGTGTCCTAGGTAACAAAATTTTAGTAACGTAGTCCCAACGGTTGGGACAACTGTTCAAATGGGCACAGTGTGCATGCAACTATAGTATGTCAAAACTTAGAAAGAAAAAAAAAAAAAAAAAAAAAAAAAAAACATGGTGAAACACTTATAAAATACTAAGGAAACACTAACCTAGCCGTTTTGGCTCGCCACTAGAGGCCTAAGAGAGAGAGAGAGAGAGGAGATGACATGGGCTTTTCTTTGGGATTTTGGAGCTCTATGGGCAAAAGTTTCCACCTTTTAGGTAAAGGACTAATTGGTTTTTCTTTTGATTTACAATTTATGCTAGAGATTGAGCTTTGGAATGGCTAATGGGTTTGATAAGATTCGGTAGGGATTGTTGGAAATAAGAATGTTGACTTTTGTTCTTGGCTGAACGTTCGAAGTGGGATAGCCGAAAGTTCGGGCTTTCCTCTCGAACATTCGGCGTACTTTAGTCAAACGATTGTTCTTTAAATTAAATGCTATGGGTAAGAGAGAGGAAATATAAATTATTTGAATATTGTTTCAAATAAATGCTAGAGGAATGAGAGAGGAAAGATAAAGTTTTTTTTTTATTAAAATAATGTTAAGGAAATCACTTTTGCTTCCCTAGATTTAGGATACAACTTTTGGTTCTCTTGGGGTTTCATTCGTTTAGGGAACAACAAGGAAATCTGATTAAGTGACTTTTTTAAGAGTTCCCTACATTTAGTGAAGGAAATGAGATTTAGGGAAGATAATGTTAGTGCTCTTACACTAAATTGTTACAAAAAATCCCAAATTATTCCCTCCTTAAATTCTTTTGTTGTGCATGCTATACCCTTCTTCGTCCATACAATAGCCACAAGCTTATGTATAGATCAAACAAGTGTATCTTCTTAGAATATAGTTCAAATTATAGAGAATATAGGTGCCTTGATCCAACTACCAAAAGAATCTATCTCAGCGACATATTTTCCTCGATGAAAGGAACTTTCTTGGACAAGATTCCATTCCATCTCTATAGCCTGCTGCAAATAATCCCAGCAAGCCCGCGACATCTCCTTTTCTAGGAGTCAGCATTGACACCACATCCTTGTCTCCTAAGGTATCCACGTCTTCCCCATCTAGTCATACTATTGTGCACACCTCCAAATGTTGCTCTTGACTCATCCCTTCATTCAGACTCTGCTGAAACAAAACTTACTATAAGTCTACTTGATAACCCGCTCGATACCTACTCGGTTTAGCCCGATCCGAACTCGAGCTCGATACTGTAGAAACTCGATCGTTACTGTAGAAACCCGCTCGATTAGTAAGTGATACATACCCGACTCACCCGACAAAACTCGATAGGGGCTCGTGAGCTCAACTCATTTAAAGCTCGACCGGATCGCTCATCCGGCTCTTTAATCTGACTCGTTAGCTCGTTCATATCTTACATATATATTAGTGAAAATAGTAAATATAGTATAATATATATAGTATTACATATTAATTATAATACTTTGATAACAATATTTAGTATGTTAAATTAACATATTAAGTTATTAATAGTTAGTATATAACAATATTAAATAGTTAGCATATAAGTATATATATATATATATATATATATATATATATATATATATATATATATATATATATAAACACATATATCACATCACACATGGTTAACAATAGTTATATATTATACTTATTTGTACTCTCTAGTTATATATAATAATATATTTTTAATTTGTTACTTATAAACTATAGTTATATACTATATTTTATAATATACCTTATATAGTTACATATTATATATTTATGTTATTAATAAATGCATACCGGTTGTTCATGAACTTGGGCTTAAATTCTGCTTTGATCACTCATTAAAAAATTTAATAGTCTACATCAAGCTCTAGTTGAGCCGAGCTTGTCGAGTAACCCGGCTCGGCTTGAATGTCATTTTCAACGAACTCGAACTTGAGCTCGAGCTCGCGCAAGTTTTAAACGAGCCGAGCTTGAACATGCAATTTATAGCTCGACTCGAATTTGAGTTCGACTATTTAGGCTCGACTCATAAACGAGCTAGTCTTGAAATCTTCAAACTCGACTCGGCTCGGCTCGATTACATCCCTAGTGTCCCATATTGAGAATGTATAAAGAAAAATAGTAGTTAATATACCTAAGTGGACCCATGCCCATTAGCTTAGGCTTTTGGGCTAAAAGTGGTGTTCTAATATGTATATTAACTTACTTTTGTACGTTGAACTCCCTAGATGTTTCTCTCTATAACAATTGGTATCAAAGCTATGATTAGCTTCCGCTGTTATACAAGTGTCTTGATTTGACGCATTTGGTTTGACTTCGATTAAAAGAGTGTGGTGGCTCTTGGAGTACACATGAAACTCTTGGATTTATATGCAAGGGGGAGTTAGGCAATGTGGAAGAGACTCACAAGTGAGGGGAATATTTGTTTTGAGTGCACTTGTGATTGTTGTGTCCCATATTGAAAAAGTACAAAGAAAAAGAGTACGTAATATACTTAAGTGGACCTAAGCCCATTAGCTTAGGCTTTGGGCTAGAAGTGGTGTCCTAATATATATATTAACTTACTCTTGTTGAATTCCCCATATGTTTCTCTCCCAAATAGAACTCAGCCGAAATAATTCTTCTACTTAGTAATATGAACCTATTACCACTTCACCAACAAGATTGTCTTCTCCCCTACAGACTAATACTTCACTTGTTGGATACACTGATTTGTTAGAACCTTTACCTCATGCCAAAATTCAAATGTTGGACAGACTAATTCACCTTCTCCAATATACCAAAATGTGCAGACCGCTTCCTCCAACCAACCTGAGCCACCTCTTTCCTCTACAGAAGTTGTCCCCACTCATCCTACGATGACCAGATCTCGAGATGGCACTATTAGACCCAAGATGGCACCATTAGACCCAAATCTTTTTTTAGATTTCAAACTCTAGTACTCCATCAAACATCCTATTATAGCCATATACTCCACCGTATTGTCTTCACTGCCCCCCTCCCCCCGTCCAAAACCAAGGCATTTTCCACAAGCCATTAAATCTCCCCATTGGGAGAAAGCTAAGTGAGGAATTTTCTACACTTTTGGCAAATCGAACTTGGATTCTTCATCATTGGCCTCCTGAGCAAGTGGGTTTTCAAGTTTAAGCAAAAATCTGATGGCTCTCTTGACAAATTCAAGGCTAGACTAGTAGCCATGGGCTTCGAACAACAAGATGTCCAAGGGCTTCGAACAACAAGATGGTATTGACTTTATTGAAACTTTTAGTTCATTAGTCAAATCTTCTACCATTCATGCCATCATTGGCATAGCCATTCACTTGGATTGGCCTATTTGCTAGCTGGATGTATCCAATGCATTTCTATATGGCTTTCTTGAAGAAGAGGTCTTCAAGGAGCAGCCACTTGGTTTCATTGATTCCAACAATCATGTGTGTAACTTGCAGAAGACCATTTATGGGCTTAAACAAGCTCCTCGAGCGTGGTTTCAGAAATTGTCTCTCACCTTACTGCATCTTGGCTTTGTTGAATCACAGGTTGACTACTCTTTGTTCACTTTTCATCCCACAAATGTTCATCTATTCCGTTTAATTTATGTTGATGACATAATAGTTACGAGAAATAATTCAGCAGCCATTACCAATCTAATTAATTGTTTGATCAATGAATTTGGTGATGTGAATTTTAAATGTACTCGTAAGTGCACGAATCGTTTGCAGTTAATGGATTGCAAGTGTGAGATCGATCCCACAGGGAATTGTGTTTTTGAAAAAACAAATTTATGTCTAAATTAATCAAATCCTAACCTAGTTCCAAAAATTAAGAGATTTTGATTTTTGATAATAAAAATAACTTAAACTAAATAAAGTAAAACAAAACAAAAAGAAAAGGTACTAAGGTTTTGGAATCCACACCCACCAAATCATAGCAACATATTCTCATGTTCATCAATACACATCTGAAGTTCTCACCATACAAATCTTATGTATGTTCTACTATGCTTCGAAAAATCATTAAATCATTCAATGAATCTATTCTTTGTACAAATCACAAAAGATATCCGGTTTAAATCAAATCATCAAATGTATCCGTAGAACGAAACACAATGAATATCCAACGTTTTGATAAATAAAAACCCAAACAATCAATTAAATGAAATTATCTTAAATCATCACATGTATCCGTAAATCACAATAGATATCCTAGAATCATATCAATAATTGAATTGAAGTAGAACAATTAGAAATCAAAAACTCATAAAATCAGATAGTATAAACTTACATGAAAATATTGTTGCTCTTCAATGGTGAGGTTTCATCCTTAACCTTAGTTGAAAATCTAGCTACACATGATTATTGAAAATAAAACCTATTCTAAAGAAAAACTAAACTAAAAAGAAGAAAATATATTTGGTCTTTAGCTTCTCACCCATTTTTCTTGAGGCTTAGAGGTCTATTTATAAGAGAAAACAAATCCTAGAACCCCTAGAAAACAGAGAAAAATCAGAGGTTAGTCTTCTAATTTGAGTAGGATACTCAAAACTCAATCCAAGAAGGAAAAGGACTCCAAATTCGTCCAGATTTATGGTCTTTTATTACGTAGCAATTTTGACATAGCAGACGTCCAAATTAGAAAAATCCTATTTCACAATGATTTGTATTATTTTAAGTTAGCTTTCTAACACTGCTTGATTCACCTTAATCCGATACTTGAACTGAAAGTTATAGCCAAAATACTATAACATATGCAGAATCTGAATTCTAATCCAATCCGATTTTGACTCCAATTAGAGAAATTCCGATTTAGTCATCTCCTTGATTTGATTGAACATAACCACATCATCTAGGTCTTCTCAAAGTATGCTTTCTTTCACCTTAAAGCTATTGTTTTCTTTCAATGACCTGCAAAATACTAAAATGCCAAAACTAACAAAAAACATTAGAAAATAACAAAACTAAAGGTTTAGTAAATGCAAATTAAGGGGTCCACATATGCAATATTTAGCACTCATCATTTGGCATGAAAGACCATAGGCCTCTTAGTTTTTTCTTAGGTATTAATGTCACTCGTACAGTAGAATGTCTTCATCTTTCTTAGTCCAAGTACATTTCTTTGTTGCTGGACAGAACACGTATGTCATGAGCTAAACCTGCCAAAACTCCACTCCCTACTGGTGCCAAGTTGTCTCAATATGATGGGGATCCTTTGGAGAATGCTATTGAATACAGACACATCGATGTATTGCAGTACTGCACTATAACTAGACCCGACATAGCCTTTTCTGTCAACCAACTCTGTCAATTTATGCGTCATCCCACCACGAAGTACTGGAGTACTGTACGCTATTTGAAGGGGTCTATTAATCATGGGTTGTTCTTTGGTAAAGGGTCTCTTAATCTCAATACCTTTAATGATTCTAATTGGGATGAAAATCTTGATGATAGGAGATCCACCACTGGATATGCTATTTTTCCTGGTCCTTGCCTCATTAGTTAGAGTGTTAAAAAGTAACTAATGGTATCTAAATCCAACAATGAAGCTGAGTACAGATTGGTGGCATTGACAGTTGCAAAATTATTATGACTTTGTATTTTATTTAAATACCTTGGGTTACCATTTTCGATTCCTCCCACTCTTGGGTGTGGCAAAATTGGAGCTTTGTCATTAGCATCCAATCTTGTATTTCATGTGTGTACAAAGTACATTGAGATAGATTACCACTTCATTCGTGAGAAAGTGTTTAGAAAAGACTTCCTTAATCGATACATCTCTATCCTTGATCAACCTGTTGATTTTTTTAGAAAAAGGCTTACCAGTAATTCTTGATTCCTCCTACTTAGAGAAGTGCTAAGGATACATCCCCCATCCATTAGCTTGCAGGGAAATGTTAACATACACTCACAATCAACAGTAGTTGTTGTTAATCATGTAGCAGATGGAGTAAATCACACAACAAATCATGAAGCAAAGGCAAAGACAGGTAAGGAGATATGCTATGCTAGGCAAGTTTGGACCAAATCAGAAATACAATATTTTCCTTGCTCGCCATTTGACCTGGAAAACAAAACTCATGCAACAACAAGACATGGAGAAAAGGTAAGTACAAACGTTGAGGGATTTTAATCTCCACAAGGAAATTCTATCCTCACCACATAGAAACACCCCTCATATGGAAATATGCCGATTTATTTGATTGTAATTAGCAATGTCATTCCATTTTTATACTCATCTGCACTTGTTTATAATGCATCGAACATATCTTTGTAATGCATTAGTGAAAGACATTATTTGCAATACATACTTGTTAAGTTTTTAAGAGCATACCGAGATTTTCAATAATATTCAATAGGATTCCAAAGATAATTGTGACTCACTATTATTTATTTGAGTTCGTATAAAAAATTATCAATCCTAATTACAAGTCCCTCTTTTGACCCGAGATACAAAAGCACAAATCATATAAATGTAGGATTAGAGAAACTAATAGTGTCCAATTATCTTAAAAGATGATATTTTTCAACTTTGCATGCTATTTTCCTATCATGCTACGGACAGAAAAATCTTGGGCCCTTGTGATTACCACATCAATTAGAAAAGACAAATCTCTCTCTCTCTCTCCCTCCCCCTTACAAGACAGTAGGGCTGTACAAGCAGTTACGAGTAGCGATTATTGGCTAAAACCACTAACTGCAACCGGCTAAGGCGATTATTGAATTTTAACAATCGCAACCGCCTCCGCCTAGGCAATTAGTGGTTATTATGTTTATAACCTGTGGTTTGAAAAATGTTTTTTTAATTTGGGCTTTGGGCGGCTTTTTAGAAAGGTTTTAATTTTTTTTTTTAAAAAAAAATATTAATTTTTGGACATTTTGGTACAAAATTAACAAATCTAAATACAAATCCAAAATATCTATTAAAAAAATAAAAATCCAAATGTCTAAATACAAACAAATCCAAAACCAAAACATTACAAATCTAAATAACCTAATACAGATAAATTTTCAAATATATATATATAGGAGGTAGCTAGCGGTTACGCTGTTACCATTATCCAAATGGTCATACCAAATAAGTTGCTGTTCTTCCATATCCTTGACTTCATAAGGGGATACGCATTACCGACTCTAATCGATGCTGAGTACTGTTAGCGTACAAAAACCAGTCTGCTATTTCCATGACATGAAAGCCCCTAGCACTTTTAGTTTCTGTTATTTTGTTCCTCTCAAATATCTTTTGTGAAATATTTATGTCTCTTTCTCACATTTCCATTGTTGGGTTTAGCCATTACATACTACAAAAGCTACTCATCGCAAGTTAATACTTTTATCACAATTACGTACAGCAATCAGCCTTTCAATTCAAATACTTTGCATACTCCTCCAATGTCTTCCCCCCCCTCCCTTTAATTGAAGTACTTCACAAAATCGTGAATTTCTCCAAAAGAGGAGGAAATTGGGCAAGAGAGAAATGAACTAGAGACATACGTTAGTGAGGGAGTCGGAAGTCTTTTCTAACTTAATTGGGTTTTTCTCAAAGTTTGTTTACATGAAGATGGCAAGGTGCCTTCTTCAGGTGGGCTATTTATAGCCTTTAGGTACAACAAATTGTGGGGGGGTTTTTTTCTTTTTCTTTTTTCTTTAAAAGTACAACATTCATTTAAATAGGAGAAGGGTTACAAGAAACAAATAGATTTAGAGGGGTGGACTCCCCAATAACAAATTTAAACGAAAGTAGCAGCAACAAATCTAGAAATAGCAAACAAGAAATGGGTGTTTTCTTGATCCCAAAGGGATAAAAGATGTTTCGGTCCTCTATACCTTGAGCAAAAGCCAAAGAATATACTGCACAAGGCAGTAAAGGCACAAATTAGAGAAGGATAGGGGCATGATCCTCACGAAACCTTTCAACCCTACCTGATCACCCAAAGAAGGGGAAACAAACAAAGGCATGACCTTTAGAGACTCTTCAACCCTACTCAAACCTTTATAAAATAAAGAAAACAACCCTTTCTGGGGGGGAGGGCACTGCTACAAATGAAACCAAATAACCAATAATTAGTCTTCAACACAAAATACAATAATAAGATCCATGGAGGCCATAACCCCCCAAAAAAAAAAAAAAGAAAGAAGAGAGAGGAAGAAGAAGAAGAAGAGCACAAACCAACAAAACCAACGGTTGGCCAAGCGGAGGACGCAGCGTAGGTGGAGTGTCGTCATGAGAAGCCCACACGACGATAAAGGATGTCGGGAGGTGGGGAACCACCACTGGAGACCGGAGAGAGCGAAAAAAGGCAGGGGAAGACATCACACGTGGCGGATAACGGCCCTCACGTCAACGAGTATGGAGCTCCCGCGAGTAAGATCTATTGGCAAACGCGTGTGACATGCATTGGCGCGTGCTGTTCGGATTGCGATGCGGTTGAAGGCGACGGGAAGCGGAGAGACCAAGGATCACGGTGGAATGATGCGTCTGAGGGTGGAGCTTCTTGAAGTTGACAGATCTGGTTTTGAAAAAACCAATTCCCAAAACTTCAAGAGGGGGACAAATTTGGGCCTAAAGACGGTTGGAGAAGGTTGAAAATGGACCGGGTGGTGGAGGAGTCGACAGAAATGCTGGACAAAAAAAAGTCACTAAAGGCAATGGATAAAACCTCCAATGAGACAGATAGAACCTCCAAAGGGGCATTTTTAGCCTTAGAAGAGTCGGGACAGGGAGGGGGGAAGGAAAAAGGGGAGTAGAGGGGAAGGGGGAGGAGGAGGAGGGGGGAATGGGGAGAGCTTTGGTTGTCTTCAGGGGAGAGAGAGAGAGAGAGAGAGAGAGAGAGAGAAAAGAAGAAGAAGAAAGCAAAAAACGACGCATTAAAAGCAATGAATTTTGAATGCTGTAAATTGTGGGGATTTGAAAGTGGCATCAAGACTTTTTACTATTTTTTCAAAAAAAAAAAAAAAAAAAAGACTTTTTACTTTTTACTTTTTTACTTTTTTACTTTTTACTTTTTTACTTTTTTTTTATTTTTTTTTATTTTTTATTTTTTGTTTTGAGTTAAGCAGCAACAGTGTTTTGCTTAAAATATGTGGCCCACACCACTAGCATTTCCTCCCCCAAAAACAGCCAAATGCCATTGGGAACCGATTTCCTGGCAACAATATAGAAGACAAATACTCCTGTAAAATGGAGCGTTGTCTAATTTTGCCCATTGAGAAGCACCCACTCTGCAAATACACTACTGTACAAAGCCCTTCATTGCTAAAAAGAAAAAAAAATATCATTTGCGACACAGAGAGAGAGCACGAAAGAGGTTGCTATAAGATTCCAACTTTTGTTCACCGATCTTCCCAATGAGAGCGGCCTTGGCTTTTCTTTCACCATAACTCTGAAACTTATTTCAAGAACTCTTCTTCTTTTCCCATACCATTACTACTTTCCCCTCTCCCCTCTCCCCTCTCCCCTCTCCCTCCCTCTCTCTCTCTCTCTCTCACAAATATTCCTTCAGGCTTTAAGAATTTATTAATGCAATGGCTATTGACTGCATCACAAGCATACCGTCCATGCCTCACCCTCCAAAACAAGAACCGGAAGACGAGCAAAAAGCACTAGTTTTTGATGCCACGGTACTCAGACACCAGTCAAACATACCCCAGCAGTTCATATGGCCCGACGACGAAAAGCCCTGCTCTTATGCCCCGGAACTTACTGTTCCCCTTATTGACTTACGCGGCTTCCTCTCCGGCGACCCGGCTTCCGCAACGGAAGCCTCAAGACTCATCGGCGAGGCATGCCAAAAGCACGGCTTCTTTCTTGTTGTCAATCATGGCGTTGACGATAATCTAATTGCTGATGCTCATCGCTACATGGACGACTTTTTCCATTTGCCCCTGTCTACAAAACAGAGCGCTCAGAGGAAGGTAGGTGAGCACTGTGGTTATGCCAGTAGCTTCACTGGCAGATTCTCCTCCAAGCTCCCTTGGAAGGAAACACTTTCTTTCCGCTACTCTGCTCATCAAAACTCGTCCAACGTTGTCAAAGAATATATGCATAATACAATGGGTGAAGAATTCAACCAATTCGGGTATGGAAATTGTTTACCCATTTGATTCCTTTGTACCATTTCTTATTTTTTGAATTTTTTCTTATGCTTGGATTCGTTTTTCTTGTCAACAGGAGGGTTTACCAGGATTACTGCGAAGCAATGAGCACTCTTTCCCTAGGGATCATGGAACTCCTAGGAATGAGCCTAGGCGTAAACCGAGCCCATTTTAAGGAATTCTTTGAGGAGAATGATTCAATAATGAGGCTCAACTACTATCCGCCGTGCCAAAAACCTGACCTTACTTTAGGCACCGGGCCTCATTGCGATCCGACATCTCTAACAATCCTTCACCAAGACCAAGTGGGTGGCCTTCAAGTTTTTGTAGACGACGAATGGCAATCTGTAACCCCAAATTTCAATGCTTTTGTCGTGAACATCGGCGACACCTTCATGGTAAGACAGTTAGCAGTAAAGCAGATTAATTTGAAATCTGGAAATTTGGATCAGTTTTGTTGATGAAGGTTAGTGGGGTTGTTCTGTTTTTCAGGCACTTTCAAATGGAAGATTCAAAAGTTGCTTGCATCGGGCAGTGGTGAACAGCAAAACTCCAAGGAAATCACTAGCTTTCTTTTTGTGTCCAGGAAATGATAAGGTGGTAAGCCCACCAAGTGAGTTGGTGGACACTGTGTGTCCACGGATATATCCGGATTTCACATGGCCTATGCTGCTTGAATTCACACAGAAGCATTACAGGGCTGACATGAAGACCCTCGAAGTCTTTTCGAACTGGGTTCAACAGAAAAACAGCTGAAATTCCAAGCTGACACGACCATGTTAATGGTCATTTCTGCCTAAGAAAATGACGTTGATAAGAAGAGGAAAAAGGGGGCACAGAGACTTGGAGTTTTTCGTTAAAGCGCTAAGAGGAAGACAAAGCCAAAGTTGGAGGAAAAGACAGTTTTTGGGTTTTGGGTCTGGTTAAATAACTTTTAGTGATGAACAAAAGCAAGACGAGAAAAAGAGAGATATAAGGAACCAATAAAAAGCTGCATTCGACAGCTAATTTTTGTAATTCTCTTTGGTATTATAGAAGGTTACCATTAATAGTACTTCCTCTATCTCTTGTATGTAAATTTGCATTCTGTGGTTGGAAACTACCTTCATAAATTTGACCTACTCCTATGTTAATGGTTGGGTTGGAGAAGACCTACCTAGTACGACTGGTTAGGGAAAACAAAACCCTACCGTTCATTTTTATGGTCACGATTTAAAGTTGATGAATCGAGACATGCCACAAGAACGTCGGTATTACATCAGGCTTGCATATCCATTTGAGGCTCTTGGACCAAAAAAAAAGGTAGAGGTAAAACCAGCAAGAAATCCAAAAAGAGTGCGGTCCACAAGTAAATAAATGATTCTGAGGAATATGGGGGGAGCTAGAATCCATTCAGGATTGAAAGAGGTTTCTTTTTAACGTATCCTCATGCAAGTGTTATTTGGTTTTATTCTTGTATTTTTTATACCTGGAGCTTTGGAGGGTTCTGCAATATAGAATGTGAAGGATTACTCGCTACGTTTGTCGTGGTGCTTGTCTTGAAATGCTGCAACATTCTTCTCACGATATTGTAAACATTTTACATCAATAAAGACTCCCCCGTTTAACTCTATCCTCACAATTTCCAGCACGGAATTTTTATTTTTATTTGTTTTAAAGTTTATTTTTGCATTTAAATTATGGAGGAAAATGCTTTAATTTTTCCTAAGGTTTCACATTCTGTCAAATCGCATTTTAAGGTTTAAAAATTATCAAAGTACTTCTCAAACCCTTATTAAATAACTTCCCTCAATTTCCCTAAATTTTTAAGATTGCGAGTGACACATATATAGTCATCAAGCCAAGTCATTATTAATATAAAAAAAGACACGTGTCTAGACGGCCTAATCAACTGGACACACACCACGCTATGTTGCTACATCAGTCCAAATTTTTAAAACTATACACAATCAAGAAAAAAAATAAATAAATAAATCTTGAAACTTTTCTCCACAACTTCTCTACTTTTATTTCATTTGGCGCTTTTAAAAATTAAAAGATGATAAACACGATCGCATCAACCCAATAAGATGGGGTTAAGATATGGGTAATTTCTCTTACTCTTTTGAACAAAGAGAAAAAAAAAAAATGAAGCCCTTTTGATTCAAGAACAAAGTGAGGCACAAATTAAGGTTGAAGCAAACCCAGTTGGTTATTTGTTAGGGAAAGTATGAGAAAGATCTGAGAGAAGGTTTTTTTTTTCTGTTTAGTCATTTGGGTATCGGTTTGGTAATTGATGCCTTGTATTCTTGTTTTGGAAGTCGTGGGTTTCCGTTGTGTGGCTTACAGGGTTGGATGATGGAGACTGGCTGTAGTGGTTTTGGTGGATTCAGGGGCTTCTCTTTCAATCTCCAACAGAAACAACAACAACATGTGCAGAGATACAAAATCAGAAGCAGAGGAATCAAAATCTATTTGTCGACAACAATCCTCTTGCTTCTACTTTAAAAAACAACACCAAAGCCACCAACAATAACTACAGTCAAGATCTACAGGCCATAGCTTCTCAGTTTGAGAAATAGAGGCAAGAGATTGATCCATATATCATTACGGGTTAGAAATTATACACTCATTTTCACATAAGCGTTTTGAGATTACTGATGTTCTATTATAAGGAATTCATTATTTTTCCTACATTATTATTGGGTTTGGATCAATGGGGTTCTTCTTATTTGGCCAAATATTGTACATTTCTTAATTTCTCTGTTTTTTTTTTTAAAGCAGAATGAGAGATTGAGATTAGTATTGCAAGAGCAGAGAAAGCAACAACTTGCACTGATGCAGAAGAAAATCAAATAAAACATATTGCTTTTGCTAAGTCAGAAGGATGAGGAAGTTGCACAAGCAGCTGAAAACGATGAAGCTTGAAGATTTCTTGAGAAGACTCAGCCAGAGAGTGGCTCAAGAAAACGTTTGAATAAATGTCTTCCTTACTATTTCTTTGGGGAGGATGAATTTCAGGTGTAACTGATACAAAGAAGTTAAAACCAGTACAAATCTTAACAATGTTATCTCTTATCACTTTTATCTGCATGATTATTTTTGGATGTACGTTGAGATGAAGTTCTTGATTGAGTGGAAGTCTTTGCTGTGGATAGACTGCAACTTCACTTTGATGTTTATGATCATCGAGATTTTTATCAATACCCTTAGAAAAATAATTGTTAGTACAACTATTGACAAAACAGTCTCTGAATAAAACTTTAGAACATTTTCAAGAAACAGCTCCTTGTGGCTTCAACATCCGAGCAGCCGACCTCTAATATTAATAGAGAGCAAGAAGAGCGAGAAGAAAATGGTCAATTTCTTGTACGGTCATTTTTATTTTTTTTTATTTTTAATTTTAATATTTTTTTTTTATCTGATATGTAAATTTTTTGAAATCTAGGTTAATGTGTCAATGAAAATGGCAGTGTCTAATGGCCACGTGTTACTCATCTCCATCAAATTTTTAACAGAGAGAAAAAAAAAAGTAATTTCATAACATTTCGAACCTTACAGAGTGAAAATGTATGCGGATAAAAACTGCTCATATTCGCTATCCGCACCTAATTGCTATTTGCATATGCGGATGCGGTTAATAGCCACATCCGCATTCACTCTATATATAATATATATATTTAATTAATTAATTTCACTAAAACAATGTTGTTTTTAATTTGGTAAGTTTAAGACCTTTAGGTTATATTAAATTTTTTTCACTATCATCTCAAAGGCATACCTCATTATATTTACATTTCTTTTCTTTTCTTTTCTTTGGGTAATCCAAATTCCGATTACTATATGAGACAATGATTTTCTATGATTGATAATTGTAAATTGTGTAACGAGTGAAATATTAATTTATTTAAGTTTGCATATAGTAATAATCGCATTATTTAGTCTTGCACATAGATTAAGATAGAAATACAAAACGCCCATTACCTCATATGCAGAAAGCGGATAATAACCGCACATGTGCGGATAGTAATCGCATGATGCAGATGTGGATACCTAAAAGTGATAACTGCACTATACAAATGTGGATATTTCTAATAATCTTATCCGCATCCACATCCGCATCTTGACTCTTAATTTTTATAGTTAACGAGTCATGGACTCACAGTTCTACCTTTAAAACATTTTTATTTTTTTTTTAACAAAAATTGAGACTATTACAGCAGCAGCCGAGGAGGGGCCGATGTAGGAGTACGTTGTCAAAACATAAGAGTTCGAGTAACGGAATGGGAAATGATAGTTGAGGGCCAACTTGCCGGCCCCCAGCAGCCTTTTTATAATAAAAAAAATATTTTTTTAATGAAAAAGTAATTTCTGATGTCATTAAAAAATTCTTATTTTAATTAAAAGGGGCGGGCAGGAGCCGGCAAGTTGGCCCCTGCCTATCATTACTCGTAACGGAATAGTTGTAAAAGTTGTTTGAGAATAGAATTGTTATGAATGTGTTTTCCAATTTCCGTTAATTTTAAAAGAATTTGTAGCTCTCGTGTATTTGTATATATGGTCTAGCTAGTTGTTGTTTCATAATTTCCGCTCGTATTTTTTAGTAAAGAAAGCAGTCAATTACAAGGAGGCTCAGTTATATGACTGTTAATATAGATATTAAAATCAATCAAAGTTATATGAATTAATGTGTGGCCTGGAATGAGAGAAGAAGTCTAAAATTAATATCTAATCGATCGGAAGCCATAAAATAAATTATTATTTTATATATATATATAATATCTAAATAAGATATTAATTTGTAAAATAAAAATATAGTTGTATATGTCGTTGTCAAGAGGTGGATAAAGTTTGGGAATTGGATTCACAGTTCGAGCGGATGTGTCTCTCTTGACAAAATAAGGCACAGCCGCCGCCACGAGCGGGGAGGTATGGACAACGACAGTCCCATTCCCCTACGAACGCTACCTTCCAAAAGGCCCGCATCACGTGGAAATCAAACCATTTGTTGTTTATCCTGGCACCACTTCTAATCCAGCTCTCAAACCAAACATTTTGCGCACAACACAGCCATGAAACGACACTAGTTAGGTTTGGATTTCTTTTCTTTCACGGATTGGATGCCCGACCCCTTCTTCTCTATCTATCTGTACCCTTCTTGTTTTCTTCCTTCTTCTCACCCCCATAATTAACCTTTATAATTATTTCTTATTTCCTTATCACTATATATATTGAATTATATATGGGCCATTCAATTCTCTGCATGTGTTAATTTTATGGGAGAAAGGAGCTAGAACATCTTTGAATATTAATTAATTCTTCCTCCAGGCCACTTCACCCGGCCCACTTGATCAGGGGAAACTAGATATTTATTTCAATATAATTAAAGAAGCCTAAAAAAGTTTGCCTTTTTGTCATGGGAAGCACCTAATACACCGGCCTCTTCAATCTACCATGCACGGTCGATGCTTTTACGAGCAGATAGAAGAGAAATGTCGGGCGTCCCATGTCATGTAACAAGCTAGCTAGCTAGGGAAGCTCACTAGCTTACTTTTCCTAAAAGAAAGCGTACGTCTTAAGGACCCTTTAAAATTATAATAATTGTTCCTTTAAAATAATAATAATAATAATGTTAATATGACAAAACTTTACTTATAATCTTTTATTTTTTATTCTTTTTATAATTATAACCTCTAATTTACAGAATTTATCTTGATAGAATTTAACAAAAAATTATAACGGAATGTTGAAATTGATAAAAATTAAAAAATAAATACATGAAATTGATACTTTTTTAAAGTTTAAAGCCATGATTATAAGAGTTTTGAAAAGTCGTATGTTTCCTAATTAATAATAATAATAATTAAATCTTTGTTCTTTACAACCATTGATCATAGAAAGTGTATGCTTTAGCTGTCCGCACGATCCATATATACCACAACGTCGAAGCTCTTCAATCATGGAGATCAAACTTCGAATATCAAAAAACAAACCAAAGGACACGAGGAACAAAACCTTTTTCTTTTTATATTTTAACCAGAAAGGATAAACTTTTCTTGTTTTTATTCGTAATTGTGACATTACGAATAAAACGTACTATAAAAACAATGAGGAATAATTAATTCGCCAAATTAATAATAAAACTATAATACGTACGAATCATTTATTACCATATCTTATCAACTATTGTTTTCAAATTAAATAGTAAATTTTGTCATATAACGTCGGCTTAACATATTTTCTTATGTCGTTCAAAAAAAAAAAAAACATATTTTCTTATGACAACTCAACATTTATATTTTAAATGAAATAAATGCTGATATGGCAAACTCGATCTGAATCATTTTATTATAAACCAATGACTGAGATTTATAAAACTATACTCTATAGAATACTTTAAAATTCTAAAACAATCTTGTTCTAATACACACAAACAAAAAGTAAGACAACATATATAGCAACAGCTCCAAGTTAATTCTAATTAAACATGCACACTATTTACTTAGAAAATAGCATGTACACTATTAAAATCAATCATGATTTGGCTTGGTGCTATAAAAAAACTTAAAGCAGGTTTCAATCAATCCAACCGAATAGTCTATTTTTTGTTTATGCTGCTTTAATTAGTTTGATGTCATTTTCGTCCCTGGCGACTAAAAAATAACAATTTCTCAAAATAAATGCCGCATACTTTTTGGCGTGGCGCTGAAAAATTATTATTGGATTTAAAATTTAATAATGATATCTAATAATGATTTTTAGTACCTTGCTATGTAAAAGTATGAGAATACAAATGTGTGTAGCATTTTTATTTTTCAATAGTTGAAAAAACAACAACGAAAATAAGGATTACCCTTGACGATTACTGATCGAGTTGATAACTTTTAGGGAAAACTTCACTTATAATCCCTAATCCTTCATCACTTTTGCAATTAAGTATTCAAACTTTAAAAAAAATGTCAATTTAGGGTATTCATATTTCAATTTTCTTCAATTTCAACCATTCGTTTGAATTTTCCGTTAAATTCTATTCAAATTTTTAAAATACTCCTATTTTTTAATGATTCAGGCATGCGTATTTTTTGTTAAATTCTGACAAACATCTAAATACTTGCAATTTTTTTCTTTTTCCTTAAAAAATTAGGGTTACTTTATATTTTTGAGAATTTTGAAATGATTTAACAGAAAATTTTAGTAGAGAGTTGAAATTGAAAAAAAAAATTAAAAGATTAATATCCTAAATTTACAATATTTAATGTTTAAATATTTAATTACAAAAACTACGAAAAATCAAGAGGGATTATAAGTGAGGTTTTAATTGCAAATATAAAGAAGAAGATTAGTTCGATCACTTTTAGGTTTGGTCAAGTTGGGTAGTGAGCTAGCTATGAGATCACGTCACGACGAAGAGGAGGATGATAATATCGAGTTGTTTAAGTGATATTTAAGAGTGGATCCTTTTTTGCATAATTACGTGCCAAGATGTCGTACACACGTAACGGTTAATCAAAATCAGATAAAAATCTATTTTCTTCTATTTTCTTGTCTTTTCTTTCGGCAATTTTGTGTGATAAACAAGTGGCAGTGATAAGTATCGGCGGGGGAAGACGACGAATGGCTCATACGTACATGAACTCCTCATATATCTTATCCTCACTCTAGAATCTAGAGAATAACAGTAATTACATTATTTTTATCCTTAAATTAATGCTGGTTTTGTAAATTAATGCTGGTTTTACTATTCATGGTGATTCGGCTTTCCTGGACCATATATATATATATATATGTTTTGTTTAAATTGATCGATGATGAAATCCTTCCAACGACTCTAAATAATTAACCCTTGGGGGAGGATGACTGGGTGTTTTTCGGTAACCACACGACAATCATTAAAATTAAGGGTTAACGACATATTTATACATGTGGTTTAAAAATTTTATTATTTAGTACTTTAGTTTCATTTCGCTTTATAAATGATACTTGAATTTTAAAAAAAGACTGACTTAGTACCTCCGTCTATTTTTTCGTCCAAATTTTAATAGACTGCCATGTGTCAACCAATGAGAGTTGACACGTGGCACAATATAAAAAAAATATATATAAAAAAATAAAATCTTTAAGAATTAATTAAAAATAAAAATTAATAAAACTTAAAAAAATTAAAATTTTTAATTTTAATTTTTAATTTTTTTTAAAAATAAATTTAAAATAAAGAAAAGGGGTGGCTCGGGCAGCAAAATTGGGGTGGTTAGCCACCCCATTTTAGCCAAGGGGGAGGCTCAGCCACCCCCTTAGGAGCTACCCTTTTTTTTATTATTTTTTTAAAAAAATTTTTAAAATTTTTATATTTTTAACTTTTATTTTTTTTAGGGAAAAATATATATTAGCCCCCCAAACTACCACTCTTTCTCCGGATGGCACCCCGAACTACCAACACTTGCACTCCGACCCCCCAAACTACCACTTTCTAATTTTTTGGCCCCATCTGTCTATTTATACCGTTAATTCTAACAGAAATTGACCAAAAACCCGAAAATACCCCTCCCTTAACCATGAGAATTTCAAAGTGTAGGAGGGGTATTTTCGGAATTCTGTTTAGAATTGACGGCATAAATGTCGATGGGGCCAAAAAATAAGAAAGTGGTAGTTTGAGGGGCCGGAATCTAAGCATTGGTAGTTTGGGGGGCCATCCGGAGAAAGGGTAGTAGTTTGGGGGACTAATATATATATATATATATATTTTTTTTTATATTGTGCCACATGTTAACCCTCATTAGTTGATACGTGGCGGCCCATTTTTGCATTAAGCTTAACCCATATATTCTCAAATCCTCTAGTTTATGCATGCTTCCACTATGATTTTCTGACTAAATATGCCTAGCTACTTTTCTAATTGCATGGTTCAAAATCCAATTTTTCAAAAGAAAAGTTGATTAATTATTTAAAGAAGATTCCTAGAAACCTTAAAAGATGGGTTTCCTTTACGAAAAATGTTAATGCATCTACATCCCGGTACTTTATGATATCTTTCCTCGATTATGACTAGGAAATAAAAGTTAGTACTTCAGTGTTTTAAAACTATGTATGAAACCATGTTGGATGTGGGTAGGGGTAAAAATGTGGGTGTATAATAACCGATTGTATTCGTTATCTGCACTTAATCGCTATCTTCTATCTGCTATCCGCACATGTGGATGCGGTTATTAAATCCCATTTTCCTTATATGCGGATGTGGATAGCGGTTTTTGGGTATGCTGATATTATTAATAACTGCATCCGTATTCCCTTTATATATAATATATATTATATATATTTAATTAAATTCACCAAAATGAGGTTATTTTGAATTTGGTAAGCTTAGGACTTTAAGATTATATTAGGTTTTTTTTTTCACTATCATCTCAAAGTCATACCTCACTACATTTTTTTTTTTCTTAGACAATAACCTTCTATGATTGATAATCGTAAATTGTGTAACAAATGAAATCTTAATTTATTTAAGCTTGCATATTGTAATAACCGCATTATTTAATCTTGCATATAGATTTAGATAGTAATCCAAAACACCTACTCCTTCATATACGGATAACAGATAACAATTGCATCTAATAACCGCAATAACCACGCGGATGCAGATAGTAATCACATGATGCAGACGCGAATACATAAAAGTGATAACCACATTATGCGGATATGAATATTGCTAATAACCGCATCTGCATCCGTACTTTTCACTCCTATGTTAGAGCTTCTAAAATCATTAGGAATCATGTTTGAAGCTTGAAATTAAGTTTAACAAAGGGTTTTAGATACAGAACAAGTTACAGAGCATGGAACATTTGACCCTTCATAGTCGAATGATTGATGCAAGTCAGAGAAGGGTGATTGGGGTTTTTAATGCATGATTAAGATTTCACGCGTAAGATTAAAATTTTTGGTGTGTAATATGTGTAATATTATGTTATAATTTGTAGTAACGTGAGATTAAGATATCCGGGAATGTGGATGATTGACTAAGATAAGTAAATGCTTACGAAACAATTGAATGCTTTATGATGCGATATGTTTGTTAAATGATAAGTCTTGAATTATTCGATTCAAGACCCCTTAATTTGCATTTGTTAGACCTAGTTCGTGTTGTATATATAACGTTTTGTCGTAGTTTTGTGTTATGTCTTATTTTCAGGTCTTAGTTGAAATCTAGTTCAAAACACTTGAATTAGACCTGAAAATACATCAAGGGTAATTTGGTCATTTTTCAAAGTTCGAGGCTGATCATGAAAAGATGAAAAATCGTCCAAGGCATTTCGATCGATCAATTATCTGTACAGCCAATAATTCAATCGATCTACTTTCAGTCGACTCAACTTCGATCGATCTAGATGCGAAGTCGATCGATCGAATAAATGTCGATCAATCGACTTCGCATCTTCCAGAAGGTCTAGATATTTCCAAATCTTTGTGCGATCCAAATCAAAAGTTGAGTTCTATGGACAGACATGGACGGCGACCAGCTCTGAATACTTGGCTAGAATTAACTCTTGTAGTCTTTTTGTAAATCCAATTTCCTATATATATGGAATTCGAATTTAGGTTTAGTTTATGCATCTTTTGGGGGTTTTGGATTTTCTCAGGTATATCAATTTAATTTCTTATATTTTTAGTTTCCTTTAATGCAACTCTTTGGACTGAAATCCAGAGAGCTTAATTCCTTTGTTGTTCTTCTTTTAAATTTCATGTTCTAATTTAGTTTTGTATTTTCTTTTCTAGTCTATCTTGTAATCCAAATTTCTTAAGTTTTAATCTATTGTTTTAGTTCATTTTCTTCTTGTTCCTTTGTTGTTTTCATTAATTTTCATGCTTAGATTAGATTCAATTATGCATAGCTAAATTAGTTTTTAGGGTTTGATCAAAATCCTCTACAAAAACTATAAAGTGTTCTTGATGTTCTTAGAATTTTCTAAATATGTTTGATGATTGTGAAAGGCTAGAGGATCTCAAAACCCATGCTAAAAGGTTTTGTTATCTATATTCCAATCTACTCATTTATGAAAAAGGAATTTGCTTGTCTATGAGTTTTCTTGGATTCTTGAGTAAAACCAACGTTCTTGGAAACAAGAAAGATGTCTTTTGCAATGGTTCTATTTGACATGATGTGTGTTTACCTATTAGAGTCACCTTATAGGGTATGCTAGGGATACCGGTCGTTTCATACCTTTGGTAGTGTAAAACGTCTTTCCATTGTAGTTTAATCTTTACATGGAATAGATCGGTGTGAAACTAGATACCTTATCATTGTGGTCTAATTAGGATTTTCATGTATCGTGTATGCTTATTAGGATGTTTTATAAAGTAGTAAGCTAGGGAGCATCAATCCCCCACACCTTTGGTAGTATAAACGTTTTTCAATTATAGATTAATCTTTATGTGGTAAGTGTTTGATGTGAAACTAGGTGCTTTATAACTACGTCTTAATGAAAGTATTTTCATGTCGAGGTCGTCGTAATGGTTGACGCCTATTACGCACTCATATCATGCATGCTAGGAAGATCCATATAGACTTTAAACATTTCATCGGTTGAGGATTGGATAAGATCAATACCCTAAGTTTCCTTTAAGTTTGATTTCATTTCTTGCTTTCATTTCTTCACTTTACTTGTTGTAGCTTCAATTCTACAATCTTTACTTTTGTTTTCTTTTCCAAAGTCAAGTTACATACATTCTTTAAGTATTCTGTTACACAAAACAACCTTAAATCTCTGTGGTTTGATAACCCTTACTATAGTACAATTGATTCATACTATTGCGAAGTGGTTCAAACTTATAAATTTAAAATCCAAGTATCGTGTTGTTGAGACACGTACCCTTAAACCAAGCATCCTCTAAGTTTATACTTTTATTAAGTGATTATGTTATGAGCCTAATATTTCTGAAAAAATGTTTATAACTGGATCAAAATGAATATTTGCAGTGGGCACATGTGTATATGGCCTTAACCCTATGGTCGAGAGATTTTATGTTTATTGTTTGGCCTTGAATCCAATGGTTAATAGCATGACCGGTGCAACCATATATTAATTGGTGGTCACTATAGACATTAGACGGACATTATTAGTAGCGTGGGTCACCTAGGGTCGGACCCGGTTGGGCTACTAGCAATGGTCAATGTGCGTGATTGATCGGGGCACCGATGTCTTACTACAGGTCCTTTCGGACAGCACAAACTTTATTGAGAATGGGTTAAAAGCTCAAATAGACTATATGATAGAAAGTTATGACTAAGAAATAATTTGTACAAGATTTCCATTATCATGATTTCTACATTAAAATATAATGTGAATGGTCTTTGGAGTTATGCTTAAACCACTTCAAAATAAACTGATTGTGTTTCTAGAAGTATATTATTAGATGCAACACTTAGTAGTTTGCAAAACCCTTATCATCTCTAGTTACCAAAGTTCAAGAGATATATTTTTTCAATTGAGGCTCATTGCATATCAAGTTTTGTAATAATTTACTAATTATTAAATTATGGATTTACGTAATTGTTTTTCATCGGTTAAAAACCTCGGCATTTTGTAGATTAAAAGGTTTGTCAAAGTCTTGATTTGAGTATTTCGTTGGGATGAAGATGCTGAGCGAAATGCACGTATTGTCAGTTTTGCGTAAAATAGATAGGAGTTGTTAAATATTGTAGTATTTCTCTTTGGAAGCTTTGAGTTTGTATCGATGATATTTAATGATAATATGGAAGATATTTTAGATTGTCTCAGATTATTCTTTTCCGCTATAGTTTACTTTGATTACTTAGAATTTGAGGTAGTAAATCCAGCTAATTACTAGTTAATTAGTGAGGAGAAACTACGTGTAATACTTCGAATTAATTATCTTAATTAATTTAATTTTGGGGGCGTTACAATTGTTCATCACTAATCGAGTAGGAATCAACATTGGGTAGTGTTGATCAAGCACTGACCAATCACCCTTAGTCTAGAATACCCGTTTTGGTTATTTTAAGGTCTTTGATAGGTTTTTAGCCTAATAAGAACTTCTAACGTTAGGGTATTTTGAAGAGGACAATCACTACAAAAAATTTGCTTATTAGTGGCGACAAAAGGCGACTTTTTGTCGCTACTAATAACGTCAACGCTATTGATTGGTTGCTGATGCTAATGGGCGACAATTAGCGTCGACTTTTGAGTCAATGCTAATAATCACGTATCAACAACTAATAATGTTTGGTGTAGATGTTATTGGATATAAAGCCAAGATTGAAAATGTCGCCTCTAATAGTTGACCATTAGCTTTGACTCTAAGTCGAGCCTAATGGCCTATTATCAACATCGACTCTAGCCTGTAGACGCTAATGGTCGACTAAATAATACTAATAAAAATTAGGCCATTAGTGTCGATGCTAATGGCGGACAAAATAAAAATAAAAAGAAAATAAAAAAGGCCATTAGCATCAAGTTGATACTAATGGTCAAATAAATACCAAAAAAAAAAAAAAAAAAAATGGCCATTACGACGCTAATGGTTGAACAAATAATTAAAATATATATATATATTACTAGTGCCAAATGTTTCATTAAGCTCTTACATCATCATACAAGTATTTAACACTCTCTTCGAGTGAAATATGTGCTCGTCCGTTGCTTGTTCACTAGCATAACTAAATTAAACTCATCGCGACACCTTATTCTATAGACTTTGTTTGATACAGACTTGCTTCTTCTGGAATACAAAAATGCGAAACACGAGTTCGTCGTAATTAACAATCATAATAGAATTACCATACTAGAAGACACAATTTTTTTAATTTAAATGAGGCTCTCGGGCATATAGTTGTAGCATTGTGATGCAAACCAGCTAGTACAAAACACAGGAAAATGATGGATGGACTAGATGGAGGGAGCTGTGATCTCTAATAGCTGCTTTGAGAGAGTCGTGATCTCCTAAACATAGTAAATTGCATTATACCAAATAATAATCGCCATCTATAATTCTTCATTAATAATCCTCATTTAAATAGATGAGCAATACTAATCGGTTACAAAGATAATTACTTATCAAAATATTATTCACAAACTATCTAACTAACCAACTAGGATTAACTCTGACTCTATTAACTCTAGACTAGGACTCTAACTCTCTTAAGAAAATAATTAGACTATGACTCTATTAAGAATCTGACTCAACGGTGCATTAGAAAATCTAACTCCTTATTAGACTCTAACATGACTCAAGACCAAATAATTATGATCATATCACTAGGAGATATGATACATTGCCACCCCAATATACAATTCTTGACTACCTTTGCCAACGTGACAACTTTTATTTTTACCTTTTTTTTTAAGGAAAAACTTTAAAGTTAGCTAGGGGTCCACCTTGCCCTTGGACAACAAAAAATCATATCGCTATCACTGCAAGAGTACTCTTTTTACATATCAATGGTGCATATTCTTTTCAAGAATCAGATTTTGTTCTCTTCGTTTGCATATGAATCAGAAAGATAACTAGGACTCAAATATTAGAATGGTCAATCAAAACAACATTTTTTTTGGGGGCAAAAAATATAAAAAAGCCCCTCGATCAACTAAAAGACTCCTCAACTAACAGCTGATTTGAAAATAGTCCAAGAATTTCTAAGTGTGTTAAAGTGACCCATCAAACTACTATAGTGTTAAAAAATGCCACTTTTTATTATTATATTCCTATAATACCAATAGGATGGATAAATCCATTTTTTTTTTAATGCAAAATTAGTCTTTCTAGTCGGCCTAAATTACAAATTGCTCCATGTAGTATGAAAAATAATTTAGAGATGGTTAGGGTAGGGCAAAATAACATTTTAGTCCCTCTAGTAAAATTCAGTCAAAACACCTAACGGCTTCCGTTATTGTCCACGTCAACACCAATAAAATGATATGTCACTCTTAATAAAAAAAAATATATAAATATATTAAAATTATGAATAAATGAAAAATCAATCCCTATGGTTGGCATAATTTTCAATCACTCCCTGTTGTATCAAAGTGAATTCAGATGTTCTTGTTGTATGGCAAAAAAAAAAAAAAAAAAAATTGAGACCCTGTAGTCAAATTCCGTTAAAACATTTGACGAATTCCGTTAGGTAACACATCAGCGCCAATAAAATGATGGCACGTGTTGCTATAAAATGATAGCACGTATCGCTATAAAATAAAATGGTGACACATCAACGCCAATAATTTTTTCATCATTTTATTGGTATTAATGTTGATACTAATAGAATTTGTCAAGAGTTTTGAATTATTTTTTATTTTGCATGGAGTGATTTGTAATTTAAGCTAATAACGTAGATCGATCGATTTTGCATTTATCATTTTTTTTTTGTTTAAAAAAAATAATTTAGTTTAGTTTTTTTATTTTTATTTTTTAGTTTATTAATTTTTTATTTTGGTTTTTAAGAGAATAAAGGTATTATAAGAATATAAAAAAAATGACATTTAAGAACACAATAGTAGTTTGATAAGTTACTATAACACTCTTAAACATTCATAATATTATTTTAAAAACAACTTAATTGAGATAATTTATTTATTTTTTATTTTTTTGTATATTTTTCCTTTTCTTTTAAGCATCACTTCACTAGCATATGATCCCACATGAAAGTTCAAAAATACAGCGTGGTTGAGGTTGAGGTTGAGGTGACCCCATGATAGACATGGTACTGATTTAAAAGGGTTAGATACAGTCAATCATTTGGGTGTCTGTCTTTCCTTTTACATACCATCCATAGGACGATATGTATGTCTAAAGGATTGATGGTGCCTTGAAATAATCATGTATTCATGTACCTCAAAAAGCATATTTCAGAATGTAAATAGAATACAAATAAAACAGCCAAAACAATGAAAACAAATTTAGAAGAAATACTATTCTACTTGGGATTGCAAGTACTTAATATGTTAAGTTGTTTTTTCGTTAAAAAATTGTTTAATATATTTTTGAAAACATAAGAAGGGCGTTTAAACAATTGTTTTAAAAACAGTTTTTATTTATTAACATAAAATTATGAGAGCCCCTACTATATGGATGGACTGTAAAACATCACTTTGATAGCTTTCAATAAAAATTCAACACATCATAAAAATACTATATAGAATAATAGGATGAAAACACCATATCTTTGTGCTAAACCAACCCATCTATCACTTTTCTCATCCCCACTTCGTCCTGACAGGTCCTCAGGCAATCTGCACTGCCAACAGCCACACTTAGTCATACCAGTTCGCCAGTCCACCGAACCACTCTATCGGACTGCCTTCATTGTAATACCCAACCCCATATGACCCATCCGGCAACCACTGCCATTCAACAATCAAAGGAAATCAACACCCAACCCCCAAACCCCAAAAGAAATCCCATCAGACAATCTCAACCAGCCAACACTTGTTTCACAACCACTGCCAATACCCAAATTACAGCCATCGTTGATACCCAAACTGCAAAACCGACAAACCGTTGATATTCCCATCCGGCGAGGGAAAGAGGGATCGACGACAAAGAGAGATTTAAATCCGGCGAGAGAAAGAGAGATCTGGCGAGAGAGAATCAGAGAGAGAGAGAGAGAGAGAGTTTTTAGGCTTAAAAATTATGTGCTTTTCTCACCATTCTATTTCGTGTTTTTAGTCAACGTGTTAGTGTTTTATTAGAGGCTGTAAAAGTAGTATTTTGTAGTAGGTCAGATCGTAGGTTTTCTCTAAAACTATTTGACACTTTACTCTTCTTCTTCTTCTTTTTTTTTTTTTTTTTTTTCAATTCTATGTTTGTTTCACCGTTCCCCTTGGGTGATTTCCAAACTAAATTTAACGACATACAGCGCAATCCACCAGGCCAATAAACAAAAACAGGCACAATGTCACCATGATATTATACCCATGCACAGCAGCATACAATCCCGACAAACAACTAATTAAACAACTTCTACCAAATCCACGTGTTTTTAACAAAGCTTGAACGAAAGCAAAAATTAAATAATTTACAAACAAAAAAAAATTATATAATGCCCTACTATTGTACATCGGAATAAAGAACTTTAAAGAGTAGGAGTTTGTTTGGGTTTGCAATTTTAAAAAGTACGATTTAAAATTAACAATTTGAAAAAATAGAGTTAAGTGTGTAGTAAAATCGTAGCTTGACTCTTAAAATCACAGATTAGCCTCGTAGATTGTTCGCGGCTAAATATAAATTGAGACGAAAGGTTTATAAAGCTTTCTGTAAAGATGCCGCTCTGTCTCTTCTTTCTTGCAACCGGCCTGTCAAACACTTTCTTCAAATTCACAGGCTTCTTCAACCCAAGACTTGGCAATCATGTCTTAGAGTAGGTCGATCTAGCCGCCCTAATTAACCCGGTTGAAGATTCGCTCACTTTGGGAAGAGCGGACGGAAAACTTCTAACTAAACTAAACTAAATAGTAGTGTCATTAAAATTTTGTGTTTTTAAGAAATCATCAATTTGTAGTTTTTTAAAAATGTAAATTTTAAATGATTCATTTTCTGAGATTTGATTTAAAATTACACTTTTTATTTACGAAATCACAATTCCAAACACATCATAAATCTAGAGCACAATCAACCTAACAAATGATAAGAACATTTATCTATCCAATATCTGAAGCTTCAAAGTGGAGGTGATCCTGTGATTTTTCCAAAATTTCTACCCAGAAAAATGTATTTATCTCTAAGCCCCAGCGCAAAATGCCATGGACAGACTAGCAAAGCTGGGCCTGGAATATATGCTTGAAAAGCTTACGACAAAGTATAACTTAAGCGCCACGTCACATGAATTTATTTTCAATTATCTTTTTAATTTCTTCAACTTTTTCAATGATATCTCAGGGTACATCAGGTCCCTAGTAAGCATCCACCGCAGCCTTTATCCAGGTGTGCAGATTACCTGTCGTCCTGCAAAAAATTATAAGCAAATAGACCAAAAAAAAATCTAGTAGATGAATCATTAAATTGCAAGAAAAAAAAAAATCATTTACGCAATTAAGTTTCAAATGCATAATGTATAGGCCATGTTAATGTGTTGATTAAATGATTAAATTTACCTCTTCCTATTAGTTTAACCTTTTGGGACAAGCGGTGATTTACGGTACGTTCAGAGTAAAAGTACTGAGTTTGAACTCTGTCTCCCGTCAATTCACCTTATTTCAATTAAATATTTTACGTGTTGTACCTCACCTATTAAAATGGAGTTTGAGAATGTTGAAGTATTGATTAAATAATTAAATTTACCCCTTTCTATAGATTGACTTAAGCCTTGTTTGGTTCGCGGAATAAGTCATTGGAATGAAATGACTATTCTATTGGAATAACTATTCTTTTATTTGGTCGAGACCTATTCCTTGGAATAGCTATTCTATAGGAATAACCATTCCTTTACGACGAGGAATAGCTATTCCTCTTTTAGAGGAATAGCTATTCCTAAGAGAATAGACAACATTTAAAAAAAAAAAAAAAAAAAAAAAAAAAAAAAAAACATTTTTTTTATTTAATTTTTCCAAACTAAAAAAAAAAAAAAAAAAAAAAAAAAAAAAAAAAAAAAAAAAACAAAGAATTTAGATCAAATCTATCACCTACAGATTTAAGGTCCAATATATATATTTAAGATTTGAGTTTTTTTTTTTTTTTTTTTTTTTTGAAAAATAAGAAATTATGTAGGTTTTTTTTAGTAATTTTGGGTCAATTTCAATTGTGGTATATGTGTTATCACCAAACTAAGGAATTAAAATAATTATTCCATTCCACTTTTTCTCATTCCCAGTAATAACTATTCATTTTCCTGATGGAATACACATTCTGCGAACTAAACGAGGCCTTAAGCTTTTGAGACAATTAGTGATTTAAAAAGACAATCTACATCCTTTCCTTCATGTTGTTCTCCTGGTGTAAATGTAACGATTCAGGAAAAAGCGCTAGCCACATTTACGCTATCACCCTAAAATGGCTAGTCAATCTGAAGTTTTCCTGGAATTCTTTATAAAGCCCAGTTTCACATAATAACTAAGCAATATTGGACTGACTTAGCACTTATGACTATCTTTATAAACTATTCACTCTAGCTATGTGAGCTATTCATCTCTTCTCAATATGAGACTAAAGTGTTACAATAAATGCATCTTTCAGGCGCACAGCCGTACCTCTGGATCCTCAATTGTGAGAAGATACTTCACTATCTGAATCTCTTTTGGCATAAGCCTCTGAAGATAACCCCTAGCGGTGATTTATGCTAAATTACAGAGCAAATAATACGTTTTGTGATTTGAATAGCAACGGTAGTGGAACAGATCGATGGGATGTCACCATTTTATTCCGTGGAATATATGAAATGTACAATATGGTTGAGAAGGTACCACAGAAGGCCATTGCTGGACTAGGCATTCAAATATGCATCAGGTAATATAACCTATCAGGCAAGTTACGACAATAGCTAGTTTTTTAGTGACGCCGAACAGAATTAAGATTGTTATGACTACGCTTGACGGTTATTGCTTCATAAAAGCATCTTATTAGAATCATAGAAGAGGACAAACAAATTCTGCTAATCATCCCTACTAATCTCTGATGGTGATCCTCTGATAACTTAAAGAAGTTCATTGTGTCTTTGCACGTGATCTTCATCAATCTGTGGAGAAGAAGTTTCCAATAAATTCCCATATAACACCACAAACTCAAACCCAGTAACCATAGCACCACTCCTAGATGAAGAAAACATTCACCTACTAGGACCATTTTGCGGTCATCCAAGATCTCAACACCATCCCCCTCATCCTGAACCGATAACTGTTGTCCGCCACTATGATCATTTGGTACGTACAGCAGTTGTTTCACCAACAACAGCAGCAAGAGTGGAACGTTGCCACCTGAGCAGATTAATCAATCGTCAATTACAATCACAATAACACGCAAATTGACGCAAACAATAAAAAAAAATTAAAATAAATAAATAAACTTCAGAGTTGAAAAGGGACTGAGAACTGAAATTTTGAGCCCAGCAATGTAGCCTGAAAGGCAGAAGGCCTATGAGGCACTAGGATTGGCTTACTAAAACGAGATTAGCTTCTTACCTTTGGTTCTAGAAGAGGAGCAAAACCAAATTGGAGCTGAGTTTTTGAGCAGAGAGAAAGAAGGGGCTCTGACGATTACTCGTCCATATTTGGCCTTTTCTGTTCAAATTCTTAGCCAATTTATGGACAAGCCTCATCAACCTCACATGGATGCAGCCCATCATGTTCTTCGACACATTAATCAGCACCTAGTCAATGTTTATTCTTCCCTTCCTCTGATTTCAAGCTCAACGCATTTTGTGATTCTGACATGAGACGCTAAGTACGCAGCTGGTTTTTGTATCTTTCTTGGGGATTCTCTCATCTCTTGGAAGTTGAAGAAACAACAAACCATTTCTCGTTCCTCTGCTAAAGCAGAATACTGTGTTGTGGTTGCTTCTTGTTGTGAACTTCTATGGATTTTTGCCTTACTCCGAGATTTTCAAGTTTTTCACTCTCAAGTTGCATTGCTTTTCTGTGACAGCAAGTTGCCATTCATATCGCTGCCAATCCCCTTTTTCACAACAACCAAAGCACATTGACATTGATTGTCATTTGGTTCGAGATCAAATGCAAAAAGGCTTAGTTCTTACTCGCCATGTTTCATCTCAACATCAGTTGCTAGCTGATGTGTTTACAAAACCTTTTGGGTTCTCTGTTTTCACTGATATTGTTTCCAAGATGAACCTTTTCAATATATATGTTTCATCTTGAAGGGGGGTATTTACAGATTAACATATTTAGGTTTTTAGTTAATTTGGAAGTTGTACATATGAGCTGGAAATATGGAATGTTTATCACAACGTATGAATTAGTTGGCAATGATGATAAGAGCGTCAAATTAGTTATTGCAACACCCCAAAAAATTAATTAACTAGTAATTAACTTCACGATTCGTCTCCCAGTCCTATTCCACAAAGAATAAGACTCAGAGATCTTTACTCCTCAAAAAGAAAATAGTATGCAACGGAAACATAAAATATTCTATTAACATTAATTAACCAGAGCATTTACCAAGAGTCATTACATTAACTGAAATCACTCTATACATATCGATACAAAAGATCAAACCTAAACCTTAATACACAATTAAGTCTCAAATGCTCAGGCTACAACATCACCTGAAAGTACTAATTACCATGAGTGATCTTTAAAATCCTGCAATAAGTCCTTAAGCATTAATTGGATCAATACCACTACGCCAAACAGTCGCATTTGCTACGAGATCCATCTCAAATCCAACATCTAAAGGTAGTCCAATTATAAAACAACGCATGTTTCATAGGTGAAAAACGATACAAGCGTAAGTCCACTACTTAGTGAGTAATAATACACATGGTGACACATTATCATGTACTGAACCCAATTATTTATAAATCACATGTAGCAATGCAAGATTACAGTACGTTTATCATTTGACAATGTCATCATGAATAATATATGTTGTAATAAGAGAATCATGCTATAGCTTAACACCATATGGTCTACCTATGATATTAATCCATTCCCGACAGGGTGGACACTGTCCTGAGGGATTTGTATTACAATACCGGTGCCCCGGATATGTACGCTACTGTCATATACTAGCAGCTCAATTGAGTCTGACCTCGGGCGGCCCATGCTACTAGCAAAACTGTAACCGTGACCCCATTCAAGCATGGTGTGCCGGTCACAAAAATAAACATTGGATCCAAGGCCAAACATAAAAATATTGTAAGCCCATGAAGCAGCCCGACTAAGTTTGACTTCGGGTGGCCCATGCTACTAGCAAAACTGTAACCGTGACCCCATTCAAGCATAGTGTGATGGTCATGAAAACAACCATTGGATCCAAAGCCAAACATAAAAATAAACTTTTGACAATAGGGTTAACCTGTATAATAAGCCTATGTCACACGATGCAATTTAATATTCACCGCCTTTTACATGCACAATTTTATAAACTCATCATTTTTATTATCTTGTTATTCACCACTCATTTTCACAATATAAAGTTCACAGTAATCAAAAGTGTATTTCATGTGAGTTTTTAACATGCATGTTTGGTATATAAAACAATTATGTTTATGTGGGGAAAATAATAACATCCATGTGAGTTTTTACTTACTTATATCGTAAGGCTCCTTTGTATATTCCTCTTAGGCTCAACAACCTCAAAATCTGAGAAAAACCTATCATTAGGCCTAATCCTGAATTAAAAGTAATTCTAAGCTTTAATAAGTTCAAAGTAAGTATTTTGCCTGACTTATGAACGTTCGATATACGAGGATTGAACATTCAAGATACAATGCTCGAACGTTTGAAACACGAGGAACGATCTTTTGAAGCACAAGGATCGAATGTTCGCTATTGGCAGAAACTTAGTTTTGAACCAAAACTTAACCAAACTACGTACTTCTAAGCAAATCCTAGGATCCCAACAATAGTGTCCTAATACAGTCCTAAGCCATAATAACACATCCATGCAAAAGAAACTACGTCCAATAACATTAGAATGCTAAACCTAATATTAAATTAGCATTAAAATCATTATAACTACTAGAGGATTAACCCTACGAGTTTAAGTCCTAAGAACAAATCGACACTATAACAACTATAAAAGAAATAGGTTAAGCTAAGAGGATTACCTCCTTAGAGCAAAACTACATTCCTTCCACCAAAGCACTCTCACACACTCACACTAGAGTAACAGTGGCTCAAAGCGGCGGAAATACAAAAAATAAACGAAGGGAGGTGGGTTATTTATAGGGGAGAAATCGTAGAGGATAAGAATGAGCTGATTTGCCACTTATCGAATGTTATGTTGGGGTTTATGGCATAAATCCCAATGTACAGTTGCATATAAGTTTGTTATGAATAAATGTTGTTATTCACTGATCCATTTTTAAATATAAGGCATATGATATTTTACATGCTTAATAATGAATATGTATATTTTGCATGTGAAAGGTCCTTGGAGTACATTGAATATGGTCTATGGTGTGAGTAACGAGGTTATCACACAAGATCTTAGTCCATAATCATTGGAGTCTTAAACTTTGTATAGTTTGCAGTCAGTAATGGAATTGGGCATTCCATTTGCGAAGACTGTAACACATCGAATCTTTGTGGTATATTTTGATCAGGCGAAGTTGGAGGCTTCGGATTGATGTGTAAGTGAGTGTTATGCACTGAACGAAACATGGGAGGCGCTCAAGCACTATCGTAGATGACCTCGAGAGTACTTGCCCAAAGCAAACCAGTGACAACCCAGTAGTACCGAAGGTACTACATTCACTCCAAAATGTTGGAACCTCTTATATATATATATTTAATTTTAATATAATTTTATCTATTTTTGCTTAGAGTATGATTGGTTGTTGTTCTTTGTCACGTCTATTAATCTTTGCGACCTTGACCTTGACCTTGAACCATGGCTATGGACCCATATGAAGGTTATCAAACTCACTTTGATTTAGAGCTAGTGGCTTTCTCAAGGCCAGAGAATGATCCTTACTTCGATTATTATGACCCGGGATGGAAAAACCATCATATTATCTCCTGGGAAGCTCAAGCGGCCGGAAATTCAGCCCCACAATTTCATGGACTGCACAATCAAGCGTATCTGCAATCTAACCATTAATCTTTCTATCCACCATCCAACTTCCATCCTCCCCACCAGCAATGGCAATTAGCTCCATATAATGCTGACTTTGAGGATAAAGTGTTTGTTGCTCTTAGCAAAATTGAGGCAATCACTCAGTTGGCAAATTCACAAATTCACACTCTCAATCCCTAGCCACCATAGAATTCCGAGTGGAGCAACTAGTTAATGCACTAGAATGGATCCTAAACTTGTAAGTGAAGTTAATCAACTGAAAGCTCAAGTTACGTAGATGCAAATGGCGCATGAGAAGCAAGAGAGTGAGATGAATCAAATGAGAAAGCTTATTGCCATGCTTGTGGAAGGGAATGCACATAGGGACAATGAGCCGAACAATATTCCAAACACGACTTCCCCACCTATGATGCCCAAATCATTCGTGGGTAGTGGAGCATGTGATATTTTATTTTGGTTTCATTTTTATACTAGAAATTGCTGAGGTTAAATGTCATGTGACGTAATATAACACAATACTTATTAATTGGGGTAAAGTCATTAACATTATGATTCCCCTCTTGTTGTAGGTGAACACCCAAATGCGTTTGATGACAATGATCAAGCGGGAGATGACGGCGAAAGACAAATTAGAAGGTATGCTAAGTAATAATATTTTGTTGCACTTATTTTATGAATTTTTGGTTGCTTCCCTACTTAAGCAACTTTGTTATCTACATAGCTTGTTGGGTTGTTGTGTTCTATGTTTTGCAAGCCTGGTTTTATTGTAAATTATCTCAAATTCTAGTGAATACACCTCCTTAGTTGAGAAGTAAGGAGGTGCAATAGATTTTGATAGATTAGAAGGAAGCTAATGAATGCGCTTGGAAATTTGGGGATTTAGCATATATGGTCTTTAGCTAGGTTTATCCTAGAAAGATGTTCATCGTCACCCCATTGGCAGCTGTTGCTAAAAAGAGGATGAGATGATATTTATATGTTTAAATCTATACATTATAACAGATCTGAGTGATATTTAGTTGTTTTGTAACAAATTATGTTTAACCAGTTGTTTACATATTTATATTACATTAAAGAGAAAATGGGGATACCCTATATACTCCTTATCTATTTACATATTTATAAAATTAAACTCAATACATATGTTCCACTTTCTTTATATGATATCTCCTTAGGTATACTTTAACCTATCCATATCATATACTCTATGCAAAAAGAAGGAAATCAAGATTAGTAAACATATAAGAAATTCATAAACTTGTTCTTGTGCTAACATAACCAATATTGTTTTCCCTGTTTTCACTTAGCATATATTGTTTTGACTAGTACTATTTATTTGACTGCTATATGTATGACCCTAACATTTTTTCCCCCTGATTGTAGGATTTAGAGCAGCTTTTGAATTTCATTGGTGCAGAACAAGGTTGATATATAACAGGATGTCAAGCGGAACAATATGATGTTTTGGTCTCTTTTTTTTTTAGGGTTTTTTGTAATTAAGGAAGCAATGGTACTATGAGTTGCTTTAAGTGTTTGCTTATTTTGAAACAATAGTAATTTCAGTAGCGTACTAAAATTGTGTACGGTTTTGTTTTGGATTTAGTTGAAACATTGTTTGAAGGTTTCATTAGCAATCTAATGATGGTATTTTGGCCATATGATTTTGTTTTCAATTAAGTTTTTTTTGCAGATGTCATATGAGGTGAAAACATATTAAAAAAATGGGGAAATTTCATAAAATAACCTTTTCTTTTTAAAGAAAAATGATGTCGTTTAGCGATTAAACGACGTAAACTGTATATGGAATGTTTATGACGTTTACTATGTAACTACATAATTTTTGACGCTTATACAGAAAACGTCATAAAACTTTAACGTCCTTTATACAGTAGGTGTCACAAAAGCGTCCTTTCCGAAAATTGACTTTATTTGTAATGACGTTTATGTGTAAAGGACGGGAACATATTTACGTCGTTTCAGTAAATTTATGACGCTTAAAGAGGAAGCATTGTTAAAAAAAATAAAAAACAAATCGAGACAGGTGGTATCACGGCCAAAAGCAAACAACGTGGATAAAATGACACTAACTGATTGGTTACGTTTTTTTAGTGAATAGTATCTTTTGAAAAACGACATAAAATTTCTTTTCTTTTTTTTTGGTAGTGGGAGCTCTTGATTCAATTTGAGAACAATTCTAAAGGACACTACATGATTGATGAGAATGCTTCAAGTAATTCTCATCATGAGTAGGTTCAGGCCAACACCACACTTAGACAAATAGTTGACAATAAGGTGATGCAAAAAAAGGATGAGCATACCCAGCTCCCCTTGAGATGGAATATGAACCCAAAGCTCATTTTCTTCAATATCTCTTGAAGAGCCTATTGAAAAAGTAGGGGTAAAGTTCAACATCTTCAATGCTGCCCAGTAACCGCCGTCTCAAAATGAGTGTTTCTTCCTACACATACTAAAATAATTTATTGAAGCTTAATTTCCTGGCATCCTAACAAATGATCATTTTTCACTCACATTCATTGATCAACCCATAGGATATCAGTTTTGAAAGGTTTGGCTGAATACATTTTTCACTCACATTCATTGATCAACCCACTACATTCCTTTCTTATTCTTTTTCTTTATCTTTGTTTATTTTTATTAATTTTTATTTTTGTTTTGTTCTCCTATTGACAATTCTCATGTTATTTTTTATGATACATTTTTTTTTATATGGCCGGAGTAGTGCTTTGTTTTTCAGCACAGATATTCTTGTATCGAAATTTGGAAGAGTCCTTTCATCCCATCTTTTCCTTCCACTCGGTATTGTATTTCTATCTATACATTGGAGACAATGTATCATTTAAGTTTGGGGGTAGGGAAAAACATTTTGTTGTTCTGTTGTACATATTGTAAATGCCTAATCATGTTATTTTTGAGAATTGGATTGAACTTTCATTGTAATTTGCATTTTATTAGAGAGCTTAAAATTTTGAACACATGATCATTTCATTAGGCAATCTAAATCTTGACACTTACATTTTTGGATCATAAGATTTCACATGTTTCACTTTGAATCTACTATAAGCACATTAACACATAGTTTGTGAAGTATGACATGTGAAACTCATTGTGTCTGTTTTCAATGTCTTGAAATGAAGTGGGTGACTTGTTGGATAAATGACCTTGGCATGATAAATAAAAAAATAAAAAAAAATAAAAATTGAATTTTTCATTGAGTAACTGGACCTCATGCCTTGTTAAGCATTGGGTGTTCACGTCAAAATGTGTGAAATTTGTATTGATTGATGATATGGCTAAGTTTAGCTTTGTCACCTTTTCTACTCGAGTTAGTAAGCCCACATGGGTGTTTTACACCTAGTCCCCTAAAGCCACTTGGTTTAAGAGTTATTGGCCTAAAACTTGATACATGGGTCAATTCAAAAGCTTAAAGGAGTTAAGCATTGCACAACCTAATAAAAACAGAGAAAAAAAGTAAATAATATCATCATGCCTTGGTTGTTTCATCCAATCGGAATCCCAATGAATTTTGAGGTATTGAATCATGCTCATTGGAATTAATTTGAATCCTCATAATTGTGTGTTAGTTCACTTTACACCAATTTGAACTTGTGATACCTCAAGCAGCCATGGGTAAATGTTTAGACTTTGGAATTCTTAAAAGTTTTGAAGATGAAGTTTATCTTGTTAAGCTTTCTAAGAAATGAGAATCATTATTTTTGTAATACTTGAGTCTTATGGATAATATGGTTGTCATAATGTTTGTGGGTAGCATTTTTGGCAAACCCTCACGAGACTTCACTAGTCCACTAGAGAGTCCTAAGGGTATAAAAGGCTTGTTGCAATGGTATTCCCCATGAAAGAGAAAGTAGTGTAGTTTTGCATTTTCTCTCATTTTATTTTCAGTTTTGTATTGCTAACAGACTAGCAATATGTAAATTTGGGGGGTGTGCTAAGCGTTGACTTTTGCAATTCAAAACCCTTAACTAGCATATGCTAGTCCTTTAGTTTCATTGTAATGTAACTTTTTGTGTTGTTTTTGGTGTTTTAAGCATTCTCAGGTGTCTAAGGAAAATTACAAGCAAATCCACCACTTTTATGCTTCAAAAGAAAATTTAGCATTTTGCACAACAAATGGGCTCGAGCGTATCTAAAAAGGACTCAAGCGCATTTGGAAAGGCCTCGAGCGCATTCGTGTAGCAGAATTGACAGTAAGGCAAAACCAGAAAAAGAAAGAAATTTTTATTCTCCTACTTGGACTATAAGTTCTAAAAGAACATAAATTGGACTAGGGTTTCTCTTTGACTCTATAATACACCTTAGATTCGTACATTAGAGGCATGCCACATTGCATAGTAGAAATAAATAGGATTAGTGGCTAGGTTTTGGGAGAAAAGTGAAGAAATTTCAACAGCTTCTTGGGATGGATTTCTCCTTAATGAAGGTGATTTCTAACATTTTCATGAGCGGCTAAATCATCCATAGGGTATTGATGTATCCATTTCCAAGTAATAATAGTGTAATATATATATATATATATATATATATATATATATATATATATATATATATATATATATATATATAAATAGTTAGAAACTTGGTCTCCTAAGTTAGAAACTAACTTCTAGTTCATTGAGGATATAAGATATTTGGCACCTAATGATTGTTTCTTATCTGATGCAATGACTCAACGCACATCTGCAACTTCCCCAGTCGTGGATGAGTTTCGATCCATGACTGGGGAAGTTGTACAACTATTATTCATTACCAACATGGTTACCTATTTGTACAACTAAATCCCGTAAGATTGAAGGTTCGACATCTTGTAGGACCTTTAGTACTACAATTAGATGATCACAAGGCATGCACGCTGGCGCGTACCTTAGTTGATCAACCAAGACTTGCCTTGGGTGGCTCACTCAACCTAGTTGCGCGCACACGTCTCGGTAGCCCCACACCATGCATGGTTGTGCTAGCTACAATATATATAATATCACACAGAGTCGGTGTAAATCTACTATGACGTACGATCAAGCTCGTATAATATAAAAATGTCCATGTCCACACACAACAAATCAAAAGTCATTTCAACTAGTGAACATGTCATTTATCTTCATAATATAGCATATATATAGTAAGGTCTTTCATATGAAACATGACATTTGCATTCAAATTAAAACACATGATTTCAACAAAGCAATTTATAAACATATGCTTTCTCTCAAGTATTTAGGGCTCAAATCATAGAGAAAACATAACATTTCATGCTTGCGCACGTAATATTTAAATTTTCTTTTTGTAAAATGTTCATGCAAATAACAAATTTTTCATTTTTACTTTCACATGATCGAGTTTAATTACTTAACTTTCTTGAGCATTAAACTCGTCAATAAATCCATCTTCATAGATATTCGTTCCTTCTTCTACAAAATTATTCTGACGTTAGTTGGAGTACTCTTAATTATAAAACCCTAATCTACCCTCTGCCTAAGTTGTACTAAAACCTTTAGTTTATGCCTATGTCCTATCTAGGAGTCTCATTTTTTTTTGTTCTCATTCAAATTTGGGTTCTATTGGGACAGTGACCGAGGTACGTATTTGGATCATTCCGTTTGAACGATTATAGATTGAGTCTTCAAATTGGGTTCTTGGATCCCAATTGCGTTTGAACGGTAGTTACTCCCGTTCGAATTCAGCTATTGTTCATCGTATCTCCTGATTTCTCTCTGCCCAAGTTTCGATTTTTATTCCATTTTTCACCACATATTATTTGATGTATGAAGTGACAATCTATGTTGTTGGTTGTGTTTATGTTGTTGTTGTAATTATGGACTATGTTAGTTTGGTGTTGTACAATGTTGTTGGTTGTGTTTATTTTCTATTTGTGGTTGTTGTTGTTGTAGGTATGGACTTGATGGGTTTTTGGGTGGACTATTTCTTGGTGTTGGTTGTGTTTGGAGATGAGCTATTTGTTGATTGATTTATATGTGGTGTTTGGAAATATCTTGTGATTTTTATAAAACTATTTTAATTGGTTGAGAGCAAGTTGCTGAATATATATGGAAGAATGAACCGATTTACAATCACCAATACCAAATTACATGCCATATAATGTTACAGAGTAATTACATTTGAACTATCAGTAAATTACATTTTCCACCCATGAACTACCAGTAATTGTCAAAATGTCACCATCAACTTACAACCCCCACCAAAATAGGGCATTAACCTACCATATGCTACTAGCCGAATTCCTATTAATGCTACCAATTTGTTGTTACATGTTTACAAATACACTATTAATTACAAAGTTACAAACCCAATTGTCACACTAGTAATTAAAAGGTTACAAACCCACTTGCCATTCCAAAGTAAGTCAAGTGACATTTAAGAACAAAAGACATTTTTTTTCATGGTAGCCGTTTGTAGGACAAATGTCCATTACATGCACCATAATAGTTGCCCCAAAACACACAAAAAGAAAATCCAGGAAAATGCCAAAAGTTGACAATTTGTCTTCGAAACTTTCACTTGCACGTCATATCGAACTGCTTCAATCTCTAGCTTGGCCTTCAATTCTGCAACCTCTTTGTTCAGCCTCGCGTCCCTGTGTTGCAGACGATCCAACACTCATTTCACATGGTCGCACATCTCTGTATCTTTTCATTTGAAGAATCCGCATGAGCGACCAGCCTATTTGAATTAGAGGCATATAAACAAGGGTTAGTTTATCAATTTTGAAAAAAATTTAACAAAATCATACATTCTAAAGTCAAGACACCCATCAACTTTGCACCTTACTTTTAAACATACCTTCATTTGTTTACAAAAGTCTATGAGAATTTGCTTATGAATGCAATTTGTGCTACCCTAAGCTATAATCCCTCATATCACAGATTTGAAAGCTAAATATATACAGAAATTCTACCTAAAAGATAGGAATTTAAATTGAAGAGTACGATACCTTATATTAGCACAATGATGTAAACATTTTAAGAACATGAAAGAGTAAGAATAAAACCCTAGGTTAGGTTACATGAGCTTATTAATTTAAGAAACATGAAATTCTAACTTAATGTTTGAGTTGAATATAATTTATCCACTATAACTTTAAAATGATATGCATACCCAAACAAATGAAAATGTGGCTTGGATCCATCATGGTTTATCAGGGTTTGAATGCATCTAAACAAATGTTTGGACTTTGCCATAGCACTTTTGTCATCGTTATGTTTAATGTTACTTCTTTCTTTTTCTTTTTTCTTTTTTCTTTCCTTTTTTTTTTTTGTTTTTTTTGGTTTTTAAGTAGGTAGATAATATAATTTGTTATGTTTTAACAGGGCAAATGTTAGTTCATCAATATTAGTAGGAGCACTTATGTTCATATTGTAAACACAAGTATTTAAAAATTGAAACACGTGAAAAAAATAATATCATGAATGTGTTATAGTCTGCATTGTACACATGATTAACCCCAAACATATTCATTCACCCCAAATATCACTAATTTCAATTCAAACCACATATTGCCTGATAGCACACTTGAAAAATATCACTCTGTTAAGCTAGCTATATTCTTTAATTCTCCAACAAATACTGATAACAACTAAACAATTTTTTTTCTTAAAAAACAAAAAGTCAATGAATCAACTTCAGAAACGGGATTCAAACAAATGAAAAAAATTCAAACGGCATTCGGCTCATAGAGACAGTGGTTAAAAATTCAAACACATGAAAACAACTCAAAAACAGCTCAACTTCAAAAACTTCACTTACCCATTGCCTAAAAATAGCTCGACTTCAAAAACTTCAGTTACCTATTGTCCAAAAACAGTAGACAAATCTAGGAATCAAAATCCATAAACAATAATCCGGATCTAAGATCTAAACTTTCAAACCCTAAAAAAAATTACCTATTGTCTACAAAATGGAAGAGAAGAACCAATCACGTCCATATAACACAACCAGCCGAAATTATCAAAGATCTAAACTTTCAAACCCTAAAAAAAATTACCCATTGTCTACAAAATAGAAGAGAAGAACCCATCATGTTCGAAATTTTCAAATCTATGAAAAAAAATTCTTACCTCGTAGTTAACACAGCAGTAAAACAAACTGCCAAAGTTATCCTCAGTGAATGAAGTCTTCAAAGGTGCAGATACTCCACAATGGCACATGGGCTCCCCAGAGGTTGCTTCGCTCTTTAGTGAACACGACATTGTTGGTCTTCAAAAAGTCGCCTCCTCCTCCTCTCTCGTGCTTGTCGCCTCCTCCTCCTCTCTCGTGCTCTTGCTGTTTGAAGTTGAAATGGGAGACAAGCTTCAAAAAGAGACATGCAGCTTGTCTTTGTTTTGTTTTTTTTAATCGTTTTTTTTTCCCTTTTTTTTTTTTTTTTTTTTTTTTTTATTCACAATCATTTAACCTCAACAGCTAAGGGCAAAAGGGGCATGAAAAATGCTTAGACGGCACGTGAACCACACATGACTCGTTGACCGTCTATTTTAACCACTTTGACTGACAGAAAGGGGCAAAGTATGTAACTGTGGTAGTTGAATGCTCTATTTTGGTCAAGTTGGTAGTTCATGGGGGATTTCTACAAAAGTTGGTAGTTCATAGGGGAAAAAGGTAATTACCCCAATTTTTTTTAAGCATTAGTTACACTAATGGTGTTATTCTACCAAATTTTATAACAGGATTGAATAGAAATTATTTACAATTATGCAGCTATGCTGCCCACGTGTTTTAAAAATATTATACCCGTTATTTATACAAATGAGATTGTTATGTCTATTTTCATAAAAAGAATATTACACTTTTAGCAAATTAATGCTATTGTAATGTTTGTTTCACTTTATAGGTATTTAAGGCATTAATTAAATAAATGTTGTAATAATGCCTACATGAAAATATGTGGTCATGCAACCGATCTATTTTACATGTCGTTATAATATCCAAGCGATATTAGGAAGTTATGTTAAGTTGTTTAAAAGTCAGAAGTGTTGTAAGTGTTAAAATAGGATTCTTAGCAAATTGTACTAACACACTATCACATGTATAAAACTGTATTGCAGTGATCACTTGTGTGAATATTTTCTGAAGCAGGAAATGACTATAAGTATAAATTAGTTACCGAGAGTGATGTTGATTTCTATAAATATCATGTTTACAGATTTGTTTAATTGTATGCGTGTGAATGGAACTTTCCATATTTTACTGTTGTGACTAATTTGATTAAATACGAACCTGGCAAGCACAGGCCACCAATAGAAAGATTCAATAAATACGAACTTGGATTCATTGGTCTCCAGTAGAAACAAGTAAGGTTTATAAAAAGCATAAGCTTCAAATGGTAAGGAGAGCTACGACTCCTAGAAACCCGTTAATCGAGCACAAGCTATAACGAGAGGAGCACAGGAAGAAAATAAATAAGATTTGCATAAAATTATCATCATATCATTGCATTATATATTCTTAAATAAGTCAGTAACCATTATATTATCGAAATAGTTGACTCACACAATTATAATATGTGATTGTGGTGATAACCACAATCACATAAATGATTATTCAGGATAGGAGGAAAGTTAGGACTCTCACATAAATGATAAGGCTATCTAATGCCTCTTTTGTGTGATGGACTACCCCGCTTAGTCTATCTTGTGTATATATGTTAGACTTATCATTTACGAATTTCATTTAATATGTAATATTTTACATTATGGTTTGTATTAGGTTAAAACAATAGTTACGTAATACCAGTGCCGCATGTGGCACATATGTTACCACTTTAGTGTGTATTTAGTATGTAAGAACACCTTGTACATAGTTATTTATTTTGATGTAATTCAGTCAGTTCTGATGTGTTATTTATTTCTAAGGATTTAGAAAAAAATATATTTCTCTTCAAGATTTTATCGTCTCTGATGTAGTAATGTCACGTGACTTATTAGATATAACCACTTATGCCTTTTTGTAAAAGACGAAGCGTTACAACATGTATGTTAGTTAAAAGGTTTAATAGTTCGTACCTAGAGAAGATAGATCGTACCGCATCTTAGTGGTTATGTGGACGATCCATAGAAACCGAAGATGGGTTATTCTTATTTCTTAATAAAGGAATTTTGTTGATGACATTGTTGGGTGCTTGACAAACACACAAGAGTTATATCATTCATGTAAGTAAAATTCTCATGTTAAATGCAATTGACTATTATTATGCGGTTAGTGGTGAAATCAATCCCCTATATCTTCCCCAACTAACTTACTTCTACTTTTATGTTCTTATTTAGTTTCAATTGCAAAACAAAAATCAAACATCTTTTCTAAATTAAATTAGAGTTAATTTCAGTAACTTAACAACAACCAATAGTCATTGAGGTTCGACATCCTCTCATAGACCTATCCTACAATGATTCATTATATTGAGAGTGGTTATTTTATTACTGATACACTCAAGATCACATCAATGAAGATTTGACTTCTAAGTTGATGAGCTTGTCAAACATTCTCATGAGGATTTTTTTTTACATAGCCTGCCTCCACACCAATTTAAGGTCTCATGCTTGCTTGTGAGATCTTGTACACACCACATAAAATTCATGTATCATTTGATCATACCATGATTGCTTAGTGTGATTTGTTTTGTCCATGAAGTGTTTAAAATGTCATATAATTTTTAGAGATGTTGATAATTGTGTGTGATTAGCATTCATTGATCACAATTGTTTTTGAGATGTGACATTTTTTTTGTGTGAAGTGATATGGTAATACCCTTGGGGGAGTGCCAAAGATTTGGGAGGTATGGAATTGTTTTTTAAAAATTTTGCTCAATCATGTCACAATGGAAGTTTTGTAGCATTTTGCATTCAAATTGCTTGGTATTCCATTCTAGGATATTTCATTATGCATATTGTGTCGTTGTGCACAATTTTGAGCCATGAACATGTGTTTTTACATTAGGTTTTAATAATGTCTAAAACTTATGTTTTTTTTTTTTTTTTTCAATTATAAAAACCTCTTTGTACAGTTAATTGAGCTCTAACAAGATTTAGTGTATATGATGCATTGAGCATATCATTTTTCATGCATTCGTTTTTAGGGTTGGTGTGAGATATTGGTTCTGAGTCATTGTCACACTTAGTATTTCTTGACCTAAGTATGTGTTTAGCTGTCCACACACGAACACTCTTATGGTTTTTGTATCACCTTTGCTTTGGTGATTGCAAGGTGTTTGTGGTTTGAGATTGTTAATGGTGATTAATTCATTATATATTTATGTGTTCTTGGAGCTTTTATGATGGTCAACAAAATTTATTTATTTATTTATTATTATTTTTTATATAGGTAAATGAAGAGAAATTACAACTAAAAGCAACAAACTAGGGTTGGGCAACCAACAATAAGCACCAGAGAAAGCAGACAATAAGAGGCAATGCATCAAATGAATGACGCAGGCCTATTGATTCTTAGCACGAATGCTAAGAGCCCATGCCACCAGTATAGGCGGTTAAAGAAGGTATGGATAGGATCCAGAAGAACCCTACCCAAACAACATTCGAGTAACTATTACAGGGAACATAAAGAAGAAACATAAAACAAAAAGCCCAGAAATACAAAAATGGTAAAACAAAAACAACGTTGTAGGGAGGAGCTGAGGCTGGAAGTTGCCAGTGCCGGGGCATGAAGACCACACGCTAGCCCTTGAAGACCTCTCTCCAGCAGAGGACGCCGAGGACTACCGCACAACCAACAACAAAAGCATGGGAGGGCTGGGAGGAGGAGCGTGGCCACCACTCGTCGGCGGGTGAGATTGACTCACTGGCGCATGCAAGCCACGCTCCGGTGCTTGGATGTCCGCAGAGGTTGTTGCTGGTGTCGACGAAGGCTGAAGACGACGAAAAACACGATGGAGAGGCACATGTCATGTTGAATTTGGCAAAGAAGCGTAGATCTAGCTTTAAAAAATTTGACCCGAGATCCTAACAAAATTCGGCGAAAGACATAGTGGAAGAGGGAGATGACCCATGGGAGCTGTGTTGATGTTAAGGGAATAAAAAAAAATGCCTCCAAAGAGGCAAATAAGGCTTGAGAAAACTCTAGCAAGATAGGAGCCTCAAAGGAGGCGTTAGCAGAGGGTGAAAGGAGGAGGATGGAAGAAGAAAGGGGTGAGGAGGGAGAGGGAAGCATAGAGTTTCCTCCCTCCCATGTTTTTTTTTGGCGGGTATGAGTTTAAATATAGTATACCGTGCGTGGCGGGTTGCTGGTTGGGGTTTTAAAAACCCCGGGGACCCACCCCGTAGGAAGAAAAAAAAAATGAAAAAACCCTAACCTGGTGACCCTAGCGTCGCACAGCCACCCCCCACCCCACATCACCCTACCCTGCACGTACCTGCCTCGCACGAATTCACCCTATTTTATGCGGTTCACGGGTGAGAATTTCTCAACTCGTAGGGTTGCGAAGCAGGGTCAAAAAGGGCAGAAATCTACACCTCCTTGCCCCGTGCCCACCCCTACCTACGTCGATGCTAATAGTCTATCATCAGTGTCGACTTTTATGAACGCTAATACCCTAAAAATAAAAAATAAAACATTTTTTTAATAGGCCATTAGGGTCGACCAAGTCGACACTAATACCCTAATTTTTTTTTTTTTTTTAAAAAAAAAGAAAAGAAAAGAAAAAAAAAATAATAGGCCATTAGCGTCGACTTGAACACTAATGCGTAAGGATCGATCAAACTAATTCGTGAGGATCGATCGAATTGATTTTATCATGACTGATCGGACTAATGCACAAAGACATATTAAAAAAAAAAATAGAAATAGAAATTATTAATTAATAAGAATAAAAAGTAGAAAACTTTACTAATAATATGAAAATCATTAATTTTTTGTAGAGTTTTTTTTTTTTTTTTTGGCCACCCCTTCCTAAATTTTTAGTTTTAGTTTTAGTTTTAGTTTTTTTTTTTTTTTTTTTTTTTTGTATGTGTATATATATTTCCTATTTTCCTCATCTTTATGTTTTTTTATGAGACATATGACCACGTGGCGGGTTTTGATTGGTTTGACATGAAATTCCGTTTATGATAGAAAATAAAAATTGTCTAAAAAAAAAATAATAAAGTCATTAAAACCCAGAGATTGAAATGGTATTAACCCAATAATTAAAAATTAAAAAAAATAGAAAAGCTTTACTAATAATATAAAATGAACTATTTTTTTGTATAGGTTTTGAATTTTTATTTTTTTTATATGATTTTTTTTAGTTTTTTTGTTATACATGGTCAATAGCGTCAACCTAAAAGTCGACGCTGATGACCTATTATCAGCGTCGACCTCTGATTGTCAACGCTGATAATAGGTCATCAGCATCGACACCTAGAAATCGACGCTGATGATCTATTATCAATATCGACTATTAGGTTGACCCAAATACTTTTCAATTTTCCTTAAAAAAAAATTAATTAAATTTTTTAGTACAGGGTCAATAGCGTCGATGCTTGAAAAATAAAATGACTTCTAATTTACCATGTATGTGTGCACGATGTATAACAAAATATTGTAAATGCGGAATTTAAATGACACAAATATTTTGTTAATGAAGTGGAAATTCAATGAAGATAAAAACCACTCTGGGACAGCCAAACCCAAGAAATTCATTATCAGAAAATAAAGCTAGTACGTAGACAGTAACGCTTACATACCCATATGCAGCGATCATATCTAGCACTTTGACACAGAACCCAATGTGAACGCCTCCCAACCAAGTCTCCTACTTGAAGGGGTCTTCTATGGATTCCTTTACCTTAGGGCTTTTCCTTAAAATAGACTTCAATGATGAGCACAGCAAAAGCACAATGGCAACCCCTAGAGAGCTAGCAGATCTTCACAATATCTACCTAAACACCTTCTCTAAGCACAGAAGAAATCAATACTGAATTCATGCAAATTACATGCCTAGAGGCCTCTATTTATAGGCTAAGAAGACCTAAATCAAGTCTGTCTCTGATTTCTCTAGGCGACGTCCAGGAGCAAGTTGTGGCCGTTCGGACGGTGAACTGTGCAACCAGCTTTCCATAAAGAGATGAAAATCTTTCCTGAAGAAGGCCGCGTCCAAACGGTATTGCCCTAGAGTCGAACGGTTGCACCTCAGCTGCACATAATTTTCATAATAAGGACTGGCGTCCAAACGGTGTTGCCCTGACGTCTGGACGGTTGCAATTCTTCTCCACATCTTGCCTTATCAAGGATAGCATCCAAACGATGCAAACCTGATGTCCGGAAGTATGCAGTTGTCTTCCCATATTCTTGTCTGAGAAGGAAAACCTAATTCTCCTCGAACTCTGACTAGCGTCCGAACGGTATTGCCACGTCGTCCGGACGAATGCATTGGAACGCTGGAATCTTCTTGAACTCTGAAGAGCGTCCGAACGTGTTGCCATGCCATCCAGATGGATGGAACCTTAAACTGTTCGAAGCTTCTCGACACTGATGGGGATCTGGACGCTCTTGCCACGTTGTCCTGATGGATGTTGCTTACTGATGAGTGTCCGGACGCTTTACCGGGCCGTTTGGACGGAAACAAAGGATCCAACTTTTCTAAGTTGGAAACTGCACTGAATCTTCCTTGAACACTAAAATAGCCTTCTTGCAGCTTGTGACTCTGAAACTTGTCATAATAAGGCTCTTTTCATCTTAGAGAAATAAACTCTAAATACTTTGAAGATTTTGGAATATACGGTATCCCTGTGAAAGTAGCAACATTACATGATAATGATTTTGTCAACAAAATGCAGCTAATCAAAAACTAACAATGTTGATGGGTATTTATTAGTGTCGAATTTGGTCGACGCTAATAGTGACATGTCGTTGCTGTTTGCTTTCCCACCTCAACTAGCCCCAGGCAAAATTTCCCGCTAGATTATTAGCAACGACATATTAGCGTCGACTTTGTTATCGACACTAATTTTAACTTTTTTTGATAATTAGCGTCGACAGTCCTGCCAGGTTATTATCAATGACATATTAGCGTCGACTTTGTTGTCAACATTAATTTTTAACTTTTTTTTGGTTATTAGTGTCGACTATCAGCGTTGACAGAAAAGTCAACACTAATAGTCACTTATTAGCATTGACTGTTGGAAGTCGACACTAATTTTTGTTATACATTTGTGGATGTTATGTCCCTTTGGTCATTTGGTGACAAAAATGGTGACAATTTTGGGGTTCATTTTTTTTTAACTTAATGTTAGAATATTTGATCATGTATGCTGTATCTAACATGATTGAATGTTTTAAAATTATGTTACGCCATTCAATTTGGTGTATCTACTTTGGATGATGGGATAGATTGATATATTCCATGTTTTTGTGTATCTATGCATGAGATGTGTTATCTATCAATTTTTTGTTGGCATTGAATTTTCATGCATGTTATGAATTTTCAATTCTTGAATTGTTTCAATACTTCTTTTATATTCCCAATACACGTAATGAGTTTGTTCATTGTTTTAGGTTTCATTCAAGACTTAGACTCATCTACTTGTGATTTGATAGATTAGGGTTTGTGTCTTAGGAGGAATATTGTAACTCATACATGTTCATAACAGTTTTGTCACCGAATGACCAAAGGGCGAGTCTGTTAGGTTTTTATGTTGGTTTATTCAGTGGTTGAAACTTGTGTCATTATTTATTTAAGACATGGGTACTTGGAAGATGGTGAAGATTTCTTCAAGAAGACAAGTATTGCAACTGATGTCCGGACATGAGGGACTCTAAAGATCGAGTACGTGTTTGTTGTGATGTCCAGACATGGTCATCATTGAAGATTGATATCCAGACAAGGCTGATGATGTTCAGACATGAGCTAAAGTAGGGAGTACATGTTCCCTATCTTGTCCGGACATGCCTAGGTTTGGAACCATCACTGGCAGTGAGTACATGTCCGGACATGGTCCAAATCGAAAAGTGCATGTTCCATTGCATATGCCTTGGTATCCAAAAAACTAACCAACTTCCTTCCTCGTTCATAAACAAACCTACTATTTGTCTAAGTTATAGGAGGGTAGCTCAAAAAAACTGATCCTTCTTCCCTCCTCGGTCATAACATAGACAAACCTACTATTTGTCTAAGTTATAGGGGGTAGCTCGAAGAATGGGTTAGTTATCTCCTTCGGCTAGGGGGGTAGCTCGGTAAACTAGATAGTGACTTCCCTCGGAAAAAACTCAGACAAACCTGAATGTTTGTCTAAGTTGTTGGGGGGGTAGCTCGGAACTGATTTGCTAGGTTATGATTTCTGGTTACACAGTCTCTCAGAAATAACTTAGACGATTATTATTTGTCTAATTTATTGGGGGGTAGCTCGGTAATAATCATAACTCACAGATCAACAGGAAATTCAAAAACAAAGATTTCATTATAGAGAAATTTTCATTACAGAAAATTCAAAAATTACATAGTTCAAAAACGAAAAAATATTCACAAGTCTTTGTCTTCTCCACCATCGATTCCATCTCCACTCTTAGTTGCAACATTGGATGTGTGCTACATAGAAGCTGAGTGCGGAATAAGATCGGGACCACCAAGAGGATGCCGAGCATTTTCACTCCAACCCGGGACATTTGGAAAGTACTCCACTCATTGACTTTCAAGCTCTAAGATGCCTCGATCGAGGACACGTAGGAATGTCAAACTTACGGTCTCGAGCAGGAAGCTGAATTGATCGGGATTGAGAACTATATTCTTGAAGTTCTCAAATCCCAAATTGAAACCGAGAGACCAGGCTAGGTCCCGGAGCCATGGTACAAAAGTGAGTTGCTTTGATAGCCTCCTTGTCTTAGCCTAATAGTGATTGTACTTCCTCCAAAGTTTCTGGTACCGGCTCTCGACATTCTTTTGCTGCTCAATTGCAGGTATCTTCTCAGCCAAAGCATGCTCCTTTCCTACCCTGGTTGTGTTCAGATCAACAACCATTGTCACCCTCTTGACCCGACAGGCATTGAGCTCGGCGGCTGGACGGTCTTTAGTTTCATTAGCCTCAGTTAGGTCATTCAAAACCTGATCTAATGTTTCCTCATATTCGTGTGCACGAGCCTCAAATGCATCACGCTGTTTCCGGCTCTCTGCGAGCTTTGCAACCAAGTTATCCTTGGCTTCAAATTATTCGACAAGCTAGGCCAATGCATCTACCATTCGAGCATTCGCATCCCAGGTCTTAACCTCATTCTTGAGGCTTGTGATCCGGGCCTGCATCTCAGCCACTTCCGACGAAGAATTGTCGTTCATATGCCTCTTGAAGATCCGCCATAATGCGGTCACCTTGACAATAAACTGAAAGACCAAAGGAGAAACAAGTTAGTAAAAGAAATTGACTACGTACGAAAGAGAAGGTCAACCCCAAAGAAGAAAACTTTACTAGAAAATGAGAATGAACGAGGACTCTGGCAAATCTCTCAGGATTTGTCGTCCCGACACTGGACTGAAACTTTCCCCAGAAGAATCGATGTTCATTTCTTCCACCTCACCTTGCTCAGAGGCGTGTTCGACTCTTGGGGCATCCCGAGTAGATATAGGCACCTCCCGATCTATTGAAGCTTCAGGTGTGGAAAGTTTCGCATCCCCGAGAGTTTCCTCGGTGTGAACTTCTAGCACTGCTTCCCGAACGATGATAGTGATAAGCTACTTTGCATTTCTCATTGGAGGCACACGCCTCGGGATAGCCGGAGCCAACAGAGATTTTTGTGTCTTCTTCTTTTTGGAAGCAGTCTTTGACCCCCCGGTGCAAAAGCTCGGAGTACGTCAGCCCACTTCTTCAATGGTTAGCGCTTTTTGTCGAGCAAAACCTTGTTCTTAGGAATGTTGTACCCGAAGTGCTCTCTCAAAGTGGCATCCGTCACGATCTTGTCGAAATCGATCCCGTCTATTTGATTCACTCCCTGCTGAGAGCAGGAGATCATCTTGGCAACTTCCGCCCGATCGACAATGTGGAGGTGCGGAGGCTCCTGCAAGTCATCATCTAAGGGTCTCCATTCCCGAAGAATTCTCTGCTCCTCAGGAAGCTTCTCCGAAGAAGATATATATAGGGGGTTGCCATTAATGCTCCGATAGACCACGTGTGCCCGGGAGTCCAATCGACACCCATCGAGTCTCTGGCTATCACGCGTGCTCGAGAATTGATCGATGCCCATCAAATCAGCAGCCAGCCTAAACCCAAGATTCAAGGCGCCACTCATCATAATTGCTTTTGAAAAAGGCGGTAGCTGTTAGACATGAATTCCGAGAATTCAAAATTCAAAAAATTCAGGTTCAAAATTCAAATAAGAGATTAGGTGGTAACTGTTAGAAAAATTATTGTTAGTATTTTGGCCTCATTCTGTGTTTGGACAAAATCACTTAAATGTAAAGATGATGTAAACAGGGATTCCACTATTTCAGAGTCAGCAAGTCAGAAGAAATTCAAGTTCCCTGTAAGCCGTCTGGACGATCGAGCCATCCAGTCCGGACGCCTATCTGTCCACTGATCCATCCGTCCAGACGACGTGTCATCCCGTCCGAATGCTAGACAGACCAGCATCATCCGTCCGGACGAAGTGTTCATTCCGTCCGGACCCCATACTGTATTGAGAAGTTTCTGTGCCAGCGTGCATCCGTCCGGACGTTTCAGCAGTATGTCCAGACGCCTCCCAGTACTCGATCAGTTTCTAATTTCTTTCCAAGTTCCAAGAAAGGGAAGATCAATCAACTGTCCGGACGATGTGGTATCCCGTCCAGATGTGCGTCTCCGTAAGGCAAGAATCGCAATTCAAATATGACCGTCCGGACGTCTGACAGCTGTGGTCCGGACGCTCGTGCATCAAAGAAGGAAATTGCCGATTTGACTTCAACCGTCCAGACGACTGCCTATCATGGTCCGGACGCGCGCATTGTAGATATGGAAATTGCGTGTTGAAGAATAGCCGTACAGCCCATGTCCACCGTCCGGACGGTGCCTAGGTATATTTTGTCTGATGCTCATTTGAGCCCCCAGCCTATAAATAGAGGCCCCTGGGCACTGTGAACTGCAAGAATTCGGTGTGAATTCCATTAGAGCTCAGAGAAGTCATCAATCCCTCTGAAGTCGTTTTACAAGTGTGCTGTGCTGTAAACCGAAGTCTATCTTAGAGGTCGGCTCTAAGGTAAGGAGTTCCATTGAAGACCCCTTCAGGTAGGTGAACCTGGTTGGGAAGCGTTCGTGTTTGGTTACACGTCAGAGATCAAGGTACGACCACTGCATCGGTACATGTGAGTGTTACTATCTTGTATCTAGTTATGTCTTCTGAATAGTGGAATTCTTGGGTTTGGCTGCCCCGGAGTGGTTTTTCTCTTAACTGAGTTTCCACTTCGTCAACAAAAATCTGTGTGTCATTTACTTTCCGCTGTGCTTTAATTTTTGTTGACACTTATGCACACACTTTGTTTTTAGAAGTCAATTCAATTTTTCAATTGGTATCAGTGCTTGGTACACGCTGAGAAGATTAATTTCTTGAGTGTTATTTCTTTTGACTTCTATATTTTGATGTCTCAAACTCTTAATTATGTTCCTGCCTTTGATGGTACGAACAATGGCTATTGGAAGGCACGTATGCGTTTCTTTTTGAAATCTATTCACTGTTGGGGTATTGTTGAAACTGGTTGGACTAAAGCAGAGGATGCAACACCTGAACTAGTCCCTCAAAAGAACGCTTGTCTTTCAAAAGATAAAGCCCTCCATGCTCTATGCCAAGCACTGTCTCCATCTGAATTCACTAAAATTTCAAATTGCAAATCAGCCAAAACAGCATGGCAAATTTTGGAAACAACATATAAAGGCACAAAACATGTAAAATCTGCCAAACTTCAAATGTTGATTTCAAAATTTGAAAATATTAAGATGTTAGAGGAAGAGACATTTGGAGAGTTTTACTCCAAAATAAGTGACCTAAGGAACTCCATGGTGAGTCTTGGGAAACCTATCTCGGATGTAAAACTCATCCGAAAAATTCTCAGATCTTTGCCCGAGCGTTTCAGAATCAAGGTAACGACTATTGAGGAAAACAAGGATCTTGAAGAGATGAAGATTGAAGAGCTGGTGGGATCTCTTCAAACATATAAGCTATCTCTTCCCCCGGTCAAGAAATTAAAGACCATTGCTCTAAAGGCTTCCAAGAAGAAGGAAGAAGCCTCCTCTAAAGATGACTCTGAGGATGAAGACAAAGCTGTGGCTATGTTAGCCAAAAATTTCAGAAGACTGATGAAAGATGATCGGTTCAAGAAGAAGTTTTCTAAAAAAATGAAGAAACCTCTCAGAGAAGCTGAACTAGAGGAAGAGGAGAAGAGAGATCCCAGAGGACCCCGATGTTTTGAATGCTCAAGCTTTGGGCATATCTGGGCGGATTGTGGAAATCTCAAAAAGGGAAAGGGGAAGGCTTACAATGTGACTCTTAGTGATGAGTCCGAAGAAGATGCTCCAGAGTCTGACAAATTTCTGGCCTTTGTGGCCCCATATATTGAAGAAGAAGACTTATACTACTCAGAGCATAGTTAGAATGAGGTAGAGCTCAAGGAGGCTTACAAGACACTCTACAAAGAGTTTGAGAAGTTGAGGGAAGGACAGCAACATGTAAATGATCTGAACAGTCTGCATACTGAGAAGAGTTCATTGCTGCTCAAGATACAAGAGCTCGAGGAAAAGCTACTTGAGACACAGCTCCAGCTAGAGAGAGTCACTGATGAAAAGTTGACTCGTATGCTGTCCATCCAGAAGAGCCCACATGACAAGACTGGTCTCGGGTATGTAGCTTCCTCTTCTGATGTTCCTTCTTCCTTAAAGACTGTGTTTGTGCCTCCTACAGTCCCAGAGCTTCCTCCAGTTATTGAAGATAAACAGAAGGAAAAGGTCAATGATGATTTTCCAGGCACTCAGTAGCCTCATTCCATCAGAAGACCTCCTATTTGCCATCATTGCGATCTCAGTGGACATATACGGCCTCAGTGCTCCCTCTTGAAACCACAAAAGGCCAAACCCAAGAAAGAAGTGCCTAGACAAGCTCAGTATGGCACTGTACCTGCAGCTCAACATCAGACTCCTTGGCATCAGGCATCCTATCAAGCACCATGGGGACAAGCACCAAGACATCAGTTCCAAGCCCTTTGGTTTCATGCTCCTCAGCGTCAGCAGCCTCAACAGCGGTTTGTACCAGCCAATCAGAGTGGCACTTACAAGAGCAAACCCAGGAAATTGAGAAGGCCTCAAGAGCAATACACCAGTGAGCCTCCTGTTTGGATGCAAAACATGATGGAGTGGATGATGCAGTCTTGTCAGCAACCACCCACTGGAAGGCAGACTTGGCCTGACAAGGACAGTTACCCCAGGAGGGGGAATCGACACACCTAGCAGGTTCGGGTGTTCATGCCTAGGATTTGGTTCCTAATCCTACGGCATCAGGTTTGATTGCTAGCACTTTCTCTTGTTGTATTCATGTGCTTGTTATGCAATCTAGGAACTAGGTTGTTGTGCCCCCTGTTTCTCTTGAGAGAACTTTGCAGGTATTATTTTTGGGGAAGACAGAAAAAGCAGGTCGAGCGACTATTTTTCTATAATGGCATCATTGAGCGTACACAGGTTTGATCGTGCCTTAGCATATGATGTCTTTTCCATATTGCTTGTTGTTTTTTTTTAATAATAATAATAAAAAAATAAAAATAAAAATTTGTTGGGAAAATTTGCAGGATTTTATTTCTCTTGGCTTATTAGATATTGCATGCATTCTTGCCTGATATCTCAATTCGGTTTACATTGATTAAATACGTTTAAATATAATTGAGAGTTTTGACTATACTAACCAAGTGTTTTTCCTGTTTATGCAAAAAGTAGGATAGCTTCTTTCCTCATGCGATGAAAAAGTGCACTATCTCGGGCTCCCCTAAAGGTACATCTTTCCTTCTCTGACTCTTTGTCTTTGGAAATTTTGGATAAGAGAAGAAGTCCTTGATAAGATGGCCAAATTGACCACAGGCTAGTTGAACCTAGCATCTATAAACTCTGGCATTCCCTACAGTTCACAGTACCATAAGATTAAAGCAGTAATTCATAAAAAGTTATGTGCTTTAAATTTGTTTAATCACTGCTTATATGCTTAAACTTACCTTGCCCTCTATGAGCAAGTAAAAACATTATATGTGTTGTATCTTAGGGGGAGTGTATCAGATGAGGGTGTCTAGGCCCTAGCAAGTTATAAGGTTTGACTTTTGGCTAATATGTCTCTGATTTTCTCTCGTATCTAGAAAATCAAGTTGCTCTGTGTCATGTCTTGGAAAGTCATACCTTGTGGAAAAGGAGTCCCCACACACACACGCATTGCTTGAGTTGAGTTGCCTATTTGAATTTTATATGATCGGGAAAAATTATTTGTGCAAATCTCAACTTCCTTTTATATCTCTACTTATTTTTGAGATGCTCTCTGATTGTGTTATCAGTTGATTATGCATGCATATTCTGACACTGACTTGAGAAAATTTGATCTCTGTAAATTTTTCTCAGTTTTTCTGGTGTTTCAGTGTGGAGCGTCCGAACGGTCTCTCTTGGTGTCCGGACAGGTAGGGTTCAGTTGTTCAGACGGTACATGTTTGGAGTCCGGACCGAGCTAGAGTCTTGTCGTTCGGACGATCCGTGTTGTACATCCGGACAGGCGCTGGCTTCATCGTCCGGACGACTTCTTTATATTGTCCGAACGCGCGCGACCTGTTTGCTCCTTTCCGAGGCAGCGAACGTCCGGACGGGAACTCCACAGCGGCTATATATTGACCAGATCGCCGCATTCTCTCCACCTTACCCCACACAATCCCTCTTTTTGGCTGCTTTAGAGTAAAGTCTGTGAGCTTTTTGATCTTTTTGTTGCTCCTTCTTGTCCTTTCGCTCATTATTTCACATTCCAGGTATGTTTTTAACCGTTTTCTCTGCTATTTTTAATTGTTAGAATGTTGGTTTTCTTGTGAATATTTGTAAGGGGCTTAAGATTTGTCATATAGGGATTATTTGTGATGATGCTTTTTGGACTATTTTATATTATTATATGCTCTTATTTTTGCTATAGTCCTTTAAATAGCTGTTATTCTGCCAAATTTGTGTTATCCTAACAAGAATATTTTTGGAATATTTTTCTTTGGACAATTCTTGTTGGATCTTTTGCAGAATCATGTCTACCGGCAGTCCACCCCGCAGGGTCCGTCAGAGGCTTGTGGAAGATAGGGCTGCAATTCAGGCCAAAATAATGGACCGCTCCGTCATTGCTGAGCGAAACGTTCTTCAGGCTGATCTCATGGTGCCACCGCTGGACAACATACTTGGCATCATCCAGACGTACAATTGGGGATATCTCCACAGCTGTGCTTGTCAGGTATACACCAGATTAGTCAAGCTGTTCTACGCCAATATGGAGGTGGTTTAGAATGATGATCGTGGAGTGGTGCTTCAGTCCTCAGTCGCAGGTCATCTCATCACTGTTGATCATCAGGTCATCAACCACATCATCCGAGTCCCAGTGCTCGAGATCTCGGCCAGCCCGTACAATGAGGTGGTGCTTCCTCCATCTCTGGATGATCTCAGGGAATTCTTCCGTGCTGTTCCCCATGGTGAGGAGCGCTCTATTGCGATCCGGATTGGTGCCCTGTCATCCACCCACCGCATGCTGGTGAAGATCGTTCAGCAGAACATCTAGCCTGTTGCCTGGCGCAGTGATCTAATCATGAAGCGGGCCCAGTTTGTCTACGCGATCCACCTCTGCTTGCCTTTCTGCCTATGCAAGCACATTTTGGGGGTTATATTAGAGGCCCGTGATGAGAGCACTGCTGGTCTCCCTTTTGGTTGCCTTCTCACTCAGATTATTCTTCAATCGGGCATCAATGTCAATGGTGAACCGAAGATGAAAATCCAGCAGCCCATCAGCAAACAGATATTGATGAAGTCTAATGCGCAGCTGCGGAGAGATGACTTCGATGATGAGGAGCCTCCACCTGCTGTTATGCCTGTCGGCTTTCCAGATATGGCTTCATCCTCACATACTGTGCCGCCTTCTGAGCCAGAGGTCAATTATGCTCAGATTATGGAGGCTCTTGCTGCACTTCAGGGAGGGATGAGCAGCTTGCAGGTGTCTATGTCCTCCATGCAGCAGTCTATGAGTTCCATACAGTTAGCAGTGCACTCCATCGACAGGCGCATGGAGCAGAACCAGCTGGACCTTCATGAGTGCCTGAAGTATCATCATCCTAGCAGCAGTGATGATGAGGATGTTGCAGATGGGATTTTACCCATGCCTGAGGATGTTTGATTCCCTCTTATGTTTATAGTTCTTTTATTGTTGTCTTTTGTTATTTTGAGACAATTTCTGCTTTGTTAAAACTTTTTGGATGTATATTACTCTGTTTCCCTGGTCCTTCTGAGACCGTTAGGGGGAGTAATTTTTATGACAGTTAGTTTTTATTACTTTGTTTTACCCTTTGTCTCTTTGTGACAAAAAGGGAGAGTAATTTTTATTTTGGACCGGGAATGTATTTCCAAACCGGTCAAGTGATTTTTGTCCCAGAATGGCCAAAGGGGGAGTTTGTTAGTATTTTGGCCTCATTCTGTGTTTGGACAAAATCACTTAAATGTAAAGATGCTGTAAACAGGGATTCCACTATTTCAGAGTCTGCAAGTCAGAAGAAATTCAAGTCCCTGTAAGCCGTCCGGACGATCGAGCCATCCCGTCCGGACGCCTATCTGTCCACTGATCCATTCGTCCAGACGACGTGTCATCTCGTCCGAACGCTAGACAGACCAGCATCATCCGTCCGGATGAAGTGTTCATTCCGTCCGGACCCCATGCTGTATCGAGAAGTTTCTGTGCCAGCTTGCATCCGTCCGGACGTTTCAGCAGCAAGTCCGAACGCCTCCCAGTACTCGATCAGTGTCTTGTTTCTTTCCAAGTTCCAAGAAAGGGAAGATCAATCAACCGTCCGGACGATGTGGTATCCCGTCCGTACGCGCGTCTGTGTAAGGCAAGAATCGCAATTCAAATATGACCGTCCGGACGTCTGACAGCTGTGGTCCGGACGCGCGTGCATCAAAGAAGGAAATTGCCGATTCGACTTCAACCGTCCGGATGACTGCCTATCATGGTCCGGACGCGCGCATTGCAGATATGGAAATTGCGTGTTGAAGAATAGCCGTCCGAACGCTCATCCCCCATGGTCCGGACGCTCTAAATCCTTATAAAGAAATTACTTGCAGCGGACGTGCGACCGTCCGTACGATGTGCCATCCCATCCGGACGATGTCCTTAAACAGGAAAGATTTCTCCGCGGGAATTTCAGAAAATCTGTTCGCACAGTTGTCCGTTCGGACGGCCCATGTCCACTGTCCGGACGATGCCTAGGTATATTTTTCCTGACGCTCATTTGAGCCCCCAGGCTATGAATAGAGACCCCTGGGCACTGTGAACTGCAAGAATTCGGTGTGAATTCCATTAGAGCTCAGAGAAGTCATCAATCCCTCTGAAGCCGTTTTACAAGTGTGCTGTGCTGTAAACCGAAGTCTATCTTAGAGGTCGGCTCTAAGGTAAGGAGTTCCATTGAAGACCCCTTCAGGTAAGTGAACCTGGTTGGGAAGCGTTCGTGTTGGGTTACACGTCAGAGATCAAGGCACGACCACTGCATCGGTACATGTGAGTGTTACTATCTTGTATCTAGTTATGTCTTCTGAATAGTGGAATTCCTGGATTTGGCTGCCCCGGAGTGGTTTTTCTTTTAGCTGAGTTTCCACTTCGTCAACAAAAATCTGTATGTCATTTACTTTCTGCTGTGCTTTAATTTTTGTTGACACTTATGCACACACTTTGTTTTTAGAAGTCAATTCAATTTTTCAATTATCATTCCCAAAGTAAAGTTGGCCCACGACTGAGCCTTGGGCCCATTCGGTTCGAACGACCCGGCAAGACCTAATCAGTCATCAGGGTCTCGGAAACCCACTAAAAAATCTTATGGCTAAATCATCCTGGAACATCATTGTCTCGGGAATGCTAGTAGAACATACCGAAAGCCTATATCTAGCTGGTCCCGGGAATGACTTTCCCTAGATCACTACGATCCAATGTGGATGAACCTTGTCGAATATGTTTGTCCTAGAATTATGGTCGGGGTTCAAAGGATAAGGGATAAGGTTTGATCTCATAATCCTAGCAAGTCACAGAAGGACCGTATACTGGGTTTCACGGGATAGACTCTTATCCCACAAAATATGGGATAAGATATCCCATAAAATTTGGGATAGGATACATGCTATCTATCTAAAATGAGCTGACAAGGACTCCTTCCCGTATTGGACTCTTAGGAAGAAAGTCCGATCCTATACGATCTAGGGATCAGGCTCCTAATGGAATTGTATCAGAGTACTCCAATTATCTCATAACTATGTGCTTATAAATAGGCTGCTACCCAGGTATGAAAATACTTTGTTCTCTCTGACTTTACTCTACCCTCGATACTCTTGAAATTGTCTTCAAAAATCTGACTTAGGTATCGAAGTGGGTTCAATCGACACCCCCACCAAGTTATTTATTATTTTGCAGATCTTGGAAAGGGTGAATCAAAAGGAGACACGCCACCAAACCGGAAATTGTACGAACACTATTGAAAGGCAATTTTTATGATTGTGGTTTGATTTGTTTATTTAATTACAGTACTTTTAATTTGATAGCTTAAACTGCTGTAATTGTTTATTCCACATTGGCTGGGGTCAGAATATTTGTTTTTCAATACAGAAAGTGAAGTGTGTTTTTGCTTAATTTTGGTCTTTTGGTTAGATTAATTGTTCAATGCTTTTGTTTTTGGTATACTTAATTGTTGGAGTATTATAATTGTTTTTGGCTCTGTTTTGTTGACATTCATGATATTATTTGATTTTCTCCTTGTATAATACATGTATCATACCATGAAGGCCAAACTGTGTAATGAGGAGTTGAGAGATGAATTATTCAAAAGTTTTTCACACTCTAATAATTCCAAATTTCCTGGCCAGTTGCAATAGGTTGCGTGGATTTTTATTCACGGTAGATCTGTATAGTTGAACTAAGGTCAAGTTATATAGAACAATTTCAGCCATACTTATGGCTAAAGAGGGAAAATATAGAAACATGAGTTATTTAGGCTCATAAGATAACTTAAAAAAAAAAAAAAAAAAAAAAAAAAAAAAAAAAAAAAAAAAAAAAAAATTGTTACTGCAGATGACTACAAACACAATGTTTTTAATTACATGTTCTATTTGCTGCATTGTTCGGTTCTGTAGATGAACTTTCTTTTTTTCAAGTAAATAAACTCGTACGTACCTCCCTATGAGTCCTGTTACTGTAGGTGCACTTTATGATTCCAACACAATTTCCAAAGCAGCCACCAGTTTTGATAAGAAATTAAAAAAAAAAAAAAAAAAAAACAAGAAAGTATCAGCAACGACACTTAGCTGAAAAGAAGCTATCAATGACAACATGCCAATTTAGGATCTTAATTAGGCTTTCTGAGACGAAATCTAACACTATCAGCGACGGCTTAATTTTGTTGTCATTGATGACTTTTTTTGACAGGGCAAGACCGTTAGCGACAACATTTTGATCATCAACAACAATAACTCTTAGTCATTACAATTGACAAATTTTCTTGTAGTGGGTATTTGAAGAAATTGATACGGGCCTTGGCAAGGGCTTGTTGAGGGCCTATGTTGGCAAAGGACAGGTGGACCTCGACAGTGAAGAGCGGTGTGCCGGTGGCGAAGAAGCACTGTCATGGCTAGCTTTGTGGCGTGGCCGGTTGGTGTGACCACATATGCACAACACCGTCTGTTTGCATGTGTTTTTGTTTTGGGAGCTTTGCGTTTTGGGCATATGTTCTTGAGAAGCTGTGTGACTGAAGATCCATGAAGTGGGTATGAGTTTTATTGGGCCTAGCTAGGTCACCCCATCCAGTTATGACCAGTAAAAGTACGTATTTTTGCACAAAAGTTTTCAGACGATGGAATCAGGCCAAAGCTTTGATTATTATTATGTTACAAATTAAATTGTTGATGTATATTTATCGATGATCTTATAGCATATTGATATTTCTCCATCAGTTAGGAAGGAGACTTAAAATGAGCTATAGTGATAAAATGGAATTACAAGTATATCATACAAAAAGCTTGTTTGAGAACAAAATAAAAATAAACAATGTTGTCACTACATTTTTATTCTTTTAGTTACGCCTCCCTAAATATGAATTCTTGGTTAATGGCCACCACCGATTGATGGTAAGACTGAGATTAATGAAAATATTCTCCCAAGAATGCCCCAAGTGTTGGGGAGAAACCTTAGGGGTAGTCCTTCTTAGTGAGCCCATTACATAGCAATTGTTGAGACACCACAGAACCCAAAAGGTTAAGCCCATGAGTTTTGGCTCAACAATACTATATAAACCCCTCACTCTTCTTGTATCTTAGTAATGTGGGAAACTTTACAAGTGTACTCACAACAATCTCCCACTCACTTGTGAATCTCTTCCACATTTATGCCACTCCCCCTTGTTTGTGAGTTTTTTTTTTTTTTTTTTTTTTTTTCCATTTCCACGAGTGTCTCGCGTCTAGGTTGGACACCACACAACCCAAAAACTTCTCATGGGTTTGAGCCCAACAATACTATATAAACCCCTCACTCTTCTTGTGTTTTAGCAATGTGGAACACTTCACAAGTGTACTCACAAAACCAAACATGTACTAGGGTTTGAAAGTAAAATTTTCTATAAATGCTACTCGAGTTAGTTTCTTTTTTTTTTGAAACATCACCTTCATTACTAATAAAAGCCCAAAAAGGGAATTACAAATAAAAGCCCCAAAAGGGGATTACAAATGACCATAGTCAATACAGTAACAAGAAATAAAACAGAAGGCGACTCCACCACCCGAAGGCGAAAGCACTGCCTGTAGGCTGTCACAGTGACCAGAGATGAAGAATCTCCACCCACTAAGTCAGGTTGAAACTTGACTTAAAGTAGCTATCAATACAACAGAATAACATTACATGAACCTACATTTGGGCCTCTCCATACAATAAAGCACAATCCAACTAAAGAAAAGAGAGACCTGGTCTAGCTAAAACTACCTAAAAGCCCATATAATATCAGCCTATTGCAAAGATACACTGTGAAAAGACAAGAATATACAAAAACCAAGCAGAAAAAAGATATCCACTGTCCTCGCTGGAAAAGGAGCCGGCCATCGCCTAAGTCGGCGCATGCAAGGCACTCGCCATCTCCCGATACCCCCAGTAGCATCCAACCACCACGAAACACCACCAACTACCACAAACCAAGCCTGAGATACGAGGCATAACCTTCACGAGCCGGACAAGGAACAAGTTCCCAAGTGTTAGTATTTTGGCCTCATTCTGTGTTTGGACAAAATCACTTATGTGTAAAGATGCTGTAAAAAGGGATTCCACTTGTTAGAGCATTTTCAGAAGACTCTGTAATGCAAAAAGATAGAAGATTTCAGATTCCCTGTCAGCCGTCGGGACGACGTGTCATCCCGTCCCGACGCCCATCTGTCCACTGTTCCGTCCGTCCGGATGACGTGTTCATCCCGACCGGACGCCAGATAGACCAGCATCATCCGTCCGGACCCTACATTGTATTGAGAAGCTTCTGTTCCAGCTTGCATCCGTCCGGACATCGCAGCAGCCCGTCCGGACGCCTATCAGTACTCGAACAGTCTCAGATTCTTTCCAAGTTCCAATAAAGGGAAGATCGATCAACCGTCCGGACGATGTGGTTTCCCGTCCGGACGCGCATCTCCTTAAGGCAAGAATCGCAATTCAAATATCACCGTCCGGACGTCAGTCAGCCTTGGTCCGGACGCGCGCTCATCAGTTAAGGAAATTGCCTATTCGACTTCAATCATCTAGACGTCTGCCTCTCTTGGTCCGGACGCACGCATAGCAGATATGGAAATTGCGTGTTTGAAGAATTGCCGTCCGAATGTTCATCCCCCTTGGTCCAGACGCGCTAAGCCTTATATGGAAATTACTTGCAATGGACGTGCAACCGTCCGGACGTTAGTGTCTTACCGTCCGGACGTGGCTCTTAAACAAGAAAGATTTTCAGCGAAATTTTTGGAAAATCTTGTTGCACAGTTGTCCGTCCGGACGACCCAAGTTCACCATCTAGACAGCGTTCGTACAAATTACAGCAGTTGCCTATTCTGCACCTCAGCCTATAAATAGAGACCCCTAGGCATTGAGAACTGCAAGAATTCGGTATTGAATTCCACAAGAGCTCAGAGAAGTTCAAGATCCCTCTGAAGCCGTTTCAAGTGTGCTGCGCTACAACTAAAGTCTATCTTAGAGGTCGGCTCTAAGGTATGGAATTCCATTGAAGACCCCTTCAGGTAGGATACCTGGTTGGGAAGCGTTCGTGTTGGGTTACACGTCAGAGAGCAAGGTACGACCACTGCATCGGTACATGTGAGTGTTAATATCTTGTATCTTGCTTCATCTTCTGAATAGTGGAATTCCTGAGTTTGGCTGCCCCGGAGTGGTTTTTCTTTTGATTGAGTTTCCACTTCGTCAACAAAAATATGTGTGTCTTTTACTTTCCGCTGTGCTTAATTTTTGTTGACACTTGTTGCACACACTTTATTTTTAGAAGTCAATTTCGATTTTCAATTGGTATCAGAGCTTGGTACACTCTAAGAAGATTAATTTCTTGAGTGTTATTTATTTTTGACTTCTTTTTTATCATAATGTCTCAAACTCTTAATTCTGTTCCTGCCTTTGATGGTACGAACTACGGCTATTGGAAGGCGCATATGTGTTTCTTTCTGAAATCTATTGACTGTTGGAGTATTGTTGAAACTGGTTGGACTAAACCAGAGGAAACAACACTTGAACTATTCCCTCAGAAGAACGCACGCCTTTCCAATGATAAAGCCCTCCATGCTCTATGCAAGCACTTTCTCCTTCTGAATTCGCCAAAATTTCAAACTGCAAATCAGCCCAAGAAGCATGGCAAATCTTGGAAACAACATATGAAGGCACGAAACTTGTTAAATCTACCAAACTTCAAATGTTGATTTCGAGATTTGAAGAAATTAAGATGTTGGAAGAAGAGACCTTTGGAGAGTTTTACTCCAAGATGAGTGACCTGAGGAACTCCATGGTGAGTCTTGGGAAACCTATCTCGGATGTAAAACTCATCTGAAAGATTCTAAGATCTTTGCCTGAGTGTTTCAGAATCAAGGTGACCACCATTGAAGAAAGCAGGGATCTTGAGGAGATGAAGATTGAAGAGCTGGTGGGATCTCTTCAAACATATGAGCTATCTCTGCCCCCGGTCAAGAAGTTGAAGACCATTGCTCTAAAGGCTTCCAAGAAGAAGGTAGAAGCATCATCTGAAGATGACTCTGAGGATGAGGAAAAGGCATTAGCCAAAAATTTCAGAAGACTGATGAAAGATGATCGGTTCAAGAAGAAGTTTTCTGAAAGAGTTAAGAAATCTCCCAGAGAAGCTGAACCTGAGGAAGAAGATAAGAAAGATCCCAGAGGACCCCGATGTTTTGAATGCTCAGGCTTTGGGCATATCCGGGCTGATTACAGTAATCTTAAAAAGGGCAAAGGGAAAGCATACAATGTGACTCTCAGTGATGAGTCAGAAGAAGATGCTCCAGAGTCTGAAAAATTTCTGGCCTTTGTAGCCCCACATGTTGAAGAAGAAGACTTGTATTATTCGGAGCATAGTGATAATGAGGAAGAGCTCAAGGAGGCCTACAAGACACTCTACATAGAGTATGAGAAGCTGAGGGAAGGCCGAAAGCAGCACCTGAATGATCTGAACAGTTTGCAGACCGAGAAGAGTTCATTGCTGCTCAAAGTTCAAGAGCTCAAGGAGAAGCTACTAAATACACAGCTCCAGCTAGAAAGAGTTACTGATGAGAAGCTTACTCGTATGCTGTCCATTCAGAAGAGCCCAACTGACAAGACTGGTCTCGGGTATGTAGCTTCCTCTTTTGATGCTCCCTCTTCCTCAAAGACTGTGTTTGTGAAGCCTACAGTCTCAGAGCCTCCTCCCATTGTTGAAGATAAAGGGAAAGACAAGGTCAACGATGATGTTCCAGGCACTCAGAAGCCTCATTCCATCAGAAGACCTCCTATATGCCATCACTGCGGTTTAAGTGGGCATGTTCGTCCTCAGTGCTCCCTCCTGAAAGCACAAAAGGCCAAAGCCAAGAAAGAAGTGCCCAGACAAGCTCATTATGGCAGACGCACCTAGCAGTTTCGGGTGTTCATGCCTAGGATTCAATTCCTAATCATATGGCATCAGGTTTGATTGCTCAGTTTACTTGATATATTGTTATATGCAATCTAGGAACCAGTTGTGTTTGCCCCCTATGTTTCTTGAGAGAACTGTGCAGATACTTTTTAGGAAAGACAGAAAAAGCAGGTCGAGCGACTTTTTTTTGTAGTGGCATCATTGAGCGTATACAGGTTTGATCTTGTCTTTACATATGATGTCATTTCCATATTGCTTGTTTTTTTTTTTTTTTTTTTTAAAAAAAAAAAGAGAATTTGTAGGATTTATTTTCTCTTGGCGTTTTAGATATTGTATGTCTTTTTGCCTGATATCTCAATTCTATAAGCATTAATCTACTCTGCTTAGATATAATTGAGAGTTTATGACTATATTGGCCAAGTGTTTTCCTGTTTATGCAAAAAGTAGGATAGCTTCTTTTCCTCACGCGATGAAAAAGTGCACTATCCCGGGCTCCCCTAAAGGTACATCTTTCCTTCTCTGACCTCTTTGTTTCTAGAAATTCTGGATAAGAGAAGAAGTTTTTGATAAGATGACCAAATTGACCTCATGCTAGTTGAACCTAGAACCTATAAACTCTGGCACTCCCTATAGTTTGCAGCGCCATAAGAAACAAGCAGTTAATCGTATGAAATCTATGATTTACAGTATATATTCTCTGCTTATAGGCTACATTTGCTTTATGCCTTGTCCTTTACGTGCAAGTAAAACATTTACGTTGTCCTTCATGGTACAAGTAAATAACTTAGGTGCTATATTGATAAGCCTTGAATGTTATGCATTCAAGCCCCTTAACACGCATTTGTTAAACCTTAGTTATTTTGTAATATAATATTTTGTCGTGTTTTTCTGTTTGTTAGTGTTTTCAGGTCTTTTGGTAAATGTGTACTCTACATCATGGATTTCCTCAAAACAAATGCACATTCATAACTTGGCTCGAGCGAAATCCTCACTTGGCTCGAGCCAAATTGGTCTGGTCAGAATCTGAAATGCGATCTGCGCCGGATTTGGAGGAAGAGAGATTCTTGGAAGACTTGGTCAGTGCGAGAACAGCTCTGTGATCCCCCAAAAGTAGTGTTGACTCGATTTTACTGAGAATGAGAGATTAAAGGTGAGAGAATCCTTTGAAAATAGGGATTTTTGAATGAGCTACGGGATTTTGAAATAGGAGATGATTTTGAAAAAGAATAAAGAGATTGGTCGTGGGCAGAGCAAGAGGGAGGTCTTAGTTCAGAGTGGAACCTGCCCAGAAGCTACAGAATGATCTAGGAGATGTCTTTCTCTAATTCAATAGAGAAATTCAGCTCCTCTATGAGTGGCTAATCTCTTATTCATAGGGAATTAATGACACCCTCTCCAAATTCTATGATGTAATTTGTATTCATTGCTGGGATTTTCAGAGTATACACGATGATTGTTTAGCTTAGGGAATTGCAAAACCATTTGTAAATTGTTCTTCAATGAAAATACTCATTCTTGATTACATTCCATCTTGTCTATAAGATAGTCTTTTGTCTTGAATGAATTCAACATCTTTATTTTCTGTGATTATGGGGATGATAGCTAGGCAATGGTATTAATTGGCATTCATTCAAGAAACTTGATAGGTCATACTTAGGATTCATAAATCATGCTACATCTTAGCTTAATTTGGGTAGATGATTCATACTCCCCAAGCCAAATGAGGGTGGCTAGGCCCTAGTAAGGTTTGACTTTTGGCTTATCTTCCATTTATTTTCTCTCCTGTCTAAGAAAATCTGGTTGCTATTGGTCAAAATATTGAAAGTCATACCTTGTGGGAAAAGAGTCTTCACACACACACACGTGCATTGAGTGAGTTGAGTTGTCTATTTGAATTTTCTATGACCAGGAAAAATATTTGTGCTAATTAAAATCACAACTCTCTTTTATATCTCTGTTTAGTTTTGAGATGATCTCTAATTGTGTTATCAGTTGATTATACATGCATGTTCTGACACTGACTTGAAAAAATTTTATCTCTGTAAAATTTTCCTCAGTTTTTCTGGTGTTTCAGTGTGGAGCGTCTGGATGGTCCCTCTTGACGTTCGGACGGTCCCTCTTGACGTCTGGACAGGTGGAGTTCAGCAGTTCGGATGGTTCCTTTTTTGGAGTCCGAACGGACGGCTTTTTGTCGTCCAAACGGGATCCGTTCAACGTCCGGACGTGAGCTGTCATCCTCGGGCGGACGGGCACCCCACAGAGGCTATAAATAGCCCAGATCGCCGATCTCACTCTTCCATACCCTACAAAATCCTTCCTTTGGCACTTTGTGAGTGATTTCTTGAGTTTTTGGAGTTATCCCATTTTTTTTTGTGCATTCTCACTCCCATTCCAGGTATTTTCTTTTCTTGTCTTATTTCTTTCAGTTTATTTTGCAACTGTTAGATTTTTTGGAATGTTTTTGTTTGGGATATCTGCCATGCTGAAATTCTTTGGACTTAATTGTGATATTCTCTGTTTTTATTTTTTACAAAAGTCCTTATTACTGCTGTTATTCTGCCAAATTTTTATTACACTAACAAGAATATTTTTTTTGGATTATTTTTGGCAAAAATTCTTGTTGGTTCTTTTGCAGAAATCATGTCTGCCATTAGCTCCCAGCGCCGGGTCCACCAGAGGACAGAGGAAGAGTAGAGTGCTTTCCAAGCCAAGATCATGGACTGCAATGTCCTTGCTGAGCGAAATGTGGTTCGTGCTGACATCATGGTGCCTCCATTGGATTGCATTTATGAGACTATCCAGACCTATCACTAGCGCTACCTCTACACTTGTGCCTGCATCGTCCTCACCAGGCTAGTCAGGCTCTTCTATGCCAACCTTAAGGTGGCTCAGGATGATGAGCATGGGATGGTACTGCAGTCCACTGTTGACGGACACATCATCACTGTAGATCCCTAGACCATCAGTCGATTCCTCGGAGTACCAGTCCTTGATCTGCCTGCCAGTCCTTACAATGAGGTGGTGCTTCCTCCATCTATGGACGATCTCCAAGAGTTCTTCCATGCCGTTCCACAGGGTGAGGGGCGTCCAACTAATATTAGGATTGGTGCACTAGCTCCGGCTCATCGTATGTTGGCCAAAATTGTTCAGCACAATCTCTGGCCAGTTGTCAGGCGCAGTGATCTGATACTGAAGAAGGCACAGTTTGTTTATGATGTTCATCTTCGCTTACCTTTCTGTCTTTGCAAGCATATTCTGGGAGTCATGCTCGAGGCTCATGATGAGAGCAATACCAGTCTCCCCTTCGGCTGTCCAATCACTCAGATCATCCTTCAGTCGAGTATCAATGTGAATGGAGAGCCTAGGATGAAGATCCAGCAGCCCCTCAGCAAATAGACACTGATGAAGTCGAATGCGCAGCTGGGACGAGAGGATTCTGATGATGACATGCCTGCTGCTATGCATGTTGCTTTTCCAGACGTGGCTTCATCCTCTCATACCGTCCCGCCATCTGAGCCAGAGGTTAATTATTCTTAGATCATGGAGGCCTTAGCTGCCATTCAGGGAGGAATGTCCACCATGCAGCAGTCCATCTCCTCCTTGCAGCTCGAAGTGCAGTCCATCAACAAGCGGGTGGAGCAGACCCATTTGGACCTTCAGAAGTGCCTTCGAGTCCATCATCTGGACAGCAGTTATGATGAGGATGCTGCAGCTCAGACTGTACACATGCCAGAGGATGTTTGATTCCCCTCTGTTTATTGTTTTTTTTTTATTATTATTATTTTGAGATAGTTTGTTAGTTTCTATTATTTTGTTAAAAACTTAAACTAATATTACTCTGTTTACCCGAGCCCTTCTGACACCGTTAGGGGGAGTAATTTTTATGACAGTTAGTTTTTATTACTCTGTTTTACCCTTTCTCCCTTTGTGACAAAAAGGGGGAGTAAGTTTTAATTTTTTGACCAGGATTATATTTCCAAACCGGTCAAGTGATTTTTGTCCCAGAATGGCCAAAGGGGGAGTTTGTTAGTATTTTGGCCTCATTCTATGTTTGGACAAAATCACTTATGTGTAAAGATGCTGTAAAAAGGGATTCCACTTGTCAGAGCATTTTCAGAAGACTCTGCACTGCGAAAAAGATAGAAGATTTCAGATTCCCTGTCAGTCGTCCGGACGACGTGTCATCCCGTCCGGACGCCCATGTGTCCACTGTTCCATCCGTCCGGACGACGTGTTCATCCCGACCGGACGCCAGATAGACCAACATCATCCGTCCGGACGACGTATCTTTTCCGTCCGGACCTTACACTGTATCGAGAAGCTTCTGTTCCAGTTTGCATCCGTCCGGACATCCAGCAGCCCGTCCGGACGCCTATCAGTACTCGAACAGTCTCAGATTCTTTCCAAGTTCCAATAAAGGGAAGATCGATCAACCGTCCGGACAATGTGGTTTCCCGTCCGGACGTGCGTCTCCTTAAGGCAAGAATCGAAAGTCAAATATCACCGTCCGGACGTCAGTCAGCCTTGGTCCAGACGTGCGCTCATCAGTTAAGGAAATTGCTGATTCGACTTCAATCGTCCGGACGCCTGCCTCTCTTGGTTCGGACGCACACATAGCAGATATGGAAATTGCGTGTTGAAGAATTGCCGTCCTGACGTTCATCCCCTTGGTCCAGACGCGCTAAGCCTTATATGGAAATTACTTGCAGCGGACGTGCGACCGTTCGGACGTCAATGTCTCACCGTCTGGACGCGACTCTTAAACAAGAAAGATTTTCAGCGAAATTTTTGAAAAATCCTGTCACACAGTTGTCCGTTCGGACGGCGTCCGTACATATTACAGCAGTCGCCCATTCTGCACCTCAGCCTATAAATAGAGGCCCATGGGCATTGAGAACTGCAAGAATTCGGTATTGAATTCCACAAGAGCTCAGAGAAGTTCAAGATCCCTCTGAAGCCGTTTCAAGTGTGCTACGCTACAATTGAAGTCTATCTTAGAGGTCGGCTCTAAGGTAAGGAATTCCATTGAAGACCCCTTCAGGTAGGAGACCTGGTTGGGAAGCGTTCGTGTTGGGTTACACGTCAGAGAGCAAGGTACGACCACTGCATTGGTACATGTGAGTGTTACTATCTTGTATCTAGCTTCGTCTTCTGAATAGTGGAATTCCTGGGTTTGGCTGCCCCGAAGTGGTTTTTCTCTCGATTGAGTTTCCACTTCGTCAACAAAAATCTGTGTGTCTTTTACTTTCCGCTGTGCTTAATTTTTGTTAACACTTGTTGCACACACTTTATTTTTAGAAGCCAATTTCGATTTTCACCCAGCACTTGGGAGCCACACGCCGGTCAGAGAATAGCAACACGACCACAACTTGAGGCTGTCGAACCAGAAAGCAGCGATGAAAATAGCTAGGGGGCGCGTGCCAGAAGATCACTAGTGAAAAACTCAAATCTGGCTCACAAACAGAAGACATTACGAACACTGCCAGAGAAAGAGAAAGACACCGGCGACTCAAGGAAACCACTAGAACCAAAGCCAACAAAACACTGAAGCTTTCCTACCGAAGAAACAGAGAAAAAACCAAAGAAAAAAACAAACCTCCACCATATCCGATCCAAGAAGGAACAAAACATCCTACACTAAGGTAGGGAGAAAACAAGCCTCACTTGTAGAAACCGGAGGGACAAAAAACTCCAAGCTTTAAGAGCTTGGAGGACTAAAAAAAATAGGGAGGAGGGAGGCGTGAGACCTCCCTCTCCCGGCGAGCATTAACTGAAAGCACTCTCTCTCTCTAGAAAGCTAAGAGCTTCTCTCTCCTCACTACAAAAATCACTACAAATTGCCATGTGCATTTTGACACGTGTACTACACTGTACACGTGTCAAAACGGTTTGCCACGTGCATTTTGACACGCGTGAGACGCGTGTCAGATGTGGAAGTCATTAACTGCACATTTTGACACGTGTATTTGCAATATTCGTGTCAAAACGGTTTGACACGTGTATTTTCATACACGTGTCAAACCGTTTTGACACGAGTATTTTAATACACGTGTCAAATCTGACACGTGTATCTAATACTCGTGTCAAAACGGTTTGACACGTGTATTTCAATACACGTGTCAAACCGATTTTTTTAAAAAAAAAAATTCCAAATTGAATTTTTTATTTAAATAAATTTTTAATTTAATTATTTAATTGTATTTTTAAATTAAATTAAAAATAAAATTAAATAATTAAATAAAAAAATCAATTTGGAATTTTTTTTCAATTTAATTTTGTTATTGTTTTTTAAAATTTATTTGGGTTAATTAATTTTTTTTTATTTTTTTTTCAAGTTTTATTATTTCCGACCACAAATAACGCAATATTTATTTTATCCAAAAACAGCACAAAATCATATTACACAAACCAATAGTTAATAACGTATTCGTTAACTACGCAAATATTTACGAACAAAAAATAATTACACAAAATATCTATAAATCTGAAGGGCGTCCCTGCGAATCATGAGGTACCGTCCCAGGCGTGTTCTTGCCAACCGGCGATTGCTGCGCAAGGAACGGTGTAGCGGGCGAAGGTGTAGCGACAGTGGAGTGTTGGCTCAGCCGTCGTCCAACAAGCGACAACGTACTAACCGTTGTCGAATTACCTGCAAATAATATAGACAATTAAAGTATATAATATTACTTGCAAAATTAAAGAGGTAATGAAAAAAAATTGAAATTAATTTTGTCCTATACATAATATAAATCATACCTGCAGATGCACTACTAACAGACGACGTATTACCTACGTGTGCAGGTGAAGACTGAGTACCAAGACATGGTGCTGATACTCCCATGGTGGACATGAAGACCTCAAACTGTCGCATGCGCTGCTCCATGGCGTCGAACTGTTGCACGCGCTTCTCCAACTGGTCATTCCTCACTTGCTCAGCCTGTAGCTCCGCTTGGATCTCTTCCATCTTCCGAGCGTGTTCGGCCCAATCTCGAGACGTGCCCTGAGATGGTCCCCCCTGTGACCAAGGCCTATATGAGAAACATGTCCCCCGAACAGGTGTAACGTTCGGCCCAACCTGCCGAACCCTCCCTGCATACTCAGGCCTCCCAACCGCCTGTTCGTAAGCGTCGTTCGGTGCCCAACGTACTGTGTCCGCTGAGACGCTTTGCGTGGCGGCTAGATCACTAGATAAACTCTGCGTGATCCTCTCTTGTACGTCGTCAACATGAAAAACTCATATATTGAATAATGACATATCACACATAATTTAAAAATATTAGTAAATTAAATCAGTAGCATACGCATAGGACCCGTGTACGTTCGTTCATGTAAGTGCCGTCATTCCTTGTGTGGGTCTTCACGAACGACGCGGCGCGAGTGGGGGGCATGCCAGATGTACATGTCTGTCGTCATGCAGTTGACATATATAACAAACAGATAGCGATAAAAATAGTATAAAGAAAAAGAAAAACAATTAGCAACAAATATTAAAAACATAAACATATATTATTTCATACCTCCTCGTGATTAAATCTGGCATAACTTTTAGATCCCGTACAATGGGGAAGGTCATTCTGCTCCCGTAGCCTCTTCATCCGTTCAGAGGTTGCCTACACATTGAACATGAAAATAAAAATATAAGCATTGACACACTTAAATTAAAACTAAAATTAAATGAACTGTTATTAAAAAACCACAACATTTTTTTGGCCTACATACACTTTTATGCTCAGTGCACCAATCGCTCAGCAGGAACTCTACATCTACTGCGTCATACTTCGCAAAAAAATTGTCCGGCATTCTCGCACGGATACTCTCGGGCGTGTCACCGTCTCCAATACATAGTTTGGTTTTGAACCTCGACTTCCACGAGCGGTGCTTATGGCCAATATCATTCCACGCCTCCTGTTGTGCCTTGCGCTCGTCTACTGATACAGGTAGATAGAACTCCTCATGCACATTCAATCAAAGCATTATAGGTTTAAAAACTTCAAGAAAAACATTAATCTCAAGTTTAATTCAAATAAATAATTAAATTATATTCATAAACATACCATCAGCACGTCCCACATTGCCTGCTTAATCTACTTATTTACCCTCGCCCATTCATCCCGCATGTGTATGTAGGACCCACTCCTGATAAGCTTGCCCTCAGCTCGCCGAAAACGATTGCAGGCTCGTCCTACAGGTTGTAGAGCAGCATTGTACTGCAATACAACCTTCTTCCCCCTCGGGAGCACCCAGTTTCTCTCTGGGTCCTTAATCACCTCATAATATATGGTTTCGTCTGGGTTGTACCCTAATGAAAAAAATATTCAACATTTAATTGGTTAACACTAAAATATATATATATATAAACAAATTGTAAATTCAAGTTATTTTTGTTTCAAACAAAAAATAAAATTTTTGGTAACATAATATGAGTTTTAAGTATGTTTAAATATGTACTTACCCATCAACCGAATATGGCCAATCTCTATGTGCTGGGTCGCCTGCAACCTCCTCGCCAACCCCTCCAGCTGGTGGAGGCTACTGATCATCATCTGAATCCATATCCTGGGGGCTACCGGGGGCCAACTGATCAGTACCCAACATCGCAACGTCCTCCTCATCGGTACTCTGGCTCCCCCTCAGATCTAGCATCTGACTCTCACCGGAAAGTGGCACCTGGCTCTCACCATATAAAGGCATCTGGCTCTCTACATGCCCCGGGCCCTGACTCGTCCCCAATGCTAGCATCTGTCTCGCCCCCAAAATTTGGCCCTGCATCGCCGCCTGTGCCGGTATATGTCCCAACCCCACAGCCGACATCTGCATCTCCCCGGTCTGTGATAGTGGAAATCTACCATCCTGCATCTCACTATCAGGGTTACACGTCGACGGTACACTATATGTATACGAAAGTACGGCGCATAACCTTGTGGCCCCATCCCCTCTCGCACCCACCATCGAGAGGCGTTACCCGATTGGATGAACCCTATCTGATATATTGTCGGCAGCTCCGACAATGGAGAGCTGCAAAGTCCAGCTGTGCTGGTCTGGCCGTGATCTGACGTGGGCACGGCCACCGTACCCAGCAACAATGGTCTATAAGCCCCGTCTGGGTGGTGTGGCCACGCTGTAGTATATAATGCTGTCGAATCAGTGGGCGTGGTCATGGGGGGCACGGGTGGGCGAGGTGCCCGATATGCATAAGGAGGGGATCTCTGGTCCATCAATACCTGCGAACAAATGTAGACAAATTAATTAGAATTTTTATTTTATATATTTTTAATGAATATGCAAATTATACATAGAAATTTATGCAAATTATAAAAATTTGTATTGAGTTCAAGCGAATTGTACAAACAATATATACTCACAACAAATATATCAATCATTGTATCACGGGAGCTTCAACTGGATCAATGTCGGGCCTATCGTACTCGAATTCATCATTCGTATCGAGTAGGTCATCAGTGGCTAGTACGAGCGGCACGCACTCATGGTAGGTTGTACCATCCTCATTACTCCCTTCCCCCTGGCCAACGTCGTACACGTTGCGCGGTTTGGTCCTAACCGCACAAACCCAATTTGGGTTCCTTCCATCTTCGACGTAGAATACTTGATCTACCTGAGATGTAAGCACGTACGGCTCGTCCTGAACCAGTTCTCCCCTGTGGACGAGGTGATTGAAGTTGACAAACACTAGGCCATACTCGTCTATTGTGAATCCTCTGTCCATCGTTGGGTCTGCCAATTGCACTTAAATAGGACGTACGTAGTCCTGTCATAGTACTCGACCTCAACTATATCGGTTAACTGCCCGTAGTACGTTTCGCCTTCAACGGTTGGAACATATACGCTGCTGTTCTGAGTCCTCCTTCCCACGTACCTGTTGTACTTGACCGCTGTCTCCTTTAGCCCTCTACAACGCATAACCAAGTTGTGGCCCAATTCCTCCCTACGTTGATCGTCCAGGCCATTGACCTATGTTATAATTTCAAATATTAAACATCACATTAGTTAATTATATTAAACCCGCATAAATTTTTCTAATTTCAAAATTACCACTATTTCCTTACATATGCACGGTACCATTCGTAGAACTGCTCATGATGTTGTGCTTCAATAAGAGCCTCCATAATGCAACCCCTAGTGCATGATCGCCTAAGCACGTCTTTGTGCATCCTACATTCAGCGTATACAATTATGTAATAATTGTTATTAATACTTTTATTCGAATTCTGTTAAATATATAAACACTACTTACGTCCGTAAATTGTGAAACTCTTCAGAGTTGAAGACAATATAACAATGAATCTGGTGCATCATCAACCGGTTCAGGGTAACACGCGTGCCCGCCCCCTTGGATCCATCAGGATTTCTCTGAGGTCTATTGTGGAATGTTGGTGCATTATTCAGATACCTTGAACAGAACGTTACCAGCTCGGTCACTATGTACCCTTCCGCAATGCACCCCTCAGGAGCCGCTTTATTACGCACATTAGACTTGAAATTCCCAAGACTCTTGGTGTACACACATACACGACATTTGAATTGTCTTCAATTAGGGATACCATTAAATCAAAATATATATATACACATATTACGCCGAATTTTACCTCTCTGCCAGGTACATCCACCTATACTGCACGGGCCCGCCGAGTCTACACTTGCGCACAAGATGCACGACCAAATGGACCATACTGGTAAAAAACCATGGAGGAAAAATCTGTTCTAGCTTGCACAAAGTGATACAGACGTCACCCTGCAGTCGGTCCATATCTTCTTGTGATAGCTTGGTTGAGCATATGCCTCTAAAAAATGCTGAAATCTCCACAAGAGGTCTAACAACTTTATCTGGCAATGACTTACGCAATGCAATTGGGAGAAGCTGTTGCATCAGTATGTGGCTATCATGGCTCTTCAACCCGTAAATTGTACGGTCCTTGAGCCGAACACATCGTGAAATGTTCGAGGCGTATCCGTTCGGGACCCTCACATTTCGAAGAACCTTCAGAAAATTTTCTTTGTCCTCTCTAGACACGGTGTGACAGGCAGCAGGAATATACGTCTTACCATTTGCGGCCGTGAACGGATGCAACTTAGGTCTCAACCCCATTTCCTGCAAGTCCAGCCGAGCTGCCAAGTTGTCCTTCGTTTTCCCTTTGATATCCAAAATAGTGCCAAGTATATTGTCCATGACAATTTTTTCTATGTGCATAACATCAAGATTGTGCCGAAGCAAATTGTCTTTCCAATACGGCAATCTGAAAAAGATACTTTTCTTCTTCCATATAACATCCAAACTCCCTGCACCCTTCTTCCGCTTCTTCCGTTTCTTCTTCTTACCCGCGATCTCATCCCCAAACGCAACTCCGTCCAACTGTTGGAGGACCTCGTCTCTGCATGGCACAATCGGCGCGCTGTCAAATTCTTCAGTACCGTCAAATGTTCTCATGTTCAGCCGCCACAGATGTTCAGTTGGCAAGTATCTTCTGTGCCCCATATAGCAAAATTTACATCCGTTCTTTAAGCGTTTAGAACGTGTCGATTGCATACAGTAAGGACATGCCTTCACACCCTTGTTAGGCCAACCAAATAAATCTGCATACGCTGGCAAGTCGTTTATTGTCCACATCAATTGGAATCGCATAATAAAATTTTCCTTCTTTGAAGCATCGAATGTTCGTACCCCTACATTCCATAGTTCCAGCAACTCATCAATCAATGGCTGAAGGTAAACATCAATATCCATACGTGGTGAGCTCGGTCCAGGAATAACAAGTGACAGGATCCACGACGTCTGTTTCATGCACATCCAAGGTGGCAAATTGTATGGCACAAGCATTACGGGCCATGTGCTGTGAGATGTGATCATGCTCCCTAAAGGATTAAATCTATCTGTTGTCAAACCAAGCCGGACGTTCCTACTCTCTGCCATAAAATCTGTATGTAAAATGTCAAACGATCTCCATGCCTCACTGTCGGCCGGGTGCCTCAATACGCCATCCCTAGTGCGGCCTTCTGCATGCCATCTCATATGGGGCGCAGTATGCTCAGACATGAATAACCTCTGTAACCGTGGGATGAGTGGAAACCACCTCAAGATCTTCACCGGGCATTTTTTCCTCGCTGATATGACCTCACCATCCTCATCTATATGTGTATCAGCCCTTCACTTAGACTCTCCACATACGGTACATGAATCTAATTCTTTATTGTCTTTCCAGAATAACATACAGTCATTACAGCACGCCGAAATCTTCTCATACCCTAGACCCATGACACTTAGAAACTTTTTCGCCTTATACGTATTATCTGGCAATGTCTCATCGCAAGAAGGCAACAACTGATTGATAAATTCCAGAATGTCTGAAAAAAATCTTGTTACTAATACCTCCAACGCACTTCAAATTATACATGTGTACAGTAGCACTCAATTTACTATGCTTAGTACCAGTGTGAAGGGGCTTCTCGACGGTCTTCAACAACTCTTGGTACTTCAATGCGTCCCCGCAAGAAGTATCTTCGTCAACTTGTTGCGGATCCATACTGACGGCTTCATCAACATCGTGCAAGCCGAAGGCGTCACGCAACATGGCGTGCATGTTATCATCCTGTTCCACGGCCACACCCCCCTATTCTGTGACTTCACCATGTTCAGTGCTACAGGCAGCGGTATCTGTGCCACTGTGATAACTCGAACACTGACCACGAATAGCGGACCCAGTCGTTGTCTCACCGTACATATACCACAAATTGTACCCCGGATTCATCCCTCTACCTCCAGTCAGGTGGGCAAGAACGTAATTTGGAGTGTGATGCTGGTTATTTCGACAATACTTGCATGGGCAGTAAATTTTGCCATCGACGGCCGTACAGTTACTAACGGCAAATGCCACAAACGCCTTACACCCGTCGTTATACCGTGTCGTACCCCTACGTGCTGACATTCAAGACTTGTCCATATTTCTCTGTATAGGGTTAAGAGACCGAGACAAATCATACGTCTTACAGTATAAACTTGTAAAAAATTATGCATGTCACGCAACATGGCGTGTACGAATTTTTTTTCTTTTAAAGGGTTCAGGGTTTAGGGTTAGGGTTTTAGTGTTTTTTTAGAAAGTTTATGAATTTTTTTTTTTTTTTTTAAAGGGTTTAGGGTTTAGAGTTAGGGTTTAGGGTTTTAGTTTTTTTTTAGAAAGTGTAGGAATTTTTTTTTTTTTAGAAGGGTTTAGGGTTAGGGTATGTTAGGGTTTAGGGTTTAGGGTTAGGGTTTGTTAGGGTTTGTTAGAGTTTAGGGTTTAGGGTTTTTTTTTTTAGAAAGTGTAGGATTTTTTTTTTTTTTTAAGGGTTTAGGATTAGGGTTTAGGGTTTTAGTTTTTTTTTTTTTTTTTTTTTTTTTTTTTTTTTTTTTTAAGGGTTTAGGGTTTGTTAGGGTTTAGGGTTTAGGGTTTTTTTTTTTAGAAAGTGTAGGATTATTTTTTTTTTTTTTTAAGGGTTTAGGGTTAGGGTTTAGGGTTTTATTTTATTTTATTTTATTTTTTATAAGGGTTTAGGGTTTAGAGTTTGTTAGGGTTTAGGGTTTAGGGTTTTAGTTTTTTTTTAGAACGTGTAGGAATTTTTTTTTTTTTTTTTTAAAAGGGTTTAGGGTTAGGGTTTGTTAGGGTTTAGAGCTTAGGGTTTAGGGTTTTTTTTTTTTAGAAAGTGTAGGATTATTTTTTTTTTTTTTAAGGGTTTAGGGTTTTAGTTTTTTTTTAGAACGTGTAGGAATTTCTTTTTTTTAAAAAAAGGGTTTAGGGTTTTAGTTTTTTTTTAGAACGTGTAGGAATTTCTTTTTTTTTAAAAAAGGGTTTAGGGTTAGGGTTTGTTAGGGTTTAGGGTTTAGGATTTTTTTTTTTTTTTTTTTTTTTTTTTTTTTTTTTTTTTTTTTTTTTTTTTTTTTTTAAGGGTTTAGGGTTTTAGTTCTTTTTTTTAGGGTTTAGGGTTTTAGTTTTTTCTTAAGGGTTTAGAGTTTTTGTCTTTTTTTTAGGGTTAGGGTTTTTGTTTTGTTTTAAGAGTTTAAGGTTCTTTTTTAAAAAAACAAAAACAAATATGGGTTTAGGTTGTTTTTTTTTTTTTAAAAAAAAAAAAAAGGGTTTATTGTTACGTGTTTAGGGTTTAGGGTTTAGGGCTTAGGGTTAGGGTTTTACGGTTATGAATTTAGTGTTTAGGGTTAGGGTGTTAGGGTTTTTTTTTTAAAAAAAAATGGTTTAGGGTTAGGGTTAGAGTTTTTGTTTTGTTATAGGGTTTGGGCTTTAGGGTTAGGGTTTTGCTTTTTGTAAAGGGTTTAAGATTTAGGGTTTATGGTTAGGGTGTTTTTTTTTTTTTTTAGGGGTTAAGGGTTAAGGAGCTTGGTTTTTTTTTTTAAAGGGTTTTTGTTCATAAATTATTTATTTAGGGTCATTTTATGTTTCTCAAATTGTTTTTTTAAGCAAATACCAAAAAGGAATAGTACGATATACTTGTTTCAATTTTATTTTAAACAATTCTATAATTTTATTTTTAAAAAGTGATTTTGTATATGAGGACCATTTTGTTGAGTCATTTTGCCATATTTCGGTTTTATAGAATTCCTAAAAAACAAAATATGATAATTGCCGAAAATGATAATAACAACACAAATTTGTAAATGGTAAAATATATCACCAAAAAACATACAACTGTACGCATGCATATTTTCCATGCATAATAACCAACCACAGAAAAACTAAAAAAATGACACAACAATATATGGTAATACTGGAATGATAAACAATTAAGAAAAATATATAAACAAATACTGTGAAATATATGAAATTTATTATAGCCAAAAAATGAAGGAAACAAATATTGAAAATTAGTCACAATCCTGTACTCTGTGCTGTAATATATATGATTCTTGTATTTTTTGTACCTGCATTTTTTGGGAGGAACAAATTAATACTATCAGCAAAAATAAAAAACACAAAAATACAAAAAACAAACTTAACATTATTACAGAGAGAGAGAGAGAGAGAGAGAGAGAGATGTAGAGATACAGAGAGAGAGGGAGGCAGAGAGAGATAGGGAGAGAGAGAGAGAGAGAGAGAGACATAGAGATACAGAGAGAGAGGCAGAGAGAGAGAGACATAGAGATACAGAGAGAGAGGCAGAGAGAGATAGGGAGAGAGCGAGAGAGAGAGAGAGGTAGAGAGAGAGAGAAAGAGATAGAGAGGAAGAGAGAGATAGAGAGAGAAAGGTAGAGAGAGGGAGAGATGGAGCGAGATATTAGAGAGAGAGAGAGACCGAGAACCGAGCAGAGAGAGGTGGAGAGAGGGCGTCTCACCGGCGGGAAGGGCGGATGAGCGTTGGCCGGGAGCTGGCCGGTGCGGCTGTGACGGAGAGGGAGAGAGAGAGAGAGAGAGAGGGAGAGAGAATAGTGATCAGAAATGGGTAGCTTCATATATATATATATATATATATATATATATATATATATATATATATATATATATAAGTTATTATTATATGATTATATTATTTGAATTTTAAAAGTTTTATATATATATATAAGCCGGAATTTGGCCAGGTGGCGAGCAGGAGAATTCCCGCGCAGCTGTTCTGGCCAAACAATTGGCACGTGTACTGAGTACACGTGTCCAATCCGGGATGTGTATTTAAATACACGTCGCCCATTGTATTTTTGTATTTAATTAAAAAAAATTATATATATATTTATATAATTTAACCACATTAAAAAAAAAAAATACAAACCCATGTAGCCCTAAATGTATGTACCGTACATATAGCTAAACCCTAAGCGCTAAAACTAAACCGTAAACTATAATTTAAAACTAAACCCTAACCCTAAAATTAAACTCTAACACTTAGTATATATACTATATTAAACCCTAAATAAAAAATAAAAACTAAAACCTAACCATAAAATTAAACCCTAACCCTAATTCTCTGTCCAAAAGTATATACTATATATATATATAGCTATAAACCAAAACTCTAAGTATATGTACTATATATATAGCTATAAATCATAATCCTAAGTGGATGTACTGTATATATCGGAACAATCTAATTTTGAACTGCTCATGATTTAATATATATATTTAAAAGTGTACAATAATAACTCGTGAAAAATATATTGACATTATTATTCATAAAATGTAAAATCAATTAAATTATAACTCATAGCCCTAAGTGTATATATTATATATACCTATAAACCCTAAAACCCTAACCCTAAGTGTATATACTATATATAGCGATAAACCCTAACCCTAAGTATATATACTATATATAGCTATAAACCCAGTGGCGGACCCAGGCTGGTAAAAATGGAGGGGCCAAATCGAAAAAAAAAAAAAAAAAAAAAAAAAAAAAAAAAATTGAGGGGGCAAAACTAAAAAAATTAAAAAATTAGGGGGTAAAATTTTAATTTTAATTTTTTTTTTTTTTTTTGTGAAAAAAAAGAAAAATTTTGGGGAAAATTTTGGGGCTTGGAGGGACCAGGGCCCCCCCTAGCCCCAATGTAGGACCGCCCCTGTATAAACCCTAACCCAAAGTGTATATACTATATATATTGATAAGCCATAACCCTAAGTATATGTACTATATATATAGCTATAAATCATAATCCTAAGTATATGTACTATATATATCGGAACAATCTAATTTTGAACTGTTCATGATTTAATATATATATATTTAAAAGTGTACAATAATGACACGTGAAAAATATATTGACAGTATTATTCATAAAATGTAAAATCAATTAAATTATAACCCATAGCTTTAAGTGTATATATTATATGTACCTATAAACCCTAAAACCCTAACCCTAAGTGTATATACTATATATAACGATAAACCCTAACCCTAAGTATATATACTATATATAGCTATAAACCCTAACCTAAGTGTATATACTATATATATCGATAAACCTTAACCCTAAGTATATATACTATATATAGCTATAAATCCTAAGTTTAAGTGTATATACTATATATATCGGAACAATCTAATTTTGAACTGCTCATGATTTAATATATATATATATTTAAAAGTGTACAATAATGACACGTGAAAAATATATTGACATTATTATTCATAAAATGTAAAATCAATTAAATTATAACCCATAGCCCTAAGTGTATATATTATATATACCTATAAACCCTAAGACCCTAACCCTAAGTGTATATACTATATATATCAATAAACCATAATCCTAAGTATATATACTATATATAGGTATAAACTCTGACCCTAACCCTAAGTGTATATACCATATATAGCTATAAACCCTAACCCTAACCCTAACCCTAAGTGTATGTACTATATATAGCCATAAACCCTAAATGTATGTACTATATAAGGGACTAAACTATAAGTATTTAATTCAGTATGTAGCGCGGAACCCTTAAAATAATTGCATTTACTATATATAGCCATAAATAGCAAGGTTACTGTATATAGTTTCTAAACCGTTTACATGCATGCATATCTATATATAGTATTAATTATAGGAAAATTTTTTAAATTTTGTTATGTTTGAAATTTTTTTTTTTTTTGTTTCTAAACGTAGATGGTGTACAAAACTAAACCCTAATTTGAACTATTTGGTTTAATTATATATATAGCACCAAGTTTGTTTAATTATGCATATAGTACAATATGTAAATTAGGTTAGGGTTTACGTACTTATTAGTATACTATATATATATAAATAAGGAACCTAAAAAGCATAAATTCCAAGTATAGAATTTACATATAGCTTTCAAACCTAATTTTATGTGTATAAGCTATGTACACCGTATTTTCACAGATTTGTATGGTTAATAAGATAAGGAGTTTTTTTTTTTTTTTTTTTTCAAAAAATGAACACAACACAATTTTTTTTTAATATATTTTTGGGAAAAAATAACAGTTTGACACGTGTAATAATACACGTGTCCAATTGGACACGCGTCCAATTGGACGAGTGTATTTTTACACGCGTCCAAATGGACACGTGTAATAATACACGTGTCCAATTGTAATACCCGGAAAAGACACCCCACTTAAGCTATTAAAATATGTGCATAAGTATAAGGCTTAAGAATTGCTCTTAGTCTAATTAAGTTATGCATGTAGAGAGTTAGATCAGTAAAGTTAAATCGATCGAGCGACTTTTTGGTCGATCGAGCGATTATAGGTCGAAGTCGATCGAGCGACTTTATTTTCGATCAAGCGACTTCGCCCAGTGCAGTGCAGTTTCCACTAATTGCAAAAATTGATTTTTCCACCTAATGATTTGGGACCCACACGTGGTACTTGATGCCAAACAATCATGCCCATATTTAGTTAGCCTAGTTAGTCCATTTTGGTTGAAGCCCAACTAGATTTCCTTAGATATCATGCAATCATGGACTAAGATATGGAATAGTTACCTATGAGATTTGAGCTATGGATTTGAGGTGTTGGCTGGCTCAAATCCGGCCATTGAGATGATGATTTGTTGGTTAAATCTCAGCCCTTCAAGAGTGCTATATATAGGTTGCATGGGGAGTTGATTTTCATGAAGAAGAAACAAAACTCTAGCCAAAACTTTCTCTTACTCTAATGCTGTAGAAGTAGCACGAAAATCCTCCATTTTCACCTCACTTTCCAGCACCTAGCAAGTCAAATTAAGCTCCAAAACCACCTTCATTCTCCCACAAAATCAGTAGTAGAGTGTGAGTGGAAACCTCCTTTGTTTTGAGACTAAGAAACCAAGCTTTGCAAGTGGAATTCTCTTGGACAGCAACTCTCCTCCACTCTTTAAGTTATTGGGGAACTTTGGGTGAGTATTTTCTCCCTTAAACTTCTCATAAGATCAAATAGTTCTATTGTTATTTGAAATCATGACTTGCTCTTGCTTTTAATTATGCATGTTGTATGAAAAGTTGGCTAACTTACATGTGAGTATATGTGTAAGCATGTGGATGAGTATTTACTACATGAGATTAGTAATTTAGAATGGGTAAATTGTGTTTTAAAAATGGATCAAGAAATGTAAGTGTGAGAGTATATATGTTGAGGTTTTGATATATATATATATATATATATATATAAATAAATAAAAAGAAAAGAGGTGAGCAATATCTAGGTGTGTGTGTTATAAGGATGTGTGAATTAAAGAAGAGTAAAATCATATGTGTGCTTGATTATATGACAATGTATCCTTATTTTAAGGTGTGTTATGTGATGGACAATTCTAGTAGTGCTAATATAAGAGTTGGTGAGTAAGCACTAAAATAGATAAATAAGAGATCATGTTTAATCTGTAGCCGTTGCAATTTCTAGGAAGAGGTCTAGTAATAATAATGATTTCATAAGAATGCTTTATTAATTCGCTATCATCCTATGATGGTTGTTATGCAGTTGTAAAGGAAAATATTTGGAGCAGAAACTAGTAAGTATCTCTATACTTACTGAGGAGGAAGCTGGTTGATTTTTCCTATAATATTATGTTTACTGCCTTATTTACTTGGTTGCGCATGTGGTTTTGCATATTTTATCATTTTAATAATCTGTCTAATAACAAGCTGTTGGATCTAGATCCACAGTGGGTACGCGAGGCTTCACATGAGTTCCTAGGTTCTCAGTGAATGAGGAGATACCTGAAAAGAGAATAATAAATACAAAAACTGGTGTACCTAGGTCACCAGGGATTCCGAGGTTTCCAGGAGCCTAGGCTCCTAAAGAAAATAATTAAAAGTTAAAGGGAGGAAGCCCAGGCTTCAAATAACACGTTAACCGTGCCTAGGCCAACAGAGGAGTGAAAAAAGGGAAATACCTAAAACTATACCCTTAAAACTGTCATTGCTTTATGATTACGTTTATGTTCATTTTATGTCTATGACTCGCGATCATGGATTATATTTTGTATATACATGTGATTATATGGCCATTGCATTGTATTGCATTAATTAAATAAATCAGCACTCATATTATTATTGAAAACAGCGGACTCAGTTTAGTGTTTATGTTGTTTTCTTCTCTTTGTATGGTATTTGTAATGGTTTAGGCTATGAAGAAGAAGAAGACTATCAGGACTATCCCGCCACCTAGATGGTTCCTGGTTCAGCTTTTGTAAGGCTGGATAGCCTATATTTTGGGACTACCCTGTTGTAGTCCATTAGCCTAACTTAAGGCAGTTCTTATAATTCTCCAGTTATATGTAGATATTTGGCTTGTATGATTATCTAGCCCTGTGAGGCATGACTGATATTACTGTTTGTATAATTATGCTAACTGGCTTATATATATTTTGAGATATTTCAGTAGTAGCTCTGAGGTGTCAACCTATTCCCAATTTACATTACATTTATTCCGTTGCCAATAATTACTTCTGATAAGTTAGTAATGTCTTGTGAAAATTCAAAAAATTTCACTTACGCTTTTTGTAAAAGCGGGGCGTTACACCAATTGGGCACGAGTATTAAATACACGCGTCCAATTGTGAAGATGGTACAATTAGACACGTGTCTCAGAAGACACGTGTCAAATTAGACGCATGTCTACAGTTTGTAAAAGCGGGGCGTTACACCAATTGGGCATGAGTATTAAATACACGCGTCCAATTGTGAAGATGGTACAATTAGACACGTGTCTCAGAAGACACGTGTCAAATTAGACGCATGTCTACAGTAACCGGTACTGTAGACACGCGTCCAATTATGTGATTTTTTGTAGTGCCTCAACTCTCTAGAAAGGCTTTTACTCGAGCTAGTTTCTTAACACATCCCAAAAGCAAAATTTTCCCGCTTTCCTAATCACTTTCATCTTTATATAACGTCACAACCAAAAAAATAAAAAACGTACCTCGTAAAAAGCTAGCATTAGCACGACCGCAAATATATGTATGTTTTACAAGTGGGACAACCTCTATTCATTTGTGTTGTATATACTAACCAACCCCACTTCTGTCATGAGGGGCTAATATGTACGTCTTCATTATTGTTTCACTGTCCCAAAAATCCGTCACCATTTTGAAGCCATTAACATTTGCCATGATGGTCTGGATTTTATGTGAACTTTGTGATTTCCTTTTCAGGTACCAAATATTGCTGGCCATGTCAGAGCATGTTCAAAGTTTGACATATGAAAACTAAGATTGGGGCTTCTTTTTGGGATTGATTTCGAATTATATCGCCCTCTTACCATACACGAATTAAGATTCCTTGTAATTTTCTATTTATCCCAATAGCTTGTTTGTAATGAACAGTTGATAATGAGCCACGTCAACCACCATAAAAGAATAAGTCAAAAAAGCAAAAATAAAGGGTTGATTTAGGGGGAAATGGATTCTCCCCAGTTCAAGAGTCTAGGGATATTTTTGTCTTTCATATTTTTTTGAACAAAAATGTCCCTGCATTATAAGGGACTATATACTCTCTTGTTTTCTTAAACCGGAGAGAATCCTAAGACGTTTTAAGTATGATTTAGCCACCTTATTAACTATTTGAAGTGGTTTGCTAGTCCCAATAAGGCGGTCAACCACTTAATAAGAGGACAAGGGATGATCAAACCACACTAAAACATGCTTCAATAGTGACTTGACCAAATCTGTTGCCATCAACCTATTTTGAAGTGGTTAGTCAGCCTCAAAAATGTGAGTTCTTCATTTGTCCTAATTTTCAGTATCTCCAATGGATTAGGATCCCATACAATTTAAAAAAAATTTAAAAATCTCAATTTTCTTTAAAATCAAGTCATTTTTTGTCAAAATGACGTGAAAAATGTTGCATATTAAAGATATGACATGTTAACTATGAAACCAAAAAAAAAAAAAAATCATTCCAAAAGACTTTTTATTCACTTTTGAAAAAATGCTTCTTTCTAACTAAATCGAAAGACAATTTTTTTTTGTTTAAAGCCTTTATACGACACAAAAAAGTTTTTTTGCTCTCATTTTAGCTAGATTAATTTGCTAATATGAGGCATTTTTTACATTCAGCGGATTTTCTTCCCATCACGTAAAAGATAATTTTTGCTACAGTGATTCTCACCCTGTAGAGAATTATTGTAGCAAAATGTTTTCAAATTTTTTTAATCTTTTTTTTTCTTTCTCTCATCTCTATTATTAGTCCTTCATCTCCCTCATCATTTCTCATCTATTCCATTGGGCATGTACTCGTAGATGAGCACATGCGAGCCAAGCACTAGCTGGTAGGGGAGGGTAGCCTTGTAGACGGCACTGAAGCCACTGTGGGCGAGGAGGGCAGAGGAGGAGTCTCCTCCCAAGCCCACGCGCAATGAGCAACGGTGAAGGTGACGCGTTCTTGCTCTCTCTGCTCCACAAGCAGCACCACCATATATTAATTACCACCAACATCACTAACCTTCGCCACAACAACAATCTCTGACCGTTGATCCTGACGTCGCAGCTATTGGCCCCACCCTCCCCTTCGTGACGTACACCACCATGGTTGTTCAAATATTCCAACAATCCCGATCTTCCTTTTCTTCTGCCTCCTCGGCCCCACTGGCTCTCTCCTCAACCTTTCCCTCCGAATTCCTAGGGTTTCCGCAAAACCCTTTCCCTCCTCCTCGGAATTAGTTTTCCGAAAATCAAATTCCACCAAATCACAGTCTCTTCGAAGACGATTCCAGAAGAGTACGGCGGTTATGGGAGAGCTTGCAGTGGAGGAGAACTATGCGATGGAAACGAATGTGGTGGTGGTGGTGGTGGTTGAGGGGGTTATGGTTGTTGTGGAGGGGTGGGGATGGGGCGGGATGGCATGTCTGTAAATGTAGTGGTGAGACAGAGTGCTCAAGGAAGAAAGGGTTGGCTGATGGATATATTAGACATTTATCTTAAAAAAAAAAAAAACAAATCTAAAAAAAATTAAAGAAAAGAATAAAAAATCTGTTGAAACGTGTATTAAAAAAAAAAAAATTAAACTAAATAATTACACTTTCTATTTAGATATTCTACATAATCCTACCATGTAATTATATGTTTTTGCTCTATAGTGAAGTAGGAGCATAAGTCTAGACGTTTGCTAAAAGAGATTTTGGCGGGCCTTTACGCTGGGCTAGGTTATCATTGTATGTGGGTTAGTATATTTTGAATATTGTCCGATTATATGTGAAACAAAATAACCTGTTAAAAAAAAGGGGGGGGAGGAAGAGTGATGGAGTACTGGGTGTAAGTAACTGGGCACTAAGAGGCTTCTGATATTTATTTGTGCCATTTTTAAACACCAAGGATACGTCTCAACTCTCAAAGTCTCTCAATAAAGCAAATATGTATGTGAACGTGACTATTTTCTTATGGGATTAATCATTACTTTTTAACTATTACTACGCAAACTCATTCCACCTTTTTCGGAACGAGATGACAAGGTACAAATTATTCTGTATTAATTTCCAGTCCTACCCACTTTTTTTGTTTAGACCAATTAAGTATATAGTACGTACCATAAATAATATAATGTTTAAATTAATTAAATAATCTTGCCAATCTTCCTTAAATTGTTACTCTTTAAGAACTAAAAAGAGTTTTATTCGCGTACCAAAATATTAAAAAGATAAACATTGCTAAGTAAAAGACTCTTTTCTCTTTCTATTTAGCTCCCTAAATGTGACATGCACTACAAGAAATGGGACAAGGTCGTCCTTCTTAAAACGACGTCATTCGTCAAAAAACCATCTCAAAATAAGTCATAATTGAATTTAAAATAGATCACTGTTGATTTTTTTATTTTTTATTTTTTATTTTTATGGAAGGGTAAGTTTAAAAGCCATGTCACGTGGAGAATATGAGTCTTGCCTATAGCATTACTCAAGAAAAGATTTAATAAATTTTACTAATTAAAATAAATGAGGAAAACATAATTATTACAATACTAATTAATGACACAAACAAATAAGAATAAGTACCATTGCGTACTAATTTTTTTGAAGTGTTAACTTTTTTTGTGTTTCAAGTTTATTAGAGGGCAATTTATAATAGTTTAGGAGGCCTTAACCTACTATTTTTATTTTTATTTTATATCCTTGTAATTTTTTTTCAAGGTTTTTGGGGTGCTGAGAAGAAAAAAGAATAGAGTGACAAACACGTACCATGTGTGAGTTTTTATCTTAGAATAGTTAAATTAATGAAACTAATTAAGTATTATAAGTCCCAAATCCATCCAACAAAACTGATTGCAGAAAAAAAATACACTAAAATATATTTCCTAACAATTTGACCAATATATGTTCATCATTATTGATATATAGAAAGTCTTAATTAAAACATCTCATATTGTGAATTAATTAAACTCGTAACCTTCACAAGCTTTGAATTTATGTTTTATATGTGTGTGTGTGTTTCACGGAAACTTTTAGACCCAAAAACGAATGAGATCGATTAAACAAAAACTCATTTTGAGATGATTATTTTGTGATACTGATCTGTAAATTTTATAGAATAATTCTCTCAATACAACTAATTTATTAGAAATAAAACTATCTTTTACTTTTAGGCATCATTGTTAGGTAAATAGATAAAGCACCAAATTCACCAATGCTGTAAGTAAAGTCCTTCAAGATTATTTGTGTAATGGATCCAACGAGTCTAAAATTTGTATTATTATGTAAAGATACACTACAAAAAACTTATACATTAGCGATCAAATTATTAGTTGCGACACCAATATCGTTGCTAAAGATCACTAATTAATTAGCGGAGACCTATAAAGTCAATAGTTAGTAGCGACTTTAAGGTCAGTGATAATAGTGGCCGCAAATATAAGTTAGATATTAGCATCGACTTCACATCACCGCTAATGATCCTTCATTAGTGGCGAGCCTCACATGTCGCCACTAATAATATATCTATCATAGGGGTCGCCGCTATTGGTCCAATATTAGTAGTGACCTACGGACCGCTGCTAATGTTAGGCCAATAGCGGTGGCGTGCAAAATTATTATCAGCAACAACACCAACATGTGGCCGCTAATTGTCATTTGCATCCAACTATTACCAACTGCCGCATTAGCGACAACATGTCGCCGCTAATGATTAATAGTAGCGACAATTGCTCATCGCTAATGAGCAAGTTTTTCGTAGTTTCCTTAAAAACTTAAATGGTAGTTTACGTGGTTCTTTCCATGTCAGCCACTAAAACGTGAACTGTCAAGTGGCAATTTACATGATACTTACCATGTTTATAAACTGATTTGAAAGTCTATGTAATACTTATCATGTCAACTACTAAAATGATGACCGTCATATATATAACAGCCCACGTCACACTCATTTTTGTAAAAAGTGATTTCCCTTATCAGTTTAAAATGAATTGTAATAAAAATTATAGCACTCCAAATATTTTTTGTTTAGATAAAGGTGTACTCGGTTTAAATAAGTTAAGCAATTACGAGAAGGCTAGGGAATGAAAATGAGATAAATTCCTTCTGACCTACTTTTTGAATCAAGATGACTACTGTATTCTGTGGATAAAAACTATTCACATAATTATTTAGATTTTTTTTTCCCCAAAATTTTCAGCTCTGCTTGATTGAAAACGAATACTTCATTTATGTAGACAATTAGAGAACCAAGTCCACATGTATCCCCTACTCCAGGAGGGTTAAAATTGTATATATCGAAGAATCTTTATTTGGAGAACATCAACGATAGCTACGCTCAGACTTCTAGCATTGCGGAATTTCAACTCGATGGAAATTGTTTTACCAGCTTTAATTTCTATTTTGGAGGATTTTTTGTCAGATTATAGAGTCATTTTACATTTATGTTTCTTTATTTTTGGGAAAGTCTTTTCGCCTCAATATTCAAGGCCAGAGGCAACCCTGATTACGAATAAAGACAAGATTTTTAACGCACGATCGGCTGAACAAATCGATCGTGAGAATGGGAGGCTACTCTTGTGGATAAATGACAAACCCTCTCAAAGCTGCTGCTCTCCCATTAGCTAGAGATAGAACGTCCTGGTTTTGTCTTGGAGAGTATGGCAACCTAGCTCCTTGTGATCGAGGTCCTCCACCACTTTCGGTGGCTTCGCCAATGGAGGAGGGATGGTTTTTTTAACATCTCTCCTCCCTTTCCCCCCTCCGTTTGATCTCTCCGTTTCTCATTGTTCTTCCTTTTTTTCTTTTTCTCCACGAAACTCTTCAGCAGCTCCCTCTCTACCTTTGGTCCACAAAACCCTGCCTCTGCACCTTGCTCCGCAATCGTTCTTCCTCCGATGGTCGTTTTGGTATTGGGATGGTTGTAGTCTTTAGACCTGGGATGGTCTAGGACCAATCTATGAATTTCGATCACTCCCGGCTTTAGGCTAGCCGCTACACCTTGTTTCATGGGCCCTCCGCTTCCTAGGGCACCACTGCTCTTCTTTATCTGACATCCACGCACCGGCTCATGAATCTTACTCGCAAGCACGTGTCCTACAAGAGTATTGACTTAACTATCGAAGGCTTGCCACTGGTTCCTAGTTGACGTCACTCTAGTGATTCTCTCATTGTTTTACAGGTGGCCTGGTGCTCAGTTTGGCCGTGTAAAATCTTGTATCAATTTTTAACCATATTTAGAGTACTAGCTGCAGCAGCTTGTCTTAAATTTTCTTTAAATTTAAATAACTAAATTATTGTCTACTTCCCTATTCAAGTAAAACTCTACAATAGCTTTCTTATTATTTTTCTATACCATTCTAATATTATATCAAATAAATGCTAAGAAAAAAAGAGAGGCAAGAGAGAGCTATTTAAATATTATTTTAAATAAATGTCAAAGAAAAGAAAAATGAAAGAGAGTAAAGAGAAAGTATTTTTATAATAAAATAATGTTAATGGAAACAAAAATGCTACCCTTTGAATTTTTTGTTTAAGAAACACCAAAAAAGTCTATTACATGAATTTTATTTTTATTTTTATTTTCTCTACAAGAGTATTGACTTAACTATCGAAGGCTTGCCATTGGTCCCTAGTTGACGTCACTCTAGTGATTCTCTCATTGTTTTACAGGTGACCTGGTGCTCAGTTTGGCCGTGTAAAATCTTGTATCAATTTTTAACCATATTTAGAGTACTAACTGTAGCATCTTGTCTTAAATTTTCTTTAGATATAAGGAACCAAATTACTGTCTATTTCCCTATTCAAGTAAAACTCCACAATAGCTTTCTTATTATTTTTCTATACCATTTTAATATTCTTTCAAATAAATGCTAACAAAAAAAGAGAGGCAAGAGAAAGCTATTTAAATATTATTTTAAATAATTGTCAAGGAAAAAAAAGGACGAAAGAGAGTAAAAAAAAAGTATTTTTATATTAAAATAATGTTAATGGAAACAAAAATGCTACCCTTTGAATTTTTTGTTTAAGAAACACCAAAATAGTCTATTACATGAATTTCTTGTTTTTAGATCTTTTTTTCTATATTTAAAAAAGAAAATGAAATTTAGAGAAAGTATGATAATTACAAAAAATAAAAAATAAAAAATCGTTCTCTACAACATATATAAGAGAAACAAATAATAGATGACAAATAATAGATGGCAAATAAATAGATTCATATAATAGATAAACAAACGGTAAAACGCATGCATATAATATAGAAGGCAAATGTTAATTAAAGCCGGGCTACATTCTCGCCAGTTTCTCTAGTTAGTTTCATAAACAACGTACGGAGAAGCTAATCCATATAGGAATTCCCTACATTGGGTATCACCGTATGCCGGAGGTTGACTCCCCACAATATATATATATATATATATATATATATATATATATCCTACAACCTAGTCTCGATCTCTCAGGTCTCAAGCACCACGCAAGGAGGTCTGCCACCGCAGCCTTTGGCGCCACTACCGCCTCCCGGCCACCCTAGGACTATAAAGCGACCAAAAGGCATAGAATATGCAGAAACAGTGTGATAATAATAATGAACGAGGGGCAATTAAGAAAACCGTATAGTAAAGCAATGAAGCATATATGTAAAAATGAATGAAGGTCCGGCGATCTAGGTTAACATACACCACCAATAAGGAGATGGATGTACAGTGAAAAACAGAAAACACTGTTGGACTTGGACATGAATTAACTTCTGATTTGATATGATGGAACAAACCCTACAAATCTAACAAATCTAGAAGCCACTTTACCCGACATCCGCCGCCATTTCACCTCCAAAAATCTCAGACCCTTTAAACCCTTCCTCCATTTTAAGGTATCTAAATTAAAAGAACGCCCTCCAAGGCTACACCAAAATATATTAAAAGCCTGCCCATTAATTCCATTTCAATCAGATCGATCAGTACCCTCCAGCTGACAGAGATGACTGCAGCTGAAGCAGGTGGTGATAGCAGTCGGCTACAGTTGGCCTCTGCTCTGGGTTCTGGTCCAAGCACCGGTTCTGAAGCTCCCTCAGCATCTTTGGGACCCCAGCCAACCCACTTGTTTTTACCAAATACCCCACCCCCCACACGTCCACTTTCACCCCATGCAATCCCCTTCCCATCTCTGGCGCTTGCCCACCACGCGCCACCTCTCCCTCCACCCCGTGCGGATATATTTGTGGCGCACCCACTGCATCCTCAAACCCGCACACGAACCACTCGTTCTCCCTGTCGCTCCGCCGCATCACCTTCTCCCAACCCAACCCTCTGTGCATGAACGATAGGTCGTGTAGCGCCACCAAAGCCTTTGTCACGTACTTGAGAGCCTCCACAAGTTGCTCACAGTTTGTTGGCTTAATTTTGCACCCTCTGGGCTTGAACACCAATGCCAAATCTCTCTCCGATGATCGGAAAATGAATTCCGCATGTGGGATTCGGTGATCAAGATAATCGTAGATTTCCTTCACTGCAACCCATTTTCTTTTGCTCGAGAAAATTCTGGTCACCGTATTTGGTGTCATTTCCATGACATTTCCATTACCCATATCAACCCTCTCAAAATCGCTATAAGCAAATAGCTTGAAATTACCACCATTCTTGATGTTGTTGAAGCACCGGTCAGCAAGCAATGGCAATAAGCCGGCAATCCTGTAACACGGGACTAGGGCTTTGAGTCTCTCCACCGGCGAAGATAGGTCCAGTGAATACAAATCTGTCCGGATAATCCGGTCCTGCGCCCGGCTTAATGCACAAAAAGTTACCGAAGACCCAACAGCGTAGTAGCCCAATATGTAAGGAAGATCCGCATACGTCCATAAAAGTTTTTCCGCAATTGAAGACGATGGATCCAGAGCTCCCTCCCTTGATTGGTCAACCTCCTCTCCTCTCCATAAACAAAAGTTCCTGACAAAACCCGTCACGTTTGGCCATTGATCCTGCAACATCTCAGCCGACGCTGAAGAGGGTTTTCTTATAAAAACCAGTTCAACCGAACAGAATTTCGACACAATCCTGTTAATGCAATCATCCCAAAGCCCAATAAACGAATCTCTACTTGTGGCGGTGGCGCCACTGATGCTAGGGTTAGCTCGGATTATTGGGCTTAGAATATCATATGTGATGGCTCTACAGTCTAAAAATTCGGTGGAGGTTGTAAAGAACAACTCTTTCTCTTGGGGCAAGTCCCTGTAAACATCTCTTCTCAGTGGAAAACGCAATTCTTCCGGTGGTGGCTCTTGTAAATACCATGAGAGCTCAAACAAGCTTGGTACTGTTTGTGGTGGAACCCTCAAACAACCTACGTAGTACTCAGTTGGGTCTTGAAATTCCCATGGAGGAATAGCTGCACCAACATCATAAAACAGCCGTACATGTTTCTAAATCACAATCTAGCTAGATATTAAGAATAAAAGGTTAAGAAATTAAATTAATTCTACTTACATCTTGTAGAGGGTTCGGTAAAGGGAAGCTGGATTCTCTCAGTGAAGCCTGACATGAATGAGAGACGAGTTATAGGCGGATTCATTCATGGATTATGTAGAAGAGGTAAAATGTTTTGAGTTTTTTTTTTTTTTTTTGTGTTACCAGAAGAAGGCGGTGCGGCAGAAGAAGACTTTCTTCTACCGAAGACTTTGACTTGTTGTCCAGAAACGAATCTGTCAACCGAGAAGCCTTTAACAGGGCCATCTTCAAAGGCTTCCATGGTGCAAGGGACCATGGCATCGTCAAAGAAAGTGAGCTCATCGGCACTCAAAAAGCTTGAGCCTTGGAGCTTTACTCTTCCTCTACGGTGCTCACCTTCTTCAGCCCACAAGCTCACTGATTCGTCCCATGTCATTCGTATCTTCCCAATCCGACGAAGCTCTTTTGAAGATGAAGACAATGAACCGCCTATAATGTCTAGAGGAGACTCAAACCCTAGTAAGCTCCCTCTGCCACCATGGAATAAAGCTTCACTTCCGCTCACTATAACCAGTTGTTTTGCCCGAGCTACATAAGATAGTATAAATCTTCGTTCCTGAAATTTTCATTCCCAAATGCAAACTAGAATAGAGGAAGAAGAAATAAAACCTACCTGAAAGAGGGAAGTCATCTTCTTTGAATGGCGCGGGTGGAGGCAGATCTCTTGCTGTCCGACTGTCATCAACAGCGACAATTCCGGAACTTCCTCTACTCTGTTGAGATGTTCTCATTTTTGACCCCATGAACTGCGAAAGCTCTTCAAAAACTTCTTCATCAAACGAAGCCGGCAATCTATGGAGCTTCCTCTCATAAGGAGAAAGCCTAAAGTAACTCTTTCCGACCTGCTCTCTCTCACCCCCTCTCTCCCACTCGTAGACCTTCCTGAATTCTCCCAACATATTATCCCACTTAGTCCCGGCAGTTTTAGCATCCCTATTCACCCCATGTCTTTGCAAGAAATTGGCAACGTCTCTATCTTTATCGGCTCTAGTTTTACCTCTAGTCTGCCCGCTCTCTAATTGATCTGCTCTTGAAGATGAACCCGACCCACCTGACCCGTCCGACCCGCCTTGGTGTTGAATCCTCCAAGCTCTAGCCAACCACAGCATCTCGTTTGGCTTCCAGACCGGGCTCACATATTTCCCTTTTCTGATTTGATGGTGAGCTTGCTCTCCCTCCGGCTTGTTTGTGTCCTGCCCGGATGCGGCGGAAAGAGAAGGCAGAGGCGAGTGAGATGGAGAAGAGGCTGTATCCGAGGAAGAAGCGGCGCCTGCGGTGTGGGATTGTTGGGTTTGTGGGTTGGTCGGGCTTGATTCGGTCAACTGGGTCTGTTTTTGTTGCTTTGTTGTTGGAGATGGTAAAAGCTTCCACTGCCCAGTATATCTAGGTCTCTTGGGATTTACAGCCTCGAATTTTGGCTCAAATGGAGATGAAGTTGCGGCGCTCGGAACATAAAGAGGGGTAGAGATGAATGGAGCGACGATCGGCGGAGACTGTTGGTGATGGTGTTGTTGTCTTGTTGATTCTGTTGATTCCTCAAGCGGGTCTTTGGGAGAAGACGAAATTTGTTGCTGTGGTGGCGGTTGCTTCTTGGCAGTATCTCCCTTGTCACCCATCTTTGACAAAATGGGGCAAGAACCAGAGGTTGGAACTGGTTGGGTTCTTAGTTTTGTTTGCTTAGCTTGGTATTAAAAAACTCAGAGGCCGGACTTAATTTGCAGCCGGATCTCTTAAAGGGAAAAGTCACAAATGAAAGTATAGGGATCACAGCCACGGTAAAGCAACAGAAAAAGAAGGAGCAGAAAAAGTCGGGGTTGTGGAACTGCGATGATTAAGACGGTTCAGTTTATTAACCAGTTAATTAACTGAACCACGGAGAAACTTGATGTGTAATTTTGACAAGAGAGTACGACATAGCATGATTAGGGAGGGGTCATGATTGTAATCGGACTGAGAAACGCGGCTCTGAGAATTAACATTTGTTTTTGTTCGAGAGTATTTAATGTTGTTGGTGTTTTTGTTGTTTGGAATGGAGAAATAAATGGAGTGAGAGAGACTTCCTGCGTACATCAAGGAAGTGAGTAAGTGGAAACTGTGAGTGTGAGGGAGAGGGGTATTTTGGTTTCAGACGACGATGTGGACTGCTCGAATCGATGGCTCTGCTCCAAATACTCTGTTTATATATATATATATATATAAAAAGCTATGCTCATGATACTCATTCATAAAATAAAATCATTCTTAGCAGCTTCTTTTCTCTTTTCATCAATTTTTTTTAGATATAGAGAATAAAACTACATTTTACTTCCCTATAAAAAAATACTCCACAGCAGCTTCCCATAATTTTTCCCTATATCCTTAAAATATTATTTTTTACTTTTTACTTTTTTTTTTTTTATTCATCTCTTTTCTTCTCTCTCTCCCTGTCTCATCTTCTCTGTTCTCACCCAAACTCTGTCACACCGAAACCACCACCAACCCACTCGCATCTCTGCCTTCCACGCAGCTGAGCCATCCACCAAGCCGTCCACTGTGGGTATTGGTTCTATACTTTCAGGTTGGGTTTTTCGGCACTGGAATCGTTGGGCTTCTCGTCTACTCCTTTTCCGGCGTGCTTTTCTACTCTGTCCAGTACGGCCGCTGCGGTTGATTCCGGGAGTTCCGCAGGTCAGGCTTTCAAGGCTTATTTGATTTCGGCAGGGTCTGGGATGATTTCGATGGAGGCTTCTGGTTCAGCTTCTTCTTCAGCTTTTTCCGGTGTCCTTCCAGGGGCGGCAGTGCTGGTTGTGACCGGATGTCCCTGCCTTGGTGAGCTCCGGGTGGGGATCCTCCTCTGTCTGAGGCTAGCTCTGGGTTGCTAGAGCTGGAGGCGGCCGAGCCGTGTTCAACGGAGGGAGAGCTTCTCGACGAAGATAAATTGAGAGCATTTCGCCGGAAGATCTCCAGCCTACGGTGAAGATCTGTGTGGACAGGCTTCAATCTACGTTTATCTGTGGCAGGGTTGAACAATTTTCATGGAAGAAGATGAAGACGGAAGAAGACGAAGCAAGTCAGTAGCCCTTGTCGAGGATTGTGGGAGGAGAGAGAAAAAAAATTTATGAGTATAATATTGAATAGGAGGTGAACAGTGCTTCCCAATGCATTGGGAAGAACTGTTCACTTCCCAGGGAATGGAAAAGGGAAGGGAAGCTGCTGTGGTGTAGTTTTTATGACATTTTTAAAATTTTTCCTAGAATGTAGGGAAGGGAACCCATGTAGGGAAGCTGCTAGTAATGCTCTAAGTCGCCACTCTTAAGCCATATCTTTTTGATCTATTTTGTTTGTAGCTCTCTCTCTCTCTCTCTCTCTCTCTCTTCGTCTTTTTTTTTTTCAAAAACAATTGTATATTGTGTATTAAATGGGAGAGAGTATAAAGCTGTATAATGTTGTAAAAATTATTATTGAATTTAAAATTTAATTGTGATTTATTTAAATTTTAATGGTAATTTTTATTAGTGCGACAAAAACTACAAAACAAGGTTTTTTTTTCTTTTTTTCTTTTTTTTCCTTCTTTTTTTCTTCACGCTTAGTTATATTTGTCTAATACTTCGATGGATCCTGATCAAACCCACTAGGCCTATATAAGGAACACATTCTATAGGATAGTTAATCCAGGCTTAGCTAGGCTTTTTAGCCCATCTCAACTGTTGTACCCAACAAAGACAATAATCATGTAGCACACGATCCTTCCCACTACCAAGAAAATGAGAGGTAGCTATCACATCATGTCTCACTCACCTCAATCGGAGAAACATACTGAGGCATTTAATACCACCTCACCCACGATAAGGAAGTGTACGTTACAGGGACACTACCTCGTCGAGCCGATAAGTAACACCCCCTACCCCCACCCCCAATAGCTATTACAAGCCATTCAACCAGGCTGGGAACGATACATGTCAGGAAGGTATAGTGGCACCGTTCATTCAAATAGTTAAAGTGGAAATATAAGAAGGAAGGTAAACCCCTGCTCAACACACATATCTACAATACTTTAAGGATTCTCTAACTCAAAGGGCTCTCCTTTCTCATAACTTTACTAACTTGGACATTGAAAGTATCTTTTGTCCACTCACCTCGATAGATCTCTGAACCTTTTAGAAGGAAAGTAAGTATAGGAGCAACTGAATGGAAGAAGTTGTTAGTTTGTGATTGGCTACATTCTGTTGGACAAAATCACTTCTATGTAAAGATGCTTATTATACAGGGATGTTGTTTTATTCAAAGTTTACACTTCAATTTTGAGCTTCAAATAAGACTCTGTGCAGAATTCAAATCAGTTAGTACAATTCCCTGACAACCATTCGGATGACGTGTTATAACGTCCGGACGCTCAACTGTCCAAGCATCATCTGTCCGGACGACGAGAACTTTTCGTCCAGACCTTTTTCTGTGTCAAAAAGCTTTGAACTGTTCCAAGTTGCATCCGTCCGGACGCTGTTCAGTGTTCGATCAGCTATAGAATTTCTTTCCAAAACACAAATATGAGAAGACAGCTATAATAGTCCGGACGATGAGTGTTCCCGTCCGGACGTGCTCATTCATAAGGCAAGTGGTGCATTCAAAGTTCAACCATCCGGACGACAGTCTTCACGGTTCGGACGCTCAAGTTTCATATATGAAATTTCGTGCATCAGATCAACCGTCCGGAAGACAGCTATTATGGTCTGGACGCGCCAAGCCTTAATATGGAAATTGTGCGTAGCTTAAATGCGATCGTTTGGACGCTAGGGCAACACTGTTCGGACGTGACTCAATTCAGGAAAGAATTTCAGCGAATTTGGAAAGCCGATCTCACAGTTGTCTGTCCGGATGCTCTCAGCTACCATCCGGACGCGCCTAGGGAAAATCGTATTTGATGCGACTTAGACCTCCTATAGCCTATAAATAGAGGCCCTTAGACTTAAGAATTGTAAGAATTTGGTATTGAATTCCGTAGAAGCTTACAGAGTTCATTGTGATGGTTATTGTGCTAAAGCATCCTCTCTGAAGCCGTTGTCAAGTGCTGTTGCTGTGCTAAATTGAAGTCTATCTTAGGGGTTGGCCCTAAGGTAAAGGATTTCATTGAAGACCCTTTCAAGTAGATGGCTTAGTTGGGAAGCATTTGTGTTGGATTACACGTCAAAGTGCTAGATATAATTGCTGCATCGGGTATGTGAGTGTTACTGTCTATGTACTAGCTTTGTCTTCTGAATAGTAGATATCCTGGGTTTGGATGCCCCATAGTGGTTTTCCTCTTAATCGAGTTTCCACTTCGTCAACAAAATATCTGTCTCTTTATTTTTGGCATTTTGATATTTTGTTGCACATTGTTGCACACACTTATTAAATTAGAAGTCCTTTAATTCTCAATTGGTATCAGAGATTGGTACATTCTGTTTAGATTCAATTCTTGAGTGTTATCTTTCCTTTCGACTTCTAGTTTTAATTTCAACGTCTCAAAATCTTAATACTGTTCCTGCCTTTGATGGTACGAACTATGGCTATTAGAAAGCTCGTATGCGATTCTTTTTAAAATCTATTGACTGTTGGAATATTGTTGAAGCTGGTTGGACTAAGCCAGCGGATGCAACTCTTGAACTAGTCACTGAGAAAAATGCACAACTTTCTAATGATAAAGCCCTCCATGCTCTATGTCAAGCGCTTTCACCGTCTGAATTCGCAAGAATCTCAAACAATGAATCCGCTAAAGAAGCGTGGCAAATCTTAGAAACAACGTATGAAGGCACCAAACTTCTTAAATCTGCCAAACTTCAAATGTTGATTTTTAGATTTGAAGAAATTAAGATGTTAAAAGATGAGACATTTGGAGAGTTTTACTCCAAAATGAGCGACCTAAGAAACTCAATGGTAAGTCTTGGAAAAACCGTCTCGGATGTAAAACTCATTCGTAAAATTCTAAGATATTTGCCTGAGCGTTTCAGAATTATGGTGACTACAATTAAAGAAAGCAAAGACTTAGAAAAGATGGAGATTAAAGAGTTGGTGGGCTCTCTTCAAACTTATGAGCTGTCCTTGCCCCCGGTCAAAAAGATGAAGATCGTTGCCCTGAAAGCTTCCAAGAAGAAGGTCGAAGTCTCATCTGGAGACGACTCTGAGGAAGAAGAAAAAGTTATGGCTATGCTGGCCAAAAATTTCGGAAGATTAATGAGAAATGAGCGATTCAAGAAGAAGTTTTTTGAAAAAATGAAGAAGGCCCCTGGAGAATCTGAACATGAGGAAGTTGAAAAGAAAGATCCCAGAGGCCCAAGATGTTTTGAATGCTCAAGGTTGGGGCATATACGGGCTGATTGTGGGAATCTCAAGAAGGGAAAAGGAAAGGCTTACAATGCGACTCTCAGTGATGTGTCCGAAGAAGAAGAAGCTCCTAAGCAAGAAAAATTTCTAGCCTTTGTGGCTCCGCATGTAGAAGGGGAAGGTGCTTACTACTCAAAGAACAGTGATGAAGATGGAGAAGAACTCAAGGAGGCTTATAAAATCCTCTATGTAGAGTTCGAGAAACTGAGTGAGGCTCGCAAGCAGCATATTCACGATCTGAATAGCTTACAGACAGAGAAGAGCTCACTGCTACTCAAGATACAGGGGCTAGAGGAAAAGCTACTAGAGACACAGCTACAATTGAAGAGGGTCACCGATGAGAAGCTGACTCACATGCTATCAATTCAAAAGAGCCTAACAGACAAGATTGGACTCGGGTATGTAGCACCTCCTTCTGATATTCCCTCTACTTCCAAGACTATCTTTGTTAAGCCTATAGTCCCCGAGCCTCCACAGTTGAGGATAAAGGGAATGACAACATCAATGGAGATGTTCCAGTTACTCAAAAGCTACCTACCATCAGAAGATCTCCCATATGCCATCGTTGCAGATTAAGTAGGCATGTCCGACCCCAGTGCTCCTTTCTCAAATCTCAGAGCAAAGGTTAAGAAAGAAGTGCCCAGACAAGCTAATTATGGCACAAGACCTTTGGCCCAGTATCAGACTGCATGGCATCAGGCTCCGCATCAAGCACCTTATCAAGCTCCATGGAATCAAGCTCCAAGACATTAGGCTCCTCAATATCAAGCCCCATGGCATCAAGACCCAAGGCATCATCCCTCACGACGCAAGGCTCCTCAGTATCATCGGCCTCAGTAGAGATTTGTTCCTACCAAGCAAAATGGAAAATCAAAGACTAACTAATCCAAGCACTTCAAAAAGCCGCAGAAGGTGGAGGATGATCAAAACTGCAACGAGCTACCCATCTGGATGCAAAGCATGATACAGTGGATGGATCATCAGTTGAGATCCTGCCAATAACCACCAACAGAAAGGCAGGCATGGGTCAGGAAGAAGGAAGACATCCACCCCTTGAGGGGGAATGGACTCGCCTAGCTGGTGAGAATTATCATGCCTAGTGTTTGGTTCCTAATCCTAAGGTATCTGGTTTGATTGCATTGCATAATCTTTTACTTGTCATATCTTGTGTTAGCTGTGCAATCTTGAAACCATTGTTATTTGCCCCTTATTTCTCTTGAGAGAATTTACAGGTACTAATTAGGGAAGACATAAAAAGTATGTCGGACGACTATTTTTCTGTATTGGCAACTTTGATCCTTCACAGGTTTGATCTTGCCTTGCACGCCAAATCTATGATGTTGTTTCCATATAGCATGTTTTTATTAAAAAAAAAAAATTAGGTGGAGAAATTGCAAGGAATTTTTCTCTTTTCTTGGCATGTCAAATATTGCATGTATTTCTACCTTATATCTCAATTAATTGCGCATTAATTGATTATGCTTAGATATGATTGAGAGTTTATGTCTATATATCTGCCAAGTTTTTCCTATGCATGTAAAAGCCGGATAGTTACTTTCCTCAGGCGATGAAAATGTGCACTATCCAAGGCTCCCCTAAGATACATCTTTTCCTCTCTGATTGCTTGTTTCTGGAAATTCTAAATCAAAGAGATGTTTTTGATAAGATGGTCAAATTGACCAATATGCTAGTTGAACCTAGTGCCTTAAAATTCTAGCATTCTCTTTAGGTTGCAGTTCCAACAAGAACCAAGCAGTTATTCTTCTGAACTCTGTGTTATATGCTTATATTCACTGCTTCTGTGCTGAATTAGCTTTATATCTTATCCTTCATGGTGCAAGTAAAACTTTACATTGTCCTTCATGGTACAAGTAAAAACAATTAGGTGCTGCATCTTAGGAGGAGTGTATCAGATGAGGGTTGCTAGGCCCTAGTAAATAAAAAGGTTTGACTTTTGACTGATCTTTCATTGATCTTTTCTTTTGTCTAGAAAATCCTGTTACTTTTTGTCATATCAGTGAAATTCATACCTTATTGAGAAAGTCTTCACACACACACGCATTACATGAGTTAAGTAATCTATTTGGAATTTTTGTTTACAGGAAATTTTTGTGCTGATTGTACTCTAAAACTCTCTTTTATATCTTTGCATATTTTTGAGATGCTCTTTGACTGCTTTATTAGTTAATTATACATGCTTGTTCTAAAGCTGACATTAGGAAAAAGATTTTTTCTGCAATTTTTCCTTCAGTTTCTATTTTTCAGTGTGAAGCGTTCGGATGGTCTATCTTTGCGTCTGGACGGGTGCGGCTCAGACAACCAGACGGTAAGGTTACACTTCCGAACGCTTGCGGCCTGTCGCATGCTTATGTGGCAACGCGAGTCTGGACGAGTTAGTGATTCGTCCAGACAGGGACCCCATAGGTTATATCTCGATACTCATACCCTAGCCGCCGCATTACCTCTCTACCCCACTCTGCACTTTTGTCCTTTTGAGTTCGTTTTTCTCACGGGTTTTTGCATTATCTCGGCTTATATTGTCCTTTTGTGCATATTTCTCTCCATTCCAGCTATTTTTTTAGTTCTCTTTATTCCATTCAGTGTTTTGCTAACTATTAGAATATTGAATCTTTTGGGGAATGTTTTAAGATTATTAATTGCATATTTCTGATATCTGTTGTGTTGGGATTATATGTTTCGGTATTATTTTGGACTATTTTGTGATTTTTGCTGGATGTAATTTTTGAAAAAGTCCACTTTACTGCCGTTATAATGCTGGATTTTTTGTTAACTAACAAGAGTCTAATATTCTGTACACCTTGTTGGTTATTTTTGTAAATCATGTCTGCTGGAAGTCCACAACGTAGAGTCTGACAGAGGACAAAAGGAGATTTGGCAACTCTTAGAGCCAAAATTATGGACAAACCCATCATTGTCGAACAAAATGTTGTTCGTGCAGACATCATGGTGGCTCCTTTGGACAGTATCCACGAGATTATCCAGACTTACCGCTGGGGATATCTTCACAACTATGCCTGTGTTGTGCTCACCAGGCTAGTCAGACTTTTTTATGCTAATCTCGAGGTTGTTTATGATGATGATTGTGGGATGGTTCTTCAGTCCTCTGTGGAGGGGTAGGTTATCATTGTTGATCCTCAAATCATCAATCAGTTCATCGGGGTGCCTATGCTCTAGATTTCTGCCAGCCCTTACAATGAGGTAGTATTGCCTCCTTCTCTGGATGATCTCAGAGAATTCTTCCATGATGTCCCTCAAGGAGAGGAGCGTGCCACTACCATCAGGATCGATGCCTTGTTTTCCCCACACCGCATGCTTGCCAAGATTGTCCAGCACAACCTCTGGCCTGTTGTTAAGCGCAGTGATTTGATCTTCAAAAGGGCCCAATTTGTATATGCCATCTGTCTTCGCTTGCCTTTCTGCCTGTGCAAGTATATTTTGAAAATTATCCTAGAGGCTTGTGATGAGAGCAATACCGGTCTCCCCTTTGGCTGCTTGCTCACTCAGATCATTTTACAGTCAGGCATCGGTGTAGCTGGAGAGTCGAAGATGAAGATCAAGGATCCCATCAGCAAGCAGACATTGATGAAGTCTAATGCCTAGCTGAGGCATGATGATCTGGATGATGCTCGACAGCCCCTTCCTATTCATGTTGTTGTACCTAATGTAGCATCCTCCTCTTAGATTGCTCCGCCGCCTCCACAGCTGGATGCAGGTTTTGCTCATATTTTGGAGGTGTTGGCATCTCTACAGGGGGGCATGAGCTCTATGCAGCCGGCAATTTCATCTATACAGCAGAAGGTTCACTCTATTAACCTCCGCGTGGAGTAGAGCCAGTTGGACATCGAGGAATGTCTCAAGCACCATCATCCATCCAGCAGTGATAATGAGGATGATGCGCCTATGGCTAAGGATGGTTGATTTATTTTGGTGCTTGGTTTTTATTTATTTTGAGACATTTTATCTTTCTTATGTTTTTGTTAAACATTTCGGATAATTTGTTAAACTTTATAACTTCTGGATATTATTACTCTGTTTACCCTTGTCCTGTTTGAGACATTTAGGGGGAGTAATTGTTGTGTGGTTTTTCTTTTTACTCTGTTTTATCCTTTGTCCTTTTGTGACAAAAAAGGGGAGTAATTTTTGATTTTGACCGGTATTGTATTTTTAAACCGGTCAAGTGATTTTTGTTCTAGAATGGCCAAAGGGGGAGTTTGTTAGTTTATGATTGACTACATTTTGTTGGACAAAATCACTTTTATGTAATGATACTTATTTTGCAGGGATGTTGTTTTATTCAGAGTCTACACTTCAGTTTTGCGCTTCAAAGAAGACTCTGTGCAGAATTCAAAGCAATTAGTACAGTTCCTTGATAACCGTTCGGACAACGTGTTATAATATTCGGACGCTCAACTATCCAAGCATCATCTACCCGAACGACAAGAACTTTATGTCCAAACCTTACTTTGTGTAGAGAAGCTTTGAACTGTTCCAAGTTGCATCCGTTTGGACACCTCAGCAGCACGTCCGGACGCCGTTCAATATTCTATCAGCTATAGGATTTCTTTCCAAAACACAGATATGGGACGACTACTGCAACTGTCTAGACGATGTGTGTTCCCATCCGGATGTGCTCATTCATAAGGCAAGTCGTGCATTCAAAGTTCAACCGTCCAGAAGATAGACTTCATGATCCGGACGCTCAAGTTTCATATATGGAAATTGCGTGCATCTGATCAACCGTCCAGACGACAGCTGTTATGGTCCAGACGCGCCAAGCCTTAATATAGAAATTGCGTGCAACTAAAATGCGATCGTTCGAACGCTAGGGCAACACCGTCCGGACGCGGCTCAATTCATAAAAGAATTTCAGCGAATTTGGAAAGCCGATCGCACAGTTGTCTATCCGGATGCGGCTAGGGAAAATCATATTTGATGTGACTTAGACCTCCTATAGCCTATAAATAGAGGTCCCTAGGCTTGAGAATTGTAAGAATTCGGTATTGAATTCTATAGAAGCTTAGAGTGTTCATTGTAAGGGTTATTGAAACACCCCATATTTGAGCCAGCAAATTCGTAAGCAGAAACCTCCGGTTTCCACATGACATTACTACATCAGAGATAAACTCTCGCAGCAGAATATATATTTTTTTCTTCTAAAGACTTAGGAATTGATAGCATAACACATTGGAGCTGACTAAAATACCTCGATACATTTATTAAAAGTTACTTAGTTTTATCTTTACATGCCATATGCACACTAGGTGCATCAAAATTAGTGCCACAGACGGCACATAGCATATAACATAAAACATGCCAAGCGTAACATTGTTATAAGCATTTACATGCCATAAAAGAAAACACACATAAATACAACTAGTTATTTCAAGGCTAGTACATAATAATCCAATGATGGTTTCAAAAACCATCAAAACTGGCATATGGGTCCATGCCTTCATCTTCCAAATCTACAATAGTAACTATGCAAATATGGCGTTATCATATTTGCATAGACAAACAAGTGAGTCATCCATTTTCATATCTAAGTTACCATCAAACTAATAACAGTTTATAAAGAATGTAAATGCAAGGGTTGTATGAATATGCATCGTAGTAACCATTTAGTTTGATGTTTTATGATCATCTTTCTTCAGACCTCTCGTTCTTAGGTTATTCGAACCCGTTCATGTCCTCTACCTCCCAATTAAAGTCTTACATGTTTGCAATGGAATCCTACCGGTCCCAACAATAGTTATATATTAGGACTTCGGACACCCGTGGGTCAATATGAACCCCCTAGGTCCACTGACTAGCCTTTCTTCCACTTGCTACTACATCAGCTTGCTGATGACTATCTCATCAGCCGTTATATTAATTGGACACAACATGCAATGCATGAACGAACAACCACATGCAATGAACACACACCACACAGTCCTAATGAAACATAGAAGCATTCCTCAGTAAGTACATCCATACTTACTCTCCTTGGTGTAGTTCCTTAGCTCATTTTTTTGCATATAAATCAATCCACACAATAAAATATATATCAATCATCTATCAAACAAAATATTGTTTATAAACCTTCATCTCTTTATATTTATTATTATCCATCACTTCATTATGTTTGAGACGATCACTTATAACAAATCTTAAAACATTGGTTCATGATTTGATGACGAGGCTATATGACCAATACCACCAAACAACTTGAAGGACTAAAATATATCATAAGGACAATAAGAGTAAATACAATCAACTCATGAGAGTCATGAGGACAATGAAGTTTAAAAGGAAATATAAATACTACAACGATTCATGTTTAAGCACTGAAACACAACGTAGCTCTTAGTGACATAACGCTTGCACATGAATCCTAGCAATTTATATGGATAATAAATGCATAAGTAATAAAATTACTTATGATATAGATATGAAATTACTTATAGATATATATATATATGTATAAATGTCTAACAAAATATATACATATATAATACATAAATAAAGAATAGACTTTAGATAATATATATATATATATAAGGCCTACATTATTCGGTACACACACATTATTCCACTCACATTATTTAATTCACACACAAAGAGAAATATATTAATATATCTAGTCCTTGTCCTTTTCTTTTCTTCATCTATTTTTAGTTTATTCAATTAGTGTACCCACCAAATGTTGAGAGAAGAGCTTGTCCTTGTCTTTTTCTTCCTTTTCTCTAGCACCTTCTTCTACTTTCTTGTTTTTCTTTTCTCTTACTCCACTGGCCTAGGATCCGAGAAGGTTACAAGAGATGGAGTCATGGAAAAAGCCTATGCTGTCAACTTTCTTTTCTTTTCTTTCTAAAGCCTACTAACCAAAACTTCAAAGAGATGAAAGAGACTACTGTTTGGCCTAGAGAAAGGGGGAGTTTTTGCTGCTACAGATCTTGAAAACCTAGGGGAGATGAGGATGGTTTCCTGCTTTGTTTTAGGTGAAGACCGACTGAGAGAGAGAAGGAGAGAGGCTATTTTTCTGCAGAAGGAGACAACAAATTGCTGCTGGAAACCGAGCAGCGGAGAGGGAAAGAAGAAAAGGATTCTGCTTCTCTTTTCTGAACTGCCGTGAGAGTGGAGAGACTTTCTGGTTTCTATACTGAGCTGAGGAAAGGAACTTGTTGAAAATTCTGCACTGAATCGAAGAGAGGGAGTTTCCTCTTGGTTTTTCTGTTCTAATGGAAGAGGTGTTGCAGTCATCGGCTACTGAAGGAAACACAAAAAGAGAAACAAAAAGATCAAGAAGAAGAAAAGGCTTAGGCGTCAAAATGCATTGAGAGGTGCCTTCTATTTATAGACTTCTTCAACGGAATGGATCCTTTTGAGCTAGATTCAAACCAACGGTTGGGAAAGGTTCTCTGCATCTGGTTGATGAGCTGCGATGGTGTGGTGTTGCATCATACGTGACGTGCGAAGAAGGAGCTGAGCTGCTGTAAAGAAAGAAAAGGAACCAAGCGTGCATGGGGCTGCACATGGGTGACATGCTGTCCAAGAAGAACCGAAGCTTCTATGAGAGTTCCTCAACTTGTATATGAAGGCTGGGCTGTCACATGGACTTGGGCTGGGTTTGTGGACATCACTGAAATATGAATGGGCTGGGCTAAGATCAAAATGAGCCCATTAATTAATTATGCTAAATTTTCTTCTAAATCAGAGGTACTATTTTTCGTGGGTTTTTTTTGGGCACTAAATGGAGTCCAAAAATTATGAAATTCGAAGGTAGCTAGAGGACTTCGAGATGAGCGTTCTAGATTTTGAATTGACCAAAATGGAGTTCGTTTGACCCTGTTTCCATTGTTCCAAAGTTTAAGGTCCGTTTTGAGCTTTTAACAAATTGAAATTATAAACGCTTCTAAAAACAAATAAATATTTACTTTCATAAATATTCATATTTATCATTTTGCCTTATTATTAGGTCTTAAATCATATTTTAAGATATTTTATTAAATATCCTAAAATACGGGTTTTACATTCCTCCCTCCTTAACGGAATTTCGTCTCCGAAATTTGTAAACTAAGTTATGCCAAAAGAAAAATTTACACTAAGTAAGAAAAATTTCATGCAGAGATGTTACTTACCTTAATCATCTTTAAAGTCACTGAGACATGGCTTAGTGGAAGACTGAGGTAACCCTCTCTCTGGTTGATCTTGAGGTATGGTTTGAAGTACAGAGTTTTCAGCTTTGCTGTAACTCTATGATATTAACAATTGGATTTAAGTCCTACTAAATAATTCTTGTTTTCTTTTATCCTTATCAAAAAGGGTGTAAGAAAATAATATTTTTCAAATCATTTTTTTTTCTGGGTATTTGGTTTTATATAGTACCATGATCTATTTATGGGCTCGACATACCAACTACGGTATGTTTTCACAGTTACTACTCGCAAACTACATTAAATACAATTACTACTATATAGAAAATAAAAGTTATTTAATTATAAATACTGCGTCATAAATCACGAAAGTATTAAACATACCTACTTCAAAGTGACTCACAGAAATAGATACGGGTATTTGCTTCTTACTTCTTATTCTAACTCCCAAGAAGCTTCTTCTACTTCACGGTTCTGCCATAAAACTCTTACTAGTGGTATTGCCTTTGTCCTCAGTTGTTGCACTTTCTGATCCAAGATCTGCATCGGCTTCTCTTCATATTTCAAATTTGCTTGAACTTCTAAAGGTTTAAAGTCGATTACATGTAACGAGTTATGCACGTATTTTCGTAGGGTGGAAACGTGGAATACGTCGTGTAGACCGGTTAGGTTAAATGATAATTCAATTCTATAGGCGACTGGACTTACGATAATTTATCAAATATGCAGAAATTTTAAGCTCATAACAACAATAAGTATTACAAATCAAACTAGTATGTAGATTGCAGAAAAGAATGTATTTATATTACTGTTAGTATTTTGGCCTCATTCTGTGTTTGGACAAAATCACTTATGTGTAAAGATGCTGTAAACAGGGATTCCACTTGTCAGAGCATTTTCATAAGACTCTGCACTGCGAAGAAGATAGAAGATTTCAGATTCCCTATCAGCCGTTTGGACGACGTGTCATCCCGTCCGGACGCCCATTGGTCCACTGTTCCATCCATCCGGACGACGTGTCTTTCCCGTCCGGATGCCTGACAGACAAGCATCATCCGTCCAGTCGATGTATCTTTCCGTCCGTACCCTACACTGTATCGAGAAGCTTCTGTTCCAGCTTGCATCCGTCCAGACATCTCAGCAGCCCGTCTGGACGTTCATCAATGATCGATCAGCTTCAGATTCTTTCCAAATTCAAAATATGGGAAGATTGATACACCGTGTGGACGCACTTATACATAAGGCAAGAATCGTAATTCAAATATCATCGTCCGGACGTCTGTCAGTTTTGGTCCGGACTCGCGCTCATCAGTTAAGGAAATTGCCAATTCGACTTCAATCGTCCGGACGTCTGCATCTCATGGTCCGGACGCACGCATAGCAGATATGGAAATTGTGTGTTGAAGAATTGCCGTCCGAACATTCATCCCCCTTGGTCCGGACGCGTGAAGCCTTATATGGAAATTACTTGCGGCGGACGTGCGACCGTCCCGACGTTAGTGTCTCACCGTCCGGACGCGGATCTTAAACAGGAAAGATTTTCAGCAAAATTTTCAAAAAATTCTGTCGCACAGTTGTCCGTCCGGACGGCCTAGGTTCACCGTCCGGACGGCGTCCGTACATATTACAGCAGTCGCCCATTCTGCACCTCATCCTATAAATAGAGGCCCCTGGGCATTGAGAACTGCAAGAATTTGGTATTGAATTACACAAGAGCTCAGAGAAGTTCAAGATCCCTCTGAAGCTGTTACAAGTGTGCTGCGCTACAATTGAAGTCTATCTTAGAGGTCGGCTCTAAGGTAAGGGATTCCATTGAAGACCCCTTCAGGTAAGAGACCTGGTTGGGAAGCGTTCGTATTGGTTTACACGTCAGAGAGCAAGGTACGGCCACTGCATCGGTACATGTGAGTGTTACTATCTTGTATCTAGCTTCATCTTCTAAATAGTGGAATTCCTAGGTTTGGCTGCCTCGGAGTGGTTTTTCTCTTGATTGAGTTTTCACTTCGTCAACAAAAATCTGTGTGTCTTTTACTTTCCGCTGTGCTTAATTTTTGTTGACACTTGTGCACACACTATATTTTTAGAAGTCAATTTCAATTTTCAATTTTCAATTGGTATCAGAGCTTGGTACACTCTGAGAAGATTAAATTCTTAAGTGTCATTTATTTTTGACTTCTATTTGCTATTATGTCATAAACTCTTAATTCTGTTCCTACCTTCGATGGTACGAACTATGGCTATTGGAAACCTCGGATGTGGTTCTTTTTAAAATCTATTGACTGTTGGAGTATTGTTGAAACTGGTTGGACTAAACCAGAGGATACAACTCTCGAGACAGTCCCTCTGAAAAACGCTCAACTTTCCAATGATAAAGCCCTCCATGCTCTATGCCAAGCACTTTCTCCTTCTGAATTCGCAAAAATTTCAAACTGCGAATCAGCCAAAGAAGCATGGAAAATCTTGGAAACAACATATAAAGGCATGAAACTTGTTAAATCTACCAAACTTCAAATGTTGATTTCAAGATTTGAAGAAATTAAGATGTTGGAAGAAGAAACCTTTGGAGAGTTTTACTCCAAGATGAGTGACCTGAGGAACCCCATGGTGAGTCTTGGGAAACCTATCTCGGATGTAAAACTCATCCGAAAGATTCTAAGATCTTTGCCTAAGCGTTTCAGAATCAAGGTGACCACCATTGAAGAAAGCATGGATCTTGAGGAGATGAAGATTGAAGAGCTGGTGGGATCTCTTCAAACATATGAGCTATCTCTGCCCCCGGTCAAGAAATTGAAGACCATTGCTCTAAAGGCTTCCAAGAAGAAGGTAGAAGCATCATCTGAAGATGACTCTTGAGGATGAAGAAAAGGTTGTGGCTATGCTAGCCAAAAATTTCAGAAGACTAATGAAAGATGATCAGTTCAAGAAGAAGTTTTCTGAAAGAGTAAAGAAATCTCCCATAGAAGCTGAACCTGAGGAAGAAAAAAGAAAGATCCCAGAGGACCCCGATGTTTTGAATGCTCAGGCTTTGGGCATATCCGGGCCGATTGCGGGAATCTTAGAAAGGGTAAAGGGAAAGCATACAATGTGACTCTCAGTGATGAGTCAGAAGAAGAAGCTCCAGAGTCTGAAAAATTTCTAGCCTTTGTAGTCCCACATGTTGAAGAAGAAGACTCGAATTACTCGGAGCATAGTGATAATGAGGAAGAGCTTAAGGAGGCATACAAGACACTCTACATAGAGTATGAGAAGCTGAGGGAAGGCCGAAAGCAGCACCTGAATGATCTGAACAGTTTGTAGACTGAGCAGAGTTCATTGCTGCTCAAAATACAAGAGCTTGAGGAAAAGCTACTAGAGACGCAACTCCAGCTAGAGAGAGTCACTGATGAGAAGTTGACTCGTATGCTGTCTATCCAGAAGAGCCTAAATGACAAGACTGGCCTCGGGTATGTAGCTCCCTCTTCTGATGTTCCTTCTTCCTCAAAGACTGTGTTTGTGAAACCTACAGTCCCAGAGCCTCCTCCCACTGTTGAAGATAAAAAGAAGGAAAAGGTCAACAATGATGTTCCAGGCATTCGGGAGCCTCATTCCATTAGAAGACCTCTCATTTTCCATCACTGCGGTCTCAGTGGGCATGTTCGCCCTCAGTGCTCTCTCCTGAAAGCACAAAAGGCCAAAGCCAAGAAAGAAGTGCCCAGACAAGCTCATTGTGGCACTAGACCTGCTGCTCAGCATCGGACTCCATGGCATTAGGCACCTCACCAAGCACTAAGGTATCAATATCAAGCCCCTTGGTCTCATGCTCCTCAACATCAGCTGTCTCAGCAGTGGTTTGTACCAGCCAATCACAGTGGCACCTACCAGAGCAAACCTATGCAGTTTAGAAGGCCTCAGAAGATGAAAGAAGAGAAATACTCCAGTGAGCCTCCTATCTGGATGCAGAACATGATGGAGTGGATGATGCAGTCCTGCCAGCAATCACCCACTGGAAGGCAGGCTTGGGTCGAGAAGGACAGCTACCCCATGAGGGGGTACAGACGCACCTAGCAGATTCATGTGTTCATGCCTAGGATTTGGTTCCTAATCCTATGGCATCAAGTTTGATTGCTCATTTTACTTGACATATTGTTGTATGCAATCTAGGAACCAGTTTTGGTTGCCCCCTATGTTTCTTGAGAGAACTGTGCAGGTACTTTTTGGGGAAGACAGAAAAAGCAGGTCGAGAGACTGTTTTTCTATAGTGGCATCATTGAGCATTCACAGGTTTGATCTTGCCTTTGCATATGATGTCATTTCCATATTGCATTTTTTTTTGTTTAAATAAAAAAAAATGGGGAGAATTTGCAGGTTTTTTTTTTTCTCTTGGCTTCTTAGATATTGCATGTATTTTTCCTGATATCTCAATTCTGTAAGCATTAATTTACTCTGCTTAGATATAATTGAGATTTTATGACTATATTGGCCAAGTGTTTTTCCTGTTTATGCAAAAGTAGGATAGCTTCTTTCCTCACGCGATGAAAAAGTGCACTATCCCGGGCTCCCCTAATGGTACATCTTTCCTTCTCTGACCTTCTGCTTTTAGAAATTTTGGATAAGAGAAGAAGTCCTTGATAAGATGACCAAATTGACCTCATGCTAGTTGAACTTAGAGCCTAAAAACTCTGGCACTCCCTACAGTTTGCAGCACCATAAGATACAAGCAGTTAATCATATGATATTTATGCTTTATAGTATATATTCACTGCTTATGTGCTACATTTGCTTTCCGCCTTGCCCTCTACGTTCAAGTAAAACATTTACGTTGTCCTTCTTGGTACAAGTAAATCACTTAGGTGCTGCATCTCAGGGGGAGTTTATCAAATGAAGGTGGCTAGGCCCTAACAAGTTATAAGGTTTGACTTTTGGCTAATCTGTCACTGATTTTCTCTCCTGTCTAGAAAATCTAGTTGCTTTATGTCATGTCATCATAAGTCATACCTTGTGGGAAAAGAGTATTCACACACACACATGCATTGCGTGAGTTGAGTTGTCTATTTTAATTTTCTATGACCAGGAAAAATAGTTGTGCTAATTGAAATCTCAACTCTCTTTCATATCTCTGTTTAGTTTTGAGATGCTCTCTAATTGTGTTATCAGTTGATTATACATGCATGTTCTGACACTGACTTGAGAAATTTGATCTCTGTCAAATTTTCCTCAGTTTTTCTGGTGTTTCAGTGTGGAGCGTCCGAACGGTCCCTCTTAGCGTCCGAACGGGTGGAGTTCCGCAGTTCAGACGGTGCCCGTTTTGGAGTCTGAACGGACGGCGTTTTGCAGTCTAGACGGAATCTGTTCCTCGTCCGAACGTGAGCTGTCATCCTCGGGCGTACGGGTAATTTAATTCTTCCGGACGTGCGTAACCGCTTTGCTCTTTTCAGAGGTAGCGCGCGTCTGAACATCATCAAAACACCGTCCAGACGAGGACCCCACAGAGGTTATAAATAGCCCAGATCGCCGCTCTCTCTCCCATACCCCACAAAATCCTTTCTTTTGACACTTTGTGAGTAATCTCTTGAGTCTTTGGAGTTATCTCTACGTGTCGTCTTTTGCATTCTCATTCCATTCCAGGTATTTTTTTCTAGTTTTTTTTTTTTATTTTCCAGTTCATTTATTTCAAACTGTTAGAGAGTTAATTTTGGAATGAGGTTGAACTTATGTGATGCATATTGGGATTATTTGTGATGATGTTTTTAGGACTAAAATTATGATAAATTATGCCTATATTTTTTTTTTAAAAAGTCATTTTTACTGCTGTTATTCTGCCAAATTTTTGTTACACTAACAAGAATATTTTTTTTGGATTATTGTTTGGCAAAAATTCTTGTTGGTTCTTTTGCAGAATCATGTCTGCCATCAGCTATCAGCTCCGGATTCGCCAGAGGACAGAGGAAGAGCAGAGTGCTTTCTAAGCCAAAATCATGGACCGTGGCGTGCTGTCGCGAGCACCCAAAAATAAAACCTTACTTCTAAAAATATAAATGTAGTAGTGCAAGTAAGGGTCGATCCCACGGAGAATAATTAGCCGGATTTTTATGCTACGTGAACAAGGATGGGGGGGGTTTTGAGTATGAAAATAATTTTAAGAAAAATAACAAAGAAACAATTTAAAATATCAATCAAGTAAGAAAACATTGGTCTAAGTCAACTTCCACCGTCGGAATTTTACAACTGATCATCGATGCAAATATATATCAATTCATACTTGAATATTCACCATTGGAACTATTTTCCTATCTCTCCTTAGTCATAGTTAATTAGAAGACAAGCGCTCTAATTAACCCTAACTACTAAACAACCTAAGATAAGCACTATAGGTTTAATCTAGTAGCAGCCTTAAGAATTAGAGAGATCGATGAAGCGAAACAACACAAGCACAAGCGGTTGCATTTAATTTCGTCGGATGTTCTTCCTAAGATTTAATAATCACTGAGAAGCAGCAAATCATTAAATCTTAGTTGCTTCACAGATTGGAGAGATCAAACAATTACGGATTTGATATCCATCCTAGCAATAGATTGCAATGAATAATAAACTAGTAGTACTCCTAGCAATTAAACGAGACAATCATGGAATTAGGCAAAGAAGAACATCCGATACTCAAAGCATAAATCGAACAATAAAAACAAATTAGATCTCACAGTTTTATTGATTCCGAGGGCTTCCGTTTCCTTCGACCAATTATGAAAGTTTAGCCACGCAGGGCCATGACTCAAAGAAGTTAGAGAAGAGGAGAGAAGATGGAAGATAGAAGATGTAAGGTAGAAGGTGTGTGTTGTGTGTAATGGTTCCCCCCTTTTATACATGTTTCATCCCATATGCTAGAAACCTAGGAAATCTCCTAAAGAAAGATATTGTAAATACTATCCTAAAATAACAATACACAAATCTACTAATTAAAGAAAATATTAAACATAAAATAAAGGCTAGGATAACTAGGAAGGTGATGATTTCAATCGGGACTTTTGTTGTCATTTAAGTCCCCACAAATCAGCTAAGTATGGAGAGAAAATCAATTTGCCTTGTCATGGAAAGAGATACTCCTTTCATGTTGTCTTCTTCCGCGTGGTCCCCACAAATCTCTTCTTTATTTCCTTTTGCTTTAACTTTTTATTTATTGCTTGGCTTGATTGGAATTGATTGGATGATTATGAAAAGGCTCAAAGTAAAGAAATTTTCATATCTGAAAACTTCCTAAAATAAATCGCATCAGATCCACATCAGAACGTCAACTTCAAGCCCGATTTCTACCTTGATTCATCCAGTATCTCTCAAAACGCAAAACATAAAAGTTGTATATCTTTTTCTTAACGTTTCACAGCATCTTGAATCATCTCAATCGGAGCTTTTATGAGAGAGTTATGCCCAGATTATGAACTGATGTCAAATCTGTCCAAAATTGCCCAATTAGCTTTGTTTTGCATTTAATTCCTCAATTTGCATCCTAAATCAAAATATTAGAATAATGAGTACATTTAGGCATTAAATAAGTATAAGAGATTAAATATTAAGGGGAAAAATACGACATTTTACATTCTCATCAAATTCCCCCACACTTAACCTTTGCTCGTCCTCGAGCAAATCTCAAATTCACCTTCCTAAGAAAACCAAGGTTGCAACACCATCAACAAGGAACAACCAAGCTCTTCACAATTCAGAACATATCATGAATAAACATTTTTAAATAGCTTAAAATTACTTAGCAAGTATTTTCACTTGAAGATGGAGTAGACTAAAAATATAGACCCTCACAGAAATAAACACTCAACTCTCATGTGTTTGAAGGGTATGTGTTTCACTCAAGTGATTTTTGTCCTAGAATGGCCAAAGGGGGAGTTTGTTAATATTTTGGCCTCATTCTATGTTTGGACAAAATCATTTATGTGTAAAGATGCTGTAAACAGGGATTCCACTTGTCAGAGCATTTTCAGAAGACTCTGCACTGTGAAAAAGATAGAAGATTTCAGATTCTCTGTCAGCCGTCCGAACGACGTGTCATCTCGTCCGGACGCCCACCTGTCCACTGTTCCATCCGTCCGGACGACGTGTCTTTCCCGTCCGGATGCCTGACAGACAAGCATCATCCTTCCGGACAACGTATCTTTCCGTCCGTACCCTACACTGTATCGAGAAGCTTCTGTTCCAGCTTGCATCTGTCCGGGCATCTCAGCAGCCTGTCCGGACGTTCATCAGTGATCGATCAGCTTTAGATTCATTCAAAATTCAGAATATGGGAAGATTGATACACCGTCCGGACAATGTGGTTTCCCGTCCGGACGCGCTCATACATAAGGCAAGAATCGTAATTCAAATATCACCATCCGAACGTCAGTCAGTCTTGGTCCAGACGCGCGCTCATCAGTTAAGGAAATTGCCAATTCGACTTCAACCGTCAGGACGTCTACATCTCATGGTCCGGATGCACGCATAGCAGATATGGAAATTGTGTGTTGAAGAATTGCCGTCCGGACTTTCATCCCCTTGGTCCGGACGCGCGAAGCCTTATATGGAAATTACTTGCAACGGACGTGCGACCGTCCGGACGTTAGTGTCTCACCGTCCGGATGCGGATCTTAAAGAGGAAAGATTTTTAGCGAAATTTTTGAAAAATCCTGTCGCACAGTTGTCCGTCCGGACGGCCCAAGTTCACCGTCCGAACGACCCAGGTTCACCGTCCGGACGGCGTTCGTACATACAGCAGTCGCCCATTTTGCACCTCAGCCTATAAATAAAGGCCCCTAGGCATTGAGAACTGCAAGAATTCAGTATTGAATTCGACAAGAGCTCAGAGAAGTTCAAGATCCCTCTGAAGCCGTTACAAGTGTGCTGCGCCACAACTGAAGTCTATCTTAGTGGTCGGCTCTAAGGTAAGGGATTCCATTGAAGACCTCTTCAGGTAGGAGACCTGGTTGGGAAGCGTTCGTGTTAGGTTACACGTCAGAGAGCAAGGTACAACCACTGCATCGGTACATGTGAGTGTTACTATCTTGTATCTAGCTTCGTCTTCTGAATAGTGGAATTCTTGGGTTTGGCTGCCCCGGAGTGGTTTTTCTCTTGATTGAGTTTCCACTTCGTCAACAAAAATCTGTGTGTCTTTTACTTTCCGCTGTGCTTAATTTTTGTTGACACTTGTGCACACACTTTATTTTTAGAAGTCAATTTCAATTTTCAATTACTAATCGAACTAGTATGAGAATTACTAAAGTGGTTGCATTTATTTTAAGCTCATTGTTGAAAAATAAATTTTTGTATAACATTTTCCCCTTGTGAAGATGCTTTCTGATAATCCAAATGGAAAGCTTGCTAAATGGAAATATGGAATCCAGGAAGGAGAGGAAGGCGAGGCAAGCAATCAGGAAAGGATATGAGTGCAACAACCATATCGTTGTGCTCTCTCTCTTCTGTCACAGATTGCCATCACCGGATTGAGAGTAGATGCCACAAAAGTTCCAGATAACGAGGACGATACTTCATCTTAGAAGCATGATCAAGAATAATCTTGCTTCTGGATGACATGATCAGGAATAGTCTTGCTTTGTTGTTGTGTGAATCAGTTTGAAGCTGCATTATCTTGCCTTCATAATTTTGACTTAGAATTTGGTTGTGATACTACATCTTTCTTCTCAAGAAGTGATGATAGGCTCAAACTAGAAGAAAAGTTGGCTTTCAGAGTCTGTAGGATTTAAACTGAAAAGGGTGCTTCGCAAGGGAGAAAGAGAAATGAATATATTGATGAGATTCGAGAGGGAAACAGTGCGAGTAGTGCCAACAGTGGATCATAATATCTCCATACCTTTCTCGGAATGATCCTCCAGCTCTGCCAGGTACGAAAAGTGCGGCGAGAAATCCGAAAAAGTCATTGAGTGAATTTGGAATTCGAGAGAGGTGAAAAGGTCAAAGTTGAAAAGAGAGGAAACTCGCAAATCGAGGACTGTCTGTCAGTGGTAGTGGCGGCTGTGCTCAGAATGACAATTTTTTTCTTTTTTTAGACCGCGTCTAGTCCACTGATTAACTTCTCTTTCCTTTCCCTTCAGATCTTTCGAAGAGCAGCTTCATTTCTTTCCTTTCTCCTTCAGGTTCTTTAAGGAACAGTTTCATTTCTTTCATTTTCCCAAAAATGGCTTCTTCTTCTACTTCGCAAAACAATATTGATCTGAATGCTGTGCCTAACGTACAACCAGAGATCTGGCGCCCATCATTCCCATCTCCAAGAGGTCATCTCATGACTACTGACTCTGTAATGCTGGATGATGCAACTACTGCATCGGTGTCTAGAGGCATCGTTACTCCACGAGATGGAAAGTTATTGGCGGATCGGTCTGATGTGGAAGCCATTAATGACTCCATGGCATTCAGTATTCAGGGTGCTGCTTATCTTTCAAATATGACTCAACGTTTGCAGGTTCGAGGGAATGAAGTTCAATCGCTACAAAATCAAGTTTTGGTCTTGCAGCGATTGTTCATGGATTTTAGGCGAAGGAACAGAGTTCTTTAGCAAGAAAATAGAGAGCTCAAGAAACTTGTAGATTCATATGCGAATGACCCGGGGAAGAGATATACTGAATTGGAGCAGAACACAGATCGTCTTCGAAAACAACACGGGAATCTGTTGATTGAAGTCCAAAATCTTAGGGTTTTCCGCCCAGAAACTTAACCAGGTATTCTATTCGATCTAGCAATTTTATTTACAAAAATAAATAACTAACTGCAGTATTATGAAATAGCTGTAGGTCTATGCATACTGAACTCTCTACGAATGATGTGGAAAAGATCCTGCTGCAAGTCTACTGTTTTTCTTCAATCAAAAGCAATCTGTCTTGTTAAAGTAGTTGTAAGGAAATAATATATTTTCCAATTCTTATTATTTCCTTAATTTCTTTATGAAGTTGTTCTAAGTAATGAAAACAAATGCGTATTTATCTTTTCATCAAAACTTTTTATCACTGAAGTACTTAAACATCATTGATGATATTTGAACATACTTGAAATTATTTGAAACTATTCAATACAAAGAAGTGATTTTGTCCAACAGAATGCAGCCAACATTAAAACTAACACAACAGAATGCAGCCAATGAAAAACTAACAAACTCCCCCTTTGGCCATTTGGGGCCAAAAAACACTTGACCGGTTAAAAATATATTCCTAGTCCAACAACTAACACACTCCCCCTTTTTTTCTCAAAAGGACAAAGGGTAAACAGAGTAGAAAAACTACAGCAATAAAATACTCCCCCTTGATGTCTCAACAGGACAAGGGTAAACATAGTATATAGAATCCACAGTTAGTACTAATATTCAACATGGCAGGAATAAAAGTAAACGGTTAGAAAGTAGCCCAAATAATTAGAAGTTTGTAAACAATTGATAGAGAGAGGAAAAAAAAAATTCTCCATGTACCAAATCCTACTGATCCACTGAAAGCAAGTGACGGAGAGAGATCCGTACAATAAGCTGGATTTGTGCTACTTTAGCTTCTAGCTCTTGAAGTCGGGTACCATAGACTGAAAAACTTTAGTCACTTGAGTTTGAAAAGCCTAAACCTGATTATCTGCAGATTGAAATCCTCTAGTCAACTAGTCTACAAGATAAAAGAGAAGATTCGCCATTGAACCTTTAACTAGTGCAGATCCGAAGAAAGATGTTACGGAAGACTCTGCATGAGCTGAGGAGAAAAGCTCATCTGAATCCTTAGACCTTTGAAAATTAAACATATAACTTCAACTACAATCTTGTTTGCCAAAGGATCCATTTGTCATATATTGTGCTGGGAGCTACTGGACAACATATTCCTGAAAAAGATTTAACATAAATCTGTCCAAAAATAACACCATAAAGAAATATTAGTTCCTGTTAGTTCCAAAAAGAATTTGGTATTATGATAGCATGCAATTTGGATGCGCATGAATTATGAAAGCAAATATAGTAATCCAAATAGCACGGATATATCAATATCCACCAAACACAGACAGAAAATGATTTTCATGTACAATATCTCAAGAAAATATTCCAATCAATAAAATTTTCCAATATTCTAAACAGCACAAAAACTTAAAAGAACAAGAAAGACACAACAAAAACATGGAATGAGAAGAGATATGCAGAGAATGCCAAAATCTCAAGAGAAATTCTCGAGATAAACACACAACATGACATGATAAACCAATAAAAATACAGTGGTGTGCGGATGGCAGAGAAAGCAAAGAAATGGATAAAAATCTTTAAGGATCTCGTCTGGATGTGATACCAATACGTCCAGATGGTCCACTTGCTCGACTAGTAATTGACAGGACAGCATGCGTTCGGACTGTAAGCCAAGTCCGTCAGGGTGCTTCACACTGAAAAGCTGAAAACAGAGGAAAATTTACATAAATAATAATTTTCCCTAATGGTAGCTTTAAAATACACATGTATAAATAACTGATAAGATAGCCAAATAGCAAATAAAAAATATGCAAAGATATAATTGAGAGTTAAGTATTCAATTAGCACAAATTTCCTTGTAGATAGAAATTTTTAAATAGATTACTCAACTCATGCAATGCGTGTGTTTGTGTGAAAGCTTTATCAATAAGGTATGATGGTCGCTGATATGATTTAAAGCAACTGAATTTTCTAAACAAGACAGAAATCCAATGTTGGATCAGTTAAAAGTCAAATCTTATTTTACTAGGGCCTAGCCACCCTCATTTGATACACTCCCCCTAAGTTGCAACACTTTTCTTTTACTTAGTCCTTTAGTGACCGTATATTTTCGTAATGATTTGGACACTGACTGTTTTTATAAGGACGAGTTTAAGAACAGATTTATAGCACAAAAGTAGTAGATCTTTTTATTTATCCATATTTTCTGAATTTTAAATGTTTTTTATCACTTAATGATGCAACCTAGAAAGAATGCCAAAACGTTTAGGTTCTAGGTTCAACTAGCGAGTTGGTCAATTTGACCATCTTAGCACAAAAAATCTCTCTTATCAGAATTTTCAAAAGCCAAAAATCAGAGAGTAAAAAAAATATACCTTAGGGGAGCTTTGGATAATGCATAATTTTTCATCGCATGAGAAAAGCAACTATCTAGCACTAAGATGCACATGCAAACTTAGCAGATATCAGTCATAAACTCTCAATCATATATAAGTATATTTAATCAATGCATAATGAACTGAAGTATCAGAAAAAAAAAAAAAAAAAAAAAAAAAAAAATAAAATAAAATAAAAATAAATGCAATATTTGAGAAGCTATCAAAAGAAAAAATATTAAATTTCCGCATCTTCTCCCCCAATTTTATTATAATTTTTTTTTAAAAAAAATAAACAGAAAAAACAACAAAAACATGCTAGATGAAAATAAACACAAAAACACCTCCTAGCATTTATGGTAAGAGCAAACCTGACCTCAAGGAGAGAGGTTTGGAGATACCAAGACAGAAAAGCAGCAGCCTAATGTGCTTTTTCTTTCATCCCCAAAAGTAACCTGCAAAAGTTTCTCAAGATAACAAGAGAAAACATGGGGGATAGAATAAATGGTTCATCAACCAGAATGCAAAGCATGAATAAGATAAATCATGATAGACAAAGCTATGCAAACATACCTGACATGCACTAGGATTTAGGAACCAAAATCCTAGGCATGGAGCGACTTCACCAACTAGGTGAGTCCACTCCCTCTCAAGGGGTAAGTGGTCTCATCTTTTGTTACCCATACCTTATTTACTTGCGAGGTAGGGTTGTAAGCAATGTCCAAATTGATCAGTCTGACTAGGACACTCTTCATCATGTTGACAAACCCTTCATTGGTCTGATTCTTCTTGGGCTTGTGAGGCTTCTCTCTAAAGTATTCGACCTTGGTGTGGCCATACTTACCACAGTGATGGCATAAGAGAGAACCCCCTTTGAGGATATTATTGTTTTTGCTGAAAAACATGATAAGGCAATTAAGGTTTAGAGCTAGACTTGCCTGTCTTTGGCTTTTTTTTCTTGATCTGAGGCTTCTGATGCCAGATTTGATGATAGTGTGGCTTGATGTGTCTTGTGATACCACAGTGACGGCAAGTAGGTTGACTTTGTTTATTGAAATGCTTATTGACAGGCTCTGCAATTTTAAGGTTAGCATTCTCACAACTAACAAAGTTCTTACCTCTTTGAGATATATGTCTCTTATGGGGAGGGACATATTTATCTAAAGAGAATTTCTCAATACTGCCCTTGTTAGGAGCAACTTACTTATTGCAAGGCCTGTGGGATTTCAACAAATAACAATTTGGTCTACTATGACCAATCTTCCCACAATAATGACAAGTAGGAACAAACTTACCATTTGTTCCTGATTCCTTAGACTTAGGCATCACACCATCAATTAAGCAAGAATTTCCAAAATTATCTAAACAAATTGTATCTACTATCACAGGCTTAATAACAATAGAATCTAATTCAGGATCAGAAGCATGTGAAGTAGAAGCACTCAAATCATCAACAAATAGAGGGCTATAGTGAAGTATTATTTACTAATCCTCCTATGACTCCTATGCTATCTTAGCTATAGCTTTTGAATTATCTCCTAACCCTATCATATGAGTAAATCCAAGTCTATAAATAAAGGGCTATAGTAAAGTATTATTTAATAATTTACTACTTCAAGTTGTGAGTCCACATTCACAATCATATTTAGTCATCGAAGAGAAGATTTGAAGGTTGAGTCAGAAACACGAAGAACAAGTTCTTCATCATTCAACATGAAAGCTTCAAAGTCAACTGGCCCATATAGCCAAGGAGTTGCAGTTTATTATTAAACACATTCAAGTAAGTACTCTAAACAGGTTTTTTTAAATTATCTAGCCTTATTTATACATGTTTTGTGTATATTGACTTTATTGAAATATTGCGTGTGTTGAATCTTGATTCAACTGCTCCGAGGATTTTAGATTGATCGTTATCGATCCTAAAACATGTTTTTAAACATGTAAGAATCTGATTTGGAACGTTTCAACTCAATATGAGCAACTTTGGAATTTGTTTATTACTTATTCAGTACGAAATTGTGTTGCTATAATTGTACAAGGACAACTAGAATTACGAATTTTTAAGGATGCTTTAGACCAACCCTAAAATTGTTTCAGGATTATTTACTGCATGTAAAAATCGTGATCGATGCAATGATTCAAACAGATTTAAGTTTCGATGTGATACGAAAGAGATATGATCCATTCTTCATTCATCGACAGATTTGGAATTTTCTGAATTCCAGTAGTAGCTATTGTAATTTTTTATTTTTGAGGATGTTTTAAACAAGTTCTAAAATTGTTTTGGGATTGTTTTCTGCATGAAAAAATCCTGATTGACGCAATGGTTTGAACATATTCAAGTTTCTATTAGAATAGAAAAAGATATGATCCATTCTTCGTTCGTTAATGAATTTGGAATTTTCTGAATTCTAGTAGCAACTATTTGATTTCGAATTTTTAAGCATAAATGATGATTGCTTAAAAATTCAAGTGACAATTCATTTCGCATGCAAAAAGGTTGGTTAACACATTGGAAAAGCCAAAACGGTGTTTTGAATTTTTTTTTCAACACGTTTCATGATGTTTTTTAATGTGAACCAAGTATGGAATTTTGAATTCCTGTTACATGTTAAGAACTTCTGTATTTTCTTATTGATGCATAATCAAGGAAAGAAATGAAAAATTAAATGAACTTCTAATTTAACAGTGTGTGTGAACAATGTGCAACAAAATATTAAATACGGAATTAAAGGAGACAAATATTTTGTTGATGAAGTGGAAACTCAGTTAAGAGAAAAACCACTCCGGGGCAGCCAAACCCAGGATATCAACTATTCAGAAGACAAAGCTAGATAGAAAGCAGTAACACACACATACCCTTGATGTAGTGTTCGTACCTTGCTCTCTAACGTGTAACCTAACACGAACGCTTCCCAACTAGGTCTCCTACCTGAAGGGGTCTTCAATGGAATTCTTTACCTTAGAACCAACCCCTAAGATAGACTTCAGTTGTAGCGCAGCAACAGCACACTTGCAATGGCTTCAGAGGAAACTTAATCAGCTCAACAATCTTTTAAAATAAATTATCTGAGCACTTGTGGAATTCAATACCGAATTCTTACAGTTCTCAATGCCCAGGGGCCTCAATTTATAGGCTGAGGTACAGAATGGGCGACTACAGCGATATATACGGGTGTCGTTCGGACGGTGGACATGGGCCGTCCAGACAGACAACTGTGCGATAAATTTTTCTTAAGCACGAATTTCCCTGCAGATAGAAATTTTAAATAGATTACTCAACTCATGCAATGCGTGTGTGTGTGAAGACTTTCTCAATAAGGTATGAACTTCACTGATATGACAAAAAGCAACCAGATTTTCCAAACAAGAGAGAAAATAAATGAAAGATCAGCCAAAAGTCAAACCTTATAAATTACTAAGGCCTAGCCACCCTCATCTGATACACTCCCCCTAAGATTCAACATCAAATTGTTTTACTTGTACCATGAAGGACAAGGTAAATATTTTACTTGTACCCTGAAGGACAAGGCATATTTTAGCACATAAGCAGAAAATATACATATATTGCGCAGAATTCATAAAAGTAACTGCTTGATTCTTTTGATGCTGCAACCTAGAGGGAATGCCAGAATTTTTAGGTTCTAGGTTCAACTAGCATCTGGTCAATTTGGCCATCTTATCAAAAACCTCTTCTCTTATCTAGAATTTCTAGAAGCAAAAAGTCAGAGAAGGAAAAGATATACCTTAGGGGAGTCTTGGATAGTGCACATTTTCATCGCATAAGGAAAGTAATTATCTATCATTAAGATGCAACAGGAAAACTTAGTAGATATCATGCATAAACTCTCAATCATATACAAGAATATTTAATCAATGCACAATGAACTGAGATATCAGGCAAAAACACATGCAATATCTAAAAAGCTATCAAGAAAAAATAAAATTCCGCATCTTCTCCCCAATTTTTTTTTTTGTTGAAAAATAATAAACAAAAAAAACAACAAAGACATGCTTATGGAAAAGGAAATGACATCTAATCCCAACATATAAGGTAAAACCAAACCTGTCCTCATGGAGAGAGGTTTAGAAATACCAAGACAGAAAAGCAGCCGCCCGACATGCTTTAACTGTCATCCCCAAAGAAAATATCTGCAGATGTTTCTCAAGAAAACCAGAGAAAATATAGGGACAAAATAAAAGGTTCCTCAAACATAATGCAAGGCATGAATAAGATATGACATGATAAACAATGCAATGCAAACATACCTGACATGCACTAAGATTTAGGAACCAAAATCCTAGGCATGGGAAGACTTCACCTTTACTAGGTGAGTCCACTTCCCCTCAAAGGGTGAATGGCCTCATCCTCCTTGACCCATACCTTCTTAACCCGTGGGGATAGTTTGCTGGTCATGTCCATGTTGGCCATACTCCTGAGCATACTTTGTATTAAGCTCAGCAGTCCTTCATAGCTATGGCTGACATTGGGCTTCTACAGCTTTCTCTTGTAGCGCCTTGATTTGTTCTTCTTTGGTTTGCTACTCTGATTGGCAGGAACAAACTTCTGCTGATACCGTGGAGCCTGATGAGCCATCGGAGGTAAAGTGCCTGATGTAGCTCTTGTTAGCAGCTTCCTTTTGAAAAATTAAATGGACTTCTAATTTAACAGTGTGTGTGAACAATGTGCAACAAAATATTAAATGCGGAATTAAATGAGACAAATGTTTTGTTGACGAAGTGGAAACTCAATTAAGAGAAAAACCACTCCCGGGCAGCCAAACCCAGGATATCCACTATTCAAAAGACAAAGCTAGTTATAAAGTAGTAGCACTCACATACCCCTGATGCAGTGGTCGTACCTTGAACTCTAACGTGTAACCCAACACGAACGCCTCCTAACTAGGTCTTCTACCTAAAGGGGTCTTCAATGGAATCCTTTACCTTAGGGCCAACTCCTAAGATAGACTTCACAGCTGATCAAATCACACACTGGCAAAGCTAGAGAGCTAGCAGATCTTCAATATCTCCCTAAACACCCTCTCTAAGCTGTAGAGAATTCACCACCGAATTCTGTGTTGAAAGCATGCCTCAAGCCTCTTATTTATAGGCTTTGGAAACCCAAAATCGAGTCAAAAATGGATTCTGAGGCACGCGCGTCCGGACGGGAGCCAGGGCCCTCCAGACGGGACAAGTTTCTCTTGTCCAGAAAGTAATTCTGGAATTTTCTAAAGGGCCGTCCGGACGGGAAAATCTTTCCGTCCAAAAGTAGGCCTTCCGGACGTTATTAATGGCTGTACCTATGTTCAATTTACAGAAATTTTTCTTAGTTTTCCAACGACGCTGATTTCGTCCCAATCCGATATTTGAGTGAAAAGTTATGACCAAAATACCCGAGGGTGTCCGAACGGCTTGGCCGAACGTCCAAACGGTCAACTGCAACCGCCTTTCCAAAGTAGCACTGAAAGCTTCCATACAAGGCCGCGTCCGGACGGTGTTGCCCAAGCATCCGGACGATTACACTTCGGCTGCACGTAATTTCCATAATAAGGCTTGAAGCGTCCAGACCTTGAAGGCTGACGTCCGGACGGTTGAACTGGTGCACGCAATTTCCATATATGAAGCTTGATCGTCCGGACCATTAAGTCTGACGTTCGGACGATTGAACTTTGTATGGACGTCTTGCCTTATAGAGAACCTCGTCTGGACGGGATCAAACATTGTCCGGACGGTAGTGGCCGTCTTCCCATAACTGTGTCTTGAGGCAGAAACCCTAATACTTGTCAAACACTGAATGGCGTCCGGACGGTATAGCCACGTTGTCTGGACAGATGCACTGGAACATTGGGATCTTCTAAAACTCTGAAGAGCGTCCGGAAGGATGCAACCTTGAACTGCTCGAAGCTTCTAGACATTGATGGGCGTCCGGACGGAAAGATCTCGTCGTCCGGACAGATTATGCTTTGACAGATGAGCGTCCGGACGGAATAACACGTCGTCCGGACGGATGTTACTGACTGATGAGCGTCGGGATGGGAGACCACGTCGTCCGGATGGCTGACAGGGAACCGAAATAAACTTCCTTGAAAACTTCACAGAATCTTCTTGAGAACATAGCTGAAGAGTAGACTCTGGATAAAGTAGCATCCCTGTGAAAGCAGCAACATTACATAGAAGTGATTTTGTTCAACAGAATGTAGCCAACACAAAAACTAACAAACTCCCCCTTTGGTCATTCTGGTACAAAAATCACTTGACCGGTTAAAAATACAATCCCGCTCCAAATCAACAATTACTCCCATTTTTTGTCACATAGGGACAAAGGGTAAAACAGAGTAATGAGAAAAACCACACAACAATTACTCCCCCTCAATGTCTCAGAAGTATAAGGGTAAACAGAGTAATAATATCTATAGACAAAAACTTTCTAAAATCCAAAACGATAGGAAAATAGAGAAAAGTCTGCAAGTGGCCCAAAATAGAGGAACTGAAATCCTCCAAGTATCAAATCCTGCTGATCCACTGACATCAACTAACGGAGAGAAATCCGTATAAAAAGCTGGATTTGTGCTACTTCGGCTTTTAGCTCAGAAAGCCGGGAACCATAGACTGAAAAACCTTCAATCTCTTGATTTTGCAAAGCCTGAAACTGATTATCCGCAGATTGACATCCTCTAAGCAACTCTGCTAGATAAATGAGGAGATTCACCACTGAACCTCAAACTGATGCAGATCTAAGGGAATGCTACGGAAGGCTCTGCATGAGCTAGGGGAAAAGATCATCTTAATCCTAAGACGTTTGGAATTTGAACATCCAACTTCAACAACAGTCAGTTTTCCAAAGGATCCATCTGTCAAACATTGTGCTGGGAGCCACTGGATGTCATATTCCTGAATCAAAACCAACCAGAAATACTTCCAAAAATACCATTAGATCCTATTAGTTCCAAAAATAATGTGGTATTTAAGACAGGTGTCAAATGGATGCCAAAGAGAAATATAAGCAATGCAGCTACTCATAAGGCATAAATATATCAAGATCAACTCAACGCACAGACATAAAAGGATTTTCATGCACACTATCTCAAGAAAATATCCCAACAAATATTCCAATATTCTAAAAGCACAAAGACTTAAAAGAATAACGGAAGACACAATGAAGATCATGGGATGAAAATAGATAAGCAAAAAATGCCAAAATCTCGGGAGAAATCCATGAGAAAAACACACAACATGACATGAGAAATCAATAAAAATGCAAAGATGTGTATATGGCAGAAAAAGGAAAGCAAGTCTTAAACCTGTTGAGAACCTATCCGGACAAGTCACTTAACCATCCGGACGGCTATTGCTAGAACAACGTATGGCAAGACTACGCTCGTCCGGATGTAAGAATAGGTTCTACCGGATGCTTCACACTGAAAAATAGAAGATTGAAGAAAAATTTATAGAATTTTAATTTTTCTCAAGTCAGTTTCAGAACACGCATGTATAATCCACTGATAATACAATCAATGAGCATTTCAAAACTAAGCAGAGATATAAAAGAGAGTTGAGAGTTCAATCAGCACAAACATTTGCCTGGACATAGAAAATTCAAATAGACAGCTCAACTCGTGCAATGCGTGTGTGTGTGAAGACTTAACCCACAAGGTATGGCTATCACAGAAATAACAAAGAGCAACCAGATTTTCTAGACAAGAGAGAAAATCTGTGACAGATTAACCAAAAGTCAAACCTTATAACTTACTAAGGCCTAGCCACCCTCATCTGATACACTCCCCCTGAGATGCAGTACCTAATTGTTTTACTTGTACCATGAAGGACAAAGTAAATTTTTTTTACTTGCACGTAGAGGGCAAGGCATAATGCAAATCCAGCACATAAGCAGTGATTATACAATTAAAGAACATAAATCATATGTTTTACTGCTTGATTCTTATGGTGCTGCAACCTAGAGAGAATGCCAAAGTTTTTAGGTTCTAGGTTCAACTAGCATGTGCTCAATTTGGCCATCTTATCAAAAACTTCTTCTCTTATCCATAATTTCTAGAAACAAAAAGTCAGAGAAGGAAAGATGTACCTTTAGGGGAGTCGTGGATAGTGTACATTTTTCATCGAATGAGAAAAGAAGCTATCCAATTTTTGCATATACAGGAAAACAGTTGGCAAATTATAGTCAGAAACTCTCAATTATATCTAAGCAAAGTAAATTAATACCCAAAGAATTGAGATATCAGGAGAAAATACATGCAATTATTTGATATGCCAAGAGAAAAAATATCCTGCAAATTCTCCCCCATTTTTTTTTAAATTAAAAAAATGCAATATGGAAAAGACATCATATGCAAGGCAAGATCAAACCTGATGATGCCAATACAGAAAAATAGTCCCTCGACCTGCTTTTTTTTTGTCTTCCCTAACAAGTACCTGCAACGTCCTCTCAAGAGAAATAGGGGGCACAACAAACTGGTTCCTAGATTGCATAGTAAGCACACAAATATAACAAGTAAAAGTACAAGCAATCAAACCTGATGCCTTAGGATTAGGAACCGAATCCTAGGCATGAACACCTTCTCCTGCTAGGTGCGTTCATTCCCACTCATGGGGTGAGTGGTCTCATCCTTCTTAACCCATTCCTGCTTCACCCGTGGAGATGGTTTGCGGGTCATGTCCATGTTGGCCATACTCCATAGCATACCTTGTATTAGGCTCAGCAACCCTTCATAGCCATGGCTATCATTGGGCTTCTACGGCTTTCTCTTGTAGTACCTTGATTTGTTCTTCTTTGATTTGCCACTTTGATTGGTAGGAACAAACTTTTGCTGATGCCGTGGAGCCTGAAGAGCCATCGGAGGTAGAGTGCCTGATGTAGCTCTTGTTAGCAGCTTCCTCTGAACCTTCAATTTCTGGAGCTGTGGACATTTGGATCGGATGTGACCGATGATGCCGCTGTGATGGCAGGTGGGCAAGCTTCTTTTGTTTGAATGCTTCTTGACATTCTCTGCAGAATTAAGGTTAGCATTCTTACAAACAACATTGCCCTTACCTTTAATATGTCTCCTATGCGGAGGGACATATTTTGCTGAGGAAGAATCTTCAACAACTTTTCCTCAAAGCATCCTGCTTAATCCAAGGCTTGTGGGATTTCAACAAATAACAATTTGGCCTAATATGACCAATCTTCCCACAATTATGACAAGTAGGGACAAACTTACCATGAGCTTGTGTACCTGTATCTTTGGATTTGGGCATCACACAATTATTCAAGCAAGAATTATCCAAACAAGCAGTGTTTACCATCACAGGCTTAATAATACTGGAATCTAATTCAGAATCAGAAGCATGTGAAGTAGAAGCACTCAAATCATCAACAATTAAACCAAAGTAGAAGCATGTGAATACAAGACATTCTCTTTAAATTATCACTAGAGAATATTTTCAAGAGATCTTCAGATTCTTTTAATTTATTCTCAAGTTTATCAATAATGTCAAATAGCATGGTATTCTCAGATTTCAAAGAGTCAATCAAAGGATGTGATTCAGACAATTGAACAATCAAAGACTCTTTTTCTAGCTTCACCTTTTTGAGCTCTTTTGGAGAAATAAGTTTATCGAATTTTGCAAAAACTTTAGATAGCTCAATATCATAATTTTCTTCAGATGACTGAGAAAAATTCATGATGAAAGGGGTAATCAAAAAATAGACTCCACAAAGAGATGAGGATCACACTCAAGAAATAAATCCCTTCAACGGAGTGTGCCTGCTCTGATACCAATTAAAAAATTAAATGGACTTCTAATTTAACAGTGTGTGTGAACAGTGTGTAACAAAATATTAAATGCGGAATTAAATGAGACAAATATTTTGTTGACAAAGTGATTCTGGAATTTTTTGCAAGGCCGTCTGGACGGGTAAATCTTTCCGTCCGGATGGAGGAATTCCAGAAATTATTAATGGCCGTACAGACGTTTAATTTACAGAACTTTTTCTTAGCTTTCTAACGACACTGATTTCGTCCCAATCCGATATTTGAGTAAAACGTTATGACCAAAATACCCGAGGGTGTCCGGACGGCATGACCGAGCGTCCGGCCAGTCAACTGCAACCGCCTTTCCAAAGTATCACTGAAAGCTTCGATACAAGGCCACGTCCGGACGGTGTTGCCCGAGCGTCCGGACGGTTGCACTTCGGCGGAATTACCATAATAAGGCTTGGAGCGTCTGGACCTTGAAGGCTGACGTCCGGATGGTTGAATTGGTGCACGCAATTTCCATATATGAAGCTTGATCGTCCGGACAGTTGAACTTTCTATGCACGTCTTGCCTTATAGAGAACCTTGTCCGGACGGGATCACACATCATCCGGACAGTAGCGGCCGTCTTCCCATAATTGTGTCTTGAGGCAGAAACCCTAATACTTGTCAAACACTGAATGGCGTCCGGACGGTATAGCCACGTCGTCCGGACGGATGCACTGGAACACTGGGATCTTCTTAAACTCTGAAGAGCATTCGGACGATTTGCCATTACGTTCGGACGGATGCAACCTTGAACTGTTCGAAGCTTCTAGACACTGATGGACGTCCGGACGGAAAGATCTCGTCGTCCGGACTGATTATACTTTGACAGATGAGCGTCCAGACGGAATACCACGTCGTCCGGACTGATGTTGCTGACTGATGAGCATCCGGACGGGAGACCACGTCGTCCGGACGGCTGACAGGGAACCGAAATAAACTTCCTTGAAAACTTCACAGAATCTTCTTGAAGAACATAGCTGAAGAGTAGACTCTGGATAAAGTAGCATCCCTGTGAAAGCAGCAACATTACATAGAAGTGATTTTGTCCAACAGAATGTAGCCAACACAAAAACTAACTCCTCTGAAACTTCAATTTCTGGAGCGTTTGACATTTGGATCGGATGTGACCGGTGATGCTGCAGTGATGGTAGGTGGGCAAGCTTCTTTTGTTTGAATGCTTCTTGACATTCTCTGCAGAATTAAGGTTAGCATTCTTACAAATAACATTGCCCTTACCTTTTATATGTCTCCTATGTGGAGGGACATATTTTGCTGAGGAAGAATCTTCAACTTCACTTTTCCTCTGAGCATCTTGCTTAATCCAAGGTCTGTGCGATTTCAACAAATAACAATTTGGCTTAATATGACCAATCTTCCCACAATTATGACAAGTAGGGACAAACTTACCATGAGCTTGTGTACCTATATCTTTGGATTTGGGCATCACACAATTATTCAAGCAAGAATTATCCAAACAAGCAGTGTTTACTATCACAGGCTTAATAATACTGGAATCTAATTCAGAATTAGAAGCATGTGAAGTAGAAGCACTCAAATCATCAATAATTAAACCAGGCTTGTTTGAAATATTTGAATGAATACACAGCATGCTTTTCAAATTATCACTAGATAATTTTGCCAATTTATTCTCAAGTTCATCAATAATATTAAGCAACATGGTATTCTCAGATATCGAAGAGTCAATCAAAACATGTGATTCAGATAACTGAACAATCAAAGACTCTTTTTCTTGCTTCACCTTTTTGAGCTCTTTTGGAGAAACAATTTTATCTATTTTAGCAAAAACTTTAGAGAGCTCAATATCATGATTTTCTTCAGATAACTGAGAGAAATCCATGATAAAAGGTGTAAAAAAAACAAATAGAAGTCACAAGAGATGAGGATCACACTCAGAAAATAAATCCTAAACAGAGTGTACCCACTCTGATACCAATTGCAAAATTAAATGGACTTTTAATTTAACAGTGTGTGTGAACAGTGTGCAACAAAATATTAAATGTGGAATTAAAGGAGACAAATATTTTGTTGACGAAGTGGAAACTCAGTTAAGAGAAAAACCACTCCGGGGCAGCCAAACCCAAGATATCCACTATTCAAAAGACAAAGCTAGATACAAAGCAGTAACACTCACATACCCCTGATGCAGTGGTCGTACCTTGCTCTCTAACGTGTAACCCAACACGAACACTTCCCAACCAGGTCTCCAACCTAAAGGGATCTTCAATGGAATCCTTTACCTTAGGGCCAACCCCTAAGATAGACTTCAGTTGTAGTGCAACAACAGCACACTTGCAATGGCTTCAGAGGAAACTTAATCAGCTCAACAATCTCTCAAAATAACTTCTCTGAGCACTTGTAGAATTCAATACCGAATTCTTACAGTTCTCAATGCCCAGGGGCCTCTATTTATAGGCTGAGGTACAGAATGGGCAACTGTAGTGATATATGCGGGTGCCTTCCTGATGGTGGACATGGGTCGTCCGGACGGACAACTGTGCGAATGATTTTTCAAAAAAATTCGCAGAGAAATCTTTCCTGTTTAAGAGTTGCATCCTGACGATGAGACACTGTCATCCGGACGGTCGCACGTCCGCTGCAAGTAATTTCCATATAAGCCTTTCGCGCGTCCGGACCATGGGGGATGAGCGTCCAGATGGCTAATCTTCAACACGTAATTTCCACATCTGATATGTGCGTGTCCGGACCATGATAGGCAGTCGTCCGGACGGTTGAAGTCGAATTGGAAATTTCCTTAACTGTTGAACGCGCATCCGGACCAAGGCTGACTGTGGTCCGGACGGTGATATTTGAATTGCGATTCTTGCCTTATGTATGAGTCCGGACAGGAATCCACGTTGTCCAGACGATTGAAGCAATCTTCCCTTAAATTGAACTTGGAAAGAATCTGAAGCTGATCGATCACTGAGAGGCATCCGGACAGGCTGCTGAAACGTCCGGACGGATGCAAGCTGGAACAGTAGCTTCTCGAAACAGTGAAGGTCCGGACGGGAATGCATGTCATCCGAACAGATGATGCTTGATCTGTCATGGCATCCGGACGGTATGACACATCGTTCGGACGGATGGAACAGTGGACAGATGGGCGTCTAGAAGAGATGACACGTCGTCCGGACGGATGTTGCTAACTGATGAGCGTCTGGACAGAATACCACATCGTTCGGACGGCTGACAGGGAACTGAAATAAACTTCTTTGAAAACTTCACAGAATCTTCTTGAAGAACATAGCCGAAGAGTAGACTCTAGATAAAGCAGCATCCCTGTGAGAGCAGCAACATTACATAGAAGTGATTTTGTCCAACAGAATGCAGCCAACACAAAAACTAACAAGAAATTTCTTTGTTTATGGATTATGTTATATAAAGTATATAACATGTTATTGATCAAAAGAAAATAATGCTTCAAGTTGTTTGGATGTGTTTTTTAGAAGTTATTGGAATTAAATTTCAAGTTCTTGAGATAAAAACACATGGAATGAAATTAATCTTGTCTAGATTTATGAGTGCATGGTATTCATGTTGTCAATAATTTGAAAAGAGTTTCAAATTATTAAAACATGATCTGCATTTATAAATGTTTTTAGATGCATAGTGATTTGATCACCATGTATGTATTGACATGAGTTTTACTCGTGATCAAAGGATAAAATACATTTGTCTTATCCATAACTATGTCATCACTTGGTTGTGATGGCTGGCCGCCACTCTTGGAGTGCAATACTGAAGGTTTCACAACCTAAAGGATGGCAAGCCAATGGATTATTTAGGGTTTTTCCAAATCCTAATATTAATCCATAAATCCGATCCAAAAATCCTTAACCTAATAATTTTGGGATCTAAATTTCCTAAAGTTATTTCAGGTTATGATAATTTCCGAAAGAAGAAGTTGTGTTTTTTCACAAGACTTAAAACATGAGGTTTTGAACTTAGTTGGAATGAAATGTTTTAAGATTCACAATTTAGGAAAGTTATGAAGAAGGATTCGAATGATGTAACCTATTTTAATTAGGGTTACTTTGTCAAGTTTGGATGAATGGTTTAGGATTAACAAAATTTTCTTTAATGGGAGTGGGAGATAAAACTCCAAGAACCTAAGAGATGACAAAGTTCCGTATGGAAGAATGGTTCCTAATTCGATTAGGTCAACCATGTCATATAAATTAGGGCTTCTATTTTGAAAAATAAATTGGATTAAAGATTCTATTAAAATAGAATGCCTATTACCAAATGAGATAAGGAACCTAACATAGTTAGGATTGCTTATGAGAGGCCTTGATGCTCGTCACTTGGATTCTTTTGGAAGAGGGGTATGGTCTTGCTTTCCTAGAACCAATCAATAGAAATACTTTAACACTCTTCTTACGATAAATTGCGGAAACAATAGCTGGTCCAGGAAAAAAAAAATAGTAACTTGGTCCCGAGCGTTTGGGAATCTCATTGCTATTACTCAAACAAGCTCATGTTCTTAAGGACTTTCTAACTGGATGGTTTTATAGCGGACTTGCCTTGCTGACAGGGAGGATATGAAAATTGGGCATTCTCTTCTTGTTTTGGGAGTTCTGGTGTAACCAACTCGCTATTAAAGATATGGCAGAAAGAAATAATAGAAAAAGAGCTCCAGTATAAAGATCTCCATTAGTTCGTAAACCGATTGTATACCACCACTGGTAAACACTAGAAACTCGCCTTGTCACGGCTCTCGACCTGCAGGCACTACGTTAGGTTCCTTATCTCATTGGTAAGGTAATACAATTAGAAAAGCAATTTGCAAATGTAATATGATTACAATTGTTTTAAAGAAAGCCCATAAGTTTAAAATATCAAGTGGGAGAAAGAATCAATACTGTTGATTCTTACAGTCTCCATCATAGGTCTATATGTAATGATGAAGTAAGGGCACCTTGCCTTAGCCATAGGCCCTGCTCCCTTCGGAGGGTGTCTTTTTGTAGCAGATTACAAGGTTAGATTTCCTTTAGGGATAGAGGAGAAGTGGTTATGTATTAAGAATGATCACGCTTCCATGGAGTTACTTGACAATTACATCAAATTCACTTGATGGTATACACTTGACTAATTTAGGATATTAATCTCCTTTTGGAGCTATGTTATCTTAAAGTTAGACACTAAAGGTGAGCGACAAGATGTCAAATCTATGGATGTTGATAATGAGTAAGTTCTCTAGCCTAATCGGGTACTTAAAGACATCTCGCCTTGGCAGTGGGCCCTGCTCCCTTCCGAGGATGTTCTTTTAATTACAAGATTAGGTTGTCGTTGCATTTTGAATATTATATGTTTTGCATTGAGTTTTCATATTATATTTATTTGTTAAATTGATATATGTCCTGATATTATTCTTTTTTTACAACTTTTGATCCTTATGTAATGGTTGTTGGTCTTGTTATTATAATTTCCGAATCCACCTATAAGGATTGGGAACAGGATTATAATAAATCTATGAGACTAGAAGGGCATAATTTCTGCATTAAAGCCACTGATGGTGAAGTAAATAATTACAATCAATGGTTGCATATTCATAGCATAGCAAAAGATTTGATCTTGACATCATTAACACTTGAACTTTATGTAAAGTTGCAAAACTTTATGGTTGCTTCAGATATGGTGGAATATCTGGAAGTATGGTTTAGGGAATAATATCTTATTCCAGAACATGACACAAATACCGAGTTGGCGGAAGTTGTTTCAATACACAATGAGATTGTCAAATTGAAACAACTGGATTTATAAGATGCTAAGGTTAATGATCAATCTAGGATTCATGAAATCCTCAGATCCATGATACACTCTTTTAAGGAATTCAGATGTAAGTATAAAGGCAAAGATATTTGCTTTTTGTCTGAGTTGGTGAGTGTAGTGGCGGATAGCATAATGGAACCTAAGTTTGGTATGATGGTTGGTGAAACTTCTTTCTCAGATCCAAAAGGTAAGGAAGAGAAAGGAGACCAAGGAAAATGGAAAAGTTGGTGTCATAGGTGTCAATAAATTTAGGAGCAAGTCCAAAGGCAAGGCCAAAGGAATATGCTTTTATTACAATGAGGATGGATAATAGATGAGATATTGTCCTAAGTAACTGGCACTTAAACATTTAGGTAAACGTTTTCTTGTGGTTTTGAGATGCATGTTTGGTAAGAATCCACTAGAATTCCTAGTGTGTTGATTTGGTACTAACACATATTTGCAATTGGATTGCATGGGTTCAAGGAAAACCAGAAAAACCAAGAAGAAAAGACAGACCTTGAAAGATTGGAGTTTGAATGAAAATTTCAAAAATGTCATATTTAAATCATTACTATTTTTAGACTATGTAACAGAAAATTAATTTTCTGTGGATTTATTGGATACTTTCGAAATATGCCAATGCAATAAAGGATTGATTGTCATTTCAGTTTTTATTGTTGATAGTCTGATTATCTATGATTTGTATGAATGACATTTTATTTTAGAATCACTAATTACTTTGATATTTATTCTTGTACCAACAAAACATAAGTATTGCCAAAGTTGTGTCGTATTTGTTCATCCATCAAGGATCCAAAGATTAGTCAGGGATGGGCTCTAGAGGCCCATTAAATCTTGAGAACATCCTAGTCTAAGAATCCTTCTTGGAGGATAATATATATGAACAAAGGTTTTTTCTTTGAAAAGAAATCTTGGAATAGGTATGTGTTCTGGTTAGGTTATTTTGACTTGTTATAAGAAAAGAAGTTTATGTACGAAATTCTCTGAGTTTCAAGATACATAAAGGACTTTTGATTTAATCAAAGTATCTCTTAGGATAACTTTTCAAAATATGAATTGTATCATACTTGATTATCTTTTGGTTCACACCAAAGATATGTACCCTTTCTTCCCGCACTTGTAGCAATTGACGTCCTTCCTCTTCTTGGACTTTGACTGAGAATTCTTTCCCTTCGAACCCCCCTTGTTATTGCTTCTTCCACGCTCCTAGTTACCCTTCACAATTAGCCCTTCTCCTTGAGAACTTTTGTCACTAACTTTCTTCCTTTGATGAAAAGCCAGCAAGGTTCCTGTAACGTCCTCTAACTCCAAGGACTCTTTCCCCCATGTCAGAGTTGTAACCAAATTTTCATACATGTTAGAAGCTGGGAGTGAATCCAATAACATCAACGCCTTGTCTTCGTCTTCGAACTTCACATCAACCCTCTTCAAATCACTGATTATCTGATTGAATACATTGATGTGTTGGCTCAAATCCGAGCCTTCCGCCATCTTCAGCCAGTTCAACCACTACTTTAGATAAAGCTTGTTTGTCAACGACTTGGACATATATCGGCTTTCCAGTTTCAACCAAACTGCTGCTGAGGATTCTTCGTCCATGACATGATACATCACGTCATCTCCTAGACAAAGCCGAATAGTAGCCACCGCTCTCGCCTCAAGCTGCTTCCAATCTAACGCCTTCACCATCCCTTGTTACACGAACAAATCCTTGACACGCCGCTGAATAACTCGTAGTTGCCTATTCCATCGAACTTCATCACGTCGAATTTTGTAGAAGATATGCCAACCCCAGTCATCATAATAAACCTGGCTTTGATACCAATTGTTCTTATCGTGCACAACAATAATGAATAATATGGAATCAAAACAAGAAGAAAGTAAGAGAGAAGTAAGACACAGATTTAACTTGATTCAGCGATTTGCCTACGTCCATAGGAGTGAGTGTGGCTATTCAATTGATCCATCAGTTTGGGTTATAATACAACATATATATAGTGAAACCTTACTATCCCCAAAATACCCCAATAAACCTAGCAGTAAACTATTTTTCTCTAGAAGCGCATCCGGACGACTTAACCTTAGCATCCGAATGCTAGCATAAGAACTTCACCATTCACAGCTACCACATTTGCATCCTGACACTTGTGCAAACAAGTGCTCTTGGTGGGTCATGTCCGCTGGGTCATTCAGACGGTTGTACGAACACCAAGTCCATGTGGTTTGCGTCTGATGAACTGTTCGAACACTAGTGGGTGTCTGGACACTTCCTCTAGCCGTTCGGACGGTCATCCACTAGCAACTTTACTGGTACTCTCAAACTTCTCTCTATGCCTAAGAGAATATGAGCCACTTGTTCCAACATTGAGGTAGTAACGTACATCTCCCACTATTTATTATTGTTAGAAAGTCTTAAATTTCAAGGACGACATTGTTATAAGGGGAGAGGGATGTAACACCTAAGAAAAATTAAAGGATGCAAGTAATAAAAGAATGTTGAGAATAATAAAACATGAGGAATGCTACACATCATCCCTTTGTCCTCCTTTGATCCTCCTAAAATTGATATGGCTCTTAAAATCACCATTGGATCAAAATTCAATAGTGATCTATCATAAATTCAATGGTAATTTTATGAGCCACATCAATTTTGGGGGGACAAAAGGAGGACAAGGGGATGATGTATAGCATTACTCATAAAACATATGTCCCACTCATGATGAGATTATGCATGCTTAAAGGTAAAGGCGTCAAAACACATAAAGTTGAAATTTAGGTTCAAGAATTAAAAAATTTTAGGTGGTACAGACTGTTCTCCTCAAATGGAGGGTGAGACCATTCGATTGGAGACCAGTGACATGTGGCAACTGGAGGCAAGCTCGAGAAAATGAATGGTCCAAATCAAAGCGATCGTGTTCGACTAGAGAAATGTGCAGTTCAATCGGAGAGCATCTCCCCTTGTCAGTCCGCAATCATGTGATGGCAAATGATGAGATTAAACGTGGTTAAAGCTAAATGCGTCAAAACACCTAAAGTTGAAATTTAGGCTCAAGATTTAGAAAACATTTGGAGGAATAGACTGTTAATTCTCTAGGATGAAGACCCAAGAGAATGATTCGTAGTTGCAGGTTTGTTTTAGTTAGATTGACATTGGACGATCCTTGGTCTATGATTGATGATACAAATGCTGAAATTATGTTGCTATTAGATTCTTAGATTCATGTCTTCTGCATTATTTCACTCTGATAAAGGAATTAAGGGTAGTTCCGCTGGCTAATTACTAGTTAATTGTTCTGTGGAGCTGCCGGTAATCTTCTAAGTTAAGGAAAACCATTACTTAATTTTTGGAGCGTTATAATTTTAAATTTATTCTAATGGAGAAGGATAATTAGAACCAAATTTTTTTGACAATAAGGGAAACGGTTTGTTGGACCACCGATACATAGACTCCAATACAAAATTTGAATTATATATGTGTGACTACGCATTTCATTGACGCTAATTGGAAATTATACAAAAGAATCTTGACCTTTCGTCAAATGTTGGATAGTAAAGAGGCAATAATTGGGAGTGAGTTCAGATTTGAAGGAGGGTATGCTTGATTAGTGAATTGATAGGATTCTTACCATTACCGTTGACAATTCAAGCTATAATGACATTTCTATTGATTGGTTCAAATGAAGCGCCAAAAATTGATGTAGTCTTAATTGTATCAATAATAAAATTATCACTCACAATAGAACGAATCTTTGTAGGATAGGTCTTTGTGAGGGTGTCAAATCTCAAGGACTGTTGGTTGTTGTTAAGTTAATGAAATTAACTCTAATCTAATTCATAAAAGATGTTTAATTTTTGTTTTGCAATTGAAACTAAATAAGAACATAAAAGTAAAAGTAAGATAGTTGGAGAAGATATAGGAAATTGATTTCACCACTAACTGCATAATAATGATAAATTGCATTTAACATGGAAATTTTACTTACATTAATGATATGACTCGTGTGTGTATGTCAAGCACCTAACGATGTAGTCAAGAAATCTTATATATTAAGAAATAATAATAACCCATCTTCGGTTGGGATGATCATCCACCTAACCACTAAGATGCGGTACGATACGTCTTCCATTAGCATGAGCTATCAAATCTCTTAATTGGCATACACATAATCAATAGATAAGTATAAATCATCTTTCGGCAAGCATGTATTGTTCTACTTAAATTAAAGTAACTAGCGTGTAAAGTAATTCATCATTCCTAGGAATGACCTATCAAACCTCTTGATTTCATGTCCATTAAAACCGTTGTAAAACATTAATCCTTCATACAATCATAGAAAATATGAAGGTTGATTTCAATAGAAATAAACAACTTTCTGAGACAAGATAAGAGGTTTATCGAAATTGAATATAAACATTAAAGTAAAATCTCAAGGCTAAACAATCATCATTCATGTCCATAAAATTTCCAAATAAAAACACAATTACATTATTATTACTTGTAAAGGGCTACATTAATACCCTATAGATGATTTAGCCGTTCATGCAGGTGTTGAAAATCACTTTTGTTGAGGAGAAATCCATCCCAAGAAGCTGTTGGAATTTCTGCTCTTTTCTACCAAAACCTAACCACTAATATTATTGATTTCTATTATATAATGTGGCATGCCTCTAATGCGAATACAAAGTGTATTTATAGAGTACAAGGGAAACCCTAGTCGATTTCGTGGCCTTCCAGAACATCTAGTCCAAGTGGGAGAAGTAAAACTCTTTCCTTTTTTGGTTTCTACCTTGCTATCAGTTCTAACGCATGAATGTGCTCAAGCCCTTTTGAAATGCGCTCGAGCTCTTTTTCATATGCACTCAAACCCATTTGCTTTACAAAATACTGAATTTGCTTTTGAAGCTAAAAAGTGATGGATTTGCTTGTATTTTTTCTTAGACACCTAAGAATGCTTAAAACACCAAAAACAACACAAAACATAATATTACAAAGAAACTAAGGGGCTAACATATATGAGTTAAGGAGCTTGAATGTGCAACATTTAACGCTTATCAAACATTGTCTTGTGAAGAAACTATTCGTGGTCATATTTTTGTTCATAAAAGGTTTGGAATAGGTTTAATTCTTGTGTGAAAAGAGAAAAAGTATATAGTAATTCTCTTATGTTTATTTATGTTCAAACTACATGGAACTCGGCATATCTTATATATGTTGGATTTTTTTGTGGAGAAGTTTTAAAGGGCCTCTGAACTTATGCAAGAATAGAATGTGCAGTTTTATCATTATTTGTGGGAGGTTGGGCTAAGAAGAAAGGGATTGACCCTACTACTTAAGAGGACTGGGATACTATTCACCACTATATGAAGTTCTTGATAATATTTTATGATGTCACTTTCGGAATTTATATGAAACTTTTTTTTTTTTTTTCTAAGGAACTCTCCCATGTTCATGCACATTTAAAATTATATTATGACGCTAGTGATATTTTGATGAGTAATAATATGGAACAAAGAATGAGGGTGAAGTATGATGATTATTGGGGGAATATTGAGAAAATTAAGCCGTTCCTTGCGCCAGTTGTGCTCTATCCATGTTACAAGTTGATTACATAAAATTTTGGTTCAAGCAGGTTCTTGGCAATGACAAGGAATATCAAATTTTAGGAGCCCAAAGGATAGACAAACTTTTCTCTAGAATTTGGAGAATACCTTAAAAAAGTATGGTTCAACAAGCTCTCTATTATTTCTCTAAATTATCTCTTGTCGGAGTCCTATTACAAATCTAGCTCACAAACTGAATTCGCTATTGAGTTTTTTAACTCTCCAAATTTTAGCTAAACAATCTATTTTTATTGTTTTATCTATCACTTTTAAAAAGCTTCTTACATCAAACTTTCTAAATATTTCTCTATTTAAACAAATATTATTTTTTATTGATTTTGAGAGCAACCACTTTAACAACTTTAACTACCATGAAAAGTTGCTCCAAATGAGTAAAATAAACTTTATTCAGAAAAAGGGTATTCACAAAATAAATCTAACAACTCAAGCATGAACCGTCAATATTTGCTTCAATTAAAAATAAAAAAAATGTAAATTAAAGGACTTTTAATTTTAACAAGTGTGTGCAAAAGTGTGCAACAAAATATCACAATGTGGAAAATAAAGAGACAAATATTTTGTTAACGAAGTGGAAACTCAATTAAGAGAAAAACCACTCCGGGGAAGCCAAACCCAGGATATCCACTATTCAAAAGACAAAGTTAGTACATAGACAGTAACACTCACATACCCAATGCAGCAATCGTATCTAGCACTTTGACATATAACCCAACACGAATACTTCCCAACTAAGTCACCTACTTGAAGGGGTTTTCAATGGAATCCTTTACCTTAGGGCCAACCCCTAAGATAAACTTCAGTTTAGCATAGCAACAACACTTGGCAACAACTTTATAGACGACGCTTCAGCACAATAACCCTTACAATAAACTCTCTAAGCTTCTATGGAATTCACTACAGAATTCTTACAATTCGCAAGCCTAGGGACCTCTATTTATAGGCTACAGGAGTTCAAATATGCGTCTGACTCGAAATACCTAGCCGCCATCCGGACAGTAGACATAAGACTTCTAGACGGACAACTGTGCAATCAGCTTTCCAAATTCGCTGAAATTCTTTCCTCAATTGAGCCGCGTTCAGACGGTTGCACTTTAGCTGCACGCAACTTCCATATCAATGCTTGGCGTGTAATAGCTGTCATCTAGACGGTTGATTGATGCACGCAATTTCCATATATGAAGCTTAAGCGTTCAGACCATGAAGACTGTTGTTTGGATGGTTGAACTTTGAATGCAAAACTTGCCTTATGAATGAGCGCGTTCGGAAGGGAATACACATCGTCCGGACGGTTGCAACTGTCTTCCCATATCTGTGTTTTTGAAAAGAAATCCCATAGCTGATCGAACACTGAACGACTTCTGGATGTGTTGTTGAGACGTCTGGACATATGCAAATTCGATCAGTTCGAAGCTTCTCGACACAGAGGAAGGTCCAAACGGAAAGTTCTCGTTGTCCGAACGGATGATGTTTGGATAGTTGAGCATTCAGACAGAATATCACATCGTCCGGACGGATGAAAGGGATCCGATTTTTCTGACTTGGAATCTGAGCAGAATCTTATAAAACTATAACTCTGAATACGAAGACTTCTGAAAATGACTAAATTCCTGTATAAAAGCATCATTACATAGACATGATTTTGTCCAACAGAATGCAGCCAATTACAAACCAACAAACTCCCCCTTTGGCCATTCTGGGACAAAAACACTTGACCCGTTAAAAAATACATTCCCAGTTCAATCAAAAATTGCTCCCCTTTTTTGTCACAAAATGACAAAGGGAAAAACAAAGTAATAAGAAAAAACATAAACCAATTACTCCCCCTAAACAGAGTAATAATTATCCAAGAGTTAAAATGTTTAACAAATTATCCAAAGATAGAACAATAAAATGGCTCGATATAAATAAAAACCAAGCACACAAAAAATCAAGCCTCCTCAGCCATAAGCACATCATCCTCATCATCTCTGCTAGACGGATAGTGGTGCTTGAGACACTCCTAGATGTCTAACTGACTCTGCTCCACACGGGGGTTAATAGAGTGAACCTCTTGCTCTATGGTAGAAATGGACTGCTGCATAGACGATATAGCCAACTGCATGGAACTCATGCCCCCCTGGAGTGCAACTAAGGCCTCTAGGATCTGAGAATATCTTGTATCCTGTTGAGGAGGCGGTGGAGCAATCTGAGAGGAGGATGCCATATCAGGTACTACTACATGAATAGGAGGGGGCTGTGGATCATCATCCTAATCGTCTCGCCTCAGCTGGGCATTAGACTTCATCAGCATCTACTTGTTGAAGGAATTCTGGATCTTTATCTTAGGCTCTGTTGCTACACTTATGCCTGACTGCAAAATGATCTGAGTAAGTAAGTAGCCAAAGGGGAGACCGGTATGCCTGACTGCACTGAGGATGAACATGCCCACTTAGATCGCAGTGATGACATATAGGAGGTCTTCTAATGGGATGAGGCTTCTGAGTGCTTGGAACATCATCATTGACCTTGTCCTTCCCTTTATCTTCAACAGTGGGAGAAGGCTCTGGGATTGTAGGTTTCACAAATACAATCTCTAAAGTAGAGGGAGCATCAGAAGAGGGAGACCAGTCTTGTCAATTGGGCTCTTCTGGATAGACAGCATACGAGTCAGCTTCTCATCAGTGACTCTTTCTAGCTGGAGCTGCGTCTCTAGTAGCTTTTCCTCGAGCTCTTGTATTCTGAGCAGCAATGAACTCTTCTCAGTTTGTAGACTGTTCCGATCATAGAGGTGCTTCTTACAACCTTCCCTCAGCTTATCATACTCTATATAGAGTGTCTTGTAAGCCTCCTTGAGCTCTTCCCCATTATCACTATGCTCCAAATAATAAGAGTCTTCTTCCTCAACGTATGGGACTACAAAGGCTAGAAATTTTTCAGACTCTGGAGCTTCTTCTTCTAACTCATCACTGAGAGTCACATTGTATGCCTTCCTCTTGCCCTTCTTAAGATTCCCGCAATCGGCTCGGATATGAACAAAACCTGAGCATTCAAAGCATCTGGGCCTTTAGGATCCTTCTTTTCTTCTTCCTCTGGTTCAGCTTCTCTGGGAGCTTTCTTCACATTTTGAGAAAACTTCTTTTTGAATCGGTCATCTCTCATAAGTCTTCTGAAATTCTTGGCTAACATAGCCACAGCTTTTTCTTCCTCCTTAGAGTCATCTTCAGATGAAGCTTCTACCTTCTTCTTAGAAGCTTTCAGGGCAATGGTCTTCAACTTCTTGACCGGGGGCAGAGACAGCTCATACGTTTGAAGAGATCCCACCAACTCTTCAATCTTCATCTCTTCTAGATCTTTGCTTTCTTCAATGATTGTTACCTTGATCCTGAAACGCTCAGGCAAAGATCTTAGAATCTTTCAGATGAGTTTTACATCCGAGATAGGCTTCCCAAGACTCACCATGGGGTTTCTCAGGTCACTCATCTTGGAGTAAAACTCTCCAAACGTCTTATCTTCCAATATCTTAATTTCTTCAAATTTTGAAATCAACATTTGGAGTTTGGCAGATTTTACAAGTTTCGTGCCTTCATATGTTGTTTCAAAAATTTTCCATGCTTCTTTGGCTGATTCGCAATTTGAAATTTTTGCGAATTCTGATGGAGAAAGTGCTTGGCACAGAGCATGGAGGGCTTTATCATTTGAAAGACGTGTGTTTTTCTGAGGGACTAGTTCGAGGGTTGCATCCTCTGGTTTGGTCCAACCAGTTTCAACAATACTCCAACAGTCAATAGATTTCAGAAAGAAACGCATACGTGCCTTCCAATAGCCATAGTTCGTACCATCAAAGGCAGGAACAGAATTAAGAGTTTGAGACATTATAATAAATAGAAGTAAAAAAAAATATGACACAAGAAATTAATCTTCTCAGAGTGTACCAAGCTCTGATACCAATTGAAAATTGAAATTAACTTCTAAAAATAAATAGCAAGTGTGTGTACAAAGTGTTAACAAAAACAACAATGCGGAAAATAAATGACACAAGGATTTTTGTTAACGAAGTGGAAACTCAAGATGAGAAAAAGCACTCCGGGGCAGCCAAACCCAGGATATCCACTATTCAGAAGACAAAGCTAGATACAAAGCAGTAACACTCACATACCCCTGATGCAGTGGTCGTACCTTGCTCTCTAATGTGTAACCCAACACGAACGCTTCCCAACCAGGTCTCCTACCTGAAGGGGTCTTCAACGGAATCCTTTATCTTAGGGCCAACCTCTAAGATAAACTTCAGTTATAGCGCAGCAACAGCACACTTACAATGGCTTGAGAGAGAACAAATCAGCTCCGATAACTTCAAAAAATAACTCTCTAAGCTCTGAAGGAATTCAATACCGAATTCTTGCAGTTCTCAATGCCTAGAGGCCTCTATTTATAGGCTAAGGGTTCAAATGGGCGACTACAATAATATGTACGGATGTTGTTCGGACAGTGAACCTGAGCCGTCCGGACGGACAACTGTGCCACCAGAATTTTTGAGATTTTTACTGAAAATCTTTCCTATTTGAAAACCGCGTCCAGACGGTGAGACACTGTCTTCCGGACAGTCGTACGTCCGCTGCAAGTAATTTCCATATAAGGTTTCGCGCGTCTGGACCATAGGGGATGGCCGTCCGGATGGTTGATCTTCAACACGCAATTTCCATATCTGTGGTGCGCGCGTCCGGACCATGATAGGCAGGCATCCGGACGGTTGAAGCTAAATCTGCAATTTCCATATCAGATGCACGTGCGTCCGGACCATGCTGACACACTTCCAGACGGTTGAATTTGAATTGCGATTCTTGCCTTAAGGAGAAGCGTGTCCGGACGGTTGCAGCAATATTCCCATATATAATTTTGGAAAGAATCGGGAGCTTGATCGAATATTGAAGGGCATCCGGACGGGTTGATGAGTTGTCCTGACGGATGCAAGTTGGAACAGAAGCTTCTCAATACAGTGAAGGGTCCGGACGGAAATCTACGTCGTCCGGACGAATGATGCTTGGTCTGTTAGGCGTCCGAATGGTATGGCACGTTATCCGGACGGATGGAACAGTGGATAGATGGGCGTCCGGACGGGATGACACGTCGTCCAGACGGCTGACAAGGAACCGGAAATCTTCTGACTTGCAAGTAGTGCAGAATCTTCTGAAACACTTCTGAATAGCGGAATCCCTATTAAACAACATCTTTACATACAAGTGATTTTGTCCAAACAGAATGAGGCCAATCACAAACTAACACATAGGACTAGCATGCAAGGCAAGATCAAACCTGTGAAGGATCAAAATTGTCAATACAAAAAAACAGTCGCCCGACATGCTTTTTCTGTCTTCCCCAAATAGTACCTGTAAGATTCTCTCAAGAGAAATAGGGGCAAATAATAGTGGTTCCAAAATGGCACAGCAAACACAAGATATAACAAGAAAAAGATCATGCAATGCTATTAAACCTGATGCCTTTGGATTAGGAACCAAACCCCAGGTATGAAAATTTTCACCAACTAGGCGAGTCCATTCCCCTTCAAGGGGTGGATGTCTTCCTTCTTCTTGACCCATGCCTACCTTTCTGTCGGTGGTTGTTGGTAGGATCTCATCTGATGATCCATCCACTGTATCATGCTTTGCATCTAAATAGGTAGCTCCTTGCAGTTTTGATCATCCTTCATTTTCTGCAGCTTTTTGAAGTGCTTGGATTTGTTAGTCTTGGATTTGCCACTTTGATTGGCAGGAACAAATCTCTACTAAGGTTGCTAATGCTGGGGAGCCTAGCATCGTGGGGCATGATGCCTTGGGACTTGATGCCATGGGGCTTGATATTGAGAAGCTTGATTCCATGGAGCCTGATGGGGAGCCTGATGCCATGGAGTCTTATATTGGGCCAGAGGTCTTGTGCTGCAATTTGCTTATCTGGGCACTTCTTTCTTGATCTTTGATCTCTAAGCTTTGAAAAGGGAGCTCTAGGGTTGGACAAGCCCACTTAATCTGCAGTGATGGCATATGGGAGATCTTTTGATGGTGAGGAGCTTCTGAGTAACTAGAATATCTCCATTGATTTTGTCCTTCCCTTTACCCTCGACTGTTGGTGGAGGCTTGAGGACTGTGGGCTTAACAAAGACAGTCCCAGAAGTAGAGGGAATATCAGAAGGAGGAGCTACATACCCGAGTCCAGTCTTGTCTGTTGGACTCTTCTGAATTGATAGCATGTGAGTCAGCTTCTCATCGGTGACCCTCTCCAATTGTAGGTGTGTCTCTAGTAGCTTTTCCTCTAGCCCCTGTATCTAGAATAGCAGTGAGCTTTTCTCAGTCTGTAAGCTATTCAGATCGTGAATGTCCTGCTTGCGAGCCTCTCTCAATTTCTTGAACTCTACATAGAGGATTTTATAAGCCTCATTGAGTTCTTCTCCATCTTCATCATTGTGCTCTAAGTAGTAAGCATCTTTCTCTTCTACAAGCGGAGCCACAAAGGCTAGAAATTTCTCTTGCTCAGGAGTTTCTTCTTCTTCGAACTCATCACTAAGAGTCGTATTGTATGCCTTCCCCTTTCCCTACTTGAGGTTCCCACAGTCAGCCCATATATGCCCAAACCTTGAGCATTCAAAACATCTTAGGCCTCTAGGATCTTTCTTCTCAGCTTCCTCGGGTTCAGATTCTCTGGGGGCCTTCTTCATTTTTTCGGAAAACTTCTTCTTGAACCGCTCATTTCTCAGTAATCTTCCAAAAATTTTGGCCAGTATAGCCATAGCTTTTTCTTCATCCTCAGAGTTGTCTCCAGATGAGACTTCGACCTTCTTCTTGGAAGCCTTCAGGGCAATGGTCTTCACCTTTTTGACCGGGGGCAAGGACAACTCATAAGTTTGAAGAGATCCCACCAACTCTTCAATCTTTATTTCTTTCAGGTCTTTGCTTTCTTCAATTGTAATTACCTTGATTTTGAAATGCTCACGCAAAGATATTAGAATTTTACGGATTAGTTTTACATCCGAGACGGTTTTCCAAGACTCACCATTGAGTTTCTTAGGTTGCTCATTTTGGAGTAAAACTCTCTTAATGTCTCATCTTTCAACATCTTAATTCCTTCAAATCTAGAAATCAACATTTGAAGTTTGGCAGATTTAACAAGTTTAGTACCTTCATATGTTATTTCTAAGATTTGCCATTCTTCTTGATCGGTTTCACTGTTTGAGATTCTTGCGAATTCAGATGGTGAAAACGCTTGAAATAGAGCATGGAGGGATTTATCATTAATGTTAGTATTTTGGCCTCATTCTGTGTTTGGACAAAATCACTTGTGTGTGTAAAGATGCTGTAAACAGGGATTCCACTATTCAAAGCACTCTCAGAAGACTTAGCTCTACAAAGATTTCGGTTCCCTGTCAGCCGTCCGGACGATCGAGCCATCCCGTCCGGACGCCCATCTAACCACTGTTCCATCCATCTGGATGACGTGCCATACTGACCAGACGCCAGTCAGACCAAGCATCATCCGTCCGGACGACGTGCACTTCCTTTTGGACCCTCCACTGTGTCGAGAAGTTTCTATCCAGCTTGCATCTGTCCGGACGTCTCAGCAGCCCGTCCGAACGCCACTCGGTACTCGACCAGTCTCAGATTCTTTCCAAGTTCCTATAAAGGAAAGATCGTTCAACCGTCCGGACGATGTGGTATCCCATCCAGACGCGCGTCTCCTTAAGGCAAGAATCGTAATTCAAATATCACCGTCCGGACGTAAGTAAGCCTTGGTCCGGACGCGCGCATAACAGATATGGAAATTACGTGTTGAAGTTCAGCCGTCCGGACGCTCATCCCCCATGGTCTGGATGTGCGAAGCCTCATAAGGAAATTACTTGCAGCGGACGTGCGACCGTCCAAATGATGTGCCATCCTGTCCGGACACGGCTCTTAAACAGGAAAGATTTCTCAGCAAAATTTTCAGAAAATCCTGTCGCACAGTTGTCCATCCGGACGGCCATGACCACCGTCCGGACGGTGCCCAGCAATATTTTTTCCTGACGCTCATTTGAGCCCCTGCCTATAAATAGAGGCCCCTAGGCATTGAGAACTGCAAGAATTCGGTATTGAATTCCACAACTGCTTAGAGACGTGATTTTTCCTTTGAAGCCATTACAAGTGTGTTGTTATTGCGCTACATCTGAAGTCTATCTTAGGGGTTGGCCCTAAAGTAAAGGATTCCATTGAAGACCCCTTCAAGTATGAGACCTGGTTGGGAAGCGTTCGTGTTGGGTTACACGTCAGAGAGCAAGGTGCGACCACTGCATCGGGTATATGTAAGTGTTACTATCTTGTATCTAGCTTTGTCTTCTGAATAGTGGAATTCCTGGGTTTGGCTGCCCCGAAGTGGTTTTTCTCTTGATTGAGTTTCCACTTCGTCAACAAAATATTTGTCTCCTTTAATTCCGCATTTAATATTTTGTTGCACATTGTTCACACACACTGTTAAATTAGAAGTCCATTTATTTTTCAATTAGAAAGTCATGCGTTTTTGTCATTGACTAGTTCGGAAGTTGCATTAGCTAGCTTAGTCCAACCAGTTTCAACAACATTCCAACAATCAATGGATTTTAAAAATAATCGCATACGAGCTGTGCAATAGCCATAGTTCGTACCATCAAAGGTAGAAACAGTACTAAGATTTTGAGCCATTGAAATAAAACTAAAAGTCAAAAGGAAGGATAACACTCAAGAATTGAATTTAAACAGAGTGTACCAAGCTCTGATACCAATTATAAATTAAAGGACTTCTAATTTTAACAAGTGTGTACAAAAGTGTGTAACAAAATATCACAATGCGGAAAATAAAGAGATAGATATTTTGTTGATGAAGTGGAAACTCAATTAAGAGAAAAACCACTCCGAGGAAGCCAAACCCAGGATATCTACTATTCAGAAGACAAAGCTAGTACATAGATAGTAACACTCACATACCCGATGCAGTAATCGTATCTAGTACTCTGATGTGTAACCCAACACGAATGCTTCCTAACCAAGTCACCTAGTTGAAGGGTCTTCAATGAAATCCTTTACCTTAGGGCCAACCCCTAAGATAGACTTCAGTTTAGCACAGCAACAGCACTTGGCAACAGCTTCAAAGAGGACGCTTCAGCACAATAACCCTTACAATAAACTCTCTAAGCTTCTACGGAATTCACTACCAAATTCTTACGATTCTCAAGCCTAAGGGCCTCTATTTATAGGCTACAGGAGTTCAAATATGCGTCTGACTCCAAATACCTAGGCATCGTCTAGAAGGTAAACATAAGGCATCTGGACGGACAATTGTGCGATCGACTTTCCAAATTCGCTGAAATTCTTTCCTGAATTGAGCCGTATCCTGATGGTGTTGCCCTAGCGTCTAGACGATTGCACTTTAGCTGCACGTAATTTCCATATCAAGGCTTGGAGTGTCCGGACCATAATAGCCGTCGTTCGGACGGTTGATCTGATGCATGTAATTTCCATATATGAAGCTTAAGCTTCCAAACCATGAAGATTGTTGTCCGAACGGTTGAACTTTGAATGCACAACTTGCCTTATGAATAAGCGCGTCTAGACGGGAATACACATCATCTGAACAGTTGCAGCTGTCTTCCTATATCTGTGTTTCTGGAAAGAAATCCCATAGCTGATTGAACACTGAACGACGTCCGGACGTGCTGCTGAGACGTCCTGATGGATGCAACTTGGAACAGTTTGAAGCTTCTCGACACAAAGGATGGTCCGGACGGAAAGTTCTCGTCATCCGGAAGGATGATGCTTGGACAGTTGAGCGTCCGGACGGATGCAAGGGATCTGATTTCTCTGACTTGGAATCTGATCAGAATTTTCTATAAACATAACTCTGAATATGAAGACTTTCAAAAATGACTGAACCCCTGTATAAAAGCATCATTACTTAGACGTGATTTTGTAATACCTGTTTGTCTTTTCTTTATAGGTGGATGCTCTGATTCTTGCTCCTTTGTGCCTTTCTTCTAAGAGGTCCAGATGGAGTTTTAGTCCTTCGTTGTTATGCTGGATGTGAAAGCTCGGGGAGCGTACATCAACCAGAATCACCACTTCGGTTCCGAACACTGGGGAGTAGAGGGTTTCTAAAGTTGTTGAGCAGGTTGTGGTTCGATAAGACCACAAGACTTTCGGTAAATACTCTACCCATCCTCCTTTTTGCTTTGGAAGTTTTTTCTTTAGTATCCTTGCCAAGGTTTTGTTTGCAGCTTTGACCTGCCCGTTGGACTGAGGATGATAAACTAACGTAAAGAAATGGTTGATTTTGGGCTCGAAACACCACTTTGGGAATGGTTTGCAGTCAAACTACGTTCCATTGTCGGTAATAAGACGTATGGTATCCTAAACCGACACACTATCGCCTTTCAAAGGAAAGTTTTGATAGGCCTGATTATGATAGTTGCCAAGGGCTCAGCTTCTGCCCATTTGGTAAAGTAGTCTACTGCGACCACTAAAAATTTGCAATTATCTTTTCCCGGGGGCATGGGCCCTATGATGTTGACCCCCCATTGGGCAAATGGCCATGGCAACGAAACCGAGCTGAGTTTTACTAGAGGATTTGCTTGAACCTTGTGAACCTCTAACATCTGTCGCACCTTCTGACCATCTCCAATGAGTCTCAGTTCATCGTGGGCCAATAATAGCCGGCTCGTATAGCTTTGTGAGCTAACATCCGACCTCTAGAGTGGCTACCACATACCCCTTCAAGAATCTCTTTCAATACATATTGTGCCTCGGTTGTTAGGAGGCACTTCAGGAGTGACAACGTGTAACATCAGTGGTACAGGATTTCACCAATGAGGGTATATCGAGCTGACAGCATCCGGATTTTTTGAGCTTCCTTCTTGTCTTTCGGGAGTCTTCCTTCCTTTAGGTGTTCGACTATAGCCCTAGCCCATTCGGGGATGATGTAGGAATCTTCAATCTGCATTACCGATTCAAGGTTGGCTATAGAAGGGTTATCCAGAACCGCAACATGCTGTTTTGAGGCTGCGATCTTTTCATCTGTAGCCGAACCCAGCTGAGCCAATGCATCGGCCCGCTCATTCTCGGTCCTTGGCATTTGGGTGACTACCACCCTCTCGAAACGTTTCCAAAAACTGCAAACTTTAGCCAGGTATTCAATCATTCTTTCTCCTTTGGCTTCGGATCCACCTTGGATGTGACTAACCACAACCTGTGAGTTGCTCCGGATCTTTAGGTTTTTTGCCCCAAGATGTTCTGCTACGATGAGGCCTGCTATTACTGCTTCATACTCTGCCTCGTTGTTTGTGGTCGGGAAATTCAGCTTTAGTGCCATTGAAATCTCTTCTTTGTCTGGGGTCGTCAAGGCAACTCTGGTTCCACTTCAGAATTTCATGGACAATCCATCAACATAGGCTATCCATGTGTCCCCTTCGGGAAGTTCTTCGCTCTCGGGAAGATTGCTGAATTCTACAATGAACTTTGCTAGGATCTAAGCTTTGATTGTGGTTCTCTGCTAAAATTCTAAATCAAATTCTCTGAGTTCCACGACCCAGTTTACCAATCTACCAAAGAGGTCGAGTTTCTGCAATATCTTCTTCAGAGGGTACTCGGTGAGTACCCTTATAGTATGTGCTTGAAAGTATGGCCTCAACCTCCAAGCTGAAGTAATGAGGGCAAAAGCCAACTTCTCAATCCGAGGATCTCTCTCTTCGGCTCCGTACAATACAAACAAATACAGGAGCTTTATTAGCCTTTAGAGAGAAAAACACCTCCCTTATTCTCTAACAAATATTTCTTTTCTAGTAGATCTATATTCTCTAAAAGACCCCCTTATCCATTGGAATCCATTATTTAGAAGTGTATCCATGGCTTCTTGGACTAATTTCTCCTGGTACATTACTAATCTCCTGACGCATTCTTGGATAAAGCCTATCTTCTTTCTTTAATTCCATCTTGAAGTTAGTCAACGTTTTTGGCACTTGACCATGCTTCCTAGGAAAAGAGAGAATTGGCTGAGTAGGCTTGTCTCGGATGAGCATAGTTCGAATAGCTCCTCAAAATGATTTTCAATTTTTTAATTTTTTTTTGATGATTTTGCCTCAAAAAGCTTAGATTAATTAGTAATAATGCATTCATCTGACAACTCTCTCTAGTTTTTATTTATATATATATATATAAAGAGAGATATTCTGTTTGTTTATCAATTTTGAAACGAAATCATAAATAAGCTTTACCAAGGATTGCAAAGCATTTGGTATTGAGTTTTTGGCTACGAGCATCTTCTACCTTCACAAACGTATAGAAACTCACTAGCCCTAAACCATAACTAAAACACTCTCCTCTCCAACTAAAGCCACCATCAAGATTCAAAAGCGGAAGTTCTTAATCAGTATCTCATAAATATTATTTACTAGCTCACTTTAGGATTGTGGCTTGACATGGGGAGCTGTTTTCTTTGCTCCATTTTATGAGTTTCTGGATTTTATGCTTTTTGCCATGATGGATAAAGCACCTCTTTCCATTGGAAGCGGTGTTGGCCCTTCGAACTGACCACTTCTTGATCTCAACCGCCAAGGTAGAATGGTATTTGATAGAAGATGTTTTGACATAAAGGCTTACTTTGATATTTTAAATTGGTGAAAAGTAAATTCGATCAAATTTTTTATCCTTAACCAAAGGGATAAAATTGTTATTTTATTTTTTTAGATTATTTTACCCCTCTTAAATACACTAATTGGAGGATCCTTCTCCACATTCATATCCTCCTCCTCTCGAATAAAAGTAATTGAGTAATTAACACAGTTATGATAAGTGGACACGTATATTGGCATATAGCTAAAAGGTGTTTTTAACGAAACAAGAAACGTTTTATGTTTTCCCCCATTTTCATTGAACTTTTTGGATTTTTAATTTTGTCAATCAATTTCTATGCTTTTTACCGTTTTCCAATTAGCTTATTCCGTTCCAATTCCATCAATTGTTTTAACCAAAAAGTTTACAATTACAATTCAGCCCCAACGAAGAAGAAAATATTGTAAAAAGATAAGGAAAAAAAAAACACTCTTTGTGGCTACTAGGAAGGCGGTGATGGAAGGTTTCTGATTAGTTTAAAGTATTGATTAAGTGATTAAATTTACCTCTTCTTAAGCTTTTGGGACAAGTGGTGATTTAACATGATATCAAAGCAAAGGTAATGAGTTCGAACTCTATCTCCTTCATTTATCTTTCATTTTAATTAAATATTCCATGTATTTTGTTGTGACAAACTAATATTTCAGGATCACCAAATAAGCAGAAAAAATAGCAGAATAGCAAATAACCACAACACAAACTCAAGAGACACCAAGATTTAAGTGGTTCGGCCTAACAAGACTACATCCATTGGAGGAGACGATCCAGGAGAAATTGATTATCAAAAGGATGGAGTACAAAGTGCAATACAAATAGCAACCACTCAAACCCAAAGGCACCAATACACCCAAATCTCACTCTTACACAACAAAGGATAGCTAAATACAAAAGAGCAAACCTCTCTAAGTTCCATTATTTCTTAAAACCCAAGAGAAATAGGGAGAAAATACAAGTGAGACAACAAAAGAGACTTATCTCTTTTACAAGGAGTGTTGCCGAAATGCACAGCTGCTGGAGCCCGAGCCTCTCTTCTTCTTGTCTGAAGAATATCCCTCTCTCGCTCAACACGCACTGGACCAAAAGAGAAGCACTGCATTTTTCAACAAAAAAGCCCTTTTATGTTTTCCACAAGGCTTTAGCTTTTCTTCTTTTTTCCACAAGCTTCTCGAAGAAGCTATTCCACACAATAACAGTGCGTGCAGAAGAGTAACAAAAAAGTCCAATAACAGTGAGGCCTACAGTAAGACTTGATAGAAATCAAGTCACAACACTACAAATCTCCACCTTGACTTGAATTTCATTAAGTCCTCAACACAAATCTCTTAATCCCGTCTCCTCCAACACCCCAAAGGGCAATCACAAGCTACAAATACCAATCAAGTCTGAAAATTGAAATTGACTTCTAAAAGTAAAATGTCTGCACAAGTGTCAACAAAAATTAAGCATAGCGGAAAATAAAAGATACACAGATTTTTATTGACGAAGTGGAAACTCAATTAAGAGAAAAACCACTCCGGGGCAGCCAAACCCAGGAATTCTACTATTCAGAAGACAAAGCTAGATACAAGATAGTAACACTCGCATTAACCCGATGCAGTGGTCGTACCTTGCTCTCTGACGTGTAACCCAACACGAACGCTTCCCAACCAAGTCTCCTACCTGAAGGGGTCTTCAATGGAACCCTTTACCTTAGGGCCAACCCCTAAGATAGACTTCAAATGTAGCCCAACACACTTGTAATGGCTTCAGAGGGATCTTGAACTTCTCTAAGCTCTTGTGGAACTCAATACCGAATTCTTGCAGTTCTCAATGCCCAGGGGCCTCTATTTGTAGGCTAAGTGCAAAATGGACAGTTGCTGTAATCTGTACAGACGCCGTCCGGACGATGAACCTGAGCCGTCCGGACGGACAACTGTGCGACAGGATTTTTCGAAAATTTCGCTGAAAATCTTTCCTGTTTAAGATCCACGTCTGGACGGTGAGACACTGACGTTTGAACGGTTGCACGTCCGCTACAAGTAATTTCCATATAAGGCTTCACGCGTTTGGACCTAGGGGGATGAACGTCCGGACGACAATTCTTCAACACGCAATTTCCATATCTGCTATGCGTGCGTTCGGACCATGAGAGGCAGACGTCTGGACGGTTGAAGTCGAATCGGCAATTTCCATATTAATTGTACACGCGTCCGGACCATGAGAGGCAGACGTCCGGACGGTTGAAGTTGAATCGGCAATTTCCATATTAATTGCACACGCGTCCGGACCAAGGCTGACTGACGTCCGGACGGTGATATTCGAATTGCGATTCTTGCCTTATTTATGAGCGTGTCCGAACGGGAAACCACATCGTTCGGACGGTGTATCAATCTTCCCATATCTTGAACTTGGAAAGAATCTGAAGCTGATCGATCACTGATGGACGTCCGGACGGGCTGCTAAGAGGTCCGGACGGATGCAAGCTGGAATAAAAGCTTCTCGATATAGTGGAGGGTCCGGACGGAAAGATACGTCGTCCGGATGAATGATGCTGGTCTGTTTGGCGACCGGACAATATAAACATGTCATCCTGACGGATGGAATAGTGGACAGCTGGACGTCCGAACGGCTGACAGGGAGTCTGAAATCTTCTATCTTTTTCGCAGTGCAGAGTGTTCTGGAAATGCTCTGACAAGTGGAATCCCTGTTTACAACATCTTTACACATAAGTGATTTTGTCCAAACACAGAATGAGGCCAAAATACTAACAAAGTCCAAGCACCTCTTGAACTTGAAAATCAAAACACACTGTGGTGCTAACGCTGCTGAGAGTCTAAAATGTGCATCATCTGAAGTACTCACAAACAAAAGGATTTTCTTTGCACCACCCAAATCCTTCATTTCAATCTCATCACCCAAAAGAGATTTCAATCTCTTAACCTCAAACATGTTTTTAGCAGTAATAAGAATGCCATCCACATAGAGCAACACATAAACAAAAGAACCATATGAAAATTGCCCATAATACACAAAACGCTTGTACCTCTATCCCAGAGATTGTTCCAAGCCATACAACAATCTCCTCAACCTGACAGTCTTCGTGTCCTCTGGCCATTTCACTAAATCCCATGTCTGGTTCTTAGAAAGAGACTCAATCTCCTCATTCATGGCAACAACCAAAAATGCAGATTCACTACTTGTAACAGCTTCTTAAAGAGTGGAAGACTCTTGGACCACAGTGTCCTCTGCCATAGTAAGTGGACACGCCACCAAATCTGCATAGCCATATCCCTAAAGTAGTCTAATCTGCCTCCTCTGTCTACCAATCGCAATACTGGTCTCCTGCTCTTCTTATGGATCATCATCAAAATCGAAACCATGGTTGTCTACAATGGGCTAATCTTGAGTGCCATCTTGCACCCTTTGTGAATCTTCTACCTGAAGCTCCACCTGCTTGCTAAAACCTAATCACATATGCCATAACTGAGTAATGTCTGAAGAAATATCAATTGAAACTGTCACCGTGCTACCCTGAAGAAAATAGAGGCCATCAACCTTGTTACCTTGCATTATAACCAATGGACCTTCGCTAACCCGAATAACTCCACCTTCACTGGAGTATTTGTAACCAAGGGAGTCCAAAGTGCCCAAATAAATAAGATTTTTCTTCAAATCTGGTATATACCGAACATTCTTCAAAGTCCTCACGATCCCATCATGCATCCTTATCCTGATTGTACCCATACCAACAATCTTACAGGCAACATCATTTCCCATCAAGATTGAACCACCATTGACTGACTCATAGGTAGTAAACCAATCCCTTTTAGGGGACATGTGAAAAGTACAAGCAGTATCAAGGACCCACTGATCGCTAAAACAACCATCAGAACTGGTAACAACAAGGACAAGTCCTGAATCCTCATAATTTCCTTCAACAACACGTGCCACAGATGATGAATCACCTTCCTCTTTATTTTTCAACTTCGGACACTCGGATTTATAATGTTCATACTTTTTGCAATAGTAACACTGAACATTCTTCTTGGACTTGGATTGGCCTCCCAAGTCTTTCTCACTAGATCGACCTCTAAAATTAGAAGAATTTTCCAAACGACCCTTAACAAATATACCTTTAGCCTGATTATCACTACCTTTCCCATTCAATCTTGACCTCAACTCCATAGAATTCAAAGCAGATTTAACATCCGCTAAGGAGATTGTATCTCTACCGTACAACATTGAAGTAACAAAATTATCAAAGACATCCGGTAGTGGACACAACAAAATCAAGGCTTGATCCTCATCATCTACTTTAATATCAATATTTTTCAGATCTAAAATAATTCTATTAAAGTCATCTAGATGATCACAAAGAGGCATTTTTTCCTTTCATCTTGAGGGTATATAACTGTTGCTTCAAATACAACCGGTTAGTGAGAGACTTCTTCATGTACAGGTTCTCCAACTTCTTCCAAAGTCTAACAACAGTTTCTTCATTTGCAACTTCTCTCAAAACTCCATCTGAAAGAGACAACAAAATTGCACTATGGGTTTTTTCATCAAATTCCTTCATTTCCTACGTCGATGTTGATTGCACCTCGCCATCCAAAATCTTTGCCAAACCTTGTTGTCGTAACAAAGCCCGCATCTTGAGTCGCCATAAACTAAAACTATTCTAACCATTAAATTTTTCTACTTCAAATTTTGCAATAGTCATCTCGTAAAATAAAGATCCAAGCTCTGATACCAGTTTGTTGTGATAGACTAATATTTTAGGATCACCAAATAAGCAGAAAAATAGCAGAATAGCAAATAACCACAACACAAACTCAAGAGATACCAAGATTTAAGTGGTTCAGCCTAACAAGCCTACATCCACTGGCAGAGACAATCTAGAAGAAATTCATTATCAAAAGGATGGAGAACAAAGTGCAATACAAAGAGCAACCACTCAAACTCAAAAGCCCCAATACACCCAAATCTCACTCTCACACAACAAAAGATAACTAAATACAAAAGAACAAACCTCTCTAAGTTCCCTTATATATCTCTTAAAACCAAAGAGAAATAGTGAGAAAATACAAGTGAGACAACAAAAGAGACTTATCTCTTTTACAAGGAGTGTTGCCGAAATGCACAGTTGCTGAAGCCCGAGCCTCTCTTCTTCTTGTCTAAAGAATATCCCACTCTCGCTTAACACGCACGGGACCAAAAGAGATGCCACTGCATTTTTGAACAAAAAAGCCCTTTTATGTTTTCCACAAGGCTTCAGCTTTTCTTCTTTTTCCCACAAGCTTCTCGAAGAAGCTATTCCACCCAAGAGACAAAACGTGCGTGTAGGAGAGTAAAAAAAAGTCCAATAACAGTGGGGCCCACAGTAAGACTTGATAGAAATCAAGTCACAACACTACATATTTGAGCCCACATGTGAAGAAAAGTGTTAAAGTATTGATTAAGTGATTAAATTTACCACTTTCTACTAGCTCAAGCTTTTGGAATAAATGGTGATTTAACAGTCTCCTTCATTAAGCTGGAAAAAGGAATATGTCACTACAAAAAAAGACTCCCATTTATGGACAGTTTAAAAAAAAAAAAAAAAAAAAATTTACTACGGTTTTTTGAAAACCATCCGTAAAAAAATAAATTATGACAGTTTCAACTAAACTGTCTATTTCTAGATAGTTTTAATAAAACCGTCTGTAAATTTATAGACGGTTTTCTTTAAACCGTCTGAATTTATTATTATTTTTTTTTCTATTTTATTTCCAGATAGTTTAAGGAAAACTGTTTGTAATTTACAAACGATTTTCCTTAAATCGTCTGGAAAAAAAATTTCCCCCGCCCGAATTTTTTTTCCTTGTTTTCATCTTTTTAAAAGAAAGAACTAGATCTCTCTCCCTTAAAAAAAAAAAAAAAAAAAAAAAGATCTCTCTCTCTCTCTCTCTCTCTCTCTCTCTCATTCTTCTTCTTCTTCTCTCTCCAGCCGGGCGACGGGATCTGGACACAGAGTTAGTGACGTCGCTGAGGTCAGATCTGAAGTGGAAGGTAGGATCTCCGGCCGAAACCCACGCCTGGCTGAATCTCTAGCCGGATACAGAGAGAGATCCGATTGGAATACGTGGATTTCCAGCCGGTTCTCTCTTCCTCTCTCTTTCTTTCCCCCCCTCTGGCGTCCTCATCACCACTCTCTTCCAAACCACCGAACGGATCTTTTTTTCTTTTTTTTTTTTTGGGGGGGGGGGGGGGGGAAGTGAAATTCTTAAGTTTGATTTACATTTTGTGTTTGTTTTGGGTTTGGATTGTGATGATTCATGGCTGAAAGACAGGGTTTTGAAAAGGGTATTCCATGTGATGATTCACGGATTGTGATGATTTTTGGGTTTGGATTGTGATGATTCATGGATTGTGAAATTTGTGGGTTTGATTTGTGAAGGATTTTTTTACACCCGGGATATGTACCCAATGACCGGATCTTCCGTTAATTTTTGTTGGAACCCGAAGGAGAATAATGACCTGTCGAACCCAAGAAGAACCAAAGAAGCTCACTTCTCCAATGGATTTCCGATAGAACTGGAGCTGATTTTCGGTGGATATTTTTCCGGTAGAATGTAGAGCTATGACCGCTGGGAAAAAAAACAATTATATTAAAAAATAATAATAATAACGAATTCTGCACGGTTTTGCCCAAACTGTCTAGAATTTGTCATGGACTTCCGGACGGCTTGGCCCAAACCGTCCAGAATCCGAATTCCCAACCCATTTTTCTGAACAGTTTAAAACTGTCTAGAATAAACCGTCTGGAACAAATTCCAAACAGTTTTTTGCAATTTTTGGACGGTTTCAAACCGTCCAGAATTCTTGAAATTTTTGTAGTGTGTCCAACCGAAGAAGGAAAATGTAGCCAAAAAGTAAGGGAAAAATAGCTCTTTGCTGCCGGTGGTTCTAGGTGGGGGCTTAGAGATGCCAGCCATTTGTAGAAGTACTCTATCTTTATATCAAGAGAATGCAGGGATAAGTGGGCCTAGTGACAGATTAGGGGTGGGGGGGCGGTATAGGCCATGCCCCTTCAAAATTCTAAGAAGAAAATTTTTTTAAGGTAACCAAAAAAAAAAAAAAAAAAATTGTAAATTTATTTATTTATTTTTTATAATTTTGTAGCTTACTGAACCCTAATAACAATTTTTGACCCCTGACCTCTACCCATAATGTCTTCTAACTCCGGCCTTGAGTTGGCTGGTGGCGTTGATAGATTGGCTGCCACTGTTGATCTCGCCACAGACCATTTCTTTGCGAGCTTGTTGATATGGTACCACCACATTTGCTGCATCTAGGTGGGGCCCAATTCGGACCATTTCTTGTCGTTTGTGCTATGGCAACTCTGCAGCGGATTAGTATCTTCTACAATTATTTGTCTGAATTTGAGAGAATTTGGGCATGTAATTGTGAGAGACCATTTATGAGACCCGCCTGATCAAATAAAAATTGGGCTATCCAACTACTTATTGGGTCAAGTGGGTCTCACAAGTGGCCTTTCACAATTACCTGTTCAAATTCTCTCAAATTCAGGCAAATAATTATAGAGAATCTTGATCCATCTGCAGCACCATTGTGACTCATGCCAGAAGCAGCAGCTGCATGTAGTCACAATCTTACAAGCAAGTGGGTCATTTTTTATTTTTTATTTTTTTATTTTGCAATTATTATATCAAGTATGCATTTTAGTATGTTAATATACTTATAACTTATTACAAGATACATACTTACATATAACAATTCTTATTTTTGTTACATGTTAATGAATACGAGTATATATGTCTGTGTAACGCCCTGCTCAAAACACGTGTCAAATCTCTTTTATAAAACCACATGTTTACATATATGTATGAATGTATTATTTTTAAACGTGCGCGCATGCGTGTGACACAACCGTCAAATTAAATATTTCAACATAACGTGCATGAAGAAACCCAAAAAGCTGCAGATGAAAGGATGGGTGTCAATCCTCACGTCTTTACATTTAAGACCAGTAATAGCAAAAAATCTCAATGGTCAACACTAATCCAAATGTTCATTAAAAGAAATTTGCTTTGCGTAACTCGCCAAGTCCAATAATAGAATTTGAGGATAACTATTGGGGTAATTATTTGGTAAGCCCACATGGCCCACACCAATTAAAGCCCAAAATTAGTCCATTAACCCGGGTTCATCTTACATGCGTAATAGGAAATCGACTCCCAAACCATTATTATGCTACACATATGTTACTTGCTACATTAGCCACGATGCAAGGTACATCCCTAATTTAAAGGATAAGATATGATTAAATCAAGGCCAACGTGAGATTAATTGCACGTGAAAAAAATGAATCATGGCCTGAAAACAGTTGATGTTGGGATCATACATCAAAGATGCAGTAGAAAATCACAGGAATAACATCAAGAAAACATGGCATCAAATTAATTATGCAAAAAAAAAAATGCAAGAGAAGCATACTTACATAGCATAAATCAGCTACTCTAAGAGAAGGGATTGACTTGATTTTTGCTGTCTCCAATCCTCAAAAAATGCGTAGGCTAGGGTTTTCAAACTTTTAAACCTTCTCCTCAACTCTGATTTAAGAGACCAAGAGTATAGGCTATAATACCTATACAAACTCCCTTTAAATAGGCACATGTCTCATAGTAGATGTAGTATTATATTTCATTGTCAAAGTATGATCACTTGAAAAACCTAGCCACCAGACACCACATACATGGCTAAAGGGTTTATTGTGCTTGTGTAATTAAGTCAAGCCTAATAACGGTAATAATCAGCATGAGCAGGGATCTAAAGGGAAAATAAAACAAGTTTCAATAGACCTAGGACACTCGTCAACTCATGAAATGTCCTCGGTTACTATCAATTACAACTAATTCCATTAAATAATATAATTGTACTTTAGTATTTATTTTGATTATTCAATACGATTTTATAATTTGCATTAATTTGACCACTTCATAAAATAATACGTAGTTGAATTAAACTAATAAATTAACTGTCACTTTAATTCACTTCCTTTTAATCTCTGAGTACATAATTTAATCTTTTGATTATTTTTGTACTTATGAAATCTCATTTCATTTAGTACGTATTTTATTTTAGTAATTCTTACTAAAATGCTCCAGCTTGAGGCTAAGAATAACCAATCCCCATTAAATCTATCTCAATGGGATATCTCATGTCGCTTTGATAAATCAAAGGATAATGGAATTCTAATTGAGGACTAGTGTTCCCACAATTCTGCATATGATCACGAAACAGAAAGAGATTTTGGCCATAAAAGCTCTCATCATAAATGTATTAAAGTGACATCCACTTCATATTTGAGTTCACATTCCTTTTAGGATTGAGAGTCAATGTTATAAGTAGTTGTGAGTTCAAGTTATTTATATCGACAATTGTTATAATAGAAAACAACTCACATGATTTGTTTGGTGCCTTGTAACCGCACTAGCATATCAATCATAAATCTCCATTTCACATAATCAAAATAGATCATCATAATTGATATATTATAGTCTTATCAAATGAAATGCCAAATTTCATCATGGATTACAACAACACTTTATAAATTACAAGGTTTATGGTTTAGAATCTTCTGTGTGATAATCTAATTAACACGCTTCAAAACATATTTAATATAACATAATGACTACATGTATATTTAAAATTGTATGCAAATGTAAAATAAGAATAATAGTATATCCTACCTTTCCGGCCATTTGAATTCTAAAGGAAAATGAATTTCATCCTGATATCATTACTTGTAAAATAAAATGCTCAATGTTCTTATATAGTTCGGAAAATAAAGAACTTTATTTAATAAAATAAAATGTCATATAAAAGAAATTGGCTTGTAGAGCATAAACCCAAACAATTGCAAATTATAGACTACTATAAAATGGGGTAATTATCAATAATGTAAAAGAGACTTTTGGCCCTAGCTTGCTCGAAACTATGTATCTAAGCATTTTGTTTACTTTCATTCTCTAAACACTTTACTAACTTACGCATCGGATCGGAGTTGCGGATCATCCGCGGACTCCTACTAGCCGGCTCACTTGCTTATCCTTTTGCTCTTTTTGCACGTCTGAATTGGTTGATGTTCGATGTAAGGAAAACCGTTCAAATATGGTAGTCAATGAATCCCTCTCTCTTTGTTATAAGGCTGCAACCGTGCAGCTGGATCGTACTACCCATGAATAATCCTCACTTTTTCTTTTCTTTTCTTTTTCTCTCACTCACTGCTTCACTGACCTCTTAAATTTCTCAAACCGTTAGACATATGGAAACACAGAATGACAAGTAAATGGCATCTGCGGAACCTCTACGAGGCCCTACTTCAAAGACCCTAGATCCCCCTCCCCCCTCTCCTCCCTCTAGGCGCCGGCCATATATACCTCCTTTTCACCTAGCTGCCCGTCCAGCTGCCTTGTCTTTTTACCCGCTGTGTTAGATGTTCCTTCCAAAGGTTACAAGTGAGAATGGTTTCACCGGCATCATAAAGCATTTAACAGATGCAGTGCTTTTTTGCGTGAATGAAGTGCATGTGTAATAAAGCAGAGAGTCCTGTAAGTTCTAACAAACAGGGCCAGTCCCGACCTCGTAGGGGTTAGCCACATAGCAAGACTAGGTTTGGTCTCTTTTCACTGTAAAAAACCTGCATGTTGGGATTTGCAAAAGCTAAAAGGCTGCCGCCAGAGCCAAATAATGGTTCTACTATAATTATTGTCTACTATCGATCAGCTCTAGCAGTACTGCAGCATTAGCCATTCATTGTTTTCAACCTTTTCTCTGCTGATCTCATTTTCTCATGGTGATCTAAGAAATCCAATCAACATGCATGGGTAGGAATACATGATGAGATATATAATGAAAGAGAAAGAAGATCGAAACGATGAGAGAAACTGATAAAACGTTAGAGCTAATATATATATATATATATATATATATATATATATATTTTAGAATATATTCTAACAATATATATAATAAATTGTGTTACAATAGTCTTTATTTATAGAGAGAGTATAAGATTAGTGAACAAGAAATTCTAACCATACTAATTAAATAAAAAAAAGAAAAAAAATTTTAGAAAATAATATAAAATATTCTAACAGGTAACATGTGAATTTGGACTTTATGCATGCCCATCAATCCAGAATCTATTACTAAGGGTGTCTTAAATTCTACTCCATTTCAAATTTTACTTGTCATATAATATTAATTAGTGCGTTGCAGTTAAAACTATATATATTTGAGATTGATCGAGAGTGAAAGTGAGTGAGTAATTAAATATTTCAGTATAAACAAAGATCTTTAATTTGTGGAGTTCTGTACGTGTTGATAGTATTAATAAGCTAGGTTTTTCCTCAACTTTTGCCAGTTCTGGAAGGCACATGGAAAGTAGACAATACTTTGAGCGTGAGATACCACCACTCATGAAGCGTGACTGTCGAAAGCCGAAAGGGGCGACGAACCGCACGAATCACTGTAGCAAACCCTTCCTTTTACTCAATGGATAGCGCTCTTTCATTGATAAACAAAACGTGAAGGCCACCCTCTTTGAACCAAGGGGCTGTCGAGATGTGCATCTTCTAATACTACTTGTGGCGGCCTATTTCTTTCTTCAATGAAACACTCTTTTACCACCTCCAAGAATGAAGCTTTGACAAGTACTCTATTTTTGGAAAAGCCGGGCCTGCCCTGCCTATCTTGAAAGGTCATACTTGCTTCTTCTTCTTTTGTTTTTAGTTCATTAGGGCTTCCTAATAGGATAGAGGTTTTCTTTTTCTTTTTCTTTTTCTTCCTAATTATCCTCCCTATCAGTTGTTCACCCTCTTATATATTTTAAGAGTTCACTCTCAGACACTCACTGCTTGACGTAATATTAAAAATTATTATTAAATAGAGTAATAAATGAAAATGCATGATTACCATTGTTACGTCCGTAAACAATACTAAAGAATTAACCCTTACGAATATGTGTAGCATTTTTTTTAGTTGTTATTTGGTCATGAATCCGGGGCTTTTTTTTATCTTTTTTATTTTTGAATTAAGGTTTTTCAAATCCAAACTATTTTCTGACTTGGAAAAGATCGTAAGCTAGCGTAGTTAATTGGCCCAAAATGCAAGACACGGTAATAATCCCTTGGCTACTCATTGCTGGTTAATTATTTTTGTCATAGCCCGTTTCTAGCTAGTACATCTGTAAATAGTCTAGCTGTTGTCTAATATTTAAACCCAAGCTCAGCTCATATTTCACCAATTAATACATCCCAAGGCTGAGGCAATTTAATTAGTTGGGCCTAGTGGTCCTCGGTTGGGCAAATCTCACGTGGATGAAACGGTTAGTAGGCTATTTAATTTTTTAGGACAAAAAAAAATGTAAAATTAGATAGTGTGGTTAGATCGATTTGCAATAAGCTAGCTCATTGCGGGTTAAAAATGTTATGAGAGCTAGGTGTATAGAAAAATAGCAAATAAGTCTATGTACTAAACTTTCGTCTAATTTTGTCAAATATTACATTAGCTTCAATTAGATTATGATATGCCGTCATTGTTTTCCTTGAGACCGGGTAGGCTTGTAGTACAAGCAAAGCTGGCAGTAGCAAGATAGTTGAGAGGGGCCACCAAATACCTATTTTTATCAGCTTAAACTTTTAAAAAATAAAGAGACATTTAACCTATCTCGACCTCCCTTCCGTTCACCTTGTATATATTAAACAAGTACTATGTTGTTTCTAAAGTTAAATACTGGCCATTACCCAGTGGTATGCCAGGTATTAATTTGTATTATTGGGCCTTTGGCCCTCGACGTAATGGACCCTATCTACGTCAAAACTTCTAATAAACCTGCTTAACCTCTCAAAGCGATCACACGGGCCAAGTGAGAAAACTACGTTGGAGAACTATCACCTTGAATGACAACATCTTGACCTCTTCGATGTTCTCGGCGGAAGGTAAGCAACCAAAAAAAAAAGGGCTAAAAGGCGGGAATCTCATTTTGGTATTCCCGTAAGCCCAATTTCTACTGTTTCGAAGGACAGAAAGAAGGATACAAGAGTAATATGTAGAATTACTCTTTTTTATAAATGAAAATAGAATAACTCTCCTACGTATGAGGTCGATATGCTCTAATTAACCATTCTCTTTCATATTTTTTTCTCTTTAAAAAAAGTCCAGTTTACTGAATTAAGCATTGGAATAATTACCTCTAGGAAATGGTGACAACCAATTAAAAATAGTCGGAATTAAGGGCTTAAAAAATGAAGTTGACAAGCTACAGTATTTGCCTAAAAATAGACAAGCACTGTAGCAACATATAAACATTTATGATTTGTTGTGTATTTATAAATTAAGAATCCGGTGGAGTGCTCTTTCACCATTTTATTAACTAAACTTTAAAGAATTTGGGGTTTAAAGCATTTGTTGGAGATGATGAACGTTATAATGACCCTGAATTTTATATGTCATATATATGCAGCCAAGGGCAAGTATATAAGCAACTTATAAAATTAGTAGTACTGTTTCTTCACAAAGGCAATGACTATGTCTTAATTATAATAAATCCAATGAAAACAGACAAACAAACAAAATAAAATTGATGAAATGTATCGTACCTCTTGATCTCCGATGTGTACCTTGGAAATTGTCTTTCACATTGCTTAGTTACATGACTTGTAAAAAGAATCTTACAATTTCACAAAATAAATCTAGAATATCGATCTCATTTTCGATTTAATTGGGAACCCATGCATGCGGCACTCACTTACTTCAAATGGTTCCATTCCAAACCCTTCAAAATTGGTATCCCTTTTGTTCTTTTTCTTCGTCTGCCTCATCAACTATGTCTTCCACATAAGATACCTCTTTTGTGCTCCTCCCGATGCCGATGCCACCGTTGAGCCACTCCACCACCTCTATCATGCTCGGCCGGATCTCAGGGTTGCTATCTGTGCATCTCAATGCAATTATGACCACCGATTTAAGCTGATCTCGATCAAACTTTCCCTTCAACCTTGGGTCAGCAATATGATTTAGTGCACCCCTTTGGATATAGGGTGTGACCCATTGCACAATATCGCGCTTGACTCCACCGGGGAGTTTTTCTAATGGCTTTTTTGCACTAATTATCTCTAGAAGTAAAATACCAAAGCTATAGACATCGCAGCTCTCAGAAACCTTCCCCCACATGGCATATTCAGGAGCCAAATATCCCAGGGTTCCCTTTACTCTTGTAGTCAGATGACTAACACCGGCTGGAATTAGCTTTGCAAAACCAAAATCAGCGACTTTTGCTTCAAATTCAGTGTCTAGGAGGACATTACTTGCCTTGATGTCTCGGTGAATTATATGAGGATTGGCCTCATGGTGCAAGTACCTTAACAATGAAATCATACATAAATATCAAAGACAAAGTACTATTGCAAAATCAACACATTGAAAACATTCAAGGCTGAATAATTTGAAACCCAGAATTTAACCTAGTGTAAATCTCCACATCAGAAACGGACTTTTGGATGGATTCCTCCTAATTAAAACCTAGAGGGTGTCGGTCTATATATGGAGCCAAGGGAGAGCTTCGGACGTATGCGATTCAACCCCTACGGCCCTCGGTACGTCATTACAATTAAATTTTTACCTCATCTTTTCTAACATGGGTGTGGAAGCGACTTCACCGGCCGGATCATTCCGGTGAACCCTTCTAACCTTCTCCCTTTGTTGCATGACTCTTTCTTGGAAGGCGGTCTTGAAACTATTGTGGGTTTTGGTACTAATAGTAAACATCGATCATCATGAAATTCTGGGAAAATAACATCTTTCACGAGTTTTCCAAAAGCATCCGTCAACTCTTAATTTTTGGCCAGTGATTGAATAGTTGGAAAGAGTTTCGTTTTTAATGGAACTTTAATTTGATAAGTAGATGTATCATTTTTCCTCTAAAAAAAAAATAAAAAAGAAAAGAAAAAAAAGAATGTATACTTACGCCAAACCTTCTGCTGATCCAATGACTATGCTCATTCTCCGAGACCAATCTAGCAGACAATCTTCAGCGAGGTGGCCATGCAAATGGGTGATCAAGCTATGATTAGGCATGTAATCATAGACAATTAGCCTCTCATCCCCACCAGCGTAAAATCCCCTCAAACCCAACAGATTCTTATGCCTCACCCTGCCAAGAATTTCAACTTCCACAGCAAACTCCATCTCTGCCTTCGCACTCATTGCCTTTAGTCGTTTAACAGCAATCTGGAAGATGATCAGCTTGGTTAATTCAATATCACGAAAACAAAAAAAACAAAAAATTGTATATAATTGTTTTGCATGGAAAACCACACAAAATCCTCCTATAATTAAGAGAAAGAGATGGACATAATTGCCTCAACGCCTTTACTTGTTCGACCCCAATAAACACTTCCAAACCCGCCTTCACCAATCTTGTTGTCCTGATGGAAGTTGTTTGTTGCTTGAAGTAGCTCCTTAAGAGAGTATATTTCCCATGGATAATCCCTATTCTTGCATACACTAAAGAAAAAAAAAAGGAAGTTGAAAAAATTAAAAATTTATTAAAAAAAAAAAAGTTTAATAATTTGACAATTGCATAAATCAAAATAATCTAATAAGGCATACCTGCTCTCCGGTTGCTCTTCACCTGAGATGCAACAAAAGCATCTCCAGGTCATCTTCCTCATGGGAGGAAGCATGATACAAATTGAATTGATTTAAATGCTGCGGGATCCGAGAGTGCAGATTGATGAAAATTGTCTGATAAACAAGAAGAAAGCAAATACATCGGATATTTCAAAGCAAGAGGAAGGAGTCCTATGGTGGAGACAAAGGGCAGCCTTAGAAGAAGTCAAGGAATTTGTTGTTTAATATATATTAAGAACATGCATGCTTAGGCTGTTTAGAGGCCCTCATGTTTTTTTTTTTTTTTTTTGAAAAGGAGGCCCTCCTGTTTTTGTTTTCTAGTGATTGTTTCTCATTGGAAATGTCACATTTTAATTTTTTTTATTAGACATTCTTGAGGATTATTTTAACGCTGTATATATATATAAAATATAAATTAGTCTGTGAAACCTCACTTATAACCTTTGGAAGGAACAATATCTAACATAGCTAGCGGATAAAAAGATAATTAAGTGAGCTGGGTGAAAAGGAAGTAGCCGGCCGCCTAGAGGGGGATTCTAGGGTCTTTGAAGTAGTGCCTCACAGAGGTTTCCTTTCAGATTCCATTTACTTGTCATTCTGTGTTTCCTTGTCTAAAGGTTTGAGAAATTTAATAGATCAGTGAAGCAGTGATTGAGTGAGAGAGAGAGAGAGAGAGAAAAAGTGTGCTTCTTCTCACACCTATTATTAGTACGTGTACAATGTGTGTTTGTACAAATAGACATTTGTTATTTGTACAGATATTGTAGGACCCATTCTATATGCATTAAGTTCCACACTAAATATAAGTATTTGTATAATATTGTGTATACAAATATTATTAAATGTGCAGATAACAAAGCTCCATAACAAATACGAATAAGAAACATTACAAAGTCAAAAATACACTACCAATAGTGAATCTTTGCCAACTATCAAGATGGAGATCTAACAAAAAAAAAATACAAATCAGTGAAAAAGTTAGCAATGGTGGTAGGGGCAAGGGAACAATTTTGTGAGCACATTGATTTGCCCTTTTGTCAATCTCAATGATTATCTAACTATCAAAAGAGCTAAGAAGACAAAAATATCAATAATCCACTAGTTGTTGTTGTTTGGTCAACATTAATCCAGTGATTTTTATTTTATTATTTTTTTTCTTCAATTAACGTTTTGAAATCGAAACTATTTCCTGACTCAGAAAAGAGAGCTTAGTTAATTGGCCCAAAATGCAAGAGAGGCTAATCACTGCTGGTTGTTGTAATATTTACACCATCTGTAAATGGTGTAATATTTAAACCCAAGCTGCTCAGATTTCACCAATTAATAAAGCCCAACGCTGCGGCAATTTAGTTGGGCCTTGTCATCCTCCATCACGCCGATGAAAGTATGAAATCGTTCGCAGGCTGTTTGTTTTTTATTTTATTTTACTCGTATCTATATTTATACGATATAAAAAAGCACAGTTTTTCCAGAAATTGATGTAATTACTAAGCTACCCTTAATTATTCAAACGACTTAGTATGTTGTTTCTAATTAAAGTTAAATATTGGCCGCCATTACCTAATGGTATATGTGTCAGGTGTTTGTTCCCAAAGGACATTGTAATACTTTAAATTTCTCTCTGTTTCTCCTTTAAATTTCCATTAAACCAAAAAACCCGTAAAAAAAGGGTTATAAGAATTGCTAATTTCATTGATCTTTATTTAATAGCATGCGATTAGATGGTGTTTTAATTTTTTTAGCGGTGGACATGCGGCCTATAACCACATACTAACACGTATCAACAAGTTGTAAAAGAATTGTAGAAGAGTAACGTTAGTTTGTTGGGAAAGATGCAGATTGCCAGATTGAGGCGAAGATGAAACCTTTCAAAAAAGTAAGTCAGTGTAGTAAATATTCAACAAAAGACTATTACTTTTCCCTCATCGGAGTCCTCGCTTCACTAGAAACTAGGGGTGTACATATAGATGTGGATGTGGTTATTTGTAATATCCGCAGCCGCATTTGCAAAATGCGAAGACCATTTTTAAATATCTGCATCATGTTTTTACTAACAACATCCGTACGGTTATTATCTGCTATCTGCATATTAGGTAATTGGTCTTTTGATCTTATTTTAGTCTTTTTGGATCTTCTTGGGGTCTCTATTATGGCATATTTTAACAAATTTTGAAAATAACTTAGGCCCATTTTTAGTGTTTTGGGCTTATCTAAATTCTTTGTAAGCCCCAATATTTTTAAATATATTGATTTCACGTTACTTTTGCTTTTTTGTCCATGTGTTACATGAGAAAGTAATACAGCCAACCTAACCATCTACAACACCTGCTGCACAATATAAAATATAAATATATATATTATATATAAAGGGTATACAGTGTGGTTATTAACCACTTTCGCATAACCTAAAACAGTTATCTGCTTTTGCATATGTGGCTAATGGTTTTTGGTAACCGCATCCGCATGCGCATCCGCATGCGCCTTCGCATTTATGCGTGGGTGGTTAATATTCGCTCACATGTACCTCCCTTCCAGAAACCATATAAACTTGGAGATTTATGACAAGAACTCACATATATGCACAATATTCAATTTTATCACTAGGACTTTTGTTTTTTTTTTTTTTTTTCCCATGGATTTACATGGTTGGCTTTTCCCAATTGAGCTCAAGCTTTAAATAAAGACTGGTTCGGGTTGATAATTGGTAAAATTGGATAAAATTTCTTTCAAATTAGCTTGAAAGAATTTTTAAAAGAATTATTTTCTCAAATTCAGTCTGTTAAATTGTTATTTGTCTTTAAAGCACATAATTCTCATATGCATTTTGAATAATATATGTGAGAATCAAAATATTCTCTATTAACCCTATTAAAAAGTAGGGTTAAATGATTCAGAGGTACATGTGGTTAAGCACTAAATCAAATCACCGCATCTGTTTCAAAAAGTATCATAGGTGGTACCTATCGTTAATGAAAAAACCCAATTGATCCTTTCCCCAGTCCTCCGTCCATTTTTTTAACAGACCTCTACGCCACCCACCTTAGAATATCGACACCTATCTCGTTAGCCATGTGGCAACATGTCATAGGTAATGCTTATGTTTTCAAGCCACCTAAGATGAGAAAAAAATAAAAATAAAATTAGAATAACAGAAAAATGGGGTGGGCGGCCATCCCCATTTTTGCCATGGGGTGGCCGGCCACCCCATTCTGGCCAAGGAGTGGCTCGAGCCACCTCCTATGGCCAACCAGGGTGTGGTTCGGCCACCCCCAGTTGACCTTCATTTGTACCAACAAAAAACTCAGGCCCAGCTCAGTGAGGCCAACAACAACATAGCAAGAAAGGTCCAATCTTTATGCTTCAATTTTGATCAAACACTTGAATCATAAGATATAGCAAGTGGATAGAAATTTTCTACAAACCAGGTCGTAGAAAATTTTTTACAATCCACATATAAGATTGACATGTGTCCTTTAAGCATGTGATAAGCACATGTTGTTTTATTAATGATATTAAAAAAGCATGTGAGAAGTACATGCTATTAAAACATGTGATTCTCACATGCCAAAAGACAAATGTCAATTTTATATGTAGGCCACAGAAAATTTTCTACAAACCGGTTTGTATGAAATTTCTATCCATAGCAAGTGGTTATAAAAACAATTCCAAATAAATAATTGGGAATTTATTGGCAATCTATCTACCTCATCAGAGATAGGGTCTCAAAGATAAGGTCATAAATTCTAATTTGAGTAGAACAATATTTCTAGAGTTTGTTGTATATTTATTTATTTTTAATAAATTATATGATACAATGTCAAAAATAAAAAATAAAAATAAAAATAAAAAATTGAGCGGTTAATATATTACTTGAATTTTATTTTGGAAAAAAAATGGAAAAATAAATACAAAACAGATGCATACGGTAGCAGCTAGCCAGTAACATTTTATTTGTTGTTGATTGCTGACTAGCTGCATTTAGTATCATTGTACAGCAAATGAGTTGGAATGTTAGAATTTTATGATTTTATGATTTTTTTTTTTTTAACAAAATAACCGGAGCTACCATGCATTAATCTGAAGAGGCCCGAAGGCAAATACAGTGAATAAAGGCACATCGACACCCTACACACTAAGTCAGAAAAATCTGACTTTGGTACTGCCTACAAATAAACAAATATTACAAGGACAGGTGTTTAAACCACTCTTTAACAATAAAGCACCCCTAACAAAGAAAAAATGGGTATCTAGCTAACAAGCCATAAAAAGTTCAGTAATATCTGCAAATTTAACATGCGGACTTTCGAAAACTACTCTAAAAAAATAAAGAAAAAATAAAACTATAGAAAGCACTCAACACAAGTCGACATGGAAAGAGAAACTGCACGTGTCTTGCAGGAACCGGCGGAAAAACATATATATAGCCTCAAAAGTAGATATAGAAGAAGAAAGCTCAGCCAAACTTTCGCCGACGACACGGGCGGAGAGGTCAATTCCCTACGAGACGTCTTGTGTTAGCCTTCCTGCCTAAAGCAATTAAAAATAAAAAATAAAAACACACACACACACACACACACACAAAAACTCTATAGCCCTAGAATGACTAGGAAACCCAAAGCTACATAGCCCTAGAAAGACTAGGAGAACAAAAGCTCCACTAGATCTAAGCCAGGTTGAAAACAAAAAACCTCCATAGCCCTAGAAGGATTAGAAGAGAGGCTTGGTGCGGTGGCTTTATGGTGGAGAGCCAGGTGGAGCATCGAGCATCTGCCTCGGAAGAGGAACAATGGAGGAAAAGAGGGAGAAAAATTGTGGAAAAAAAAAAAAAACCTACTAAAAACTCTGCAATTAGTGGCGTGTCAAAAGTAACATATCACTGAAATAATTAATTGCATGTTAAATCTGAAACGCCACTAAATTGGTGACATGTCTGATTGACACACCACAATTTAGCGGCGTGTCAAATTGACACGTCACAATTTGGGGGCATGTCTGATTAACACACTACAATTTAGTGGCGCCACAAAATTGTATTTTTTTTTAGTAAAAAATTTTATTTAGTTTAAATAATGATTATTTATACTAATTATTTTAGTTAGGATTAAATAACTTAATGTAGAGATTGTAATTAAATTAAATCTTTTTACTCTTTAAATGTTTTCATATATTAAGTATTAATATATAATTAATATACTTGTATAACATATTATATATTATATAATATGTTATACAACCATAAGTAATTAACCATGTGTTATTAATTTATAAATACAAAAATAGAATACTTAATATTGTATAAAAAAAATTATATATAATAAGTAAGTATGCACATGCAATATTGTAAGTAATTAACCATGCACAAGTAATATTGTAAGTAAGCATGCTTGCACAAAAGTAATATTGTATAACTAAGCATGCATGCACATTGTATAAAAATAATTAGTAAGCATGCATGCACATTAAATTAATATTGAATAATAAGTAAGCAAGCATGCACAAGCAATATATGTAGTGCAAAACAACACGCCACTATACATACAGTGGTTATTCAACCAATGACACGCCACTAAATCCTAAATACTGACGTATTGATTAATGATATTGTAGAAAGGTCACTAATGTCACGTCACTGGTGTTTAGTGACCTTTCAGACATCCTGGCGGGTCACTAAAAGTCAGTCACAAAAGTCAATTATTTTTGTAGTGAAAATAGGGGACAAAAACAAGGAATATGAGGAGAGGGGAGGAGGATGTAGGCCATACTTCCTCCCCACGAGGCACTCACGAGGAGGCGGAGAAGAACCACAAAGGTTTGGAGAAGAACCATAAAAAGTTCTAAGCTTCTCTCTAGATATGACGTCCCACATCGCCTAGAAATTGGGAGATGCTTATATGTATAAACACACGCTTCTTGACACAACGCGTTTTAAAGCTGTGATGGCCATGAACCTATCAGAACTCCGCAGTTAAGCGTCATTATGCGAAAGTAGTACCAGGATTTGTGACCTCCTAGAAAGTCTAGTTCGGGGGAGCCAAAAGCGGACAATATTGTGTCGATGGGGGTGAGTCGTTACAAATGGTATCAAAGTCATTGCCTAACCTAAGATGGGGAGAGCATGCACAAGCCCATGATGGCTGTCAGCGGATATGCTGGATCCTAAGAAAGAGTGATTGTGACGTCTCACATTGCATGGAAATTGGAATGTGTTTATATGTATAAACACACGTTTATGGATATAAGCGTTTTAAAGCCGTGCGTCATTCTGCGAAAGTAGTACCAGGATTGGTGACCTCCTAGAAAGTCTAGTTTGGAGCAGCCAAAAGCGGACAATATTATGTCGTTTGGGGTAGGTCGTTACAAATGGTATCAAAGTCATTGTCTAACCTAAGATGGGGGGAGCATGCACAAGCCCATGATGGCTATCAGCGGAGATGCTGGGTCCTAAGAATGAGTGATTGTGACGTCTCACATTGCATGGGAATTGGGATGTGCTTATATGTATAAACACAACTTTCTGGATATAAGCGTTTTAAAGCCGTGATGACCATGAACCTATCAGAACTCTGCAGTTAAACGTGCTTTTGTGAGAGTAGTACCAGGATGAGTGACCTCCTGAGAAGACTGGTTCAAAGAGTCAAAAGTGAATAATATTGTGTCGTTGGGGGTGGGTCGTTACACTAGAAGGGAGAGAGAAGTTGTTCAAGGCAGAATGTTGGGTTGATCAATAATGACACTGAGATATAAGGCATATATATACAATCTTTACTACAATGCTCACTCTCCACCCTTATGCCAGACAAGAATCCTTTCAATTTTTAAATGAAATAGATACTACCTATTTCATATTCAAGATTTAAAGTTAGTGCGTCTAACAGTGTAGATAATGTCAAACCATTTAATTTTTTTTTATATATAAAAATAAAAAAATAAAAGAAAAAGAAAAAGTGACAAGATTAACATCATATATACCGCTAGATGCACCAAATTCTTAAATCTGAACATAAAATAAATATTATCTATTTCATATAAAATTGAGAAGATCTTTGTCTCTCTATGCCCACAACCAACCCAGCAAAAAGAGCCTTTAGAATGGGCGCCCCTACCTTTGAAAAGGGGATAAAATTAAATTCAGGCCCTACCCCTATTCTTCAGTCTAGCCGGTCAACTACTCTCTCTTTAGCAATTCTCATTTTTCTTTTGGTTTTTGGATGAATAATAATCTATTAATCATTGCGTAAAACATGATTAACAAGGAACAGCAAGTAGGCAATATCAGCAAAAGCTTGGATAAAAAATTCAAGCAGGCAGTTAGCTCTTAGCAGAATAGCAAGGAACAGCAACAAACAAATTAATTAAGCTGACATACTAACAGCTTTCTCAAAAAAAAAAAAAAAAAAACAAACAAACAAACCAACCAATGAGCCCAAACCAAAGAGCCAATGCAAAGCCAAAACACAAGAACAACAGTCAGTAAAGAGTACTACAACTAACCATAGTGCAAAACATGATTAACAAGGATATATATATATATATATATATATATATATATATATATACACACCAAAGAATTAACAATACAGACGAACTTTAGTAATGTTCTTATTTTTCATACAACTAAATCTTAGAGGAAGTTTAGTATTATTACTACTTAAGGCGGTTGAGTTTTTCAGCTTGACTTCCTGGAGAAATATCCTTCTCCTATGGATGTTATGATCACCATAAACTTTGTGAAAATGGCGTCATAAACCGTTATACCCTAGAGATTATTATAGTTCATTGTCATATCAGGACATTAATCGAACACAAATTTCTTTTTACTTTCAACGGGAAAAACCAAGTCACTTAATTAATGTTCCTTCAAATGAACAAAAGAAGAAAACCAACAACAACAAATGAAATAGAATGTATGACATTAAGGAAATGTGAAACATCTTATAGATCACTACGCGTATAAGCATGCAGAAGAACTAGAACACATATCATAGATTGAGTAAGAAATAGATTTTGGAGTTTTGCCCAAAAATACATACTAAAAATATATATTTTAATAAGGTAATTGCTAACAGTATCAGGAAATGTATGTCATATTTACAAACTAATGAATTTTACTACGAACCGGATATATGTGTATATTGGACTTGGTCCACTGGGGGTCTTTACTAATTAACAAGGCTAGCTTGCAAATGCAGAATTCACAACATCCAGAAGTTGAAATTATTCTCAGTACAAAAGCAGCTTCTTTTCCAGATAGGTAAATATATGAATCAACCCAGTTGTATAACATATTGAAGCAATAATTAACTTTATCTTCAGTCCTTATGGGGAAGGAGATGCTAAGTTGTCCATCATTTGAATAAGCTAATTAAGCACAATACAAAAAAATATGTCGTCGGTAATGACCTGTGCGTCGTTGATAAAAATTTGGTCGCTAATGACCAAATTTCTTGTAGTCTTATGATTTGAGTGTCCAATGTAGTCTATCTGCTATATGAATGCACTTCAATCAAATATGCAATCTAAGACAAAATAGCATGCAGTTTAACAGTCAGATCTGGAAGTCTTTAGCTAATCATGCAAACGATTGATACCTATCTACACCAAGCTGAAATAGTCCTCTTGAAAACTGCTTCTAAAGGGTTTTAGAAGAGATATATTAACTTTTTTACATTTTGGAATTTTTAGAAAAGAAACCAGTAAAGTGCGAAAAGAACACCGAGTTAATTTAGGGTTCAGATCAAGGGATCAGTAGTGCTTCTCCACAAGTGGATACAAGATATTCTCACTTTCAGAAGCGCGTCTTGATGACAAGATGAGATCATTCAATTTCCGTTGCACCGCAGGTAGATCAAGGCCCTCGAAATCATTATTGACCTGCAGGAGAAAGGTTTTAGCCGTTAGATCGATATAATTCTGTAAACCCTAAACCTATAAATAAATGAATTATTGATCAAAATATATTTGTAGATATACCTCGGACTGAATATAGTAAAATAACCTTTCATTTGCTTTAGTTGAAACGCAGCTAACCACGCTAAATCCTTCTTCGAGCAAGATTTCAAACACCTTTGATAGAAGCAAACCTTCCTCTTTCACATTGCTAGTCACTATAATCTCCACTCTTCCCCAACAAGGGTTGACCATAACACGGTCCAGAAGACAATTATCTGACCTTTCTTTTCCAGGACTGTGAAGAACACCCAAATTACATAAACTTCTAAGCTCATTCCTCCTGCCACTCAATTCTTCGATCTTATTCTTCAGGTATTTGATATAATTCACTGCCTCGCTCATATGATCCGCCACTGAACGCTTTCCCTAAAACCCCATCAACAAAACCCTAAAGTTGTGTGAAATCCTAGTAAAGTTATATGACATGAAGGAAGGAAGAAAATGAGGCGAGAGAGAGGTTCCTGACCTGAATCATCTCGACAGGGAGCAGCGACCGAAGTGATTCATTGAGAATGGCCATTTGCAGCCTTCTTTTTTGTTCAGTGTCCCTACGCACAATCTTCTTATCATTACTAGTATTTGCTTCACCATTTTTCGGAGTAGATAATATTCTATGTGGGAGGCCTTTTCCAATTTTGTTGGCGCCTACTACTGAGGGACGTTGATCCAGTATCAGATCTTGTGGAATAATATCTTCTTGGGGGAGGTCGGGGAAGGACAGCCATACCAGCTCATCACTTCGGTGGAAAGGAAACATTGAACGAGCTGTTCGAGGCTGAAGCTTCAAGCTTTTCCTCTTGGTTGCCATATATGGATTATATGGAGCTGAAAGAATTGGATACCTCTTTTAAAGGTTCAAGTTTCTGATCTATATAAATGACGATGCTAAAATTCTCTACAATCTCTTCCGAGGGAAAATTTTGCCCCGGCAGCAATGTTAAAGTTAATTGTGGACGGGGGCTAGCCCGTTTACCGTACCTTTCTTTTACCTAATAAATTTCAGCCATTCTCGTTCACATTTGTCGGTAGTTGCCTATGGTAGGTAACGATGAATTTAATTATATTTTAACACTATTTTTACGTGTATTAGACTTAAACACGTAAAATATTTAATTAAAATAAAAAATAAATGACAAATATAAAGTTTAAATTCATAATCTTTATTCTGATATTATGTTAAATAATCACTTGTTTTAAAAATTTAAATTAAAAATAAAAAATAAAAATAAAAATTAATCATTAAATTTATATTACAACCAAACTAAATTAGAGGCGAGCAAATTAACACGTGGCCTTGAGACTTTTATGGCATTAAGAAATGTAGATAAACTTTTCCTTTATATACAGTACTACCATCGATCAACTTTTTCTTTTCTTTGCCGAACATTAGAAGACGCTTTTAGAGACTGTTTCCCATTCGTTAGATTGTATACTATATATTGGTTACAGTGTTTCCTTGTTTTTGGTCCATTGCTTTAAGCTAGCTAGTACTGTTTTGAATGGAATTGTTGCCAAAATGCAATGAACATGAATTAGACCTGCAAATCTTGCAAAATAAAATATTATCTTTGTGGCTAAGCATGTGAAGGGAATAATTTTCGTTCTCAAGTAAGTGGAAGACCCTACTTTCCCCAAAATTAGAAGAGAAAACCCCTCGGAATCAAAAGTGCTATATATATATATATATATATATATATATATATATAACTTGCTTGGGAATTAATTCTATGCCACTCGCCACATTACACTTGTTGCACCGACCAATTATAAAACACTATATTTGGAGCAAAAGTCATCAAATTTTTTTGGTTAAAATGGTGAGGCTGCTGAGAGTAGTTTTTTAAGATTTTTATCAAATTGGCTCACCAAAATAGCTAAAAAACTATTTTGGTGAGACTATTAGGAATGCTCTAAAAGAATTTCCTGTATTAATTATAAGCAGAAATATCCCTCGCAGTCATTATGGACGATTCGCTGGCTACCACTTGCAAAAGTACGAATGGTATAATATAACCAATGAAGCGCGCGGGTAGGACAGTACCCATGGAATTGATCAATAAACTGTACATATGGTGATCATGGTGGATAATATACGGAAGATACGCCATTCATTCAAAAATTACATCATTTTCTTATAATTTAACTTTAAAAATCTTTTTGAAGAAACAAACGTACGTCTTGAGGCCCAAACCATCACATTTAAATCCAACTTGACGCATAATCTGTAATTGCAATTACCAGGACAAAATGGACATGTAATCTCCATATTCACACTTGTTTTCTCGGGCTACATTTCCTATTTATTTATTTTATAGTACCATCAGATACATTTATATAAGCAAATTAAATAAATTAGAAAAACAAATATAATTGATCTCAGGTTGACAAAAATGTCGATCTTTTATTCAAACCAAATGAATCATATATATATATATATATATATATATATATATATATATATATATATATATATATATATATACTCTTTATTATAAACATAAGAAGCTGAAAACTTATTTATTGGTCTCAATGGAGAAGTTTGAAGAGATTCGTGAGTTCTTACTACCGTTTTGCAAGGTACTTAACTGTAGGCTTGCAGCATTATATAGCTAGCGTTGCCTTTTCTTGCTAGTATCACCCTAAATAAAAACGTAGTTAGATTGGCATGAAGTTGAAACTAATTTCGTATCTTAAACTACTTAAATCACCATTTATTCATTTTAAAATTTTAATCGGATAGGAATAGATGAATTTCAAAGACTAAATGATTAAATTTACCTCTTCTTATAAGCTTAATTAAGCTTTTGTGGCAAGTAGTGATTTAACGTGATATTTTAACATGGTATCAGAGTTGAATGTCCTAAGTTCAACCTTGATTCCGTCATTTACCTCATATTTCAATTAAATATTTCACGTGTTGAGCCTCACTTATTAAAAATGAATTTGAGCTCACATGTGAGGAAGAGTGTTAAAGTATTAATTAAATAACTAAATTTGCATCTTCTTATAAACTTAAACTTTTGAAACATGTAGTAATTTAACAAAGTCAAACTGTACAACATACAGCCAACCCACATTGGGGATCAAGGCTACGTTAAATACCATAAAGGAATTAAGAAGCAGGAAATGGAATAGGATTTATTTCTATAAATCAATTGCAATTTTTGGTGTTAATTATAATTAGCTGCTAATGTTGTACGATGGATTTCCGAATGGCTCTCTCGTCCTGATCAGCACTTGCAAAAATATTTTCCATCCGGCATTAAATATTAAATGCAAAGATTCTATTTCTTCACTTGAACTCCTAGATGGATGGATAAGGGATAGATTTCCAAAGTAATTAATTGCACAACAGCATCAGAATTTTAGTTGAGAATGTATAGAGCCTAAATTAAACTACATGCTTTCAACTGTTTGGAAATTTTCAATCCAGAGGAAGCGCTTGAAATTGTAGGATCATCATCCCTTATAATTTCAAAGAAATTGTAAATCCTTAAATTATGTAATTTAAGCTGTTTTTAGGCATTGAAATGCTTGAAAAATGCTACTTATTAAAAAGGTGGCATGTTATCAAGGCAACTAAAAAGAATTTCCCTCCTAAAATACTTAATCTTCACTTTTACATAGACACTTCTTATTCATATAATCAAAATATAATTTTTGGTTCAAAGCTTTTTTACAACATATAGAGCAATAACACGATGAAAGTATACTTAATTCTCAACTGTAACATGTCAATTTTTTAGTATGTGACATTTTTTAAGTGTTTCGTTGCTTAGAAACGGTTTAAATTGCATAATTTGAATCTACAATTTCTATGAAATTGTATTAGATCCTAACCGTAAATGCTAGCTAGAAACAAATCCTCATATTTCCAAGGTCCTCTGTATTGTTGGGTAGGTTTTGAATATACTCCAATGGCCAAGAGAAGTCACAAACCTGCAACGTACACCCGATATTTTTCTAAAGATTAATTTGTCTCAATATTTATTTACATAGCTAGACATATATTAAAAAGCAAACATATACTTCTAACAGACTCAGAAATAGAATTAAACACTCCAAGATAAGAAAATTAAGATTCACAAGGCATGCCACTTGTCACAATTTTAACACTTCTATGTAACACATTAATCTTGGACCGGGAAGAAAAGTAGTTCACATAGAGTGAGTGATTAATTTATAAAGACACTCATGGATGCTAAGTCTCACATTAATTTCTTACTATATATGTAAAATGAGGCTTTTTAAGCGATTTTAAAGAAGTTTGGCTAGACCCTTTATAGTGATAGCGGGTAGTGCTTTCCCTTCGTCAGTATTACATCTAAAACGTCACTTGTCAAATTTTGAAGAAATCAAGACTATACTCTCTTTTGATTATACTATTATATTATCATTATCTCCCTAAAAAGTTAACATAGTCTTGGTTGTAAAGAGCTCTTCTTAATTTTGTCCTTTTTTTTTTGGGGTGGGGGGGGAATCAAGGCAAATTATTCGGACCGTAATAAAACTCAATAATATTATTGAGGCAATCCATATAAGCTGGACCAAGCTAGAGCTTTTATAAAGGAACGTAAAGATTCAAGATTAGCTTAGCTGTGTCATGCCTAATTCGCTCCTTAATTACTTTATATGTCATGGATATATATGAAGTGCTGGATCACTTTATGTATACGTACTTTACGTAAGATCGATGTAGGTCCATATATATATCTCCCCTTTCTAGTCTTTTTAGTCCTGCAATATTGTTGAATATAGTTATTAATTATAGAGTGGTAACGGCCGGGCCGGGTCTAATATTAAAATTAATTTTTGTCTACATACATTGAACCTCTTTAAATTGAACTGATATGCTGCATATTCATTCATGTAGAGTACACATAAGCTCACGTGCATACACATATACTGCAGATAGACAAGTCCAAGTTTTGTTTAATGATCGAGATGAGCCAAGTCCAAGCTCGGGTTCGTGTTTATTAAAGGTATCTGTATTAAAATATTGAATGTAAGGAATGTGGCTGAACGATGTGTACGTAATTTTATCACCAAATTAAAGGCTAAACTACAGTTTAGCACCTGGAAAGATCAACATAAGTGAAACAAAAAAATATTTTATCACCCCAAATTATTACCCACATACAACAATCCTTTACCAAATTATTTAATTATTTATTTATTTATTTTCTAATTGAACAACAAAAGTAAGGTGGACAATTTGGGTTGGACCCATGAACTTAACACGAATACGACACAAATTACAGAGTTAGGGTTTAGGCTAAACGAGTTGGCAGATTAACCTGTTTACTGACACGATTATATGGGTTGTCGGGTCAACCCGCGGGTTGACCAGCCAACCCGTTCAAAACCCATTTAGTAATCAGGTTACCCACCAACTTGCGAATTGACGGGTTCAACCCGTTTACTTATTAAAATTTTTAAAAATAAATAAATAAATAAAATCATAATAGTAAGAGTGTCAGTCTTTAAAAGATTAGGATCATGTCGGGTTCGAGTTGGCCTAATCGAATTGACAGGTCAAACAGATTGATCCGAACCCGACACGCCAACTCAAATCACCCATCCGAATTGCCCACCCTAGAGAAAAGGGTCCTTTACCGAATTATTAATTGGTTTATTGACCCTAATTTGATATAATTATTGCTGTCCACCGTAGAAGACAAAACATTCTTAATTACCCTCAATAATGTGGCTTCTTTTCCTTTTTTTTTCTTTTTTCTTTTTATATATTGACATCGTCCTTTCAAGTCCACGTGCCTTCCTCGTCACCTGCACCCATCACTCCCACAACCTCCAGTCACTTGCTATTGAAATCGCGTCGAACCCATATAACCCACCACCTCCCCACGGTCACGCCCAAATCGACCTTATAATTAAGTCACTTAGAACCGACATGCAACTCATGTTGGTATTATTGAGTTTGTATTGGGTTATTGATTCGCGGATCAATTTATCAAGGGTTCATCATGACATGACTAATTTAGTTAAAATGTCAAATTTTTCAATCCTAATATGGCATCCCATAAAAATAAGCGTGTGACATGATACGATATGCATAACTCGTTTAATAAATAAGTCATGTTGTTCTTGATCCAATATACTCGACCCACATAACACATTTAATAAACTGGTTATGTTGCGTTGACCCTAGCTAACACAAACCGTTTGAACTGTTTAATTTTGACCTATATATGAATGTCAACACCGTAAGACAAACGCTCTCAGTTGACGTGGCGAAACGCTATGTAGCGGTTAAGGAATTAACTTGAGTTAGTGTTCTTGATTTTTGTGTGTAACTAGCTAGGGTTATGAAATTGGGGATAATCATCTAATTGGTACAATTTGCCACATTTTTTCTGGAAAGTTTACGGCTTCCTTCGTTTGCTCTACCCTTGAGACTTGGACTAGCCAATTTACTAAGTTTGTTACCCCCACTTAATTGTGGGGTTTGTACGTTGTCACTAATGGTAGAATATTAGCCACTCTAGTTCCCATCGTTGCTAATAAACTAATATTAGCGCCAACTAATCAGTCGCCGCTCACATAATAATATTAGGGACGACATTTAATATATTAATATTAATCATACTTATTTAGTATATTAATATTGATTTTAGAGTAATAGTATATACTATATTTTTATCTTCTAATTATCCCACAATGTTGGCATGGCAGCCCCGACAAACCGTTGAATTTTTTTTTTTAACATAGGTTAATCCAAAGGTTATTTTTGAGACTGTCACATCAGTATTGTAGAATAAAAATATAGTTTCTAATGTTACCCTTGATCTTCTATATCTATTAGCAACGGAAAAGATGACATTGCTAAAATTTTCCTGCGACATCCTACACCACTAAAAATGGGGAAAGAATAAGGTCCAACTCGGATATTAGCATTAGTGACGGCTAAGGTCGTTGCTAATAGTAGAATAATACAGAAGATAATTCGTATATAATTGCTAATATATACCACTATTAGCGAAGAGAGATGTTGACACTAATGGATATACTAATTTCGATCACCTTTGTCATCGCCACTAGTAAAAAAGTCGTTGCTAATGTCTTCCGGTGACATGCAACTTACGTGCGAAAAAGTCCCGCTAAAGTATTAGCGTGTCGTGGCTAATACTAGTGTATAGGGCTGAAAAAGCGGGTGGTTAATAAACCGCTAACCACCTAGACGCTTAGTAGTTTTAGAAAAGACAGTTAGCGATTATAACCACTAACCGACTTTATATATATACATAAAACATGTTTCCAAAATGATATTGCTCCACATTAGGGTTTAAATCAACCCTTTGCAAAACAAAACACATCTCTCTGGCTCTCTCACTCTCAGCCTGCATGGCCATACCCTCGTCTCTCACTCTCTTAGTCTACTCTCATCTCTATCTCTCTCTCTTAGCTTACTTTCGTCTTGTTGCTGCTCGTCGTACGTTGCCTTCCAAAGCTGAATCTGCACATCTCTTTGTCCCTTATCTCTCCTATTGGTTTTAGAGCCTTGGATTCGAATCGCCGAAATGGAGGCTCTAACGGAGCTCTATGACCTGATGGCACGAAACCCAACCCAATTTTCTGAGATCTCCTTGCTCTCGTCCAGGTCTCCTCGGGTCTCGCATTCTCAACTCAATTTCGTTCGATCTCGTCATGGCCTGATTCCTCTCCAAATGCTATGACTTCTCAGATACACGACCCAAATCCATGATTCTCGAGTTTCTCCACTATGTTCCCTCCTCCTTCACCTAGTCTTTCTATTCGCAATCCTTCACCACCAATTTCTAGGGTTTTCTTGACTGCCTTGTCGCAGAATTTCTTGCGATTTTGCCCTCTAACGCCGATAGATTCGTCCAAATCAGGCCCAACATAATAAATAAAAGTAGTTAGAGGTGTAGCAGTTATTTATTTTGGATAACCGCCAAGGCGGTTGTGGTTATCGTAACCACCTTTTCACCCCTACTAGCATATTAGCGACCATTGTTCTGTTATTGCTAATATTCTTGTAGCGGTGGCTTTGTTGTAGCGAGAGATGCTTGACCTTGATCACTAAAAACTTGAATGAGTATCTGCTTTGGTAAAAGTAATGTTTCTTACACAATTCTTACACAACTTTTGCACAACTCTAACAACCTTTTTTTAAGATCAACCATTGAATATTTAGTGTTCATATGTAGAAAAACAAATCCAATGGTTAATCATAACAAAAAAAAAAAAAAAAAGTTAGAGTTGTGCAAAATTAAGCTATGTAAGAGTTATACAACAAACATTACTCCTTTGGTTAACTACCAAAACAGAGAAGATAAGTTCATATATAGCAAGGACTTAGAGAGTCATTTACCGAGAGATTAAATACAATTAAACTACAAAGGGAAAGTCATGTGTTATGTTGAACAACAAGGCAGCATTTGGATCCTCTCCAATTTTTCAGTTTATTTGAACTGGAGAGGAGCCGGTTAATTTAAGTGCTGTGGCAAAATTATCTAAAAAAAATTGAAAGGACAATTTTATTGTTATTTTTATACTGATCAACTCATCTCCCCTTCAAATGAACCGGAGATGTCCTTGTCCATTAGAAAAAGAACCAAGAAAAGGCACCAATCTATAACTGACTTCTATTTACTGTTGACCCCAAGAAAAATCGGGGCCGGCGTGGACTAAATCAGAAGTAGATTAAGGACATGAGCTGTCCTGCAAGGCTGCAACATTGGTCATTTTCGTTGTCTTCTGAGGTTACTGAACCATGAGCATGACATACTTTAACAATGGTCATTTTCGTTGTCTTCTGTGGTTACTGAACCATGAGCATGACATACTTTAACAATCACTTCAAGAGGGAGCAGCAGTCGAAGTGATGCTTTAGAGAGGGGCCATTAATTTGTACCCTTTGTCCCTACCCATGTTCTTCCTCGATCTCATGATTATCGAAATTAATTTCTTCATTATTTATCGCAGTTGCTAATATTTTACGTGATAGACCTTTTGTCATGCTTGGCAAAATACTTTCTTCTATCGATTCTTTGCCCCAGTGTCAGATCGATCTTGTTTGATATTATCTTAGGTGGGGATTGGAGGAGATTTAGGCACCAACTCATTGCTTTCAACGATAGGAAATCTTGAACTTTATATATATATAATTTCCATCTTCAAGCTTTTTTTCTTCGTGATAATGGAGTTAAAGAAACAGATAGATCTGTTAGGTACAGTGTGACGCTTCCGATGGGCCTAACTAAGATGCTAAATTTCTCAGCAATCTCTTCCTAGGCAAGCTCAAAGTACGCAAACTAGCTACTGATAATACCGGAAGTGGCTATTATCTAATTATATATCATTAAGTTTATTTTTATTATTATTTTTAAGACTTATAAAAATACATTAAACAAAACTTAAAAAAAAAAAACAAGAAGAGCGGTAGATATACAACTCTTTTACAACCTTTCAACACGTGTCAGTTCTTGATTACGATGTGTTAATTGTTTTAGTGGTTGATAATCACGTATCTCCAATCACATGCTACCACATGTTAAGAAGTTGTAAAATTGTTATAGATAATATATTACTAAAAAAAAACAGTAAAAAAGAGTTAACTCTAGATCTAACATCGATCAAAGAGTTCGAGAAAATAACCTAACATAACTTTCCCTCCACATGAAATATATTGCAGGCTTGCAGCATGTATATAGCATCAACTTAGTAATTGTGCACAAGTTTATCTTTTTTCACCTACGACATAAATGCATTTTAAAATGATTTCTTTCTTTCTATCTTATGCCCCGTTTGTTTCGACGGAAATCATAAAATGGTTTCAGAGAAGTCATTTTTCTGAAAAATATTTTTCGCCGAAATCATTTTTCAGTGTTTGGTACGTACGGAAAATCACAAATATTTTTTATATTTTTATTCAATCATATTAACCTGTAAAAATCAATTTTTATTCAAAACATATAAATATTACTATAAAATAATATAAAAATTACCGAAGACGAGATTCCGTCATTAATTAACAGGATTCCGACCACTTTTATCGGATTCTGGCTATAGGATAAAGGTTGGAATCCGGACAGTCTTGTCAAAATCTGAGTTGGCCAGGTTCTGGGCAAAAATATAGGATTCCGGCTAAAACTACCGAAATCCAGCCAGAATGGCCGGACGCCGGCATACTGGCCGGAAACTGCCAGAACCTCCGGAATCCGGTTTTTCTTGCCAGATCCCGGCCAGTCGGCAGGGATTCGGCCTGTCGGCCGTTCTAGATAGATTCCGGCCAGCCGGCCGGAATACGATCAGATTGGTCGACGGAATCTGGGCCGACCGGATTCCGGCGAAGATGGCCGGATTCCAGCGACATTGACCTGAGGTTGTCGGATTTCGGTACCTGCAAGATTTCGGTGATGGTCGACTGTTTTAACGTGAAGGTCGACTGTGTTGTTTAAAAGAGGTCGAATGCGTTTGGCGTTTTCGGAAAATAATTTACGCTTTTAAAGCATAAATCATTTTCTGAAATTTACAAAGCATTTTTTGTCAAACCAAAATCATTTTTCGGTTGACTATTATTTTCGCCCCTACCAAACACCGGAAAATGCCGAAATCATTTTCCATAAATCATTTTACGCCAAAACAAACAGAGCATTACTCTCTTCTTTTCCTAACCTGAAAAGAACGTTGATCAAATTGTTTGTCGGTACAATTTTCGGTTTAGTGACGTGTCTTTTCTGAATGTGCTTTCTTCGTAAGATGTAAGGTAAAAAAATTAAATAAATGAGCTTCCCAAGTGTGCCGGCGAGATCTTATTCTGATACCTAAGTCAGATTCTTATAGACAAAATATGGAGTGTAAAAAGCACGAATTCAGAATGTGTTTGATACTTAGGATATGAGCCTATTTATAGACATGCCTAATTATTCTTATTTGAGTCCAACTAGAACTCTAATCTTAGATCGTGTGAGATTAGAGCTTATCCAATGGAGAGTCTTGTTGGGCCAGGACTACTCCAACTTAATTAGTTAAATTCAAATAGATCTCTTATCCCATGTCGTATGAGCTTTGAGATTATTCTAGAAAATTCAAGATTGAGACCTTGCAACACTTTTTCAGGGCTTACGGGATAAATTCTCCCCATAACTCCTTTCATATAATATCAAGATAAGGATTCCACGTATCTTTTCTCACAATCACCTTGTGGCAGTCCCAAAGAATCTGGTTCCGAGACCATCTAGATATGGGCATTAATCTGCATGAATTCTTTTTTAGGACTTACCGATCGATCGTGTACCCCCATCGATCATGACTTACCGAGGTATATCTGCCTAGCTCTAGAAATCCTTAGTTAAATATTGTTCGATGACGTTCTCCCAATACAATGCTCCCGAGATGTTATCTATTCAGGCCGGGCCCCTAAGGACCAAGTCAAAGACATTTATGATCGATCTCATCTTCATGTCGTTTTGATGAAGTACGATTTTCCCGTGGGCTTGATGCACAGAACTGGCTCAGTCGTGGGCTTGTATAGGTGTAACAATTTTCCCAACATTGTTTTTTACTAGTTCCTAATTAGACTGTAAAATATTGTAGTTTAAGGACTTAATTATTTTGGCCCTTGCCAATATATATGATGAGTCTAGGAATAATGTTGTAAAACTGCATTGAAGATGGAAAGAAAATGTACAGTTGTAAAGTAATTGAAAGGACAATTATTCACTACAGTCCACAGGGAAAAAGGGATTTAATTATAAGTAATGATTCACTACCACCTAAATATACAACTTTTTACCACTTTGCCTATGTGGCAAGGTGGTCCCTCACCTTAATTTATTGTTAAAAAAATAAAAAAACTTAAAAAGTAGTGGGAGACCACCTTGCCACATAGGGAAGGTGGTAAAAAATTGTATCTTTAGGTGGCATTGAATCATTACTAAGGTTTAATTACTACGTATGGTTTAATGTTCTCTTACTACGGTTTAAAAGCCGTCGTAAAAGGTAAATTTATAACGACAGGTTTTTACGACCGTTCAGTGAAATAAATTAAAACCTATGAGGATTTTTGAAACCGTCATACAAATAAAATACTCGACCTTTTTCTCAACGGTGTAAAGCTAGCTTACTGGCTTGGTAAGCAATGGTAGGAAATTACGTATGTATCCCTATGGCACATTTAATTTGTTGTAACAGTAACAGTTAAATAATTACTGTAACGATAATTATTTAAAGGATATAATATGATTTATTCCACATCATGTTACATGATAAAAATGGTTTTTATATTTATATATTTTTTATTTAATTTCTTGATGGAAGAAAGAAAATCAGCTAACTAATGAATATAAGAAGTCCCTGCCCTACCTATGTAAAAGGTCATATGCATCCATCTATTGGCATACTCATAAGCATATGTCAGAAGAATTATTTGAAATCTTTGTTTTCCAAAATTCTTGTTTTTGCAGAAAATTCTCTTCGTTTCGCTTGAACAAAGATATGGCTGAAAGTATTTGTAATTTCACTGCTTATTTAATTTAATTAACGCGCATTTTATTTATATTATGCTTACAGCAATATCTCTAATAATTAAGAGAAAGGTTAAAGGTTATAAAAGGGTGTCCATTAATATATAGAACAGGAAGCTGATAATTAAGTATTTTTTAAAGTAGAATATATAAAAGCTCAAGATTAGCCAAGCTGTTTCGTATCTTTCCTCCCTATAGTTTATGGTCTTATCATATCTGCTTGTGATTGTGTTCGGTATTCTTACATATAGAATACTCAGATAACGAAGTAATTAAGCTAATATATCCTGTTTCCTGTTTCCCGTTTCCCCCCTTCGAATACAAAAATAATGCTCCGTTTGTTTCGACGTAAAATGATTTTCGTCGTAAAATGATTTCGACGAAATTATTTTCAGAAAAAATGATTTTCTTAAAAATATTTTTTGGTATTTAGTTCGCACGAAAAAATTACGAAATGCAAAAATCAGAGTTTGGCAAATGTCGCTAGAATCTGGCAACTTCCGGTCGCCATCGCCGGATTCCGGTGAAAAGTTTGACCGGATCCGGCAAAAATGGCCGGATTCCGGCCGGAATCTTCCGGATCCGGCCTGATAAATGACCAGATCCGGTCATATCCGGCCGGATCCCAGCCATTTTGGCCAGATCCGGCTGGAATCTTCCGGATCCGGCCGGATCAACGGCCGGATCAATGGCCGGATCCGGTCATATCCGGCCGGATTCTGGCCGTTTTGGCCAGATCCGGATGGATCAATAGCCGGATCCGTCCAGATCCGGCCGGCTTGGCCAGAAACCGGTAAATTCCGGCCAGAATTTGGTCATCCCGTGGCCGAATTCCGGCGCCGATACAATTCCGGTGACCTGATTCCGGCGCTGGCAGAATTCCGGCGACCGGATGTTCTCGGACTCCGGCGCCGACTGGATTTCGACGACCGAATGTTGTCGGACTCCGACGCCGACCGAATTCCGACGACCGATAATTGTTAAATTCTGACGATCGGATATCAAACATGCATGTAAGGACGAAGAGTTTCATTTCGAAAAACGATTTACGGTTTTAAAAATCGTAAATCGTTTTCCGAAAATTAAAGAAGCTTTTACGGTCAAACCGAAAATGATTTTCGTTGACCATTATTTTCGCCCTTACCAAACACCGGAAAATACCGAAATCGTTTTTCAGAAATCATTTTACACCGAAACAAACGGAGCATAAATAAATAAATAAAAAATTAAGCTAATCCTGTTTAGAGTATGTTGTGTTGGTCAAAAAGCTTGTTTTTTCTTTCTTTTTTTATTTTATTTTCTTTTTCTTTTTCTTTTTCTTTTTCTTTTTTCTGCATGTGTTTCCAGAAGACATGTGGGGCAAGGTTCTGGATTAAGGATTTAATGTATATATAGTACTGAATAATCGTGTCAGCTTTAGATTTATCTTAAATAAAAAAATAAATAAAAAATTATATTTCTAATAATTGTAAATATATTTTTAAAGTGTCAATTAAATTGAATTTGGTGGTTGATTTGGTGGTTGCGATTTTGGAACATTAATTATGCGATTTAAAAGTGTACATTAAATTGGATTTAGTGGTTACGATTTTGGACTATTGGATCAAATGACTTTGTACTAACGCGGATGCCTTTTTTTTCTTTTTCTAAATTTTTTTTATTATTAGGGGTAAATTTGAAATTTTATAAAAAAAAAAAAATTAGATGTATAAAGGTCTGAAAGTAATAAAAGACTCCAACAACCATCTAGAAAAGGGTAGAATAGATGTATACCAAATAAAACACGGAACTAAAAATAAAAACAATCACGATTCACAACCAAACAATTACCCAAATATGTAAATAAGTAAAACAGTTAACACACATATTTGGTTGCGAAGTGGAAATTCTTTGAACTCAATGAAAAAAAAATCACTCTGAGACAGTCAAACCCAAAAAATCAAATCAATCACGAAGAACAATGAATTACAAGATGTTTACAAAACTTTTGCAGTCGTCACTCTTGAATTATAACAAGTCACCCACTTATTCGCTTCTCTCCCAGAACTTCTTAATCTCCTTAACCGGAACTCCGGTTAGCTTCTAGTTGTTCAAAGTTGATAGTTCAACTAAAACTCTTAAAGATATATAACATCAGCATCCCAGATATAAAACTCTCTTTCAGCACATGGAATTCTAGTTTTGAATTCATAATAAACTACTACCTAGAAACTTCTTTAAATAGGCTTTAGAAACCCTAATACAAGTCAGGAATGGATTCCTAGGCTGTGATGTCCTGACTGGTTACTAATGCCTCCGAACGCAATAAAACAAATGATCTTTCTGTAAGATCTTTCCGGACAGGAATACCATTTGTCCGGACACACGGAGAAAAGGAACTTCCTGGATGTCTTGTCCGAACACAGTCACAAGCCGTTCAAATAGGTAATACTTTTGAGAGTTTTTGGAAGTCCTGTCTGGACACAGCTTTTAGTTGTCCCCACAGGCTGGGCTACTTGAGTCTTTTATCTTCATATATAAAAAATACTCTCAAATACCAAAAGCTTTAGTCATTGAATGGAGCCAATAAAATAAAACTAGCAAGGTTATTTCACCGTTTTTCTGTCCGATTTAACCCAAAATCCTAACAGATGGGTGACATGGCAAAGAATTGAAAGTTTGATATTCTAAATTGAGAGTTTTTGGACTTTGAAGGAGGACATGCATTACAAAAATCATGGAAGTTCAAGGGAGTTAAATAAAATTTCCCTTAATATTTTTCAGAAATATTAAAATATTGCGCCAATTATATTTTTTGGAGATGCATGTTATAAACTATGCCAATCTTTATGAAAAATGTGGCATATATGACCTTCATATGATTGCTCAAGATACACACATGTTTATTTTTCTAGGAATTATGACATCAACATCCTCCACCTTTGAAGCGATTGAAAGTGTGAGGGGTGTCTAGCTTATGGTAGAAAATGAGATCTTTAAAGACCAAAATTGGGTTCTAAAACCCATATATATGCTTTTATTGGTTATTCTCGTAATAGAATGACATACAGGTTTTTAGACTTAAATTCAAATGATATATATGAATGTAAAGATATTAAATTTTTTGAAAATTTTAGTAAGTCTGATTTTCCAAAAAAAAAAAAAAGAAGATATTGTTTGTACTCCTAGTAATGTTGATAATGACGAACATCCTAGCCACATGTGTCACACGCATATCCCAAGATTTTAGAAGCTTATATCACCACGTCAATCTATATCAACTCGAAGAAAGACCGTACTAAAAGGAGAAAAATAATAATAATAATAAATAACTTCAATATATAATATATTTAGTGTTATGACACATACATGTCATCTCATAACTTGTCATAAAATACTATTTATTATAATTAATTTTACTAAACAATTATAATTGCACGCTAGTTATTTATTTTTTATTATTCATAAAATAGCATTCAATTGATTCCACTAAACCTGAAAAGAACGTTCAAGTTGTTTTTCTACTAGTTCCTAAAACTGTAAGCCAATATGACTAGTCTCTTAATTTTTTCGCCATGCCATTGCCAATATGACTAGTCTATGAATAATGAAGATGTATTAACGACGTATGGTAAATATTAGGAGGGTCCTAAAAACCGTTGTAATATGTGTTAAAATGACGGTTTTTACAACCCACGTAAAAAGTAGATTTATATATAATGACAGGCTTTTTAATTTTATGATGGCCGCCATTAAAAATAATAATTACAACAACCACACAGCTAGCTTAATTACTAGCTTGGTAAGCAATATCCATTAGAAGAACAATTAAGAAGCTGTTTAATTAGTATAATTTTTTAAAGTAGAATATATATAAAAGCCCAAAGATTAGCCAAGCTGTTTCGTATCTTTGCTCCCTATAGTTTATTGTCTTCTCATGTCTGCTTATGAATGTGTTCGGCATTTTTACGTATAGAATACTCAGATAATTAATGAAGGTTATTAATTAAGCTAATCCTGTTGGGGATGGTGTAGGTCAAAAAGCTTGCCTTTTGTGTTTTTTTCCCTTACTTTCCAAATTGAAGACATGTGGGGCAAGTGGGCAACGTCCTGGACAAAAAGATTTAACGTTATTGTGAATCATCGTGTCCGTACTTGAAACTGAGGCCAGGGTTCAGCTAGCGATGACTATCAGGTCCAGTAACAGTAAAACCCCTTCCCCGATCGAAGCTGACAAATTGATACTCCGTAGACTCCGCAAAAAGCTAGCAATGGGCGCTCATATCATGAGCCCAGCTGATCATGCTCTCGGGTGTTTTAGAACCACCTTTTGATTTTTCACACGTTGTATCAGCTGGTCGCTTGCTTGATTAGATGCCAACCGAAAACTCGAGCTTTTTGCATATCTCAAACCTTTCACATTATTCTTGATGGCTGCAGCATTAGTATTAAGCTATATATATATATATATATCGAAAGTCCTTCGGATGATTTGCGTTTCCTACTTTTAATTATTGAGAAATGCCACATAAACTACTACTTTTACACTTTTAGGTGTTTTAATTTCTCCCTAGCGTTACGGTGTAGACAGAGAGTAAACTAACGAGATTAAAAAATGTTGTGGGAGTTTTACTTGACATTTCTCTTAATTATTTGAAGTTTTTTTTTTTTTGAAAGGACTTAATTATTTGAAGTTGGTTGCTTGATAGACTCGTGAATGCCATTCTGATATCCAGGAAAAACAAAAACAAAGAAAAAAAATGTGGTAATTAAAGCCGACAGACAGACATTTCCTCATTGTTGGATGAAACTTCACAAATAGAGATCGAGTAGATATTTCAAAAACCTCTTAAACATACCAAAAGCCCCCAACATCGATGGAACAAATTATGATTGCTCTTTTAGCATTTTCAATTAAGTAGCCATTTGTACCTTGTAATGCTCTATTTAAGACTGATAATTTTTTACACGATTTGTAAATTTAATACGAACTCAATATAAAACTAGCATATTAAAGTTGAGCCGTTTAACCCATTTAATAGAATTGGTCAAATTATAATTAACATATATAGTCTTATACTTATGTCCCGACACAACACGACTCAAGCCAAACACGATACATAAGCGCTAACAATTCTTTACACTAACCTAATATAAAATTAATAGATTATGATTAAGGGGTCTAACATGTTACATGAAATGTATCGAGTTAGGGTTGACCTATGTATCCTTAGACTTATTGAAACTTGACACGACACAAACCCAACACATGAACACGAACTGCCACTCCTTGCTCTCTCCGGCTGGTGCCTCCTAGGTATTTTCAGACTCTTTTCCATTGATAAGTAAGAATCAATCAATTGAACCAAAAAAAAAACCAATACAAAGGCCAAAGCAAAATTGCCAAGACTCAAACCAAGGATGCTGTGAAACAAGACATTTCTCCCGATTCTGGATAGTCCATGAGAGATTACATTTATTTTTTAATGGAATAGAAGCCATATTCTTTCTAAAAAAGAGCTACGGACAAAAGAATAAGGGAAAAATACATTTAACCCCCCCCCCCTCCCACTCCTCGGAAAGTATACTCGCTTTTTTGATCTTGCCTCCAATGTATCCCACAAAGTTTCTGAATTTTGCAATGTTGCTCATTCATTAGGCATTTGTCGCATTTCGATCTTCTCTCAGCCAACCGAGATTTAAGGAGTCTAACCAACCGAGATTTAACAGACTAGGGTGGCCAAACCACCGCCAATATATATATATATATATAAGAGAAAACGGAAATGTCAAACGAATGGATATGTAACAATCACCCCTCACAACACAATATTGTTCGCTTTTAATTCCCTCGAACCAGACTTCCCTGTCAGGAGGTCACCCATCCTGATACTACTCTCATAGAATCACACTTAACTGCAATGTTCTGATAAGTTAATGGCCATCATAACTTTAAAACGTGTTGTTTCAAGAAATGTGTGAATATACATATAAGCACATCTCTATTCTCATACCCAGGCGATGTGGAACGTCACATGATAACATTACAAAAATAAAATAAAAAATAAAAATAAATAAATAAATAAAAACATTGTGGGAGTACTTTGTCACTTTTTAAAATATTGAAGGCAAGATAAAAAAAAAAAGAAGCATAAATATATACTTTAGAGAGGTTAAATGTAGTATCACCAAAGAATAACTGCTCATAATTTTCCTTAGTTACAATAAACAAACCTAGTTTGTTGAGTGAGGCCATACACAATTAGCTTATCCAAGAGCTCGATTTCCATCTGATAGCCAGCGATGGAATAACCGTGCATGCCTAAGAATATGCATGACTGAGAACTTAGAAGATAGGTTTCATAAGGCACCAGATTGATCATGCAAATTCAACAGCATATTGATCGAACAAACTCAAAAGGTTAAGGGAGCTAGTAATTGCTTTGAGACTGATTCAACTTATGATTTTTAAATATGATAAAATATAATTTACATCTTTCTGGGTAAATTGCAGTTCTATTAACACTTTTTGGGTTTCAAAATTTTCTAAACAAATAAACTTCCTGTATATCCAATACAATCAATTAAGTACTATATATTCTTATCCACCACGAGTGGAATGATTAGAGAAAGATATTGGTGAGTGAATGGGATCATGTATATGCATGCTTATCTTCAGTGACTTAATTTATTAATGATTTTAACAAGAAGATTGAAGAAGTTAATTCAAAATAATTGGATACCAAAGATGTGTTTCTATATATTGAACTGTATTACAACACAAAGTATAGGTGCATTTTGTCCTTTAAAGTTTAAATACAAAATAGTCCTTCAAATTTAATTTTTCCATAAATTGACAATAATGATATCACAAAACAAATACAATTTTCTCCTGCAGTAAGAATTGAGAAAAAGATAAGAAAGGCAATGAAATTGCCATAAGGCAACCATTGCCTAAGGCAACTTCATTTGAATTTTTTGAATGTCATGACAATTAATATATATATATCATGTGACATCATCTATATCGTTAATTCTGACCATGAAGTAACTCATCTTCGTTTCACTTGAAATAGAGATGATTGGATTCCGTATTCAGTGAAGACTTACACTAGCATCTTTAATTATGAACTTCATTAACAAATGGTGTACTTCTAACAATAACAAAGTAATGGTGGAGTAGGATCAGTTCAACCGCCAGATATCTGTTGAGCGAAAACTTTAATATTAAATGGTGATTTCCATATCTCTAAGATCTTGACATACGATCCTAAGCCCCTACAGGTTTTAATTAATAGAAAGATGTGGTGAGCCTCAAAATATAATTTCTTTTTCTTTTTCTCTTTGGTGGATAAGAAGAAATAAAATCAACTACATTTTAATGTTAAGGGCAACCACATGCAAGGTCCCCCAACTACAAACATATCCGCACAAGTAACCAAACAACAAGATAAACATCAAAGAGCTAGGTCATCTGTATCTAATCCTCGCATTTATGTCTTTCCAAATAAAATACACTGCAACAGCAAACATCAACTTAATAATGAGGCTGCAAAGGGACCTCCATTTAGTATTAATTGACCGTACTAAATGATTTAGTCTATATATTTCTCTTCTGTTGGCCAGAATGCTCTTGCGAGAACAATACACTTTTTTAATATAAGGAGGTATATTTATATATCTTCTGAACTGTTCACACAAGGTTTTACCTGTTTTATTTACAGATACTTAATGCTATTTAACAAACTGTTGTATGACTGGCATATATATATATATATATATATATATATATATATATATATAATTGGAGTAATGTTAGAAATTTTTTTTTGTCTTCTTTTTATCCTCCAAAAAAAGATGTTAGCTTTTAAAATCATCATCGGCTTTGAGATGAACTATTATTAAATTTTGATCCGATAATAATTTTAAAAATCACATCAACTTTAAGAGGATAAAAAAAAAAAAGACATGAAAATAGTTCATAGCATTACTCATACATGGATGATGTGCAATGATCCCAGTTGATTTCACTGCCACGTCATCCCAGTTATACGACAATTTACTAAATAACAATTCTCTTTGCATATAAGCCACAATATTATTTTTATAACGAGGAAACAGATTTACTATGTCCTCAATTGATCTAATAAAATTTTATTTGTAGATTCAGTTTAGCAACGAAATTAAGACTTTCAATGCCTTGCTATATTAACTCAAGAAAAAGACAAATTTATCATGATCACGTGCAATATCCTCCCAACTCCTATACGTCATTCTTTGTATTGGCCATATGAAGAATCCCATGAGCCTGAGGCAACTTAGCATTATGCTTATCCGCTCTACAATGATCATCAACTTAAGGCCATGCCTTAACCGGCCAGGATCTAGACAGCTAAATCTCAATCATGTCATGATATACTGGATCATATACAGTAACCATAAAAGTCATGAGAATAGGATAACTCACCAAGTTTGATGTGTTCAAGACCTAGGTTTTGATATATAAACAGAAATGGATGTTTCATGCATGCATACACACCAGAAAATTGTTTAACCCAAATGATTACTATTATGTCGTTTTTATTTCTTACATTTTGATTATTTTTAAACAAATACCTCGCCATTGAACTGCATATAACCAGTGATCTAATGAATCAACAAGTTGATTATCACTCCATATATTGTTATCTATACGCAATATATGGAGTGATAATCAACTTGTTAATTCATTTGATCACTGGTTATACCACAAAAAGAAGGATTACAGCATGGGAAAAAAAAACGCAGTAAACTCCTCTAGCTAGCTCATGTGATAAGAGAAATAATTTGCTGCAAAAGAGTACCCAAACAGATAAGCCACTAATATTTTCTGAAGATGTTATAGTAGAGAAATTAACTATTTTCGCATTCAAGCAAAGTTTGAATTAACCCGAGAGTGGAATGTCAGAAAACCTTATAAGTGAACACACAAATTGTTAGTTGGGAATCTTCTTTGACAATGGAATCGCTTTGGTAAGCTTTTGTTGCAGCCCAGGTAGATCTATAGTACTTTTCATGTCACTTACCTGTGAGATATATAAAATAAAAACTTCAAAACACAAAAATAATAATAATAAAAACAAAAACCCTAAAGGGCTAATAACCTAGTGATGGTTGGATTGAGTGATAGTACCTGAGATTGGACGGTGTATATTAACCGTTCATTCACTTTTGTACAAAGACATCTATCAACAACAAGCCCTTCCTCAAGTAGTGCTTGGAGAACACTTGATAGAGGCAATCCTTCCTCTGCGAAGCTACTATTAACCATAATCTCAACACCCCCCGAACATGGGCGGACCATAACAAACGTTGTTGGACAGACAGTACTGGAGGTTCCACTCTCAGCTGGGTCAAGAGCAATCGAATTGGTCTTCTTTAGCTCATCCCTCTTTGCACCCAATTCCTTGATCTTATTCTGTTGCTGGCTTATATAATTCACAGCCTCGTTCATGTGGTCTGACATTGAACGCTTGCCCTGAAACGCCATAAATATAAATAACTCTAAAAAGCCATTTGTCGTTCCAAACCCTTACCCTAACTAAAGAAGAAGAAAACCCTTACCCTAATTAAATCAACCTAGCCATACCCACAAACATCCGTGAAGAATTAACGGGTTCTGGGTACGTACTAATTTCTTCACAAGATTGTAAGAATAATTAATAAGGAGAAAGCACTAAATTAAAAGAGGAAGAAAAAAGGGGTCGATCACCTTGATGAACTCAAGAGGGAGAAGAGACCTGAGTGAGGCATGTAGTGTGGCCATCTCCTTCCTTCTTTTCCGCTCCATCTCCCGATGCATCATCTTCTTATCGTTATCATCCGATGATTTTGGCTGCCGGCCACTTGATCCCTTGTAGTTTATAAGTACAGTGTCATCCATTGAAACATGAGGCAGGCAAGAATATCAGATCTTGCGGGATCCTGATCAGTTCATGGTGCGTATAATTGGATTATATCTGCAACACCCAGCTAATATATGGCTTTGGTGTAAAGAAATCATTGTTGAAAAATATATTCAAGTTCTCAAAGCTCTACTCTCAAGGTGGCCGGCGATAGAGGCAAAAGAAGGAGATACGTTAGTTAGGGTGTGAAATCTTCCATGGGCCTGATATTCCAAGATTCTTCGTAATCTATTGACACAGAGGTATGAACTGGCCCTTTGTACAAAAGAATAGTAATTTCATATCCAAACGTGACGCTTGTGGGCACTGTGCCTTTTCTACAAGGGAAACCTCCACCTACTTTCTTTCTATCTTTCTTTTCTTTTTTTCTTTCTTTTGTTCCCTCTCTTTCCCATCTTATCCTAATGGGTCAATTATGACAATGGTTAATTATGGGAATTAATTACTATTCATGTAGTTTTTAAACTAATTAATGGGTCTGTTACTATATATATTGATTAGAGTTAAAAACCTCACTCCGGCACGTGCGGGAACTGTTCCTTCGGTGGCTGCCTTTTCGTGGGTCCTTTCTTGAGATTAATTATCACACGATCCCATGTTCATATCGTCGCCTATTGCTGGTCAGAGAGTTTGTTAGAATCATTAGTCCTTCGTTAGCGTATAATGATGGTGATTAGGCGTGGCTCACACATGCAGAATTCAGGCCGCTATATACCTAGTAATAGTTATGTAGGATGGGATTGGGATATTCCGTGCAAATATGAAGGGTATTGCATAGTGGCAATAGAGTTTTTTTTTTTTTTTTTTTAATGGGTTCAAAAAAAAATTGAACGGTTTTAATATATAGGTGGTCGAATTTTCCTTTGACCATTAGAGGTTTTTTTTTATTTTTTTGACATGTCCACACAAGAGGGGAGAGGAGGATTCGAACTAGTGACCTCAACTTCATGAGGTGTGGTCTCCAACCAATTGAACTACCTCTTAGGGACGACCATTATAAGTTTTACTATCGATCCCTAAACCACTAAAAAAGAGGTTCGGTTACCTCAAAAAGAAAAGGCATAAAACAAGAGAGGAAGAGAGATATATAGGAACTGAAATTCTATCTTCTTTCTTTCTTTTTTTCTTTCTTTTTTTGAACATTCTCCTCCTTAATGTGTTGTTCTTGAACTCTTAATGCTTCTCTGAGTTGCTCTTTGGCAAGGCTTTGGTGAAAAAATCAACTATTTGCTCCTCTAACCTACAAAATTTCAGCTCTACTTCACCTTCTTTAATTGCAATATGTCTAGTCCTGCTGTGATAAATAGGATTAAGTAGATGATTGAGTCAAGGCAATGGGAGAACAAAGCATATGGTCAATACTAACACTAGTGTCAAGAATCCAGAAGGTATTTTTAGATAGGACAAAAGATGCACCTAATAGAAATGATTTTGTACTACTCACTTGGTGGACCATGGATTGTTGTGGATTGATATTATATAAAATAACAAGGAGTTGTAGGCATTGATCAAGTGTAAATTGAAAGGAATATTATTACTGGTAGTGGAAACCTGGTGATCGAGCACGGGGCATAGGACTAGAGTCCGAACTAGAGTCAAACTTGCGATAGCGAGGAGGAAATCCGTGAAGATGGTAACAACACTCGGTAGTATGACCTTCATGACCGCAATGAGTGCATTTCGATCGTTCTTTTTTCTGACTACCAGATCGACTATCCTTCCGTGGTGGTAGATTGCCTTTTACAGCAAATTAAGACAATATCCTCAACGGCTGGTGGGGTTGTAATGCTATGTTGTCGTTCCTCCTAGAGGAACAATGCATAGGCACAATTGACTGGAGGCAATGCAAAGGTTCCATTAAGAGGACATGTCTACAAACAGTGGCATATGAATCATTATTGAGGCTGTTGATATTGTCGTAGCTTCACAACCTCCTTTAGCATGCCCCATGTGCAAGATAGGCTGGACTGAAGTACTGATAGTTCATTCCAGAACTCCCTTCAGATTTGTAAAATATAATATATATGTGGTGACTAGAATATATCTTGCTCTAATTGAAATTAATATGCGACGAACTTTCACTTGAGAGAATCACTCTTTAAGAGCTAACCAAATGTCGCAAGCATGCTCTGACCAATAAATGACACTAGCTAATAGAAATATCACTGGAAATTGCCAAGATTTTTCGATATATTGTTGGAATGGCTCACGCACTGTGAAAAATTGCTGGAGGAATTCACTAGTGGAAAGATGCATGGTGCTGTCAGTAATTAAAATCCAAGCTTGGCCTTATCACTAAGAGCCATAATTATTCAATCAACCCCTTACATATATTTATTATCAACAAGTATCTCAAGTTGTCCTTAATTAATTAGCCTTCAGATGAATCAGATTCCCTCAAGTATATGTTCACCCTACCAAATCAAAACCAACAGAATCCCAAACGAGTGATGTAAATTGATACTTCCTAATATGTCGGTTGATGATCAGATCATCCTCATCACCCTATTTTGTAGCAAGCAAAATATATCATATAATCCAATAAAATCAACTGGGATCTAGTAGCTAGCGAATGTATTTTATTTGTATTTAAATTTTAAAATACAAATAAGCGTAATTAGTTTATAGAGCATAAGCGTAATTAGTGGGAACAGAATAATTAATTAAGAACATAATGATCATGATGAAGTAAAGAAATAGAACAACTAATTAATTATTAATATATTGCTTGAATGGCTCACGTGGCCTCAATTATGTCACATTTTTAATTGTTTTTCGATTAACAAAGCGAATGCTTAACTCCCTTTAAATTAAAATAGTCCTCAACTTCAATGCATATGAGGAAAAATTTACTTGGTAAGAGCGACGCACATCACTATTCTTAGCTTAGACTCTTTGACTATTATGGCACATGCACATTGGCCCAGGTTTTTTTCTAAAGCGGCGCACATATTTTAAACAATAATGCCTATACTTCAATGTTTGCTTTGTAATTACCATATTCTTCTTCTCTCTGCTTCCATTCTCTCTTCTTATTAAAAGAAGTCCTCGTCCAACTCATAAAAGAGTCATAATTAAGATAAAAGCTCATCCCATGCTATCTTCCTGGAGATCTTCCTTTGATACTTAATTTGGTGGTGTCGCAGCTTTATTTAATTTCCTCCTTAATTTTAGACCGACCAGTGGTCCAGTACCTATCCCATATATGCATATTGTGAAAGATTGAGCACATTATTTTCCCAATTTTTAGTGCGGAACCATAATTAAACTAAACTAAATTGCTTTTACACAAGATTAATTTAAGGTTTGTATTCAATTCATATTGTACGTTTAGCCAGAAACTATAAAAGCGAGAAGGCATAGGCACCTAGAAAAAAGGCCGCTAATTAAGGCGGTATGAGGTAGAATACTAGAGACAGCAGACAGCACGGCCAAGAGACACAAACCTCGAAAGATTCACCGACCCTTCTCAAACCCCCCATAACAGCAAAGAGAACACATATAGAGGTCAGATCAAAGCCACCAGTAGAAGGCACTAGCACGGTGTTCGGATAACACCTCAAAAAGATATGCAACCAGATATGTAGATCTTAAAAGTTTGGCAATATTCATGACGAGTTAGACTGTTCTCAAATAATAATGGGAGATGTTGTAGATTGGATGCAAATTATAATAGGTGGGTTTAAAATATTAATTTGTAAGTAGGAACAGCCCCCACAAAGCCTTTAATTAGGTGGACGGTGAGGTCACGTCTCACCTCATCCTTTATGCCAATTGTGACTTCAAGGAATCTTTAGCCTTCATAGACAAATAGGAGCAAAACTAGGAGAACTTGAATAATGTTCCCTTTGCACCAAAAAAAAAAAAGAAAAAGAAAAAAAAATGCAATGAGCTGGCCAGTCTTCCAGATTTGCTCTAATCCCCAAACAGCAAAAAATCCCTCAAGATCTGATCCTGGGTCATGCTTCGCTAGATGGCTGTAATTTTAACAACACCATAGGGAAAGGCCAGCGGCCAAACTATGGGATACCTTGGATAAGAACCATTGCAATTTTAATGATAACAAGGTCATGCTTCATGACTAGATTGTTCATGATTACTGTAAAGGATAGAATCTTGGACAATACCGATCGAGATCACCTAAAATCATGGACTTGCCTTAGACAAAGCCAAATCTGCTTAATGGCTGCTTGTCTGTCTTTCAACTAAGGTTTCAAAACCTTTTCATGGTATCAAAGCTCTCAAAAATGACCAAAGCCCTTTTTTTTTTCTCTGCCCACTACTTCCATGTAACCTTTTGTCAAACACTCAAGCTTAGGGTTGTAAACGAACAGAACCGCTAGCCAATAGACTCCGACTCGGCTCGGATTAGCTCAATTTAGACTCGATTCATTTACTAAATGAACAGAACTTAAACAAAAAATTTAGGCTCGTATAAGCTTATATAACTTCATTAACTTTGTAATGAGAACATGTCAAGTATTAAAAAAATAATTTTTTCATAATGTAATAGATATAAGTTAAATTATTGTAATTGTGAATTTGGATATAGATATATATATGTCTTTGTGTGTGTATGAGTGAGTTTATGTGTATGTACATACATTCATACATACATACATACATATATACATAGATACATACATATATAGATATTTGTGTGTGTGTAAGATCGATAAACATATAAAATTAAGATTAGATTATTTAATATTTGAGTTAATTTCTGTAATTACTCAAACAATAAATACTAACCATAATTAAACAACTAATAATCAGTATTATTTAAAAAAAAAAAACTTTAAATAAACATGACATTAAATTTATATATAGAATGACTAAATTAATTGAGTAGTTCATGAACAAGTTCGAGCTCATTCAAAAAATAAATGAACAGAATTTGAACAAATTATTTTGTTCGGTGATAAGTTCAAGCTCAGCTCGTATTAGAAAAAAAAAAAAAAAAAAAAAAAAAAAAATTAAACGAATGGACTTAAATATTAATACTCAGCTCAACTCGGCTCGATTACAACCTTAACTGGTCAAGCTACATCCTTTGTCTTTCACCCAAATACAGCATCCAACATCATCTAAAACACCCCAATACAAGCTATATAGCCAATCGTTCAGACCAGTACAACATAACACCAATCATACGCACATTCAGCCTTTGTTCATACGGAACAAAGAACACCCACAAGCAAAACCATCTTTCAAACAAACATGAATTCAGATACAACACTGAGCCAGCAACCCATTGAGTCAAGTTTTATGTTTTTTTGTCCAGTGACAAATACCAAAACGAAGAACCCAAAACAAAGCACTGCCAAAATCAACCCAAAAGCACCAAACTATCTCTCTTTTTTTAATTTCCATCTGATGAGAACAATTCAAAACCAGAACCAGAACCAACCCAAATACGCCATCCAATCTCGTTTGCCACCCTGTTATTTTATCACTTATCCCAAAAGCTTAAGTTGATAGGAAGAGGTAAATTTAATTATTTAATCAATACGCTAACACTCTCATTCACGTGTGAGTTCAAACTCTCTCTTCTTTTTTTTAACAAATAGCATGTGCTATCATATGTTACTTAAGAAAGCCTCAGGACAAGGACAAAAACAGAAGATACAAGACCCCTACACCCTAAGCCAGATAAATCTGACTTGAACAACAACCAAAGCAATACATAACCGTTACAGGGACAGTACTGAGCCACTTTTTAGATTTAAGCACAATCAATAAATAAAAGAGGGCAAATCTAACACCTAAGCCAACAAATAGTCCAATAACATTTAAGCATCACAGAGGCAGACTATGAAAAGAAAAGAAAAGAAAAAGGAAAGAAAAAACAACATAAAAAACCCTAAACAGAAACCAAAACCAAGACCGGCGTCAGGTGGCACCGTCGCCGGCAACGGTGCATGTACTACACGCGCTGCCACCAAAGACCTCCTCTGTAGCAGAAATCCGCCGAAAGACCTCGAATCCACTGAAAAACCCCCAACCGCACCCTGGAGGACAAGCCGTGACCCATACGCATCGGTCCAAGGAGTGACCTCCTTGGCGCGTGTAGGCCACGCGCCGAGCTTGAAGAACTGTCACAACCGTGGCTGGAGGCTGCTGGATCGGAAGAAACCGGTGACTACCATGGAGAGGCGCGTGTCTTGGAAAAACCAGCTAAAGTGAGCAAATCTGACTCCAAAGAAAGAAACCAAAACAAAGAAAAATCAGGTCAGAAACTCCACCGGAAAACACATCAGAAAGTCGCTCCCCAACCCAAATCCTGTGAAGTCTTCTGCCAGGGAACATCAACCACTACCGAATCTAACCCAGGAGAACAAAAACTCGAAAGCCCTAATGGCTGAAGGACACCAAAAACTCCACTGACTCTAGCCAGTGAGGAGCAAAAAACCTCCCCCACCCTAGAAGGGCGAGGAGGGAAACACCACCCGGGGAGAGAAGCGTGGAACCTCCCACTTAGTCTTCTTTTGCTCTCTAGGGCCGGCTCTAGAGATCTGAGGTCAATTTCATCTAATAGCTAGACTTAATACTCGTATAATAGCTCAAACTCTCTTTTAAAAGATGATGTTCAACACGTGAAATATTTAATTGAAATAGGAGGTAAACAAAAGTAACAAATGTTCGAACTTAAGACCTTTAACTCTGATATCATGTTAATTCATCACTTATCCCAAAAACTTATGCTAATAGGAAGAGGTAAATTTTAATCATTTAATCATTTATTTAATACTTTAACATACTCCTTCGTATAAGCACATTTCTTCCTCTATTCAAAGATGGAACAAGGAAATACTTCATCTTCTGTCGTCAATCCCTTAAACTTTAATACCATTCCAACAACTCTTTTCTCTTCCTGCCACATATACGGGTCCTCTCTCTCACTTCACTTCCTCTGGTTCTATCTCTTTGTTTGATGTTCTTGTTGTTCACTCCATTACCAAAAAAAAAAATCTTATTTCCATCAGCAAACTAACCGCTGATAACAATTGTTCCATCACTTACATTGATTCTAGTTTTACTATACAGGATCTTTGCACGGGAGTGGTGTTGGGAACCAGTAGATGCAAGGATGGTCTCCACATCCTTGATCGTGGGCAGAAGGCCTTTCTAGCCACTCTTCAAGATCAAAATCTGCAACCTTCACCTGACATTTGGCATGCTCTTTTGAGTCATTTCTTCCTTTCGTGTTAAGAACGTACACGTGGCAAAATATGGACACGTGCATTTCATAAGCGCGTCTATATGGACACGTGTGAAATACACGCGTCCAATTGGACACGTATATTATTACACGTGTCTATCCTAATGCGTGTATGAAATACACGTGTCCAATTAGACGCGTGTATTTTTACACGCGTCCAATTGGACACGTGGATTAATACATGCGTCTATATAGACACGTGTAATAATACACGTGTCCATATGGACACGTGTATTAAATACACGCATCCATCTAGACGCGTGTATTTAATAAACGTGTCTAATTGGCCGCGTGTAGGTAATACACGCGGCCAATTGGGACGTGTATACTACTAGCCATGTTGTCATAAAGACACGTGGCTAGTTGGACGCGTGTCTACAGTGACCTCTACTGTAGACATGCGGCCAATTGTGGTTTTTTTAGTAGTGGTTGTTGAGTCTTTAATTAAGAAAGGTGTCATTTCTGTTAGATATGTCATAGTTATGTCAACTTGAAAATAGCCATCGGCTCCCTTTTGGCAATTTGATTCGAATTAATACAATACTGTAATTTAGTGTCTTTTCTGCCTAAGAATTATCAGTAGAGTAGTCGTCACCTCCACAAGAATGGTAGGAGTTGAACATAAGATTTGAAGATCATTTTTTGAATAATATCTTTCTTATTTTTCTACGAGCATTTTGCTTAGTCCTTAAATATTTGACTTTGTATTTAAGTTTCAAGGTTATTTTTGTATTTCAATTCTATTAATCCTTTCTTGTTGGGTTTTAGATATCGGCCTTAATCGGGGATCAAAATTTGGGTTACAAAACTTTTAACACATTCTCTTACAATCGTTTTACTTAACTTTCATACATGCATAAGTCTTACCAATATATCTTAATGGTATGAAAATTATGTAAAAGAAAGTTGTACAAAATTCACTCCCTGCGCCTTATCTGCTACTATAACAACTGTAACTTCCAAGGACATATAACGGGAGTTAGGCTAACGTGGCCTATTGGTCTTACGTGGAACTCTATCATTCATTTTTCTTAAAAATGGCCTTGTTCTCAAGGTTCGTACAAACATTTTGACACATGGGCTTAGCAAATGAGCTAGGGCCCATATTTTTGGGGGAATGGGGGCGAACCAAAGATCGAAGACAAAACGTCTTTCTCTTTTTGCCTTTTCTTTTTTGGCCACACTTGAACTGAGTTTGTGTGAGAGAGGGCTTGTCGGTGCTAACGAATTCGGTGGCAGCTAGCGTCGATCGAAGAGATCATCAGAGGCTCATGACAAGGGCGGCACGGTGGGTGGCGGGGCATCTGGGATGCGGGTTGCAGTGGGTCTTGGCTGCAGGTTTGGTCCGTGGAACGCGACTGAAGGAACAGCCCGCGCGCGCGGCCATGGTTCGTGAACAGCTCGGTCCGTGGAAGGCGTCGTGGTACTGTGGTTCTCTTGTTCCTACGTGGAACTCTATCAAACTTTTCCCCATCACATTGTTTTTGTCATCACTTGCAACATGGATTGAGTTGATGACTGTCATTTTCATCTTCTATTTTCATCATTTTTTGGTTTAAATCACGTGCATATCTTTAAAACTTGGATGGATGGTACGTACGTACAGATGATTGGCATATTGGTTGTTAGCACAAAAAGACTCCAGAAAGAACTTAAAAGGATCTCTATCATTTCTCATTTGAAAATAGGATGCGATTTATATATGCTCCGTTTGTTTCGGGGTAAAATGATTTCTGTAAAATAATTTCGGCATTTTACGATGTTTGGTAGGAACAAAAATAATGGTCAACGAAAATTATTTTCAGTTTGACCATAAAAGCTTCTTTAAATTTTGAAAAACGATTTACGGCTTTTAAAACCGTAAATCGTTTTCCGAAATTAAACTATTCCTCCTTACAAGCATGTTAGATATCCAATTGCGGAAATCCGCAATAGTCAATCGTCGGAATCCAGCTGGTGCAGGAATCTGACAACATCCGGCCACCGAAATTTTGTCGGCACGGGAATTCGGTGACATACGGTCACCGTCGCAGGAATCGGCAGACCAAATTCCGGCCAAAATCTGGCCGTAATCTGGCCATTGTCAGAAGTCGGCCGAATCTGGCTAAAATGGCCGAGATCTAGCCGGATCCAGGCCATTTCAGGGCAAACCTGCTTGTCGGAATTCGGCAACGGCGACCAGACGTTTCCAAATTCCGGCAACAGTTGCCAGACTTTGATTTTCACATTTCGTAATTTTTTCGTGCGAACCAAACGTCGAAAAATATTTTCGAGAAAATTATTTTTTCTAAAAATGATTTCGCCGAAAATATTTTACGACGAAAATCATTTTACGTCGAAACAAACGGAACATTAGTTGAAAAAACCATGTTAGAAAATTAGTTGAAAAACTATGTAGGATAATTGTTGTTGATTATATATCATTTGAAAACAACAACCGTTCTGATCAGTCAAATAACGAAAAGATAAATGATTTATAGTCATCTGAAAATGACCTTTGCTTTAGTTGATATAGATATATATATATATATATAACATTTGAAAAAGAAAAAGAAAAAAATCATAATAAAATATCATTAGAGTTATGTGCCTTCAGACCAACAAAGAGATAGAAATTTGTTTCGTGGTAGCCAATGCGAAGCATACAAAATTGTGAGAAATTGAAACATGCACGTTTTTTATTGATCAAAATTCATTTCTTTATCTTGTCCATTTATTACAAATGAAGTCTTTGTTTAATTACATTTTTTTATTATTATTACAAATGAAGTCTTTGTTTATCTCTTTTTAATTAGTATAAAGAAATTGCAAGGCAAGAGACTTTAATAAACAGTTTAATTTCTAAAGCTTCTTCATATCAACCTCCTCTAATTTTCTAAACAAGCTTGGTACGAGTCCTTAATTAGTACCTTGTTTCATCGTTTCTGGTCAAAAACCACACACGGAGCTAATTAACCTTTTGAAAAGAACACTTTTTTCTTAGAGAAAAAAAAAATAGTAAAAACTTTTTGACTGAGAAAAAAGTAACTTTTTGACTTACAAAGTTTGGAGAATTATTTTTGCATGATTTTCTTCCTTCGAAGCCCATTACATAAGGAAACTCTTTGCTAGTCGATGTTCTATTCTAGGATACTAGAATATATATAGTTTTAAAAGAAAATGAAAAAACAGAGTCATAAATGACATGACTCTTTTCCTCCTCTGTTTTGGATTGCCAAAATAGAGCTTATTCCCATGCCCATGGTTGCCAAAACAGAGCTTAACATTCCCACACCCCTTAAGATCAACCTTGTCCACTAGGTTGGAAAATTAGAAAGTTGTCAAGGAGCTCTGCTTCTAATGGAATATATGTCTCCCCGTCCCTTCATCCATGTCGTCTCCTTTAATGAGATATTGAGATTTTTGTTTGCATTGATGCCCTGCGACCCAACGCTCATCACAGTTGTAGGAAAACTGCTTGTGAGGACACTCATCGGCTTCAGTGGGAGTGAATCGTTTGACTAGTGGTAGGTTCTCTGCAGACGGTGGCGCGACTAGGAGATTTCTCATGGGTGTCGCTGCAAGCTCGAGAAATGTTGATTTTGGCTGAATCATTTTGGTCATCAATTTCTCCTAGTGCAAGCTAGTGGCCTAATTCAATGGCAAATAATAACATATTGGGGTGAAACATCTTCACATTGATTCGTATATTTTCTTCTAAACTTTCAACAAAACAGCTCACAAAAAAAGCCTCATTGAACCCAAAAACTTGATTAGTTAGGCATACGAAATTGCGTTAGTAATCCCGAAGACTGCCCGTTTGCCATTTGTTGAAGCTTGGATAACGACATAATCCTCGTACTCGGTTAGACCAAACCGAGATACCAAAGCTTGTGCGAACTTAGTCCAATTGAATAAGGGAAAGGTAGTAGAAATCCACTTGAACCACCGGAGCGCTTTGCCTTCGAGATGGACATGGCGGGGAATTCTGCTTGTGGTGCGGTGTCAATGTTGTTCACTTCCAGGCATTGGACGTCTTCTGAGAGTCGATCGTATTTCAGATGGAGGGCCGACAAAAACTTAGCTATTTCTCGCCACTGATTCTTCGAATGTTCCATAAATTGCGAGAACTCTTGGTCCATATTCCTTAGTATTTGCAGGAATGGACCATGCTTCGAGGATCGATGCTATGATACCAAATGTTAAGAACGAAACTTTATTAAAGTTCAAGAAAGAAAGAAAGAATGCCAAAGAAACTCTTCCGAGTAACAAGAACAATAATTCGTTATTTCTGCATGACTTTCTTCCTCCTAAGCCCATTACAGATATACTAGCATGGAGTTTTGCCAACAAGAAGCTCTCTACTAGTCAATGTCTTATTTTAGGATACTAGAATACGGTTTCAAAAGAAAAATAACAAAGAAAATGGAAAAACAATCTTAAATGGCATGGCTTTTTTCCTCCTCTGTTTTGGGTTGCCAAAATATAGTTTATTTCCATGCATGGAATATGACTTAGCATTCCTTCTGATGGTTGCCGAAACATGAGTTAATGCGAGATATACTTTTGTGTATTCCTCTTTAGTTGTAAAACGGTATTAACACATGAATAAACTAATTAATTTTTCACATATAATATCTAAACCTTATTTCTATTAGTATTTTTTTTTTTATAAATAAATTTAGTTTTATTGAAAACGTAAGGCACACCTAAGTATACCGGGAATATCCATAAGGAAACACCTAACTAAGAATAGAAAAACGAACAAGGAAATCAACAAAGGTAATCGACAGTGGGGACAAAAAAGCCACCGTCCAAAAATACAGCGTATGAAAAAACGAAGTTAAAATTTCTTCGATAGAACTCTTCAAATCCTCGAAACACTTAAGATTTCTTTCCTTCCAAACACACCACAAAATGCATATTGGCACCATCTTCCATATCACAGCACTCCACGGCCTTCCAAACTTCTACTACAAGCAAACAAGTCGATAACTCTTCTAAGCATAACCCAAGACATACCAAAACGAGTAAATATTCTATTTCACAGAGCGGAAGCCCATTCACAGTGAAGAAGAAGGTGGTCCACAGATTCCTCATCTCGCTTGCACAAGCAACATCTATCTACGATGATGATGATGATATGCCTCTTCCTGAGATTGTCCACAGTAAGGATTTTACTTAGGGCTGCCGACTACGCAAAAAAAAAAAAAAAAAAATTATCGAAGGAGCTTGAGTCTGCCACACAATCTTCCAAGGAAAGTGTCTACCATCAGAGCAAGCCAATAAGCTGAAGAAGGACCTGACCTTGAATAATCATTTCTTAGAAGAAACCCATCAAAGCCTATATGCACGATCTCTAGCCACCATGGTTGAGTGCAACACCTAGAAGAAGGAAACAAAGGCACCCACTTCCCAATCATGCATCTTTCTAACAAAACTCATAACCAACATAATCTAACTCTAGCTTTTTCTTTATTAGTTAATTAAAAAAAAAATACCTCCCTTCCCCCCCCCAAAAAAAAAAATATATATATATATATATCTGGATTTAAAAAAAAAAAAAAAAAAAAAAAAAAAAAAAAAAAACTTGAAATTTTTTATCTTATTCAAGGTATTTTCCCTTCTGAGGCATATTAGATATTTCAACAAAGGTGTACACTGAGGGGTAAATATACTTTTCCCCCAAAATTAAACTAAATATGTCCTAAGTTAGGGGATATATAAGAAAGAGCCTCCAAGCCAACTTGGAAAACAAAAACCTATGTATTCTCTGTTATGCTATAAAATCAATCAATACTTAACTTACGCATGAAATATGTTTAGAAGTAAAGGGGACGATTCCGCATATTTCTTGTACAGAGACCACATGTTTCCAAAGGCATCTAAAACTCATAACCAGACAATCTCAAAGAGCAATCCCTCTATCTCTGATTCTCAGTTCTTAAAGGTACATAAAAACTCTCCACCAGAAATAGGCCCCCAAATAGCTATTTAAATTCAAAACAATCATCACTCTTGGACCAAAGTTTACAAAGCCATTTACCAGCAAAACCAATACCATAGCTCCTGTCTTTCAAATCTTTCAACTTTTCTTTATTTGAGAGGATTTAGAGCTGTTTATCTATAACAGAAAAGTGAATATTTTAAAATTCCATTAGTACTGATCAACTTTTTTTTTCTTCTTTTTCTTTTTTTTTTTTTTTATATATAAGTTTTGTTCATCTTTCCCACTTACTGAGAGCTATTCACATCATATTAGAGATGAAACTATAGTATTAATTTCCAGATGCAGCAGTAAATTAGAACGGGTGCTACCCAGTAAGCATCCGGTCCCCAACACGACAAACACTAACAAAAATTCTCGGAGAAAAAAGAGGTGCTAGTTGTCTCTGTGCATGTGATTTTGGGTCTCTGTGGGCAAGTAGTAACAAAAAAGTTGACACAGAACATGTAGGAGAAACCAAACTCATTTACCTCCTTCACATTGTAGCAGTCGAAACGGTGACCAGCTAAAGCACTTCCCACTTGGCTCCAGAATTCCCTACCTGGAATTTATAATATTGCTCTGATTGGGAAATAATATCAAATTGCAGCATTGCAATCTCTGTATATATTCCAGACAAACAATATTCTCATCTCAAAGTTACAGATTTGGATTGAAACACCAATATATATATATATATATATATATATATATATATATATATATATATATATATATATATATATATATATATGTGTGTGTTATTTATAAAAAAAAAAAAAAAAAAAAAAAAAAAAAAAAAAAGAATATCTTCCAGGGAAACTATTTTACACTAACTGATAGCACATGCAATGGCCAATTCCTGGATCACAACTCACAAGGTTATAGAAGTTTAACTACGGATCAAATACAGACCGCCCATGAGGAGATACCCAATAAGATAAGTTACACATTGTAATAAGAAAGGAACAAGTAAAACCAAAGTGCATCTTGCACAAGAAATCGTGATTTAAAGAAATGGTTGTGAGAGAGAAAACAAGTACATAAATTGCTGATGAATTAATAGAATAAATACTTACTTCATTTACACCCAACAAGAAATGTCTCTCGGGTCATGAACATTCGGAAACGAGTAATGCTAGAAGTCCTTCTTGTGTCCCTCTTATGTCTCTCCAATAATGATATAACTTTTAAAATCACTGTTGGACTTGTGATTGATCATTATTGAATTTTGATCAAATCGTAATTTTAAAAGCCACCTCATTATTAAAGGGACACCACGAGGACTTGTAGAATTACTCTTCAGAATCTAGTAAATATTATGAAGGGGCTTAACTTCTTATTAGACTGACAGCACAGATTTTAGTTATGCATTTATAGAACTCTTCCATTCAAAGAATATCCCATCTGTTTTGTCCACACAATTCCACCCAAGACAAGTAGCCACTGCATATGGAAATACAAGACCAGCAAGCACCAAAACCTAGATTATAAAATCACAATAAACTAAGGCCAGCACATCACCAGTTTATCTCAACACTTTCATTGGTTTATGTTTTACAGAATTGCAGTGACCAGTGCTTCAATGGTTAAAAAAACCTTAATACAGGTTTGCAGAAAAAAAAGCTGCGACTGAAAGACTTTATCCATCATCCCATCATTTTTACTCCGTTAGAAAGAAAACAATCATCCAAGTTGGATGGATTAAATTCTTATATCTACATAGCCAAAGAAGGGGCACTGAACAATCATTTTAAAAACAAGGGACACCCTATCTTATAGCTTCAGAACAACCTGTGACAAATTGGCAGTGTGTATATTGAAATCATTAGGCATCATTAAATTATGTTGGCCTTATGTTGTCTTATTACCACCATTTCTGTAGCTCACAAAAAATAATGGTTAAATGCATAATTGGTACCTATGGTTTAGGTCTATCAAAAAGGTACTTCAGGTACTTATCAAAAAAAAAAAAAAAGGATCAGGGTTATAAAAGTGACAAAATTGATACTTATACTTTACAAGTTTATCAATTTGATACTTCTATCCATTTACTAGCTGAAAACTTAACAGAAATTTTGTCAAGTGTATAAAAAGCCATGTATGACTAATAAAGTATTGTCACGTGTACACAATTCCACTTCAGCTTGAAACTTAACAAAAATATATATATATATATATATATATATATATATATATATATATATATATATATATATATATATATATCTCCACCACTTGGGGGTGGATGGACCACCCTCTTACTTGGAGGTGGGGGGTCTGGACACCCCTAAGAAAGGTTTGGGAGGTGGGTGGACTACCCCCTAGCCACGGCAGGTGGTCTGATCACCCCTTTAAGAAGTTTTCAGGGTGACTAAAGCCACTCACTCACCTAGAGGTGGTTCAGCCACCCCAATAAGACGTTTCGGGGTGGCTGGACCACCCCCTAACTTGTGTTTTTCGAGGGTAGCTGGACCACCCCCTGGTGAGGGGGTGGTAGGAGGGTGGTTTGGCCACTCCCAGAGTGATTTTTAAAATGACCCGAGCCATTTCGAAAACTTTTATAGGGGGTGGTCGGACCCCTCCACCCCTAGGTGAGAAAGTAGTCCAGCCACCGTCAAGATGCAGAGAGCGGAGAGCCAACCCCTCAGCCACATTTAGTTAAGTTTTCAACCAATAGATGGTTGGAATTATCAAATTGATAAACTTGTAAAATACAGGTATCAATTATGCCACTTTTTAAAACCCATGCATTTAACAAAAAAAAAAAAAAGCACAAATATTACCACTATTTTAGTAACAACACTAAATTCCATGAATAGTTTGAATATTTTTTCCTTTCTAGCTAGCTAGAAAGTTCCGCAAATACAAAGCTCGGTCAGTTCCAAAAAAGTAGCAGACAAAGAGGGGACAACCACCCTGGCCAAAATTTCCAAACTGATTAAAGGCAAGCTGGTCGTTCAATTCCAATGAATAGTACTCAGATGGCCTCATCGCTGAAGTATGGAACATATTATTCAAAAAGCTAATCTAATTTTTCACGGAATTTCTGAAACTCAGTGCAAAGAGAAAAGGGAAGTAGGGTCCGTGTTTTGATTTTCTCCTCAACTATGGTTACAGAAAGTCCCAACAATTTTTCGAATGGTAGGGCCAAAATGGAATCCAATTCAATGTGAACATAATATGTTGTTTCTCCACCTCTCATCCACAAAGAATGAAGAACCAATAATCTATAGCAGTATACATGAAACTGTTCGTGAAAATCTATGACGAACGCTAGAAAACTCACCGAATCGTATTATGTGACTTGTAAGGGAAGCGTGATGGAGTTGAGGGGGATAATTCAATCGGCAGTTGGGGCGGTTCTGACTGGCCAGCAAGCATCCCAACAACCTCTTTCATGGATGGCCGGCGAGCAGGCCTCTTCTGCAAGCAAATCAACGCAACGGTGATGCAAAGGAGAGCCTGTTCGCGATCCAAACACTGAATAGACTTATCAACCAGATCAAGAAGCTTTCCGGTGCGGGCAAGCTGACGTGCCCAAGACAAGAGATTGGCGCGTTGGAAGTCCGAAATGGGCGTATTCAACACCTGAAGTGGGCGGCGCCCGGAGATCAGAACCAGCAATAAGACCCCATAGCTATATACATCACACTTTTCAGAGATATTTTCACCAACACCATACTCAGGGGCAATATAACAAACGGTTCCTCGCATACTCGGAGTACTACTAATACCACCACTCTTGCCAATTTCCCCACTAAACGAATAATCATGGCTATTGCGGCGAGCTCTCCATACCTCACTGGTGAGCCCATCCAACCACCGATCCATACTACCCCAACTCCTCTGACTCCGGCTTCTCCCTCTCTTCTTGTACAAATCCTCGTCCCTCGGCCACCACTCATCGCAATTGTCATCGCTAATAAACCCCATTTGCTTCATTTTGTTCTTGTTTTTCTTCTTCCTAGTTAGCTCTTCACAATACTCTTCCTTCCACCACTCTCTCGCCGGCCTCCGCTTCTCCTTAGAATTCTTGGAGCTCTTGTCCTCCTCCATTGTCATCCACCACTCCAATCGCCTCCTGTTCTTGTTCTTCTTCTTCAACTTCTTCTCTGACTTTCCAGTTGCTCCACTACCCGAAGAAGCGCCAACCCAGTCGCTTTTCGGCCTCTCCTTGTTTATCTCTGTCCCAATCCACTCCATCACGTAGTTCTTTGTCTCTTTCCCGCTCCTTCCTCCTCCACCAACACCAAACAGCTCGTTCCCACTCTCAACGCTGCCCCTGTCGAAATTCCCCTCCGAAACGCTCGGCGATACCGCCGTCACGGGATGGACACTCTCCGGTGACGATGACCGACCCACAACCCCATTGAAATCCTCAAAAGTAATAGTCACGCTCTCGGTCTCCTCAACTACTGATCCACAATCCTCTACGACTCTACCTCCACCAGCACCTCCACCTCCACCACTGCCCTCCTTCGCGGCCAACCCACCGCCATCTTCAACCTCTAACGCAATCTGGTTCTCTGGTTTCAGCCTAGCAAGCCCGAAATCCCCAATCCTGGCCGAGAAGTGCTGATCCAAGAGAATATTACTAGGCTTGATATCGCTGTGAATCACCGGCGGGTCCAGGCCATGCAGATACTCGAGCCCTCTGGCGATATCGAGAGCGACGGCGAAGCGCCTCTTCCATTCCAAGAGCTCGGGGGGTCGTTTGCCGCGGAGCAGCGCGTCCTGGAGATTTCCGTTGTGCATGAGTTCGTAGACGAGAAGCATACGGCGCCGTTTGCGGTCGGAGGAGAAGCCGAGCACGGGGACGAGGTGAGGGGAGTGGAGCTTGGAGGCGAAGAAGAGCTCGTTGTGGAACTCCCGCTCGCCCTGGAGGGAGCCGGAGTCCATGGCCTTGACGGCAATGGGCACGGGCGGGGTGCGGTCGAGGGAGCCGGAGAAAACAGGGCCGAAACCGCCCTGGCCGAGGCGCTGCGAGAACGAGTGCGTGGCGCGGCGGAGGGCGGAGTAGGAGAAGCGGTGAGGTGGGGGGCAGGAGTCGGAGGGGGCGGTGGCAGTGGAGTTGGTGCGCTTGTGGCTGATAATCTTGCGGTAGAGGATGACCAGGATTGAGAAGATGGCGAAGGAAGCGACCAAAAGGGATTGGGTCGTCGGGGAGGGAGTGGGCGCAGGCGATGGGAATGGGGATTGGGATGGGGGGATTTGGCGGCCTGGCATGGCGGCGATCACTTCTTCGGAAATGGTATTGAGATTACAACGGCAGAGACTGACGAAGTTTCATGATTGAGAGTTGAACTAGAATATGGCAGAGAAGAGATGATTCATGAATCAAGACTTCTAAAATTATGCCGTATCCCTTTTCTGTACGAGGAATATGGAACGAACTTGTTTAACATCAATCCAAGGAAAAAATATTATATCTATATATAAATATATATATATTAGGATATATAAATATATCCTATATCAATATATATTATAGGATATTATGGTCAACAAAATAATAATAAATATATATATATATATTATGAGATGACGTTATATTAAAATTTAATTTTTAAATTAACATTTGTAAAATTAATAATAATAACAATAAGAACTTATTTTCACTGCGACGTATATATAGAGAGAGAGTTTGCATTGTTTACAAAGAAGTTGGCTTAAGGGTTTGTGATTTTTAAAATATTTTATTTGAAAACGTGATTTTTAAAAATATAATTAATAGCAAAATTATAGTTTAACTTTTAAAATTGTGTTTTTTTCAAAATAACACATCATTGCTTGTAATTTGAAAACACAATTTTTCTTCGTTTTCAGAACACAATTTCTAAAAAAAAAAAACAAAACAAAAAAGTAATGACAAACAAATAATTTTTTACAATTTAATTTAAAATCTCTCCGTCTCTCGTCTCTCCTCCTCATAAAAATTTTAAAATTAAATTTAAAACGTATAAAAATCTACATGACATCATCCAAATCCGTTTACAAATTACGCAAATGAATTCTATTGGCAACTGCCCCGAAAAGGCAGGAAAAAGAAGTAAAAAAAATAAATAAATAAATAAAATGTAAGGAAAACAAAAAAAAAAAACAAAAAAAATGCAAAGGGAGGTAGGTTGAAACTCAGCCAATCAAGGGGAAAATAACGTGCAAAAACTTGCTGGCATTTGGTCATAGTTTGTTTATAGAAAGTGGAGTAGGTAAAATGTGGGCGGTATTCTTCCTCCTTCAATATCATCTTCTTCCTTCCCGCTTTGACCACTCAACAAAAGAGGCCCGAAGACAAAAATAAAACCTTTTTTTTGTTTTTTTCTCTTGGCTGGTTTGACTCTTCTTCTTTTTTCATCATATTAGACTTGGCCTAGTCTACTTTAATTTATTTAAAAGAAAATAGAAAAATATGCAAAGGTCCAATGCTATCCAGATCTATATCATAGTCCTGGGAATTTTAAATTAACAAATTTATTAATTATTCGTTTGAATCCAACATTATTTATGCTGCATATATAACATAAAGTATTTAATAATAAGATATGTCTTTCTTATTTCTAAATTCCATTTGTCATTGTAAATTGCCAAATTCAATTTGTTATTGCGACGTCAAAGACTTGATTTTGGATTTCTATTATAAGATTCATTCCTATTACCTCGTCAATGGACAGCCTTATTGTATTATATTTTTGTGTGCATTACTTGATTTGACTTTCACTAACGGTGCGTTTAAGACTACGATTTCGTAAATAAAAAATACGATTTTAAACTAAATCACAAAAAATCAAATTTTCAAATCATACATTTAAAAATCGATATCTTTAAATCATACTTTTTGAAATCACAAACCTAGACAGACCCTAATTATATCTGATTTTATTATGATCCGTCTTTGTTATTCACTTCTCATTTCAATTAAGTATATCACGTATTAGGCAAGAGTTCGAGGTGTGCATGGAATAATGTTAGAATATAAATTAAATTATTCAAATTTTCACTTTTTATTGGCTTAAACTTTTAAGATAAATTGTGATTTAACTTGCACTTTCTTTTTCTTTTTTGATTGTTTCCTTTGAATGAATCCCCGCCATCCGAATCGAAGTGCTATGCCGGTCCTCTCCAATTCTATCACACATAATTTTTCCTTTGCATAATGAAAAATCATATAAGTATCTCTAAAATTATGATTCATCATTGTTAACTCTTCAATAAGCTTCGAAGTCTTGAAGAAATAAGCAAGACCTTTATATGCTTATGTTATTATTGAAGGTCAATCATTTGGTATAATTTCAAGATAATTCTTTTGGAGATCTTTTATAGCAATCTATTTCCCTTCATGTGCAAGTATATTTAATTAAAGTTACTTCTACATTTCTATGATCATCTTCTATAGGTTTTCGAGAATCTTGATTATTCAAATGTTGAAGATTTTCTTCAACCACTTTCAACACCATTTTATCTTTATATGCTTTCTATTCTTTTCATTCTCCTTCTATTCATTGGATGACTTATTTACTTCTCATTCTTTTCATCCTTAAATTTGCCTACTAGGTAATAGGTTCACAAGTGCTACTATGTTACGAGCATTTTTATCGATTGGAATAGCCCAAAGTGTCAATGTAATACCTTCAAAATTAATTAATTAAGATAATTAATTCAGAGTGTTACTCATATCACTTCCAATATAATTAACTAGTAATTAACTAGACCTAGTGCCTATAATGACCAATATCAAAATAAAATGCAGAGGAAAGTGAAATATTGATTTAAACTGAAAGTTTAAATACCTATGTCATTTTCTATCATCATTACAAGTCAAAGCCCCCAAGTACAAATAATTACAAAGTATACAATACCATCTCAAGTACAACTATATATATATATATATATATATATATATATATATATATATATATATATATATATATATATATATATATCTACAAGCCTTCTTTCAATGTCACAAACCTTGCGAGAAGCCCTAAACCGCCCTCTTGGGGTAACCCTACCAAACTCTAAAACAAATATGTTTTTCATGTAGAAAAGTAACTACATAAGTTTACTACTTAGGAAGTCAATTGTTAACGGAACCTAGCCCATGCAATAAGCCTCGTTTAGTTGGAAATAAATAGAAACGTTATGAGGTTTGAGTAAACTAGTGGGTATTCTCTATGTTATTACACCATTAGAGAAAAATAGTGCATTTGTAAAGCAATTAGGGCATAATCTCGGGGACAACACATATAGGAGTTTAATGCAGAAAATCATGCTAATGAATTCTGAAATAAAATGCCCGATCTTATCTTTTAACTCGCTGACTATGATGTTCTAAAGGAACGATCCATCGTTATGATTGGAACCTTAAAAACAAGTGTACATTTTGAAAACCCTAATTTACCATGCTTTCAAACCTGGCAATTTTAACATCTTAAAAACTTGTTTGTGCGTTTTACAAAACAAGATGCATAATATATATATATATACCATGCTTTCAAACCGGGCAATTTTAACATCTTAAAAACTTGTTTATGCGTTTTACAAAACAAAATGCATAATATATATATATATATATATATATATATATATATATATATATATATATATATATATATATATATATATATATATATATATATATATATATATATATATATATATAAAGTAACATGCATTCACATAATTTAAATATCATATTATTTTTATGGGCTTAAACAAGTGATTTGTAAAATATTTGTCATGTGTTTGGGCGGGGTGTTCCAAACATCCCTATAGATAGTTTTTTTACAACTACAATGGAAACTTGTTTTAAGCCCTTATTGTATAGTTTCATTCACATTTTATGATCAGGTCTATATTATTTTGATGACATACCTGATCAGGTGAATCTGTGACCATACTATTGAAAATATTAATGTTTGAAAATCTTAGTTTAAAAGTTCATGTGAAAATTTACTCACCATGTCTGTCGAAATCCTAGAAGTAGTTGTTAGGATACTCATTGACTCTCTTATCTGCAAGTTATTCTACCATTAGTAACACTTTTAGATCAAATTCTAACTTTAATTAGAATCTCCTAAATAGAAAAATAAATAAAACAAAGAAAATCCTACATTTGACCCAGTCTAACAGGTTCTAAGGCTTAAAAAGGCTTTCTTTATAGACACTAACCAGGCCCTAAAACGAAGCTCAAATACTAAAGTTTCAAGCTTTAACAAAAAATCTAACCTTTCATATAGAAACCGAAACTTTTTCTATCAATACCTCAAAGTCTCATGAATCTACACAACAACACATATATAAGTTAAAGATCTACTCTTTAGCAATATGAAACTCAAAATATGACATCTCATCTACAAGACCGTACTATTGAAAATATTAATGCTTGAAAATCTTAATTTAAAAGTTCATGTGAAAATTTACTCACCATGTCCGTCGAAATCCTAGAAGTAGTTGTTAGGATACTCGTTGACTCCCTCATCTACAAGTTATTCTACCATTAGTAACACTTTTAAATCAAATCCTAACTTTAAATTAGAATCTCCTAAATCGAAAAATAAATAAATAAAACAAAGAAAATCCTACCTTTAACCCATCTAATAGGTTCTAAGGCTTAAAAAGTCTTTTTTTATAGACACTAATCAGGCCCTAAAACGAAGTTCAAATACTAAAGTTTCAAGCTTTAACAAAAAAATCTAACCTTTCATATAGAAACCAAAACTTTTTCTATCAATACCTCAAAGTCTCATGAATCCACACAACAACACATTTATAAGTTAAAGATCTACTCTTTAGCAATATGAAACTCAAAATACGACATCTCATCTACAAAACTCAAACTCTCTAACCCTAAAGTCACAACCTTTCATCACAAAAACTCAACTTTACCTTCAAAGCTTCTAACACACACGCACAAACACACCTAAGGAAAACAACACATCACAGTAGCTAAACACATCATTAAAAACTGAGATAGGCTAAGGAAATTGGCTTATGGCTTACCCACAATAGTATTAGAGCTCAAATCCTCAAGAAATCCATCATTTCTCATCTTCCTTCTCTTTCTCTTTCTCTAGTGGCTAGGGGACACACCAAATGGTGCTTTAAGACTTGAAATGGGGGCTTTTAAAGACCCTCAATTGCATCTATGAAGTGTTAGACCTACTTGATTTGTATGCAGACTATCACTCTTAAGACAGTCTTCTCATCGTCAATACGAATTTCTTAAAATGACTTTACGTCCTTTGTGGCATTATTTGGACATTCTCTAGTGACTAAATTGAAGTGGCATTTTTAGGACGGTTTACAGACCATTCGGACATTATTCGCAACAAATTTCTCCTAAGTGTTTAAAATCTTATTTTCTCATCGTTTTGGGATTTGTGACTTCTGATTCTATTACAAACACTTAGGCACTAATTAGGGTGTGCTTAATCTGAGTTTAGGGCGAGGTATTACAACTGTAACACTCAAGATTTTAGATATGAAATTTGAGCATTTAAAAGTCACTAACGATAATAAAAATAGAAATGCTACATGAGTCGTAATAGTTTAAAGCACGGTTTCACCTGATGATCTCGAATCAATTGAGATTCAAGACTTTGACTTTCTGAATTAGAAATATTCTAGATTAATGAGCCCCATCCGAACGAGAACTAGGTCTCGTCCAAATGAGTCTAGGGTAAAATTGGGGAGCACAAATCCATTGAGTCATGTCCGTACTAGAAAAACATTTCATCCTAACGAGGACCGAATCAACGACTAGATCCAGTCACGTGCAGATTTGATGGACGGATGGTCATTTAAAGCTATTTGATAGAGGTTCATCCGAACGAGGTGGAATTCACGCCCGAGTGAAAAAAGGATATCCATGTGTTGCAAAAGTGATGGAACAACGTGGCCTTTGACACAGGCTCATCCAAATGAACCAAATAGCATGTCTGGACGAAGTTTAACAATAGCAAAAAAAAAATTGGTTATAAATAGGACACTTCAGTTGAGAGAAATTCATCTCTCTCATTTTGCATCTCCATAAACTTGTGAGACTCGGTTTTGTGAGAGGAAAGGCTTAAATTATAGTATAAGAATGAGAGGGAACTTAAAGGAGAGGTTCTTGAAGGAGCTACAAGACGAAATCTCTACACCCTCTTTGAACTCTAGCTATCAAAGCTTTATTGTAGTATGCTAGCATATTATATAGTTGTCATTGGCATTGAAGTGTTGTTGTGTGGTGTGCTAAGTAATTATGATATAAGTTGTAGTATTTTTTGTGTTGTTGTTATTGAAAGTATAAGAAAACTAGGGATTTTCTCAAGTATGGAGGAATGTTACGTGAAACGTTGGTATTTTTACATGCATGTTTAGTTGTAATGAGTTGGATTGTGTAAAATATGAGTTTTTGATGTGTTAGATTTTTTGTAAGGAAAATAGCTTCTGCACTATGAACATTTGAACAACCTTCAAGTCCCATCTGGACTAGTTATTTGATAAAAAAAGGTACAAAGACCTTGGTCAGTATCTCACTCGGACCCCGCCTGGATGAGGTGTTTTTATAGGGGAGACCCAAGAGAATTGGTCAGAGTGCTAGTTTGAACCAAGTTCGGACAAGGTGGAAATTCGAGAAGCTTGGTTAGTATCTTGTTCGGACCCTGTCCGGACGAGGTTAGCATCAAAGAAGCTCGGTCAATATCTCATTTAGACTCTATTTGAATGAGGTTAGTAATAGAAAGGCTTGGTCGGTATCTCATTTGGACCTTATCCAGACAAGCTACTTTGATGATGAAAAGTTATGAGTTTTCTAGGGAGAAAAATGGTAATTGAAAGTCTAATATAATCTTAGGACAGTGACAAGTTTAAATTTTAATATGTAATCATAACTTAATACAGAATGGTTACGGACTACGGAAGTTGAACACATTAGCAAACGGTTAAGTAAAATATTCCAACCACGAGCTATTATTTTACATGTCATAATTTGTCATGCATATTTACTAACTATAAGCCCCGTGTTTTAGAATGTGTTCATATATGCATTGCATACCAGCTGTAACCCAACTCTTGCCCAACTTCATCAATGTCTGCCACATTCACTTCTAGACTCTTCTATCCGCAAGTCTTCATCGCTTTCTCTTTTCACTTCTTTCATTTTCTTCTTTTTACCAAATGCACATGACAACAAGATTTGTGAGAGCAACAGACGCTGCCCACCTCCCCTCCCGAGGGGATCCCCGGCCACCAGAAGGAGCCAAATTGCAGCTTTGTGGGGAAAATTCTGATGGGCGCCAATCAAGGAGGGATTGACGATTCCTCTTCCATAACTGATGCACGGAGGCGAGATTCAAAGAGCAAGATCAGGGGGGGAGTATATTTTGGGCATTAAATCGGAAGAGATACACAAGCGCGAAGGAAAACTGAAGTTGCTCGGGAAGTGAAAAAGAAATAATATTAAAGTGTATGGCGTAAGAGCTTTAGGGGTTAAATTTGGAGATAGATTCTGACAAGAATTATTTTCGTGAAACGAGAAAGAGTTTGATGCATGAGAGAGATTGAAAAATTTCTCCAATATTTAATGAATTTTTTAAAATACTTTTTTTTTCATTTTTTTTTTTTTATAGATACGTTACAAAAGAAACAAACAACCAATGCCGAAAGGAATTGGCAAAAATTACAACAATTAAAACTAAAGCGAGGCACCATTGTTCAGAGGATCATTGTCACTGACAAAAGGAACAGGAGATGGATGGAAAAAGGATGAGGTGGGAATGCTGCTGGAACTAAATCTAGCTGCGACCCAATGTGTCACATAATGGGCACCGAAGTTTGCACTTCTATTGACTTTTTATACTGATCATGAAAAATCAGGAGGAATAGAGTCTAAAGTATTGTGAATGATGTCAATGATACGTCAATCCTGAAATTGTTGGATGTTAAAGAGCAAGAATAACTACTTGAGAATCACCTTCAATTATGAACCTGTTGAGATGAAGCGAGGAAGCCAGAGAAATAACAAGTTGTGCGGCCAAAGCCTCACCTTTATTAGGAGAACATTTGAATTGTATTTGGATGTCATCTTGACCAATTGCCCCTTGTTGTTTCTGCAAATAACTGCTTGGCAAGAAAAGGATTCCCGAATTGGTGGCTTTGTTTTCCAAGTGAAGGAACAGTACACAGTAATGCGGTTACTATTCATATATTTCTTTTTTTTACTTTTTCATATTTTTTAATACCAATTAGCATCAAAATATTTTCTTTTTTTTTACTTTTTATATCACATCAATAATTTTTTATTACTATTCAAATAAAAAAATTTACTACAATCCAAAATTTTTTTACTTTTTTATACAATTTTTTAATTATTATTATTTTATATCACAACTACCGCTTTTTACTAATTCTAAAATTAATAACTCATTGTTTTGCTCTGTACATACTTTTGTCAAATAAGCTCAGTTTATCAAAATTAATCTTGTCCCAATATAGAGGCGGTCTGACCACTTTTTGGGGATAGGCTCCAACTTGGGCCTTTACAAAGTTAGGTGCGTCAGAAATTGAAAAGAATGAAAAGTAGCATTGATTACTGAGATCACGTGAGGCCCACGCCACGCCTGAGTTCTTTGAAAGGTGTACAACTGCATTTCCCTCTTCTTCTTTCTTTCACACGTGTAGTACTGTAGATAGATACCCCTACCACTTTTTTGATCGTGCTGTGACTTCAGCCAATAGCCATGCAAATCCACTTTCTCATATTGTACGGATGGCTCTCGCAATCAAAAGTGCTGGGAGCCTGACACGTCTCAGTGACGTACAGCTGAGGCTTCTTTCATATAACCTCACACGTCAATATCGTATCCATCCTTTACAATAATTTATTTTTTAAAAAAAAAAAAAAATTTCAAATGTACAGATATTTTTTACAATTTATATATAAAAGGACACATATCATTTAAACATATGAAAAATACATATTTTTTTTATTAATGCTATTAAAAAAAATATAAGAAGTATAAGCTATTTAAATAACATGTACTTCTCACATATCAAGAAACACATGTCCTTTTTATATGTAGGTTTCCTGCAAATCAACTTGTAAGAAATTTCTATCCTTTTTAAATTACGTTAATTTAGGCTGTTTATGTATCAAATGGCATGAAAAATATGATATGCTAATAATGAGAATTGAATATATTTTTATCAGATTCTTACACTTTATGTCGTATAAAAACTTTGAGAAAAAAACTGTATCCCTTCAAAAGTGAATAAAAAACTTTTTAAAATTTTTTATTTATTTTTTTGTTGTTTTAGTAACATGTTCTATCTTTAATACATATCATTTTTCATGTTGTACGATAAATAAAAAAAAAAAAAAAAAAAAAAAAAAAAAAAAAAAAATTGCATGAATTCACATAATTTGAGAATCTAAAATTTCTTTAAAATTGTAGAGAATCCTAATCCATATCGGGACCTTATATAAAACACTCATCTTAAATTTTCATATGGTGTATTTTTTTATTAACGAGAAATAATATAAATATACATATATCTCCTACATATTTTTTTGTACATCCCCATTCAACTAAATTTTAAATTTACTATTGAATTTGTAAAACTCAATATAGGTCTTACAAATCCAATGGTAAATTTAAAAATAAAATATATAAAGATGTATTTATATTGTTTCCCTTTATTAATATGACCAAAAATTCGTTCACACTTTGTTTTGAAAACAAAGCCCATTCGTTAATCTTTCCTACACTGCCAAAAGAAAAAGATATATATACTTCTGAAAATTGTTATTGGCCAACCAAAACACTACCAGAACCATTCATGCCTAGAATCTACTGCTTTAACATGGGTTGATACAAGAGGCATGGTACCAAAGAGGGAAATGAAATCATTGAGGCATTTGTTTCTCCTCTTGCTGTGCCCTTGCAGACTGCTTATGCCTGATGATCCAATCTCATAGATCTTCCCTGCAAAATTGGAAGACCATATTTTAATCAAACATTATAGTCAGAGGAAAAAAAAAAATTATGTAACTTTAAAAGAAAAGAAAAAATCATGAGCTGACAATCCCTGTTGGTGAAATTTTGAAGGAGCCAATCTTTGAGGCTAGTGTAAAAAAAAAAAAAAAAAAAAAGCAATAAGATCCTCTCCATTTCATGGTCATGATCTAAAGTTGGTGCATCTAACGACGTACATGAAGTCAATATTGGAACGTCTTTAGTTCCACATTTGGAAATGCTTGCTCTTCATTAATTGATTTATTCAATGTCAATTATGCTTCATCAGGTAAATTAGCTAGAAATCCTAATACTAACCAACATTTTTTGCAGGAACAATGGCTGATTTTGCTTGTCTACCACCAAATCCCCCTTTAAGACAACATGGTCACTTTCTAGAAGTAAAAAGTTTTGGCATAGATATTTATATGAAGAAACTATACATTGTCTATAGTCCTATTTTAGGCCAGGAAAATTTTTGAATCTGAAAATACTCTCAGGTTACTAAATGTGCTTAAAATTCCGAAAGACAACCAAATGAACAGGGGATAATTACATCCGCAACACAGCTCCAGAAGAGATGACATTGATTGAACAAGCGTTTGGAAAATAAACACAGCCAAGTGAAGTAACCAACCACAAGGGCATGCTTTGTCTATTTCAAAAACCACAAAGGTGGACTATCTACAGTGGTTTGACTTTAAGAGATCTTCATGGCTCATCCAGTGTGTTTAGCAAACAAACTAAGGTCAAGAAAATTAAAAATAACTACCTTTCACCCATATCGGAGGAGCGCTGGTGGCATTGGCAACAAGCAGTGACATTGCAATATCTTCACAATTTCTGTATGAGAGTAGGGAACAGAGTTGAAAATCATTCGATTAGGGACATTAAAAAATAGAGTAAATAAATAAAAATACAATAATCTTGTAACTGGAAAAGCAATAAAATAAAATCCCTATATTATAGTAACATAAAAACTGTTTACCTCTCCCTTGATATATAATCATGAATAGATGAGGGCATCATGTGAGAATACAGATCCAAGTACCTCCTGTGAAAGAATGCAGCTTTGGAGAGAACCATACTATAAGTGCCCATCCACCAAACTGACCACCATCCTCCATATTTGTAATATGCATCACCATTCTTCTATTTTATATTAATAAGAATCTTGTCAGATACAATAAGGAGACTGACATCAACATTTAAGAAACCCATGATGTGCATTACCTTCAAACCCAGGTTTTACGTTCCCAGAAGAGGCAATGAATTTCAGACATTTTTAAATTTTTGCATAAAGTTACATAATTTTTTTTACCGATTTCCCATAATCAGCTGACTAACAAAATCTTTTAATAAAAACTTCTGGATAAAAATTCTGCAAAGCACTAATTGCTCTGCAACACACTTGGCAGGGGTCTGTGTCTATCCTTAATTAACGAGAAAAAGTAAGCACATCACAAGGTGGTGTAACAAAAGAGCACAGAAATTCAACAGTTAATTGAAATTTCAAAGGTGGGCTAGGATTTAGGCTTTTTAGCACCATTGTTTGGGATATATATATATATATATATTTTGATAGGTAATTAAAATTTTATAAAGAAATGAAGCATAAGGCACCTCTAAGCACACAGGTAGTATACAAAAGAGAACCAAAGCTAACCCGAAAACCCATCAGACAACCAAAGCAACAGGAAAAAATTAAACCTAAGGCCCCGAGAAACAAACCACAAAAACTCGCAAGGCATACAACCTACATCACATGGGTCTTGCCTTTCCAACACCTAGAAGAAGTTTTAGAGTCGCCATAATTAACGGAGCTTTGCAGATTTAGAAGCTCCTTGCCCTTAGTCTTCTGATGCTTAATCGTTTCTTCCGTCATAGCCCTGAACCTCTCGTTATGCTACTCAGACACCTTCCACGCATACTCCTAGGACAACCTCACCCAAAACCCAGCAGCCTTCTTCCTAACATCTAACTCCCACTCCGACGTCAACTTCTCATCCATTTCAGCCGAAGAGAGTGAATCTGTATGGGTAATCGGAGAAACCGTGCAAGACGTCTCCAATGCTGGAAGAAGAGAAGTCTCAGAAAGTCCGACTACAGAACCCGAAAACCTAGGGATTACCGAAGGAAGACTTGGCCCGGCTACAGAACCCGAGTCCCCATCTACGTCCAACAAATCCACACCCACTGAAGCCACCCCATATTCTGACCCCAAAGAAATCTTCGACAAAGTCTCCTGCTGAATCTCTGTATGACCCAAGCCCACATCACCGTCTGGATCAAGGTGTTGACAGCTAGGCCCACCCCCGGAAGAAGACAAACCCAGCATCACCCCAAAGTCTGCCGGCAATGTTATCTCCGGCAGAGGAGGAGACAACGAGGTCTCCGGTTGAAGAAGACACCAAGGAGAGCCCGACGATGCCATGGAATATGGTATGAATAAACTCCAAATAAAAAAAAAACCCCAATGGGAATCTCAATTGACTGGGAACCACGCCTCATGAAGCGGAGGTCGCTAGTTTGAATCTCCTTGGGTCAATTACTTATCAAAAAAAACGGTTTGAATAAGCTAGCTTCAAAAGAAAAAAAAAAAAAAAAGCAGAAAATTGAAAAAAAAAAAAAAAAAAGAAAAAAAAAAAGAATGAAGAAGAAGAAGAAAAAAAAAAGGGCTTTGAAACCATAGCTTTTAAAGGTCAAAGTGTGAAAAGAAGCAATTTGTGAGACAATCCTTTAAGCCTTGAGGGATTGAAGCATAAGCACTTTGAATCTTAAAATACTTTAAATAAATAAATACATATAAGAATTTGACATGAATAAATACAGAAGAATAGTTTTTTGATAGTTTTGATAAATTTTATTTAACTAATTCATGCAGATTATTTAGGAATAACGGTATGAGCTCAAGATATTAGTTCTTCCAAGTCATTTTGTTTATGTTTGAACTAATGGACTTTACCTATAGAGTCAGCTTGTAAATGTCTCAGTTTCTCTGTCACTCTCTCTTTGTATAGTAAAGCAACTTGTGCCTAAGGATTTACAGAAAAAGTGCATTCTATATTGAGTTGAATGAAACTAGGAACAGCAACAGGGAAGGTTTGTTGCACCCTCAAACTTTTCTGGTAACTATCTTGCCAAATCCTGCACAAAACCCATAGATCATGTTTTCCACATATTTCTTGTTCCCAGAATAGGAGAGCATCTAGCACACTCGTTTGATCATGTCATTTATTTGAAGCAAAAAAACAGAACACAATTCTATCACCTTTTTCTTTTCTGATACTCAAAATTCTATCATCGGAACCAGCCGGAGGTAAACATCAATGGAATTTGATGGTTTTGAAGAAAAACCTATAATGTATGACGTTATTACTATATATGTTATCTAAAGTTATCTAGTTGGTTACTTATCAAACAGCTCTTAGCCGCTAAATATGAATTATTACAGCAAATGTCTCAAAACATAGAGATTATGCTGTTGACATGTCTGGAGAGATTCCGAAAGAAAGAATTTCCTTTCTCCTATAACTTTCCTTGTTTGAACCAATTAACCGTTCGCTTCTTACAACAAAATAACAGAAATCCCTCGAGTAATTCAAAATCATCATTCTTCCGGTGCTGATTCATAGATTTAACCCATAACAAACCTTTCCTTTCTCCCCAAAAAGAATCTCTAAAAGCAAGCAGATGAAGAATAAAAGAAAAGCAGGTATGGCAATAGGAAGACAATGTTACTAACCGCCTTATCCAGCCAGTGCATGCGAGGAACAAATCCCACCATTGAGAAAGGAGCACTTTGCCAGACGGTGAAAGCAAAATCTAATGTTGAACAGGGCACGATAACATCATCATCAACTGAGAAAACTGCATCCGTTCTGAGCTCCTCGATTGGCTTAAACCTGTTGTTCAAATCGTCTTCTTCATTTATGTCAAACTTAAAGTTGGTTTTGTGAGCTGTCTGAGACTTGGAAAACACAATCTTCTTAAGATAGGCTTTCAGATTCTCTGAAGGCGGATCACTCTCACTCCATACCACATGTATCGCATCAGTCCCACTACAGGATGCGTAGTGAGCAACAGATTGCTTCAGAAGAGTGTTTCGTTTCCAAGTGTTCATAAGTATTGTGTAGCCACCCCTGAAGGATGCAGACATAAAAATAATCAATCAAGTTTATATTGTTCTTTACAATATAAAACGATACTGTTCCAGAGATGGCTAAGCTAACAGAACTTATATTATGTCTGTATTAAAATCCCCACTTGGAAAATTTCAACAAAACCCAACACATGATGAATAAATAAATCACACCCAGGAAAAAAAACAGATGAATTATGTGATTTTTAAATTGGAAATACCAAAAAAAAAAAAGGGTACCTAGAAGAAGAAGAGACTGAAGAAGGGTAGTGAGGGTTCCAACCCATGAAGGAAGGAAGCCTTAAGGTGGCCAGAACGACGAAGAAGAGGAAACAAAGACCCAGAAGGGTCTTTACCTTGGCGGCGCCGAGCAGCTGGCGAGCCCGGCGAATGAGAAGCGGAGAGCGGCTGCTGTACGCGCCTCTGTTCGCGGCTTTCTCCTTCGCCGGCGAGTACAAGCCGCCGTTTCGCTCGGCGGAGGCGTCATTGTCTCGGATCCCGATGTGGTTGGACATGGGAGTCAAGGTCCATTCAATTGACGGCCGGGATTGGATTGGATTTCATCGTTGATCCGCTCACAGCAAGACGTTGGGGGGGGCGGGGGAAAGGGAAAGGCGCGTTTTTTTCGTTGGCATGAAAAGAAGAAACTAGACCAACGAATTGCGCTTTGATGACATTCGGGCAAGGGTTCGTCCGTACGTGGGCGGCCTTTGTGGCTTCTGGTTGAAGGGTTGGGCACCCTCCAAATTTTAACTTTGTCAAAATTAATTAATGTACTAATTTATCCAATGTTTGATACCATATGTTAAAAACATGCACATTTCACATTTGGGTGCGAATATTATTTGCGGCGAAACTACCCAAATGCCATTTGTTTGTGGATATATGCTTCCTTCTTGCTTTAGAATTCTTTAATTTTCTCTCATTTCTATTGGAATGTAAAATATAAATGGTCAAATAGAAATCTAATAATTAATCAAGATATTATTATGTCGTGAACACTCTTTCTATCTCTAATACACCATTATTGTACACTTAGATAACAACATAAATTTAGACCTATTACACATGCTATTGAAAGCAAACTCCGATCCACTTTAGTAACGTTAATATCCCACTACTTTAGTTATTACCTAGAGCACATCAGTATTATCTTGCCAAGAGTCTGGTTGGTCACCTTCGTCTGATCATTTATCAGGGGAAGTGGAGTGACGCGCGTGTCAAATCATATCCGTAATGTTACCCAAAAATGATTGAAAATGTTCACATCCCAGTTAGCTTTAATGGACTTAGGTACTCTATGTAGTCAAACGATTTTTCGGCCGGTTATTATCGATTTGAAATTACAACCATAGTTTTTATTCCGTCTAGAGTACTAGAAATCTATGAGGAAAACAAAAAGAATATGGGGCAAAAAAATTGTGTATTTAGTTCTCTAACCCCTAGCCTACTTATATGCATCCATGCAACTCCTTGCGAAGAGTTGCACCTCCTCTTCTCAACCACCTTTCATGGAGATAATGAAGTGTGGGATGACCACACTGTTGGTTTGATCATCCCATGCATTTTATCACAAATATCTGTATCCTCAGCTGCCAACACCAAAGAGCATGCATGCCTTATATATTTATTACGATTATTTTTGGTACAAGACGCCATCATTCAGGCTTGGATATATACTTGTGCTGAGCTAAGTTGGATTTTGAGTGATTTTACTGTTTGAATTGCTAATATATAATACAAATGGTAAATGTAAGAGAGCTCTTATAAAGTTTACTTGCCTTCGCTCGAATAGGTGAGCCTCATAAAGACTCTCATTTATATAAACAAATTTACCAAAACGACGTCGTTATGATATAGGATTTCATCTAAAACACTAAAGCCTTTTTTAATAAATAATAATAATAATAAAATAAAATAAAAACTAGAATCTAGAATCTAAAATCTAAAACGGGACCATAACAGTTTCAGAATCATTTAAAATGTGCCCTAAAAAGAGGCTTAAAGAATGCTCAAAACACTAAAAATTTGACAAAAAAAACCCATTAATAGCAATTAGTAACCGCACAGATTGGAAAGTCAAGCAGGTCAACTCGAACTCAATAGGCCAACCCAAATTGCCAACCGTATCTTATAGTTTAAAACTTTAAATTAAATTTTATAAATTTAATATTATATATGTTTTTATATGGTGAATTTATTGTCATGTCATTTAAAATTGTTAAATGATGTATTACCATATACACCTATAAATGCAACAAAACAAAACATAAAATAAATAGATAAATAAATTCTCTCTATTTTTAATTAAAATATCAATATGTCGGTCAGCTCCTAACTTAGGTTAACCCATGTAACTGTATCAGTATGCTCGGCAACTTTGGCTTCTTGTTTAATTCCCTTATGCATGTAATTAGCAGTACAATTTTTTTTTCTACAGTAATGCTAGACACGCTTTTACTTCATTGCTTCTATTTTTATATTTTTTTTAGATGATTTTTAAAATTATCATTAGATTCAATAATAATTTTAAAATCATCTAATAAAATATAAAAAATGGATGAAAGGAAGTAATGGTGTGTCACTGTGTTTAACATTACTTTCTTTCCTGGGTTGTTCGTTGGAACTTGAATCTGCCTCTTAAGAAGAAGGGTCTACGCTGCATACGATGGAGAGTATCAAATCCCATTAGAACTTCCTTTTATCATATCATGATAATTTTTACTTTTCTTTTTTTTTTTTTTTTTAAAGGTCCATTTCGGTTTGCGATTTCAAAAAGTATGATTTAAAAATAGCGATTTTAAAATGTGCAATTTAAAAAAGTGATTTTTAAAAACGCAGTTAAGCGTTTGATAAAATTGCAGTTTGACCTTTAAAATCGCAGGTTAACATTTTAAAATTCTGCATTTTAAAAAAAACATCACATTGCCTGTGATTTGAATAAGCTCTATTATGTGTTTTCAAATCGTAATTTTTTAAAAAAACAGTTTTCAAACGGTTTATTTTTTGCGATTTAGTTTAAAATCGCCATTTTTCTCTACGAAATCGCAATTTCAAACGCACCCTTAATATTATTGACTTTCAGCTTAATAAAAAGTGTTTTTGTTTTCAGAATTCTCCCGATTGAAATGATTTGATGTTACAAAACTTAAATCTCAATTAATTAGATAAAGTAAATTGAATGGCAAAGAACATGATGAATCATATGGCAAATGAGAACTTTATAGCATAAAGCTTAATTCCTTTCTTCTCTCTCTCCGCACAGCAATTGCTTCAATTTTCCGATCCTGCGACACCTCACCTAAACGCAATTCGGATCTCTTGGAAGATATCCCTTCATGTAATTAAAGAAACAAAAAAGAAAAAAAGAAAAAGAAAGAAGTAAATCAGATTTATTTATGATGTGGGGATGGGGTTTGGTGGCGTATATGATGACAACTTGATGAGACTTGTCCGAATCAAACCTAAAGGACTATTTTAATTCTTTATGAGAAAAAAAAATAATCATAAAATTAAATTTTTACTGATTTTGAAACTATTTTTTTTACGAGAGCCCCTTCTTTCAGGCCAAGGCAAAAAACCCTTGTTTTCTGCCCACTAATTACATTTTGACACGTCATCTCAACAAAAAAAACTCAGAAATTTCAATTGTTGTTGAAACACAGGATTTCGCCCTTGCCCAAGCCGACATTCCGCCACAGCTAGGCCGGACGCCGCCGCACCGCCCAGGCCAGACCACGCCGCCAACGCTCGTAATGGACCCGCTGCCACCGACCGGGTCGGAACACCAGCCAGGTCATCCCCAGGTTGCCGATCCGTTCGAGTTCCGACGCCATGGAGTTGCCAATCCGGCCGTGGAGTTGCCGCTGAGCTCGAGGTCTGGCTTGGCCGTGTGGGGCAGTGGCTGGGAGGAGGATTTTTGGAAGGCCGATCCGTTCGAGTTCCGACGCCGTGGAGTTGCCGATCCGGCCGTGGAGTTGCCGCTGAGCTTGAGGTCCGGCTTGGCCGTGTGGGGCAGTGGCTGGGAGGAGGATTTTTGGAAGGCCGATCCGTTCGAGTTCCGACGCCGTGGAGTTGCCGCCGAGCTTGAGGTTCAGCTTGGCCGTGTGGGGCAGTGGCTGGGAGGAGGATTTTTGGAAGGAATGAGGATGATCCGGTGTTTTTGCCTACACTTACATTTTTGTGTTTTTTTTGTTTCATGCTGATTTGTCAGCTTGCTATTGGTGGGCAAAAAGGTGGTGGATTTTGCCACCACCGAATAGAAGTTATGTCCATCCTTTTACTCATTTTAAATAGTTTTTAAAATGTTATTTAAATAATATTTTTTCAAATTTATTTATTCTTTCTTAATTTAATCTTTTTTTTTTAAAAAAGTTTATCTTTTTTTAATTGTCATATTTTTAAATATTTGTCTTATTCTAATGGTCATATTTTTAAAATTTTATATTATATTATATTATTATTTACTATATTTAAAATTATGAATACCGAGAAAATTTATTTTTAAAAATTATGTTTGGATGATTTAGAGAACCTAAGACAAAATTAAAAAAAAAAAAAAAAAAAAGTTAAATAAAATTTAAGTAGAATTTGAATTTAAAAAACCTACCCAAACATGTTTTTAAAAAATAATCCAAAATAAAATGCTACACAAACATACCTTTTCAATTCCATCAAACTTGTTGGAATATGTAAACAAAAAATTTATACGGTATTAGATGTCTAAAGTGTGAAAATATTGTAGTTTAAGAGAAAAAAAAAAAAAAAATACACGTTTAGCCTAAAACATTGTAGTTGAATCAAATTTTATAAAACATTGTAGTTGAATCAAATTTTATGTCAAGAAGCAAACCATCCAAACATTTTTTTCAACTTATTTTGCTTCGAAATTCGGTCAGTAAATTATAGTTAAATTTAAATTTTAAAAATCGAATACTCAAACGTCTAATGATTTGGTGAGCGAATGAGTATTATTCGCTCACCAAATATTTTTTTGATTATAGTAATAAAACTGTTGAAAATGATTTTTATGTGTTTTCATCGTAACAAATTGTTTAACCAAAAAGCTATTTTAGGGGACAGCTAGAAATGCTCTGAAGTTTTAAAAAGAAGACAAGTGGAAGCAGTGAGACAAATTGTCTCACCAAGCAGTGAAATTAGAGCTGAAACTTGGAACGGTAGTCTTTATAATTCTATTCGGGTTTTTTCCAAAACCCACCCACCAGATTTCAACCCGAATTTCTGCCCAATTCATGCCCGAATTCACGCAGAAATCAGCTCTGATTTGATGACATCATGACCTGACCACGCGCAGGACAAGTTGTCTGCATTCACTATTAAAAAAAGGTGTGGGTTCCACATTTAATTAATAAAATAATTAAAAGTTCAATAAAAAAATTAAAATTTTTTAAAAAAAACAAAACAAAAGGATGGCTGCCACTTTGTTGGCCACCCGAAAATGTCACTAGAGCTTGGAGGAATTAAGATCTTTTCAAATTCTTTACCTGAATTTGATAGAATTTGGACAGGTAGTTGTGAGTGAGCATTTATGAGACCCAACTGACCAAATAAAAGTTGGGCTGCCCAACTGCTTATCCGGTCAGGTGAATCTCATAAATGCTTACTCACAACAACCTGCCCGAATTGTATCAAATTCAGGCAAAGAATTTGAGGGGATCCTGATCCAGCTTGGAGGTGGCCTTGCGCCACCCCTAGCTTTTTAGAAAATAAAAAAAAATTAATTTTAATTATGTTTTTTTTAAATAAGTTTTTTTTAATTAAATAATCAATATTTAAATCAATATATAATAAATTATTATTATTTAAATCATTATTCTACACTACTTTTCACAACACCAATTATTATACACAACTTTTCAAACTTCCAATCATTTCTTATCATTAAAAAATAATATTTTTTAATCTAAAAAATTCAACACCTAAACACAAATTCAAACAATAAATTAAATTATATTCTTCATCCAAACACATTTCTTTGCCTCGAAATCCACAAACAGAATAAAAATTCAATTCAGATTTTAAAAATTCAATTTCCAAACGGACCATAAGGCACTACTTAGAGCACTCCCAATGGCTTGTGTATATTTTAATTTAGAATAACTAATCAAAATTCACTTTATCTAGTTTAACTAATGAATTTTAAAATGCACCATACATCCGATTATCTATTCTTAACTTTATATTCTTTCTTTATTTTTTTTATTACTTTTTTCATTATCATATTTTTTGTCCTTTTTTTTAATAGTCATTTTGTTAAAACGGTCATTTCTCTAATGCAAATTTTTTTACGGTCATTTTCAGCATTTTTCTAATAGTCATATTTTTTAACAGTCGTTTTGTTAAATCTGTCATTTTTCTAACACAATAATTTTTAAACGGTCATACCAATTTAAAGAAAAAAATTATCCTTTTATTATTACTAGTGATTAAACAAATCAATAATCTTAAAGCAACTTAGAATATTCTTACTTGTGCAAGTAAAATATCACAACTAATTGAGATATTTATAAAATTTCATTGGCACAATTTGGCAGTATGCTTCCTGTAGAACGTGGTGCGAAAGAAAAAAACAAAAAAAACAAAAGAACGTGAAGGAAAAAAAAATATATATATATATACCCTATGTGTAGAATTATACTATTTAAGGAATTAACTAAAATCTATTTTAGAGTTTGAATAGATAAGTCAATGAAATTTTTATTTTTATTTTTAGTACTTTAATTATTTATTCTAGAGGTGAAAATAAATAAGCATTTAAAGTACTCTTAATGGGATAGACAGAATTCATTTATGCAGCCCAACTAAACACACCTTTAGATTCCCCATGAAATTGAAAAGTTGAAACAAATATATTCAAATTCTGAACCTCAATAAATGAAACGCATGATCATGGTTCCCCGTATGATCGATCAGCTAATTAAATTCCTTGATCAACGGCCACGATCGGATACCGAGCAATACAATCCGCCCATGCGCCTCTCTTGGACTCCCCAACGGCGGGCCTTAGACACTCCCAAACCACACTACAGCACTTGATCCCACTCCCCATACCTAGTTGCCAAACCTTGTCACCCTTCTCCACTCTTTCCTTGGCTTCCAAGTAACCTAACTCATACCACAACGAGGAAGATGACTGGTTCCCAAACCTCTGTAGTGTCATCAATGCAGGCTCCATCTCTCTGTCTCCAAGCTTTAACCCTTTCCCTATCTCTCTTATCAATTGTCTCCCTGAAGTTGGCAAGCAAAAATGCTGTATCACACTCTTAAAATTTGGCACGTAGACTTCGCTAGAATTGTCTATGAATTTTTTCCTTAAAATTGAGACAGTAGGCCAAACTTTCTTCGACAAGGGGAAGATTGAGGAACCAAGAACAGTGATGTTCGATCTGAGCGTTTCTCCGACAACTTGTAGTAAATCTCGCTTTAGTGTAAACCCAAGGTTTCCCTTGGAGTCCTCCTCTCGAAATGCTGCAAGATAAGCCTTGTCATCAGAGGCTCTTTGGGTCCTCAGCGTTCGAAAAAGCTTGTACTTTGAAGACTTTTTTGCTTCTTTTCTATTGGAAAGCAAAATGGCCGCACTGCCCATTCTGAAGAGGCAGTTGAGGAGCAACTTGGGCCGCTCATTGCCTGAATACCAACCGGTAGACAAGATTTCAGTGCTGAGAACAACAGCATTAGAGTTTCTGTGAATTTTCAGAAGACTTTGAGCCATTTGAATGCCGATAAGGCTTGCGGTGCACCCCATGCCGGAGAGATTATAGCTCTTGATATCACTTCTCATGGAGTATTTGTTTATGATAATGGAAGAGAGCGATGGAGAGGGGCAAAATCCACTACAGTTTACTATAAGAATATCTATGTCACTAGGAGAGAGTCTAGTTTTTGACAGAAGGTCTTCCATGACGGGGAAGAGCAGCATATGGACCTCTTTGATAGATTCTTGTTGATTGGTTTTCGGTGGGAGATAGTGTAAAGCAGGGGGCAAACAGGTTTCGTCACTTAGTCCTGAAGAAGTGAGGACTTTAGCCATGAAAGAGACGCTTTCAGAGTCGAAGGCTTCAATCATGGAAGTGTTTTCAATGAAGGAGGAGAAGGGGACTCTGCAGAAGCTTGGCGGTTTGAGACATGAAAAGTCAACTAGATAAACTGGCGGAGCTTTTGAGAGGAGGTGTTTGAGGATGAAACAAGAGAGGAAGAGGAAGTGGAAGTGGAAGTGGAGATCAATAGATTTCCCATTTTGAAAAATGAAGGATGCTTCGATGGATGTTACAAGTATGAGAGTGGAAAATCTTAGAAGCTCCATGAAAGTTGAACGTAGATGCTTTGAGAGGACACTGGAAGGGAGGGTGGAATCGAGCAGAGGGTCATGGCTGAGCTTCTTCAAAGACTCCATTACGTGAGGGAGAGAAATGGTGGAGAAGGAGATACAATCATGGTGTTGTTATCTGGGGTTGGTGAAGGGTATAAATGGACGGTGTAGATGAAGGTCTGCATGGAGAATGCATGTTAGTTGGCTCTGGCAGGTGAGACTAGACACAGTGTAATAAATAACTGGAAGGATTTTCTTTGGTCAATGTATACTGTATAGTGTAATAAATAACTCGATTACTCGAAGCATTTTCTACGGTCACGTTGTCAGTTTTGAGATAGTTTTGTTTTTAATAAGCCCCTTATCAGTCGTTTGAATTTTGAAAACTTTAATTTTTCCTTTCTGCGTTTCAAATTTTATATAAGATGATATATCAACTTTAGAAAATGGCCAAAAACTTCTCCGTCCAAAAGCATGTGGCGGGCCGATAGTTTTTAGACAGAGAAGTTAACCAAGGTATTAATTTGGTCATTTTAAAAAACTGAGGTATCATCTGTGATGTAAATTGAAACTCAAGGGCTAAAAGATAAAATTTTTAAATCTCAAGACCAGAAGAGTGTTTAACCCATAATAATAATAGAAAGCAATTGATGTAATATAAAGTTGAAATAATATATATGAAAAAATAAAAAATAAAAATGTTTGTAGTGAATTTTTTTATTTGAATAATAAAAAAATAATTAATGTGATATAAAAAATAAAAATAAAAATAAAATTGTTTTGAAGTTGAATTTTCTTTTAGAAGAAGTGAAAAATAAGACCAGAAATAGGAGGGCAATTTCCAAACAAAGCAATGTCTCAAGAAAATGCATAAATTAAGAAATTGTGATGTGATGGTCGCTATAAAAAAAATTAAAAAATTGTGATGTAACAAGCATATTTTGTAATACCTAAAATTCAAGCAACGACCGAGTGCGCTATCATGAAAGCCAGTTTATTATTTCTGGTGAAAGAAATTAAACTTGTCAAGATATCTCAATAAATCCATAAGGTATTTCATTTTTTTTTTAATTTTATTTTATGAAGCGACACCCATATTAGAACTGAAAAAAAAAATATTGGAATTGTAGTCCCTGCCTTACCTCATAATTTGTGTTTGACCAAATATTAAATATATCATAATTAACTGTGAAAAAGACATTGAGCTTAGGAGCAAAGCAATTGAATGAGATTCTAGTTGTTGAGCTTACACATGATAATTAAGAACATTTAGTGCGAATTTATTTCGAAGTGATGGAATAAACCTAACGTAGTGATCGTTGTCTGTTGATGTGACTTGATGCCATCAATTTACGAAATTTCGACTTTTTTAAATTATTTATCTGAATTTAAGAGAATTCAAGCGAGTAATTATAAGATACCACTTATAAGATTTATCTGACCAAATAAAAATCTTATAAGTGGTATCAACCATGCTGAGTTTCTGAATTAAGTTATGCTCTACCATATTTTTTTACTACAATTATTTTACAATGCTGAAGTGGCAACCCTTGGATTTTAATTTTAATTTTTTTTTTTAAAAAAAATATAACTAATTTAAGAATTTGTTGAGACGGCCCCATTAACATTGTAAAACAATTGTGAAATAAAAATGTAATTTTTAGCATGACTTTTCAAAATTTGATTCATAGTTCAGATGTTGCATCAAAATCCTCATTGTTGGGGACTAAACAACAAATGCCAAATGACCTAATATTTTATTGACCGAATAATCACCTTAATTACTTTCAACATGAAAGAAATTGCTGGTTTTCCCTAAGTGGTGAGAGAACTTAATTACTACATCGAGAATCCTCTGAGGTGAAAGAAAAGAACCGCCCCACTGAGGGGACCTGAATCCTCTCAGTTGAACTCAACTGGAGTGAGACAGTTAGTTATATAGGAGAGTATTTTGATAATTTCACATTGTGTTAAATTATCAAAATATCCTTACTTATAACTAACTAACTTCTCTCCAGTTGAAACTCAACTAGAGAGGATCCTATTGCCCGCTAAGGAAGGGGGGCTGGAAGAAGCGAGTGAAGTTTGGAATTAAAATTCTGTTTATATATCAAATTGTTAATAAATGCATTTCCTAGCTATGACCTAACTTCTTTGCACCACCAAAGCTAGAGCTAACCCCAAGGGTTTGGCCTAGTGGTTAAGGTTCGGGATTTTTAAGAATATTATCCATTGAGGTCACGAGTTTGAGACTCAGCTAGGTGCAAACAATTTTTTGAGGCTAGCCATCTGGGCATAGCCCGCGATTCAAGGCTCAATGCCTGAAGTGGTGTCGAACATTGGACACGGGATTAGTCTGGGAATCCTGACTGAAGCCACTATACTCAATTACGCTACCACTGTTTGTGGGCCAACTATTTCGAGGTAAGCCTTGCTTTAGATGAACTAGAATATAAGTAAATACATAATAATAATAAATAAATAAAAAATAAATAAAAGCTAGAGCTCAAAACAAGTTACAAGCCCACGTCTGCTGCCATATGATCCAATAAACGGTGGGTTTTTTTGTACTTTCCACATAAAATGTGTGGTTAAATGGGGTTGTCAGCTTTTTTAGTTTATGATCGTATTTTGTTTTAAAGAAAACTACACATAATTCTTTTAAATTACTACTTCATTATCGATGTCAGATCAGAATCCCTCAAATTTCTTCCAAATTTGAGATTTTCAAATTATTAAATCTTAACCATACTTTACATATAATAGTTCACAATATGCCAACCGTCACACGAAATAAATGTTAAAGTAATAAAAATATAATGCCTCGATAAACTAGAGAAAACAAGAGGGACATAAAATAAATGACAACCCCTTCATCATCTCCTGTTGAACACCAACAGGTCAAACACCGGCTCTTCCTCACAATATGCATTGCTTTTCAAAAACAAATTCTATTGGTATTTATTGGTATTCGCAATTTTTCAAAGACAAATCAGATTTTATTCAATTTTTTTTAATTTTGTCTCAAGAAGTCAAACCATCCAAACATATTTTTCAACTTTATTTTGCATCGAAATTCGCACATTAAATTATAATTTAATTTAGATTTTTTTAAAAAAAATCGAACATCTAAACATCCCACTATAAGGCACCATTTTGTACAATTTTTTTTTAACCCTTTTTGTTTTCTTTTTAATATTAACACCCTAAAAATTCACAGCTAGCCCAATTTCCTAAATGACTCTAGTTTCTTCTAGTTCATTGAGGCATTAAATTTTCATTACATTATCATTTATTTTGTGTAACAATTGTCATGTTATGAACTGTTATATATAAAGCATGATTAGGATTTAATAATTTGAGAATCTCAAATTTGGAAGAAATTGAGGGGATCCTATTTGTTAATGTCCTCAAAACTACCAATTGTATCAATCTCCACCTCGAAACTATTGAAAAATGTCAATGTCCCTTTAATGACAAAGATACCCTTCATAAAATTATTAAAATTAAAAAAAAAAAAAAAAAACTAAAAAAATTATTAAAAAAAAAATAAAAAAAGGTTTTTTATTTTTTATTTTTCAGTTATTTTTTAAAAAATAAAAAATAATTTTTTTTTTTTTTTAAATCTTTTCGTTTTTCTTTTATTTTTTTTTTTAGAAAGTTAATTTTTAAGTTTTTATTTTTATTTTTTTTTTACTTTTTAGTTTTAGTGTTTTAGTGTTTTTATTTTTTTTATTTATAAAGACATTTTTGTCTTATTAAAAAAATTTATTGTCATTTTTGTTGGTCTTTGAGAGACATTGACAGTTAAGTGGTAATTTGAGGGGGTATGTATACTTTTTCCTTTGTTTTATATAACTTTGAGTAACAAAGTAAGATTTAGCGGTCAGACTACTTAGCAGCAGCTTTTTTAAAATTCATTTTCTACCTTAAATATAAGGAACACTTTTTAAAACAGATTCTCTTGTTGTTCCCTTAGAGCATTCACAATGACATCTTTATAATTTCTTTAAATTTAACTCTCAAAATCTGTTTTAATGGTTTTAGTTAGTCACTTTTTGAAATCATCAAACAACAAATTTTCTAAATGTTTATCTACTTTAAATAAAATCTCATTTTTTAATCATTCACAATAACTCCCATATAATGGAGTAGTTTTTTATTTATTAGAAAAATTGAGAACATTGGCATAATTTGCAAAAAGTATTATTAAAAAAATGAGAACATTGTCTTTTCGGCTCTTTAAATCTAAAAAGAAAATCTGACAAATATTAAGTTTAATATTTGCTAAAGAGTGTTATTTGGGCATTTTTGTGATTTTTGTTAAAAATATAAAGAAAAACTAAACATGAATAGTCCGTTGTAAGTGCTCTTAGTTAGGAAACATCAAAAGAACTAAAAATTGTACCCCAAATTTTGGAAAACAAAAGTGGTTTCCTTAACATTATTTTAATATTAAGAAGCTTTTTTTTTTCCTCCTCTTTTCTCTTTCATTTATTTGAAACAATATTTAAGTTGTTTCTCTTTCATCTATCTTTCCTTTAATAGTTAATTAGGAAAAATATATATTAGCCCCCCAAACTACCACCCTTTCTCCGGATGGTCCCCCAAACTACTAATGCTTAGATTCTGGCCCCCCAAACTACCACTTTCTAATTTTTTGGCCCCATCCATCTATTTATGCCGTCAATTCTAAACAGAATTCCAAAAATACCCCTCCTACATTTTGAAATTCTCACGGTTAAGGGAGGGGTATTTTCAGGTTTTTGGCCAATTTCTGCTAGAATTAACGGTATAAATAGACGGATGGGGCCAAAAAATCAGAAAGTGGTAGTTTGGGGGGTCGGAGTGCAAGTGTTGGTAGTTTGGGGTGCCATCCGGAGAAAATGTGGTAGTTTGGGGGGTTAATATATATTTTTCCCTAGTTAATTTAAAGAATATTAAATGATATAGAAAAATGAAAATTAGGCCTAGGTATTTGGTATATCGGTTTCGGAAACACTATTATCAATTTTCGACCGAAATAGTCGGGTAAATCAGGTAATTACCCGACTTTTTTTCGCGAAAGACTAGTTCCAAAATTGTCTGATAAATCGAAAAAATTGGGTATATCAGTAATTGTCGGTAGGGTAAATAAGCATATGGATGTTTCCAGCCTTTACATAGAAACTAAAGGAAACTTGAACTTCTTTTGGGAGTTATTGTGCTTAAACTAAAGGAAATTTTGCTGTCAGGAGTGCACAGTCCTGATTTTAGACAAATTGCAATGAGTAGGCAACAGGGAAAGCGCGCCCCCAATGGGCTACACGCCTTAATAATGGATGAGCGTATTGGGCTTGCCGTGGTATATCCGTTCAGTTTAGCCCCCACCGAACCAAGATGGTACAAAACAATATGGTTCGGTTCAATGACAATGACGCAGCAACCACCTCAGAGGCCTTAGCCCACATCTAATGTCCAATGGGCTGCAGTAGTCATTACCAAACCGATAATTCTGATTATTACCCAGGCACACGAGCAATAATGCTATGATTGGTCGTGTTTCTTGTGAGTGAGAAAATTTACCTTAAAAAAAAACCCAACAAAAAAAAAAAATTATTCAGTTTATATGTTTTTTTTTTTTTTTTTTTTTTTTTTTTAAATGTCCTCTCAAACATTTCAATTTGTGCAATGTCCCTCCATACTATTATAGTATTATTGGGGTAAAAAATGATAAAATCACCCCTAATAAAAAAAAAAATAAATAAATAAATTAGTAAACTTCGGCCAATAAGTTAGTTGCCCTTTTGTGGCACTTTTGTAATAGTATAAACAATATTGGGCTTAAATATTTAATGACTCTTGATGTTATATAAAGTTGTGCGTGTAGTTAGAGCTTCCGTGTTTAATTATTTCTTTTGGAAGGTGAATTTGTGGTTTCCACGTACATCTTTAAGGAGGATTGTTGGAGTTTTATTTTATTTTATTTTTTTTTGTGTTCATTTGGAAGGAAATAAATATAATAAAAAATTATATCTATGTCATTTTGGATGACATAGATGCAATTTTTTAATATTTTTTATAATATTTATATCATCTCAGATTGACACTAGAAGGAGCTCTATCATTCCTCATCTTTAAGATCTTTAATTAGAGCGCAATATGCGTTTGAGATTGCGATTTCGTAGACAAAAAGTGTGATTTTAAACCAAATCGCAGAAAATGAACCGTTTGATAATTACGTTTTTAAAAAATTGCGATTTAAAAACGCAGAAATTAAATTTTATTTTCAAATTGCAAGTAAGGAGGGAGGGTTTTGAAAACGCGAAATTTTAAAGGCTGACTTGCGATTTTAAATACGAAACTCCAATTTTGTCAAACGCTTAACTACGTTTTTAAAAATCACCTTTTAAAATCGTAAACTCAAACGAACGTAATATAGCTATTATCAACGACCATTTTAAACAAATAGCTTACCAAAATAAATCTTTAAGATACTTTTTAATACCCTATGGATCAGTTTAGTACCAGTGTAAAACTTCCAAGTAAGTAATTTTTCCTTTATATTGAGCACCGTAAGCGAGCAGTGCTACTTGTGAACATGCTTGGACTCGGCTCGGATTCGGTTCGTTTATTAAACGAACAGAGTTTGAATAAAAAATTCAGGCTCGACTCGACTCGTATAGGCTCGTTTAAGCTCTATAACTTCATTTTTATTATTCTTATAATATCATTTTTTAACTTTGTAATGAGAACATGTTAAGTATTTAAAAAATTAAAAAAATATGTTATTTATAATGTAATAGATATAACTTGAATTATGGTAATTATGAGTTTAAATATAAATATAAGTGCCTTTATGTGTATATGAGTGAGCTTGTGTATGTATATATATACTATAAGATAAACATATACAATTGAGATTAGATTATTTAAGATTTGAGTTAATTTTTTTAGTTACTCTTGTGAGCAAGTTCAAGTTCGTTTGAAAAATAAATGAATAAATCTTGAACAAACTATCTAGTTCGGTGCTAAGCTCAAACTTTCGACTCGTATTCGAAAAAAAATTAAATGAACCGAACGTGAACGTTCAATACTCGACTCAATTGAATTACCACTCAAATTATATTAACCGACCTAAATTATATTAACCGAGAAGAGTCCATGAGCCCTTTAATTCACTGTTTATAGGACTACACTCGAGAAAAATAAAGATTCATTCGTCATTACTTACTCTCGTACGTGGTGAACTTGGAAAAAGTGAAACCAGTACGTACAGATGAAACAAGAAGCAAACCCGTGAGTGATTGCCAACATATTCACACAACAAGTTCAACAACAAGGACTCATCACAATAAACAGGGCAAAGAAAGTTCCGAAAAGGTCGTCCATAATTATCGTCTTTTGCATACCATTTGGCTCTGCTCCATTTAAAGAACCTTGACCTTTTTCTTGCCTGGTCCCCCGTGTGTTATTGATGCTATTCCCTTTAATTTCCCTCTCCTTCTCTTCCATTATCACCAACATATTCGACACAGAACAAAAGGATTTGAAGAAGATCGAATTAATATGTCTAGCCTGTGGTGCTCGTTGTGGATAAACACACTATGTCTACTGTTCAAATTTGCGGTTTCAAGGCGTGAACTTGTACCAACACCGCCATTGCCAGTTCTTCCACTTCCAGCATTTTCCCAGTTGAAATGGCAGCAAAGGGAGCTCATAATGTTCCTCCACTTCGGAGTTAACACGTTCACCGACTCCGAATGGGGCACCGGGCACGAAAACCCGGCTATATTCGACCCCGTTGGGCTCGACGCAAACCAGTGGGTAAGCGCGGCTGTGGATGCAGGAATTTCTCTGGTTATCCTGACTGCAAAACACCATGATGGGTTTTGCCTGTGGCCTTCCAAGTACACTCGCCATTCTGTTGCCAGTAGCCCTTGGAAAAATGGCAACGGCGACGTCGTTCAAGAGCTTGTCGATGCGGCCAAGGCCCGTGGCATCGACGTGGGGCTCTACCTCTCACCGTGGGATCGGCACGATCGGAGATATGGCCGTGATTTGCCGTACAATGAATACTACTTGGCCCAACTACAAGAGCTACTCCACAAGTAAGTCTTTATTTTTATTATTATTATTATTATTATTATTATTATTATTATTCTGAGAACGAAAGGATGGCAAGAAATTTATGTAATCTCACTTTTTAATTTATTTATTGTTTTTAATGGTAGGTATGGTAGTGTTAGGGAAATTTGGTTCGATGGAGCGAAGGGTTCCAATGCACCAAACATGTCGTATTACTTTACGGATTGGTTCGCTATGGTGAAGGAGTTACAGGCTTCCATTAACATATTTTCCGACGCCGGTCCGGACGTCAGGTGGGTTGGAGACGAGAAAGGGTCTGCCGGGAGCACGTGCTGGTCCACGGTTAATCGGACCGCGCTATCAATCGGAAATGCAACCATTGTTGAGTAAGTCCCATTTCAGCAGACAATCATCACTTCCTTTCTTTTCTTTTGTCGTTTTGCACGCCAAAATATGGGCCGTAGCTTCAAAGCGAATTTTCTTGAAACGTGCTCCCATGGAATTTTCTTTTTATAAAAAAAAAAATAATAATAATAAAAAAAAAAGCTTGGAATGTGCCACGTACCCAACATATCATGTGTGATTCTGTAATCTGAAAATATAACCCAAATAGCATGACATTTCAATTAATCAGAAATGACAACTCGGAAGATATAATATTATCCATCAGATTGAGTTGGAGCCACCTTTTTTATTTTTAATTTCTGTAACGTGATACGAAATCACTTATCAAAATGGGGGTTCGAATCTTTTTGATTGTGTTAATTAATTTATCTAGAAAAAAGAAAATTATGAGAATTAGCTCCCAACGCCTTCTTTCTAAATTAATAATTGCATTTGGTCTAATATATTAATCAAAGCTTTGAAAATATGCATATATTCCTTTAGAAATTTTGAACCACTGTTTAAAGCATGCAGAGGATAGAGGATATATAGCTGTACCCCATTGTTTATTTAACATGTAATAATTTAAACATTTGTATTAATGTACGTTAATCATGCGAAGAAACATTGAAATTTCTCTATAACAATTAATGCAGCTATCTTAACACTGGCGATCCGAAAGGGACAGACTGGCTGCCTCCTGAATGCGACGTTTCGATCCGTGCCGGATGGTTTTGGCATAAGTCAGAGTCCCCAAAGAAGCTAAGTGAGCTACTGGAGATATACTATAATTCTGTGGGGCGAAATTGTTTGCTACTACTAAACGTGCCCCCTAATTCAAATGGCCTTATTTCTGAATCCGATGTCCATAGATTAAGAGAATTCAGGGCTGCAATTGACACGATTTTTTCCACCAATTTGGCTGAAAATTGCTTTATAAAAGCTAGCAGCCAAAGAGGGGGCAAAGGGGGCGGTTTCGGGCCTGAAAATGTGCTCGACGGTGACCATCTATGGACGTATTGGGTACCAAGGGATGAGAGTGAAGAGGAGCATTGGATTGAAATTAGAGGGGTCGGTGAAGGGCTGACATTTAATGTGATTAGGATTCAAGAAGCGATCGGACTCGGTCAGAGAATCAAACGGCACGAAATTTACGTGGATGGTAAGTGCGTCGCCAAAGGGACCACAGTGGGTTACAAGAGGCTTCACAGGCTTCAGGGAGGCATGGTGGAGGGCCAAGTTGTGAGGATAAGAATTAGGGAATCAAAGGGAGTGCCATTGATCTCTTCCATTGGCCTGCATCTTGACCCCTTCTGGCACCCAAAAGGGCAGCAATTAACCTAAATTGAAAACCAGTGCGTTTTAAGTACGTACCCAAAAGAATAAAGGTACCTTAGCTCGTCTTCTTTCCTAAAGTGCATCTTTTTGGGTGCCCAATGCCCATGCTCTTGTGATGGAGCAATATTGTCGTATGCTAAAAAGATAGACAGAAGTCACAGAATAAAAGTAACTAAAGTCCACAATACTGTTCTGTAGGTATGGACCATACGAAAATGTAGGGCTTTTTATTTGTAATTTCTTTTCAATTTCCCCCAATCCATTAATCCAAAGTTGTCGTATCTCGATCAGTAAATAAACTGCTTTTTTCACCCTCACACTTCTTTTGTTTTACCAAGATTTTCTTACCAACTGATTCCAACCCATTGAACAAAAGATTGTGAGATGGGTCAAGAAGGGATGACATTGTTCTTTAATTTCGTTAATTTGGTGGGTAGAGCCTGACCTTACCTGCTTAAATGGTTAATTTAATTATTTACTTTTTCTTTTTTTAACATTCTTGTCACGTGTGAGATGGGAGAAGAACGATGAAGAAATATTCGAATTTAAGAAGTTTGGTTTTTATACCATGTTAAATCATCACTTATTTTAAAATTTTAAATTAATAAAAAATAGTTAATTTAATCATAAATATGGGAAAATAAGTATATGAGATCAAAGCAGGGGGAACAACATATCTGGAAAAAAAAAAAATGCCAAAAGAAGATCAATAACCAGAAAATGGGTCCATAGAGAATACCCATGTACTTGTGGACAATAAATAATTAAGGGCAAATACTAATAATTAAAGATATATAATTATGAACACGCACATGTTATTTATTTGTTTGAAAGTTTTGCACAGCTGCATCTCGTGTACAAACAACAACACATGGACATGTCTTCATGTCTGCATAATTGCAAATCACCGACCGCCTGCGAAATATTCCTTTTTTATATAATTTTTTGTACAATTTTAACAATTTTTTTTTAAAAAAATTAATAATTAAATATCTTTTCTTTTAGGTGGATCCTATATATTTAATGGTTGACTTTAAAAAAAGTACTAAAACTGTAATTAATTAATTAACCTTTAACTCCAAATTGCATCAACCTAATTTTTGTTACTTTCTTTGACTCTTTGGACTAATTCTCTTACTAAGTTTGTAAAATTTCAGAGATAATTGCCTATCCTAAGTCTCTGTCGAAGTACTAGGCTTTTCTATTGCACAACTAAAACAATTCAAATTATTATTCCTTCTTTGAAGATTTATATGAGTCTATAAAATCACCAAATAAACTATGGTCTATCCCTAAAAGGTTATAAATAACTCCACAAAATTTCGTGACCTAACTCCAACCAGATATTTGTCAAGAAATTTGAAAATACTCACGGTTCATTGGTCACTGTCAACTCAGTGACAGAACACTAAGTAGAAAATAGAATAAAATTACTAGAGATGCTCTAATAAAGTCCTAGATTAAATAACTCTTAAAGTATCAAACTTGTTACTGCAGACTTGAGACACGGTACAATCTGTGAAGCTCTGCTTTGGCTGGCCTGGATTCAATTGCCAAATTTATGGTCTCCAGAGATCTATTCATAGGAATGGGGAAGTTTGTTGTTCGTGAATTCAGATTTACATGACTTCTAGTAAAAGTTTATTCATGAAATGAGAATGTGGTATTGGAGGGCCTCACTAACACTATGAACTATGAACTATTTTCAGTTTGAAGTGCCTAGCCTAGGGAATGCATATAAATGGAGCCCTTGATCCATGTGAAGGGTGAACATAGTTCGATATGTAGCTTCTTTCCTCTCGTCCACCAGTTTGAATTTGAAGAAGTTGAGGAGCACAGCAGACAATATCTTCATTTGCCTATAAGCAAATTCCTTCCCTAAGCAAATCCGAGGCCCAGCCTGACCATTGAACAAAATGGTAAAAAAGATATGTTAGAATGAATCATAAACTGTCATCGAGTAGGCAACACGTCAGGATTGTCACTCACCTGAAATGCAGTGAATCTAAAAGGACTTTCTGCTTTGAAAACCCCATTTTCAAGCCATCTTTCAGGTCGGAATTCCTCTGCATCTTCCCCCCAAATGTATGTCATCCTTCCCATAGCATAAGCCATATAGTTCACGCCGTCTCCTTTCTTTACTTTAAAGCCATCAGGGAGAATATCATCCTCTGCAGAAAACTTCCCATCCTTCATTCAAATTAAATTGATAAGAAATTTCTATTAAATTCATGTTTGGAATACACTTTCTTCCCCAAGTAAAATTACTAAACTTCTTATTGGAAGGTGTAAAACAAAGGTATATTAATGGCTATGTGTATTTAAGAAGAGAATCAATAAGAAATATTATAGGATTAAGTTGTTCATTTACTATGTGCAGCCTTCCATGAACAAAGAAAGTCAAAGTTCCTACTTAGGGAAGCTATGGAAGTGCATAAGGAAATCTAGTTAGCCTGAAGTCCGTGAACAATGGGACTCCTGTTAGGAAATCCTTTATTTTTTCTTTTTTCTTTTTTTTCGTTCTTTTTTTTTTTTTTTTTTTTCCTTTTTTGTGGACAAATTAATATTCTCCATTGCTTGGAACCACGTGCTTGTGGTGATAGCACAATGAAAGCAAGCAAAACAATCAATGAACTTTTGCAAAGAAAAGATAACAATTAAAACAGTTCATCAATCTGTTGACTACACAAGAATAACACAACGGAGGACTTCTGCTGTGAAGATTGTACACAACTTCCAGGTGAACTTAGCAGTATTTAGCTCGTTTAGTGTTGAGAGACAATACCATATTTGCTGCATGTTCAATCTTAATACAGCGAGGGAAAGGTCTTATACTTTAAATACAGGGCAATCTTTTGCTATTATATTTTTGTTTCTTAGTTGAACAGTGAGCGTGCCACCAGCATATGTGTTACGGACCTCCATAACAAATGATGAACAATAAATTTTGGTAAGATAATTTGAGGAATCCTGGGCCTCCTAATTTTAAGGGTAGTTCGAGGAACCTTAAATTTTTTAAAACAACTGGTAGAGTTGAATAATAATTTTCTCCGTAACTTTTTATTCATAACTTCCTCCTTTTTAGAGTGATACATGGTAGAATAGAAAAAATGAAATATACAACATATAAAAGAAATAATAAACCTAATAGGATACAATACTTCCCTTATTTCCTTCCTTATAGAAAACCTAAACCTAATGGGATACAATTCCCTTATTTCCTATTGGAGATATTGCTTTATGAGCAAGTCTCCTTATTTTCCTAATAGGGATAATAAATTTATTATTCTCCTAAAGAGGCAATACGATTCTTACCTTATAATAAACCCATTATTCTCTTAAAGAGACAATACGACTCTTACCTTACCTAAGGAGACTTACGAATAAAACCTAATTCTAATTAGTCTATCTTTTCCCCGGGTGTAGACCCGTTACAATATGGCTAGAAAAAAAACAAGAAGGATACCTGTTTCTTATGCAATTCTTGAGAGAAACAAGAAGTGAGAGGGTGAAGAAAAAATTTGTGATGCACAACATCCACTAGAGATGAAACTACGTGACTCTTGTACAGCACTGCCACGACCATTTGAAGTAATTTAACCTAATATTGTGCATAGTAAAGTAAAACGAAAAATGGTGTAATCAATGTGAATTATGAGATCTTACCACAGGAACTGCTGGATAGAGTCTGAGAGTCTCAGTTAGAGCTGCATGAAGATACTGGATCTTCTCCAGGCTGCTTCAGTGATCAACTGTGCAAAATCGCAAATAGGTTACTGTCAGCTTCAGTTGCTTCTCTCACTTCCCCTGCAAGCTTTTCTTGAACCAAAGGATGTTTACAGAGCATGTAAAAGAACCAAGTCAATGTGTTTGCAGATGTGTCTTTCCCAGCAATAATAAAATTGAGAGTAATATCTCTCAGATATTGATCAGTCATATTCTTTGGATCCTTCTCACTCTCCAGCAAAAATCTTGATAATATGTCTTCTTTGCCTCTCTGTTCACGAAATTAAATAAATTAATCCAGCAGAAAAGAAAGTTTCTTCCAGTTACAGCAAATTTTACTCACCTCAAGCTTTTCATTTTTCATCTGGTCCCTTTTGCATCGAATCAATTCAAAAATGAAATCATTAATGGCTTTGATGTTTTCCTTAAGAGAGAGAGGCTTCCAGTCCAATATTAAGAAAACGCTTTATTCTCCAGAATACATCAATGTATCGCCAGTGCACGATGAAATTGGAGTCATCAAAGGCTTTGCTGAAATGATTTCCAAACTCATCTGAGGCAGACAGGGAATTTAGATCAACCCCAAAACCGACCTTAAAGATTGAGTCTAAAGTTGATTTCATCAAGATATCCTGCCAAATAAGGAAACTGAGAAGCAGGCTTCTAAGTCTAAAACATAGTGCTAAAGATATGCTTGGAATTGACATTAAAAAAGTGACTTCAAAGGCCCACTAGAACGATCTTTATAGAACAAAAAATCATATACATACACATGTATGCATAGTTGAATTCAGTGTTCAGGAAGTCTTTTCAAATCAAATCTCGCATAAATTCTTCACTTTCAAGACTATATATCACCAAACCTGCAAATTTATCATTTGCTTAGCAGCTGTCTCTGTGGAAATCTTTGAAACTAATTTAGCAGCATTTGCTTGAAAAATAGCAGTACTGAAATCTCTTAAAACTTTTGTTGAAAATTCATAGCTTGCGAGCTTGCGTTGGTGACGCCATTTATCTCCATCCACTGCAAAAATTCCATCACCAAACAGCTCTCGCATTATTTCAGAAATATACACCCCCTGCACAACATTGCACCATAATTGCACCATCAGAAACTTTTGAATAAGACAAAATACAAAGCTTAAAGCTAACAGGCTCTCCACATTTATTACCCTGCCATAGTTGGCGAAGTTGGTTTTCAGTATATATTCAACATTAGTTGGATCAGCAGTGTAAATTTCGCTATGTGAATGGGTAATTAACCGATAGGTGCTGTACTTCCGAGCAAGAGATGTTTGGTAATCAAAGAGTCTATTGAAGTTTATGAGTTGATTTAACATTGAACCGGCAACTGGAGGCCGTTGGTCCTTTGACATTGATTCTTGCACATAAAAAAGTAAAGATTTAGCTATAACTACTATCAGAAGCAAGATTGGTACTCCCAAAAGGGCTAAAACAGTGAAGATCCCAGCAAGAAGGAACATTATGGCAGAAGTGAATACAAGTGCACCCGTTGTGGACAGTTTATAAAGGAGAATCTGACGGCACAATTTAAGAACAACTTGGTGACTAGAAATATGCTTCTTGATGATAAAAAAAAATAAAAAAAAATAAAATATAGGTATCGTCAATATCTGGTTATGGGAGAAAAGGAAAGTATCATTAGTTAGTTGAAGATTTTTTCCGATTGGAATTATCTAATGAAGCTTTAGTCTTGGGATGATCTATGTATCAGTTTGCTTTCAGCCAGGTGATAACCTAAAAAGTCAACTAATAATTGGGAACCTTTTGCTTAGTTAATAATATTTGGAGCCGTTTACTTTGTCTTAATTGAAAGTTTCATGAAAAATAAAATGTTCAGAGAAGGTATTGTTTTAACATTTATTCTAGTGTTTACTTTTCAGTCACATTCGATATTATCTACCACCTCTAGTTGAGTTTCTCAAACCCACGTGTCTGACTAGCAGCCTTTGTCAATACAATATGCATATATTATTCCGATAAGCTTTCATCATATAGGCATTATCTCATTAATTTAAAAAGAGTCATAAATTAGAACCTTGTCTTCATATAAGGCATGAAAGGGTACATTTTTTTATTTCGACATGAGGTCCTATCACAGAGAAGGATACCCACACATGACAAAATACGTGAGGCACCCATGTCCAAGGATGGAAGCCTTGTTTCTTCCATCAGATGAAGTCAAGTCAAGACAAATGTTGTAGAGAAAACCTAGAAACCTGAAAATCAAGCAACACAAAGAAAGTTACTTAGAAATTATTTTGATAACCAATATTCTGAAAGTACGAATTAAAGAAACTTCCATAATATAACTACAATTAAGTTTGTGGCTCAACTAGTCACAAGAAACCAAGCTACGTGTTTTGACCAACTAATTAATCAAAATTTAAAGGATTAGGCTTCTGAAGACTCTACCATGATAAATGCAAAGAGTTTGGCATGAGAGACTAAATAGATAGAAACAGGAAGATTTGAGATCATATATTCTATTACAATAGATTGGTACCTGGAGATCTGCTACAAATGAAACCAAGATCAATATAAAAGCAATCATTTTTCATTATTTCTCCTACTTAAATTCAGAACTATTTCATTACGTACTATGAAAAAAATCAGAGTCCACTTATTGAGGAGACAACATGAATGAATATATATTCAATGCTATGAAGAACAAAGAGAAATGATTTAACTTCTACAGGATGTTGAGATAAACCCTAGATGTTTATAACTAGGATAGATTCTACATGCTTGCACTGTAAATTAGAGTCAGAAAAGTCGGATCAACAAGAATTTTATTCTGCATGCAGAAAATTAAAAATATTTGCTAACAGTGGAGAGCACCTTTAAATTTTGGCAGGAGACACTGGTTGCCCATAAATAACGTTCAATCAAGAGTGGCCTTGTTAACTCCCGGGATTGTATATCTCTGACCTTTTTGTTTCCATGCATGTCAAACCCTTGAAGGGAGTATACCTCAATAACTTTCCCTCAAACAAGAAATTTCTGTCTGTGATGGTGCTTGAAGATTCTCCTCAAACAGCATAATGTCAGTTTCCCATGTGTGAATATTAGAATATAGAACTAATTTGTACTTAGAATTAAAATCATTTTCATATAATCACAATACCTTTGCCTTCAATGATATCTCATCATGATCAAGCATATACCCTTCTATCTTCATCACGTTACTAAACCCAACCAAGGTCCAGACTACTTCCTCCATTACAACTTCGGGTGATCCTCGCACTGAAAATTCATAAACGACCCCTTCAACTTCAATCATGCTGCAGCCCGGGACTTCCTTTTTTATCCCTTTTTCTTTCATTAAGGCTCTAGTTCTCTTTGCGTTATCAAATCTATTAGCTTTAGCATATACATCACACAAGTTCACATAAAAAGAATAGTTCAGAGGTTCCAGATCAATTAAATACTGTGCCACCTTTTCTCCTAATTCCATATTCCCATGCATTTGACAGCCTCCAAGTAATGCACCCCAAACAAACACATCTGGCTCCATTCGCATGCTTCTAATAAGCCCTTCTGCCTCTTCAAAGAGGCCCGCACGGCCCAGTATATCAACCATGCAAGCGTAATGATAAACCTGTGGTTCAATTGAGTAAACACTTGCCATCATGTCAAAACACCAGCGACCTTTCTCTACTAGACCAGAGTGAGCACAAGCAGACAGTAGCCCAACAAATGTCACATGGTTGGGCTTCACCCCAAGTGTTTCCATCTCCTCAAAAAGATCAAAAGCCTCTCTACCAAACCCATGAAGAGCAAAGACTGATATCATCGCCGTCCATGCCAAGGTATCCTTTTCAGGCATATCCGTGAAGACCTCATATGCCTTTTCTACGCATCCGCATTTTCCATACATGTCAACCAGTGCTGTACCAATTACCACGTCACACTCTAGGCTACTTCTCCTTAAGTAACTATGCACCCATTTCCCGTGATCAATTGCACCAAGATTCGCACAAGCTGAAAGAACAGTAGCAATTGTAATCTTATCCGGTATAGCCATATCATCGCTTATAATCTGCATTTCGTGGAAAAATTCCAAGGCCTCCTTTGGGCGGCCACCTTGAACAAACCCCGTTATGATCGAATTCCAAGTAATAATATTCCTCTTCTCCATCCTTCTGAATAAATCCAACGCCTTATCAAGTTCCCCACCCCTCAAATACCCAATAATCATTGAGTTCCAAGAAACAACATCCTTATTTAACATATCTTCAAACAGCTTCAGGGCACAGCTCAAATACCCACATGCCATATACAAGCTTATCAGAGAATTCTGAGCAAAAGCATCATTATGGAATCCAAACTTGATGGCATGGGCATAAATGCTTCGGCCCGCGAAAGCATCAAGCCTCCTTGTGCATTCCTTTACGAGGAAAGGAAAAGTGAGGTAATCTGGAGAATTGCCATCATAAAGCATTTGCTTATATAGAAGCAAAGACCTGCTGGAGCTTGTATCATCACCACCATTGGTTTTACTAGCATAAGCTCTGATCATAATGTTATAGACAGAGGTATTAGGGTTCTTTATGAGTCGAAAAACATCGGCGGCATAGCTGAGGGACCCTGAGTCCGAAATGGCGCAAAAGAAAAGGAGACGAGTCAGGAGGAAGTATTGTTCATTCTTGGATAGATTTGGAGATGTTAGGATATGGGTATGGATTTGTTTAAGCTCTCTCATGCTCTTGTGTTCTTTGATGAAGCGTGAAATTGTGTTCCTGAGACTAGTTAGCCGTTGAGTTTCTTTCATATTTCAGTTACTTTCGAAATAATCAAGACGTACTGGATAAAAGCGAGGATTGAGGAGTCCTTGCAGTTTTAAGGAATTATCCAAACTATTCATTTAAAATTAACGATTGAAATAAAATTAACAAAAATAAATAAATAAAAAATTGTTAAGAGGAGTAAAAAAAAAAAAAAGAACAAAAAAAGAAAAAGTGGTCAGAATGTTGGAAAATGAATTCTATACATTAAACGTCTTGAAAAAGCATACAAAATAAAAATGTGACATATTACCGAGACATTCCAAAAAAAAATCATTTTAAATGACTTTTTTTTTATTTTTAAATAGACGCTTCTTCTTCAGTAAACTAAAAGATAATTTTTTGCTCAAAGCTTTTCTACGACATAAAGCACAAAAACGTAATGAAAATATATTAGTATATTTTCATTTATAACATGTCAGTTTTTTAATAAGTAGGCATAATTTCACATAATTTGAAAAAAAAAAAAAATGTAAGAAATCCTTATCCGAGAATGTTGTGGGTGGGCTGACCTTCATTTCAAATTAAATGGATACTATCTATTTTATGGTCAGGATTTAAAGTTGATGCATCTAATGGTGTACATGCATGGTTTCACATTATTTTAAATTTTTAAAAGGCATCAATGAATATTATAATAGAGAAGATCATATTCCATCAACCCAAGGGTGGTCCGCCACCACTAAGGTATAGTTGGGGTAGTCAGCCAGTGGCCACTTCATAAACTTTTTACCCTTCTAACGTATACAACAGGTACCACAAGGGAGAATTGAACATTTCTCATGTCTCTCATTAAATATTTGTAATTAAAAAACAGTAGCTTTTTTTTAATTATTTTTTTGGATTTGAATTAAGCTTAAGTGCTGTAAAATAAAATAAAATAAAATGAATGAAAATTTAAGCACACAGAGGAAGCCTTCAAATTAACTTGACAATCAGGTCCCCTCTACGGCTCTTTAACTAACACTGAGGGAAGTTATACAATGGCATGTGGTGGTGTTGTCCTAGAGAAAACCTTCGATCGTCCCACGACCCGATCTGACTTCCCTATATATAGTAAGAGCTTCTTCCATGACCTGAGCTCGAGACAGCAACTGGGCTCTCTTTTTCCCGGATGGATGGGTGGAAAGATAATCCCTGAGCGCCGATTCGCCTGTCAACTTTCCCAACTTCTCGTACACTGTGGGGGCCACACGAGGATCATATCCGGCAGAAGCCATCAACAGCAGCCCTACGTAATCTGCTTCCATTTCCATCCTGCAAAGGAGACAACTTATAGATAAGATTGGTGTAACTCTCTTGTATCAGGCTCTTTAAATCTCGGGAATATATAAAATATAAATCTATTATTTCACTTAAAATAATATAAATATTTACTTATAAATAAAATTTTTCATTTTAGAGCATATGTACACTATTACACCATGTCTACTAAGGTTGCGCGATCCTTGTGACCATGGCAGAAACTGTGACCGCAGACCTTCCTATCAACTAATTAATCGAAGTGCACTTAGCGTGACATAGAGATGAATTACCGCCTTCTTAACATCCTTAAGCGGTTGTGCTTTTATCTCGGGTAACGATACTGAACTCATACATATGTGAATATCTCTAAGGTCAAAATAACTTCCTACACACACACGTGTCCTTGACATAATAAATCATTTCCCTTTCCTTTACTTCTCATGAAACTTTTTAGGAATACGTGTGGGAAGATTTTCATAACATTATAACTTTCATTATTCAAAACTTTCCATGATTGGAAACTTACCTAGAATAATTGAGAACTTTCCAAAAATAGAATTTCATAAAATAGATCACCTTTCATTTAAAACTTCCATAAAAGTCAAGGGTTGTACCCATACCAAGTTGAGTAATATAAAATAATTCTAGGAATTTAAAACTCTCTTATAAAAATTATTTCATGTAAGCACAATTACTAATGTAAACATAAAGATAACAATTATTTTCCTTTACAACCATGTGGTTTGATATAAATTTGGGAGAGAGAGAGAGAGAGTACAATGAGATTTTCTTGAAGACTAATGAGTATATAGTTTTGGTGTTCTTGAAAAAATGGTAGAATAAGAGGAAGAGAGAGAGACGGCAGTGTATTTTGTTAGAAGAATGAGAGGAGAAAAAATATATAAGAGTTTAATGTATACGGTTAGGGTAAAGAATGGATGATAGGGTTTGTGTCTTGTGTTCAATTTTGTTTATATGGTTTTTTAAGAATGAAGTGATTTAAGGGAATTTTGACAAATTAAATTTTTTGACATAAATGCGAAAAGTAGCGTGGAGGATTGTATACAATGATAAGAGATATAATTACTTTGTCTAAAAGACAACACCCCATGCGACTTTAATGCAAGAATGAGTTTAATAAAAATCTTGTCATACTTAACCGTATATGTGTAGAAAATTATGACTATTTAAATATTTGCATGTGATAATAAGGCTAAAAAGAAAAGTATTTCAATCCATTAATACGTACAAAACGTGCAAAATATTGAGCTAACCTTAATCCATGCAATTTCTAAATGTGATGGGATGCACATATGGACTAAAATTATTAAGAAAATATTGTAGAGGATCTTAATGTGATTTGAAATAAATTTGTCGATGCATATTGATGATGGAAAATCTTGTAAGAATTAATAAAGAACAAATGATTTCTCTCTTAAATCCTTCAATGAAATTTTCCATAATCTCATTTTATGCATTAATTCTATTCAATTTTGTTTCATTTAAATAAGAGTGTAATGTGGACTAGGTTCATGACAAGGGAATTAAAGTTATTGATGCAATTTACTAACTTGTCTTAAAAATGATATTTTAAAATTCAAACTTAGAGTCTTTAAGATACGGCTAGGGTTTTTATAAGAAATCTCATTGTAAGGAAATAGGTCATATTTGTGCAAAAAATATAAAATTTGTTTTGTGGAGATTCAATCTAATGCCCTCTTAATACTCTAATTACTAATTAACCATGTCTTTGATATTGGACTTTAAAATAGAAACATCTATGTTATGCTTTTAAGGGTGCATCGATCCATTTAACTAAGATAAACCAAACACACTAATAAGCAGACACATCTCTAAGCCCATCTACTTGGCCAAACCTACAATTTTACTCTACTTTAGAATTGAGGTCGTTAGAGGCTCTCACTGAATAATGCAAGTTTAAAGATGAGATCTGTGAGAACCAATGAATCCAACATCATAAGAAGCTGAAAATTTATGGGAGAAGCTGAACTCTTGGAGAGGAACAACAAAGCAGCATTACGACTACATGATGCACTTGTTATGAAGAAGATATAAAATTTGAACTATTCACCCACTATAATTGGCCAAACATTTATGGTTTAATTAACAAGCTTCAGATATTGTGGCCTATTGAAAAAAAGAAAAAAAAAGCTTCAGACATTGTGAGTTGTTCAATATATTAAGTAGAAGTAATCTCTGACAAAAAAAAGGATTCATCCCACTCTAAAATCACAATCTCAAAAGCAAAGCTGCAATAGTACTGAACCACTATTATAACTTACAACAAGACAATGAGTAGCTTTTAAAATGCAATTGATATCTCTATGAACTAAGTACACTTTTCATCCATAGAAGACTCCGCTGTCCATAGGAAAAAGAGGAAAGGGTACTAATTGATTCTAACCAAGAAATTTCAAGAACTTACTGGTCAGTGTGCAAGCACCACTCCTGTTTTCTTATACAATTCCAGAACTGAATATAAACCATCCTCATGCAAAGAAGTAAAAGTTTTTCCTTGCTCAAGATTCAGAGTCCAGCCACATTTTACCAATAACATCTATAGGTATTGCTTGCTAATAACTAATAAATGTAATGGCTATTGTGTCAATTGTACATTTGTGCTAAACCTATGAAATATCTCTGCTATCAACCCATCCATCGTAGCTTTTCAATTTCAATAATCTGCAATTATAGATAGTGTTTGCAGACTAATGATACCAACAGCATTAGTGAACACCAAACCTTATTAAGCTGATCGAAGGAGCAAAGTATTTCCGCCAATTCAAAAATGTGAAACAAGCAACGAAATGGATTCTGACCGTAAACCTATGGTGTAACAAGAAACATGGGGATTAATGGATTCCTGACACTAGCCCCACAGTGCACTTCCTGTTTATGTCGAATGCCTTGAAACCTTGTACACACAAAACTGACACTAACATTAGTTATGCACCCTCATAACATTGAGGCTTTTCCAAAGAGCAATTCGGCTATAGTCAAGGCTACCGTTCTCGTTAATCAAGCACCAAAAGATCTCCCAAAGCTCTTAAGTCCTCAAAGACAGATTCAATCACACATGGAACATGACCATAAATTATTCAAAATTTTCATTTTTAATCATCTTAAAGTCCTAGTAAAGCTAAAACCAAATATTTACAGGATGAATTCAAAAGCAGGCATGCCACAAGTTAACAAGAAGGTAGCATCAAGTATCAAAATTATCATCTTTCAAATATATGCATCTCACCGATCGAAGATGAAAACAACAAATAAGCAAGAACTATAAAATGGAAGGCAGCATGTGATTTGAAAAAGAATCACGCAAAGTGGTGTACCGGCGAGAGAAAGGAAGCCTTAGGAACAGAACTGACATAGTGTTGACAATGTCAGGCATTATAAACTGATAAAGTATCAGTTGTAGAATTGCAAACCACAGGTTCTTCGTAATCCCCTCCGCCGCATGTCGAGCCACAGCATGCCCAACCTAACCAATCAAATAAAGCAATAAAAAAAACATACTTTTCCACACAATTCAGGAAGAAGACAGAACAACATATTACAATGACACGATTAAAGAGCTAAACAATATATATATCTACCTCATGCCCAATTATAGTTGCTACCTCAGAATCACTTCGAAAATGCTCGAGCAAACCCTTAAAGACAACAATTTTCCCACCCGGTAAGCAGAATGCATTAACAACAGGCTCATTAACCACCAAAATCTCCCAATTCAATCCTTCCAAATGCGATGTATCTGGTTGAGACCCTCTCTCCTGACCCTTCTTCCTACTCTGCTGAACCCACTTTTCATCAAGGATTTCATCGTCTTTAAACCACTCCCCTTCCTCCCTCTCCTTCAATGCCATCAAGGTCTCGTGGCTCTTTGCTTCGTGAACGCCGCCTACGCTCTCCGACGCATACCCTAAATCACTCCACACCTGCTCATTCCTCAACCCTCTCTGCAATGCCTCGATGATGTCCTTGGCTATCAGTCTCACCCTCACGCTTTCCGGGTGTATTGCCGGCAGTATTTTGCCCTTGAAAGCCGCTTTCATCTGCTCGAATTGCGTCTCTCCGAGCCTCTTCTCCATGCTTTTCGACAAAAGCACGAAATGGGTTCGATTGGTATACGGGACAGTCTCTAAATTCCCCAAATACACAGTGATCAAAACCCCAGAACCCACCAGAACCACAATCAGCACGTTTCTCGGGCTCTGAAACCACCGGCGAGGCCCTCGCGGCTTAAAATGCTGAACATGGTACCGATCGACATAGTAATATCTCTTAGCACCACCTACAAAGGGATTGGACTGATTGAACTTACTGAATTGAATTCTATTTGGTTGAGCAATCGAGAAGTAGGGAGAAAACCCGGAAGACTTAGCTTTATTGGAAGCAAAAATCGAATTCGGTCCAGTTTGGGAAATTCTGGACCTGGGTTCTTGAATTGGATGTTTGGGAATAATCCTGGAAGTAAAATTCCGAAAAGCATCGACTGCCTGCTTTGTTCTTCTGTAGCATCCCATGATGTTGATTAAGAACTATAACTAGAAACTTTGAAATTTACGAGTCAGATCCATTCAGGAAGTGAGCTTCTTTTGGATTAAAAACAAAGTCTGTCCGTGGCGAGGAGAGTCGGATATAACAGGAGAGAGAGAGAGAGAGAGAGAGAGAGAGTCGGAAAGGATTTGGAGCTTAAAGAGCAACCTACAGGTGAGACAACAGTTGAAGTTAAAGAGACAATGATTTGGCAGAAGCTAGGGTGCACGGTGTACCATGTACCAGGACGATGTAGACGTGTCTGGAACGCCGTTGAACTCAATGTGAAGGGGTCCAAGGGGTGCAGGCGGTGGAGTTTATTCTATTTCTATTTCTATTTCTTTTCTCTTTTCTCTTTTTCCTTTTTCCTTTTTTGGGTTCGGTTTCTGCCTGGGGTGGAGCTTCTACGGTTCTATCGTCACTTCTACCAATGGCCACGTTTATTGCATTTCGAGTGGGACTCATAAAACATTCATGGATCCCACTCATGAATTTTATTGTACATTTTTGTTGTGTAAAGATATTTACCTTTTCGGAGGGTCCGGTTATTATTGAATAAAAAAAAAAAATTACTTTTCAGGGAAAAAAAAATAATAGGCGCCTCAGTCCCTGACAAGCCTACTGCCCAAACGCCGTGTACCGCAACTCGGTCAAAGTCCGACGTCATGTGGCCTAAAACCTTAAAAATGTCATTTTGAGCAAAAGTCTACGAAGTGAAATGCAACGGCACGAGCCAGACGCTGCAAAAGGAGAGAGGGCATATACGTCATGTGAATATCATGCAATCTTGAGTTGTAATGGCCAGAGCGAGCCTCCACAACTCTTCTCTGAGTAACTGAGTTATAGTGCATAATTAAGACAAAATTGTACCATTAGTCTATTTTAGTTAGATTAAATTACAATTTTTTTTTTTTTTTTTTTTTTTTTTATAGTATCAAAATTAATTCAAAGATTTATGTAATTAACCTAATTTACAAATTGCTCTATGAAGTTAAATTGTGTTAAAAATTTGGACAGATTCTTTTAGGCCCCACATCAATACTAATAATATAGTAATACGTGTCATTCTTAATAAAAAAAAACTTCAATAAATAAATTTAAAAATTATTTTTAAAAGAAATAATAATGAAATTGGAAAAGGGAATCGTCAGCCACCCTAATTGTGGGGGGGGGGGGGGGCGCAGCCATTCCCAAGGGTCAGGGTAGCCGCACGCCACCCCTAGGTTCCTTTGGGGAGTGGCTTGACTTAGTACCTAACGAAATTTGTGAAAATTTTTAACAGAATTTGACTTCAATGAGATATTTGTAAATTAAACCAACCCCATCAATCTCTAAATTAATTTTCATACGACAGTGAGTAATTTGTAATTTAAGCTAACCACAAAGACTTATGGTGCAAGTTCCTCTATATGTACTCAAATTTTAAACGTGTCAATTTAAAATATTAAATCTTTCAAAAAAAAAATTTCAATCTTAACCATACATTAAAATTTTTTATTAAGTCATATCAAAATTTTCAAAATGCCTATGTTCATTTTTTAAAAATAAATTTCTAAAAATTCAGACGTAAATATTTTTTTCAAATTCCATTAAATTTTGATCAACACTTAAATTCTAAAAATTTGTTTTCTTTATTTTTTAATGAATATTTTAAAATTTTTGAAAAAATTTAACAAAAAATTTTACATATAGGTTAAAATTGAAAAGAATTGAAAAATAAATATCATAAATTAACACATTTTAAAGCTTAGATACTTTTTTACAAAAGTGAGAGAAAGATCGAGAGTAATAAGTAAAGTTTTCCCTAAATAAAAATAAAAAATAAAATAAAAAACAATTTGATAAATGGACGAAAGATATATATATTATTGTGGATCATTCACAATAGAAATTCGAATGTGATCTTACATTTCCAATAAAAATGACAAGCAAATGGGGAGACAAGGAAAAATCCCCAAACCTAATAAATTACTTAGCCCGACAAACAAAAATAAAGGGTGAAATAAGCCAAAAAAGTGACAAAATAATTAGTAAGAAAAAAGAAAATTTCTATAATGAGCCAACCTAGATTTGAAAGTCCCTCTGAGGTGGCTCCACATCGAATATTTTCTTCATTATCAATACTCCGCCTCTACTGCAAACCAATTCACGCCACAGGCAAATTGATTAACGGCTTAAAAGCCCCTTCACCATTTTTTGCCGCGACCCCTCCCACCACCGTTAGAGAACCTATCATTTCTTCTGCCAGAAAAAGCACCACCCCTGCCACCTCTACCACTGGAAAACCTACCCCCACTTCTATCACCAAAGCCACCCCGACCACCGCTACCAAATCTACCCCCTCTTGACGGCTCTCTTTCCTGCAAGGGCGGCAATGTTTTCAACACCTCTAAGGTCACATTAGCTGCATTTTCCTGACCTGCAAGCCAAAAAATAATGAAAAAGGTGCGATAAATTATATGATCGAAGACCAGAACTCACTGTACTAACGAACGAAGTACAGGGTTAATCAACTGCTAAACTGTAGAAAGTAGTGCTCAAAAACTATTGAGAAAAGTTAAATAAGTATCCAGTATATCCATTGATCCAAGAAGTAATCCTCATAGTTCCTGACGCTGGACCAAACTGTCTTCAGCTAAAAGAGAGAGAACCAGGTTGACGACGCAATTGAAATGAACCACACTCATGATCTTTACAAACTAATAAACTATGAAGTTCAACTTACCAGCAAGAAATGTATCCAATTCTTGAGCAGGAACGTCAAAGACAGCACCCTTTCCATCGGCTGTGAGAGCAAGACCCTTCACCGCCTCAACCTTCTCCTCAGGCAAGAATCTCCTCAGCACATTAAAAGCAAAACTGCCACACAATTCATAGCAACTTGAAGTCAGGCAGAAGTCAATGTATCAAAGGGAGATAAGACACCCAAATGTAAATATTCAGTGAACCCTTTTACTAATACTTCATAGTTGCATGTCTCTACCCCATGATGACCGATCCACCATTTCCCGTCAATATGTTTGTCCATACCACATACAATAATAGTAGTAACAACAAGAAGAACAATTGATGGAAACCAAAAGCATGAAATGAGTGAACATTTCTAAGGGAGATGGGCACCAAGCACCAAGCAATTATACTCGGTGATTCCTTATCATAATCTAGATCATCCATCATTTCCCTACAATATTGTCATTGACACTAACAATAATATAGTTAATAACCACAACAGCAAAGACCAACTTATACAAACATACAAACAAAATTCCAGAGAAGCAGCAACTCTTCCATACTTGGGGCAAAAGTCCATGTTAATATAACCCAGTTGAAGATACAATCACTTAGATGGGTGGAGTAAAAATCTTCACAATACAAACTTAATTCAATGGCCAAAATAATTTTTAAAAAAAATATTGATAACAAAAACAACTTTCTTCCTAGTCTTAAACCTTAGGCAAGAGTTGCATGCACCTTCTATGTAATGGAAACATTGGATGGATAAAACTGATAAAACTACCATTACCAAAATAATTAAAACTGGTGATTTGGAACATCAACTTGAGCGCTTAAACCATTTTATAACAAGTTTCTCCCCATCCAAATAAAGCAAAAGGAACCGTTTTTTGGAGGAAGGGTTAGAACCATTGTTTTCGTTCGTCAAATTATACACAGGTCTGAAATCAAATTAAATGCCACATCAAGAAACTGATCATGAGGTTTCAGAACTTCAAATCTTAAACTTCAGTTCTTTTAGGCATCGAACCCTGTTCTACAGACCATTTTTCTTTAGGACAATTGAGCTTCTCATGTACATGTTAACATCCTTCACATTTACTCATGTTTTACTTCGCCACAAAGGACATAAATTGCTATGAGCCTAAGGCTCCAAGATGTAACCTTGTGAAGGAGGATATTGAAAATTAAAAAGAGAAGTGAGAGTTGAGTGCTCACGATGGTGTATAGATTGGACTTCCAGCCTCAAGAAGTACAGTAACGAAATTCTCCATCGAAGTGAGAATTGATCTCTTCTTTATATCAGTATAACCCTGCACAACATTAATAACTTACAGTTATTCACAACCCATAGCAAGACAACAGAGTTGAAAGATGATCAGACAAAAAAAAATTGATAAGTAATCCCCAAAGGGAGGGGGAATGGAAGATTCAAACTAGTGACCTCTGCTTTATGAGGCATAGCCCCCAACCAATTGAGCGGGTAATAAATTAACAAAATGAATATGGGAGAGAAAGTGAGAGCGCGAGCAAGTGAGAGAGACTCACAGCAGTCTTGGCAAGAGCTTTTGCAAGCAATTCAACTGCTGATAGACCAGAAGTTTTCAGCAACTCCTCGGCGGCAGACTTGAAAGCAGGAATTACACTGAATTTTCAAAGTATGTTAACACCTAAAGCCAACAAACACAAAATTACCACCAACATATATTACATAGAAGTATGCTTACCTATCAGAGACTTGGGTTATCATCTCTCCAGCTTCCGCACAAGCAGCCTTGGCAATATCAGCTTGCTGAGGAGCAGATATGTGCTCAAACTTTACACCAGATTCTCTTTGTATTTTAGATATATTGGACTTTCTTGGATCATAAAGCATTACCGCCACTCCAGTATTACCTTTGAAAAAATATAGAATAAGACGTCTCAGTACATTATAACTCCAATCATTCAAACCAAAGGAAGTTTCAACTTTTCACTAGTTACCTGCTCTTCCTGTACGACCAGAACGATGGATATAGGCCTCTACATCACGTGGAGGTTCACACTAAGGTACAAACACCAATTTCAGTATACTTGAAATAACATGCATAACAGTATATCACACTAGCCCACATACAGACACAAACCTGGATGATTAATTGCACATCATTGATGTCCAAACCCCGTGCCGCCACATTTGTTGCTACTAACGTCATGAATTTTCCAGACCTGAAGCCAGCGAGTGTGACCTGAATGTACCAGTTTAAATTTAAGTTGTAAACTGGAAATATTGGAAAAGTAGAGCCTTTCTTTTCTTTTTTTAGAAACCGCTGAAGGGGATGAGTTCAAGAATTCAATTCTTTACTCCACATTAAAGGAGCCTCTAATAAGCATCACAAGATTGATTATGGATTATTTGAAAGACAGCCTCCACATTTTATTAAAGAAATAGTAGCCCCTTCTTGTTTGTGGATGACCATCTAAACCCAAAAAGAAACAGAAAAGGTAGAGCACAAGGTAAGCGCATCAACTTACCTCACGTTGAGCCTGCTGTATATCCCCATGCAAAGCCCGTGCTCCTGGCAACAACCCAGCAAGTGTCGAAGCAGAATCCTTCGTTTCAGTGAAAATAATTGTCCGACCACCACTAAATCAGAAAAGATACCACCAGGAAAAACAATGAGGAATGTTATTCGACTAGTAAAGGACATTACTGCATCATAATATAAAACGATTTTGGACAGTAGAGACAAAAAACCTGCTATAACAGCGTATAACGTCTGGAATAAGCTGGGATCTTGCAGAGCTAGAACAGGGAAGGACAATATGCCGAACATTGGTACTAGCCTTCATTTTCTCATTACCAACAAGGTCAGCAGTTTTCTTGTTTGGTTTAAGAAATCTAGCAGCAATCTAGCAATGGAAAAAAGAGGTTACAGCCAGATGAGATGAAAAAAAGAATATAAGATATATGAGTTTACAGAACATTTATATAGCATAGGACGTTACCCCCGCAGATTTGAAAGAGGAATTCAGAAAGAGATTATACCTTGAAATCTAAGAAGAAAGCTAACCTGCTTAACCCAGTCAGGCAAGGTGGCACTGAAAAGCAGTGTCTGAACTTTATTTGCATCCTGTACCTTTCCTGCAAATTTAAAAGGATACTGTTAACTATAAGAAGCAAAGGACACATAGTAGTAACACTTGGAACAATTTAGTCTCAAAGGCTGTTATCTTGTAACAAATTTGATTAAATATTATAGTGTAGTTCAGTTGGGAAACATTGGCATAAACATTTGAGAAGTGTCTTTAACAGACTCAAGGAGAAGCTAATCATAAATGAAAACCACCAACCATTTTATGCAATGAATTACATACCTAGAATTAGTTCAACATCTTCAACAAAACCCATTCTCAACATTTCATCAGCCTCATCAAGGACCCGGAACTTCAAAGAGCTAAAGTCAATATTCCCCCTCTCTATGTGATCCTAAAACAAAGTTTGATGGAAATCTATAAGCTCCATAAATACATAAACCAAAATTCCCACATTGAATATCCTAATGTAATAAAAGCTTACCTTAACTCGACCAGGTGTTCCAACAACTATATCAACCCCTCTTTTGAGTCTAGCCTCTTGACTAGGGTATGGAGCTCCCCCATATAAACAACAACATGTCAAACCCAACGCTCCACCATAAACTTCAAAGTCAGCATGCACCTGGAGTTAACCCAAAAAAGAATTATAAAACACATAAGTTACCATCAAGGAAGCAGAAATTCCTTGAAATGTTGCTCGGGAAAAAAAGAAAAAAAGAATCTTGAATATCTCTCATATCTTACCTGATTGGCCAATTCCCTAGTAGGTAAAAGTACCAAAACACTTGGTGCCCTCCCATACCCAGTTTTCCTTGATGCTTTTGCTGGCCCGTTTGTAAGTGACTCCAAGATGGGCAACACAAAGGCCAGTGTTTTACCCTGCATTGCAACCATAGCCAAGCTCAATATTCAAAACGCAAACAAGAAGATATTTGGTATCAGTCAGACAACATTCTTTCAGCTACACCTAGCTAGCTTACGGACTATTAACTAGTTTAGAGAACATTGATTACCACCTACAACTCAGATTCATCCCACTACAATAGCATGGTAACCATTGTGATCTTAACCAATCACTGAGATAAAACTTCACAAATCTTAGAACAACAGGCACTACAAGAAGACTAGACAAACTCGCCTAGCATCACTGCCACCCTTCCATTCACTTCAAAGAAAAATTATCTAAAAGCCCACGATTTGAAAGAATGTCTTTTATACAAAGAATTTCTATAACTGAGTTGAATTACTTCGGGTTCACCATGACAAGGTTCACATTTGAACTCGAAACGGTTAGATTAACACGTAGGTACCAATACAAATTGGACCTTACGAACTTCACAATAAAATAATCCAGATTCCCCAAACTGCTTTCCAATTAATCATAAAGAAATGGATAATTGATTAGAAAATGCGTGTGTGTGTGTATATATATATATATATATATATATATATATATGAGGAAACATTTGCGAAGAAAATATACCTGACCGGTTCGCGCACGACCGACCAAATCGGAGCCGTCGAGAACGGTATTGAAGGTCATTGCCTGAATCGGAAACAACGACTCGATGCCCTTCTCCTTCAACTTGGCCCTCAACTGCTCGGAAATCCGAAACCTGGACACCGCATTCGGATCCTCCTCACTCTTCTCCTCCTCCTCATCAACCATCGCCTTCTTCATCTTCTTCTTGTTCTTCTCATTCTCCTCCGACTCCTCGGCCTTCCAATTCAGCGGCTCAACCAGCTCCGAGCTGGTGTCGCTCCTCTGGTCCTCGTCCTCGATCTCCAACACCTTTCGCTTCTTGCTCTCCTTCTTCTGCTTCTTCTTATCGCTAACCGGAGAACAGGTTTCTAGGGTTTCGTTTCCGTTCTTCATCTTCTTGTTCTTCTTCTCCTTCTTGACCTTGGGGGTTTCAGAGAGAAGAGGATCAGAGAGAACTAGCGAAGGCATGGATTTCTAGGTTGCTCAAAGAGAGAGAAAGCGCACGTATATGTGTATATAGACTGAAAATTTTAGAGTGTTTGGGGGGGTTTCTCGGTTTCTCCTGCTACACAAAGGTGTGGCCGTGTGTTGCAGTAGCAGGAGAATGAGAGAAAAAGAGAAAGAGAGCAGTTAGGGTTTGCGCCTTTATGGTTTAGCGGTGGAGAGAGTTCTGACCGTTGGATGATAGAACCCTACGGAATTTGGATTGTGGTCGTCAGATTAGAATTTTAATGTGAAGACGAAGAATGTGCTTTTCCGTCTTAAATATCTTGAGCCGTCTCCGCACGAGAATAGCTCAATAGGTCAAGATTTAAATACGGTTATTTTATTTACAAAAAAAATAAAAATTAAATTAAATTAAATACGGTGTATATGACATGATGTTATTTAAATACGGTGTACATGATATGTTGTTAATGTTAGTATGTATTTTTTTTTTTTTAAAATAAAAATCAAACTGTAATTTTAATGGTTGAATTAAGATTTTACTTTCTTTGTTTTTTAACAAAAAAAAATCTAAGTATTTCATTAAGTATAAAGTTCTTACATCACAAAGCATAAAGTTCTACAAAATTATAGTCACATGCAATGAAGTTACAAAGTTATAAATACAAATAAAATTTTTACAATAAAGTGTTATCTATGACTTTCATTTTCAGCTAATCTATGTACAAAAATAGTTAAATAGTAGATCTGCTTCGAGTAAACTAGATCTAAGCCGATGGTAGGCAAATATCCTAAAAATTTATTTAAACCAACAGTGATAGATAACTCCTCACACATGACTAACATTCATCTCATAGTGTAACGCTCCGCCTTTTACAAAAAAGCATAAGTGAAAATTTTCAATTTTCACATGACATTACTACATCATCAGAGTTGAAATTTGGCATCGGAATATTTTTTTTTTTAAAGACATGAGAACATAACAAGTCAGAACTAACTGAATTACCTCAATATATAAATAATATAATTTTTCGTTCTAACATAATATTTACATAACAAACATTATCATATGCGCCATAAGCGGCACTAATAATATGTATGTAATCATTGTTTTAACCTAGTGCAAACTAGTATATAAAATATTACATATTTAAGGAAAGCATATAAAGGTAAGTTCTCTACGGGCATAAAAATAAACGGACTAAGCAAAGTAGTCCATCACACAAAATAGGCAATAGTTAGCCTCGTCTCCACTCATAAAGATTAGCACAAAGACTTTGGAACTCCTCATCCACAACTCCTACACAATCATTTATGTGATTGTGGTTTTCACCACAATCCCATAATGTAGTCAAGTAAGTCAATTGTTTTCAATAATATTATAAAATACTGATTTATTTAAAAATATACAATGCAACAATGTGGTGTAATAACAGTCTTATATGCACAGTCTTATTTATTTTATTCTTACACTCCTTTCATACCATGGCCATTCAATCCCTGTTTATTTAAGCAGCTATATATTGGAGCACAAACTCCCTTACCATGTTTTATTAGCTTTTTCCGTACTAGTAGTCAAAGTATCATACTTAGTACATTGGTCATCTCGACAACCAAGTACATTGACCATCTCGACAGTCAATTAAGTAGCCATAACTTGCCTAGATATTTAAAACAGTGTGCAATATACTGTTCTTATGCATATAATTAAATAAAGCATAAATCACAACATTATAGAAAACAACCACGTATCTTCCTCAGTGAGTAAAAATACTCACAATTTTTTCTTTAAAAGGTGTCCACAGAAATACTGACTATACATAATAAATTAGCATAAGATGCTAATAAAATAATATTATTATCATTGCCACTGTTAATTCTTTATTAAAGTCATTAACTTTATTTATTTAAGACACCATTAATTACTAGGCCAATGCATTATAACTGTCTTTATATTTGTTTATAAATAAAATTAGGTAGAATAATTTCATTTACGTCAATTATATATTTAAATATAAATGGACAGCAACAACATAAATATTAATATTTCATAATCTAAATCGGGTAAAATAACGATATTAACGTATTAAATACCTAACAACATTTTAAAACAGTTGGATGGGATAACAGCGTTTTAGAAATATTTTAGTTGTCAAACAAATATGTATATATTTTAAACTTAAATATCTTAAAAATATAAAACCATAATACAATGGTTATGAAAAATTCTAGAAGAAGCTAGAATTATACTTTTTCACACTGATTGAAGGAGAGGCCAAAACTAGGACCTGCTGTCCCAAAAAAAAACAAAAGAAACAAAAAGCATGCCTTTTCTTAAGGAGATTATCAAACTTTACAGAATTGTAAAGTGAATGATCAAGAACAGAGAGTGAAAAACAGAAACTTGCACAGCAAGAGAATAGAAAAGAATCGATCTTCTATTGACGAAAAGCTTAATTGTAAATACATTAGAGTCAAGTGCTTATATATTGGAATAAGCACATGTGCTAGAATAAAAACAAAGTTAACTTGCTAACCAAGTAATAACCTTGTTGTACAAAGAATTACAACTGTCAAGCTAGATACAAACTATCAACTAAAATACAAATGAGAAAAACGTGCTATATACATCAATACTCCCCCTCAAGATGGACTGTGAATGTCATGAACAGACATCTTGGACAAAAGCTTATGGAAAAGAGAATTTCCAAGGGCTTTAGTAAAGACATCGGCCAACTGATTTTGGGAAGAGACATGGAGCGTTTTGATGAGACCAAGCTGAATTTTCTCACAAATAAAATGGCAATCTATATCAATGTGCTTGGTACGCTCGTGGAACACCGGATTAGCTACAATGTGTAATGTAGCCTGGCTATCACAAAACAGAGTGGTAGGATGAGGATGCTCAATTTGAAAGTCATGAAGTAAATTGAATAACCAAAAAAGCTCACAACCAGTAGAGGCCATAGAACGGTACTCGGAATCTGCAGAGGATCTAGAGACCGTTTGTTGTTTCTTTGACTTCCAAGAGATTAAAGAAGTGCCAAGAAAAACACAAAAACCAGTGATGGATCGACGGGTGTCATAGCATCCTGCCCAGTCGGCATTACGAAAAGCCTTAAGCTTGAAATCAGATTGAGCAGAAAAAAATAAACCTTGGCTAGGAGCATGCTTCACATATTTGAGAACCCGATAGGCAGCATCAAGATGGGGCTGGCGAGGCTTGTCCATGAATTGGCTTAAGGTTTGGACCGAATAAGCCAAATCTGGCCGAGTAAGAGTTAAGTAAAGAAGACGACCAATAAGTCTTCTATAAGAGGTAGGATCAGCCAAAAGAGTACCATGATCTCAAGAAAGTTTCAAATTCTGTTCCATGGGAAAAGAAACGGTTTAGAAGCCAATAAACCAGAATCTTGTAATATTTCTAAGGCATACTTTCTCTGTGAAACAGAAATGCCCAAGGAAGAATGAGCAATTTCAAGACCCAAAAAATACTTGAGTGAACCAAGGTTCTTGAGACAAAACTTAGCATTCAAATCTGTAATAAGAGAAGTAACTGTTGCAACATCATTGCTAGTAATAGCAATATCATCAACATACACCAATAAACCAATGAAGAGAGAATCCTGAACTTTAGTAAACAAAGAGTAATCCGCTTTGGATTGAGAGAAACCAAGATCAAGCAAGGCAATGGAGAGCTTAGAGAACCACTGTCTAGAGGCTTGTTTCAAACCGTAGAGAGACTTGGTTAACTTGCAGACTTTAGACTCCCCCTTACCCTTAAAGCTGGGAGGTCAAGTCATGTAAACATCTTCTTCTAAGTCTCCATGAAGAAAAACATTGTTGACATCAAGTTGATGCAACACCCAATGCTTAGCAGCTACAACAGCAAGAAAGGTCCGAACAGTACTCATTTTGGCAACATGTGAAAAAGTTTCATGATAGTCTAATCCTTCACTTTGAGTGTACCCCTTGGCAACAAGACGGGCTTTGTACCTTTCTATGCTACCATCAACCCGATATTTGATTTTATAGACCCATTTACAGCCAATGGCATGCTTGGTTGGGGGTAAATCAGTGACAATCCAAGTGTTGTTGGCTTCAAGTGATGCAATTTCTTTGGTCATGGCATCACGCCAATGTGAATGTTTAACCGCTTGATGGTAAAATTGTGGCTCAACATCAGAGGAAATGGAAAGACAAAAACGTTTATAGAAAGGAGAAATATGATCATAAGAAAACGAAGAAGACAGAGGGAAAGAGATACCTGAAGATACTGCTGAAACTGAATCTGAATCCTTAGAAGTAGAATGGGGTAAAACAGAAGCTATGTGACAATGATACTGCTGCAAATAAGCTGGAGGATGCCGAATTCTGTTTGATTTTCGAAGGTTATCAGTAGAAACTATGGGAGGGATATCAGAAACTGTAGGAGAATCTGCTATAGGAGAATCTGTGGGAGAAATATCAAAAATTATAGGAGAAGGTAGAGGAGAATCTGGTATAGGAGAATCCGAATCAAAAACAGAATCATCAAAAATAGGAAAGGATACAGAAACAAGATCATTAGTAATGGAAGATAAAAGGGAAGAAGAAGCAAATGGAAAAATGTTTTCATGAAAGATAACATTCCTAGAAATGAAGACAGATTTGGTTTGAAGATTGTAAAGCTTGTAACCTTTAGTGGCATAAGGATAGCCAATAAAGATACAAGGAATAGCACGGGCATCAAACTTAGTTCGATTTCGAAGCAAAGTAGAGGCATATGCTAAGCAACCGAAAACCTTGAGATGAGAATAAGAAGGTGGTGTGGAAAACAACAATTCATGAGGTGATTTATTTGATAGATTAGGAGTTGGAATTCGATTAATGAGGTGAGTAGCAGTAAGGACACAATCAGCCCAAAAATCCAAAGGTAAATGAGCTTGAAACCTCAAGGACCTAGCCACATTTAAGAGGTGTTGATGTTTCCTCTCAACAACAGAATTTTGTTGAGGAGTTTCAACACAACTTAATTGGTGTATAGTCCCTTGTTGAGCAAAGAAATCTGTCATTTGGAATTCAGCACCATTGTCAGATCGTAGACACTTTATTCTAAGCTGAAATTGAGTGAATATTAGTTGAAAAAAGGCTTGAAGTACAGAACATGTTTGTGATTTGTGTTTTAGAACATGCACCCAAATAAAACGGCTAAAATCATTAATAGTGAGAAAGAAAGTAGCACCATTTATTGATGTGGTGGAAAAAGGTCCCCAAATATCACAGTGTATCAAATCAAAAGGAGAATGAGAAACATAAATGCTACTTGAAAAAGGTAGCTTGTGCTGTTTTGCAAGGGGACAAACTATACATACATTTTTAGAATCACAAGGAATAAAAGGTACAAGCTGATGTAACAAACTTATTCTAGAAGAAAAAGGATGTCCTAAACGAAAATGCCAAACATCAGCATGTGAAGAAGTCTTGATTGCAGAGGAGAAAGTCTGAGATTGGAGTGGAAGCAATTGAGAATTGTTTGCTGCAAAAGATGAAATAGGATTCTCCAGCTTGGAAGAATGCATCAAGTAGTATAATCCATGGTGCTCCTTACCCACCCCAATCGTTTTCCAAGTGCTCAAATTATGTATAAAGCAATATCCAGAAAAAAAAAAAAAAAAAAAAAAAAAAAAAAAAAAACAAAACAACAGCAGATTTGCTAAATGAGTTTGCTGGCAGAAAGAAAATTGAAAGTGAAAGAAGGCACACACAAAACATTAGTAAGAATGAGACTCTCAGAAACTTGTACAATGCCTATATGAGTAACAGAAGCAAAAGAACCATTAGGCAATTGTACACATGTGGAAATAACATCAGTTATTTTAGTGAAAAAGGAAGGAGAACAGATCATGTGATTTGTAGCTCCTGTGTCAATTATCCAAGGAGGCTTTTTGGAAGGATGATGAGAAAAACTGGAAGAAAAAACAGAATGTATTGGATAAAGAGAAAAAATACCATAATTGGACGGACCGGTTATCTGAGTGTGCAGATTGGCAGCAGAATGAGCAGAAGCAATGGGAACACCATTCGAACCGGAAGGTTGACCAGCAGATTGAGATTGAATGAAAGCCATCAATTGTTGACACTGTTCAAGGCTAATAGGTAACTTTGAAGATGAGCATTCAGTCAAGTCCAATTCTTGAACCTGATTAGCAAAATGTGGAGAAAACTTATTCTTGGTGAATTTAAAGCCAGGAGGGAATCCATGTATCCTGTAACATTTATCAATCGTATGACCCGTGATACCACAATGAGAGCAAGTTGGTTTCTCCTTACGGTTGGTAAACTTGTTGAACTTCTTCTAAGGTGCAGCATCAACCTTTGTCATGAGAGCAGCAGTCTCATGAATCAAAGGATTAACAGAGATTTCCTTTTGGCGTTCCTCTTGGACAATCAGAGATAAAACTTTATTGATCGGAGGAAGAGGATCATTGAGAAGAATTTGACATCGGATATGAGAATAGGAATCATCAAGGCCCATCAAAAATTGAAAAACATGATCTCTGTTATTTTTTTCATGGACAAAACGTATGCCTCCACACGTACAAGAAGGAATTGGATCATAGTTGTTGAGCTCATCCCAAATACTCTTAATTCGAGTAAAATACTGACTCAACGATGAGTTTTCTTGTGAGAGAGTGGTGAGAATTTTCTGAAGTTGAAAAATTCTTGGACCATTACCTTGAGAGAATCGATCCTTCAAATCTTGCCACATCTCCTAACAGGTAATGATATAAATGATGCTTGAAGCAATGTCCTTTGACACAGAATTGAGAATCCATGCAATGATCATGTTATTGCATCTTGTCCAAGCATGATGCAGAGACTCATCTTCAGGAGATAGCTTTGGCATAGAGCCATCGATAAACCCTAGCTTGTTCTTCACGGTTAGGGATACAATCATGGAACGACTCCATGTATTGTAATTCTCTCCGGTTAAAGGCTGAGAAACCAGGACATTACTTGGATTGTCGCCATTGTGCAGAAAAAATGGACTTGTAGGATTGTCATTGAAAGAAGAAGAAGAAGAAGAAGAAGAAACCGCCATTGATGAAACAAAATCAATAGAAATTTTAAGAATGAATTTTGATGAACGAAATTGAAAAGAATTGAATGAACTTTCACAAATTTGTGAAAAGCTTTGATACCATATCAAACTTTACAGAATTGTAAAGTGAATGATCAAGAACAAAGAGTGAAAAACAGAAACTTGCACAGCAAGGGAATGGAAAAGAATCGATCTTCTATTGACAAAAAGCTTAATCGTAAATACATTAGAGTCAAGTGCTTATATATTGGAATAAGCACATGTGCTAGAATAAAAACAAAGTTAACTTCCTAACCAAGTAATAACATTGTTGTACAAAGAATTACAACTGTCAAGCTAGATACAAACTATCAACTAAAATACAAATGAGAAAAATGTGCTATATACATCAATAGAGATTCCCAATACTTCTAGAGACCAAAAAGAGAAAATGAAGCTTACTAAAAGAAATAAAAACCTAGAAGAAGAGATGCTTACCGATTGTGAAAACAGAGAGTGTTCTAACTTCTACTTCTTTTGTTTTCACCTTCCAAGAGCTACTGGACAACAGTTTTAGGATCAGTATTTTTTTAAGAGTATTCTTGTTTTGTTTTGGTTCTTAGAAAATAGGTGGGCTGTCGAGAGAAATGTGTAGTTTTGCCTCTGTTCTGTTTTGTTTCAAGGAGCCGAGAATTGAAGTTTTTTCTGCCTCTGCTCTGCTTTGTTTCAAGGAGCTGAGAAAGGGAACAGATATGGTCCCTGCTTTGGGTTTCGACTCTGCACTGAATGAGGGAGAAGGAAGACGAATTGTGGAGAGTTTTTGCAAGAGGGAGTTCCGGTTTTTCTTTGAGGTGTGAAGAGGTAAGGTTCCATTTATGGTTTCTTTTCTTTTCTTAACCAAAAACTAAACACATGAGGAGAAAAAAGAGAGAGGGCTGTTGCAGAGAAAGAGAAAGCTTGAGATGCAGTGCTTCTGCTGCAAGAGATTAAAAAAAAAAAAAAACACAGAGAAAGTTTAGAGAAGAGGAAGATGCGTGAGTTGAAGAGGAGCTGCATCTCCTTTTATACCCGCATGGAAGGTCTGGATTCATTTGGGTCTGATCAAAGGCTGAAGTTGCAACAGGTATGATGAGTCACCAACGAAGATAAGGAAGAACCATTAGCTTCCTAATATCTATTATCTCTACGTAACTAGAATTGAATCCTAACTAAATGACTGTAAACTAAGTTTGCTAAGTCATTTCTCTTATCTTCTAACGTCTCAGGTCTGGGCTGGGTTAGATTTCAGTTTAAACGTGTAAATGAAAATGCTATACGTAAGTCTGGGTTAGCTTGGTTTATGTGAATTCAAGACAATTATGGGTTATCTTTAAAAAGAAAAAAAAAAAGAAAAAAAAAAAAGGAAGAGACAATTATGGGTTGTTATTTAATACCGGGTAGCAATAGCAAAACAATTGCACAACTCAATCACTCACATGGGGTGGGGCTTACCACCACACATGTGAGTGATAGTTGTATAGGAATTGTGTAAGTTTGGATTAGCCATGCTAAAAATTAGTTTTACTATTTAAGATTTTATTGGAATATTTAATCTTATATATATATATATATATCTATTATTAGGTCTTAAATTATATTTTAAGACGTTATATTGTAAATCTTAAAATATGGGGCACTAGATCTAAATCACCCATGAAAACAGATCTAAAGAGAAGAAAACTCATATTCAAAACAAAAACACAACTAACAAACAACAGCAGCAGTCAGGGAGAAGATGAACAGCACAAGACAGAGGTAGATATGGTTGGATACATAGCGAAGAGACAAAAATTGTTGATCTGATCGGAGAATACCTACAACCAAAAGAAAAAACCAGAATGAGAGAGGGAGGATAAGAGCTGGGAGTATGCTTTTTCCTCTTCTCAGATCTATTTTCTGATGGGTGAAGTGTAAGGTCGGCTACATAGGAAAGACTTATTTTCACAGTACACCATTTATTGAATCAAGATTTTACTAATGTTAACTATGTTTTTTAAAATTATGCTTTTATCAACTACATACATTTGGATATTTTTATTTTAACTGCATTGGTTTCGAATAATAATAATAATAATAATAATAATAATATTAATAATAATAATAATAATATTATTATTATTATTATTATTATTATTATTATTGAGACTTGCGTCGAAATTCATGGGAAAATTGGGTTTTAGAAAACAGGTTGGGTCAATCAGTCAGGTTAGAGTCGTTAGACTTGAAAAAAAAAAAAAAAAAAAAATTGCCATAAACCGCTCAAACATAAATCTAAAAAAAGAATTGGATTTTTGGGTTACCCAAACAGTGATGTTTGGCTGCATATCAATCCATCCAACAAAAAAAAATTAAAATAAATTGTTCATATGATCCTCTTTTAAAAGTAATGTTATAAAAATGGTACATACCACAAATTCTAATAGAAGTGTTCAAATTGTAAAGTAGAAGATCATAATAAGAAACTTTTGCTAGTTTCTCTCTTTTTAGATAGAGAAGTTCTCCTTTCTCTCTAAGAGTAGAAGTAGTCCATCCTCCTTTTAAGGCTTTCTGCCGCCTACTGCGATTTTTTCGGGGGAGGAGGGATAGAGTTTGTTCCCTCCCTCCTTTTCATTTCCCTCTTCTATGGTTTTTCACCTTCCTTCCGGTTTTTTGGTTTTTTCTCACCCTCTCCAGCAATGACATTCCCTCTTCACCTCCTCTTCATTCCTCCGCCTCCATCTTGCCGCCCTTAGCCTCGCTGTCCACCATCTCTGCTCCATTCCCAGCCGACAATTTGCACACCGAAATTATTTGAAGACAAGAGCTTGGTTTTCTAAACCTAGATCTTGTCTCTTCGGTCTATTTCCCCCATTGACATGCTACCTTCGGCCTCTCCCCTTCTTGGCGTCCCTCTCCTGTAACGGATATATTAGTTAATGGGCTGCCTTAATAGTTTAATGGGCCTTTTTGCCTTGAGCCTTATTAGTTAGTGGCTTATTAGTTTAATGGCCTTTAGGTAGGTCTATATAAACAAGACTAGGTAAATGTTTTAGGCATGAAAATTGGTATCCAGTCTTTGGCTGAAAATGGAGGGGGAGTACCTCGAACCACTCATGGAGGTTTTAAGCATCCTCGAATTTGCCTAATTTCAATATAATATCATTTTCTTCCTTGTTCTTTCATAATTCCTCAATTTCTTCTATTTTCCATTTCTATTTCCAATTTCTTCTTACAATTCTCAATCAAAAACCCTAGAATTCCTAAACAGTAAATAAACCTGTTACAATTGGTATCAGAGCCAGGTTCACTGATTTTCTATTTTGTTCATTTCCAAACCCTAGATCTATGGATCTTCACCATTTTGATGGAAAAAACCTCTTGGTTTGGATGTTCCAGCTTCAGCAAAATTTCCTCTACTACAATACCCCCAACGATCTTCACAAATATATGATGGCCTCATATTACATGGAAGGTGAGGCTCTCGATTGGTTGGTAACAATGGAACGGGGTGGAGTTTTTACAATGGATGCTGATTGGGAGAATTTTGTGCGTCTCATTCACCTTCGATTTGGACAAGAATCGGAGGACCAACAATGTCAGCAACTCAGTGATTTCATGGCAAATTGTGAGCAAGTCCATAAAGGAGAAGAGGAGAAAAGCGAAGACGGAGCCACAGAATCGGTTGGAGAAATGGTTGAGGCTATTCAAGAACACTTTTCGGTTTCTGTGGAAGGAGACAACCAGGAGGGATTCAAGAAAGGAGAAAAGGCAAAGCGAGATGACGAAGCCACAGATTTGGATGGAGATACCTATCACCTGCTCGATGAAATTCCTCAACCAAAAAATTCTTCCATTCCAGATCTGTTTGTTCCTTTTCAAGATGATGAACATGCTGACAGGGAGAAGGTGCTGTTTGCACTCAGACACACAAAATCTGAAGTGCAAAATCGAAAAACTTCCATTTACACGGTGAGTTCCTTTGTGTCTTGGGGTGCAATGGACGACGCAGAAGATGTTTTTGTCCTTAAGCATAGGTGGCGATGGAAACTAGTAGACGAAAATGAGGATGAGGAGGCGATGAACGCGAGCTTTCTACCGGAAAACGCCTCACGAATTTGCAGATTGGTTGTTCGTGAAAATGCAACCAAAATATCAAACACGAGAAAAATCTCCAGAATTTGCAGATGGAAGAAGAAGCAAATACGCTGGCTGAAGTGGACGCGCCGATATGCCTCTGTCGCCGGAGCTGAGCGCGACTGGAGACAGGATGTCCGAGAAGCCGGACTCGGGGCAGACGACTTGGATCTAAAACGAATGAGAAATAAGGACAGGTGGCAGCATCACATGATTTGTTTTAAACAAAGAGAGGACAGCTGGAGTCCATTAAGCTGGTATGCTGCATGGGACAACTAGAAATGAATTAAGATCCCCTCAAATTCTTTGCCCGAATTTGATAGAATTCGGGCAGGTAGTTGTGAGTGAGCATTTATGAGACCCACCTGACCAAATAAAAGTTGGGCTGCCCAACTGTTTATCCGGTCAGGTGAATCTCATAAATGCTTACTCACAACAACCTGCCCGAATTGTATCAAATTCGGGCAAAAAATTTGAGGGGATCCTGATCCACGACAAATAGGACACAGTGGCAGAAGGGCTGAAGTGACGAGAAGAACCTACAAGCTCCTACATGGCAGCAGCAGCAGCATGAAGGTTGAAGAAAATTGTAGAACAGCTAGAGGCAATTTTTTTTAGAAGGGCAGATATGTCATTTACGTTTACTTGTATGCGTTAGTTTTATGTTTTTATTTTGGGCTTTCATTTTTTTTACATAATCCGCACCTTGTGGGCAAGGTGCTTAAAGGGGCCGGTATTGTAACGGATATATTAGTTAATGGGCTGCCTTAATAGTTTAATGGGCCTTTTTGCCTTGAGCCTTATTAGTTAGTGGCTTATTAGTTTAATGGCCTTTAGGTAGGTCTATATAAACAAGACTAGGTAAATGTTTTAGGCATGAAAATTGGTATCCAGTCTTTGGCTGAAAATGGAGGGGGAGTACCTCGAACCACTCATAGAGGTTTTAGGCATCCTCGAATTTGCCTAATTTCAATATAATATCATTTTCTTCCTTGTTCTTTCATAATTCCTCAATTTCTTCTATTTTCTATTTCTATTTCCAATTTCTTCTTACAATTCTCAATCAAAAACCCTAGAATTCCTAAACAGTAAATAAACCTGTTACATCTCCACTCTCTAATCTACTACCCACGCGCCATCATGTGAGATGTAGTCTCCTGACAGTGTCTGTCTCCTTCCACCGTTGCAGTTGTTGATGGGCTTTTTGTTGTTTTCCCGTTGTTTTTCTTGTATTTTGTAGATTATTGTCTCCCAGTTCTTATGTGGTTTGATCCAGTTGATGAGACTTTAGCAACCGTCATTTGTTTCTTATTGACGGATCCCGTCCGATTCCTGACAATACCTCTCCCCTCAACAACCACTTCACAATGGTTGTTGCCTTTACCTATCAAGGCTCCTCATCGTGTCCCTTGCCATCTTTTACCGCCTTATATGACCCTTAAAAAGGTCTTAATCATTAACTGTCCATTTGAAATCTTTAATGGATCCATTACCTACTATTTGATTTTGTTTTGGTATTGTCTATTCAGTTTGGGCTTTGTTGTTGGAGTGCCCATCCCGTTATAGTTGTTCAATCCCTTGTAACCCATTACCTACTATTTGAATTTTTCGTCTTTGACCTAAGCAGATAACTCTGGGGAATTCCGGCCCAAATGAAGGCTGATTCTAGAAATCTAATTATATCTGAAATTGAATTTTGGTAACTCCATTAAAGCAGGCAGTTCGACGATTTACCTGCCACCTTTTTCTTCTGTCCAAGTTTGATGACTGACAAAATAAAAAAAACAAACTTGCATTGCATGATTCTGCAGCAATTATTTTGCAATGAAATCAAGAGGTAAATGTTTCTTCAAGTTCCAATAAGAGAGATTTTCTTGTTCTTAATCAACAAGAATTGATATCTAACAGTTAGCAATTACCAGCAAACAACAAAATAGGAAAAATACCAATATCTGTAAATATCTCATGTAGCAAGTATTCTAGTATTTCTCTTCGCTGTCAGTGGTAATGAGTAAACATTACACACTTTACCAGGAAAGAAGCAAGAGTAAATTTAAGAGCATAAGGTAAATACAAGATCACATTAGAGCACTAAGAATAAGCCCTAGCATCACATACACGAACCATTTCCAGCTAGAATGTTGATGTGAAGAAGATGCGTTCTGGCACAAATTGAATCCATACCAAAGATCACTGGGGATAAAGGTGTTGTAGGTAAAGGTAACAGCTCTAGTATTATAGCCATAGATTTTCACAGTTTCAGGTTTCCAACCATCTGGTCCAGTCCGATAAAGATATACATAACAGATCTGGTAGGCACATGGTCCATATATCTGAAATGTATCTGATGAACATCGTTCGAAGGCCCTCGTAGATGGATCGTCCAGCCTCGGTGCATAAATCTGATGATCAAGTTTTAAAACATTAATCAGAAACACCCATTTTTTGTCCTTAAGCTTCATTGATGGGAAAACTCTGTTCATTAACACCCATTATTTAAAATTTTGTACTCATTTTTGGCAAAGGGATTGCATAATTAAAAGGCTAATACCATCCAACTGTATCAAAAAGTAAACACATTCATTTCTTGCTAATAAACTTGGTGTATTTGGGCAACGGAAATAAAATTTGGGGATTCAGACCTTCATTTTTTTTTATAAATAATAATTTTATTGAAAGAAAAGGACAGAGCCCTCGTACATGAATAGTATACAAGAGAGCCAATCCCATATAGGCTACTACAATCTAAAAAATCAATAAGATCTACCAGATCCGATAAGGAAAAGATAGGAACAGATACAACAACCCAATCCAAAAAGAGATTTCAGAAAAGATGACTTTAGAGAAAGCACGTTGGACTCGCAGTCCTCAAACAAAAGCCGATTCCTTTTTCTCCAAATGCTCCACATTAAAAAAGCATAAATAACTTTACAGATTACTTCTTTAGAATGTCTCCGCCCATGGATCTTCTAACAATAAAGTAGCTCCAGGATGTTGCTCGGCATCGCCCATGAAACCCGGAAAAGTTGAGACCAAGTGTTAGAGATCACTAGTGTATTGGCAATGAACGAAAGAGAAGGTGATTTACAATCTCCTCATTCCTTTTGCAAAGGCAACACTAGTTACCAAGAGAGAAATCCCCCACCTTCTAAGATTGTCAACCATGAGGATCCTACCATTTGCTGGTGTTCATGTTCATGACAAGAAAGCAATGCGAGGGGCCTTAACCTTCCAGATACATTTCCAGGGAAATGAACAATGCTCTCCTCTATAACATTTATAGTAGCTCTTCACTTCGAAACTAACTGCTAGCTGGGATCCACAAAATTCTATCCGCTTTCTCCATATAGGTTTTCGAGTATAATAGATTGAGAAAGAAGTCAAGAGATTCGAGCTCCCAATTCTGAATTGCTCTAATGAAACTCGGATTTCAATAGATAGAAGAGCTGGAGGGATCTAAGTAGTCAACGACTAAAGGCCTCTTTGTTATGGGTTATTGAATACAATTATGGAAATTAGTACTTTAGAGCCACATCGCTGTAGTGCACATCTCCACACCACACGTCATGCCAAAAGCGAATGTGGGATCCATCCCAAACCTTGGTCCTACAAGATTGGAGAAAGACCCCCGACTGTTTCTAATATTCTTCCGAAGACATCCCGTAAGGCCTTTGAGCTTCATCTGAACTCCAACCCCCTCTCTGGATCTCATACTTCTCAATAATCACTTGTCTCCATAAATAATTCTCTTTTTGCCTGAATCTCCATAGTCATTTACCAAGAAGAGCTTTGTTAAACAGCATGATATTTTTTACTCCCAACCCTCCTCCAAGGAATGGGGAGCAAATAGTCTTCCAATTCATCAGGTGAAACTTAGACTCCCTGCCTGAGCCATCCCAAAGAAAGTCTCTATGAAGACACTCCAATCTCTTAGCAATGCCTGCTGGTAATGGGAAGAGGAATAAGAAGTACGTATGTAGGCTGGATAACGTACTCTCAATGAGAATAAGTCGCCCTCCCCTGACAGATAAAGCTTCCTTCATCTAGCCGACCCTTTTTTTTTTTTTTTTTTTTCATTTTCTCTACTACCATCCCAAATAGCTTTTGATTTAAAAGAGCACCCAAAGGGAAACCCAAGTATTTTAGGAGAAGAGAAGAGATGCTACAATTGAGAATATTGACCAGCTTTTCCTTTTGTGGAAGGTGGGACATTACTAGGGGGCAGCATTAAGGATGCCTACCTGGAATCCTGATAAATAACCTCAACAATCGCTCTAAAGAACATCCTATTGAGCGTTTTTGACAATAATGAAAATAATGGGTGAGAGAGGGTCCCCTTGGTGAAGGCCCTAAGAACTACCAACGAAACCATGTGGGCTACCATTAACCAAGATGGAAAAGAAGGTCGAGGAAATACAAGCAGACATCAATTTCCTCTATTTAGTACCAAGCTCACTATGCGCCTTGAGCTAGGAGAGGAACTTCCAATTGACATGGTCATAAGCCTTCTCCAAGTCTTGCTTGCACATAACGTTTTGAATTTCCGATCTAGCAAATACCAGCCTACTGTCCATGCACTCATTGGCTATAAGAACTAAGTCTAGAATTTGTTTCCCACCTATAAAAGCATTTTGGCCATTCAAAAGGAGTGCTCCTAAGACCTGATTCATTCCAATAGCAAGAACTTTCACCATGATTTTATAAACACTTCCCACCAAGCAAATAGGTCTAAAATCCCTAACTTCCAACTATTCGATCTTCTTAGGGATGGAGCAACAAAAGTAGCATCAAGACTCTTTTCGAACATCTCGTGCTCATGGAAGTTATGAAAGACGCGCATGAGATCATCCTTTACTATAGCCCAACAAGAACGAAAAAAAAAAGCAATAGTGAAGCCGGCAGGGCTTGACGCTTTGTCTCCATCCATACTAAGCAATGCTTGAAGAACTTCCTCCTTTCGAAACGATCTCTCCAACTAGTCCGCTACTGTAGAATCTAAACATGGGAACTCCAAGTCATCGTCAATGCAAAGATGAGATAAAGTTGTTTCTTCTGTGAGAATTAGCAAGGCAATGTAAAAATCCAGTGTTACGATCCCCTTCTTTTAGCCAAGTTGCCCTAGACTTTTGCCTCTAGCTAATTTCTTGCTTAAGGGCCACATTCTCAAGATTTTTTTTTTGGCCTTGGCCCTCCTGATTCTCTCCTTTTCTACCAACAATCTTTCCTCTTCTAAACTAGCAAGAACTTGGATCTCCTACCGCAAGGGCTTCTTTCTCTTCTCTACATTTCTGAATACCTCCTTATTCCAACGTTTCAAATCAAGTTTTAGTTTTGGTTTATTAGCTAAACAAAACAGGGAGTGCCGAAGAGCTGATATGAATCCTACCACTGTTTCACCAAATCTACAAAACCTTATGCTTTCAACTACATGTTCTCAAATTTAAATAAGCCTGATCCTTTGGTCATACCTCTGCTATCAAGCAATATGAGAAAGTTATCTGATAAGCAACGAGGAAGAAGGCACTAAATCAAAGTCTGAGCAATGCTCTTCCCAATGTGGAGAAATGAGAAATCTATCAATTTTAGACAGAGAAATGGGATCTTAGTTATTGGACCATGCAAAAGACCCTTCAGCCAACAGAATATCCATCAACGCTTGCTCTAAAATGAAATTTAAGAACTCCCACATTGCAAAGGCTAATTGGGACGACCCAACTCTTTTGTTCGGAAAACGGTTAACATTAAAATCTCCTCCAATGCACCACAAAACATCCCACCAACTGAATACCCCTGACAACTCCTCCCACAGGTAATGTCTATCAAAATCAACATTGGGGCCATAGACTCCTAAGAAATCCCACACAAATTGGTCCAAAACAGATTTGAATTTGAAGGATATAGAAAAAATGCCCACCGCCTCTTCTATGCACTCCACTGCACATTTATCCCATATTAATAAAAGAGTATTACTAGAAACCATATTTTTATCCCACAACTATCTTACAATATTGATGTAGCAATCTCAACCAACCATTGGACCAGTCATTGTTAAAAAAAATAAAATAAAAATAAAAATTCAAAGGTTAGTTAGGACTGACATGTCAGCATTGTGGGATAAAAATGTGGTTTATAGCATTACTCTTAATAAAATACAGCCTAACAGAGAACCACCCCACAAGCTCCGAACAATTCCAACAGTAATTCTCTCCATTTTAGTTTCCTGAAAACACACTACATCATGCTTCCAGTTTTTCACTAAATTCCAAATGTTGGCTCATTTCCCTGCGTTGTTGAGACCTCTAACATTCCAGCAAATGAATTTTAAATTCAAAACAGGGTAGAAGCCTTACCACAGAACCGAGGATGTGGAAATGTTTTGGATGGGTTTCTTTAGAGTCATAGTTCACTGAGCTTGACAGGTTTAGAAGTTCTCTTACCCTTTTCACCCTGCTCCCTGTCTCTTTTTTGAGAGACCTCGGAGTAATGGAATGGTCTTTGTCTTGATACAATACCGAAAAATAACTCTGAAGCCTCCTGCGCAAATCCTTTGTATGAGACCCTCAGGAATTTTTCTAAACCGTACATGGGTCCCCTAACTCAACCTAAAATCACAATTTGTCTCATACTGGGGGGTTGAGATGATAAGGGCCATAGATAGAGCACCATTTTTGCTTGTCGAAGCCATGTACAGAGCCTTCCAAAACAGCCGGTGTACACAGGCTTGCGGGTTCAATAGAGGCCCCTCTAGAAAAGGAAGGAAGCTTGGCGTCGTTCTCCAAAATAGAAGCCGAGACTAAGCGAGAGCCTAGGGAGGACCTATGGCAAAGAGAGCAAAACGATAAATCCAATGCCAGAGGCCCAGCTGTCGGTGAGCAATATTTCAGGATGAAACCTGAAAATTGCCATAATTTTCTAAAAGGACCAAGCACCATAGAATTGGGTTATCTTTTGGTGGCATATATTTGTTTGTTATCTTCGTCATTTTGTCAATATTTAAGATTGGTGTTCAGAACTCTTAAGCTAGAGCAAGGGGATGCTCATGAGGTACATTGTTCTTCTAGAGAAAGGAGTAGGGCAGCATGGAAGATAATTGAGGAGGTATTAGAAGATTCTGATGTTCAGAATGTTTAAAAATTAGTATCTGGGATAGTTTGGTATAGTATAAAGAACATTATCTCCTGATGTTTGATGCAGTATCTAATGCCCTTCGTGGAGATAGAACTATACCAAATTTCAAGAAGGTGTAGGCTTCACCCAGATAATGACCTGTGCAGAGATCAGGAACAGCACAAGATCCATGTAGATGTAAATGAATGGCAATGTGGATACTGTAGAAAAAGGTTTTATGAAGACAAATGTAATGTATTTCTTGTTTTCTGTAATATTGAATACTGAATATAGAAGAAGAATAGAGAAGGATAGAGAAAGGTAGAGAAAGATAGAGACTTGATTAACAAGAAACACAAGCCTGAACACTTCGAGAGGTCCAAAATCTCCAAGCTTTATTCAAGGAAAGCCTAAACTCCATGGACACTGGTTACACATTGACAAATTCGATAATGGATCACTTCACAGTTGTGATAACCCCCTATCTAACAACCCAGCCCACTGGTTCACAGCAACTAACTCTACAGCTCAACCCACTAACTCTATTGGAACTAACCTTCTAACAAGGCCAAAGGCCCCTAACCCAATACCCAATATCCCTTATATTTATCCCTTACATTCCTCACACCTTCAAAACACCTTGCCCACAAGGTGTAGTTTTACAAGAAAAGCAAACTTAAGAAAATTCTAAAATGCACTTAACAAAACACAAAGTACTACAAAAGTACAAATAAAACGCAAGTCTTCTAACTTCACCAAATTGCCACCTGTTTCAACCCATGTGCGTGCAAACCTTCACACTTCCCATTACACACAGACCTCTATGCACACAAACAGAATTGCTCTTCTTCTCAGTTCTCGGTATCTTCAAAAGTTGGAAGTTGGAACGTGTGCTACTCCTCGGAATTGAAAGAATCCACACCGCATCACTTCTAGAATGATCTAATAGTGTCTGACACATTGATTTGAAAAGGCTACCCCATTTCATCTTTCCAATGGCCATTAATGTTCATTTACAAAGTCTTCTTCCTACAGCCAACTCGTCACTTTACCCTGTAGAGAACTCTTCACTTCACATCAATGAGCAAAGGATCCTCCTGTGACTCAAATTTTGCCTCAAGCATCATCCGGTACATGCTATTGTACAGCATCAAGTGAAGCCGCTTCCTGATCACCAATCCCTTCGATCTTACCCTCTCATCTCTCATCAGATCGTGAACAACCAGATCTTTGCTTCGGAAACTACGTTCTTCTACCCACTGGCAAGGTTCCCCACCAGTTTTCCAATGCCATCTATGCTTCCACATAACAAAAATCACACAATCTTTAGTCAAGGATTGGAACACAAAGGTGCTCAAAACCAAAAAATTCTGCTGCATCTTTAATGGCTGGGTTGAAGGAGGAATTGATGTCAGGAAACGATTCCTGATTCCTGGATCAAAACTCCATTTGACACACCAAAAGAAGAGGATACCATCCTCCAAATCTTTTTCTAGCTTTTAACAAACACATACTCTGCAACCCAATACCGCGCCTCCCCGGGTGAAAATTTTTTTCCAACGTTTTTCTCTAACATATCTTCGACGTCTTTCTTGTTTTCTTGAATTATTTTCCGGTCACACGCCTCTTCTTTGTTCTTGATTTTTTCTTGGTTTTCTTATTATTGCTGCCACCTCCCACTTCTACCTTCTCAGTAGGTTGATGGAACCCTTCAAACTCGATGGAGTCAATCCCTGCGGCGCTCCCATTCACGGGCAAATTCCCCGCCTCTGGAAACAAGTTTTGAAGTTTATCTTGAATCTCCTTACAATTTTGCTGAGATGCTGAAAAGATTTTATCCAGTCTATCCTGATATGCTGAAAAGATTTTATCCATTCTATCCTGGATGCTGAAAAGATTTTACCCATTCTATCCTGATACTTCTGACAAGTTTTATCCAGAGTTTCCTGAATAAATTGCTGCAGTTTTGCCTCATTCTCAGCTAATTGGGATTCTCTGGTGCCAACCACCATTTTTCTCCAAGATCGGTGACTAATCTAATACCACTTGTAATGTATTTCTTGTTTTTTGTAATATTGAATACTGAATATAGAAGAAGAATAGAGAAGGATAGAGAAAGGTAGAGAAAGATAGAGACTTGATTAACAATAATCACAAGCCTGGACACTTCGAGAGGTCCAAAATCTCCAAGCTTTATTCAAGGAAAGCCTAAACTCCATGGACACTGTTTACACATTGACAAATTCGATAATGGTTCACTTCACAGTTGTAATAACTCCTTATCTAACAACCCAGCCCACTGGTTCACAGCAACTAACTCTACAGCTCAACCCACTAACTCTATTGCAACTAACCTTCTAACAAGGCCAAAGGCCCCTAACCCAATACCCAATATCCCTTATATTTATCCCTTACAACAAACACCTTGATCGACATTTTGAGAATATTAGCGGACACGCCGACACGCGCCGCCAAGAGGCTGGGGGAAAGGGAGAGAGGCAAGAGCACAAAAGATACTCAACAAATATTCTCTTGCCTCAAATTTTCATTATGTCTGAAAGAACAGGTGGTCATGGGGAAAAACCTTTCGCACTTTTTTACAGATACATGGAGTGTTATTTCATGCACCATCATCAAGTGTGATGAGTATTTGTTCTGCTTGTTGTTATGTTCGGGTAAACAACTATTTTGCATGCTGTTGTTCTACTTCCATCATTCCATGGGCCGAACAAAACCATTATATCCTCTCTTTTTCTTTTTCTTTTTTGGGAGATCTGCCGTTAAGCTTAGGGGTGGGCATCGGTTTGGTAGGCGGTTAAGTCAGTTAATTCGGTCGGTTAACTGACTTTTGTCGGAATGCAATCAGTGAATTTATTTCGGTTAAGCGGTTAATAGGCGGTCGGTAAAGCGGTTAATAGGCGGCCGGTTAAGTTGATAAAGCGGTTAATAGGTAGTCGGTTAATATTCGGTTAACATGGGTAATGAAACGACGTCGTTTTGATTTTTTTAAAGGAAAAAAATAGGATCAAACGTTTCGTTTTATGTTGGTTCGGAATCAAAGGCGGTTCAGTTCGGTTACCGAACCGGCTTTCGGAATAAAATTTTATACCGACTACCGAACCGAAAATTAGTCGGTAGGCGGTCGATGGCGGTTCGGTTTGGTAGGCGGATAATTTGCCCACCCCTAGTTGAGCTAAAGACAAGTCATCATGAACTACAGCCAATTTGAGTTATGGCCTAAAATATCAGGAAAATAATTTTTCAAATTCATTATCTCCAGTCGAATCCGCTTTGATCTTTCTTTTCTTCCTTGGACAGTCTTAAACTTATGGACTTAGGAATCAACTTTTATATATATATAATTTTAGACTATGTTTTGAAGAGAAAATGCTAATACTGCCAAAATTAAAGGGTAAATTTTATGTTAATACCTCAAAATAAACATGATTATCCCATTATCTAGAATTTGAATGACGAGTTCATCTTAATTTTCACAGTAAGTTGAAAATTTGGGTGATAAAGCCAACGAGTTTAAACAAAAAAAGAAAATAAAAGGGGAAGACATAAAAATTCCTCCAAATAAATCGAGAAACTCGTAATAAAACGAACCTGATTGCCGTAAGCGTCGCCAAAAGCAATACTGATCTGGTCTCGCGTGTATCTCGTTGAGGAACAGCTTGTTGTTACAACAACCGTGTAAGAACAGCTTGTCGAACTCTTTCAGAACCAAAATGGAAGAGAAAAGCAAAAAATAAAACTTTAATTCACAGACACAGAGAAAACCCAAATAGAAAAGTCGAAAAAAAAAAGAAAAAAAAAAAAGAAGAAGAATCTTTGGGATGAAACACTCAACCTGGAGATAGCTGACGTTGAAGGATTTGGCAGCTTGGGGCTGTAGGCCGGAAGATTTGGCTTCTGAGAAGATTAAGATGAAGGTCAACTGGAGCAGAAAAACAAGAGCTTTGATCATTTTTTTTCTTTCTACCTTCAATTTGGCACTTGAAAATATTGGAATATGGAAATCAAAGAGTCACAAAAGTCGTGTGGAGAACTTCGAACATGACGCTGTGGCCTGTGGCTGTGGAAGCGTGTGGAACTTGAAAGTTTTTCTTTTTTTTTTTTTCTTATGAAATGTGGAACCTGAGAGTTATTATAGTATTTATGTATATACGACAAAATAAAATAATTTTCTTAAAAAGAAGGTCAGATCTGTCATTTAGTGGACTCCTATTTATTTTTTATTTATTTACGTGGCATGAAGTTATTGTTTTTCTGGCACTAAATTACACTTTCAAATGGCCCAAGAAAAGGCCCAAACAACCACTCTGGGCTAGTTGGCAGTGGCTGCTGTTGTACAAATACACTCACAATGCCTGTCAATAATTTTTCCAAATCTAATTTTAAAAATTATTTTTATTAATTTGAATAGTCAGTTTTTAAAACTATTAAAAAAAAACTCTTTAAATGTTTCTCTATTTTAAAATAAATACAATTTTTTAATCTCTACAGTAACTGCCATGAATACATTTGTGGTGTCAAAAGGAAAAAAGGTTGGCACGGTTCGTAAAAAGTAGTATTAAAAAAATTATAACATTATCTTTTTAACTCTTTAAATGTAAATAGAAAATCTGACAAATGTTAAGTTTAATATTTGTTAAAAAGTTTGTTATATTGGCATTTTTGTGGTTTTTTTTTTTTTTTTTTAAAAAAAAAAAATGTAAAGAATAGTTAAATATGAAGACGGTATTGTGAGTGCTCTAACATTACGTGTTTTTTTTTTTTTTTTTTTTTTTTTTTTTTTTGTAATAAAAAAAACAAGAAAAAACATTAGTTTTCTCTTAGCGTAGCAAAAAGGGTAAACTTAGAGATCGAGTGAATTCAAAGGGCCAATAACTTTAGAGTGGGCCAAGGCCCAGTAGTTCTTCTCATTTGGATCACAACAAGGGCTACTATTGAAATTCATGCTTTGGGTCAAAAGCGAACAAAACTTATTCCTCAAGCCCACCTTTTCTAAGAAAACGGAATGAAATGAAGAGGAGTCAGTTAGTTGATTTAAGAGGGGTAAATTGGTTATTTTGTTTTTTTTAAAACCATTTTACTTTTTCTAAATCAATTAACTGGCTACTTTCCATTTCATTTGAAATGGAGAGGATCCTTAAGCCCTAAAAATCAACCCAAAACTCGAGATGGGAAATGAGAATCACACTTTAAGAAATAGCTTGGAGCGACTCCCTAGTGTGCTAGATACAATGGCGAAGTCAGAAATTCATTTTTGGGGAGATGGAACTAAAATAATTAATAAAATGTAATGACAAAATATACTTTTATAGAAAGAAAATGTAATGACAAAATATACTTTAATAGAAAGAAAATGTAAGCGTAAAACTGAGTGTACACACAGAAATGCGCCATCTGTTTTTCCAGAGTAGTTTCTGCAGGAGGTTATGGAGAAATCTGAGGTTATGTAGGCCATCCCCGTACAGAGGAGCAGATTTTGAAGCTGATTATTTGGGAGGTTAGATCCCGGCTTGCAAGCAAAGGGAAGTTTCAGAGGAATGAGGAAAATATCAGCCTCTGTTATAAATGGAATATTGATGTTTCTATTTTGTTTTGAGTTCCAGTTGCTGGTTTAGTTTTTTTGTTTCTTTGGGCTCTTCTTTTGTTTTGAGCTCCTTGTGTCCTGCAGCCTGGAGGGCTTTGTTTGTACTTTGGTTTTAATTTGTTGAGTTATAAAAATTCTTCTTATTCATCAACAAAAAAAAAAAAAAAAAAAAAAAAAAAAAAAAATCTGATGGAGACTTGTTTGATTTCTAATCCTAGTACTAATTGGGATGATATATATTGTAGATTGGTACTGCAAGTTGATGGGGAAAGGGATGCAGGTTATTCTTTGCAAGTTGTGTTTGGTTGCTGCTGTTTATCATGTGTGGAGATTGAGAAATGATCTCTGCTTTGGAAATACTAGCTCCCCTGTCAGAAGAAGCCTTGGTTAAACGAATCAAATGGGAAGTTAGGACTAGAGTCATGTCTAGTTGCAGGTTTAAGAGCTCTGCTCTTTCTGTTAGGCTTTCTAAAATGTGGTTATTCTAGTCCTGTTTTGGTGTTCTGTTGCTTATTGTGATGTGTTTCACTTGTAAGGTTGTTTGATTTGGTTTGTTCCCTTCTTCTTGGGGGTGTATCCAGTTTTTATTGGAGAAATACTTGCTGAGTTTGGTTATAAAAGATTTGATTCATTAAAAAAAAAAGGAAAAAAAAAAGAAAAAAAAATGAAAAGACAGAAATGCGCCATCTCTTGATCATATTGCCATAATCATATATTTTATCTCTCTCTCTCTCTCTCTCTCTCTCTCTCTCTCTCTTCGAGTGCTGCCTTCAAAATGCTTCAAAGTTTCACACGTTGGCTAGCTTGTCGAGTGTAGCACCTCAAGTGTGATCAACTTTAGTGCTTTTCTACTCCAACATCCATGGTGATTGATGTTGTTTTTTAAGTCGGGGTTTAGATACGTTTATTTTAATATGTACGTGATTATTTTATTTTTGTAACAGCTTTATGCGACTATATTAAAAGGATCGGATCACTTGTTTGTCTTATTTATTTCAATTTGTTTGTATTTTCGCACTATTATTTTCGTTTTGGGTCTATTATTGCGAAGTCCACCTATTTTTCATTTTTTGTTTGTTTTTCTTTAGGATTCTCTATTATCCCTTCCTTTTAGATAAAGAATAGAAAGAATCCTCCTTACAACATTTTTTCTCCCAAAATCAATTTTTTTTTTTTTTAAAAAAAGAGATATTCAGTGAGGGACGATATCAAACATCATATAGCGCAAGAAAGTTGTGGGTAATCAATTTAAATACCAGTTTAAGCTATCCCTAACCAAGAATAATCCTCTACCCAAGATAAAATGATCCAATTTTTTTAATTTAGCACTATAGATTTGATAATTGTTAGCAATGTGTAATTTCAAGCAAACAACCCAATTAACCAAATACTTAATACCAGGGACGGAGCCAGAAAGTATTTTGGGCAGGGGCCAAGCCGTCAAGGCATAAATTACAAATATATTAAAATAGGAGTATGGGTCAAAGCATGAATAAGAAATATATAAAGATTGAAGATGAAATAAATATATAAAGACGAAATTAACATCAATTTAGTTTTGACAAAAAAATAAATAATAAACAAAAGAAAATATACAAAATATGTATTTCAGAATACATTAAATTTTAGTCAAAACACCTATCAAAATGGAATCCGTCGTGTTTTTGAATCCCGAAAACCATCTATGATTGAATCTATGCTAATTGTTGCAGCAACTTCTCTTTCGATGTACACCATTAAAGAATCCGTCAAAAACTCATCTTCAATTTTGTTGCGAAGCCTAGTTTTGACAATATTCATGGTTGAAAATGCTCGTTCTGTAGTTGCGGTAGAAATGGGAAGAGTAAGCACAAGTACAATAACTCGAAAAACAAGTTGGTAGATAGTTGATTTTCCGGTACTAACCAACCATTGGCACAATTTAGAAATATTTGACAATGCTTGGAAACTCGAATGTTGAACTACATTATGCTTATAATGGTTAAGTTCTATTTCCAACTGTTCCTTTTCAAGATCAGTAAAGTCTTGCGAATAAAACTTGTTTACCAACTGACAAATATCATCAATTCTGAAAGATTCACGTGCGGCTCGAGGATCAAAAGCAGAGCCGAGAATAAGCAACTCCACTGCATGCTCACTAAATCGGCGATTTAATTCTTGCAATTGGGAATCTATTGATGCACAAAAAATATCCACTCGATAATGTTGCTCAATTGTAAAGTCGGCTTGTTGATGCCGAGCTCGACCTCGTCTCGCAACATAACAAGCACTCATATCTGGGACATCTATATTGCGTTTCTCGCAAAATGAATTCACATTGGTAAGTAAATCATCCCATTTATCATCTCTATATTGTTGGCCGGATATATGCTTTAGTGGATGAAACAAGATTCATGGCACTTAAAATATCTTGAGATTTTGATTGCAATTCTTGACATAGATGATCAGTGATCTGCATTGTTTCTTTCATGAGGTGCAAGATGAAGACAAATTCAAATGAAGTCATTACCTGATAAACTGAATCTACTTCTTCTCGTTGGGAAGAAGTAGTTCCTACATCAATTATTTTAAGAAAAACTTCACAAGCTGGACTAAATATTTTGATCAAGCTAGAAACTGATCTCAAGTGAGAACTCCAACGAGTATCTCCAGCCCGTTGTAAATTGCTAATTTGATTAAGTCCCCTTCCACTCTGAATCTCATCAATTTCAATTAGGTAAGCAATTTCAGCAGTTTGGGCAATCCGCAATTCTTCAAATCGACTGCACGAAGCACAAACAGTATTGACGATAAAAGTCAAATTAGTAAAAAATTGATGAACATGAATAACTTCCTTTGATGCCGCTACTAATGCCAATTGCAAACGATGTGCGAAACAATGAATGTAGTAGGCATATGGGCAATCATTTGAAACCAAAGCTTCCAACCCATTCCACCCACCTCGCATGTTACTTGCACCGTCATATCCTTGTCTTCAAATATTTTCAATCGCTAACTTATGTTGAGACAATACAAAATATATACCATTTTGTAGGGTTGCTGCCGCAGTATTAGAGACATGAACAAGCCCAAAAAAGCGTTCCCGTACAAAACCATCTTTGTCAACAAATCTTAAAACTATAGCCATTTGCTCCTTCATTGACTCATCACGAGCTTCATCAACAATTATGCAAAACTTTGCATTACCAATTTCTTTGCGAATTGTCTCCTTCACTTTGATTGAAAAAATATGTAAAATTTCTTTTTGTATCATTGGTGATGTGTAAGAGGCATTTTTTGGAGCTTTAGCTATCACTTCAGCAATTTGTTCATTATATGAAACTATCAAATTCAATATTTCAAGAAAATTTCCACGATTCGTTGAATCCACACTTTCATCTCGACCTTTAAAAGTAATACCTTGAAATGCCAACATTCGAACAACTTCAATTGAAGCTTTTAACTGCAGTCGATTGTTTGCAATTTGTTCAAAAGTGAAATTTTCAAACACATTTTGTATGTGTTGAGACTGGTTCTTTAAGTCTTCATATGACCTTTCAGCAATTCTATGAAATGAATTAGGATCTTTTCCTATATGATTGAGAAAAGCACAATTTTTTGCATCTCTAACTTTCTTCCAATTCCTGAATCCATCTATAGTGAATACACGTTGCGTAGGATGCCCAGATGGCTTATTAAAGAGAAAACATGGTAAACAAAATGCTGCATCTTTTTCCTTCGAATATTCAAGCCATATAGAAAATAAATTGAACCACGAAGGTTGAAAGCTATGAAGATGATTTTGATTTCCAGATTTTGGGTACTCTTTAAGGATAAATTGGTACGGACCAGCTTGAATGTAAGCTCGTCAAATTTCATCCCGTTGATCAACATTATACTCCCATATTTGACGACGCAATCCAGGATCAAACTCCAATGAACTAATATCAAACTCATTGACGTCAACTCTTCGAGATTTTTTAGAAGAATTTTCAGAAACTATGATATCAGAAGTTGGCGACGATGTATCACTAACATTGGCATTTGAACTTTGTGCATTTTTTCTTTTGAAAAAGTCAAGTATTGTATTTGGCTTTCCCATCATCTACAAATAAATTTACATAATTATATTGGAGTCTTTAGAAAAGTAAGAAAAAAATATTTGTAAGTTAACAATTAATGAACACACATAAAGAATAATATAATATAATAGTTTTCACATGTCAAATTCTTCAATTAATTGTTTAGACTTATAAACTATAATAACAAATATTCTCAATATTTAATAACCATAATATTCTAATTACAATACCACTTATATTAGGAATTGAGCTTAGAAAACTAACCCCAAAAAGTAGGACCTGCGTTGAGTGATTTTGTACCGCCTCTGTATTGCAAATTAATTATTATTCTGTATCATAAAAATCAGATTAAATCAACTATTTTCAAAATATTATCCTTACACAAAACAATTAACAAACCTATTAAAAAAAAAACAAAAAAAATAAAGTTTTGTAAAATTTTATCCGTACACACTCTGTGAAGGCATTATCCCACAAAAGCTTGAATTTAAATTATTTAACTATGTATATTCTGACTCTCCAGAGGGCAGAGATAAATGTCACAAAAGCTTAAAGCTTTTTGACAAGTCAAGTCACAAAGTTGAAAACAACTATCTTTCAATTTTCTAGTCCAGAGACTTTCATAAAACAAATAAAAAAAATAATTGTTTTCAACTTTCAAGAGGTAGAGACTCTCTCAGTCTCCTGGTCTCTTCTCCTTCCGCAGAGAGGCGATAGCAAACAAAAGAAAAAATCATAAATAGTAATCATCAACAAAAAAATAGGAGTAGATTACCATAGCGTCTCGTCACTATCGTGGACCTGCCTGGTGTGCAAAGCGATAATTTTGTGCTTACTGCTTGGCCGTTGTGTTGGATTTGGTGTGCAAACTGGAAACTGCAGTGGGTCGGCTGAGGGGTGGAGAAGAGTACAGAGATATTCTTGTTTTAGGGTTTTTTTTTAATTAAATTTTTTTTTTTCAAAATTTGAGTTGTTTGGCTGTGTTGGAACTGAAAACACCCCTCTTAATTAAGTGCATGCCGGCTTTTGATGTTTAGAGACTACAACTACAACAAATATGTGGATTTGGGCTTTTTTATAGGTTTATTTGGTTAAGGAACAAAGATTAATTGGGTAAGGGCCAACAAATTGAGAAGGGGCCAATGGGCTAATTTTTATTTTTATTTTTTTCAAGATTTTTTTTATCCTTATAAATTTTTTTTTTTCAAAAAAGTGAGGGGGGGCCATGGCCCCTGCCGGCCCCCCCTCTCCTCCGTCTCTGCTTAATACCTGTGTTACCATCAGTCTTTTCCTTTCAGTCAAGAAAGAAAATGACTTAAAAAGAATTTCTGTTTACCAATGCAAACTGGCAAACCCTTTCTCAACCACTAACATGATATTCAAATGAAAAAAAAAAATTAAAAAAAAATAAAAAACAAAGGTATATAAGATGACTGTTAAAACTTGCGAAGAATTGCAGTAAAGTAAGAAAACACTCATTTTCTAACATCATATCATGAATTAAGGTCCATTTGTGTTTGTAATTTTAAAACTGTACGAATTTAAAAAATAATAATTTTAAAACATGCAATTTAAAAACGTAATTTTTAAAAACACAGCTAAACAACATTTGATAAAATAACAGTTTAGTCTTTAAAATCGTAACAGAGGTCCCACATTTGAAAACTCTAGTTTGTATTGATGATAAAAAGTATTATTGAGGTTACTTACTTTTTTAGATCAAATCAATATTTTCTGTTTTTCGCTATATTTTACTTTGATGTTTATTGTCAATAGTAGTACTTCCAGTTAATAACAAGTTAATTATTTGGTGTAACACCCCGGATTTTAGACTAGCAAAGTCGTAAGTGAAAACCTCTAATTTTCATGTGACGCTACTACATCAAACATATAATCTTGCAGCGAAATATTTTTTTTTTCTTTCTAAAACACTAGGAATACCTAGTTGGACCTCGCATAACACATAAGAGCTAATTGAAATACCTTGGTATAATATAAAAATAACCATAATTTTAGTTACATACATTACATACACACTAGGTCTATCAAATAAGTGCCACATGCGACACATAATCATCCATAAATATACAACCAAATATAACTAAGTTATACTCATGTTTACACGTACAAACTAAAAGAAAGAAACATAAACTCATAAAGCTAGCTCATCAAAGACTAGCAACAAGCATGCAACATATGGTCTAATAACCGTTAAAACTGGTGAAGGGACCTTCGCCCTCAACTTCGAGACTTGCATAAAGGTCTATGTAAATATGTTGTCATCATATTTACATAGGCAAATAAGTGAGTTCCATTGTTTCAATAAGTATAAAAGCTACTAGTTAATATGTTATCATTAATGACAATCATGTAATTTTCATTTTATTCATGCAATGCATCATTCTAGAGGACTGCAACCTCTCGACTAATAGGGAACTCAAACCCCACGTTTACGGATAATAGTCGACTCTAACCCCTCATTCTCACTTTATTAGTAGCACTCGGGACTCTAACCACCAGTCCAAAGACTATAATTACATTATTATTAACTTTCAGCAATTGGGACTCCAACCACCAGTTTGGGGACTAGAACCCAAAAATAAATTAATGTCTTTTATTATCTGTTTTGGAATAAAAATAAGACAATATGCAATATCACATTGTAACGCCCCAAATTTGAACCAGCAAATTCGTAAGTAGAAACCTCCGGTTTCCACGTGACATTACTACATCAGAGATAAACTCTTGCAGCGGAATATATTTTTTCTTCTAAAGCCTTAGGAATTGATAACACATTTAGAGCTGACTGAAATACCTCGATATGTTTATAAAAATTTACTTAGGTTTATCTTTACACGTCATTTGCACACTAGGTGCATTAAAAGATAAGTGCCACAAACGGCACATAAACATACAACATAAGAATACACCAAATAAAACATCGTCATAATTATTACAAGCCTTGAAATAAAACACACATAAATATGCCTAGTAATTTCTAAGCTAGCACATATTACTATAGCAATGGTTTCAAAAACCATTAAAACTGGCATATGAGTCCATGCCTTCTTCGTCTCGATCTGCATCAGCAACTATGTAAATATGACGTCATCATATTTACATAGACAAACAAGTGAGTCATCTATTTTCATATCTAAGTTACCATCAGATCAATAACAGTTCATAAAGAATGCAAATGTATGGGTTGTATGAATATGCATCGTAGTAACCATTTAGTTTGGTATTTTATGCTCATCTTTCTTCAGACTCTCGTGGTAGGTTATCTGAACCCGTTCATGTCCTTTGCCTCACACTTAAAGTCTTACCTGTTTTTACTGGAATCCTACTGGTCCCAGCATTAGTTATATATTAGGCCTTCGGACACCCCTGGGTCACTCTGAACCCCCTGGATCCACTGACTAGCCTTTCTTCCCCTTGCTACTACATCAGCTTGTTGATGACTATCTCATCAGCCGTTATATTAATTGGACACAACATGCAATGCATGATCAACCACATGCAATGAACGCACACCACACAGTCCTAATGAAACATAGAATCATTCCTCAGTAAGTACATCCATACTTACCCTCCTTGTATAGTTTCTTAGCTCCTTTTTCTGCATATAAATCAATCAATATAATAAGTATATATATATATATATCAATTATCAATCAAACAAAATATTGTTTATAAACACTCATCTTTTTATCCATTACTTCATTATTTGAGATGATTACTTATAACAATCTTAAATCCTTGGTTCATGATTTGGTGCCGAGGCTATATGACCAATACCACCAAATACGATTATGAAGGATTTAACATATATTATAAGAACATAAAGTAAATACTATTAAGATTCATTATGATGCAAGGGGTTGGGTAAGCAGTTGGCTGAGCCTCCTTACTTAATGCAAATGCTAAGATAAATAGGTAAATATATATACTAACAATAATATATTCACTATTAAGTCAACTAGATTCATTTCTTTGATTCATGGTTGAGCACTGAAACGGTTGACATAATGCTCAAACATGAATCTTAACATGAAAATACATCTTAGAAATCACTTATGAAATACTTGAACACATAGAAAACTTACCAAACAAATTCTGAAACAAAAGCCCCCCTTTAAGCCTTTAGTGACCGGTTTTGGAGTTGCTAGTGCTGTCTTGGTTTCGGATCTTGGTTCTATAAATCTAGGCCAAGAAATAGCAAGGTAAGAGGTATATCTAGCTCTCCTAAGGTTGCTGGACAGAAAATCAAAAGAGAAATAGAAGGGTTTCTTCACCTAAGCCAAGTAATGAACAAAGGAAGACTAAATTGTATAAGTATGAACTTCTCACTTGTCTTAAGGTAGAATGGGAGGTAAGGCTTGTCCCATATTTATAGGAGTCTTAGAACATCAAGGAAATGAAAGGAAATTCGTGCTTGGAGTGCTAGAGGGCTGCTGGAAATTGGATAGACAAAGAGAACTTTTACCACCTTCCTTTCCATGCTTATCTTCCACCTTGCATTCCACCTCATCACTAGGTTTTGTTTCTTGCTAAATCAAATCCCAGCACTTGCTGAATGATAATATTTTTAATATAAGGTGGCTAGGGATGGCTGCTAAGTGTATTACAAAACATTTCTGCTAATATTTCGACAGTCAGATTAATAAGGCACCAGTTTTGGTCAAAAAGATCAACTGTTACCAAATTGAATTCTGACTTCACAGGATTCAAGTATAAACTATATATATACAATATTGAGTAATTAAAAGCCATAAAAACATATTTATCTAGCCTAAATTTGAAGGTCAAAGTTTAACCAAAAGTGCCACTTGGCACCTAAATAGTCAACTATAAATCAAAAAGTCAACCGGTGGACTTTTTACTAACTTTTACCATGTGATAGATCTTTCTTTTGTAAGCACAACGGTTTTCGAATCAACTAAATCTGAGTTCGTTTGACCTATTTTCGGTTCGATCAAAGTTTAAAGCTTAAATAAAATTCTTAAGTCTCAAGGGTTTTTAGGTTTGCTTATAAAAACATGTGGATATTATTTCCTCAACAATATCAATGATTTCTTAGGAGCATGAATTTCCCGGGCGTTACACACATCCTTGCACATATAATCAAACAGATGATAACAAGTATTATATTATTAAAGCCAATATCATGACTCAGTAATTAAGTAATTTCATACTTAATATTCATATTTATAAAAACTTTTGTAAAATAACACGACAAGCAATATATTTATTAAAACCAGTATCATGTCTTAGTAAATACTTTCATACTTACTATTAATATTTATACAACATTGGTAAGAAAACACTGCAAGCAATATAGTTATTAAAACCAATATCATGACTCAGTAAGTACATTTATACTTACTCTTTTCTTAGATAAAATTCCCGACTTCAATTCTACAAATAATCTATATACACACAGTATTTCATAAATCAGTATAATCATTAAACAATATAATCAAACATCCAATAGAATATTGTTCAGAGACCCTCATCTGTTTATATGTATTTACCATAATTTTTACTCACTTTATTTATCACTAACTCATCTATTTGTCTCTACTCCATTTGTCCATAGTCCATTTTTGTCCACTACATGAATTGTCCATGAGCTTAATATTGTCAATTATCTCATTATTATCTTATTAATTTATTATATCAATTACCTTAAGTTATAATGAGACAATCACTTAGGATAACCTTAAAACCCGAGTTCATAATTTAGCAACGAGATTAAGACCAATAGCTCCAAATATGAAGCTTTGAGGATTAAGATATGGGATGTGTTTCTACATGAATGAGTCCCACCAATGTGTCTTGGGTTGTGTAAGTGGGTTGTGCAAGAATCATTTTTCTTAAGATATATCATAAAGATAATAAAAGTAAGTACGATCGACTCATGTTATTCAATAAGGAAAAAGTCACTCGATGAAAGTCTTACGGACATTCAGAAGACGAAAAGTAAAGAAAATAATGTAATTTCAGTTTATCATACTAAAAGTTTCTCGATAGAAGTATTAAGGAATAATAGTGACGATTAATATCATTTTCCTCTACTTATTTTAAATCATAAGTTTATTGGGTCTTCTTAGAACAATAAAAGAAATCAAATGGAAGCTCAAAGCTAGGAATATTAAGATCAAAACTTGTAATCTTTTGAAAGTATAACTTCAAACTTATTTATTTTTGAGTTAAAGTTAACTTAGAGATTCATGTGATAACATCAAAGAAACATTATAAAGCATCAAAATGCATACCTAGTAGTGATATGAAATAAAATCACCAAAATCATCCAAGGTGACCGTGTATGATGTTGTTAGCTAAGGAAGAGATTTTTTATCTTCAAGATGCAACCTAGGCTATAAATGATGAAGTAAACTAACTACTAAACTATCATATTATGGCAATGCATGGCTGCCATGAGTCATGACAAGAGAAGCAAAACTACCAAAGAAAATGCAAGTGGCCATGTAGGAAGAAAACAAGCCAGTTAAAGCTTTTGAAACAAAAATATTCTAGATCTTTAGGAAGAATGCATGAAAGAAGACAAGGCAAGCATTCTATTTATAGAAGGACATCCAAGGGCTATATGGTGCAAAATGTAATAAAAGTATTAACTTATTGGGGTAATTACCTTTTTTCTCCCCGTCAACTACCAAGAAATGCGCGATGCCTCCACGAACTACTAACTCGACCAAAATAGAGCATTCAATTATCACTTGGAAAACTGCATACAAAAAGCTGAGAGAAAGAGACCAACGTCTTAATCAGGAGAGGATACATACATGGACCAATTTAAAAGAACAATTTAAATATAAAAGTTTAATTTCGTAAACTTAAACCTTTTCAAATAAAAATATGAAGAAATTGATTTGAATTGTAAAAAAGAATTGTTGACGTTCACAAAAAAAAAAAAAAAAAAAAAAAGAAAAGAAATGAAAAGAAAAGAAAAACCATAACTTTATTACATGAGGATAATTACCTTTTGCCCCCATGAACTACCATCCTCTTCCAACATGCCCCCATGAACTGACAACGAAAACAAGGGTAAAATAGAAAGAGAAATTTGTTAGACGGCACGTGACGGTCACTTAACCTGTTGACTGTCTATTTTAACAACTCTGACTGACGGAAGGCGGCAAAGTATGTAACTGTGGTAGTTGAATGCTCTATTTTTGGTCGAGTTAGTAGTTTGTGGGGCATCGCGCATTTCTTGGTAGTTGATAGGGGGAAAAGGTAATTACCCCTAACTTATTTGATAAGTTCTTGCAAAGTAGTCATTATATCATAATTTATTTGAATTAGCATTTCCGTCCAAATAAAATGCAGTATACTCCGGTCCACTTTTCAATGCTCAAATGTACTTCGATTAACATGAAATTTTTAGGGTAGCTAAAAGACTTATAGACGAACACTTTTTCTTTTTGGTTTGACTCATTTAGAGTTCGTTTTCACCAAGTTTTGACCCTCCCAAAGTTTCAGCCTACTTGACAAATAACATAAACCAAAAGTCTTTGTCAAGTCTTCTCCAAGTCAATAAGTTCATTTATCTCCATTCTTATTAATGGCATTGGCGGCAATTTTTTTGATGACGATGAACTTCTTCAAGGCAGGGCCACTACGTGTACCCACTCTTATTAGGTAAACCTCGGATCCGTGTAAAGCGTTCCCTCCATACGAATCGGGTAATACTTCGACTTTGTCGGCGGGCTGGCCCCAAAGAATTGTTTATACTCAAGGGAATTCAAACCTTAGACCTCATGGGACTACCACAAAGATCAAGGCCCTTAATTACCACTTGAGCCAATCCCTTGAGGTTAATGGCATTAATAGTTATTAATTTGAGAAGATCATATATGCTAGAAAAATCAAAGGGATTTGGTCAAGTAGTGCAAATTTAGCAATTTTAAATTTAATTGACAATTGAAAACTCAAGTACAAAGCTTTTTAGGCTACAATTGAGATTTTACTCAAATTCAGTTTTAATTTCATCAAACTGACTCAGAAGACATTTATTTACTAAAATGAGTCATAATATGTCAAGAAACATAATAAGTCAACCTCAATTTTAGAAATAACACGGTAATTGGTGAAAACGTTGTTTTAGTGAGTCAACAATGATTCGTGCTAAATCTGGAATTTCTACTTATAGAGGGCTTAAATACAAGCAATATGAGCTTTGAATCGACTAGTTTCGAGTTCGTATGCCCAAGTTATGTTCATTTTAAGTTATAAGGTAAAAATCGGTTTTTATCCTTATCACTTTATTTTGAAAAAGTTTTCTTAATTCCTAAAACAACTACAAAATCCAATTGATAATGTCTTTTTTAATATTATCATTGACTTTTATAGAAGAATTTAAGAGACATTAAATTTTTCAGGTGTTACATCGGGAAACGCTATGAGTAACATTCCAAACTAGTTGCCCTAGTTAATCAATTTTTACAGCGTTACAGTGTCTGTATAAGTGTTCTTTTTAACACCAAGAAGACATATGCACGAAAAGAATTGTCAAGCAAACAAATCAAGAACAAGAAAGATAAAGGATTAATTGGCATCTCACCTAACAGAGAAATGGGCATCACACCAAGGAAATGGTATCTCACCGCATGTACAAAAGAAAAGTAATCACAACTCAAAAAGAACAAAATATGTTTATTCATCAATTCTAATAAATTTTTATTGAAGTAAAAAAGAACACTAAAATAGACATGGACAAAATCTTAATCCTAATTTGACTGATTGACTTTTGGCAAACCCTATTATTGAATTACAAAATAACACTAACTCTTACGATTTAAATAAAATATGAAATTAAATACTAATTAATAACCTAAATACAACTAAAAAAAACCCGATTATTAATTTTTCATCTTGTATCACTACAGCTAGACATGCACTTATATATTAATTACCCTCCATGTTGCTCCTTAAACCTCCTGAAGACCCCTTCAATAGCAACATCAAAAGCATCTTTTACACTCTCCAAACCTTCTTGAGGCTTTGCATATAAAAGTTTCGGTATAAAAGCAATCACCCTCTCCCTCATTTTTCTTACCTCTTCTCTACTGTACTTCTCAAGCACCTTCCTAATGGACGTCCCATTTTTTACCGCTTGGTGATCTATAAAGACTGAAAAACTCCCTAGTTGTTCGCCCGGTAAAAACCACTCATATTGATCATAAGCAGACCGCTTCCAAAAAAGAACAGGGATTGAACCGGCCACCATGCAGTCGAACATGGACCGCCTCGTGTACGTGTCCCCTCTGGGTTGCAAGCAAAAGTCTGAGTCCAAGAAGGTGTCCAAAATAGCCGAGGCACCATTGTAACACCTAGTTCCGCTGCAATCCACGACTCGGCAAGAGTCGGACTCGTTCTCACAATGACTCAGCAAGCGACCCCTAAAATCGTCCCTGAATGCGCCACGTTTCCCTCCGACGAAGCAGAAGAGGCTCCTCCGCTTGTGCGTGCGAATATGCCTTTGCCACTCCAACACGTCAGCGTCGGACCTGGGATGGAATCCAGTGGGGTAAGGCACACCAATGTCAAGTGGGTCCCACGGGCTCCGTTCAATCACGAGGCGATGGATGTTCTTCATTCCGGGCATATAGACAAAGCTGGACCCCCATCCGTTCTCTCCCCACCGTCGAAAATCCCAAACCATCCGTCCCAGCGTCATGAAGTGATCTGAGCCGTTTGATCTTTTCCAATAGGGCTGGTTTTGGACCCACATCAACAACATCTCGCAATCCCTATCACGCTCTTTGCTACTACGACTTGTGAAAAGATACCTCCCGACAGTGAGTCCAGCATAAAAGGGTATGTAGAACGCTGTAGCAGATTCGGGCTCCAAAGTTCTGCACCTATGCCTCAAAACCCTATTATGGAAAATCACCTCCAACATGAACTGGTCTGTCCAGTACCAAGCCGGAGCTAGGCTCGCTGGCACCACTCCAGCGATCTCGGTGGCTCTCCGGCCGAACCCCCCGTTCAAAACGGCATCGCAGTATCGTGGGCTCCATGGGTCCAAACTAGAGCAATTCTCTAGCATTTCTTTGTTGAACATGGGTGGTAGGTCATAGACGTAGACCCTACCGGACGGACATGTTTCATCCTTTTGGTCGGAGTCGGACACATTATGGGTTGGAGTTTCAGCAGTTGTATTTCCGGCTAAAGACTTATGGGAGATGAAGGAATAATAGTTGAAGCAAAAGAATAGTTGAAACAAAACAAGTGTGATTAGTAGGAAGCGTGAGCAAGAGTAGTTGTTTGAGTAGTAGAAGTTTTTATTGGCATCTTTGAGGTCCATGTTCATGGATTTAAGTTTGGTTGCAGTGAGGTATGTGTATGATATATTGAGAGAGAGAGAGAGAGAGAGAGAGAGAGAGAGAGAGAGAGAGAGAGAGAGAGAGAGGAAGCCTTGGATCGGAAACCAAAATTAAAGTCTAGAAACGTACGTCTCCTTCAAGAAAATGCATTTGATATTATATAGCTAGTCATTAATTATTATTTCTTTCGATCCAGTTGATCAATAAATAATAGAGAAAATTAGTTCATGCATGTGACTAAAAAGTCTAAAATCCAGCCCGGTTAAAGAAGTGTAATTATAAAATTCAAAAACGATAATCATATGTATGTGTGTGCGCGCGCATGCATGCATGTGTTCTTTGTTTTTTCCCGGCCATGCCCACTAGAAGAAGCAAAAATGACAATATATTACGAACAAGTCAACCCATGCGCCCTTAATTAGTATGCGCATGAGACGACGAAAAATTAAAATACTGAATTAGAAAGTCGTGCATATACGTACAGCGCGCATCAAGGCAGTTGCGAATGCTTGCTGGATCGAAATACCATTCACCTACAATTCAATTTTCAACCCTTGATATTATCATTTATATACATAGAGAGAGAGAGAGAGAGAGAGAGAGAGAGAGAGATGAGAGAGAGAGAGAGATGAGAGAGAGAGAGAGAGAGAGAGAGAGAGAGAGAGAGAGAGAGAGAGAGAGAGAGAGAGAGAGAGAGATGTGAAGGTAATTAACTTTGTCTATTTAATTAGGTTAATATGATCATCACGTACAGTCGGGGCAGAACTACGTACCCTTCCCCCAAAATTATTAAAAGTTTCTAAATTTTAAAAAAATTCTTTAAGTGTTTTTTTTTTTTTAATGAATTCGACCCCTAAAATTGAATTTTTACCCTTAAAAATCTTTATTTTTTTATTTTCGATCCCCTCATCACAAATTTTGGTTCCGCCCTGATCACAGCTAGAGGAATGCAATTATGCACCTAATCTCCTACCTACCATAATCTTGTTTGCTCTCTCATTCTCTATATATATTTTGATTGTTTTCTACGGCGCTATATATTGGTCTTCCGCGTTGGCATTGTATATATATACATACAACTAGCTCTAGCTTGTAAAATTTCGAGAAGTACGTACGCTTATTCAACTACAGCTAGCTAACTAGCGAGGATCCTGTTAAATATTAATGCTCACATGCATGGATGGAAACGCTATTGCCTGTTGGTGTTCCCATGCATGCATGCATGTGAGGCACGATCGAATTACTTAAAATAAATTCATTAGCTTCAGCGATCGATCAGCTCGAAGAAGACTAAGAAGTCGTTTTAATTAGAATTTCCGAATTCATTTGAAGATTGATGAAAGCACATGCGCTCGTTAATTATAAGAAGAAAAACGCCAAGCTCTTATATTTTAAAGCAATTTCATTAGCGTCAGCTAGAAGAGATAGCATACATATATATATCAGTCGTCGTTTTAGTATCATTCAACGACCTAGCTCCCAGCTGATATATAATTAATGACTTTCGTCCACGCTTCATACAAGTAGCCAAACTAGCCATTATTTTACATTCTTTAATTTATATAAAGATACGGAAGCTAAATTTTGTATTTTAGCAAAAAATATGTTTAAAGTCAACAATTTTTTATTCTTGACTCTAGTGACGTGGCGGTTAACTGTAGTAGTTAAAAAATCCACACTTGATAATTAGGGTTTCTGATTGTGATTTTTCACGATTCATTTCGAGTCAAGAATCTTCTCTACTTGGGTCAAGTTGATAGTACGTGGATTTGAGGAAATTGTGGAGATCGAGTAGTAGAGAGCATGTCACATGTATTTTATTGTGATTTAAATTAAACATAAGTACGGGTATTCGTTAATTTATTTCAAATAAAGAATAATTTATGGAATCAAATAAATTAGAATTAACTTTATTCTTATTCTTTGATGGGAGGAATAAATAAGCTATCAATTCTCATAATATGGCGGATCTTGAACATTCATTGATCAATATATATATATATATATATATATATATATATATATATATATATATATATATATATATATAGCTGAGAGATTATATGTACCGATTGTATTCTTTTCTTATTTATGGTGTTTTTGGATGTGTGTGTAATGGAACTGTTAATGGATTTGTAATGGAGATTCTGGTTATGAATATTGGATGATAAACGTACATAGAATTGATAGAATGAAAGATACAATTTAGGCTATTGGAGGGTACGGTGCCTGGGCCTCCAAAGGAAAATGAATACAATTTCACTAATTTCTTCAATGACTCTACTTACGAACTGGACCTCCTTATTTATGCCCATCCTGCACATGTTAATAGAAAAGTCCAACCCACTAACTCACCTTACTAAAATACGTAACATAAAGTCTAATTTTAACCCACTACGTATACGTACTATTAATTTAAATCCCTTACATTTTTTGTAGTTTGCCTGTGAAAAGAAAAGGTCAATTACCCTTATTAGACTCGAGAAGTTGGCTGAATTTGCATCCACCGACTAAAATATCTCTTCTTCCATAAAAGTTGGATTTTATGGCTAGAGATATTGATTTCAAAGTACTTTCATTAGCACTTAGGTTTTATAAACCTCAATCTAACACGTCGAATATTAACTAAAATGACTGTAAAGTTAAGGTTTGAATTTAAAATCTCTGTTATTATATTATATTGTTTAACATGAAAGCCAAAGTGCTTTCTCTTCCCTGGATCCTATGTGGTGATTTCAATGTGGTCAGAAGTGTGGCTGAGAAGTGGGGATCAGACCGTTTAAACCCTTATGAGTTGGAGTTTGTGGATTGCTTAAATAATTTGGAAGTTACTGATTTGAATTCTAGTGGCTGTTTTTTCACTTGGAATAATAAGAGTGAGGGTTCTAACTTTGTGGCTAGGAAGCTTGACCGTGTGATGGTAAATGAGGAGTGGTTATGTCAATATGGTGGAACTACTGTTGATTTTCCTCCTGGAGGAATCTCGGACCATTCTCCTGCTATCATTTCAGTTGGTTCTTTGGTTAGTTTTGGGCCAAAGCCTTTCAAATTTTTTAATTACTGGTTGGAGAACAGTAATTTCTTGGATTGGCTTTCTACTTGTTGGCGTCAGGAGGTTTATGGTGTCCCTATGTATAAACTGTACAGGAAGCTTAAGTCTTTTAAATTCTTTTTGAAAGCCAAAGTTCCTAGTTGCTATGGGGATCTAAGAAATAGGGTTACTCAGGCTAGGGAGAATCTTGATCTTGCCCAAAAGGCTGTATTGGAGTCTCATGGTAGGGCTGATTGCTTGCAGAGGGAGAGGGAGAGTCTCCATGCTTATGTTTCTATTTCCAGAGCTGAAGAAGCTTTCTTAAAACAGAAAGCTAGAATTCAATGGCTTCAGTTGGGAGACCAAAACAGTGCCTATTTTCATAAAATAATCAAAGGGAGGCAGGCTCGGAACTCTATCACTTTTCTCTATGATGATCAGGGTAATAGAGTGGAGGATATTGATCAATTAAAGAATATAGCTGTGGATTTCTATAAGAAATTATTAGGCACTAAGTCTGTGCACTTCTCTGAGGATTCTGCTGCTCGAATTCGTCAGCTGATTCCTTCTGTCATTACAGATGATGTGGCCTTCTTGTTGGAAAAAGAAGTTACAGCTGAGGAGATTCGAGATACTATGTTTAGTATGAAAGCTAATAAGGCCCCTGGTCCGGATGGTTACACTGCTGACTTTTTTAAGGCTTCTTGGTCTATTGTTGGAGAGGATGTTATTACTGCTATAAAGAATTTTTTTGACACAGGCTTGTTGTTAAAGGAAACAAATGCTACTATTCTGTCTTTGGTTCCTAAGAAAACCAATCCTACAATAATGGGGGATTATAGACCTATTGCATGTTGTAATGTTTTGTACAAATGCATTACTAAAATTCTTGCCAACCGTATGCTGCCTATCCTTGATTCTTTGATTAGTCGAAATCAGTCTGCTTTTCTTCCTGGCAGGAGCATCTCTGAAAATGTTCTGTTGGCTCAAGAATTAGTCAGGAATTATCATAGGAGGGAAGGGAATCCTAGGTGCACTATGAAGATTGATTTGATGAAGGCTTATGATTCTGTTGATTGGGAGTTTATTCTCCATTGTTTAACTTGTTTTGGCTTTCCTGCTAAGTTCACAAATTGGGTTAAGGTTTGCATTACTTCTCCTCGGTTTTCTATCTCTTTAAATGGCTCTTTGATTGGCTATTTTCCTGGAGGTAAAGGTTTGAGACAAGGGGATCCTATCTCCCCCTATTTGTTTGTGCTTGTTATGGAAGTGTTTTCTCGGATTATGGATGATCTCACCCGAGACGGTTCTGATTTTAAGTTTCATTTTCGTTGCTCTAGATTGAGGCTCACTCATTTGTGTTTTGCGGATGATCTCCTTATCTTCTCGGAGGCTAATCTTTCTTCCATTTCTATTATCAAGATGGCTCTTTTGGAGTTTGAGCATCTTTCTGGTCTTAAAGCAAATCCTTCCAAGAGTTATTTTTATTGCTCTGGGGTTTCGGCTAGGTTGAAGGTTCTTTTGTTGGATGACCTGCAGATGAAGGAAGGTCAGCTCCCTGTTCGGTACTTGGGAGTTCCTCTAATTTCCTCTAATCTCTCTGCTGCTGATTGTAGTATGCTTATGGAAAAGATCTCTGGCCGTTTAGACTCCTGGACTTCTAAGAAACTCTCTTTTGCAGGGAGACTTCAATTGATTTCTTCTGTCTTGTACAGTCTTCAAGTCTATTGGATGGGCATTTTTATACTTCCTAAGAAGATTTTGAAAGACATAATTCAGAAGTTTAATAGGTTTCTGTGGAATGGTAAGGAGGGTTCGTTTGCTAAGGCTAAAGTGGCTTGGAAAGAGCTTTGCTTTCCAAAGAAAGAAGGTGGGTTGGGTTTGAAGGATTTGGATGCTTGGAACAAGTCTTCTATGTTGCGTCATGTCTGGAGTTTATTTGCTTGTTCTGGTTCCATTTGGGTGGCCTGGATTCAGAATTATATGTTGAAGGGGAGGAGTTTTTGGAGTGTGAATATTCCCCAAACCTGCTCCTGGAGTTGGAGGAAACTTCTGAAGTTGCGTGGTATTGCAAAGAATTTTCTTAAACATGAAGTGGGAGATGGGAAGCACATTCATTTGTGGATTGATAATTGGCATCCTTCTGGTGCTTTGGTGGAGAAATATGGTTACAGAATTGTGTATGATGCTCAAAGCAGGTTGGATGCTAGGTTGGAGACGGTTCTTAGAAATGGAAATTGGTGCTGGAAACCTGCTCGTTCTGACCATCTTGTGGAGATCCAAAGTAGGCTTCCTGAAGTCCGGCTTGGTGTTTTTGATAAGCCTATTTGGACTATTTCCAGATGTGGATCTTACACTTGTGCTGACACTTGGGATTTCCTGAGACAGAAGAAGATTGTTGTTGAGTGGTGGTCTATTGTTTGGTTTAAGTTTGCCATTCCGAAGCAGGCTTTTCTTCTTTGGCTCACTGTCCAAAATAGATTAACAACTGGAGATAGGTTGCTTACTTGGGGTTTTATGGGAGACACTCAGTGTGTTTTTTGTAGACATTGTACTGAGAGCTGGGATCACCTTTTTTTCTTGTGTAGTTTCAGTGCTAGAATCTGGAAGGAGTGCATGACGCGGTGCAATATCTTGAATCCTTGTTTTGATTGGCAGGATGTGATTGCAGAAGGTTGTAGAAGTTGGAGAACGAAATCCATGTTTGGTGTTGTTTGCAGATTGGTTCTTAGTTCTTCTGTCTATGGGATTTGGAGAGCCCGAAATGAGATAAAACATTCAGGCCATCCCTGTACAGAGGAACAAATTCTGAAGATGATTATCTGGGAGGTTAGATCTCGGATTGCTAGCATGGGGAAGTTTCAGAGGAATGAGGAAAATATCAGTCTCTGTTTTAGATGGAATGTTGATGTGTCTATTTTGTTTTGAGTTTCCTGTTGTTGGTTTAGTTTTGTTTGTTTTGGGGACTCTTTTGTCTGAGTTCCTTATGTTTTTGTGCCTGTAAGGCTTTTGGTTGTATTCTGGATTTTGTTGAGTTATATAAATTCTTTTTCATCGAAAAAAAAAAACCTTCAATCCTAAATGCAGTAGAGATGAAAACACACCAGAACCTCATTTCTTGTGCACTCCACACAAGAAAACCCCACATTCAATTCAACTGTAGAATCTTTTTTCTCTACACGCCCACCACCATTGGAGAAGATCGGGCATGGTCGCCTCTTATACCGCCGCCCAACTGCTTCCATTTCTCTCCCGATTCGCTACCCAAGCTTGCTCTCACCCCAGATCAGTTTGAAGCCCCGACTTCTTCTGCCTAAGCTCTCCAAGGCTCAAACCATCACCCAGGATCATCGGGCTTTAGTGCCAGTTCCAACTTGGTGAGTCGGCTTTTGTGTAGAACCAGTGAACTTGGTGGACGAGTTGGGTGAGTGTATCTAGGTGTGATTGCTCGAGGTGTGAGGACGAAGTCGGTGTCCGTGTATTGGGTTGAATGGTTTGGATGTGGAGAGCGAGTGTTGACCGAGTTGTGAGTGCAGGTTGGAGTGTGTGAATCGGTCAACTAACAAAGGGGTTTTGTTGCAGGTGAAGATTATGAGGTATAGGAGGAAAGGCTGGGCTTTGTTTGCTGACCAGTTCATTGGGAAAGGCCAATCTGTGCTGGTATATTCATGTACCTTTTTTTTTAGGGTTAAATATGTTTTTAGTATTTGAGTTTTGGAAACTTTATTTTTTGTTACCTGAGTTTCAATTTGTATAACAGATTGTACCTCCGTTTTGGGAAAATACCAAATTAATACCTCAGTCAAGTTTTTCAAAATTAGTAAATGACATGGGTGTGTGATGTGGAAGTGTTTGGGTGATTTGGCATTTATGTGAGTGTTGACATGTCGGAAGGGACAGATGTTGTGTTCCTAGTGGTATTAAGTGGCAATAACGTGGCGGGCCGTTAGTTTTTGGACGGAAAACTTGACTGAGATAATAATTTGGTCTTTTTCCAAAACTGAAGTACCATCTATGATGCGAATTGAAGCTCAGGTACCAAAAAATAAAGTTTTCTAAACTCAAGTACTAAAACGTAATTAACCCTTTTTTTTAACAACCGAGGCTGATAATGGATTTTTTGTTTTGATGAATAGCTAATAATGGGTTCTTTTCGAAATAGCGGCTAGTGCTTGTATCTCTGTATCCCTTTGATGTGATTCTTAGAGTTGTGAGTTTCTAAAGTTCTGTATCTCTTGTTATAATCCTTTAGGTGGTGATATTCTATATCCCTTCGGTGTTATCTCTTGGGTGGTGAACTTCTATCTTTCATTTTGAGTGTGAATTTGTGTAGTTGTTTACATCTCCATTTATATTCGGTATCAGTAAGTTATTGGGGGTTTTGTTATATCAATGTATCCTATAAAAAAGCATGCTATTGTATTTGTTCCACCATCATTATTGAATAAACTATTAATGGTGCGTTTGGTTACAAATGGAATTTTGAATTTTTTATTTATTTTTTTGCTACAGTAACGAGTTTTTTTAAGTTGGCCGGGTGTTTGAATAAAAATACGTTTCTGGCCCGAATGAAACTCGAAAACACCTCGAATTCCAACGCTGCATAGTGAACCCATGTGGAAAGTCAGGCCTCAGAGGGAAAATAATTGCTTTTGCTCTGACGCCTTGCAGGTTGTGCAAGAAAAACGTAAATAAAAGCAAAATTGCTTTTGCACTGACTACGATGCAGTTTCGGCTACGGCGGTCGTCGGTGGTCGACAAGCTAGTTTTAGGCAAGGTTTCAGCTACGGCGGTCATCCGCGATCTCTCCAACGCCTCGTGCAGGCACTCGACGACCGCCATCCGATTGTGGCGACAATGGTTGCACCAATCTCATCTAGACCACTCGATGGGAACCGCGACAACGACGGCTATTGATATCCTTTTTCGGCATTATCGTGGGTTTTGGAAAGGGAATCGTTTCAGGGGTGAAATGGAAGGATTTGTTCTTTTTTGGGGTTACTTGGCGGAAGAGAAGAGACGTGAATTAGAAAAGAAGAGGAGGAAGAGAAGAGAAGAAGCAGGGGGAAAGAAAAGAAAAAGAGAATAAATAAATAAATAAATAAAGGCGTGGTTTTGCCGACGCCATGAGGGTCGTGGAGGATCAGAGGCTGAGGGATGTGGTGGTGCCGATGTGGCTTGGACAAAATTTTCAACAAATGAAATCATATTTTCTGTCAAGAAGAATCGAGAAGAAGAAAGAAATGGGTGGAAGAAGAAGAATGAAAATGGGTGAAAAATTACCGAAAGACAAAAATAACCTTGCCTGATTTACCTATAAAGAACAAACAAGAAGGGCAAACCCCTAAATCTACATTCAAAAGACAAAAATCATTGTACCTGACTTAGGTCTAATGAAGGAAAAAGAAGGGCAAAATCGTAAAACCGCACCATCAAAGAAAAAAGCATTGTGCACACATTCAAAGAAAAAATCACTATGCATGCCTCTTTCACGCTTTTTATAATATAAAATAAAAATTATTTATTTATAATTTATTTATATATATATATATATATATATTAAACAATATTTCAATTACTATTCCACACTAATTTTCATACCTCTAATCATTTTCTACTATTGTTTTCCGTGAAAAAATAATCCCATACGGATCCAACTTCTGTGTTGTACTTTAAAAGTACATCACAAGTGCTCTAATTTGATGAAGGGCTAGGATTGATCCAGACTTTTACAAAAACAAAACAGTGATGTTTTAAACCCATGAAAAAATGAAACCTAACTTGTTCATCCCTTGCTTTTTGACGCCGTTAAGGAGGGTAGCGGGAGCGTCTCTTTTCAACAACGCGCGAAGGAGAATTTTATACGCCTGGCTTACTGGCTTCCTCTTCAATCTTAACCACAAAGAAAACAAAATTCCAGCAAAACACTCAAGGTTAGAGAGAAGTGCAAGCAGAAGATATTGTGTGGAAGAATTTCTGAACATTATTGTGAACACAAGCAGATATATAATCGAGTTTGCAAGAATGGAAATCAGAACCTCTATTTCCTGTTGTAGATGTCGTCCAAGATGCTCCTGATAGGTTAGTTTTGGTTTTTTTTTTTTTTTTTGTAGAAGTTTTTCTTGTTTCTAAAAATAAAAAAATAAAATAAAAAAAAAATAAAAAAAATAAAAGATTGCTTTTTGAAATAGTGTATTGTGTGGAAGATTGGAATCAGAACTTGTAGACGTCGTCCAAGATGTTTGGTTTTGTATTTTTTTTTTTTTTTTTACCATTTTAGAAGTTTTTCTTGTTTTTGAAATTAAAAAAAAAAAAAAAAAAAAGATTACTTTTTGAAATAGTGTATTATGTGGAAGAATTAGTTTGTAGAAAGGATGTATTTGTTTTCTTGTTTTATTCATTGGAGAGAGAATCGGTGAATGGAAAAAGGCGGGATTTTGGAGTTTTGGCTCTGTTTTTCTGGTTTGGCTGATTGGGAATGCTGTTGATAAGTCTCGAATTATTCAATTCAAGACCCCTTAATCTGCATTTGTTAGACCTAATTTGTGTTGTATATATAACGTTTTGTTGTAGTTTTATTTTATGTCTTATTTTCAGGTCTTAGTTGAAATCTAGTTCAAAACACTTGAATTAGACCTGAAAATACATCAAGGGCAATTTGGTCATTTCCAGAGTTCGAGGCTGATCTTGAAAAGATGAAAAATTGACCAAGGCAAATCGATCGATCGATCGATTATTTCTTCACTAAAGGAATCGATCGATCGCATCATCAGTCGATCGATCGATTATTTATGCAGTCGCGAAGTCGATCGATCGAACCTGGATATTTTCCAAGAAAATCTTATGGTATGTTTGGCAACAGAGTGGAATAATTATTCCACTCGGGTTTTTTCTAAAACCCGCCCACCCGCCCGAATACCCGAGTTTAACCCGAATTTCATTTGAATTCGGAGTTGACATTTTGAGTAATGGCTGGGACCCACGCGCAGGACAAGCTATCTCCCAAAAAACGCGTGGGTCCCACATATAAATAAAAAAAATAATACAAATTTAAATAAAAAAAATTAAAAGAAATTAATTAAAAAAACAAGGGGTGGCTACCGGTTGGCAGCCACCCCTTGGGGGTGGCCGCGCGGCCACCCCCGACCCTTGGGGGTGGCCGCGCAGCCTCCCCCGGTCACCTCCGGGGGTGGTTGCCAACCGGCAGCCACCCCTGCATCATTTTTTTTTAATTTTAATTTTAATTTTTTTAAAAAAAAAATTATTTATTTATTTTTTAATTAAATAATCAATATATAATAAATTATTATTTTACACAACTTTTCAAAATACCAATCATTATACACAACTTTTTAAACTTCCAATCATTTCCTACCATTAAAATATAATATTTTTCAATCTCAAAATTCAACATCCAAACTCAATTTTTTACCTCGATATTTGTAAATAGAATTAGAATTCAATTCTAATTCTCAAAATTCAATACGCAAACGAACCATTAGGATGTCGACATGCTTTGTGTGGATGAAATTAATCCAATTTGGGCGGGTTCACAGAGGATGTCGACACTATTTTGTGCGACCAAAAATTGATCTTTGATGTCTCCCTTGTAAATTAAATCTCTATATATATGAGATTAGGGTTTTAGATTAAAGCATGCATCTTTTGGGGATTTCGGATTTGCTCAGGTGTATTACTTAATTTCTAGTGTTTTTCATTTCCTTTAATGCACGTTTTCTGGCCTTAGTTCCAGAGAGCTTGTCTCCTTTCTTTTTCTTCCTTGTTCTTCGTGTTCTAGCTTAGGTTTTATGTTATTTTGTAATTCGAATTTTATGATTTTAATCTAGTTGTTTTTAGTTCATTTTCTTCTTGTTCCTTTACTGTTTTCCTTAGATTTCATACATAGATTAGATTCAATTATACATAGCTAATTTAGATCTTAGGGTTTGATCAAAATTCTATCCAAAAACCATGAAGTGTTCTTGAAGTTATTAGGATTTTCTAGATGTGTTTGATGATTGTGAAGGGCTAGAGGATCTCAAAACCCATGCTAAAAGGTTTTGTTTTCAAGATTCAATCTAATTATTCATGAAAAATAGTTAAACTTGTCTATGAGTTTTCTTAGATTTCTTGAGTAAAATCAACGTTCTTGAAAGAGAACGATGCCTTTTGCAATGGTTCTTTTTGACATGATATGTGTTTACTTATTAGAGTTACCTTATAGGGTATGCTAGGAAGCACCGGTCATTTCACACCTTTGGTAATGTAAAACGTCTTTCCATTAAAGTTTAATCTTTACATAGAATAGACCGGTGCAAAACTAGATATCTTATCATTGTGGCGTAATTAGGGTTTTCATGTATTGTGTATGCTTATTAGGATGTGTTATAGAGTAGTAAGCTAGGGAGCATCAATCCCCCACACCTTTGGTAGTGTAATTGTTTTTCAATTATAGTCTAAGTCTTTACGTGGTAAGTGATTGATGTGAAACTAGGTGCTTTATAATTACGTCTTAACGAAAGTGTTTTCGTGTCGAGGTCATCGTAATGGTTGACGCCCATTACGCGCTCATATCATGCATATTGGGAAAATTCATATAGACGTTAAGCATTTTATTGGTTGAGGATTAGATGAGATCAATACCCTAAGTTTCTTTCAAAATTTGTTTTCATTTTCCGCTTTCATTTCTTCACCTTATTGTTGTAGCTTCAATTCTACAACCTTTACTTTTATTTTTACTCTTAAGTTAAGTTAGATACGTTCCTTTAAATATCCTATTACGCAAAACAACCAATAATCTCTGTGGTTCGATCACCCTTACTATAGTACAATTAATTCGTACTATTGCGAGTGATAAACTTATAAATGTAAAATCCACGTAGCCGGTTTGCGGCTACCAACTGTTCTTAAAGTGATTAGTATATGCATACAAAAGACATGCTGTATAATGGAACAAAAGCAATGAAAATCTCTATGATTTGAAGAGTCATGCTAAATTGTTCTCAAAAATATGCATATATTTTCTTCTTATTGTATTTGTATAGGCTTCATGGCAGGTAGTATCATAGTTAAAGGACCTTTTATGTTGGTGTTTAATCTTAGAGTAAAGTCCCTTCTTATTCAATATAGTGATTTATAAACATTTCACTTATGGTGTTGGATACAAACATCCTAATGCTATTGTTAGTTTCTGTATCGGAGTGAAATAGCCTTAATGCTTCTGTGATGCGGCACAAGAAGAGTTAAGCAGTAAAAGACTCTGTGGTTGCTTATACTGCAACCACATTATTGACAAGATAAGATAATAAAGATAAATGTTCTTCTAGCGGGACACTGTTAGCTTGTGTCAAGACGTCTACCATCAACCGACTGTGACGGAAGTTATCTCCATAACAATTCTATCAGTAACCAATTGAAGAATTTGTATTGGATTCCATCAATTTTTGCATCGCCAAGTATAGGGTTATAGTAAATAGGTCAAAATAGGAAGAAAAAAAATGTGAAGTTTAGTAGATTCAACCTTTGAGGTCAGTGCTCTGGAAGATAAAAACTCCATACAAATTTTCTTACTTAGTTACATATCGCAATTGCCTATAACATGTACTGAACTACAGATTAATATTGGTGGAGAATTAGAAGTTTGGAACTCCTAAAAGAAGATATGTGATTATGTGGTGATTGGTGTATTGAATCTTTGGTCTTGAGTTCATCAATCGTCATGAACATATTTTCTCTCCTTGACAATAGTTACTTGATATAGATCTGGATTGACTTCATCAATTATGTGATCTTTGTACATTCTCACTTCAAGATTCTTATACATTTTAATTTATCCTTTGAATAGTTACATGGAGGAGGCGAACAAGAACAATGATCAAAATTTGGTTACTGATTATTCGCCAAAGCTTGGCATAAAGTTTGGTTCTGAACAAGAGGCATACCAATTTTATAATGAGTATGGAGGGAATTATGGATTTAGTGTTCGTAAAGATAGGGGTAATAAAAGAAAGGAAAACGATGTGGTGACTTCACGAAAATTTACATGTTGTAAAGAGGGATTTCGAGCCGAGCGGGAAAGCCATGTCCAAAAAGGTGCGAGTGAGCTGAAACAAGGACAGGTTGCCAAGCATATACGAAAATTTGACTTGAAAAAAAGAAAAAAGAAAAATACTACATAGATAGTCTTGAGTTCAATCATAATCATGTTCTACAATGTGCTCACATGATGCCATCACAACGGAAGATCTCAAAAGCACAAGCATTAGAATCAATTTGGCTGAGAATAGTGGTTTAAAATTGAAGGATTCATATGAGCTCATGGGTAGGCAAGCTGGTGGGAAAGATGTTATTGGTTACACCAAGCAAGATCAGAAGAATTACCTTCATAACAAATGACAGCGAGAGCTGAAATATGGTGAAGCAGAGAGTTTACTTAGATACTTTTAAAAGCAAAAGCGAGAGAATTCCTCCATTTATTATGCAATATAGTTGGATGCAACAGAACACATAACAAATATTTTTTGGGCAGATGCGCAAATGATTATTGATTATAAGTTATTTGGTGATGTAGTTTCTTTTGATACGACATACAAGACTAATAAGGAGTATCGACCGCTTGCAATGTTTGGGTTTAATCATCATATTTAGAGAGGTTTTGATATTTGGGGCTGCACTTCTATACGATGAAACTATAGAGTCATTTCAATTGTTGTTTGAAACTTTCTTTGAGGCAATGTCAGGGAAGAAGCCAACTACAATCTTTACTGATCAAGATTCAACAATAGCTAAAGCTATCTCATTGGTGATGCCTAATACTTACCATCGATTGTGTACATGGCATTTAATGCAAAATGCTTTAAAACATGTAGGTCATTTATTAAGAGGTGAGAATGGGTTTAGAAGTGATCTCAATGCTTGTTTTAAAGTTTGGGAAGAGAAAGAGGAGTTCCTTGTTGCTTGGGTTGAGCTACTTCATAAGCACAATGTATGTGACAATTCTTGCAATTGGCTAAAACGTTTATTTGAAGTGAAAGAAAAATGAGCTAAAGCATATGTCAAGATGTCTTTTTCTGCAGGAATGACTTTGACAAAATTGAGTGATAGTTTGAATGTTGACTTGAAGGATTATTTATAGTTAGATTATGATATTGTAATGTTCTTTACACATTTTGAAAGATTGCTTAATGATAAACGTTATAAGGAATTGCAAGCGGAGAATAATTTAAGGCAAAAGTTACCAAAAATTAAGATGTCATCACCTATGTTGATGCAAGCAGCAAATGTTTATACTTCTCAACCATTTTTTAAGTTTCAAAAGCGACATGAAAAGTTCTAAGAAGCATATATCAAGGAGCATATCGAAAGAAACTCGTCTTATAATTATGTAGTGTCAATATATGGTAAGTTTGAGAGATTTGGAATTTGGTGTGGTCATGCTTTAAAAGTTCTTGATGTTATGAATATCAAGGTACTTCCAGAGAAGTACATCCTTAAGAGATGGACAAAAGATGCAAGAAATGAGATTGTGCAAGACTTCAATGGACATGAAATAATAGTAGACACCAATTTAGAAGTCACAAATTGATATAAGTCTTTGTGCCCCTTGTATGTCAAGCTTATCAGTTGGCGGTTGAATGTGAAGAAGCATACAAGATAGCATTGGAAAACTATAATGAGTTGAGCAAAAAGATTGAAGATGTCGTGAAAAAAAAATCTGATAATTCCCAAGTTGATAATTCCCAAGAAAATCCATTGGATGAGATGACAACCATATGTGTTAAAGGCCTAAAAAAGAAACAAGGTTGTAAGGGAAAGCTTCGAATTAGAAGTTGTGTTGAAGTGGCTACAAAGAAGAAGAAAATTATCAACAATCATCCTCCGTAAGAAAGTCAATATTTACAAGTAATAGTCTCACATCTTTATACTTTTTTAAAACTTATACATGTTATTTATTTAATATGAGCTTTGTTTAATGAGATAGGGTCAATGTGCAACTTCATCTATGTATGTCAATTTCTTTATGTAATTACAAGAATGCGCAGTGTTAATTGACTCGAATTCCATCATGTAGAACTACAACAATTAGTGCTCCATAATAAAAATTACGATGATTTTCTATAGATATTTCAAACTCAACACAACAACGTTGATAACATTCAAATAAGAAATTTTCATTAATCCAACATAATTTTACAATGGAATAAAGTGCAACTGCACTTTTGAGAGAAACACTACAGAGTGTAACTACATTCTGTTATTTCTTCCAATTAACTGTAGAAGACTTGGATTGTAACAACTCAAAGAAAAAGCGTTAGCCACATCTGAACGATTACCCCAAAAAGACTAATCAATTTAGAACTTTCCTAAAATCCCTTATAAAGCCCAGTTTCACCTAGTAACTAGGCAATATGAGACTTAACACCTATGAGTATCTTTATAAACGTAACGACCCAAAGAAAAACGCTAGCCATATCTTCACTATCACCCCAAAAAGACTAGTTAATTTTGAGTTTTTCTATAATCTCTTATAAAGCCCAGTTTCACCTAGTAACTAGATAATATGGGACTTAGCACCCATGAGTATCTTTATAAACCACTCACTTTATATGAACTATTAATCTCTTCCCAATATGGGACCAGGGTGTTACAAACTCCCCCCTTAAACCCTTGGCGTCCTCGTCATGGCCACGTCATGCGGCGCTCCTCACATGACCTGGCGTTACTAGGTAACTCTAATATCATTTGGAACGACTCAAATAAAAGCGTTAGCCACATCTGCGCTATCACCCCAAAAGGACTAGTTAATTTGGAGTTTTCCTATAATCCCTTATAAAGCCCAGTTTCACCTAGTAACTAGGCAATGTAGGACTTAACACCCATGAGTATCTTTATAAACCATTCACTTTATGTGAACTATTCATCTTTTCTCAATATGGGACCGGGATGTTACAAACATTTGTAACGACCCAAGGAAAAACGTCAGCCACATCTGCACTATCACCTCAAAAAGACTAGTCAATTTTGAGCTTTCTTAGAATTCCTTATAAAGCTCAGTTTCACCTAATAACTACGCAATATGGGACTTAACACTCATGATTATCTTTATAAACCACCCACTCTATATGGGCTACTCATCTTCCCAATATGGGACTAATGTGTTACAAACTCCCTCCCTTAAACTCCTGACGTCTTTGTCAGTGCCACGTCATGCAGCACTCCAGTACCACATGGCCTGGCGTTACTATGTGGCTTTGATACCATTTGTAACGACCCAAGAAAAAGCGTTAGCCACATCTGCACTACCCAAAAAGGACTAGTCAATTTGGAGGTTTCAAAGAATCCCTTATAAAGCTCAGTTTCACCTAGTAACTAGGCAATGTGGGACTTAGCACCCATGAGTATCTTTATAAACCACTTACTCTATGTGAATTATTCATCTCTTTCCAATATGGGACCAGAGTGTTACAAACTCTCCCCCTTAAACCCATGATGTCCTCGTCAAAGCCATGTCATGCAGTGCTCTAGTACCACATGACCTGGCGTTACAACCTGGCTCTGATACCATTTGTAATAACCCAAGAAAAAGCGCTAGCCACTTCTGCACTATCATCCAAAAATGACTAGTCAATTTGAAGCTTTCCCTAGAATCCATTATAAAGCCTAGTCTCACCTACTAACTAGGCAATGTGGGACTTAGCACTCATGACTATCTTTATAAATCATCCACTCTATATGGGCTACTCATTTTTCCAATATGGGACTGGGATGTTACATGGATGGTAAAAGACTTTGCAGGAACAATTACATTAAGCAGACCAGTTTACATGTAGAAGACCAGTTTGCAGGAACAAATACATTAAGCACAGAAGCCGCATTCAGCTTCAGACACTTGCTCCGAAAGGTCTATATATGCAAGAACTGACCAACCGTGTACATCAGGATTTGCATTTAACTCGTGAACCTTGCAGACCACCTCAGCTTCAGACACTTGCTCCAGAAGGTCTATGTCAAAGGACTTGATCCCAACCTTGGCACATGCCTTCCTCTTCATACCCACATAGCTTTAAGAATCTTTACTGTTGCCCTCAATCACCACAGCTAGTCCCAGGACCTAAGTGAACCAAGCAAGAAATATATCACAATCCCAGTTCAAAATCTCTCTCAATAAACACTACATTATAATTTGACAACAACATAACAGAACTTTGTGACCTTTTACAATACATAGCTTATAGATGGGTGGTTCTCAAAACCTTTTACAAACTATAAAAGACGGCCCCTTTGGGTTCACAAATCAGTGCCTTTAGTTATTATTTGGTTGAGCCATAAATACAAATGCACCATTATTATCTTCTATATAATCTACTACACTAATTCATCGCTTTTAGTAGGAAAATAAGGCATTTTAGACATCATTTTGATCAACAAAATACTGGGTTTGGTTTCTACCTTGTTGAATTTCTGGGAGAGATGGTGGTCTAATCACTAATGAGACTATGTCGTCTCTAACCGTAGTGGATCATGATTCGGAGTTCGAAATTAGCCATTTGGCATCCAAAGCTGAACCAACAGAGAACCAACAAAATCAACCAAAAAATTACCATAATAGACTACTTCAATAACCCAATCAAAAATTAAAATCAAGCTTCCTTCAACCCAGAATCTCATCAAACTTCAACCAATCAATTTCAATTTCTAGGATATACCAAATTTCAGTTAAACCAACTAATGGGTATAACAAAAACCACAAATCATCAATTTAATCTCAATCCATTTCAGAACCCAATGTTTCATAGGAAGAAAATTTGAGAGAGAGAGAGAGATGTGGACCAACAAATTTACTTTTTTTGTAAGAATTTATTGAAAAAAGATCAACAAGCAACCCCTAAAAATCAATCCGCTGAGCCTGTATAAGCAAGCAGCTACAAAGGAAAACATGGGCAAGCAAATTAAATTAAAATAGGCAGATTCATGACAGAGAGAGAGAGAGACAAATACCAAACTTGCTGCTTCTTCTAATCGGTCGTTATGCAAAGGGGGAGAGAAGTGAGAGAGCAAAAGATTCCAGTATCTTATACGAAGAAAATTTGAGAGAGAGAGAGAGAGAGAGAGACGAAAGAGAGAGAGAGACAAATACCTCAAATTTCTTCTAAGGGGGAGAGACGTGAGAGAGCAGAAGTGTTAGAGAGTATAACAGCGCCAAACAGCAAAGAATGAGAAAGTTGGGTTTCATTTTTCTTGGGTTTAAAACGTCACCGTTTGTTTTAGTAAAAGTCTGATCAATCCTAGCCCTTCATTAAATTAAGTACAGCTCAGAAGTCGAATTCATCTCATACAATTCTCATCTAGATACAACTTCAAATACAATTTAAATTCTACTAATCATCCAAACATTTTTTTTGTTCTTCAAATTCGCATACCATATAAAAATTATTTTTTATTTTGAATTTTACTGGTGGATTTTAGTTCTTAGCGGACTCCAGTTCTTTCTGGTAGATTTCAAACCCTTTTGAAGTTGGATCGGGATCTCCTCAGATTTCTTAAAATCTGAGGAACTCAGATTTTTAAATCGTCACCGTCCTTTGCATCTAACGGACAAGATGCATGACAGCTGTTTGTATGTTATCGAGGAGCTGAATGCGCTATCCCATTTCAAATTTTAAACCGCCCGCCAAAATCTATAAATTTTGGATGAAGAAACCATTTCTTTCACATTGGTTCCACTCCTGATTAAAGACTCACAACTCATACTCTCCACCTAGACCCTCAGATGAACACATCGGAACATGCCGGAAGACTCCAATTCTTGGTTGAAACCCCTCTGCTTTATCCCTCTCCTCAGTAGGTGCTTGCTCTTCATGACCTTCTAGATCTCACTGGTGTTTCAGGATGGGTCCTCGCCGGATCTGGATAACTGGGCAATGGTTTAGTTCGTGGGAACGGCATATTGGCATAATGAGGTATTTCGCATATCCCATTCATTCCCACCTTCTGCATCTCCTTCCCCAACAAACAGGCATTCATTTCCCCAACTGCATGTTGGAGCCATTGGGTGCTTCATTAACTATGATTTTCTCTTTATTTGAAGGATTCCACTGACGCACCCGGTAAGTCACAGAGGATCGAAACAAGATGCTCTGTTCCTGTGTTTTATTTATTTATTTAGTGGGTAAGGTTTATGTAGTTGGATTTCTGTTGGTTTGTTTGATTTTTGTCTTGTGTTGTTGAGTTGGCTGTGGATTGCTTCGATCTCCTGGTTCAGGCAAATGGGTTTAGCTTCAAGATCTCCTAGTCCAGCTCGTCTGGGTGGCTGTAGCAGTACATGAAAAGAGGGAATGGTTGGGTGAGGAAAGTGACGATATAGCCATGGCGTTCTCCGGAGCTGGAACAAGGATTCAGCTTCATTTGAAAACCAATTGTCTCAAGAAGCCAGTGACGCAGATAAGGCTCCGAAGTTGTGGGAAGTTGGTTTGGTCTAAACTTGTGTCAAGAGCCTTAAGGTTGTCGTCAACTGCTCTTTGGTCTAAACTTGTCGGTGGTGTGTTGGATACAATTCTCTTGTAGATGTGGATGATTTCTTCCAGTTGTCAATAAAATCACGAGCCAAATTTTTATTTTAAATGATTGTTCAATCGTGCATTTGTTTGGTGTGAATATTTAGTTCATTTTAATTTTTCTTGTACAGTTTGTAACTTATCTTTAAGTATTTTGAATTATATCCGTTTGGCACCAAACAACAATTTGTAAATCTATATATTTATTCAATGAATACTCTATTTTGGTTGAGTTAGCCAAAACGCCTCAGTTTCTTTCACCATATATATGAAGCTTAGCAAACCTCTCCCAAAAGAAAATATGAACTTTCACAAACCAGGGATGTATTGAATTTCTAAAATTCATGCATGTCTTGTTCACTCACAAAAACATGCAAGAGACAGAACTTTCTCAAGAAAGTTAGTACCTTATATACATGCATAAACCAAAACCCGAGAACTCATTTACTCATCCATTTATATTGCCTAAATAAAATTTGGAAATGGCAGCTTAGCCTGGTATGCTGAGCATAGTTTCTATTAAGTACAATTGAAATGTATCTACTAAGCTAAAAGATTACAAAACAGAGCATAATTCAAATTACAAAAAATATAAGCTACATCCTGTTTTTTGGCTGTATCAGAAGCGGTGTGATCATCTTGAGCAACTGCAGGCTTATCCTCTGTTATTGGAATTGTATAGCAAACTGGAATTTGAGTCTCTATGTGGATACAATGGCTGATGTAGATTCTGAGTTGGAACACTTTGCGGCAGGAAGAGACGAGCTGGAATTTATGGGATTGGTCATCTTAACATGAACTGCCCAAGGAGTTGGAGATTGGACACCTACAACATTTCATATACGTGCACGGTCATATACTAGCGAGTTTTTAACTGTACACAAGACAAAAATCAAACAAACCAACAGAAATCCAACTACATAAACCTTACCCACTAAATAAATAAATAAAACACAGGAACAGAGCATCTTGTTTCGATCCTCTGTGACTTACCGGGTTCGTCAGTGGAATCCTTCAAATAAAGAGAAAATCATAGTTAATGAAGCACCCAATGGCTCCAACATGCAGTTGGGGAAATGAATGCCCGTTTGTTGGGGAAGGAGATGCAAAAGGTGGGAATGAATGGGATATGCGAAATACCTCATTATGCCAATATGCCGTTCCCACGAACTAAACCATTGCCCAGTTATCCAGATCCGGCGAGGACCCATCCTGAAACACCAGTGAGATCTAGAAGGTCATGAAGAGCAAGCACCTACTGAGGAGAGGGATAAAGCAGAGGGGTTTCAACCAAGAATTGGAGTCTTCCGGCATGTTCCGATGTGTTCATCTGAGGGTCTAGGTGGAGAGTATGAGTTGTGAGTCTTTAATCAGGAGTGGAACCAATGTGAAAGAAATGGTTTCTTCATCCAAAAATTTTAGATTTTGGTGGGCAAGGTTTAAAATTTGAAATGGGATAGCGCATTCAGCTCCTCGATAACATACAAACAGCTGTCATGCATCTTGTCCGTTAGATGCAAAGGACGGTGACGATTTAAAAATCTGAGTTCCTCAGATTTCTTAAAATTTGAGGGGATCCCCATCCTTTGAAGTTACATGTTGGGGATCTATACCACCATTAATGTCGTGTGTCTTCCCCTTCCCCTCTTCCCTTTGTAATTACTAATTGCTCAGAAAATAAATAAATAAATAAAGAAAAAAAAAAAAAAAAAAAAAAAAAAAAAAAAAAAAAAAGGGTGGTGGGGTGTGTCAACGTAGCAGGTAGCACCTAAAGTGTGAACTTGACCCAGGGACAATATCACATTAACTAAATTTAAGTCCAACCTCAATCATCGCCGACATGTAACTTCCAATTAATGAGAAATCAATGAGCGGGAGAAAGTTAGGACTAATCTCTGGTTACTCAATTTTTTTTTTGTGAGTTGGTTACTCAATTTTTAATAGCAATTTTTTACAACTTTCTCTTTGTCGTCTTCTGGACTTACCTTATAACTTTTATTAATAATTTAATAGCGCAGCAGCGCCACCAACAAAAATTATTTCTCTACAGTAGGTAGGTGCACTACTTTTTATGTACTCCTACTACTTGCTTTCCGTACTGCTCAAGATGATGTGATTTTATTTTTTATTATTTCTTTTAGATAGATTACTTGTGCTTTTTTCCTTTAGTAATTCACCTAACGTATCAAGTAAAAAAGCAGATTTTTTTTTTTTTACTCCGAATTTAGAAAGTATTAATTTAGGGACTGATTTTTACATTACATTTATATAAGTGTCTGTTAAATTATTTTATTTTATTTTTTCTGCACTATAATAAGGATCCATATTGCAATTCTGGCCAATTAACCCAGAATTGGCCCCCCAACTGGTGGATTACTGGATCTTCATTCGTGGACCAGACAATTTGCATTATCTACAGAAAAAAAAGGTACTTTAACTTTAATCCACCATAAAATATACCTACCGGAAAAGACCAAAAAGAAAAAATAAAGAGTGGTAGGGTGACTCTTAAAAGTTGTGAAGGATTAATAAAGCTCATTGTCTAACATCATGTGAACTCAGCCAATAACGCTTGAGAAGTTGGCTGAAACTTGTGTCCATAGGTTAAGAATATGATTGGCACCAAATTGTATAAAATGTTTCGATTAGGATTGTACTTGTTATTAAAAACTAGCTTACAAAAAATTCTATTTTTAAATCCAGTGTAAATTTGTGCATTTAAAATGCATGCACAAATTCAAACGAACTCTAAATCTCATGAATATAAATGGCAAATGCTGCAACCCAAATAGAATCTCAAAGGAATTACAAAATGCTAGCCAAAATGCCTCAATTCCATTTGTTAAGTGACAATACAACATTCTCCAAAGATAACCATTCACATATATATAACGCAAGGTAATTTATTTTCTCAATTGTTCATCACATTTTTCGATGCCTCCCATGCACATGGTCCCCAAAAACACCCATCCATGATCCTGATCCACCCCATCCCACTCATGTCGATCATCCCTTGTTCCTTGCAAACATCATGGACCACCACCAATATGTGGTTCTAAAGCTTTTGATCCATTACAAAAGTACCCTTCATTTGTGCACAAAATGAAACTCAGAAATTCTGAGCCCGATTCCTCAACAAAAGAATACAGATCGTAGCCAACAGTATGCCTAACTCTATACAACATGTACCAACTACATTGTATCAAATCCCCTTAATTTCCTCAGCTTTTTCACAACTCTGACAATAACATAACTGTAACAACTATAAACTGCTTCCCCCATAAAAATTTCCCTACTCCATAAAATATAAATATAAATCTAAAAATATCATTATTACCACTTGAATCCCCACTCCTCTTGCTCTCTGAACCTCCTTAGAACCCCCTCGATAGCAACATCAAAAGCATCTTTTATAGTCTCCAACCCCTCCTGGGGTCTCGCATACACTATCTTCGGTATATTATCGATCACTTTCTCTCTCATTTTCCTGACCTCCTCTTTACTGTACCTCTCAAGCACTTCCTTTATAGACGTCCCGTTTTTTACCGCGTTACGGTCTATGAAAACCGAGTAACTCTCCCGTTCGACCGGTAAAAACCACTCGTACTGGTAATAAGCGGTTCGCCTCCAGAAGAAAACCGGGATCGAACCGGCCAGCATGCAGTCGAAAATCGACCTCCGGGTGAAGCTGTCACCCCTCGGCTGCAAACAGAACTCCGACCCCAGAAACGTTTCGAGGATCGCCGACGTGCCGTTCGAACACCGAGACTTCGCGCAGTTTACAACCGTACACGTGTCCGTCTCATTGCATTGTCCGAGTAACAGCCCTCTGAAGTCGTTCCGGACCGCGCCACGCGTCGCTCCCGCGAAGGAGAAGAGGCTGGTGCGGTTACGCTCGCGGACGAAGCGCTGCCATTCTATAACGTCGGAGTCTGACCTGGGGTGGAATCCGGTGGGGTAGGGCACACCGACGTCGAAGTAGTCCCACGGGTTCCGCTCGATTAGGAGGCGCGTGATGTTCCGCATCCCGGACATGTAGATACAGCGGGAGCCCCAGTCGCGGTCCTTGGACCGCCGAAAGTCCCACGTGATGCGCCCCATCGTGAGGAAGTGGTCCCAGCCGTTGGATCTCTTGTAGTATGGCTGGTCCTGCACCCACCCCAACATCATCTCGCAGTGGCGATCGCGCTCTCTGGCGCTCGAATTCGACCACAGATACTTCCCCACCGCGAGTCCAGCGTAGAACGGTATGTAGAAAGCCGTGGCGGATTCGGGCTCCAGAACCCGGCACTTATGTTTCAAGACCCGGTTGTGGAAAATAATCTCGGACACGAACTGGTCCGTCCAGTACCACGCCGGAGCCAGTTCATCCGGTACGACACCGACGATCCCTGTGGCTCTCTGGCCGAATCCGTCGTTGGCCAGCGCGTCACAGCGCGAGCTCCACGGGTTCAAGTTGTCGCAATTGGCCAGAATCTCTGAGTTGAACGCTCCGGGTAGCTCGTATACGAAGATCCGATCCGACCCGCATGGGTCCTGCGCCGGGTCGGCGGAGGTGAAATTGTCGGCATGGTTTTGGCGGCGTAGTGGGTGAGGGAGGGAGAGGGAGAGAGGGAGAGAGCGGAGGGTGAAGATGAGGAGGATCTGGAGGGAGAGGATGGTGAGGAGGAGCCAGGTGCGAGGGTGGGCATGGTGGATGGGTTGGAGGACGGAGTTGAGCGAGTTGTTGCGCTCTAACAACGCGGGGGTTTTGTGTATTTTGTGAGGCTCGGAGGAAGCGTGATTGGGAATGGGAAGCGAAAGCATCGGAGAAAGAGTGTTGAGCCTCTTTTTCCGTTAATGGTTGGGGGGGAGGGAGGATTCCACACAGAGAAGTGGGGGGGTGTTTGTGGAGAGATTGGACTACCGGATGATTTTAGAGCTCAAGAAGGAGGCGAGCGAGCGAAGGGCACGTGTGCGTGTACGGTGGGGTTACCGGCTGGCTGGGCCAACCGACACCAAGTATAAACTGCTTTTTTTGAAATAACACGTGGGAGTTTTCGTCTCGGTGGGGAAACAATGAAACTGGGTCTGGGTTCTCTCCGGTGATTTAGCCATTTTGAGCATATATAATTAATTTATATGTCGGTTTACAAAAGATCGACAATACTTGAATGTGTTCCGACTACAGTAGCAACGGCGCGTAATGATTTTGATGGTAAGGAGTGTGACCATATATGGCTTCGTCCTCCTAAAGCCACCCATAAATATAAATTCAGTTTTATTTGTTAAGGCTTTCTTATTTATTTATTTATTTAAGAAAAAAAATAGTTTAGAACATTAAACCCTTACAAAATACTTAAAATAATTTTCACATTTACATCACATCAAAATACTTTTTTAAATAAAAAACAAAAGTACCCTCAAAAATACATTAGCAAACATAACCTTAACTTAAAATAGTAAAAAAAAAAATGAACATTCAAATATTTGTGGTTTATAGCATAGAGGAGTCATGAAAATCTTGAATCCGAAATGCTGAAACATGGACAAAACTAAGAATTTAACGGGGGTCAAATTGTATTGGAAAATATTTTAAGGGCCAATTTTATTTGATTTTATTTTTTTAAAAAAGGTTTAATATTGTTTTCAACAAATTTACAGACTAAAAAAGATTTAAAATTTTTTTTTTTTTTTTTAAGGCGGGCTAGAGGGAGTTCATGGCTCCCTCCAACTCCACGTTGTGTCTATCGTCGACTAAAACCCTATTAAGCTTGTGGCCCTTGATTTTATTCTATTTTTTAAAGGTTTAATCTAAGAATTATTAGCTAATGACACATCAATATAATGTGATTGTAATGTGAAAAATAACAATTATCTAAAATTTATCGATCTTTTAATTTTTATTGCACTAAATGTTTGCATTTTAACTTGCTTGAAATAAAATGAGCTAACAAACTAGAGCATTGTATTTCGTGGCATTATCAAATATCAATACGCGAATTACGTTAAATGCACTACCATCTATTATAATAGTCTTGTTCTATTGATGAATGATTATTGTATAATTAATAGTAATATATTTCCTCTATACCCTCATAATAATGATCCATATTTATTTTTATGATTATCCCAAAAATGTATCTCTGTCAATTGTATTTATAAAAATAATAATAATTCTTTTTTCATTTTTAATTCAAAATTAAAAAGATTACAATAGATTGTGTTTATTTTGCGTGATGATTGTAGCCAAAAGTGAGAAGAAGGCCGCAGTCCCATGATAACACGACAGAGGTGTCGGCAACTGATCGCTACTCGGAATCTCGGATCTTGTTTTATCACCGCAAAAGGCTGGAAAAAGTGAGGAGCCATGACGCAAACTCGAACCACGTGGACAAACAACGTAGGGCCAAGATGAAAGACCCTGACACCTGTTAGATACTGTCGTCGTGGTCAGAAACCAAACGACATCGTAACTTCGACGGACGTCATGCCGTCTATAAAATATTGTTGAATTAGGAGGGCGTGGCGTCCGGTGCAGCTGTGTTTGAATAATTATTATTATTATTATTTTTATTGATAATGGGGAAGTCACTAGCGTACGACACGCTGAGAACTTTCACATGGTCCAAAGAGAAGGGTCAAACAAATAGTAATTGAGGTAATTGCCGACAGAATGGGTCTCGTTTTTCTTGTGGAAACTGGAAAGGTCAAAAATACCTGAGATGATTCATCGGCCTGCCACGTGGCGGATAACCAGTGGGTGATATAGTGGGTCCCAAGCAGGAGGTTGAGCCTGATGGCTCAGGGGTCCATCCTTGTGCATATCATCCTGCTCATCTCCTTATAGTGGGACATCGAACATATCCTCCATGCCAAATACACTTTTTTTTTTTTTTTTTTTTTTTTTTTTTTTTTGGATGAATCAAAAACTTTATAAATCCATACACCAAAGAATCAGACCTAAAGGTACAAGCTAATCACAGGGCAAAAGGATCAAACAACCCATAATCTCTACCATAAACTAACAAACTACACAACAAACAAAGAATACGCCCAAAACCATCAGGCCTCAAACAAACCACTCAACAAATACATCCTCAAACCTGCAGAAATAAAAAACAAGCAGCTAACTACAAAAAAATGCCATGAAGATTCCACAAATCAGCAAGACGAAGATTCAAAGATGAACGTTTATAAGGACCCTTGGCAATGACACGAACCCGGATCTCCCACTTGATCTTAGTAAAAATTCTCTCTTCAGAGATAAGAGCATTACCATGTAGAATATCATTTCTATGTTTCCACAAATTATATACAGCAGCACCCAGACTTAAAATGCACAATCTACTCCACAAACTATCATTTTTCAGCTCAACTATACACCATTTTTCAATGTCTTCCCAAGATCTTTTTGGCCCAGTCACCAAACAAAGAGATAAAAGATTCCTCCAAATACGAAAACTGAAACCACACTCAAAGAATAAGTGCTCTCTAGATTCCAAACAGCCTCGACAAAAAGGGCAAATACACTTTTTTTCTTTTTCTCTCACATTTTTAATTGTTCTTTAGAAAAAAGAAATCAAATTTAATCCTTGATTTTGTTCCCTTTTTTTTTTTTCTTTTTTTCAATTCAATTCCTATGTTTATACTTTTCACAATTAGGCTTTCATGTTTTTCTTTGGCCTTAAGTAGATCGTTGACTCATGCCAATCCAATTAATTAATATTATGTGATTCTAATTGTAAATATATCATAAATAAATAAATTATTTTTAACTTTTTAAATATTTTTTAATTTGTAGTATGTTTATAATTTAAAATAATTGTGCTACATGGGCACATACATTGCACATAATGAGAAATGATCAAAATACTCACAATGCACAACAATGACACAACACCAAGGTACATTGAGGTGGGATCCATTCATTAGGTCTCACCCCAATATGCCTTAGTGTTGTATTATTGTTGTGCATAAAAAAATACAAGTATTGGTGTAGCATAATATGTCAAACGAGAATTACGTGGCATTAATTGATCTGTTTGATGTAGCATACCGTTTATTAAATGGACAATAGGTTGACGGAGAGCCCTATTTGAAATCAAATAAAAACTAAAGACCTAAATTGTTGAAATTAAAATCAAATAAAAACATAATAATTGCATTCTATTCTTCCCTAAATTATATAGTTCAATTGGTATTTTCTTTCTTTTGTTTTTTTTTTTAAAAAAAAAAAAAAAGAAAGAAAGTTTAATGTTGCTTTGAATTATAGAGCTAAAAGAGGTGGACAGCCTTCATTGTCAAACACATGCAAATGCCCAAAATATCGGGGACCCCTTCCTCCGATGCCTCTTTCAACCATGTTTGAGCACACGTGGCTTCCATGCACAGCGCTAGATCTGGCCGTTCATTGAGATTTGAAAACCGTTTTAAGTTAATTACGATTTACGAACATATTTATTGATTGGACCACGCGGCACCACAAACGGCTTACATGTATGCTTTAAGGCATGTGCTTATTAATGCATGATCTAGAATACAACAAATTATATCATATGATATTAACATTCCTTGTCCACTTATTGAGATATCGAAAGGGAATTCAAATTCAATAATATATTTATATATTTCTCATTAATTAATTTTCTTTTTATGGGATGCACGAAAAATCAAACTTGTTGGCGGGTTGGATAGTTCCTACCTAGAATCTTTTGGAACATAGCTCTAATATGATCAATGAACACTCTCCTTACATCCTTTTTACCGAAAGAAAAATTTATATCTATACTTGTTGAGTAATATTAGGTACTCAAATTCTTCTTTTATTGGATTGATATGATAATTTAAAGGTCGATGAATATTGCCATATAAATAAAGTACTGTAAAATACAAGTTAAATATTTTAATTACTCCAATTTATCACCCCAAGATAAAAAATAATCCTATTTATGCATTTTAAAAGTCAAATATGAGCCAAGTTGTATATCATTTAATACAACCACAGGCTATAAAGTAACGATTTTTTTTTTATTTTTTTATTTTTTGTAATATTCTTTTATTGTAAGTGACGTGTGGCATTTTATGATTGGTGTTGATGTGGCATTTTATGTAGGGCCAATTTTTTTTTTTTTTTATAAAAAAAAAAAAAAAAAAAAAAAAAAAAAAAAAAAAACTTACCTCTAGGAAGTAATTAATCACTTTTTAAAACTTAAGAAGCTATTTGTCAAAACTTCAAACTACTGTAACAAAAAATGCATTTATCCCTAAAAATTAATTTGAGGAATCAAATGAGTAACCTAGCAATAAACATACTTAAAAGTTAAAATAATGCCAACAAAAAAAAAGCATATTCAACGACATTTGTCTTGCCTTGCTTCAGTCCTCCATAATTAAGGTTGTAATCGAGTCCAATATTGAATGTTTAAGCTTTAATCATTTAGTTTTATTTTGAGCATGAACTGAGCTCGAGCTTATCACTGAATTAGATAATTTGTTCGAGAGCCCCTTCTGTTCAGTCTTGGCAGAGAACATGGGTTTTTTGCCCACCAATAATCAGTTGACACGTCAGCTAAAAACAATAAAAACCAAAAAATTAAAATGTTGCTAATGTACTAAATCGTCTTCCCATTTTTCCCTTCTCTTCATTCTTTCTTCTTCTGTTCTTTTTCTTTCCTTTCACAGGGACACGGTGAGGCAGAGGGAGAGAGTGGGTTCGAGAGGGGGAGATCGGAGGAGAGAGTGAAACAGAGAGAGAGAGAGAGAGAGATGTTGTCGGAGAGAGAAAGAGAGATGCCGAGAGAGAGAGACGAACAAAGAGAGGATCCGATCAACGGTGGGCCAGCGCCGGAGGAGCAGGAGGCGACCTCCGGTTTTGGGTCGTCGACCGGTGGTCTGAGGTGCGATTTTCGGTGGCCATAACCAACTTCCGGCGAGGCAGTGAAGGTCCGGCAGTTCCTGTGGAGCGGTGATCACATCTGGCCCGGTGATTTGGTGTTCTCGGCATTCTGGTTCAACCAGAGATGGTGAACGGCGATGCGGTCGAGGTCGAACTCGGGTCGGCCACAGCGTCAGCCGCATTCGGCTCGAGCCTGGGCAGCGTCGGCGGCGTTTGACTCGGGCCTGGACAGCTTCGGCAGTGTTCGGCTTGGGCTTGGGTGGCGTCGACAGCGTTCGAATTGGGCGACGGCAACGTTCGGATTTAGGCGGCGATTCACCGGTGTTGAAGAACAGAAGGTATTTTGTTTTTTAGCATGCGTAGAAGAAGTGGTCGTCTGTTTTGTTCTATTTGATTTTTTTGCTCCATGCTTACATGTCAACCTTTCATTGGAAGGCAAAAAATGTCTAGTTTCTGTCATGACCGGATTGAAGTTATTCTCAATTTGTTCAACCTTGGATCATATATTTTTCGAGCGAACTCGAACTTGTTCTCAAGCTCCTCAGTTAACATTTTCATTCCTTATCAATACTAACAATAACAATAATTCAACCTATATCTATTATATTAAGAAGAGAATTTATCTTTACGTAAGATGTTTTATTACAAAATCAAAATAATATTATGAAAAATAATAAAAATAAAGTTATATAAGCTTTTTCCAGTTGAGTCTTGTTTATATGTATAATTATAACTTATTTAATAATATAATCTAAATTTTTGTTTACGATTGTCTCATTTATTAAACAAACTAAATTTGATTAAATATATAGATGGCGATTTTCTAAATCGTCGAACGGACTTATTCACCTTTGGACCATAGCGAAATCTTTCGAGATCTTTTGTCTTCCTGGAACATAGATGAAAAAAAAATATATACTTTTCAGGAATGAAGTATATTTATTCACATACTTCATTCCTGAAAAGTCGATGGCGGCGGTCCAACTTGCCCGACGCCATCGACTTTTCATTTTTTTTTTTTTTTAATTTTTTTATGTCTGATACTTTGTATTGTTTCATTACCTTTTGTTTCCCAGCTTTTGAATGGAATATCCCTATTCACTTGTCTTGTTTGCTTCTTTAGCATTAGTCTTTAGCTTTAATAATTAGGGTTCATAGTCCTCTTTGGCATCCAATGATGAGTAAATCTTTTCTCATGATGCTCCGACTTGCTTAATTAATTAGGGAAAACTCCTCAAATTGCTCCACCCCCAACCAAAAAAAAAAAAAAAAAAAAAAAAAAAAAAAAAGAAGAAGAAGAAAACAACACAAATCAACCTGAATCAAATTTTAAGAGATTAAGTTGAATCATGGTGAATAAAATCTTAATAAATCTGGCTAAATCATTGTAAACTTTTAAAACTCTCACATTGAAAAGATGATTAGTTTATATAAAGTAGGTAGATTATAATGGACACTACTCAACCGAAAAGTTTAAACTAATGAGTTTGAGGTCAATTGTGTTATATTAAGTTATTAACCACTCATTCTTATGCTATATTTTCAATGAAAAAATATTATTTAGTAGACTGTTATACGACTGTCATACAATTGGGATTGTGTAATAGTAAAAATTAGCCTTTGGATCAACATGAACATTGTAAAAAGAAAAATCAATGCCTAAATTTCACTGCTAGGTCATCAATGTGACGCTGACCTCCATTTGGCACTAATAACACTGTTGGGGAGATTTAAGCTCAAATAGAGTGCTGACAATGCATCTACTGTTTTTGAATTGGTAGCAGGCCAATCAATCCGTGGTTGTAGAGATTTCTAAAATGACAAGAGAAGATAGGATAAGGAAAGATGAGGGAGGAAGAGATAAGAAAAGAGGGAATAGCTATTTCTTTCACTATTTGGATGTTTTAATTTTAATAAATAAGAGGAGTGGAGATAATAGTGGCTCTCCCACCCTTTTTTGCTTGTAGATATTATTAAGCCTTTTTATTTTTTCTAAGCTTGTAGACATTATTAAGGTAAACAGAAAGGTAATTTAACAAATTGCAACATAGTAAGGTAAAATTATAACAGTCCATGTAGATATTATTGTATGTTTAATAAATTCTTATTATTAGTTTTTGAGAAAAATGAGTTTTACTAAACTCAGAGAATGAGAGTTTCTTGCTTCGCAAAAACAATCCGATGAATAGGAGGACATGCCTCCATCCAGACTTTACCAATAGAAATTGACAAAGCAAATTTGGGTAGAAGATTTACAGATTTCTTCGTGTTATTTATCATTCATCCCGAAAGCTTAACATGATAACAAATGATAAATTTATTCATTTAGTTAATACTTTAACAATCACTCTCACATGTAAGACCAAACAACACATAGACTATTTTAATTAAAAATTGAGAATAAACTACGGAATCAAGATTCGAACTCAAGACATCAACTTTAATACCATGTTAAATCACCATTCATCCCCAAAACTTAAACTGATAAGAAATAATAAATTTAATCATTCAATTAATACTTTAACACCTATAAATCCCGGCATAGTTGAACAAATATCTTGTTATCGGACTAAAATATAGCGTGGATCTTGTAGGCCTAATCCCAAAGGTGACCGTAATCTTGGAATTTAATTATAAATGCAAGTTTTGAACAATTAACCAATCTGATTTAGCTAATCACTCAAAAGTCAAAACAGTAGTTTCTGTCTTTACCGTTGAGATTACCCTGCTCCATGCCCGTACAAAGGAATAAATCTAGTCCGTGCATCCAACAGGATTTTTTATAATGATTCATGAATTCTTGCTGTCTGACAACGATGATGGTTAAGCAAAAGGTAACAAAGAACTCAATAAAACCCATATTACAAAAACGCTTCTAGATCAACACGGCAGATAAAGTACCAAGACGAAAAACATTGCACATACTGTTACTGTTTCTTCAAGAGCAATGGTCCAACATTGTCCCCAGAAGCTTTGTTGTGCTTGACATGGCTTCCATCACACAAAGGGAAAGTGCCCGACCTCCAACATCTGCAAGAAAAGAAACAACAAAACTCAATACTTGGGCTACTGCAAAAAGGGGGATTGGGATTTTCTGCAATCCCGTCCAAAGAGGATGGGGCAGAGGAAATTGCAGAAAATTTGTTAGAGAGAACTCCTTGCCCGAACAGTGGGAGTTTCATCAGCCCCCCCTCCCCCCCTCCTCTCACATGAGTCACATCCCCCTGCCCAATTACAGAGGGCAGAGGAAATTAGCCGGCCGGGATCCCGGTCCACTACACGTGCACACCATGCTTAGAAAAAAAAACAAGGGCATACCATCAAACAATTTTAAAAGAATGCATCTACATTTTATTCATTTTAGGCACTCTTTACCTTGGAAAATATTTCAGCTGTTTCTGGTCTGGACCATATTTAAGGTTTTATTTTTGTATCAAAGATGTAACAAAATTGTATGGCCACATCGGTAACCAGGATAGGCAGACAAAAGAGTTTGAAGAGACTGACGTATCGCTTCATATCTTATTCATAGTAGCTCAAAATATTACTTGTGACGAATCTGAAGTTCTCTTAAGAGAGGAAAAAGCACAATAGCAACATTTTGGTGAGTCAAAAAGAGTTGTTGCCTGAAGCAGTCATCCAATTCAGTGGGATTTCCACATTGACAAAAGTCTGGTTATTCTTCTCACACCAAATAGACAACATTATGCAAAGCATTATACCATTCAAAATCCAACCACCTGTATGCATATCGAACCACATCTTCCAGCACTCAAGTAACTCAACCACATTCTTAGAGAACACCCACTTAACTCCAAAAAGGAGCAGAACAATAAGGATCATTAGTCCGCAATAGGAAATAGAAAGGATGATACTTGGAACCAACTAAAGGCACCAGCATGAGATTCTAATATTACTCGTTTTTTATAGTTCCAAGCTTCTCAAACTTGTTATTGCATATATATTTCAAATCAGACAGACTATAACACGTAATAAAACTTAGGGTTTATATCAGAACATCCTTGGTATTTTCAAAGTTATCACTAACCAGACAAGTTCCCCTAACAGCTCTTACATTGTATCAGTAAACTCTGCTCTGAAAAATTTTCAGCCGCTTCGTAGCATCATAACGTCAAGGAGAACGATAAATTTGATAGATGTAATTGATTTGGGTAAGACTTATTTGTGTGTTTGTGGGGCTAATAAATCAACTGTTACTCACCAAAGGTCATGTTATGTTCCCAAGACCATAGGGGATGCCCAAAAAAAAAACTGAATTATTCATCAAAAAAGAAAAGGACCATAGCGGATGCTCGAAATTTAATTTCACTAATTTTGAAGACAACAAGTACAAGAAAATATAGTCCAAAAAATGTAACACTCTAGACCCATCCTAGGGTAATTTTGTGATGTCGTTTGCTTTTTTTTTGAAAAAAAAAATATATTGTTGTGTGGTAAGTGATCTCAACCATTCTTTCAAGTTTTTGTGAATTCCCTTTTTGCAATAAATCTGAGAGAAACTTCCCCTTTGTACTTTTCTTCATTCATTTGTTCTAAATCTTACAAAAATAGTGCAAGGACTTTATTCTTGGACAGAGAACTCTTACTAACCCAAAGGACGACAGATTCTGTCACTTGGATTTCTCCTAAGTTCACGGCCAGATTTTGCTTAGGCATGGTCTCTAATAGGCCTTTTAATTGATGCTTAATTATGCTATTATGAGAATCATAACAGAAACCTAATAAAGCATGAATAACGGACTTCAAATTTGATGATCGAGTTTCCTATGCATGCTGCCAACACTAAGGAAAACTCTTTGGATCCTATCTCTTCTCTTAGATGACATAAATATGCTTCCGCTATGTTATGAATTGTTATGATAGTTGATGATAAATAAATGAAAAGAAAAGAAAAGGAAAACAATTGTATGAATGTATGAAAGGTTTTAAATTGTTTTGGCCACGCAAAATGATATGTGATGGTACTGGAGCTAAATGGGCGGAGGCAGCATATTGTATGCCAGAAATGGCTCACTTGAGTGCACTATTTTTTTATCGAGTGATGTCCATATCCTAGACGTGGCTCCACCTATGGTCACGGGAGTAGAGTCGAGATCCTTGTGATCGCCAACCCTTGGCGTATTTATGTGTCGGCCATTCGAGAGATTAAAGGAAAAGAATATTTATGATATGTGTGAATGTTTTACTTGTACTTGTTGATGTTTTTAAAATGAAAATTGTTTTCAACTTCATTTACTGTCTTACTGAATATTCGACTTACCCTTAGTTTTTATGTTTTAAAACAACCCAGATGATGTCATGGATGGTTTTACGGGCCAAAAAAACTCGAATCAGGTGCCTTCACCTATAAGATATATATATATATATATAAAAGAAAAAAAATTATGAGTAGATGATGATTAAATAAGTTCATATAGCACATTATCTTGTTTTTGTTTCAGCACGCCTTCTTATGTTAAGACTAAGGTCTATCGTCTAAGTTTTAATGGGATGAGTTGTATCATTAGTGATCCGATGGTTTAAGTTTTTATTGTAATGATGCATTTAGATTGCTTTGATTTTCAGTTTATGAAATTCTTGCATCCTTGTGTTTCTTGATCGAACGATGTGTAAGAAATCAATATGTACCAAAACTGGCTGAATAATTCTTAAAATCCTAATTATTATTTTAATTGAATAGCACCAAACATATAGCTTAAGAACTTACAACAAATAAACAAAAATATTAAACAATCTCTACAGAGAAATAAACCTGAATTAGTTCGCTAATAATAACGTCTAGAATTGTGAAAACTCATAAAATGCGTTTTACCTGCAATAAGCAGTGAGGGGCTTAGAGAGCTCAGTGACGACAACCGAATCCACCACTTTCGCTTCGCTCTTCCTTATCTCTGGGTTTATAGCCGGACCCTCCGCTCTCACCACCACCACACGCCTCGGCCTCGTCGCGCTACCCACATCACCGAAAGACAAAGATCCGAACTGGGTCCCAACGGTGGTTCCTCTTCTGCTCTGCTTGAGGCCCTCGGTCGGTGGCTTGCTGCAAGAGAACCCCGCACCTACGGTGCTTAGAATCGACGCCATTGAAATGGGTATCTCTCTCTTTTGAGCTTCTTTGCTCCAAATCAATGAAAAGCTCTGTGAGAGGGTCGGTGAACTGTAGTTTGGGATTGAAAAGTAGGTAGTGGCGAACTTGTGGAGAGCACGCTCTTCGCGAGGGATTTGGGGGGATTTGGGTGGAGGCTGCGAAATAAGACACGTCACTTGTACGGAAAATGTGGGCACCCAAGTTATGAGGACGACCTTTAATGGGCTCGTTGAATTTGGATCCTCACAATTAATTTTCATTGTTCCGGCCCAAAACAAGAATACCAAAAAGAAAAATAAGAACAGAGAGAAATAATACTACTTAAAAGAAATATAAACAATAAATGCTAGTGAGATCTTTTAATTAACTTTTATTACAAAAAATATATCTTATTAAAATAAATGAAAATAATAAACTATAATTTTGTGAAATATGATCATCTCTGTTTCAACTTATGGTTAAGTTTAAAGTTTGTGTTTTTAACGATGTATATAATAATGTCAATATTGACATGTGTTTTAAAAACTTTAAATAATGTGATATCTTGTACATCGACTTTAACTTATGACCATTAAATTGACATTTGTGAGAATTTCACACAAAAATCCTACAAATATCTTATAAAGCTAACATGATAAGGTCTATTAGCCATTGATTTATTTTTATTTTTTTTTATGTTTTTTAACAAGTGTTGATCAAAGGGCTACTAAACCTTATCATATTAACTTTTATGGGATATTTGTAAAATGGTATGTAGCACCACCCTTCTTTTTCTTCTTTTTTCTTTTTTCTTTTTCCTTCTATTTAATTCAAATAAAGAGGAAAGGGCTAGAATAGGGGCCCATGATCTCATTTAGGCCGACACATGCAAAATAGCGCAACTTAATTTTCATTGGCCTACATAAGTAGCTTAATTGGTCACTAATTTGTCGTTCTAATAGAAACGTTGGCAAGCTATACAATTAAGAAGATCTCAGCACAGAAAAAGGACATGATTAGCATGCCCAGCCTGTCTCCAACATAAGTAACACCCTAAACATATGGAACAAAGGTCACATTCTATTATTTCCAAAGCGGTGCTACTATCAAGAAAATGCCTATTTTTTACAAAATCCAATACTCTTAAGCACCAAAGGAAATTCAACAAACTGAAAAGTGAAATCCAAATTTACATAGAAAAAGTAGGAAAATAATGTAGAAACTGGTGTTGAAGCTCCTGCTTGCTCAATTTTCCATTCATACAATAACTAATTAGCATGTGGGGGGTTGGAATTTATAAAAGGAAAACGCAAAAATGGGGGAGGGAATCAAAAAATCAAAAAACCACAAACAATATCCAATCAGGAGTTTTGATATATCCCCCATTTCAAATGCGTTTAAGCAACACAAGATCAACAACGTTCAAAATTTAATGAAAAAAGAATTATCTAAATGACCTCCATTAATATCCAAGGAGTAGTGCTTCAATTGAAAATTCAAAAAACAAGACAATATGAGCAAACTTCTATGACATGAATCTTCTTAACAAAAACATCCATACTACAAATAAATATTTCGCTGGAATTTGAAGTTACCAAATTTTCAAGGTCAAATATTCTCCTTTTTTTTTTTGTAGAGTTAAACTCTTAAACTGTTAAACATGCTCCAAAACCTGGATTTCAAGATCTTTGAAATTATCTTTTTTTTCATTTTTCACAATTAGTTATAACTTACCTAAATTTTGATGAAAATTCCTTTTAATCTAGGCTAAGCACTGGATATTCAGAATAATAATTGATAGCCGTGCTAACATGTTTGAGCATTTTACCAAGTCCATTTATTTTGACAACCAAACAAGCCTAATTACTCAGTATACGAGAGAGGAAGAAAATGAAGGAAAGGTGTTTGCTTTAATACCTGACGGAGACCTAGACTTGAAGGAGACGGATTTGGGGGGAAGCCGGAACTGGAAAACGGCCGGAGATGGAAGAGGGCCGGAACTGGAAGATGGCCGGTGGTTGGGTTTTGGCCGAAGATGGAGAACGACGATGGTGGGTCGTGTGTGGTGCTCGACGGTGGCGGAGCTAGGTCACAGTAGCTGAAAAAACCCAAAAATGGTCGCCTGAACTAGAAGACAGCCGGAGATGGAAGAGGGCCGGAACTGGAAGACTGTCGGTGTTTGGGTATGGGTCGTTAGAGATGGCGCCTAGCAGTACCTAGTGGCCGGAGATGGAGAACGATGGTGGCGGGCTCGTGGGAAACTGGTCGCCTGAATCGGAAGAACGACGGAGCTCCGAACGGTGGCGGGTAGTGTGTGGTGGTCGACGGTGGGAAGATTTTGGGGTAGATGGAAAGGGAGGGAAAATTTGGGGTGAAGCTCAATGAAACAAAAATGAGAAAAATGGGGTTTCAGAACTGGTTTTAGTGAAATTTCGAAATTTTAATTTTTTTTTTTTTTTGGAAAAAAAAAATACTCTAAAACTAAAATGGCCCTTTCCACGTAGGAAAGGGCCGGGCAGGGGCCGGCAAGATGGTTAAGTTTAAAGTTTGTGTTTTTAACGATGTATATAATAATGTCAATATTGACATGTGTTTTAAAAACTTTAAATAATGTGATATCTTGTACATCGACTTTAACTTATGACCATTAAATTGACATTTGTGAGAATTTCACACAAAAATCCTACAAATATCTTATAAAGCTAACATGATAAGGTCTATTAGCCATTGATTTATTTTTATTTTTTTTATGTTTTTTAACAAGTGTTGATCAAAGGGCGACTAAACCTTGTCACATTAACTTTTATGGGATATTTGTAAAATGGTTGTATGGTATGTAGCATCACCCTTCTTTTTCTTCTTTTTTCTTTTTTCTTTTTTCTTTTGTCCTTCTATTTAATTCAAATAAAGAGGAAAGGGCTAGAATGGGGGACCATGATCTCATTTAGACCGACACATGCAGAATAGCGCAACTTAATTTTCATTGGACTACATAAGTAGCTTAAGAGGATAAGGGACTATTGGAATTGAGACTTGGCCCAATCAATTCTCAAGGGCCTGCATACTTACATGCGTAGTCCTAAGGAATGGGGGCCTATAGTCCCCACTAGCCCAGTAACCAATCAACCCAAACACGACCTCCAAGGGGCCAGAGAGGCCACTAAAACCTTTGTGTGAAGCGCATGGCCAAGAAAAAAGATCTTGTATCAGATAACCATTTTCACGAAAAACGACAGAAAGACAATCCGCAAAATGAAAAAGGGATCTTTCGACCCTTCCCAAAAAGGTTGTATCTCTTGAGCCTCCAATCAAGGCAAAAAAGCTACTAAAACGGAGGGCAGATCACAAAGGAAAATCTCTAGCATGATCAAATGCCAAAATCAATGACTAATTCAAAATTATTATCTTGCTCACGTGCACAACCAAAACAGGACCCAACCTATATAATGTTAGTAGGAGCCTATGCGTGCTTTTTTGTTGCTGACTTTAACATTGGAAGTGGTTTTGTTGCCCCCAATAGCGTGTCACTATGCCCCTTGTTTTCTGTGTCGTGGATCACATGTGTGTAGTCATTGTATTAACATAGGCAAAATATTAGTATCTCATTCAAAACAAAGATAAATGGGTATAATTTGGTAATAAGTAATATTATAAACTAAATTTTATTCAACAATTATTTCATAATGTTAATGTAGCAGTCTTAATTAATTTTTAGATTAGTCTTTATTAAAAAAATAAATTCAAATACTAATTAAGTCTACCAAGTCAACATTATGTAATAATTATGTAATAAAAACAAATATATGGTATAGAACATTACTTCTCTTTTCTTTTTTCTTTTATAATGTGTTGATGAAATTTTTATCCGGTGACGTGGAATCATCAGAGACGCCCCTCTCATCCGTGTCTTGGCCTGCAAAACAACAAAGACCCGCCGGGGGTTGGCCGGCGGGGCCTCCTCTGACGATCAAGTCAGTCAAGTGTTTTTAAGGAGAAAAGAGAAAGAGAGGGGAGAGAGAGCTGGAGAGAATAATAGATTCTGCCCCCAAATAATTTTTGTACTCCCTTTTATATCCCTGCATGCTATATGTCCATTTTGCCCCTGTCAAGCACAAGGCCTAATGGAGACGTCTGATATCTTCTTTGACTTGATTTGACTGGTCTCATAATATTGAAGGCTTCCTGCGACCAAGGTTGTTGTCCGAGGACTAATCTTTTCCGGGGTCCGAAATCCTAATTGTGGGGCAAGCCTGGCCCCACTCCGAAGTGGGGACAAATATTTTCCTAACAATTACCCCCCAATTCTCCTATCTTTATTATAAAGGTAGGGAGAATTTACCTATTGGAACCCCTAGAATTTAGTTGATTCTGCCGATCATTCTTCATCCACTCTGCGTAACGCCCTCCTCGGACTCCGTGGAAACTTAAGCATTTCTTTGACTGTCGTTCCATGCGGCTCCAAGCCATTTATGGCAAGCAATCAGGAATTTATTCCCGTCATAAATTCACCATCAGTTAGGCACACCTAACACCCCGTAAATCGTGCATGCAGTGATCATTATTGTTTTTCTATATATTCGCACTTTCCTTCGTTGGAATGTCATTGGCCTTCAGATTGCCCATTCGAGTAGATCTTCCTTTCTTTTTATTTCTTTCCCGGAAATCGAATTTTCCCTTTCATTATTTTTGAATTCTCTGGATCTTCTCGCAATACTCCTCATTCATGGCGCGGTCCTCACGACCGAGCATATTCACAAATTCATCATGGATGGCCCTGGAGTATTCGCTCCTCATGGCGGTTCTATTGAATGTGTGATCTCCGGCTTTAGACACACAAGGTGTGTGACCCCCGGCTTTACGCCAACCTATTCCTGTCCAGCCTACAGGAACTGTGCAGCACCTAAATTCTGCCCTAACAGCTCGTGGGAGCCCAACTGTTCAAGTCGTGCTTGGAATTTGCGCGGACGATCCCTTCAAGATTTTCAGGCAATTTCTCTTCGCAGTGTTAGGATTACTTGTAATCAAATGACTACCCTGCATAGCATTCTTTCGGGGTTGCCTGTTCTCTTCGTTTTCATGTACATGTGTACTTTGAGTAAATCTAATAAAATCTTCTTATTTGACGAAAGTTATGCCTTTGCGACGTGAATCCTAAATTAATCTCTAATAATCTCATCGGATTACCACCGAAATAGATGTTTTGTGAATCATAAAATTATGTCCGCACAACATTGCGCCAAGCATTCGCATTATGCTTCCCCGGACATGAACTCTGGTAGCACTTTAACATGTCCATCGTTCTCAATAGTCAGGAGTCCATCACCGGACCGTCAACTTCCTCTGGTAGATGGATGCCCATCGGCCGGCATTTGTGACGTCCGGGACTACTGGGGGTACAGTGTCCCTTTCCGTTTCTTCAAAGAAGAGGTAATCACCCCGATTTCTCTACTCGACTTCTAGGTTGTTAGACCGGAAATCCCTTGTCTTTGATATAACCCCAAGCACAGATAGCTTCCAAGAAATTGATTTTAGCATGATGTCGGAAGAGCTGCCATAGTCGGGCACTGGAATCGTTTCCTCCGACGACGCACCCCTACCGAGCAAGCTTTCTTCTCATTCAGGTGCTCGACACTTGAATCACGACGGGATGTCAAGACGACCCCTATCCCTTGAGGCTCATTGCCATCACCGGCATCCCGAGCTGGCCTTTTTAAGGCCAAATGCAAAAATGTTCCAAGCCCCAGATTTATCCATGTCGGATTTTCCTGATCAATTGTATAGGCTTCGATCATTCGCTCTTTCAAGTCATGATCTCTACATCAGTGGTGTTTGAGGAGTCCGTTCTGGGTAGGTATGGTAGTCGGGACCCGAAAAGGGTTCCGCGATTCACAATTTGGGGCCTGCCTGCTCAAATTGACAAAGTTTATGCGGATTTCCCTTCCACCCCATGTCTGGAGAGGAGTGGGGCCCGGAGTTGCCCCAGAGCAACCCCCCTCTATCCAAGAAAAAACGGTTACCGGGGTTGCCTCTCCATCCGAGAGAGAGTAATCATCCAAATTTGAAGGAGGTCAACCATTATAGTTATCCTTACTTCATCACGTGTTTTCCGGGGGTTAGATCGGTCTCCTCATCCGAGGTAAGTCTCCACTCCATCCCAAGATGAGCTTTACTCGCTACTTCCTCTCCACCTTAGTGGATCCAGTCTGCAATGAGCTGACGCTCGATCCGTTCCCTTATCCAAGAGTGGACGCTTTGTCCGAGGGAAAATTTTTTAGTTTCCTCGTCCGAGGGAAACCCCCTTATCTAAGGAGGAATTGTCCCTGGAACATCCCATTCCTTTTTGTGTTATACTACCATAGGAGTCCGAATATCAATTGCATCCCGGGAGCAAAGTCTGCTGTAGGGGACGTTTCCCTAGCCCGATTTGTTAAAGGGGTTCACTCCCCGTTCTCAAGGGTTCCCAAGCAACAAATGATCTTGAAGATGGGGAATTGTAATTTCCCATGCCGAATTCGTTATTGCTAATCTATGGCACTTGGTAAATCAGCTTCTCGGGCTTTCCTAGCAATCATTCCAATGTTATCGGTGGACGGATTTGCTTTTGTTTGAAATCCTGGACTCGTTAGAGCTATCCGAAGGTCGAGATGTAGGCATTTCGGCCTTATCCAATAAAAGGTTTCCTAACAGTTCATGGATGGGATTCACGTTGTTAGGCAGGGATGTGGTGTCCGGGATTACCTCTTTATTCAAGAGAGATTCACTATCCCGACCCGACACTACCCCCCATTCTCCAGAGGGAGACAGTCTCGAACTGCTCCCTTTTCAACTTTATATAGGCGATATGCCAGACGTCAACGTTTTTCTCGTCTCCTTATCCAAAAGAAGAGTCTTTTATTCAAGAAAGAACTCTACGAGTATTCTCACCCAACTTAAAGAAGTTGGACCTCGGGAGGTATTCCTCCTTTTATGCATATATGAATATAGACCTAGCAACGCAGGTCGTCATCGGTCACAATTTCTTTCTCAGTTCTGCATGGACGGGGGACGACGGTCAACCCCGGAAATATCTGGTTCGCCAGAAAAACATGGACAGGGGACGACGGTCAACCCCGGAATATAATTCTGTTCCCCTGGGAAGGTACCCAGCAAATATTCAATAATCAAATAGATCAACAGCTTGGATAGGGGAGAATTGCTAAGCATCCGGGCTCGTCATCACCCCCCTGTCCTCAAGCAGGAGGGGTGTCTTTGTCCGAGGTCAGACATTTCCCATACGGGTTCCCTTCCCACTTCCCTGTCCAAATCCAAGGGGAGAGGTCCCTGTCCGGAATCGAACTTTTTATTTGGTTATCTCCTCTCCCTGTTTTTTAATGAGGTTATGCTCCTCGTGATTTTTTAACGAGGTTATGCTCCTCGCTCTTTCAATTAATCCGGAAGTTATCGGAAATGTCAACGGGATTTTATGTATTAAATATTCGACAACCAATCCCCCAAGCTCTTACCCCCCCCCCCCCCCAAATCACTTCGGTCCGAGTAGAACTAACCCGAGTGATTTGTTCTGGGAATACAGAGCTGACCAGGTCACATAGCGACGTGAGCCCCTGAAAATGAATCAATGGCTCGGACGGAGGAGAACTGCTAAGCATCCAAAAGGCCAAATGCCGATGTTGCTAGAGCCTCAAATCCTACATTACCCCCCTGTCCTCAGCCAGGAGGGGTGTCCCTGTCCGAGATATCGGACGTTCCTCATCACCCCCCTGTCCTCAACCAGGAGGGGTGGTCATTTGTCCTAGATTGGACGTTTCCCCACATATCCCTTTTAAGGGCGTCTTCCTCAGCACCCCCCAGTCCTCAACCAGGCAGGGTGTCCTTGTCTGGTGTCTTGATTCTCACGAGGCCTTATCCTCGTCTTCTTCGTTCCTCGGATTCCTTGTTTTTTAATGAGGTCACCTCCTCGGCCTTGTTTTTAACGAGGTACTATCCTCGGCCCTATTTTTTACGAGGTACTATCCTCAGATTCCTTGTTTTTTAATGAGGTCACCTCTTCGGATTCCTTGTTTTTTAACGAGGTCACCTCCTCGGCCCTATTTTTAACGAGGTACTATCCTCAGATTCCTTGTTTTTTAACGAGGTAACCTCCTCGGATTCCTTGTTTTTTAACGAGGTCACCTCCTCGGCCCTGTTTTTAACGAGGTACTATCCTCGGCCCTGTTTTTTACGAGGTACTATCATCAGATTCCTTGTTTCTTAACGAGGTCACCTCCTCGGCCCTATTTTTAACGAGGTACTATCCTCGGATTCCTTGTTTTTTAACGAGGTCACCTCCTCGGCCCTGTTTTTAACGAGGAACTATCCTCGGCCCTGTTTTTTACGAGGTACTATCCTCAGATTCCTTGTTTTTTAACGAGGTCACCTCCTCGGCCATGTTTTTAACAAGGTACTATCCTCGGATTCCTTGTTTTTTAACGAGGTCACCTCCTCGGCCCTGTTTTTAACAAGGTACTATCCTCGGATTCTTTGTTTTTTAACGAGGTCACCTCCTCGGATTCCTTGTTTTTTAACGAGGTCACCTCCTCGATTCCCCCGGTAATCCCTTGTTAAGGGCGGGTTCCTTATCCCCGGGTTCCTATTTTTTAACGAGGTTATTACTCCTCTCATCTTTTTTTTTTTTTTTTAACGAGGTCACCTCCTTAAATTCCTTGTTTTTTTAATGAGGTCACGTCCTCGATTCCCCCGGTAATCCCATGTTAAGGGCGGGTTCCTTATCCCCGGGTTCCTGATTTTTTAACGAGGTTATTACTCCTCTCATCCTTTGTTTTTTAACGAGGTCACGTCCTCGATTCCCCCGGTAATCCCCTGTTAAGGGCGGGTTCCTGATTTTTTAACGAGGTTATTACTCGTCTCCTAATTTTTTACCGAGGTTATTACTCCTCTCCTGTTAACTAGTTCAGTAATATCATCGGAAATTAATCCAGTTCTCGCTCCCGAACAGTGCTCTCGGAATGTAACTTCGAGAGCTTTCCTTTTCGCTTTATTTGTTTGTGCAATAAAAACAAAGCTCCTGCAAAAATGCTACCAAAAAAGATCAATAAATCCGATGGGAGACTATCAAGATGGGATCAATTCCCGTCTCTGTATTATGAGCTCCAATATTTGTTAAGAGTCAGCAAATACAATAGTTAATTAATTATTAGTCTTTGTCTTCCGCCGGAGAGACCTTCCCAGGTTTGACACTCCGAAATTTATATGTATATTCATGTATCCCTGCCATCAATATTTAGTATCCAGAATTTGATAAAATGGAATAAAAAGAGAGAAATGGACTTATCTCAGCTCTTCCGGTCTCTGGAGAGCGTACATAGCCCCCCATCCATTTGGATCTTTAAGCCCGAATTCTGATGGATTGTCATCCTGCTACTAAATGTGTCCGGGGGACATGCGGCCTCATAGTCATCCCCCTTTTTCAGAAGAAGCACATAGCAACAAGAACTTCCGAGGACTTCCTTCGAAATTTGTCCCCACATCGACTGTTGAGGAGCGACTAGATCGGAAGTCCGGGCACTCGTCAACTAGTCGAAGTTGTGTAACACATCTCAAACAGGTCCTCGGCAATGTTCTCGGACCTGATCTCGGAAATGAAAAGGGTCCCCATCACAAAGCCAATGCTAGCGCCCAAGGAGTGGCCGACCCGGAAGCCCTGCATGCAGTCACAGTTCTCGGCCTCCTTGCGAACGGCGTCGAGGACGGAGTTGATGAGCTCGGCGTCCTCTGTGAGTTAAGTCGGACCTCCGGTCGTACTTTGTTGACGCACCTTTTGCATCTTCAAATCCAACTCTCCTCGGGGTTTGTAGGCACCCCCACGAATTCGGGGACTTCAGCCATACTTCTTGACGCGTGCCTCTCAAGTGTCCTCGGACATGGACTCTCCATCGGACAACCGAATGGTGCTCTCTCTCTTTAGTATTCTTGGCCTCTTTGTATTCAGGAACTACCGTTGTTCCGACATGACTTGCGCACACGTGTGATGGTGTCCCCGCCAACTTTGATTTCCTTCCATCCACAAAGTTCAACCAGTAGCATTGATCTGGTAGTACTGTTTCGGGACCTCTTTCCCCTTATCTTCACGCATACGTACACGTAGAATTCAGAAAACAGCTTCCACGACCTCTCCAATGTCGACCATGAGCGACGAGCATATAACCATCACAATCACGAACACTCAGCGACTCCGAATCTTTAGGATACTTCTTCTTCGACCGCGGCATTCACGTCATGATCACCTCCACCCCTTCCGAAGTTCGTACATGGCTGAAGCAGGCTACGCACCGGCTCCACATCGATGTCTGCCGCTACCTGTCCAACTCTGACCACACCCTCGCTGGCGTGTGGAACCACATCGACCAGGACACGCTCCGCAGATCCAAGCACAGGCCCCGTGTCCCGCGCCTCGTTGATATCCGCGACTTGGTGGAGGAGAAAAAGGGGCGGAGTAGGCAACTCTCCAGGGAGACGCTGTCAGAGAATCTTTGGGTTTCAAGGACGCGACGAAGCCGGCTTAGGTTCGAAGGAGTGACCGGGAGGCTTATTGGCTTGAGGAGGAGCAGGTTCAGTATGGTGCCGTCGACGCTTATCTTTCATTCTGAATGGGAAAGGCTCTGCATGTTTGGGATTGGTAACTGCTGATTTTTTTAAAAAAAACTCAAACTTTTACAAGTTAGCCACTAACTACAGAATCATGTCCGGGGAGAAACGTTGCTTCGTAGCCCATCTCTTTTCAATTTTAATAAATGATGTTGTCAGAAAGACATCATTTCCCACAAAAACCAATAAAGCAAGACCCATTCTTCTCCATAATCTTTCTTCAACACAAATATTGCTTTGTCCTTCACAGACATATTTAACTGTGCTGTCAGTATCATCTGATACTCGCATAAAAAAGTTGCACAAGAACCAACAAAATAATATGCACATCCTTAATTTTAGATTTGATACCTTCTCCCTCCCTACTTGTAAAACCGTAGATTATCTTCCTTATGACCAACAGACTTGAACCTGATGCAACATTAAAAAGAATCTTCTTTCCCACAAAAATTTCTATAAGGGCTAATAAACTTGAGATGGAAGGTTCGTAATATGAGGACTTATCTCGCCAGGCGAACTCATCTTCCATATTCTCAGAGATGACACCCAACATGGTAACGGTGAATCTGAAACTCAAAATTTGCGACTACCCACTTGCGCACTGAGTGAAGGCCAGGTTCGTCAACTACTAACGAAAAGCCATATCAAGATGATCTCCTACAAAATCGCCGTACACAAGTATAGATTTGCCATGCGTGGGTGTAAATTCGTACAAATCTCCCTTTCTTGACGAAGGATGCTTCTGATTACCAGTCACCGTTTTGAATTTTTGTTTTGATAAGAGGAACCATGTCGTTCCCACAGACGGCGCCAATTGTTGATGAAATTTTTATCCGGTGACGTGGAATCATCAGAGACACCCCTCTCGTCCGTGTCTAGGCCTGCAAAACAAGAAAGACTCGCCGGGGGTTGGCCGGTGGGGCCTCCTCCGACGATTAAGTCAGTCAAGTGTTTTTAAGGAGAGAAGAGAAAGAGAGGGGGAGAGAGAGCTCGAGAGAATAATAGATTCTGCCCCCAAATAATTTTTGTACTCCCTTTTATATCCCTGCATGCTATATGTCCATTTTGCCCCTGTCAAGCACAAGGCCCAATGGAGACGTCTGATATCTTCTCTGACTTGATTTGACTGGTCTCATAATATTGAAGGCTTCCTGCGACCAAGGTTGTTGTTCGGGGACTAATCTTTTACGGGGTCCGAAATCCTAATTGTGGGGCAAGCCTGGCCCCACTCCGAAGTGGGGACAAATATTTCCCTAACATAATGTTAGAACATTACTCTTTAATAAAACAAATGGGAGACCCTCGTACTAGAACAAGAAAAATAAGGAAACACACAAAAAAGATGTCGATAACAAAAAGACAAATCGACGGTGAGAACTGAGAAATGAGAATGGTCCAATCCAATGCAAGGATAGCCCACGGCCCACTGCATGATTCTCGTCCTCCGTTGCATAATTTGCATCGCGTGTCTTACGCACTCCTATTACATGGGAGCAAAAATAATAGAAAAATATTCTATTTATTTGCCAATTTTTTGGTCTTATCAAAGGTAGTTTTCAAATGATAAATCACCTTGTTATAAGATGACACAATTTTCAAAATAGTATATTTTATACATAATTGACACATCATTTGCATTTCATTGTACCAAATGTTGCAAGTTGCAACAACATATTGACCACACGTCAAAGGATCGGGATCCTCTACACTTAATTGTGTGAATTTAAAAAAAAAAATTGGATAGGTGATTGTAAGAGACTACTTATGGGATCCACCTGACCGAATAAATGGTTAGCCAGCCAAATTTTTATTTGGTCAGATGAATCTCATAAGTGGTCTCTCACAAATATCTGCTTGAATTTTTTTAAATTCAAACAAATAATTATAGAGGATCTTAATACCAAGTCCACACCAAATGGAAAATCTACTTAATTGAATGAAGGGAATCACTCCAAAAAAAAAAAAAATGAAGGGAATCATTAGCACAAGGGCACCTCTATTTGCTGCTTACGGACATCCTACTTGGCTACTTGCATATATCCATTTATTTATATGTGTAAACTAAATAATAATAATAATAATAATAATAATAATAATAATAATAGTAATAACGATCATAAGCATGATCATGATGATAGTAAACTAGTAATAGTATACTCTCCAATTCTAATATAACTTTTTTGCACTTTGAGAACTCTCGCTCACTTTCTTTCTTCTTCTGTTTTTTTCTTTATTTTTTTTTTTTTTTTTTTTTTTTTAAAAAAAAAAGAAAAAGAAAAAGAAAATTATCAGTAAGAAAAATGGTTAATGTTATTCAGTTAAGGCAACCTTAAGGTCCATAAACTTATTGGAATTTATCCAACAATCTATACAGCAAATTAGAGGAGCTAACCAAATTTGATAAATATCTAATCTACATTAAAATTTTGAGCTGTTTTATAAAGAATAGTGTAGAAACTGAAACAGTGACTAGAATAGGCAGCCGATAAATGATTTTTTTTTACATTTATTGTACATTTTCTGTACATCTCTTTTTTAAATAAACCATTGAATTTGTATGACCCACAAAAACCCACGTGTAGATCCCATAAATCCGATGATTGGTTTAGAAAATAAATGTATGAAAAATGTACAAAAAATATACATGTAACATGTCTTCAGGCAGCCAAGAGTAATGTTTCATAGCATTTATAAAATGCATGTAGCCGTTGAATAGTTTATAAAAATCAATGGAAGCATATTTGTAGACCAAATGTCTATCTCTTATAGTTTTCTAGATATGTGAGAGATTTAGACGGTAAATATTGTGGGTATTGCTCTAATAGCGTGCTTCACCATTGAGAGAATAAATGTTGAAGACTCAACAACAAAGGTATTCAGAGAACTTACACTGCGGGTATTATGGATACCGCTCTAGTCCATAATAGTGAATATGACCTATTGTGATGAGAAGGTGCATACAACACATTGATTGTTGTACCAATGTGTTGTATGCATTGGATGAAGACTAGATTTGTACCTTAATCTTACCTAAAGATTAAAAATAGAAAATGAATGTATAACTTGATTCTCATGCATTTGAAACAATGTATCATTTAACATGCTTATATATTTCAACACTTGAAAAATGCTCACATTAGAAGCCATTGACAAATTTAAAATATATATGAAGTCTAGAATATTAAAATGGTAATGAAGTTAACCCCTAAATATAAACTAGTCTAGTAGTCCAAAGCAAAAATGAAAATCCAAAAATATTCATCTTCAAAGTTAGCCCGGGCCTCAAAAGAAATACTCATTCCCGTATATTTTATATGAGCCAACACTTGGAAACAATAAGGAAATTAAGAAATTAGTTACAAATTGATATGTAATTAATTCTTACAAATTAATCTAATAAAATGACACGTGTTTTAAAAATGTCCGTCACTTTATTAGACTGGTTTTTAGAAATTAATTCCTGTCCAATGAATAATCTTGCACCCATTAATTAATGGATCACAATTATTGTGAAATAGATAGAAACTATTTTTTGGTTTAAATTATATATATCAAATTGTGTATTTGACGACATGATAAATCTATTGTTACATTATTTAAAATGTTTAAATAACGTGATGACATGTATAATGTTAAATATAACAAAATAAAATTGGTCTTAATTAATTGTTTCTGGTCTTGAACATCAAATGCAACCGACTTCAACAAATTATTAGGACTTGCAATTTTTAACATAATTTGTAAACGTGACAAGAACTCAACAAAAAATTAGTTAGTCAGGGCCGAAGGATATGTTCCGTTTAATTAAAGAGATAATTGCACCATTGGTCTATATGGTTAGCCTAAATTATAAATTACAAATTACTCTCTGTTGTACAAAAAGTTCATGAAAAGTCCATATGGTAAACTATAATTACGGATCACTCCCTGAACCCGTTTTCCGTCCACTAAGTTAACATATTCTATTAGTTTTTGCCGCGTTATACCTAATAAAAAATCGACAAGTGTCTATTATAATAAAAAAAATATAAATAAATAAAACTTAAAATATATATATTTGAAAAAAAAATAAAAATAGAAAATAACAAATGGGTAGCTACCGAGAGTGGCCTGACCACGTCTGAGGGTGGCGCACGGCCTCTCCTAGGCCTAGTGTAGCCACGTGTCGATTTCCTATTAGGTATGACGTGGCAAATTAATAGAATGGTGGATGGAAAACGAGTTCAGTTAGTATTCGTAATTATAGTTTATTAGAGAGACCTTCCATAAACTTTTTGTGTCACATTGAGTGATTTGTAATTTATATCAACCCCAAGGACCAGTGATATAAATTATATAATTATCCCTTAATTATATGAGTCAGATTAATGTTGACCTATATAATATTTAATATTTATACTCATGTATTGATACGATCTGTACCCGATACCCAATATAGAAGAGAACAATTTTTGATACGAGATACTAAATTAGCAAGCTTGGGCCGATTAGTCTGAGTACTTTTAATTAAATGTCTCGAATTAGTATTAATCTGTATAATCCTGTAATCGTATATTTTGATAAAATCAGAACCCAACAAATTAGTAGCACACGTGTGGACCCACTACTACCACCCTTCCTCCAGAAACACACTGCGAATTGCGAAACGAAGTCCTTCGAAGCTAACCAACCATTTTGACAATAATCCCGCTCCCGGGCAATTAAATCCCAATTAAGAACAAGCTTCAAAAGCACTCTTTCACCTCTTCGATCCGAAGCAAAACCCAAATCCTTTCAAAGTTTCTCTCTTCCAGCTTCTCTCCGACTCCTGCATTGAATTGAATTCTTTACCAGAGCTCTCTCTATCTCTCATTTTTGAGGAATTATTAAATTAATCGTGTTTCATTATAGATGGCGGTTTTTGCAAAGAAGCGAGGGACGCTTGGATTCTGGTACTGCATTGTGGTGATTTTGATTTACGCGAGGAATTGCAATCCCGTGAGATCTGACAAGGAAATGAGGGAGAGGTTCTACGGGAACTTGTTGAACTCGTCCGCACCGGATTCCAGCGACGGAAGCATAGCCCAAATGTTTGATCGGGTCCTCGAGAAGGAGTTCTCCGAGAATGATCAGCCTGAAGGTCAGGGTTTCGGGATCTCAAGTTTCGTTTCTCGTAATTTTTTAGGTTTTGCATTTTCGAGCTTTGTTTGGCTGGGGAGAAAATTCAGGGAAAAAATTTCGAAATCTGGAATAATAAGTTAATTTAAGTGAAATTAAAAATGGTTGTATTAGGGTGGATGCTGTCGTTTGAGCGTGTCCGGAAGCAAGAGAGATGCCTTAAGAAAAAGGATTCTCTGTTCTTTTTGTCAGCAACCAAACACGGCATTAGGTTTAGCATAAAATTATTGAGACGGTTTGTTGCGACTAAGATGGTACATTGCTTACTGAAATGAAAAATACCATGTAGAGGAAGCCGCAAATTAATCAAACTTGTAGAATTGTAAAACAACCAACCAGGGTGACTTAAATGATTCCTGACCTCAAAACGGCTTATAACAGGTGTATAAGCCTCCAAACTTTAATCTCTAATCTTTTGTGATTCAAGTTGAATAATCTGAAATGTTGATTAAGGGTCAATTTGGTAGGGGTGTGGCTTTTGAAGCTGTAGTTGTTTCGAGCAGCTGGCCTTCTCAAAAGCCGCCTAAAAAGCCCAAGCCGCACTACAAAAGAGGAAAAGAAAAAGCCCGTTAAACAGGCTGCAAATAGTTTGTCTATTTTAAAAGCTGAAGCAACCCTGGAGAAGCCACAAAGAGCCCCACCAAACAGGGTCAAAGAGAGGCCTTGGACAATTCCCAAATAAAATTGCTGAACCTTTATACTATAGAAGGATTTGAGAAAAATCCGGAAATCAAAAGTCCGATATGAGTTTGGTTCAACAGCTTAGATAGATTTTTATGGAATGACAGCAAAAGTGGCACCAAAGAGACAGCAGTATAGCCCCAAAGAAACTGATCAGATAGATATATGGCTGAATGTGCGATAACAGAAGCAGATGGCACTTTCAAACACGTTTACATTCAAGTTTATAGTAGCATTATTAGGCTAGCAGTTATGGAGTTCACTCCGAACTGGCAGTATCTTCGGAGATAGTCACTGAGTGCACCATATGGAGTTGGGAGAGGTGGGTGGTGCACTGCTGTGGTTAATAGTTGGTATGGAGATTGGAAGGCAGAGTTGATGCATCATTTATCCAATACTTTAGAGAGGGTGTAATGTGAGGACTTGGGGGGGGGCTTTTATGGCGTGGCACCACTAGTAGGAAGAAGTTCAATGTGAAGTCATATCTGAAGTTCCTCATCGGGGAGGGAGGATGTAGTTCAATCCAGCCGTGTTTTAAACAATTTCATGGTTGACAATCTGTCCCCAAAAGGTGCTGTATAAAAGAGATAGGGAATCAGTGACCACATTCTTCAACTTCTGGTAGCTAGGGAAATTTTATGTCTTTTTTTCATGTTCTTTGCTGTGCGTCTGGATCTATGTTTGTCCTAGAGGGTCTGACGTGGGAATTGATCTAGTATGAAGCTTTTGGAGTGTTGGTGAGGGGCATTTAGCAAGGTGAGGCATATGTTGCTTGGAAGACAGTGCGGCAGTGCCATTAGGTGTGATTTGGTGTATTTGGAATGAGTTCAATGGGTGAGCTTTGTGGGGGACTAAGCTTTTTTTTTTGATAGGTAAGAATACTTTATTAAAAAAAGCGTAAGGCGCCCCTAAATACACAGGAAGTATACATAGAAACAACCAAAGCTAACCCGCTAAAACCCAATAGAACCAACAAAACCTGAACCCCTCGAAAACGAAGAAAAACCCCAGACTAAAAAACCAACTAAGAACAAAAAAAAAACCACCACCCACCCACCAAAGCACACAAACCTACATCATGTGTGCCTTGCCTTTCCTACTCCTAGAAGGAACTTTAGCATCACCATAATCGATTGAGCTATGCAAATTTAGTAGCTCCCTTTTCCCTTTAGACTTTTGGCGCGCCATCATCTTCTCCCGCTGAAAATCTTCTTCCATGGCTTCCCTAATTGCCAAGGCCTCCTCCCCAAAAGCCCCTTCCAATGCCCAATCCAATGGCGATCCATCCCAAAAGTCATCTTCCTCCTCCCAATCCACAATCTCTCCGTTGTGATCAAAACCGAAGAATCCAGTTCTTTCAATGGAGCAAGGGGAGAAGCAGCCACTCGAAGGAGAGGAAGGTCGTACCACCCCGACCTTCTTGACCTCCCGCAGCACAACGGGAGGGACAGGAACACTCGGGGGAAGATTAAGAAAACCCTTCCTAAACAGATCCTTTTTTGTTGGAAATTCTGTCTTCTTTTTCGCACAAGCCTCTCCACCCGTAACCTTAAGAAGGACAGGATCTGCGGACAGCTTTGAGGCTTCCAAAGAGTCAGCCAGAAGCCCATCATTCCAGACCACTGAACGCCCTGCCCTGAGCTCCCTAGCCCTCCGTATTGCTGAAATGGTCGACTAGGCATCAAGGGGGAAGGGAAGGAACGAACCTTCTTCCCCAACGCAGAATCCCCTAAATGCGAAGGAACAGAAGGGTCGGAGAGTTCTGTCCCACACAGAAGCCCAGTCGACGCCGGAGGCAAAGTCGCCGGCGACATCGTCTTCACAGTCGGCAGAGGAGGGAAGACGAACAAAGGAACCGACTTAACCATAGACAACCCACCCCCAGTTCTATCTTCGCACAAGGGAATCTCAACGGGAGACTCCGACGGAATGAGATCGCACGGCCCAGAGGAAGTCACCAGCGTCGTCTCCGGTGAGAAGCTCGACGTCCGTAAGGAATTATGTTTACTCAGGAAGCGACCCAAACGCAATCCCTTTCGACTCCGTCCGATTCTTGCAAGCCGGCCCAGAATCTTCTTTACAGCCCAGCCCAAATCCAAGTTGAAACCTATGACCCGCTTACTCCACGTGCGCAACTTTGAAATTTCAAATTTCAAACTCGCATGTGGAAACAAAGTCTTACCCATCGAACGATGAGGTTGGTCCTTACCCAACAGATCTAACGAAGGAGACTCCAAGGTAGAACAGTCCAACGCCGACCTCCGATCTGCAACTATCACCCTCACCGTCGGAAGAAGGTCAAGCTCACACACTGGCGTAACCATTCTCCCAGACAAACGACCCCCCACGAAAGGCGCCTTCTTCATGCCAGCGGCCGAACCTGTCTTCAACACCTCCACAAAGGAGGGCCCCTTCGTGACAGGAACCAAACCTGGCCAAGCCTCTACTTTCTTCCCCTTAATCTCCACCGACTCCTGCAAGAACCCATCCCCCCCGCCCATTGAAGCAGAAACGGAAACAGCGATCTTCCTCAGCTCTTCGGAGAATTTGATCCAACCCCACCCTCCACGTCCCTCAGGGATCAGAATAAAACCTTTCCGGCCACCCATCCCGAAAGAAGCTGCCTCTAAGAAACGGCCGGCTTGGTTACACCCTCTTCGAGCAATCAAGACTCTCGAATCTTCCCTGAAAGATTTGATGAAATCTTGATCTTCCGGAAAATCCACAAGAAGCTCCAAAGTTGAAGCCAACCACTCAGAGCAAGGAGAACTAATGAAGATTTTGCCGGAGAAGCCTTTTCTCTTCTCCCCCACCCTCAGCATCGACGCCCCTTCCAGAACCGAGAAGACAAAAGTCTTCGACTCCACGATAAACCTTAACTCCATCTCATAAAACACCCAGAACCCAAACGTCCGACCCAGAGAATGATCACATTTTTGACGAAATGTAGCCACACAGTAACGAACCCCCGTGGGGGACTAAGCTTTCTATTCACAAGATTAGTATTGAATACCATCTACCTTCCACTTTTGGCTCTTGGTTGAACAGAGTTTGATGATGCTCTTCCTCTAAATAGAGGGGCGGGGGAATAGAGAGAAAAGCTTTTGGCCTGGAAAACTTTGCCTCCATGTCTAATGTGAAGTTTCTGGTAGGAGCTTATCAGTTGTGCCTTTCAAGGAATTGAGGTGTCATACTCCTTTTGGGGCTATTTGCATTGCCTGAAGAAATTCCCCTTTTTTTTTCTTTTTCTTTTTCTTTTTTTTCTCTTTCTGATTTAACTTTAATAAGCCTTTAGGGTTGGGGTCATTTTTATGGATGATATGTGATTGGGCCTTGATTTTTGTGGTCCTTATCTGTTTTATTAAAAATTAAAAAAAAAAAAAAAAAAATCAACAATAAGATACCCTTATATCAGATTCTTTTGGGCTTTAAAGATTAAGATGATAGATTCAAAAGCCAACAAGTTAAGCACTTATTGGTGGTAAGAAAAGAAAAGTAAAGGGAAAAAAAATAAAAAGAATGGTAAAAGACTACTTCAAAGTCTTGGAAGTTTTTTATAGAGTAAGAGTTATAGGATACATTTTCACTGGGAAAGATATAGGATCTTGTTAGCTTGACTAGTGTGTCAAAACATGACTACACTAATTCCGAATTATCGTGACAGCCATAGTTCCTGTGTTTTATTTAATGACTTAATACCTGTGAATTATCCAGTTGATAAAACCTGACGGTTATTAAAGACTGGCTAGTCTCTAGATGTGTTTAGAGAAACATATATAAAAAGTACACTTTGGCTTTTCTCTATTTCTGTGTTCTTGGAATTTATTATTGACTGTCTTTCTCCATGTCAGAATGTGATGTTTCTTTGACTTCTTTTGTTTGGCCATGAGATGAAGCAAATTTTCCGTCACTTTCTTTTCAATATATGCAATTTTTCATATATTCTGGAGAATGTCATGTATTTCATCCAATCCTGCTCTTCAGTACTGTGGTAATATGCTTGTCTATTTGCTTAAAATTTGGACTCCTAGTATTGATTGCATCTTGACCACAAATGTTCTCACATTTTATTCCTTCGTGTTTGATCTTTCGTTTAATGCTGTTTTGATATCATTCTGCTTTTCACTTTACTAGGATCTGATGGAAGCAGCTTCAACAGCAGTGTAGCCGATCAACAAGTAGGTTTGGTTTTTTCCTTTAAGATGTATCGGACATACTGCAATAATTGGCATGATTTTCCACTAATGTAATAGGGTAGTGCAATCTTTTCTGTGATCTATGGATTTATTTCTGAAAAGAACAAAAAAAAAAAAGTAAAAAAAAAATCAAACTATGACCCCTTTTTTTCTGGATTATTTTCTTTTAAAAAATTTCAGATTGGTTTTGGCTTGAGCTGTCATATAAAGGCGGCTGCACATGTTCCCTTGTGATGCAGCATGTCAGTAACTTGAATAAATGAATGAATGAATAAAATAAACTTTGGTTGGGATCTGACTTTTGTATATGCCTTAAGTCATGCTTCCCAAACCACTAGTCCACAATGTGGCTGATCATTGCTTCGTCTAAATTTCATGAGAGAGCTTGGCTTCTTCATAGGCTATGTTAGGTTTTTTAAGAAATCACACATGATAGAACAAAATTTGGGTGATATTTGTTTCCCGGTTGAATACTTTGGCTCTTGCACCACTCGTGATTATGTTATCTATGTAAAGATGTGTCTTGATTATGTTTCACAGGCTGTACTGGAGACTGTGGCTAAAATCACTCATGAGAAGACCAAGAGAAATGATACACAAGAAGCAAAGTATGGGAATGTGTAAAATATATCTGTTGCTAATGTGATTGCATTCTTAAAATTTGTTGAATGTATATTTTCCATTTTATTATTATAGAAACAAGACACTTTTTCACTTGTTTTGTTTATCAGTGGCACAAGGTCATTCCAGTTCCAAGATGTTTTTTCCATAGAGAATGAAGATACTGATGACATGACTACCTTGATTGACAAAAAGGTGCGCCAAATCTTTTGGGAGATTCATAGCTATTCATGCTTTGAATTTCATCCACACTAACTTCTCTTACTTGATGGTAGGACAATGTCTTTGTGATGTCAAACAAGAAATCGAAATATCCAGTTCTTCAAGTAGATTTGAGGTAAATCTTTCATATCTTTTGTCCTGTTTATAACACATGAAAAATTTAGGGCCTGTCTGGTTTATGACTCAAAAAATGGATTTTAACTGTTTCTTAAATGAATTCAAAGTTGGTAAAAGCTTGCCCTATTTGGTTTTGTTTTTATTTTTAAATGGCAGTGTTTCGAAAACATGGGGAATGAAAATTAGTTTTTAAAATCAAACACCTTCTCTGATTTCTGTATTTTCAGGAAAAAAAAAATGTCATTTGAAAAGCTGGAGTTGGCCATTGCAGATGGACGTTAGTGTTTTAATTTGTCTATGCACAAATTTTGTGTTCTCTAGGTAATAGCATTTCTCAAATATGGCTTTCCTCCAAACTGACCCTAGATGTTGGAATTACAATCTGTTTGTTTCTGGGGTGTATAGTTCTTGAAAACCATGATTGAAGTTGTTTAATTTGATTTATGTACTGCCTTAGATTTATGCCTTATTAGTTCTGTTTTACATTCTGGCAGATTGATCTCAGACTTGGTGGTTGTCATAGTTTCTGCTGCTATTGGTGGAATTGTTTTTTCCTGTTTGGGGCAACCGGTTTGTATTTGTAAATTGTTGTATTCTTTTTTTCTTTTTCTTTTTCTTTTTTTTCAATTGCATTGCATTTATGTCCATTCATCAGGTGATTTAGGTGATACAAGTTTTGATATTTTCTTTCATTTATTTTGGATAAATATTTTAGGTTATTGTGGGCTATCTTCTTGCCGGCTCGCTTATTGGACCAGGGGGGCTGAAATTCATTAGCGAAATGGTACAGGTATGTTGTTGTGAATAGTTCAAGAACATTGTTTCTGGAAGTCAGAATGCTTGTTCTATTATCATTTACTGGTAGTTCATAAAGGGTGGAGACAGTGGGGTTGGTCAATTGATTTTCCTTTTTCCACGTTTCACTCAAAGAATTGAAGGAAGATAGTGCATTTTCATGAAGTTCTTACTTTTATTCTGTTAACTTTGGCTAAAAAAAATGTTTTCTCAGTGATGGTGTTTTCAGAAATTCACTTTAATGGGCCTCTCTAAATGCCCTTGACTATATAAAACCAGTATTGAACTAAGGGCTCGAACAGTAATTTCGATAGAATAGGAAAAGCGCCAACCTATCAAACACCTGAAAATTTTCTCCACACATCTTCCAACTTTCCCAAAAATACACGGAGTTTGCTGTCTTATCCAGCAGTACTCTATATGACATGACTACCTAGGTGTTAATGGTTAACTTAATTGAACTTGAGATAGAGGGAGCGACCAAGATGAGGAGCATGCACATGGCGCGCATGTTTCAGTTAAATATCCCATGTTCATGTACATTAGCCTGCATTGACTAAAATAGGCTCAGTCAAGTTGAGTCAGATTATATTCTGTGGAATTTCATGTACCATGATTTGGTCTACCATGTTACCTGCAACCTAGGATCTATAGTGACAAGTTCTCATCATCTCTAATTACAGGTTGAAACTTTTGCACAGTTTGGTGTTGTCTTTCTTCTTTTTGCTTTGGGGCTGGAGTTTTCTTTGACAAAGGTATATTTTTCTCAGCTTTGGAAATCATATGCACCATATATCATACAGCAGCTTATTGTGAAAGTCCTGTAGCAATACTTTTTTTAATTTCTTTGGAGACACTAATTTCACTTGTGTTTGATGCAGTTAAAAGTTGTCGGGCCTGTTGCTGTTCTTGGTGGTTTACTTCAGATAATCATATTTATGTTCTTGTCTGGCATAACTGCCATGGTATAGTTCTGAGAGTATCCAATCTGTTTTTGTTTTTGTTTTTTTCTTTTTCTTTCCTAGTGACAAGATATAATTCCTGTCAAAACAGATGCTGACCTTGAACACTGCTAACATTACAGTTATGTGGAGCAAAGTTGTCTGAGGGTGTATTTGTTGGTTCATTCTTATCGATGTCATCAACAGCAGTGGTATTCTTCTAGACCATTATTTAACACTAAAATTTCTCTTTTTTCCCCTGGTTGCTGCTTGCCAAATGTTTAGTGCTTTTAATGCTCTTTTTTTATTACCCTTTACCAGGTGGTAAAGTTTCTGGTAGAACGGAATAGCAGTAATGCTCTTCATGGTCAAGTTACAATTGGGACACTTATTTTTCAGGTATCTTGTAAACTATTTTTAATCAGATGGTAAATCGATCAATCTTTAAATCATGTTGAGTTAGAAAGCAGGCTATGTTTGTTAAACTGTTCAAAAGTTCTTTTCTGTTTTCAAACTCAAAACTACACTTTTCTAAAAACATTTGACAAACGAAACAATTGTCAAAACACAAAATATAAATAACTTTTCAAAACTACCTCTAATAGAGGAGAGGGGTGGCCACTTGGCGAACTCTCTCCTGGTTAGAGGTCATCGCGTGGCCACGCCTGTGCAGCTAAGGGTGGCCACATGGCCACCATTCTATTTTTTTATTTTTTTTTTAATTTTTGAATAAGTAAGAAGTCAACCTTCACACTTTTTTTTTTTTTTGATAAGTAGAAGTCAACCTTCACACTTGAAAAAAATAAGCTTATGTTTTCTTAAAAGAAACATGTTTAGTGTTTGTTTCTTTGAAAACACAAAACACTTCTCAAAAAGTTTACTAAATAAACAGGGTTAGTGTTTGTTTCTTTGAAAACACAAAACACTTTTCAAAAAGTTTACTAAACAATTTTTTCGTGTATCCCACAGACAACACTTTTCAAATGTAGACCCACCAAAAACACTGCTAAACTTTCTAAACATCAAAAACGTTTTCAAATTAAAACACAAAAAACACTTTTCAAAATCGTTAACAAACATAGCCTTGATTTTGAAAGTTTATGTGTATTCACTCCTTCACCTTGGATTATTTCAGGACTGTGCTGTTGGCTTACTATTTGCCTTGCTCCCAGTTTTGGGGGGTAACAGTGGCCTTTTGCAGGGAATGATCTCAATGGGAAAGCTGTAAGTCTGTTCCTTAGCAGTTTTCCTTGTGCGGCTCTTTTTCTTTCCCATGTCATCTACTGAAGTCTTGCAATTTTGATTTGCTTTCTTTGGTCAAGCTTAAGTAATTTTGAAAAAGAAATATAGTTGGTTTTTGCATGACTAAAAGGATAGTTGTGACAACACCATCTTATAAATGATATTTATTTAATATGCCCTTTTTTTTTTTTGACATCAGGCTGCTGGTGTTGTCAATATATCTCGCTGCTGCATCTGTATTATCTTGGTCGTTTGTTCCTCGTTTTCTAAAACTGATGATGCAGCTATCATCCCAAGTGAGTTATAAAAACATTAGCTATATTTTGGATTGACTAGTAGTTCTTCGTAAACTTCATTTTGTTTCCCCTTTTTGTGATTCAGACAAATGAACTATATCAGCTTGCTGCTGTGGCTTTTTGCCTATTATCTGCATGGGTAAGTTCCAGATACAGTTATCTCTTGTATTAAGTCTAGTGACTCTTCATTGTGCTGCATTTTTATCTCAATTGTTTCCGTCACAAATAAGTATTCTGCTTGTGGTGATCCCTTTTGTACAACGTGCATTAAATTTTCAATTGCTTGATTTATTGTCCAGATTTTGAGGCTGAGTAGAGGTAGTTGAATTTGGGTTACCATACGTTTTTGGAGAATAGGAAAAATGTTTTGGATAAATTTGCTGAAAAATAGGGGATGAATCTGTTTTATTGAGGTAGAAGAGAAGGTGATCATTGATGAATGTTAGGATAAGTGATTTAAGCATTGAAGTTGAAGAGTTATGAGTTTATTTGAAATAGCTCTATAAGAATAAGTATCATGAAATTTTCATGGATGCCAAATGTCTGGGGCAAGAAGTGCGTTCTTTAACTATAGTATTGCTCATCAACTTTAATTTATTATATGATTTGCTCTGTTTGGAAGTTGGCTCTCACTATAGATATGCATACACATAGTATGTGTGTACTAGTGTGTGTGTATATATATATATATATTTTTTTGATAGGTAATAAACAGAATATTATTAAAAAGCGTAAAAGGCGCCCCTAAGCATACAGGGAGTATACAAAAAGGACACACACACAAAAAAAAGGAAACATCCGAAAAACCCAAAAAAAGAAAATTACATCAAACCCCCATCTTTTTGCCCCTGTCCTGACTAGAACCCATTCCCCTAGCATCGAAATTGATAGAACATTCTAGATTCTTGACCTCTCTTTTCCCCTTTTTTCTTATATATAGTAGGAAAAGTACACACTCCCTTCGAACTATCAGGCAATTTGTAATGTCTCCTCCAAATTTTCAATTGAAGCAATGTTTCCCCCAAACTACCAAAAAATTGCAATGTACCCCTTTTGTCCCACAAAAAGACAAAAATATCCCTAAAAAATATCGAAAAGACACTCTTATAAATTTGAGAAAAAAAAAAAACAGGACTGTAGGTGGGTCTAGTGAAGACCCACGGGCTCAAGGCCACTGTCGTTGGTTACCAGTTTTTTTTTTTTTAAAAATATTTTTCTGATTTCTTTTGTATTTTTTCTAAATTTTTTATGAGGGCATTTTTGTCATTTTTGGTATGGAGGGGTTACATTGCAATTTTCTGGTAGTTTTTTTTTTTTTTTTTGGGGGGGGGGGGGGGGGGGGGGCATTGCTTCAATTGGAAGTTTGAAGAGACGTTGCAAATTGTCTAATAGTTTTAAGGAGGGTATGTGTACTTTTTCCTAATATATATATATATATATATATATATATGTCTAACTATAGAATTTTCTCTTTCTTTCTTTTTCTATAGAGAAACCATTACATAACATTTGGAGATAGGACTTACTAAAAGAAGCTGTCTGGTTCTCATAGTGCAAGGGCCTTTTGGTTCCTGTTTAAGAAATAGTTTTCTGTTTTTAAATTCACAAAAGCAGAAAACAGTGCAAAAACGTGTTGGCAAAACCTGTTCTCAGAGAATTATTCTTGGAAAACAGTCTGTTTTCAGAGAACATCAAGATGATGGATTCTGAAAACTGTTTTATATTTTCAGTTTAGGAAAAACAGAAGGATTGAAAAGATAAAGTTTCTAAGTTTTCTTTTTGTTCTCTGACAAAACACAACCAAAGAGGCCCGCCCTAGAACAAAGCTTTGTTCCTCTATTCTTTTGTTTAAATGTATTTTGAAATCTGACTGGTCTTCTCGAGAATTATTATTATTTTTTTTTTCAATCAAGTTGTGACTCCAATAATGTGTGTGCATCGGTTTGAGCAGTTAAAAGGTGTTTCAGTGTGCAGTACCATGAACATGGTTTTCTTTGGCATCTGTTTTGATTTGTATTAGAGCAAAGATATCAGCATATTCATTCTTCTCTGTTTATTCATGTTGAACTTGGATGATGGGACCCAAAGCATGGAAATTTTTGTGCATAAGAGATTACTATTTGTGCTGGAAAAATGTTGATAAGAAATAAAATAGTTAAGTTTTAATTTTCCCCAAAAAAAGAGGAAGCAAAGACATGAAAATAAGAAAACCTATTGTTTTACTTGTACATTAGTTCTCCCTTGTTAGATTATCTTAATTCGAAGTTAAGATGATGAGTTGCTGTAATATATGACTCCAGTGCAGGATATCGCTGCATATATTAAATATTACCGACTCCTTTTAATATTTTGAATCTTCTTTAACCTTTTCAGTGCAGCGATAAGCTAGGCCTTAGTCTTGAGTTGGGTTCGTTTGTGGCTGGTGTTATGATATCTACTACTGACTTTGCACAACATACTTTAGACCAGGTACTGCTTTTTGTTAGTTATAGTTTATATATTTAGCTTTTGTCTAAAACTAATTTCTACTGGTATTTCATGTTATATTTCTTGTGCTATGTTAGTTTTTGAATAACTAAACTAAGTAGTGTCTAAACTTGGGTAAATGAAGCACACGAATTTGAGAAAATTATGATTGGCATGGAACCTCCTTAAAATTAAATGGCTCTAGTTATGAAAAATGCAATTGCTTCATGGAGATGGATTTAGATTGAAGAGGCTGCTTCATTCTGTATGTCACATGCAAAATTCACTCAACTCCTGTATCAATTGTCATAAGAATAAGGAGACATTACTGATTTGATGCCTTTCTATGCTGTAGGTTGAACCAATTCGTAACTTATTTGCAGCTCTTTTCCTTTCAAGTATTGGAATGCTCATACACGTACAGTTCCTATGGAACCACGTTGATATATTGCTAGCATCTGTTATTCTGGTTATAGTCATTAAGACAGCTGTTGGTGCTATTGTTGCTAAGGCCTTCGGGTATAGCATGAGAACATCATTCCTTGTAAGTTGGCTTGCTTAGCTTGTTGAGTTAATTTCAGATCTAAGTGAAATACATAAATTGTTTGTTTTTGAAAATTTGGTTATTCTTTTATAGGTTGGTGTTTTGCTTGCACAAATTGGGGAATTTGCTTTTGTTCTCTTAAGTCGTGCCTCAAATCTTCATCTTGTTGAGGTTATCTCTCTACTCTCTCTCTCTCTCTCTCTCTCTCTGTGCTTGTGTCTGTGGGGGTTGATTTTTCTTGCTTCATTTCTTGGTCCCTGTTTTTGGTAATGGCTTGTCTCATGGTTGCTCTCCACTGGAATATGTTACTCTAACTGTTACTAGAGGGCCCCATCATACTGATCACTCTCTCTTCTTTCCCCAGAGTGAAGGAATTTGTTTGTTCCAGTAGTTGAGTTCTTCTCTAAGCCTAGAATTTCCTTTTGTAAGAAATGTATTCAATGGCTGTCATGTTTGGAAGTCAAGTACTAGAAGTGTCTTCCAGTCTGATTTTAGACTTACTATGCACCCTAATTGTGTTGATTAGTGATTGGCTGTTCTGAAAGATCAAACCAGACAGGGGATGGAGATATTGGAATGTGTCAAAAAAAAAAACAGTACCAACAATAACTAGAACACCTCATTGCTCAAATTTATAGTACAGATGTTGCACTTGATTTTTGTAATAAAATAGGTTTACTTCAAGCTGCATTCATTGATGACATGGCATTATGGATAATTTATTACTTAATGAATATTATTGATGTAGAATAGCTACAGTAGTTGCAGTCACTTTCTCTGAGCTTTTTTGGAGTTGCTCTTCTTGTCTGTCCACTCCGCAACTAGTGAGCACTAAAGTTATTGGTGAGCCTATGGAACTCTAGCCCAGAGACAGACACAGAAATTTTATGCATGTAGAGATCGAATTGTGTTAGCAATATTTATAAATTTCTGCTCAGTATTATAATTGATGGAAAGACTTGACTTTTGGCCCCCAACATAGAAAAGTAATGCTACTTATACAAAAAATACCTTGGTACTATATTATAGCTGTGCGGTCAGCACAGAGAATACTTATGTCCTTGTTAGATAATACAACCTTTTTTCCTTTTTCTTTTTCTACCCTTGACCTTTAACTGAGCAGTAGAGAGGGTGGTTCATTGGCCTTGTGATGTGGTACATTAGTTTGTAAGCAGTTTTTAAAGAAAAAAAATAAATAAATAGAAATGTAGAAAAGGTGTAATAGAAAAATTTAAATAGTATTTTTAGTGACATTAGAAACTTTGACTAATTAAGTGGCCTATACATATAATATCTTATAAGCATTTTGAATTGGTTTAGAAACTGAGGTCTCAATATATGCAGAATTAGCTGTTTGAACACAGCTTTGCTCATCTTCCAGCACTTTGTGAGTTTAAAATTAATGATCATCCGATAGAGTTTGTTCAATTGTCAATGCTGTACATGAATGAATTGAAGTTGGGTCACCACTGGTTTCCATTGGCATTTCCACTTGAAAAGAGACAAACAGAGAAATTATCACATACCTTTACACTAATTTCGATATTGCATCGCATGCCTTCTTTCTAAGTTCATGCTTTTATGGTTGTCAAAAAAAAATGAAGCAAGGCCACTTGGAGAGGCTTCACTACAATTGTCTTTGCAGCACAAGAAGATCATGTTTTAGTTGATAAGTGTTTGCCTACAATATCAAGAAAGTAGCAGCTTATTTTCATTTGTCAGGTGCCAGTTTTTATGAAGTAGACTAATATGTTTTTCTCTTGCCGTAAGACTCTGCAGTAATGTAGCTTTACCAGTTTTGCAGTTAATCTGCAATATCGCCATAACACTGAATTTTATTGGGTTCTTTCCTTTTTTCTTTTTTGATGTTGATAATTAAAATTTTTGTAACGCAGGGGAAGATGTATCTTCTTCTTCTTGGAACAACTGCTCTTAGTCTGGTAAGTTTCTTTAAGTTGAAACTTAAATTTATTTTCTTCTTCTCTTGAAATATTTATCCTTGTAGCTGATTATGTACAGGTAACAACTCCTCTCCTATTTAAACTGATACCTGCTGTAATGAACTTGGGCGTTCTCATGCACTGGTTCCCCCCCGAGAGCGACACACAGAATGAGGTATCTCTCTCCCTCTCCGACACACAAACACACACAATTAAGTACATACACCTGCAAGGATTGAGTAGTACTACATTGTACAGCTCTTCCTGTGCAGTATTTACTCCCCTACTTTTTACGCTGCACCTTTTGGCTGCATATATATTAGGAGGATACTGTTTGATGCATCTTGAAGTATTTTGTACCAATATAGAAATGTTTGTCTGAAATTGTGAATGCAGATTCAGATTGCAAAGTTTAAAAGCTATGGGGAAAGCATTCTATAGGTGCCGTCGTCTTTGTCTATACGAGATACAAGTTATAACCCTACTAAAATTTTTAAATATAGTCGTATTCCTTCTTTTTCTTCTTGCATTCTTCCTAGTGGACTTTTGGGGAAAAACTTTTTATCTTGAATCTGGATTGTAAAGATGCATAATGCTTAAAATGGATCAGTCTGTAACGACTCGGAGAAAACGCTAGCCACATCTGTTCTGTTACTCCAAAAAGACTAGTCAATTTAGAATTTCCTTAGAATCCTTTATAAAGCTCAGTTTCACATATTAATTAGGCAATATAGGACTTAGGACTTACGGCTATCTTTTATCAACCACCTACTCTATGTGGCCTACTCTTCGTCTTTCTAATGTGGGACAAAGGTATTAGAAACTCTCCATCTTAAACCCTTGACGTCCTCGTCAGGGGCACGTCATGCGGTGTTCTAATTCCACATTGTCTAGTGTTACTAGATGGTTCTGATGTAACTAGCGCTTTTTCCTTAGTCGTTACACAATCACATATAGTGTTGCTAGATGCGGAACCTTGGTAAAACATACATAATGCTTAATCTTTTATCTTCTTCTTCCTTTTTTATTTTTTTTATTATTTCTTAATCTTACGTGGGAAACAAAACATACAATTTCTATTTTTACAGGAGAAAGCTTCCATGATGATTGAAGTGCATAACAGATCATTGTGACCTTCCACGTTCTCGTAGTCTGTAGTCATAGGATGTATTGGTTCTACTGCCAATTCCATTTTTGAAGTTTCGGCTGGCTCGTGACTCGTGAGTATATTCATTCCCCTGAAACTCAACTCAGAGTTATGTACATAGGCATTCATTTTCTGTATGCTTAGTGTATTGTATATAGGAATTCTTTTAGGTCCTACACGTGGCTCCTGCTAGTCAATGACCTGATCGATATCCATATTGCTGCTTTTACAAAGTCAGACCATGTATAATTCTGATTAGTTATGATTTGTATTGTATTAGATGGTGTAGGAAACCGAAACAAAGAAACAGCTTTAAAAGCATTTTCGACTTAAATGAAACATAATTAATTTTTCTTAGCTGTATAGCATGTTATTAAAAAAAAAAAAAAAAAAAAAAAACCTTTGCTTCTGTACTGAGATGGACTGTACAGAATTAAATTTCATATAATGACGAAATTAAGATTATGGTCGAATTAGTTTTACATTGGGCTTGTAAGAAGTAAAAACTGAGATGGACTGTCAATTTCTTTTTGGAATGACCATGGAATGGAAATAGGTCCGGGGCCAGGCCAGCAATTTGTGCGGTACAATCCAGTAAACAAAGTGAAAGTATTAAACCAACCCACTTTGTTCTCTTTAAAATCAATATTTGTTACATAACACGATTAAATGAGCCCGTTATGTAACATTGATGTTTCAGAATAAGCTTGATGGGTAGGTTTTAGTGAACTTCTTTAGGTGATTTTACGGGTAAATTGTTTTTGTTATTATGTTTTGAATAGTGTTAGTGTTTTTTTTGTTTGAAAAAATGTTTTGATTTGACATAAATGTGAAAATTGTCTGAAGAAATTTTTTTTTTTTGTGGGGTTCATATTTGAAAAAAGAGTAATGTTATTTTATACAATTGGGATGACGTGACAGTGAAAATTAATTAATTAATTTTTTTTTAAAAAAAAAAAGTGTTAATCCAAGAATTGATTGTCATATTGAAGTTTACTAAATAACATTACGTTTGAAAAATGCTTTTTTATAGAGTATACCTGCTTATTTTAAGAAACACTAACTTTTTTCATGCGTACACCCTAATTTTTTTTTTTTTAAAAAAAAAAAAATTAATTTTTAACAAATGTTAAGCACTTGTTTTGTCAAATATTCCTACAGTAAAGGAAGAATGTGAATTTAGAAAAGGTGTGTTAAGGAGGGTTTTGAGTTGTTTGTTATATTTATTTTAAGGAAAAAAAACAAAAAAAGGGGGCGCATGGAATCTAAACTAAAACATGATTTTTTACTATTTAAATATACAACTTTTTACTATTTTGTCTAGGTGACAATGTGGTCTTTCACTTTATTTTATTTTTTAAAAATAAAAAACTCTAAAGCTAGTAGGAAACTACCTTATTATATAAATAAGATGATAAAAAATTGTATCTCAAACAACACCGTCTTTTCAAGAAAAAGCAGCTCGGACTCGGAGTATTTGCTAGCACGCTGTCTCTCTCTCTCTCTCTCTCTCTTTTGTTTGGTCGCTAAAGAAAAGTGGTTTTCTCTTTAGTATTCGTGTGTTGGGTAAGCCTGTTGGGACCAGGGCTTGGCCTGTTAGTGGAGTATATGAATTGATGGGCTCAACCCTCCTAATAATTTGTGATTGGCCACCAAAACCCTTAAAACAGTTTCACGTTTACGCACTCAACCCAAGCCGTTGATTTCACATTAAATTAGCGACAGTGATTGTAATACCTCATTAAACAAATTTAATCTGGTGCTTTTATCAACTAAACTCTCTAAAAGGCTTGAAAAAAAAAAAAAAAAAAAGAAGAAGAAGAAGAAGAAGAGAGAGACAGAGCGAGCAATCCTCCGAGCTGCTTTTTCTAGAAAAAGCGGTGTTGTTTTAGTTTAGTCTTCCAAGTCTTCTTCTTCGACTCCGAGAGAGAGAGAGAGAGAGAGAGAGAAATGGAGGTTCAAGGTGTGGTTCGATGCCAGCGAATTGGGTGCAACGCCACCTTCTCCGAGGACGACAACACCGAAGGTTCTTGTCGATTCCATGATTTGGTAATTGCCCTGTTTTCTTTTCACTAATTCTTTTTACGGCATTATCTTTGTCTCTGTTTATACTAAATTATGTCAATTTCTATTTCTCAATTTTATTAACTTGAACTTTTTTCTTCTTCTTCTTCTTCTTCTTCTTTTTTCAATTTTCTATTGATATTGGACTTCTCTGCGCTGGCGTATCCCTCTTGTCAGGGAGTAAGTATTTCTCTGTTCATTTCTCTTTTTTAAGAAAATATTCTTTAGTTTTTTTTCCAATATATTTCTTTATGTTTCTTTGCAATTAAGTAGCTTCATTGTTTTCTCTTTTTTTTTTCTTTTTTTTTTTCCCCTTAAATCCAGCCTATATTTCATGATGGAATGAAAGAGTGGAGTTGTTGCAAGAAAAGAAGTCATGATTTCAGCTTATTTTTGGATATTCCAGGGTAAGTGCCTTTTTTTTGCAATTTATCAATTGTATTCTTTTTACGAACTCTCTTGCTAGCTTGATGTGGAATTTTTCGCTTTGATTTGAGTTAGTATGCCTCACCAATAGAATAAGTGGATTGAGTAAGACCCTATTTCTCTTGGCCCCAAATGCTTAGTAAATTGACTTGTATCATGCCTTATCAGATATGGATCATGTCCACTGCTTGTGGTACACTCGGCTGAGTTTTTTTTTTTGGGGGGGGGGGAGAGAGAGAGAGAGAGAGAGAGAAATCTCTAGATCATAGTATATTGGTTAAATCTTTGTGAAGAATCCAAACACCTTTTGTAAAAAGCGCCCTCCATTGTTAGGGAGCTGGAAGGAAACTCCTGGATACATTCCCCAACCTCTTAAAAGGAGGAGAAGAATTTAAAGAACATATTGCTACTCCCCATAAGCTTCTATCAGGCCCTTAATTATGGTTTTAGTGTTAAACTTAATCCCTCATGATGCCTATTTCTTATTCTACATGAACTTCGGGACTCTGATGCCCCCTGAAAATCTAGCAATATGTCAATTAGTGAATTTTAGTAACCATGATGAATAGTTACAGTGAGGAACTGAGTTTATCTTAGGGAATACATCATAATATTACTGCCGGTGCTGAATACATATTCAATGAGTTTTCTGCTGAACACACCCAACTTTTGTTCTCTAAACACTCTTGGACATTATATGTCAGTCAAAGATACATATCCTGCTCCCAGCTATCAGGCAATTAGATAGTTGATTGATATCACCATTATATATTGGTGATTGGATGTACATGGAGTAACATGGTGATCAGAGCACCTCACTGACTTGTATCCTTGTCCCATTGACTGGTTCATGTCAACTTCTATCTTGTTTTTATTGTTTTTTGTTATACAATTCATTGGGTAATAGATTAGTGCAGTAATTGCCAAATGGTTATCCACAAGTTTGATCCTGTCTCTTACCCAGTTGACCCCTTTAAAAAGGGAATATCTCATCATTCTTATGATAGGTTGGTTTCTTCTTTACTGATTTAATCTCATGGAATGCAACATATGGACATATTGAATTAACTTCCGACTGAAACTATGATGGTGATGCTTCATCTAAAGTGTTACCATCAGAGAATTTGCTTCCTGCTTTTGTTGTTTTCAACAACCAAAGTTAAGCATGTGACTTTAGAGTGAGAAAGGAGACGAATGCCAGTTCCACTAGAACTTTCACATGGGGAAATGGTCCTTTAATCAAACTCTAATTGATGTGATGGATGAGGGTGGAGAAAGCTTTGAGGTGAGGTAAGCTGTGCTGACATGGCACATACCTGTAGCAGCCTGGTTCGAAAATATTTGAATAGGTAACTTTCATGATGTTGTCAGTTTTTTTCTGTTTTTTACTAAGTTCATGGAACTATCAGATTGGACGTAAATGTTAAATCTTTATTATTGATTAATTTAAATTAGGTTTCCGGTCTGTTGAAGCAGCTCCTAAACATGTGAAGAATAGCTAGTTTTTTCACCCATTGAATATTTTCCTTAATTGATTTATGCCTGTGGTAAATATCGAGATACTAGTAGCAAAGTCTTATTCCATTGCAATTACTGCTGCACCTACTGTTATCTTGACATGTGTCTTAAATTATGTTTGGTCACCCATTGAATATTTTCCTTAATTGATTTATGCCTGTGGTAAATATCGAGATACTAGTAGCAAAGTCTTATTCCATTGCAATTACTGCTGCACCTACTGTTATCTTGACATGTGTCTTAAATTATGTTTGGTATAAGTTTTAAAAGTTTTCTTTATTAATGAAGATGTAAGACAGGCAAGCACACAACCGAGAAGCCAGTGTTGAAAACTCCTCCAAAGAATCCAGCTCCTGCTCCCTCTTCAAATTCTACAACAGATGCATCTTCAAAACAGACTTGCTCTAGGTGCCGCCAGGGTTTCTTTTGCTCTGATCATGGTAATCTCATGTGTATCCTTTTAGTTTGGTAGGTTAATAGTTAGTTGATTTGGTTATCTCATATAAATGAAATACTTCAAATATTGTTTGGTGGTTTAGCAAGAGCATGAAATACATTTTATTGAGGCTGTGACCTCACCCCCTCTGGATGTGATGTTTAGGGGCAGGAAAAGCCATTTGGTCTGAACACCATTGGCAAGTAGGAGAATGAAACATTAATGGGGTCAAGGCAATAAACTCTGAGTCTCACCATGATTTTAGATGAAAAATTGGTAATGATACATTTCTTAAAGCCTAGAATGACCCCTCAAGTGCAACTACAACTGCCATGGAAAACAATGAAGGCTCATGAGCAGAACTAAAGTTCCCTGTATAATGGGGCCATTTTCAATGAATGTCTACTCCATTATAATGCTTAGAAATTGGGCTATAAGATAGTTAAATTTTTGTATTCTAGTCAATGGTTTTTGGACCAACTAGCATATTTCCCCCCATAAATAAGGGGTGGAATGATGAAGTCACAGGATCAATATCCTCTCAAATTATTTGCCGGAATTTGAGAGAATTCGGGCAGGTGATTGTGAGAAATCATTTATGAAACCCACTTGACTGGACAAGTGATTGGGCAGCCCAATTTTTATTTGGTCAGGTGAGTCCCATAAGTAGTTTTTCACAATCATCTGCCTGAATTCGCTTAAATTCGAACAAATAATTTGAGAGTATCCTGATTCGAAGTCACAAGTTCAATCCCACACAAGTGTAGTTGCATTTAGGATCATATTAAAAACAAAAAAAGAAAAAAAAAAAAAAAAAAAAAAAAAAAAAAAGGTTTTAGCGATAAATCCGCTGATACTTTATTCCTTGGAGCATTCACAGCAACTTCCCTATAGGGGTCCTGTTCCCTACATTTTAGGGAAAATTTCAAGAAAGTCATAAAAATCGTCCCACAATAGCTTCCGTACAATTTTCTATTCCCTGGATTGGGAAGAACTATTCACTTCTCATTCTATTGTTTAATAATAAAAAAATAGACCTCTCTCCTCTCTCCTCTCTGGGCATTTCTTCCTCTCTCTCTCTGCCATCACTGCTCATCTCTCTCATCGCCATCTCTCATCTCTGCTCCTCATTTCCTTGTGCATCTCTCCATTCCTCTCTTCTCTCTGCGCACAGCATCACTGCTCTGTCTCTCCGATCGTCTTTGGCACTCTACAACATGCATCCGGCATCCACCACCCCCACCTTCGATCTCCACCGCCACCTGAAACCCCAATCCAAGAGCGAAATTCCCTCACAGGCACGACCCCCCACTGACGGCTCCAGAACCCGCCGGTGCACGAATCGACGATGCAACCATCACGTGTTCGAGTTCAAGACCGAATCAAACGCGAAATCAAGGTTTTTGGTCTGGAGTGAGATTTGATCTTTGGGCAATCGGACGGGAAGTGACAAACCAATGGCGATAGAGATAGAGTTAAAACCAGGTGCTGATGGTGGTGGGGAAAAAAAGAACCAAAGTGCTTGAAGAAGTTGAAGAGTGGGATTTTTTGTCAATTCTATGGGTGTGGACTCTGCATCTTGTGGGAGAAGACAACAAGAGAGAAGAACAAAAAAATAATAATAAAAAATAATAAATTTAAATTAAAAAATTATATTTAATTGATATAGGGAAAAGTAAAAGGAAGCTGCTGCGGGAATTTTTTTGATTGGGAAGCAAAAAGTGTTTTTGTTCCCTATACATAGGGAAAATAGTTGGGAAGAGAAGGGAAGCTGCTAGGAATGCTCTTAGCTTCTCCACTTTTCCAGAAACAATTTATTTTCTTCGTGAGCTGAAGCCAGTCTTGTCTTTTATAGGTTCACAAGCTAAAGAGATTAATCCAAAGCCTTTAAATGTGGACACAACTGCACCTACCAAGATTAATACAAATTCCGAGAGCTCTCCTGCTCCAGCAAAGAAGGTAGTTGATATAAATGAGCCCCAGACATGCGGAAATAAAGGATGTGGTAAGACTTTCAAGGAAAAGGATAATCACGAGACTGCATGCAGTTACCATCCTGGACCCGCTGTTTTCCATGACCGTATGAGAGGGGTGAGATACTTTTTTTTTTGTTTTTTTAAAGTCTCCTTATCATTATAAATCTTCATTGGTAACTAAATCTTAAAACATGCTTTAATGGTACATATGATATTGCAGTGGAAGTGCTGTGACATTCATGTGAAGGAATTTGATGAGTTCATGAGCATTCCGCCTTGCACCCAGGGATGGCATGCCGCATAATGCCGATCCATCATCTTAAACAAGCAGGGACCTGCAAGGATGAGGTGTTTCCATTGTGACTTTTTCCTTAAAGTTGTTTTTTTAGGTTGATACTGTTCTCTAATGTTGTCTTTCTGTTAGAATGAACTTATTTGGTCTCTGTTATATCATTGGTAAGAAACTGTTATATCATTGAGATTTGAGATTTGAGATTTGAGATTTGAGATTTGAGATTTGAATGGGTATTTTGCAATTCTGTTAGATTGAATTTCTTTGTTGGTTCAACTTCGGAAGTCTCTCATACAGAAGAAAGTTGCCGTCTTCCTTATTTTTCATGTAGAGGAGTCACTTTTGATTTACTTTAATTGTAAAACGTAATTATTGTTCGTTCTAAGCTGACTTCTTTTTATTATTATTATTATTTGTGTATGTAAACACCGACTTGTTGAAGTCCAAGGGTAAAAAGCAAAGTGGATGAGTGTCTCAGACTTAGTACTCTGTAGGTGTACAGACGAGAGGATTGAGACCGACAATGATAGGTACTTGTGAGGAGCGAACAGTCTCTTTCCAAACTAGGTTGATAAAGACCAATGCTTTCATTAGGTCCACTGTTTCCAAAAGATTGATTAGAGCCCATCCTGGATAATATAAGTAAAAGGATGGACTTGTATGCAGCCCAATTATGCTTCCCTATGAGACGAACAAAAAGAGCCAAGTAAACTCAAGACTCAGCATATACATAACTTTTTATCCTTTCGTGTGATTCAAAATGATATATTTAAATGTGTTTTTATATGGTAACAATGGCTTGCTTTTTTCTTTTTTCTTTCTTTTTTTAATCTATGCATCTTTATACATCTTGAATGTTCTTTCGTATAGCATACTTCATTTCATGGCATCGTAGCATATTCATTCTTTCATTCATATTGTTTCAGTTTACTTGCATGCAATGGCAGAGTTAGATAATTATTATTGTAGAGGCTGAACAAAAAAAATATGATAAACACAATTTAAAACAGAAATAGAGTAATTTATCACACAATATGTGTACCACAAAACGTATATTAAAAAAATTAATAATAAAATAAAATCATGAATATGTGCCAAAATTGATATATTAGCAACATAACATGTCAGTATCAGTACAAAAAGATAGAAGTGCAAAAATGTCTAAAATTGTTGTCTACATTCTTTTAGAGAAATAAGATCAAGTATCGAAACTAATTGAAGCTCTCAGTTACGGGTGTTAGATGAGCCTAATTGCTCGTGAACTCGATTTGATCTCGGTTCGAAAAATAAATGAGTTGTTCGTGAACACAATAATTTGTTCATATATTAAATGAGATATACTCGTATAAACTCAGCTCGGTTCGTTCAAAGTTTATGAGCTCGACTTGTATAAATTTTACTCGACTTGTTTGGCTTGAATTGTTAGCCAACTATATATATATTAAAAAAAAGTTTTATAAATATAATATTCTATAATTGTAGTTTATAAATATTAACATAGTAAACAGAATATATGTAATACTAAAAACGTACCATTTAGAATGTGAACTATAGATCAAAGTTAAAAAAAAAATGTATGAATTTTAAGATTAATTTTTTAAAAAAAAAAAAAAAAGTAAATTTTTTTATGAAACTCTAATTTAGCTTAAGCCGCTTGAGCTCGATTGAAGACTCGGCTTGTTAAGCTAATCGAGTTCGAGCCAAGCTCAAACTTGGCCATGCTCTTAACAAGTTAAATTCGGACAATTCTTCAAAACTCGAACTCGAGCCCATTTTCTATGTATGCAAACTGAATCCGGCAGCCCCAAGCTCGACTCGGCTTGGCTCAAATACAGCCTTGCTCTTAACAATTTCCCTTTTAATATAGACAATTAAATTATTTGTAAGAAATTTATTCTCTATTTTGTTGCGAAGTCTTCATAGCTGAAAATGCCCATTCAATAATCGTTGTAGGCGCTAAAATAATCAAAACAAAATCAATCTATAGCCGTTTTCAAAAACCGACCAGATGCATGCAAGAATAGCACCAAGCAATTCCATTTTTCTGCATGCTACCCGAAACTTCTCCAATTTTTTATTTTTTTATTTTTTTTGTACATGATAAATTCTTATTCCAAAGACATTATTGTAGCATCAAAACAATCACGTGTAACTTAAAAATTGTTAAGAAAATTTGAGGGAAAAAGACTAAAGAGGTATTCTTAGCTTCGGCCCAAAGCTCCCTTGTTTGGTCTTTGGGCCAGATCTATTATTTGACTTGAAGCCCATTTACACCACCAGTAGATCTGCCACCTCTCAATATCACTCACTCTTTAGGTTTCTAGCCCCAATATATGTTTTGTACCGCCTCTTCTCTTCTTTTTTTATTTTTTATTTTTTTAAAAGTTATTTTAATACAAATATACTATTATCATATAATTACAATGACGTAACAGTAAAATAAACAACGACTTAAAAAGGTAAATTAATAACTAATTTTCATTATCAAATTATTTTAATTAAATAAGTAGTATATCAGCTTAATAAATAACATTTTAAAAAAGAAAAAAAAAATATATCTATCATCTGAACCACAAACATGCCTGGGCAGCTCACACACGCTCTACAGGGATGTGTGCCCAAATCTTCCATTATACCTCACCAGGATTAATATATTAAGCCCATACATATATTATATTATAATATAATAGGAACAATAAAAACGTGGGCATCGGACCCCAAGCAGAGTTTCACATTTCATATTGTAATAGTTTAGTATATAAATAACATAATGTTTTTAAATAGCCAATTATCTAAAATTTATATTGTAAATTGATAAAAAATAAAAATAAAAATAAAAATCTAATTATTTAATTAATAAAACAGACAATACGTAAATTATAAAAAAAAAAAAAAAAAGATAATTAATTAATAGTTTAATAGTTTAAAAACAACTGCCAACATTATAATAATAATAATAGAGCATAGCCGTCACGAGTCTTATGATGGGATAATCAATCCCCTTCTTTATTTTCTCAACCATATTTGCGGGCCCCACAAATCCTTTCACATCATCTGCTGGAGCCTGGACGTCTTAGATAATCAAACCCTCCTTCGTTTGACTAGTTTGACCACCACCGACCATTATTTGCTCCCATAGTCCCATCCCATGATCTGCTACTGCTTCTATGAAAAATGAATAATATGGAATTATGAATAAAAATATATCATTATTAATTTCCAAAACAAAATGCAAATTTGAAAATTATTATAATTTATAGGTGATAAAAAAAATCTTTACCATTCAATATTTATTTTAGTTATAAATACTGATTTAATGATTTTTTTTTTAAAAAAAAAAAAAAACTTTATACTAAAACAATATTTACATTTCCATCTTCTAACAAGCAAAAGAGTGTGACTTGGTCCCCTCCCAAGGCATATTAAGAGAAATATTGTGCTGGCACTGGCAGCACCAATTGCGACGTTGTCCTTTCCTTGCTCACATCTTAACCGTACAAATTTCATCAAGTTTGTAAAATGAATATGGAACCAGAATCTCATTCAATCATTACACAAACCAGATTATCAAAAAAAGAAATAAAAAAAAAATTAAAGAAAAAAAAAAAGTACATTTTCTAATTCAAGTGATTTAATAATTCACTACTTTTCATTCTTATCATCTCTCAATATCAACTCAAGCTTTTTGCGGTACTCAAATATATATTATTAAATGCCTTGTCGAGGACCCTATCAAAAGAGCCTCAGAGCGTGGGACCCAGAGTTAAAGCCACGCCGGCGGTACGGGTTGCTGACGGCGGCGACCGGCGTATGTGTCGCTGGCTGTGTCCTTTTTGTAAGGCCCCCTACCCTACCTAGTGCTCCCCTAAAAGTCAGCTGGCACTGTATTTGATGCTATGCCTAATTAAGGTAGGGGCTAGATGCACTCAAATTGTGCCGCGTGGATACTGCTTTAAATAATACGTTCCACCCGATGCGTGTGCCTCGGCTGTCCTGAAAATGGGGTCCTGTCATTCCTGTCTATCACATGAAAAACATATATGCATAATGCACCTACAAAAAATTAAAATCAACCAATTACTTTTTTTTTTCTTTTTTAATTTTCTACATTAAAAGTAATTTAATCGTCTAAATTTTTGAAAATTATTTTTTTTTTAAAAAAACATTGTTAACGTGTCTTAAGTACTCACAATAACTTTTTTATTATTATTATTATTATAATCATAAATTTAGAAAATTAAACTATTTTTTAATTTTTTATATAAATACAACTTACAATAACTTATTTTATCTTTTTTTTTATATTAATTAAATATAAATTTCTTATTTAACCTCATATTTTTTATAAAATTTTAATATAGTCCTTAATAAAAAGTAAAAAAAATGAGATAAAAGAATAAAAAAATATATATATGATTTTTTATTAAAATAATAAATAAAAAAATAACAGACATCTGATTGAGTTTATGATTTTAAAAAATACGAATTAAAAATAATGGTTTTAAAATGTACTATTTAAAAAAATAATTTTTAAAAATACAATTAAGCGTTTGATAAAATCATAATTTGGCCTTTAAACCTTCATATTAATCTTTAAAATTTTACATTTTTAAAAAAACATATTATTACCTGCTATTTGAAAAGTTAGTTTTATGAGTTTTTAAATCGTAATATTTTGAAAATACAATTTGCAAATATATCTTTTTTTGTGATTTAGATTAAATTTGTATTTTTTTCTCCATAAAATTACAATCTCAAATTTACATATTTAAAGAACTTATATATATATATTACTATTTTATTTTATTTTTAGGTTTTCTTATATTTAAAGGAAGAAAAGCAGGTAGCGTCTATAACCCAACAGACAATTCCCTATACTGATACAACATAATATATCCGGTGCAACCGCTAGACGGACATTGGGAAACCAACGGAACATGATCCAACGGCTAGGGTTGCCGTTTGGATCTGGAACCATAAAACGAAAGTAGTGATCATCCCGATAGGGTAGTGGGACCCAGATGGCGCCATATCAGAGGGTACCTCTGTACCCTATTTTGTTTAAACAAAATATATATATTTTTTTTTGAAAAAAAAAAAAAAGAAAAAAGAAAAGAAGAAATGACTCAAATGAGAAGCAGCATGGGAAGCTTTATACAAAGCAAAACCTGACACTGTTGTTGCACTCGATCAAATCGAACCAAATCATCGTTTTGTTTTTCACTGATTTCTATTTAAACGACGTGGCTTTAGACTTTGGTAGTTATAATGGGGTAGGGGAGTAGACTGACAAAACTGGTCCAGTTGGTGCATAATTATAAATAATTGTTTGTATTATAGTTTGCTAATTATTGGTGGAGAGGTCCCAGTTGCATGTCCTTTTCTTTTTCCAGTTTCTTTGGATCATAATTTCGACAAATAATGTGAAATAATTTATTTCAATAGGTGATTGATGGGCTCAACATTTATTTAGACATAAATTTTATATGATCTCTCTTGTATTATTTGTTTAGATGGGTAGCAATTCAAATATATGATTAATGTGAATCCAAATCTAAATATCAAAAGTTTGGTAGACAAAAATACACACTTATTTTAGTCTTATCATTTTTTTTTTTTGTTTATATTCTCGGGAATGACCATTTTATAGAAATAATTATTTTTCATTATACCATTAATTGTCCATATTTAATTCCAAATTTTTTTCATGCGAAATAAATATAGTAAAATTAAATCTTGACCATTAAAAAAATTACATTACGTATGCTTCTTCTTTTTTACTGCACCTTAGCCAAATTCACTATTAAAATCTTAGGCTCTAGCTCACACTCAAAACCTTTATCTCATGTTAAACCCTAGACTCTTTGTTGCTTTTTTTTTTTTTTTTTTTTATAGCACCTAAGTCAATTTCACTGTTAAAATCTTAGGCTCTAGCTCACACTCAAACCTTTATCTCGTGTTAAACCCTAGACTCTTTGTTTTTATTTGAAAAATACCTTATTTTTGGATTCTGGGTGGCCTTCATTGAACAAGCTTTAAACGAGAGTTCGAGCAAGGCATTCTGAATCATTCTTGTTCGAACAACAACCCTACTGTTCGAATGAGATAATACTACTAGTAAGTTTACAACGTAGAAACACCCAAAAATTCAATTTACTTTTCTACCAATTCCTTCATCCACACCATTCAACACATTATCATTCAAAATATATGTCTTACGAGCATATCCATCAGGTACTTTATAAGCCCCATATTGCGTATATTTAGCTAATATGAGGGAAAAATTACATCCAACAGCTTATTTTTAGCTTATAGAAAACACATTTTTTTCTACATTTATTCTCAACGGTATTTTTTGGTTATTTTATTGTTCTCTTCCCAACATCAATGTCTTTCCAATTGCCTCTGATGAACAAAATATGACCGTTAGAAAAAGGTGAGGGAAGATGAATTTTTGAAAATATAAGTGTTGGCTATAATATAATAAGAAAAAAATTTTAAAGAAAGTACGTACATAAGCGAATAAAAAATATGTTGAAGTGTGCATATAAAAAGCAATAGCAAAAGTAAATAATTACTGAAAAATTAAGACTCCTATGTGTGTGTGTGTAAACAACCAATATACCAAAATATTAAATGCGGGATATAATGAACACAGATATTTTGGTAACGAAATGGAAACTCTTTGTACCAAAGAGAAAAACCACTCCTGGAAAGTTAAACCCAGGCAATTCACTATTCAAAATAAAAAGCTAGTATACAAAGCAATTGTACCTTTAACTCTGACACGTACTTATACGTGAACGCCTCCCAACCAGACCTCCTGTCTGAATGGTTCTTCAATGGATTCCTTTATATTATACATTCTCTTTAAATTAGACTTCAATGATTAATCAAATCACACAAATACTCTAAAAGTGTTAGAACATCTAACAATATCTACTTACACATACTCTCTTAGCACACTGGAATTCAATACTGAATTCTTACAAATTACAAACACAAAGCCTCTTTAAATAGGCTTCAGAAATCCTAATTCTATTCAAACTCGAATTTCCATAGATGGCGTCCGGACCTTCACTTGAATCTTTAGTAAATCTTTGACGCGCGTCCGGATCAGTAACCCTAGCATCCAAACGGTTGTAAGAAAATCATTTCTTCGTCCGTAGTCATCCCAATTTTGTCTGGACCCTATGTAAACGGAGACTTACTGACTTCAACTTCTGCTGGGTTGTCCAGACCTCTTTCGGACCTTAAGCTATTGACTCCACCGTCTGCTGTAGCGTTCAGATACTGAGTTTCTGACTTGGGCAAGGAAAACTGACTTTCTAAATTGTAAATCTTCCATATTCTTTCCCGATAATATTTCCTTCCTAGTGAAATTTTTTTGCAGATTACTTTATTGTTCAGCCATTTCTATCTTGGAATTAATTATTCTGCAATAATTCTTCTGGAGTCCTCTGGAATTACGGTGTCCATGTTATGGAAGCCCCTGTAAAAGAAATTCCTTGATATAGAAGCGTTTTTGTCAAAACAGAATGAGCCAATTAAAATAAACCAACTATTACATTTTTTTTGTTAGTTATTTTACATAACATTGCTTACCCTTCATCAAATCCTAATTCTTCATTTCTCTCATTTTCTCCAATCTACAACACCAAAAACAACTACATTTACTTCATAAACGGATACATGATTCAAATAATAAAAACACAACAACAAACCTCCTCAAAATATCAAACTCTATTAACAAAACATTTAAACTTTTCCAAACCAAAATCCAAAAACCAGCAACAACAATCAAATAACTCATCAACACCAATTAGAACTCAACCATAAACACAAGATTACGAAATCAAGACGGTTAGAAATTTTACTATCAAACCCAACTCTCTTCAAAGGCCTCTCTCTCTCTCTCTCTCTGCTATGAGCCTAATTTACTAAAAAGGGAAAAGATAGAATAAGATAGTGACTCTTCGAGGGGTCAATCCTCCTTAGGTTTTTACTGGAATTTGTTCTGATACCTTCATTGATACTAACAGCTAATTTAAATACTAGCTAAATTACAACAGAAGAGATCCCATGATCGAAACGTGCGTAACAGCCTACCAGCAGTTGCGCAAACCACTAACACCACTTACCATTAACACCACTTAATTACATGCAGTAACCATGTTCCAACTTCGTATGAGAAGTTGATAAGTTTTTAGGGAAATATCATTACAGACTTAACATACACAAAAATACCAAAACAGACCTGAAACACAAACACAAACACTCATAACAATAACTGAAACACATTTGCACACTTGATATGGCATATAACTGTCTTCCACTTCACCTAGCCGTCCTTAAGTGATTCCCCAACATGTGTCCACATGAGTTAGATAAACGCCACATGTTCCATGTTGAACAGCACCCAAACAATCTAGACATCTCCAAGCCTCAAACACTTGTGCGCATAACACAACCCCTCTAATCAAAGGACCTTGTCCACAAGGTCAGGGAAAGAGGACTGAAGTTCCTCTAAATCCTCCCAAGTTGTATCTTGCTCTGAAGTCCCCTTCAAATGGACCAACACTTCTGCTTCAGCACGTCTTCGTTTTTTCTTAAGACGGCGCTTCAATATAGCTTCTGGTACGGGAGCTAATGTTCCTTCAAAACTAACAGCCGAAAGACGAGGCAGGGGCATAATTTGCTCACCCAATTTCTTCTTAAGCTAGGATACATGGAAAACAGGGTAAATTTGTGAACTTGAGGGAAGGTCCAACTTGTAGGCAACCTCTCCAATCTTCTGGATCACCTGAAAAGGCCCGCAATACATTGGGAATAATTTGATATTCTTGCGAAGGGCCACTGACATCTGGCGATAAGGCCAGAGATGAAGAAAGACCCAATCTCCCACGGTGAACTCCAACCCCTCAATAAAATCAATACTGATCTCTGTCCAATTCTGATATGGGATTGACAGTGGCTACAATAGTCCAGCCGGGTGGATTGTCTCAATTTTGTTACGTTGGTAGACCTCAATCTCTAATAAAATTCCTTACCCCATCGCATATGCCAGGCCAGTAGAACTCCTTCAACCTTGAGTAAGTATTCTGAGCACCCATGTGTCCTACTGATGGGTTGCTATGAAATTGCTACTAGATTTGCTGCTGGAAAGGCTTGAGGGTGCCTAAGTGAACCCGCTCCTTATAGAAGAGGAGACCATTGTGGAGCTAATACTTCATCGGGTCTAAGGCCCCTTGCTGGAGTTGTTGAAGCTCTGAATCCTCTGCATAACTGGTGGTGAGCTCCCTTACCCAAGTTGGTTGAATGGTACTGATGGCCTGATTGTTCATTGCTTCCTTGCATGCTTGGTCTGAATCAGTTGATGGGAAGTCTTCAGTAGTGTCTTGCCAAGCATCCATCATGGACAATGCATCAGCAACCCTATTCTCCCTTTCCTCTCTTGTATTCCACTATGAAATCAAAGTCTAGAAGTTTGGACACCCATTTTTGCTGAGTAGGTGTTCCAATTCTTTGTTCCAGCAAATATTTTAAGGCCTCCTGATTTGTTCTAACCTTAAAATTGTGCCCTAACAATTAATGCCTCCATTTCCTAACAGCCAAAAGTACAACCATATAACTCGTTTTCATAGGTAGACAAGTGTAAGCTTTTCCCTTTAAGCTCCTGGCTGAGATAAGCCAATGGCTTCCCAATTTGCATGAGCATTGCCCTTATCCATTTTCTAAATGCATCACACTCAACAATGAAGGGTTTGGAGAAGTCGGGTAAACCTAGGACATGAGGGGTAGTTATAGCTTATTTGAGTTGGTTAAATGCCCTTTCTGCCTTTTCATTCCAATTAAATGAATTCTTTTTTAGTAGACTAGTCAGGGGGCAGTAATTCCTCCATATCCTTTCACAAACTTCTTATAATATCCAGTTAAACCTAGGAAGCCTCTCAAAGCCTTGGGGTTTTTAGGAACAGGCCATTTAAGCATTGCCTCGATTTTGCTAGGGTCAGCCTCCACTCCTTCTTCTATAATCACATGTCCTAGATATTCTACCTTTTGACACCCAAAATGACACTTAGAGACAACTTAGCATACAATTGATGCTGTTGGTGCAGCTCTAAAACAGTTTTCAAGTGCTTCAAATGGTCTTGCAGGGTCTTGCTGAATATCAGTATATCATCAAAGAAAACCAAGACACTTCCTAAGGTAAGATCTAAAAATATCATTCACAAGACCTTTGAAGGTTGAGGGGGCATTAATCAGCCCAAAGGACAAGACTAAAAATTCATAATGCCCTTCATGTTTCCTAAAGGTAGTCTTAGGTACATCAATAGCATGCATTCTGATTTGATGATAGCCAGACCTAAGATCTAGCTTAGAAAAGATTGTTGACCCATATAATTCATTCAAAAGTTAATCTATATTAGGTATAGGGTACTTATCTTTGGTTGTGTTCTTGTTAAGTGCCCAGTAGTCCACATATAGCCTCCAGCTTCAATCAGCCTTCCTTACAAGCATAACGGGGGATGAGTAGGGACTTTGACTTGGCCTTACAACCCCTGTTGCAAGCATTTCCACAAGCTTTTCAATCTCCACATTCTGGTAGTAGGGGTAACGGTAGGGCCTCACACATGTAGGTTGGGACCCTTCTGTGAGTGAGATCCGATGGTTAGAGCTTTTGTGGGGTGATAAGCCTGAGGGTTCTTGGAACACCTATTTGTATCCCTCCAATAATTCTGTAATGATCGGATCTTGGAACCTTTGAGGTTTGGATGTTTAAATTCCTAGGAGTTGAAGCCATACCCCCTTGAACTCTGCCCTAGTCTTCTTTGGAAGCTCCTTATTTACTTTTAGGTTGGCAGTAGTTGGGATGAGCCCTTGCAGAAGCACTTATTGGTTATGGTGTTTGAATTTCATGGTGAGGTTAATGAAATCCCAAAGGATAGGACCTAATGTACCCAACCAATCCACTCCTAGGACCACATCACAACCCCCCCAAGGTTAAGAGCTGCAGATTTGCCTTGAACCCGGCCAATTCCTTGCAAGCTAAATGACACAGCCACACAACATCCCATGCAGGGAACATAATCTTCATTGGCCATCATAACATTCACTTGGCTCATCTTTTCGGCTGGAAGTCGGATCCTCATTGCCAAATTATGATCCACAAAGATGTGGGTGCTTCCTGTATCAATGAGAACCACTACAAGTTGCTCCCTTATCTTCCCCATCACCCACATGGCTCTTGGTGCAACAGCTCATGCCAAGGCATGCAAGGAGATGCCTAGCACCTCAGCTTCCTGCGGTTCGGCTTCAGCTTCTTCCTTTGGAAATACTTCCTCCACTTGCATCTCCTCTGGTTCATCCAACTCAACTCCTTCCAATAAGAACAACCTAGGCCGGCTACATCTGTGGCCTGGCTGAAACTTTTCATCACAATTATAGCACAACCCCCTTTCTTTTCTCTCTTGCATTTGGGCTGGTGTTAACCGCTTGACAAGGATGCTAGGTTTTTTGGTAAAGTTGGTGTAGGCTAAGGTAGTGTTCCGGGTTTCTGATGGAGGAGGTGCAGGGAGTCTTGGTGTATTTGAGGTTGTGGGTAGCTTGGTGAATCCTGTAGAGTTTGTACCCCAAGCTTGATATTTCTGCCCCTTACTTTTCAATTTAACTTATTCTTCTTGTAACTTTGTTAATCTAAAGGCCATGGTTAAGTCCTTTGGTTTAAGCATGGTGACAGTAATTCTAATCTCCTCTCTTAAGCTACTTAAAAATGTACTAACCTTTAATTCATCACTTAGCCCTTGGATTCTGTTGGACATAATTTCAAATTGGGTTTGGAAATCTTCTACGGTTGAGGTTTGCTTTAGTTTGGTGAAGGTTTCTACATGGTCATCAAAGATTAAAGGGGCAAATCGGGCTTTGAGGGCATTCACAAAGTCCTCCCATCTTCCTACATACCCCGAATCCATTAAACAATTGTATCATATGAGAGTTGTCCCTTCCATGTGGAAAGGGTACCTTTTGTGGTTCCGGAGTTCAGCTGTAGTTGAAGAGCTGCTGAGCTTTGAGGATCCAGTTCATTGGGTCAATCCCATCAAACCTTGGAACGTGTAGCTTCAAAGTCCGAGTTTGAATCCTTCCTTCATTCTAGTTCGGCTACTTAGCTCTAGGGATGCCACTGTTCTCCCCACTCTTCTCTGCTTAATTCTCCAGGTTCTTTCCTCCCAAATTCTCCCTACTGGAACTCCCATGTTCGACATTTTGTTGGTTGTTAGTCCGACTAAGAACAACCATACTATTTGAAATAGCAGCAACACTGGTGGCTAAGCTAGCTATCTGCTCATTGATGGTCTTCAAGAGTTCTGTATGCTACTTGAGAGTCTCAGCATGTGTCGCCGTGGCTTGCTTGTTTGCTAGTTGAGCGTAACGGGTTCCCTCCGCCATAGTTGCAGGAACGTGGCTCTTATACTACTTGCTATGAGTCTAATTTACTGAACAAAAAAAAGATAGAATGAGATAAATGGTGACTCTTCGAGGGGTCAGTCCTCCTTGGGTTTTTACTAGAATTTGTTTTGATACCTTCATTGATACTAACGGCTAGTTTAAATACTAGCTAAATTACAATAGAAGAGATCCCATGATTGAAATGTGCGTAACAACTTACCAGCAGTTTTGCAAACCACTAACACCACTTTATTACATGTAGTAACCATGTTCCAACTTTGTAGGAGAAATGGATAGGTTTTTAGGAAAATATCATATCAGACTTAACCTACATGAAAATACCAAAACAGACCTGAAACAATAATACAAACACTCATAACAATAACTGAAATACACGTGCACACTTAATATGGCATCCAACTGTCTTCCACTTCACCAAGCCGTCCTTAAGTGATTCCCCAACACGTGTCTGTGTCCACATGAGTTAGATAAATGCTACATGTTCTACGTTGAACAGCACCCGAACTATCTAAACATCCCCAAACCTTAGACACTTGTGTGCATAACTCTCTCTTTCTCTCTCATGGACAAAGAAATGAGAAATAGCTCATTCCTTTGTCTTTCTCGCATTTTTTAACTTCTTGTTTTTGCATGAAAACACAATTTCGTTCGAACAGAATCAAAAACTGTTTGAATGAGCATGTTTGTTTCCACATTAAATATGCGTCAAATCTCACATGTCTGGATGTGTGGATTAATTTGGGTCGTTTATCTTCGCCTACCACTTCCGCGCGTAATGACACTTGGAGATACAATTCTCATTCAAGTCAGTCAATTGAATTTGACTGTAAGAATTAAACAATATTTTTACATACCTCAAAGACTTGTATATTAATTTTAATACTAAAAAAAGCCAACGTAATTCACCAATGTCAGGTGTCAACAAGGCCAAGGAGACAAGTTACTGGACCATATATAGTTTTGCCTGTTTCTGGTTTTCTTTGAAAACGAAGTTGTGTTATCTTTCTTTATGGTCCGTAGCAAAAGAAGAAACAGAAAGGATTCTCGTGGAGTTGGTCATTTCAGGAACACGGGACATATAGTTCAGACCCATATTTTCCTTGAAATATGTTTTGAAAATATTATTATTTCTTTTTTCCACTCTTTTCCCGGATCTCTCCACAATAACAGACAAAACAAAAACCAAATCCGTGGAAGCATAAAAAATTGTAGAGTGGAAATAGGGCATTTCCAGTATTACACAGTAGCACGCCCCAGTGTTTTCTCTCTACCTCCTTGTACGACACTAACACACGCGCCACCAAACGCCGCGCGTGTAGAATTCCAACACATGCTCGAACAAAAAAATAACAATAAAGCCATACGCCCCCTATCACCATCCACGGGTCACGATGGGTGTACTGCGCGTGGGGTTAGCACTGGACCATTGCTGTCCAAAACTACAACTACTTTGGGAAACGGCGAGTACGAATGACGGCCGCTGTTGTGGTTCTCTCTTTCTCAGTCAGTCATTAACGTCGCTTCACCGCCGTTTACGTCTCCCTCTCTAGCCCTTGTCCTAGATCTTTCTATCTCACTACTACTCTCTCTCTCTCATTAACACACAATCACACTCTCCCAGTGTTCCTTACAGTTCACGCCAATACGTCTGCTCCCTCTCTGTCTCTCTCTCTCTCTCTCACGCACACACACTCTGTTTGTGTGTCACAAAGAAAACCCATTGCTCATCTTCTTCTACAATATTTATCACTCTCATTTTCTCACTTTGTGACACTCATTGTACGGGGTTTTGTGTTGTTTTGCACGCAATGGAAGAGCTGGGGTTCTTGCAGTGGACTAGGAGCAAGAAGGAGCTTTCTCTGTGTTTGATAACGGCCGTTTTGCTTCTTCTTTGTCCCATTGCTTCACCACTCAACGACCAAGGTGCGCTTTCTTTATGCTTGAGATATGCTTTCTATTGGGTTCTATTTGTTGTAGCCAGAAGGAGCTATAAGAAGCTTTGACCTCTACGTACAAGACTACAAGTTGTTACTTGTGGCCCGAAACCATTAATGGCCAAGAAGCCAGTGTTGTGTGATTTTCCGTCTGGTTGCTTCCAAAACGGAAGAATAAACAAATGGAAGAAAACCAAAAAAGAAAAGTTTTCAGCTTCGACACTAAAGAATTTGAACTGTTTTAAACCCATTTTGACCAAAGTCAATCAGTCATTTCTTGGTCTTTCTTTTCCACATTTTCTCAGCAGCCAAACAGGGCCTATAAAGAGAAATACAAAAAGAAGAAAGGGAATCCCTTTTCTAAACGTGGAAAGTTTTCTACTCTATTTTTAATGTGCCTAAAGATTGTCAATGGATAACCATTTCTTTTTCAGCAGCTCGTGGGCTTACAAATAAAGTACTATTATATGGAGTGTATTATTTTAGAGCATAAACTGATTTTCTCTAATATGATAATGCCAAAATGGTGCGGATACTCATAGGGAAAGCGCTAATGTCGATTAAGGCCTCGTTTAGCAACGTTGTGAATGTTTTGCTTGACTGGGACGACGCACACAACGACGATTTCTGTTCCTGGCGCGGTGTCTTTTGCGACAATGTCAGCCTCTCTGTGCTTACTCTGTAATGCTTCTCTCTCTAATGCCCACTCCTTCGTTTTCTTGACCCTGTTAATATGATGAGTTATATAATTTTTATTATCTGTTCTGTAAATTAGACTGGTTTAGTTCTAAGGTTTCTATTATATTGTTTAAGGAATCTGTCGAATTTGAACCTGGGTGGAGAGATTTCACCAGCCATTGGAGATTTGAGAAATTTACAATCCATGTATGTTTTTGTCTCTTATATGTTATATGATATTTGTGTCTCATTTCAGTGTTACTCCTTCGGTAGAACCATTTTAATATGATCTTAACTATTCTTTAATGTAACGATGACAGAGACTTGCAGGGGAATAAGCTTACTGGTCAAATCCCTGATGAAATTGGGAACTGTGCTTCTCTTGTGCAACTGTACAATCTACCCTTTTTATCGATCAATTCTTTTATTCCCCTTTCGCTGTATCTGCGTCAATTTGAGAGTGTTCTACTCTGTTACATACCGGTTTTCTAATCAGTTTCTTACTCTAAATGTAGTGATCTTTCTGATAACATGCTGTATGGGGACATACCCTTTTCAATATCTAAGCTTAAGCAGCTTGAGCTTTTGTAAGTCTAAATTATAGCTCGACTTTTTGCATGTTGTGGATCACACTGACATATTTCTGATCGACTAAGAATTGATCCAATTTCCTGCATATAGGAATTTGAAGAACAATCAGCTGACAGGTCCTATTCCTTCCACACTAACCCAGATTCCAAACCTCAAGACTCTGTGAGCTTTCCTTTTCTCTCTGGATTAACCTGTGTTGTGAGTTTTGCATGTTCAAGTGTATGTCCGCGTGGTGGATTTCAGAATCTGGTCTTTTCCTACGATGCTAGTGTCCTGATTGTTTAAGTTTTTATTTTGTATTACCATTGATGTGTATTTGTTTCTACTAAAAATTTGCTTTTCCTTTTCGTGATTTTATGCTTTAGTGATCTTGCTCGGAACCAGATTACTGGGGAGATACCAAGACTTCTGTATTGGAATGAAGTGCTGCAATATCTGTAAGTTCTGGAGTCATCACCACAGGGTTGAACTAGAATATGCTTCTACCTTTTTGTTATTCTTCAGTCAAAGGGGATATTCTTCTAATTTGATGTTTTAGGTTAAATTTTTGATAGTTGAATATTTTGCTCGTGGTAAGACAATGGTTTAAGGTTCGGATAATCCTCCAAATCTTCATTCATTTGGTTGAAATTGCTTTTACAGAGGGTTACGTGGCAATTCACTGACTGGGACACTTTCACCTGATATGTGTCAGTTAACTGGCCTGTGGTATTTGTGAGTATTCATTATTTTATCTTGTGTTCCCTTTGCATTGTTTTCCTTTGATTTGACATTTTTATTCAGCCTGAAACTGAAAGCTTTATGTATTGTCTTCAGTGATGTTAGAGGCAATAATCTTACTGGTACAATCCCAGACAGCGTTGGGAACTGTACAAGTTTTGAAATCCTGTATGTTTTTCCTTGGGAAAATTGTCATCAGCTTCTCTCCTCTCTCCATATATATACATATGTGTGTGTGTGTGTTCGTATGTATGGTTGTATGTCTGATTTTCATGATTCTTGTTAATGATTTCAGGGATATATCCTACAATCAGATCACCGGGGAGATTCCATACAATATTGGATTCCTACAAGTGGCAACCCTGTTAGTTTCCTGCCAAACTTAAATTTTATCAATTTGAATCCCTTTGAGAATTGTTTATTTCAATAGGGAGAGTGAACTGTTCACAAACACTCTACTGTATTCATTCTGGATTGGCATTGGGACAACATTACAGCTGTAATTGCTCTTTCATTTAGGTCCTTGCAAGGAAATAAACTATCCGGGAGTATTCCAGAGGTGATTGGTTTAATGCAGGCTCTTGCTGTCCTGTAAGTATGGGTTTATTTTATTTTAATTTTATTTTTTATATATCATGGCATTTTGTCCGCAGTGTTTATGTTTTAGCTGTTACAAGTTACACGTTGTGTCAATTTTCTCAGGGATTTGAGTGAGAATGAACTTGTTGGGCCAATACCTGCAATTCTTGGCAACTTGTCATATACAGGCAAACTGTGAGTTCCTGTTACCGGTAAAGGAAAATCATCTTCTCTATGTGGAATTTGTGTCTTGACAAATATGTTGCTTCACCAGGTACCTCCATGGCAACAAGCTTACCGGGCCAATCCCTCCAGAGATTGGCAATATGTCAAAACTTAGCTACTTGTGAGATATCTCCTATAACATGTCTTTCAGATGTGTGGTTTTGTTTTTATTTGGTATACTGAGCTAGAAGTTTTTGCAGGCAATTAAATGACAACAAATTGGATGGTCAGATTCCTGCTGAACTTGGGAAGCTGGAGCAATTGTTTGAATTGTGCGTCCTGATGCTATATTTTGTGTTCTTTGGTCATTTACAACAATATTCTGTCGTTAATTTGCTTGTCATACTATGCCTCAGGAATCTTGCCAACAATGAGCTTGAAGGACCCATTCCACAAAACATCAGCTCTTGCACAGCATTGAATCAATTGTATGATATCTTACTGGTTATGACTTATGACATACATTTCTGTCCTCTCTTTGTGATTTTATGCGCGATAAATTCTTATACATTTGATATTTGTTTTTGTTCTCTTACCTCCCCTGAAGCAATGTGCATGGTAATCGATTAAATGGATCAATTCCTTTGGGTTTGCGCAATCTAGAGAGTTTGACTTATCTGTAAGTGTTGATTCACTGAATTTAAATATGTTGGATAGTAAGTTTCAATGGAACATGTGTTTCCTTTTGATTGATAAAGGGAGTTTTTCTGGATCATCAGAAATCTTTCAGCAAATTATTTCAGAGGCAGGATTCCTGTAGAGCTGGGACATATTATTAATCTTGATACACTGTAAGTTTCATAACGAATTTTTTTTTTTCCTGGTTAGTATCTACCTAAGTTGAGGAGGCTTCTTGTTTTACAATGTTTTCAGGGATCTCTCTGGCAACAATTTCACAGGATCTGTTCCCGCTTCTGTTGGTGATCTGGAGCACCTTCTCACCCTGTAAGTCTGTAATTGAAGGTTTTTCTTTAATTTTTGTCTGTTTTCTGAACACCCCCTCACCCCTCCCCCCCTTTATTTTTCCTTGCATTGATATTTTGATACGTAATGGTCATGTTGATGATATGTATATACAGGAATTTAAGCAGCAATCATCTTGATGGTCCTCTACCAGCAGAATTTGGCAACCTCAGAAGCATACAAATCATGTGAGTTTTTTGAGCATTATGTATGGTTCTATTTGCATGGAGTAATATTGAGTCTTCACCTTTTGCCATTTTCCTCTTGGTAACAATATTTATCTCCAATTGTAGTGATATGTCATTCAATAATCTCTCGGATAGCATCCCTCCAGAGTTGGGTCAGTTGCAAAATATTGTATCTCTGTGAGTAACTATCTGCTACCCCCTTGCTAATTTGATGACAGTTTTGTAGCTTAGCAGATTTCTGGGTTGCACCTTAGTACTTGGTAAAATTTTATGGTAGGATTCTTAACAACAACAATTTGCATGGAAAAATTCCTGATCAACTAGCAAATTGTTTCAGTCTTGCCACTCTGTAAGTTTACTTCCCTGTTTCTCTTTTGCATTCATTTATGTAGTTCATGAACCCTACTCTAATACTTGATTGCTTTATATTTAAGGAATGTCTCTTACAATAACTTATCGGGAGTTGTACCTCCTCTGAGGAACTTTTCGCGGTTTTCTCCAGACAGGTATGGGGAGCAATTGTTTGTATTTTTCTAGTGGCTCTGATAATGATTTTTGTTCGTGTGTATCAGCTTCATTGGAAATCCATTATTGTGTGGCAACTGGTTGGGATCAATATGTGGACGTTACATGCCAAAAGCCAGAGGTACTAAACCGGTTCTTGTAGTGTCATTTTGTTCGGGGCCTAATAGTCAGTTACTATTATACTTGTAATGATGTCAGGCTTTAGTTCATATTGTGGGGTTGGGGTTGGGGTTGGGATTTTATCCCAATATAACAATACAACTAAGTGCATTTCTCTATTCCAGCTCTTTTCTCTACAGCTGCAGTTGTCTGTATGACACTGGGCTTCATCACATTATTGTGTATGGTAATAGTTGCTGTGTACAAATCTAACCAACCAAAGCAATTGGGAAAGGGATCTAAAGGAATTGGGCAAGGTATGTATTATGTATGCCAATATACTTGTGAAAGAGTGTATTATTTGTTTTTATTTTTAACTCCCGATCCTGAGGAACGATTCTTTTCCTTCCAGGTCCTCCTTCAATTGTAATTCTTCACATGGATATGGCAATTCACAGCTTTGATGATATAATGAGAATAACTGAGAATTTAAGTGAGAAGTATATTATAGGGTATGGTGCTTCTAGCACGGTATACAAGTGTGTCTTGAAGAATTCCCGACCAATTGCGATTAAGCGACTTTACAACCAATGTCCAAACAATTTTAGAGAATTTGAAACTGAACTTGAAACCATTGGTAGCATCCGACACAGGAACCTGGTCAGCTTGCATGGTTATGCACTGTCTCCCAATGGAAACCTTCTCTTCTATGACTACATGGAGAATGGTTCTCTGTGGGATCTTCTTCATGGTTAGCTTGCCTAAACTGTTTTTGTTATTTGCTTCTTTTAGTTAGTTTTGTATGTGAACCTATGTTATTTTCTTATTACTCCGAAGTATGCTGTCATCTTCAGCATTTTGGACACAGGATGTCTTAATTGAAGTTCTGGAGGAAAGCTGGCGCCATTCTGTTGGGATTTAGAAACATACTCATAAAATTTAAGTTTGGGAACTTGTGTTTTAAACATTTGAACTGGCAAATTTAGTTTGGCCGATGATTTTGAGATTGCCGAATGGTTTTGAACTTATTATATATTTCCATGTTCTACATCATTGCGATTATAGTTGTAAATTTGTTTTCTTAACGTAAAATTGATGGAATTTTTTAATTTTTTTAGCATAGCAAATTGCCATTATGCTAGATTTATCTTCCTTGTTAAAATTATATTTTCAATAAAATTAGATGTGTCTCATCTCTTTAGGTTAGATTTGACAACTGCTGATTGTTTTGAGCTGAATATGTCAGGACCATCAAAGAAGGTAAAACTTGATTGGGAGACACGACTGAGGATAGCTGTTGGGGCTGCTCAGGGACTTGCTTATCTTCATCATGATTGCAACCCCAGAATTATACACCGGGACGTTAAATCCTCAAATATCCTGGTGGACGAGAATTTTGTGGCTCATCTCTCCGATTTTGGGATTGCTAAACGCATCTCAACTGCAAAATCACATGCATCTACGTATGTTCTTGGAACGATTGGCTACATTGACCCTGAGTATGCACGAACATCCCGCCTTAATGAAAAATCAGATGTTTATAGTTTCGGCATTGTTCTTTTGGAGCTTCTGACTGGGAAGAAGGCAGTGGAAAACGAGTCAAACTTGCATCAACTGGTATGATTCTTTATCAGAAAGTTGTTTCTGTATACGTTGTTAAAGACTTTGTTGATCTATAGATGAAGTGCTAGGTCATGTCAAACTGGGCGAAGTGGTTTGCTTTGGTTGGCCTATCTGGCATGGATGGTCATTGTTGCTTTGGCGGATTTGAAATGATAACTTTTGTGGATATGGGAATATCTGCTTAAGTTTTGCCAGAGCTGGGGCATTTGATTGAATTGAAAAGAAACATGGAATACCTATTATTTCCAAATTGGGTGGGGCGCACTGGATCCCAGTCCATGCCAAATTACCAACTTAAGCAGATTTAAGCCAAAAGTTCGATCAAATCAGCTGATAAAGTCTTTGACTTTCTTCACCTTGTTCTTCACATGATCCTTTTTATTTATTTATAAATTTCTCAGATAATGTCCAAGGCAGATGATAATACAGTAATGGAGGCTGTTGATCCTGAGGTTTCTGTGACATGCATGGATTTAGCCCATGTCAGGAAGACGTTCCAACTTGCTTTGCTATGCACGAAGCGAAACCCTTCTGAGAGGCCAACCATGCATGAAGTTGCGAGGGTTTTAGTCTCCCTGCTTCCACCACCTCCAAGAAAACCTGGTTTTGATCCGCCAAAGACCGTTGATTATGCTCAATTTGTGATTGACAAGGGACAGCAACAATCAAAATCGCAGAAGCAGCAAGTTCAGCAGGAGAACAATTCGGCAGACGCTCAGTGGTTTGTTCGGTTCGGTGAAGTTATATCTAACAACACCCTATGAAGGAAGTATCCATTGGAGTCTTTTTGGCACCCATCTTAACAAAAACAAAAAGAAATGAAAGGGTAAAAAGAAGAAGGGAAGATGGGTAAAATACGAAGTTTTGGTCTTGATGGGTTAAAAGATGAATATCTATGGATTCATCGACTTTGAAGCTCTGACATACATAGACCCATTTTTGGACAGTGAATCTCCCAAACCTTTTGGAACAAGCAAGCCTGAATGTGTAATATTTATTTTGTTTTAGAAGTTGCTGACAGCGTTGTCTATGCTCTGCTATATTAAATACTAGTTGTATTCAAAGCATTAAGTTACTAGCTAGCCCCTTAAATGCTTTTTCGTTAAAAGTTTCCACAAGATATAGCTGATGATTCTGTAAAAGATGGTACTTCTCTCTCAGACATTTTCACGAGTATTTTTATGGCTCTTCTGTTTAGATATTGAACTCGCGAATCTTCAAAACGTAATGAGGATGGTCTGGGCCAGTCTGTCGCAAGAAACTGAAATATTTCAATGCATAAGATTCGTTGGGGTAGGGATTCCTGAATTGAAAGTTTCGAGTGCAGTGGGTTTCGTATAAAATTTTGAAAAAGAAAATCATTCTTTACTTGAAAACAGGATGAAAGTAGACTTTTCTTTTCCTCTTGTTGAAAAAAAATGTAGGGGAAACTTCCACGACTCTTTCAATGTACCTCTCAAATTTAAAATTTTTGCAAGGGGGATGTTTGATGTAATAGTCTCATTTCAATCGTTAATTCCGTTTGTAATTAGTCCATTTTCAATTATTCAATCCGTTAGGATCGGGGAATCCTCCTCTTATGATTGTTCCAAAGCGTGTTCGAGGGCCTCTTTAACTCTCGGAGCCGGGTGATAATTGGCATACTCTCGTACTCTTAAGATTGTATTAGTCCCCTTTCAATCATTCCATTCGTTAAGATCAGGGAATTCCCTTTTGTGATTGTTTCAAAGCGTGCCTGAGAGCTTCTTCAACTCTCGTAGTTGAGTGATAATCGGCATATTTTCTCATATTCTAAGATTAATCGTAACGGAAGAAGCCAAAATATCAAAAATACTCCATTTATAAAATAAAATAGAAAAATAGAAAAATATTAGTAGTAGGTATAAATGATTTTTTTTTCTTCTTCTTCTTCTTCTTCTTCAATTTCTGATGGCAATAATACTTGCAGCATGACAGTGACACGGCGGGACAATAATAGAAATGAGGGCGGTGAGACGTGTCTAATTTTGCCCCCCGCCAACCTCAAACAAATAAATGCAGGAAATTATGGTGGACAAAGTACAAATAAATTTTTATCACTTTACGTGAATAGAAGTACATAGGAATTATGGTGGGTACTGGACATTTACAACTCTCCATCCTCAAAATCAATCCTCCAAAAAGACAAAACATGAAGGTTGAGATATCACATGGTTTAGTGCATTACAATTTGCTACATCTTTTACAAGGCTGCATCTTACGTGCCCACGTAACCCCTAATGGAAAATCAACAAGAAATTAGTAATTTATTTTGTTTTGTTTTTTTTAAGGATAATTCGATTTTTTTTTTTTTTTTTTGGCGTTTTTACTTTCGAGTAGTTCATTTTAAAGGATAATTCGAATTTTTTTTTTGGCCTTTTTACTTTTGAGTAGTTTGAGGTGCCTTAATCCTACAATGAGTGAAACTTCACGATGTCTCGGTCTGATTTTGGCCATTTTGGTCAAGAACAACGGTTTGACCACGATAAGAGTGGTGCTCTATTGGTGTCAAGCGGTCTTGTTTGGAGCATTTGGGTTTTGCTTGCTAGGGTTTCCAGCAATGATGGGGTGAATTAGTGTGAAAAGTTCAATGTTTGTGGTGTTGGATTTTCAACGTCGTGGTGTGGTTCGTTGAATGTTTATGTTGTGATGGGTGTGGAGATGGGCTCTGTTATTAGCTGCTGGTGATGTTTTAAATGTTATCAACCTGCGTTGTTATGACTTGGAAACATTTCCGTAATTTGCTTTCTTAATCGATCCTGCCACACGAGTCACTCAATTTATAGCTCTCGTAGTAAAGCCGCATGCTCAGTTCTTAAAAAGATTATCACAATCTCTAATGATTTAGGAAGCGTTTAGTGAGCAAAATTACTATTTTATTAGAAAAATGAATAGTTATTCTTAAGAGTACAAAAATGAAATAACTATTTCTATTATTTAGTTTGGTGACAACACATGCTCTCACTAGAATTAAACCAAAATTATTAAAATACCCACATTTAAAAAGAAAAAGAAAAACAAAGACTAAAGTTCTGTTTGTTTAAATATAGTCTATTCCTCTTATTTTTAAAAGGAATAGATATTCCTCAATTTAAAGAACGAGGATTACAAGCTAAAAATCTTACCAAACTATAAAACAACAAGATAACATCCAAATTGATAAGAAGTCGAATAATGGTAAAACTAATCCTAATTCTAATTTTAAAATAACCTAGCCCTTATTAATTAAAATCCAAATCTAACACAAATTCTAATCCTAATCCCAACGGTAACACGACATAAGAAAGAAAAGAAAGGATGAAACTGAGTGAAGGTTTAGATACTTGAACGCTGTACACGGTTGGCCTCTAAAAATTTTATTGAAAAAACCACAATTGCCAAAATGAGAAATTACAATTTCTTTGGCAAAAATGAGCTATTATTTCCTTTGGCTACAACTGGTAAAGCACAAAAAAATCTTTGCTAACAACTAGAAACAAACCCTGTGATTTGTTGGTTGAGGACACCTTCCGTGAAATTCGTCCAATGTACAAAAGAAGCTCCACATTGTTGAGCAAAGAGCATCGGCATAATCTTGCTTCCTCTGCTTTTTTTATGTTAGCCTGAGAAAGCATAAGCTTATAAAATGACTCCTGCCCTTGTGATATTAAGGTAATGAGTATATACCAGTTCAACATGGCATATGACCAACATATTAACTAATAGTCTTGTTTTAAGCCGACTATTTTAATGTTTCTCTTTCTGTCTTGCTAATTTCTAATAACCAATCCTATTTCTCACGGCTAATGAAAATTATCATGACCTAAACATGTTTTATTTTTATTTTTTTAAAACTATTATCATTTTCAAATCTCTTTACTTCTGAAAAGAAAAAGAAAACAAATCCTGTGGAGCAATGATATAAGGTCTAATTTGATGGGTACAAAGAAGGAAACGGAACATCTATTTAAAATATCAGTTTCAGCATATGCAACTCCCTCTGCCAAGATGGATCCTGGAATTGCTTCAGCTTAGAGTTCCAATTATTTCAGGGCTTTGAATTACCTTGCAGTGTTAAGGTAGAGACCATATTTCCAATTGCTTAAATTCAAATTTCTAAAGATGGTTATCAACTTTGTGAAACAAAAACAAACACCTTTTTCCCAAAAACCTTGACTGAATACCTATTAATTCACGTATAAAGCAGTTATTGCTTATATATCATGTTAACAGTTTATCAAAGAACACAAAAAGTTGCAGCAATTAAATGTTGCACACCCCCAAAACAGACACCCTAATGTCAAATGACAAACATGATATTTGCTAATGCTTTAATGGTCGTAAGGAAAAAAAAAAATCAGAACTCAAAATTTTATGGAACAATGTAGGGAAATAACAAGATCTAACTTCAAATAACAAGATCTTGAGGCTGAAAAAATAACAAGATCTAACTTCAAATCAAATTACACTAGAATCTAGTGCTACCTGTTAATGTATAGTTGTGGTCCAATTTCAGGAATCCTCCTGTAGCGCCAACATTGATACTACTTCCAACCCAATCTCTGCATTATTTGACCAAATTTATCAAATGCAATTTGAATGTTATGAGATAATGAACATTATTGCAGAGAAAGAAATAAGATGAAACTTAAAATAACAAATTAATCTCAAATACTACTTTTCCCTGTAATTTGGAATAACAAAAACTATAGAATGATAATAATGTAAGCAGCCATACTATGATTCTAACATACTCGTGCTTGATGGAAAGGGCCTGGTGTGTTCTCTTTAGCAACCTTCATTAGAGCAACGAAAGCACTCGCATATTAATAAGAGTACAAAATACATTCTTAAAGTTTCTATCTTCCAACAAGCAAAGTTTGAAAAAAACTAACCTTAGTGGGCAGGTACATTTTTGATTGAGATTTCACATTAGGGTGGGAATCAGATGCTAGGGAGAGCTGTCAATTATGGCATGATATTAGTAGGCATATGATTATGACACATAGGGAATATGTAAATTGCATAACTAAATACATGATATTAATCTGGACAAAAATTAATTGACAATACTGTACGCGTAAATCCACTCCAAATGAAAGTTAAAAATAAATCACAAAATACCCCAACTTATATCATACCTTACTAAGTAATTCTATTGGTGGCTCAGGAAACGTCTTATCAGTTAAAAAATTGAATTCCTAGATGGAAGCATAAGCCAAATGTTAAAAGAAGGAAAGGCTTTAGAAATACTAAACCAGCAATATAAACAATTGTGCATAAAGGATTTCTAAGTAAAATACCCTTGGCACAGTGGTTTCTTGCTTGGAATTTTGGAAGATACCAATTTCTCCTTTACTTGAAAGTATCTGTATCAGGCATAATATGGCTCTGGAAATGGTTATCACCAACAATAAAATTTCAATAAAGGGATTCCAGATGTTAATAATTAAATCACCTTCGTATAAAGAGGGCGAGCTTTGAATTTGTTAACTGTTTTGCAGTTCCGCCTTAAAGCATCACTACAATTTAGACTGCAAGACAATTAAACATGTAAACGATAAGCTTCTAATAAGGATATATTGTAAAAAATATATACTAACTGTTTGAATGTATGAAGAACCATCACTAGGATAAGAATAAATAATTAAGAAGGAAAAGTTGATAATTAACTATGTGTTCTTCACTACACAAGAAAAATGAATTGCAGATCTGGGACGAAGTATTAAGACTAGAAAGAAATCAATAGCTCAGAAATATGCACAAAGCACCACCGAGAATACCAATGAAGTATTACTCTTAAGTACTATATTACAAACATTGCACACTGGAGAGATCTGAATGTTTTCATATTCAGCTTTGAAATGACAAGCTAAAATTTTAGACATTTTTACCTTTTACTGTCCACAGTTGCACTTTGTGAAATAGAGTTAAATTTAGATGTATTCCCTGCCTGCAATGAGGAGATTATTAACTTCTGATATTGGAGAACATATGAGCATCTTATGGAAGTGAATATCTTTATGACCTACATTACTGGATGTGTGTTGCATAGCCCTTTCTGATGTCTTCAGGTGAAACACCTAAAAAGCAATTGAATTTTGTCAAGATATTCCAAAAAAGCACCCACTATAAAATGATGCCGGTAATAACCATGTTTACTATTTACTTGAATCTCTTGCAGCTGTGGTATGCTCTTCTTAGGAAGGGGCAATGAAGGTGCCTGAAGAATCTGCAAAGCCCAAGAGCATTGTTTTAAAAGATTGCGTGTTATTGCCTTATATGTATCATCTCAAATATCTTCAGAAATTTATAGTTCCCCCAAAATTTAATATGAATTGTTTATAAACTGCATAAGTACGAACTTTTCTGTTCAAAGGGCGTGCTTTGAAGCAATAATTATAAGCATTTGATTGTGCATGTTGACCTGACTCTGTTTTGATCTTAGACCTGCCATTCAGAACATCCAAAATGTCATCAGCTCATTAGGCAGATTTTGGTATTTCAACCGCGAGATGTTTAAATAGACAATCATAATCTGAGAAAAATGCAATACCTATCTCTTTGTGCCCTACGTGCTGTTGCCAGATTAGGTTCTCTAGGAATGGTAACTTCAGGTCTACTATGCACCACAGAGTTAACATCAATGGTTTCAACCTGCAATAACAACTCAAAATCAATTAATTAATGTACAGAAGATATAGAAAACATTAACAAAAATAGCCTATATTAAAGAAACACATTATGTATAAATGTAATTATGATGTCTTAAACTACACATGGTTAGTGGAGGGCAATAGTAATCTAAGTATGGGCATATACTCACTGACAGATGCAGCGTACCTTTTTAGGTAACTTGTGTTGCAAAAGAGCTTGATGCTTCAGGTGAGAAACCTGCTTTGCAAAATTAAGAAATGCCCTTAGAAATAACTTATGTGAGATTGACGCTAACTATTAAATACTGTATATAACAGGATTCTAATAATATTTTAGGAATTTAGCAAGCTCAAAACTTCCAGGGAAACAAATTTCTGACAAACAAAAATATAAGAGGTACAATAAGATAAAAACTGAGCATTTCCAGATAAATATTAAAAGCACAACAAGATGCTATATATGTTGTATAAACTAATAGAATGGATGTAAGAAAGAAGAAGAAAATGTAAAAAATTAACAGAAGCATTGTGGCAGCTACAAAGTAGTTTCACCAGTCCTAGCATATTCATGTTCCAGGAAGTGATGCAGAGAATCCCCATGCTTAAATTCTTACCAGTCTAGTATTTCCTTCACTATAACTTACCAGGGAAATTTGTCTGAAGTAAGTCTCAATATTCATTTGAAACAGATAATTACATGTTTGGTTTTGAAAAATGACCTGCTTCTATGAAGTGAATGGTGTACAAATATCTCAAGCTCGATCAGGATTGAAGTAACAATGTATCACTAAGATTTATTTCTTATATCGATCTTTAAAACAAATAATATTTAATTTCTTTTTTCTGGCCTGGAAAAGAGACATCTAATGTTAGTAAACCTTCAGTTTAAAGACATAGTTTATATACACAAATGCTCCAGATCTCATGACTACAACAGCAGTTATAAACAGATGAAAGGCATCCAAATACCAAATTAACAAACTTTACTGCACCTTCTTTAAGTAACCGGCCCCCAACTTTTGTCTTTTGGTAGCTTGGCAGTCAATTACATAAGCACTCCGTGAACTCTTTTCATCAATGTTCTCTAACTTATTCTGAAACCTATATGGTAAAGAAGGCCAAAAGGAATAAAGGCAACAACAGAAGGAGAAATAATAATAAAAAATTTATTTCCAAAGGAAAATTAACAAAAATTCCGAAATATTAGAAGTGCTCAAACCATAAGGGAAAAAAAAATACTTTGACATAATAGGGAAACACTAGCAATCTATGGTGGAAAACCCAACAGGGAAACACTAGCAACTAGTGAAGAAAAAAAATGTGGAGAATAAGTATAGACTGCCCACTGTCACCAATCAGAAAGGTAGTTGAGAAATAACTAACACCTTCTCAAGAATCGTGTGGAATGAATTTCTCGAGGTTTATTCTGCTTGGCCAAATTACTAGCTGTTGGTTTCATTAAAGTTGAACTCCTTGCTAAAGTTGACTTAACTGGGGACTTTGTCTTAGCTTTTGGACTAGCTGGAGCCATCTGATTATAATATCCTGGAGATATATGAGTTTGTAATTAGTTGCACAAACAAGAAGAAACATACAGAAGAACAAAAAGAAACACTAAAAAAGTTGTTAAGGCAAATGTCTAATGAAGGGTAGTTAACTTTGTTCTTTACAAGGGAAGAAACCAGATTCAGAACATGCAAATACTGGGCACTGTTAAATAAACCTGTGGAGGTCAAGCAATCATAATATAATGGTAAGTAATGAACATAAGTTGACATGCTGCTGCAATAACTTGTTAACAAAAACTTAGTCAAAACAAGGAGTGAATTCCATAGCAACAAAACTGCAACCAACGAGGCTTATAGACCAAAGAGACCGATTGGTTTACTATCTTTTCGATTGCATAAACCAAACTGGTGCTTAAAAACTCTAAATGCTGGTAAAAAAATTGTCTTTATATGGTTAACTATCATTTAATTACTTGTTCAATTTTTAATTTTTTCCCCTTAAAGATAGCTGCTTTTTTAACCTCCAGCCGAAAAGGATATAAAGAGACTTATACACCAAACAGACACTAAAAGGTTAAAATAGGTTAAAAGAAAAACATCCAAAAGAACCAATCTCCATTAGTCAATTATTATCACTTAGGTTGTGTTTGTTTTGACGTAAAATGATTTTTAAGGGACGGAGAAAATCATTGATTTTCCATGGTTTGATTGAGACACTTAAAATAATATAAAAAATTATTTCCGTTGATTGGTTGGAATGAAAATATTTTCCCTCCGCAACTAAAAATTAAACCAAAACTACTCAAAATTATCATACAAAACCAAATACCGCCGCCAACAATTAAGAAAGATAAAAAAAAAACCCCTTTAAAAAGCAGGGAGTGGTGGGCTACAAAAAGCAGAGAGGATGACAAGAGATAGTCGAAGGAGGATGGCATCAGGAGAAGGGAGCAGTCAGGTTTCTGTAACGAATAAAGAGCTCAAGCTGGAAGATGGAAGAAAGGTGAAAGCTGGAAGCTTGAGAACGAGAAGAAAGATGAGGAACAGGATGGAGTTGAAGTCTCGGGAAGTCGACTGAGTTCTGAGTTAAAGGAAGTGAGTGGTTTGACTGACGTACACGTGGCAGCTAGATATTAAATAAGAGTTGAGTGTAGCCCAGCTGGAAGGCTTGCTGAGGGGCTAAAACGGTGCGTTGGACATCTGCGTTCCATGGGGTGCTGATTGTCGTTTTTAGCCACTCTCAGTCGTTGCGTTTTATGCATTAGTTATAGCGTTTTATTAACTGTCTTGTAAGGCCAGTATATAAGGCCATAAGAGGGAACAGTAGGTTATCTTGCTTGTTGCTTATTGCTGTGAAAACAGTATTGGAGGGAGGGCATCCTCGAATTTGCCGCTTATCTGTAATTTTCAGTCTATTAATCCATTACTTCCACCATTACTACAAAAACCTTCATCAAATTCATCTAAAACCATTCTTAAATCAGTGACAGTGAAGTTGACTGTTACAAATTGGTATCAAAGCCTGATCCGCACATGAAAACCCGATCTATGGCAGCAGAAAATCCCTCGAGAAACCAGGAAGATGTGGTCACTCGGGAAGATGTGATGGGGCTATTACAAGCTCAAGTAGCTCAACAGGAAGACGTGAACAGGCGTATTGCGGCTCAGATGCAGAAGATTTAGGAGCACTTGGATAAGCAATCCAGAACGACCACGAACAATAGAAATGAGGCTCAGCCGTTTGTGCTTTATCCCCAGGACTACAGTGGCGGAGAATCATCTGGATCTGGTCTGGGTGATGGGTTGCTGAAGCCGAAGTCTGTAAGGCTGGATTTCCCTCGTTTTGACGGTGAGGACCCGGAGACTTGGTGTTGTAGAGCTGAGCAATTCTTCGAATACTATAGTACCCCAATGGAGCATCGGCTATCCATCTCTTCCTTTCACATGGATGGCAAGGCGTTGGTCTGGTTCAGGGAATTACGGGCCAGTAACCCAGCCATTCCTTGGGCAGAATTCGTGAGGTCAATGCAGATTCGATTTGGTAGAAGCTCGTATGATGATCCGATGGAGTCCCTGTCAAAGCTAAAACAAGAAGGTGCGTTAGAAGACTATAAGAACCAGTTCGACACTCTGGCTCTGAAGGTCCGCAACCTACCCGAGTATCACAAGTTGAGCTGTTTTTTGGGGGGACTAAGGGACGAAATCAGAGTGCCTGTGAGGATGTTCAATCCTACAACTCTGGTGGATGCCTACTCCTTAGCTAGAATGCAAGAGGAATGCGTGGCTACGTGTAGAAGGTACCCTAGAACGGCTGCCAATTCTGGACAATTCCAGTACTCAGGCCAAGGGTTGAGTGTTAACCTACCGGTGGGATTTGCTAAGGGAAGTGTCATTTCCAATTCTAATAGGAAGTTTCATCAGGATCAGATCAAGCAGAATTTCCGACCACCAGGGGGAGGTGGGCTACCGGGCAATGAAGGGTTGAGACCGAGCCAAGCCTTGGTTCCGGTTCAAAAACTTACACAAGCACAGATGGACGAACGGCGACGAAAAGGCCTGTGCTATACTTGTGACGCGAAATGGACAAAGGGGCATGTTTGCGTGGCTCCGAAGTTATTTATCCTGGAAGCAGTGGAAGGTGGGGAAGAGGAATTGGTCAAGAAACCAGAGCAGTTGGAAGAGGACCCGGGGGAATTTTTTATGGAGGACTTTCCGGAAATTTCACTAAATGCCATTACTGGCAGTCCCAGCCCTAAGACTATGAGGGTAGTCGGTCTCTTGAGGTACCACCAAGTGGTTATCCTAATAGACTCTGGCAGCACTCATAATTTCATTGACATGAAATTAGCAGCCACCTTGGGAATTAGACCAGTGAAGCAGGATGGTATCTTGGTCCAGATTGCTAATGGACAAGAGGTGAAGAGCCCAGGCCGAAGCCAAAGAGTGGAAGTAAAGGTGCAGGGAACTGTATTTGGGACTGAGTTGTTTATATTACCACTAGCTGGCTGTGATATAGTGCTTGGAATACAGTGGCTAAGGACCTTGGGGCCTATCATGTGGGATTTCACCAAACTCCAGATGAAGTTCCAGTATGGGGGAAAGAGCTGTATGTTACTAGGGTTGCAAAGAGGGCCAAATGTGAGCTTTGAGGAAGGGGATTCTTTTAAACTACCGAAGCAAGAACAGAAGGGTATTTTGCTCCAGATGGTGAGCCACTCAGCAGGGTGTTGGGCAATGCGAAAGCAGGAAGGAGACACTGCAGAGCTCCCCAACTCACCTAGGCCCATTTTACCTATTTTACAGGAGTATGGGGATGTCTTCCAGGAACCAAAAGGGTTACCTCCTAACCGCTCTTATGACCATTCCATACCATTACAGCCCGGGGTACAGGCCGTGTCAGTCAGGCCCTATAGGTACCCCTTCTATCAAAAGGAGGAAATTGAACGGATAGTCAAGGAGCTACTGGAATCAGGAGTTATAAGGCACAGCAACAGCCCCTTCTCCTCTCCAGTCTTATTGGTTAGAAAGGCGGACGGCTCTTGGCGTATGTGCATGGACTACAGAGCTCTAAACAAGGTAACCGTGAAAGATAAGTTCCCTATACCTGTGGTTGATGAACTACTAGATGAATTGGGAGGAGCCAAGGTTTTTTCTAAGCTGGACTTACGATCCGGCTACCACCAAATCCGTGTGGTGGAGGCTGACATTCCCAAAACAGCCTTCCGAACTCACGAAGGGCACTACGAATTCTTAGTTATGCCATTTGGGCTAACTAACGCGCCATCCACTTTTCAGAGCCTTATGAACCATATTTTTAAACCTTACCTAAGAAAGTTTATCCTAGTCTTCTTTGACGATATCTTGGTGTACAGTGGGGATATGGGGACACACCTATCACATCTGAAAACCACCCTTGAACTTCTAAGGCAGAACAAGTTATTTGCTAAGATGTCTAAATGCAAATTTGGGAGTGATGAAGTGGATTACCTGGGTCATATAGTTACTGCACAGGGAGTATGTGCTGACCCAGAAAAAATTCAGGCAATGGTGGATTGGCCATTCCCGAAAAATATTAAGGCATTAAGAGGATTTTTGGGTTTGACGGGGTATTACCGTAAATTCATCAAAGGCTATGGTTCTATCGCTGCCCCTCTGACTTCTATGCTTAAAAAGAACTCATTTGAATGGAATGACTCAGCTAGGGAGGCTTTTCAGGCCTTGAAGGTTGCTGTAACCCAAGCCCCGGTTTTGGCCCTACCTGATTTTTCTAAACCCTTTATTATAGAATGTGATGCCAGTGGAGTTGGCATAGGGGCTGTGTTAATGCAAGGGAAGCAGCCTATAGCCTTCCTTAGCAAGGCGCTCAAGGGTAAAGCACTATACATGTCCACCTACGAGAAGGAACTATTTGCCCTAGTCACTGCAGTTCAGAAATGGAGGCCCTACCTCTTGGGACAACCCTTCTTGGTAAGAACAGACCAACAAAGCTTAAAGTTCCTGCTGGAACAGAAGGTAGGCACCCCCTTCCAGCAGAAGTGGATAACCAAACTGCTTGGTTACGACTTCCTAGTGGAGTATAAAAAAGGGGCAGATAACCGGGTGGCGGATGCTCTCTCTCGAAGGGAGGATTGGGTTGAGGAAATAACCCTTACCTTACTTTCTATTCCTACCCCTAGCTGGACAGCGGATCTGAAACAGCAGTATGCAGAGGATGAAGACCTCCAGCAACTATGGAATAAATGGAATAACAATGAGCTAGATACCCGGAAATACTCTGTCCGGGATGACCTTCTCTTGTATAAGAACAAAATCATCCTTGGGCACTCTCCTCAACTTAAGACACAGGTATTGACCTTTGTACACAGTGATCCTACAGCTGGGCACTCCGGGTATGAGAAGACTCTACATAGGGCCAAGCGAGATTTCTTCTGGAAGGGCATGAGGCGAGATATAAAAAATTTCATCCGAGAATGTGAGGTGTGCCAGAGGTGCAAGTATGAAAATACCTCCCCTGCTGGGTTACTCCAGCCCCTCCCTATCCCTACCAAGGTTTGGACCGACATCTCAATGGACTTCGTAGAAGGACTTCCCTCCTCAAGGGGACACTCAGTGATATTGGTTGTGGTAGATAGGTTATCCAAATACGGCCATTTTATCTCCCTATCTCACCCCTACACAGCAGCTATGGTGGCTCAGTTATTCATTTTCCATGTGTTCAAGTTACACGGCATGCCGCAATCCATTATCTCGGACCGTGACCCAACATTTACCAGTGCGTTTTGGGGTGAGCTATTCAGGTTGCAGGGGACTACTCTTAAGATGAGTACCAGCTATCACCCCCAGACAGACGGGCAAACAGAAATAGTCAACAAATGCCTGGAAAACTACCTGAGATGTTTCACTCAGGACAGTCCTAAGCATTGGACCAATTGGCTGCCCTGGGCAGAGTATTGGTACAATACTTCCTGGCATGCCTCTACAAGGATAACCCCATTCGAGGCTGTATATGGGATCCCTCCACCCCGATTGCTAAGCTACATTCCGGGCACTACTCGCGTAGAGGCAGTAGAAGAGGTGCTACGTAACAGAGAACAAATTCTCAGTCTTCTCCAACACAACATGGAAAATGCCCAACAACGAATGAAAAAGTATGCAGATTTAAGGAGATCAGAGAGAAATTTTGACATAGGGCAAGAAGTCTACCTGAGATTGCAGCCGTACCGGCAGTCATCCGTGGCATACCGCCGAGCCCTAAAACTTGCTCCCCGTTTTTACGGGCCCTTCACCATCATCCGCAAGATCGGCGATGTAGCCTATGAACTGGATCTGCCTCCAGATGCCCGCATACATCCCGTCTTCCACGTGTCCCAGCTTAAACCAAAGTTGGGGTCGTCGTCTTCGGCCCTACCAAGACTTCCGCCAGTTGATGCTCAAGGGGTGCTCCGTCCTGAACCGGTGGAGATCCTTGGCCGTCGTTCGCGACCGAAGGATAATCGACCCTTCATCGAAGTTCTTGTTCGTTGGGAAGGACAAACAGCGGACGATGCCACGTGGGAGGAGTATCATACTCTCGCAAACGCCTACCCGCACCTTGTGGGCAAGGTGCTTTGATAGGGGGAGGTATTGTAACGAATAAAGAGCTCAAGCTGGAAGATGGAAGAAAGGTGAAAGCTGGAAGCTTGAGAACGAGAAGAAAGATGAGGAACAGGATGGAGTTGAAGTCTCGGGAAGTCGACTGAGTTCTGAGTTAAAGGAAGTGAGTGGTTTGACTGACGTACACGTGGCAGCTAGATATTAAATAAGAGTTGAGTGTAGCCCAGCTGGAAGGCTTGCTGAGGGGCTAAAACGGTGCGTTGGACATCTGCGTTCCATGGGGTGCTGATTGTCGTTTTTAGCCACTCTCAGTCGTTGCGTTTTATGCATTAGTTATAGCGTTTTATTAACTGTCTTGTAAGGCCAGTATATAAGGCCATAAGAGGGAACAGTAGGTTATCTTGCTTGTTGCTTATTGCTGTGAAAACAGTATTGGAGGGAGGGCATCCTCGAATTTGCCGCTTATCTGTAATTTTCAGTCTATTAATCCATTACTTCCACCATTACTACAAAAACCTTCATCAAATTCATCTAAAACCATTCTTAAATCAGTGACAGTGAAGTTGACTGTTACAGTTTCTTTCTGGGGATGGTGGTTACCATAGGGGAGGAAGGTTGGACGGGATAAAGGGGATGGCAGCGGACGAGGGTGGCACTGGGGGGGGAGGGGCAATTGATTTCCACTACGGGTGGGTGGTGCTGTGGTTTGGGAGAGGGTGAGGGGAAAGGCATAACTCATTTTTCTCCTACAGTGGCAGATTTGTTGTCGACTCGGAAATCATTTTTTTACTCCGAACAAACGCAACCTATATCACAATTGGATTTTGCTCAACAAAAAAATATTGCTTAACATTAATCGTTTACAGACAATATTTTCCAGATTTTTGGCAATTCAAAATGAGTTAGAAGACAGAAATAACCACTGAATAGAACTTATGTTGATCAATCCAGTTTCAAAGAAAAAATAAATAAACAGAATTTGAAAACTCCGTTCTGGATTTAATCTAGGACGAGGAGCATTTACATCAGAAACTTGAATGTCATGATTCTTGATGCAAAACACCATTTCTCAAACGTATAAAATGATTAAAGAAAAGTTATACTAATTCCATCATTGAGACATTTCTATTATAATTACAGGAAAGAAAAAGTTGCATGGAACCATGAGGCTAACTGGCTAAACAAAATGCTGAACAATTCAGTGAAAATGGTACCTTTGTTGGAATCATCTGTTGCAGAAACTTCAGAACACATGCAGCTGTCAGAGTAATTCCCAATGGAATCCATGTTTGCATCATTTCTGGGTTTAGCATAGGTGCTCGAATTTTCTATAGGAACTTCTTTTGGCCACTTCAACTTTACGATGAAAGCTAGAAATTAATCATTACAAAGAAAAAAAAAATTAAAAATAAATAGTAGTGAACTGCATTTTTGGCTCTGTTTTGTTAATGTGCATGGTGAGTGTTTTTTGTTTTTAGTTTGAAAAACGTGTTGTGAAATAGTTTTCAAATGTTTTTGTGTTTTGAGTTGTTTGTTGATATTTTGTTTTTAGAACTGAAACCAAAGAAGAGACGCGAAGAAAAATTTAACAAACAGAGCCAGATACCATAACTTTGTAACAAAAATAAAAAAGAAAAGTGAAATATATATAATAGAACGCAAATATTTAAAATAAAAAACCAATGCAACCGCATGACTCGTAAACAACATAATCATCTATGAATCAAACTTTGATTTTGAGCTGTGGAAATGCTTACGCGAAGGCGGATAACTTTGTGCTGATTCGAACCAGCGCTCGGCTTCTCTGGCCTCCAGATCCGTCTCCGGCCAAGTGAAATCGTAGAAGCGAGGCACATCGAACTCGTAATCAAGATCGATTTCTTCAGCCACAAACGGTTCCACAACAAATTCATCCATGTCGTCGTCCATTTTTCTCTATCGCTCTCGCTTCAATTCCACACTCTCACACGTTTCAGGCAAAGAGGACAAGGAACTCCATCTATATCGTAAAAATCTTAAAATTATTATTATTATTATTATTTAAATATTTTACTTCTCCCGTCTTCTCTTTTCCTTTCTTGTTTCTAGGTAACTTTCACGGAAAAATCAGAAAGAAAGAAGAAAGCTCTGGTTTCACAGCCTCAGAAGAATGAACCAAACAAACATCATTGATTTAAGATTTTTCCTCACTTTCTCTCTCTTTCTCAGCGAACGAGAGAGAAAGTTCCGGTCATTCCCTTCAAACCTCCATCAACCTCACAAACTCTCTCTCTCTCTCCCTAACTTTTCCGGCAAATCTCTCTGCTCAGGATTTATTTTTCGGGAATCATACACAGAGAAAGTTTGGGAAGGAGATGTGGTAAAACCCTAAAAGTCTTCTGAGGGAAAATTTGAGTCGGACCGAGCGGCGAGAATTTCGGTTGGTGTTATGGAGGCGTTGGAGGAGAGCGAGAGAGGAAGAGGGCGGAGCGGGCTTTTTATAGCGCCCAATTTTGAGAAGGGCCCGAATTTTTGAACTGGTGGGGTCTCCCTTCCGAGACCGTATGATTGAGTAGACGATTATGCCCTCGGCTCTTGGGCTTATCTGCAAATATTATTGCACGAATGGATAAAATTATTTTAAATATCAAGCTCTTTCTTTTTATTTTCCTCTGGCTGGTATTTGTTTTGTTTTGTTTTGTTTTCTTTCTCTTTTTCTATTTATGATTTTGTCTTGCGAGATTATCAACTATGAAAAAAATTCAACAAATTTATTTTATGTAATTATTTCATTTTGAATATATACATATTAATGTCTTTTAATAAAATATAATTTCTATTCTATAAAGAGAGCCATTTCTATCCGGATGTAATGTAAACTCTAACATTTACGGCATCCAATAATTATTTGACACGTGAGTTTTAAATACGAGATAGAATACACACGAAAACACCGAATCAACAACCCATTCTTTGTCATCAACCAAATGAGTATTCTGTATTCATTTACCTTTTCCTCCTCAGAAACTATCAGATTCACCTACACCATCCTCCGAGAGATATTCTAGCATTTCTTTATTTTGATGCATCTCTTGAGTGGGGCCTCGGCAGTCAGCATTGGTGTTGATAGATATAAATTAATAAATTTTTATATTGCCTCACATAAACTTATCAATTAGGGTCAACAATCAATGATACGTTCAATCATTTTTCGTATGTAAATAATTCAAAAGATTGGAATAAAATGAAATATGAACAAACAAATGAAACTGGCTAGTAAGAATTAGAAAAAGGGGCTTCTTAAAGTTTAAAAAAGAACTGAACAGGTAACCTTAAAAAGAAAGAACAAAACAACAAAAACTTTAATTTGCTTTTAAAAAAAAATACAATCAACGTCATGAACGGGACTGGCATTTACTTCCACCGAATCACCTGTCTACATCCAAACAATAAAGCACCCAAGCAGCCTACTAATTTAGCAAGTTTTACTTTTTACTTAACCTGGCTAAAATAACACAACACAATAAGAATTATAAGATTAGCTAATAGAAGAAGAACAAAAAGAATATGAAGAGGAAGAGGAAGCTGAAGATAAAGATTATATCTATAAGAGGAAAGGGATTTTACCAAACATCGAGTCTCCTTGAAACTTTAGTCCTCTGTAATTTGTTTTTTTGTTTGGTTGGGTTTGGAGGGGCTTGGCTTTCTTTGCTTGTAGATAAATGAAGGGAAAATTACAGTTTACTCTCCTAAATTATCATCTATTTTGCAACTAACCCTACAAACTGTTAATATTCTGACTCCGGCCTCTTAAACTACTAAAACATTTAAAAAATGTCCATTTTGATGAAATTTTCTCATAATGCCCTTACTACGTGTCATTTTCAATTAAAAATTAAAAAATAATTAAAAACTAAACTAAAAAAAACTTGATTTTTTTTTAAATTGTTTTTTTTAAAAAAAAAAAAAAAAAGGAAGGGAAGGAGAGCCACCCCAGGATATTAAAAAAAAAAGTTAAAAAAAAAAAAAAAAATCAAAGATTTTTTTAGTTTAGTTTTTAATTTATTTTTTAGTTTAGTTTTTAATTTTTTTTAATTGAAAAATGACATGTGCAAGAGTATTATGGGCATATTTCGTCAAAATTGGCATTTTTCAAATATTTTGGTAGTTTGAAGGGCTGGAGTCGAAGTATTAACAATTTGTGAGACTAGTTGTAAAACGAGTGGTAAACTATAATTTTCCCGTAAATGAAATATGAGAGAAAGTGGGGGCATAAAAGAGAAAATCCAAAGAAAAAAGAACTAGACTACCGAAGTGGAAAAGAAGCTCTAAATAGGGGTAATAGATAGGTGCAAAAAGTGTGACAACGTGTCATGTTTTCAAAGGTAATTGACAGAGGTAAGATTAGAATTAGTTGTTGAATTGGAATAGAATTCTAACTCGTTAAGATTATATTATTTAAATTATGATTAAATTATTTAGTTTTGGGATTATTTAGGAGTTCTTATTGTTTTGGGTTTTATTCTATTGTACTCTATTTAAAGGTCATCATGTTCTTAACCTTAATAATAATAATAAAAGGTAGGGAGAATATTTGTGAAAGTCATAGTATTCTCTAATCTTGAGTGGAGTCCTGCGGTCTCTCCTGTCCGAAAAGAATTCATTATCTATCATATTTTCTTATCAATCATGTGAGGTTTCACATGCATCAGTTATTCTCTCTCTCTATATATATAAATAAATCATGAGACCTATGGATTTAAAAACAAAAAAAAAAACTTTTGGTACTAGCCAGTGTAGCTGAGGCGCTTTTGGGTTTGGAGTTACAAAATTCATTAACTTTTTAATTTCATGATTGTATTGGACCAACATATAGATTTTTCTTTATTTTTTTTAATTTATATATATATATATATATATATTAGGGGAATCCATGTTTGTTCCGGGCAAGGTGAAGGGGAAATTTTTTTTTTTTTTTTTTTTTTATTATTATTATTATGGAGTAAGGGGTGGTATTGGAGGTGGCAAATGCAGAAATGAGCTTTCCACTCTTCAGCACCACCAATTTCGGAATGTCAAAATGACCTTTGACTTTTTCCTATCGGAGTTCATTTATGTCTCGCCTTTGAAATGCCAGAGGCAAAATCGTGCGGAAGCGTAAGAAGGAATCCAACGAAGATGATGGTGCCTCGTCTTTGTTTGAGTTGAAGACTTCATCTTTGTATGAAAATGGGACAAAGAGAGCGAAACATAAACTCAAATTAGACCCAGGCGTAGGGTGAGAAATATAGTGAAACACAAATGCGGGAAGATTATTATTATTAAAAAAAATAAAGGAGTGTTGGAGTCGGAATTCCTTTGGAAATGAAAACCAACCTCCGCTCCCACCTCCGACTTTTGTCAGCAATGCAAATTGACCTCAAATTATCGTCGGGGGCCGCCTAGACAGATTGAAAATTGGTTGGCTATCAAAATCGCCCGCCCCCACCTCAACAACCTTATTTTAGAAATTTATCACACAGGATACACCAAACAATCGGGGAGAACATTCAAGGGAAAAAAAGAAAGAAGTGCTTATGTTTTTCTTCTTTATCACCACATAAAATACACACAATTTCTTGTGCCAACTTCTAGTTGAGGTTCACACTCATGGCGTTTTAAATATTTTAAACCATACATCTTTAAAAAGAAATACTCAAAGATAAATAGATTATGATTTGAAAGGTAGGAATTAATTTATGGAATAATTGCACTATTGGTTTCTGGGGTTGACCTAAATTACAAATCACTCCTCGCGGTATAAAAAGCTCATGGAAGATCTCTGTAGTAAACTATAATTACGAAACACTCCCTGAACCCGTTTTCCGTCCACCAAGTTAACAGATTCTTTTAGTTTGTCACGTCATACCTAATAGGAAATCGACACGTGGCCACCCCAGGCCTAGGGGGGCCGTGCGCCACCCACAGACGTGGTCGAGCCACCCTTGATAGCCATCCCTTTGCTATTTTATTTTTTTTTAAAAAAAAAATAAAATATTTTTTTAAGTTTTATTTATTCATATTTTTTTATTGTAATTGATACGTGTCAATTTCTTATTGGGTATGATATGACAAACTAACAGAATCTGTTAATTTAGTGGACGAAAAATAGGTTTAAGGAGTAATTCAGAATTGTAGTTTACCACATAAACTCTTTATGGACCTCTAGTAGTTCTTTGATTCCTGGTTAATTAGTGTGTTGATCAAACCACAAGAATCTGATCTAACTTATGGGCATTCAAGCCTTGGTCACAGGATGCTGCCCCCATAGGCCTTAACTTTACGGACCGCCGGTCTCCTAATGATCAGAAGGGCTTTGGTTGTTGATCCCTCCAATACAATTGAATAATGATCTAAGGGTTGGTTTAGTAAAATTCTGAGAGGTGTTTTGAGTTTTGAAAAATGTAAAAATTGAGAATTGATTTGATAGGACCAATATTTAAAAAAAAAAAAAAAAAAAAAAAAGTGTTACACATGAGGTCTACAAATGAAAATTGGTTTAGTAAAATTTTGATAAATATTTATGAAAAACCAAAAATTTAGAAATAAAAGAAAAATAAAAACTTTTTTAAAATGAGTGTTGCTCCATGGTGGCGGTATTCGCCTTTGGGCCGCCATTGTGATGTTGATCTAGTGGCCTTTGCAGCCACCGTCAAGCCACCAAATTTGAGTGGTGGCCACGGCTGAGCTGTCATATGCGTCCAACGGCCACTACCATCAGGTGACCACAACGCTACCCATTTTTTTTTTTTATAAAAAAAAAAAAAAAAAAAAATTAATGTTTTTTATTTTTTATACATTGTTGGGGATAAAATTAACTCCGATGACACGTGGATCCTAATCTTGAATCATCTCGGTGTTACATCTCGGACATTTGTTACGACCCAATAGAAGAAGATCGTCTAGATATAATGACGCATCGGTCCTATCAAACCCGGTAACGGTATGAAATATCCCGAGATCTCCTAGTCTGATCGGAGCGAACATATCTTGGATATTTATGCTTCAGAGATTTGATGGAAGCTACGAGACCATTCGGGAAGTTGAATCACAACACGATATACAAAGATTGCCTTGGTTTGATAACACCTCGGATAAGATGGCCTTGGTATGATAACACCTCAGATCTTCCACAACCCTGTTACGGTGCGGCAATATTCCGAGATCTCCTAGTCCTTTCGGAGCGAACATGTCTCAGATATTATCACCTCGGGGGTTGGTCGAAGTGTATTACAATTGTCTTAGAGTGAGATAAGGCCAGTATCCCGGAAGATCAGGGATAAGCTTCTATCCCATTATTAACGGGATAAGATAGCTAGTAACGTAGAATTAAGATTAAAGAGGTACGAATGCAATTTAATTTGGACTCTGTAGCCTTATTCAAATTCTCTGAGGATAAGGTTAAGGTTCAACCAGACTAGGACTCAAACTCTTAGTCCAACTGGGCTTCAAGAATTCTAGTAAGACTGCAACTACCAACCTATAAATAAGACCATCACACTAGGTATTAGATATATTCTCTCTGAGTTTTTGAGATTACAGATACTTTCCAGGAAATTGATTTGAACTGACTTAGGTATTGGAGTGGGCGTAGTCGGCACCCCCGACTAGTTGTTTGTTGTGCGTTTGAGGGAGGGAGCGAATCAATAGGCGACACGTCACCATACCAGAAACTGTATCAACATACATGTATTCAACACCGCTTCACCCAAAAAAAAAAAAATGTAAATGAACAATCTCCTCTCTAAAAAAAATATAATATTAATTATTTTTTGAGAAATGTTTATGAAAAACTAAAACAATTGAGAAATAAAATTACAAAATAAAAGAAATAGGCCCTTAGGGTAATCAAATCATAATGCATTTGTGCGTCTTCCTATTACATTCGATTCGATGTTCCCCACTCACTTAAAGACTAGATCTTGTGGGAAGTATATATATATATATATATATGTCCAAACAGAAAAGAGTGTGAACGTACCCATGAATCCATTTGACGATGGTGAAAGTTTCCATCTATCAATCTTATCAATTTTTAAATAATTAAAAATCTTCAATTTTGACATTAGTGCACGCAAATCAAACAACAGTTGTTCCAAACATTGCAAGCTTTTTGAAATTTAAACTGAACACATGCAGAGGATAAAGACGACGTACATGATCAATTTGGCCGTTTATGCGTAATTGCGAGGAGTCTGTTCTCCTTCGGCTGTTTCTTCTACTTGTGTATACCTTTGTGTTTGTTGGTTCAAATCTCCGACTCTATGAACATGCAGAATCTTTTCAAGTGGTTTCTTTTTGTCTTTTTGCCACACCAACTGACCAAGTGAAAAGGGGTACGCTCCTCTGCAATTTCAAAATCCCGTGAAGGTGTTGACATGCAGTAGTACGATAAAAGTAGAGAAGTAGACAGCCTCTTTCCGTCTCTCGTCGTTTTTTTCTTGGCCTTCAAATTCAATGCCAGTCATGTTGGATTGAGAGATATAAAGGGTATTGCATGGGTGTAATGTTTTGTTTTTTTGTAGAAAGTTCATTTTAAATGTAACGGTGTGGAACTGTGGATAATAAGCCTGAAAATAAAAGAATAAAAACAAAAAAAAAAAAGGCTTTTTGGGTGGTTGTTCAGGAGGTGGCCAAACCACCCCTAATCTAAGTGCTTGGGGTGGTTTGGCTACGCTGACCCAACTCTTGTGGGTAGTCCAACCACACAAATAATCGCCCCAAAAAATTACCCTAAAAACTATTTTATTTTTTAGTCTTGTTGTCATGAACTAGGCCGTCTGTTTAGGCTCACAAAAAATGGTATTGCATCCTTTGGAATACCTCAATCCAATCATATTGATGAGATGCGTTTGATGTCATTTTATTGCATATTTTTTGTATATGTCTTTTGTAAATTTATTATTGAATCTGTATGGAACCCACATGTAGTCTCATAGATTCAATGGTGAATTTGCATATCTCTTATACAGAGATGGAGATAGACAAGAGATGTTTAAGAGAATGAAACCAAACATTTCTCTATATTAACAAGTTCCTTAAAAAAAAAAAAAAAAAAAAAAAAAAAAAAAAAAAAAAAAAAAAACAATTTTCTGCTGTGTTAATTTGGATTGGATCCATATGCAAATACTTTACGGGTTATCTAACTTTGTGAATTCAGTAGATGCTTACCTTCAGGCTTCATACCAATTACGGGTGTAGATGCGGATGCATTTATTTGTAATATTTGCACCCACATTCGCAAAGTAAGGATATCACTTTTAGATATTCGCATCCGCATCAAATTTTTGTTATCCGCATCTGCGCGATTATAATCCGCAAAGGCGCAAATAGGTAATGAGCCTATTTTAAAAGATTTTGAAAATAATTTGAGCCGCTTTTAGCGTTTTGTGTTTGTTTTGAAAATATAATGCAACACCAAAAATATGTAAAACCGAGAAAAAGAAGAAGAAGAAGAAGAAGAAGAAGAAGATAATGGATGCGACCCTTGTAATCAATGCTCACAAGAAACGCCTTTACTTTTTTTATCCATGATTCAATGAGCATAACAATCAAGCCAACAACCAACAAAAACTGCCAAGAATATGTTGCAATGAAAATGTATAAACAATGCAACCCGCCGGCCCCAATATTTTTCCATGTCATGCATGTGGGTAATTACCTAGTGCCAACATTAACATTGAAGCTACTTAATATAAATAATCCGACAAATAAAATATAAATTAAAAATCCAACTAACATACAAAAATAATATTAGAAATTCAAACATAAAAAACATAATGAGAGTATGAGATATGAGAGAATCGAAAATGACAGGCAAGAGGAAGAGGCATCTTTAGGCTCTAGCGCGGTGTGAATGTGAACTATGAAGTGAGGAGAAGATTAAAACCTAAAACTTAAACACTAAACATAACCTATACGATGTCATTTTCGTGTTAACATGTGTCATTTTAGTAAATGTATTAAATATAATATATATTATATAAAGGTTATGCATATGTATTTATTATCCACGTCCGCATACTTTAAAACCGTTATTCGCATCCGCATATTTGGATAGTGGTTTTTGTTAACCGCGTCTACATCAACATGTGCAGATAGTTGCATACAGCGGATGCGAGTAGCTAATATTCGCTTGCATGTACATCCCTAAGACCAATAACACGATGGGAAAAAGTTGCAGTTGGGGTTTACCATATGGAATAAAATCGAATTTCAAACAAAAAAGAGTAATGCTAGACGTATAATTCTTTTATAATTTGTTAATACGTGTCAGCATGTAATTTGAGAGTGTTAACAGTTTTTTAGTGATTGAGAGCATCTCTAACATACCCTTCGTATCGTTCATAATTGCTATATTTAGCTATTATAAGTCATTTTACTCATGCAACAGATACTTTAAAATAGAGTGTTTTCATCCATTTTACTAATATACGAAAGTTCACTGTAATACCTTGAAGTCATTTTTTTATTATTGTCTCTCACCTCTCTCTCTCTACTTTCACTTAGAAAATACACTGAAAAATAGTATTTAAAGAAAATAAAGAGTGAGATAGATAATATATTGGAATTTGTATTGAAAAACTAATAGTTAAAATAAAATTAAAATATATATATATATAATTTTCGACTAGCTAAAATAATCACTATTGCGAAAAATGACATATGTTAGTAAGTTAAAAATAAAAAATAAAAAAATTGTAAATGTATTATTACTCATCCTCAAATAATATAGTCCTGAACATGCGAAAGTCTAAAAGGGCTAGACACGAATAGAAAATGAAATTATGCACGGGATTGAAAAATATTCAAATTAAATCAAGAATTATTAAAATATTGTAAAAAAATAAAAAATAAAGATTTATTATATAAAAATAATAAAATAACGAATTCCCTTGACGTTATTCTATTTTTTTATGTACAAAAGGATGCCCATTAAAAAGAAGTGGGCTGATATTAGTAATTAATGACAGACCATTGATTTATTGAATAAAGTAGTCAAGTGGATTAGGCAGGTATCCAATTCCTAACAAAAATAATTTATTATCTACACCACATCAAGCTTTTATATTTTTAAAATTTGATATGAAAAATGGAATATGACAAATTCAAATAACTTAAAAGGATAGATGTAAAACTCTATTAACCGTTAGTTTTGGTCATTATAAATGAAATGTGAAGATTGGATACTGCAATAGCATATTCTCTCATGACCCGACTCGACGGCGGGCCACCTGTAAGATCATAAAGAAAAGAAAAATATTGGAATGGCGGTGGCCGCCGAGTAGCTTTCGATGCTTAAGTCAATAAATTTGTTTAAAAAAAATAAAAGATGGAGAGAATTTTGAAGGTAAAAGAAACTTGTGGTTGTGCAATAGTAATATATAGGGCAGGGCAAATCCAAGGCCTGGGGAAAAGAAAGAAGGTTGGGCATGCTTTTTTGTCTCAAAAGCAATTGAGTACTACGGCCACAGACGCTTATAGCCCACTCCAGAACATAACGTATTTTGCGACAACCAGCCTTCAAGGGCCTGGGTAGTGGGCTGTGGGCACCACCTTAACCCAAGCCCAACCACCTTCGAGCACGCTTTTGTCTAGTAAACACCCACAGGCCACAGGGACACAAGGGTTTGAGAGATGCTGATACATGGGGACGAAAAACCGTCTCCCAACCCCCTCTTTTTAATATAAAATAAAAAAAAATAAAAAAGTACTTATTTATTCTACATATCAAAAAGTCTAAGTGTGCGTTTGGGATTGTGATTTCGTAGACAATAAGTACGATTTTAAACCAAACCGCAGAACATATATCGTTTGGGAACTGCGTTTTTAAAAATTGCGATTTGAAAACGCAGAAAATCTGCTTTTTCAAATCGCAGATAGGATGGTGCTTTTTTGAAAACGTAGAATTTTAAAGGTAAATTCGCGATTTTAAAGGTCAAACTGCAATTTTGCCAAACGCTTAACTGCGTTTTTAAAAATCACTTTTTTCAAATCGCACATTTTAAAATCGTTATTTTAAATCGCACTTTTTGAAATCGCAAACCCAAACGGACCCTAAAGGGTTACATTTTACTTTTATTCTTTGATAATTTTACAATACAAAAGACTCTTATTTATTAAAAAAAAAAAAAAAAAAAAAAAAAAAAAAAAAAAAAAAAAAAAATTAATACAAATAAATATGGTAATCAAACAAATGATTACTATTAAACCTGATTACAATCAATCCTATATATAAAAGATAAATAACCTACAATATCATATTAATATATTTCATTTTAATAACGTACAATTGTATCATCATAATATTTTGCTACACTAAAACTTGGCCTAATTCTCCATGGATTAACATGATAAATTTTAGTTACTTTCCTAATCAAACTGGACCAGAGAAACTTTCAGTTTGGTTTTGACGACTTTGATTGAAGTAGGACCTTTGAATAGTTCGACAGCTCAAGTGCTATATCAATGGAGTACTGCACAACTAGGGTTTGGTTGTCCTCTTTGTGTTGAACGGCTGGGGCAAAGGAGTTTGAGACCTTAAGATATTCTCCTGAATTTTGATTTGTAACCAAAGAATAATTAGAGTAAGACTTTAAAAACCTAGTATTTCACCAATATATCACACGATCACTTAGAGACCTTTTCCTTATGCAATTAGGTTAAGTTCAAATGGATAATAATCAGTTTGAGAATTGACCCTTTTAAAAAAAAAAAAAAAAAACTAGCTTCAATGATTGGTTATGGGAGGAGAGCTAGCCATTTTTTCCATTTCTAGAATTTTTTAACATAAGGGTAATTCTATAATTTATTATACTTAATTAAAATTTTAACTATTGAGGTGTCAAGTGATGTTGACGCGTCAAGTATGATATGGTACAATGTACATGTGGCACAATCTTATAAAGGATATGACGTGGTTATTTGTCTATATGGCAATATGATCGTAATTTTTTTGGATGGAAATTAACGAAAGTAATAATTTGATAAACAAGCAAAATTCAAGAAGTAAAATTGTCATTTTATAAAATCATTGATAGTTTTTTTTTTTTTTTTGACAAAATTGCAAACCACATGCATGTACTAAAATTTGTGATTTAACCCTCCAAATTAAGACTACAATACACAATAATGAGTGAGATTAGAATCAAGAAAAGAGATTACTTAAAGCACGACATGTAAATGAGTCAATCTAACTGTGACCCTACTCATTAATCAAAGTAAAATTTTCTTATTTAGTTTTCACCGATTAAATTACCATTTGTCTTAAAAGTTTAAGCTAATAAGAAGAGATAAATTTAATCATTTAATCAATACTTTAACACGCTCCCTCACGTGTGACACTATTGTCCAAACACATGTACAACGGAAGGAAATGCTTAACATTGTTCAAGGCCCTAAAGCTTTGATACCATAATAAAGTTCATTGAGCCTTACTCTTTCACAAAAAGCACCTTAAGAAAAAATGTTTACTCAAGGCTTATAAAGCCTACAACCCAGGTATATCTTGACAATGTAGGACTCTTAACGTTTATTTGCATTCCCCATTTGGTTAACGTTGAGGAAGACAAATTAAAACCATGGAACTTTGTACTCTATTACTTCAAACTTAATTTAAAAGCTATATGTGTGCGCGCGCGTGTAAATATTGAAAGGTTCCATTTTTAAAATTTGTTTTTTATTTTTTGTTGTTTTATTTTCTCAAAGTAAATATATTAACAGCTGAAACGTAAAATACTCTTAAAAACATAAAAATAATTTTTACTTTTATGGCACACAAAAATACTTTCAAAATAAAAATAAAAACCACCTCTCAAAACATATTACCAATTAGACCTAGACTCATGGAACAATTAATATTACCCTTTATACTCATTAATTACACCTATTTCATATTCGTTGTTGACATAATGTATTTTAAGTGACTTTTTATGTCAATCACTTAAAAAAAAAATTACTCAAAATATCAATTTAAATAAAATTAATATGATAAATAAATATAAAAAATAGTATTACACTTAATAATGACCGATACAAAAATTAAATAACAATCTGTTTAGATGCAAGAGTGTAATTCTAATTCTATTAAACTCTTTGCTACAGTATTTTTTTTTAAAAAAAAATATTATATTTTATTCAAATTTTTTAAAAATAAATAATATTTTATTCAACTTTTTCCTAAGCAAATCATATTTTATTTATTTATTTTTTAATTTTATCTTATAAAATCAAATTTTAAAATTCACACATAAAATAAAAATTAAATTCTAATTTTAAAAATCAAACACTCAAAGGGAAACGCTGCCGCCACGTGAGCATGAGAGGCGGGATGGGGTTAATTTGGAGCAGAAACAAGGAGAAGATCCAAATCAACCAACCAAATCGAATGATTCGAATCTTCCGCCGCTCGTGCCAAAACCAGCTCACATAAGAACACATTCCCATGCGCTCTCTTCCTCGCTAGTCGCTATTCGCCTATCCCCAACTACCCAAGCAACCAGACGTTCCACTCCGACGGACCACCCGAGGCCTCCGAAACTCCATGACCCGACCCCAACTCACAGCCCGCGAACCCGAGTCCAAGGCCCGAAAGCCCGCCGGAGCCACCGCCATGCGCCTCATAGTGCCTCTACAAGGAGTGGTCCAAGGCCGAGGAGGCCTAATCCTGGGATCTCTCATCCCCTGCGCGCTCTTCTACTTCTTCCAGCTCTACGCGAAACGACACCGCTCTCCCAAATCCGATTCCAACCCTGTCTCGCCGTCTCAGTCCTCGCCCAACCTCGCCGAGCTCCAACGCTCGTCTTCGCGGTCCAATTTGTCGAGCCGCGGGTCTATAGGCAGGGTCCAGGTCTCGTCTCGGGCCAGCTCGATTGCGAAACCGAACGACTCTCCGTATTATATCGGGTTGGATAAGGTTTCGGAAGATCCATACGACAGGTTCGATAATCCGAATGGGATTATCCAGCTCGGGTTGTCCGAAAACAGAGTGAGTTTTTGTTTTGGTTTTCTAGTTTTATTTTTTGTTTGTTCGCTTGTATTAATTGCGTGTTTTTCGTTTGCTATGTGATTGTAGCTGTGTTTTGATTTGATTGAGAAATGGGTTTCGGAGAACTTGGAGGATTCAGTAATCGGAAGCGACGGTGGTGATTTGAATATTAGTGGAATCGCGGCGTACCAACCCCACGATGGAACGATGGAGTTCAAAGTGGTATAAATCATAGTCTGTAAAAATCTATTTGCTTGTTTCTTGAGTACATTGGATACTTTTGCTTGTGTGGATTTGTAGCAACTGACGCTATGTCGGTTGCACATAACAATATAAGGTAAATTTTCTCTCAGATAATTACGTTACACGTTGTATGCATTATTCATTTGCAACAAGCTATGATTATAGATTTAAGAGCAATTAGAAAATAAAGGAAGTTTGGAAGAATGGAGAGTTTATGTCCATGTATTTTGGTGGTGGGTGTTGCCAATTTTTTTTTTAAGATGTTATGTGGTAATATGCCTATTTTAGTTAATCATTTTCCATAACTTGAGACTAAAAACCTGTAAGACTTGCCTATTCCGTAATGACCAGTCCATTGTGTAATATAGATTGTATTGAGTTTGTGGTGTTGCTATTGTTATTTGCAGGCAATGGCAGGTTTCATGTCTCAGGTCATGGGAAGAGCAGTCACGTTTGACCCGCAGCAAATGGTGTTAACGTCTGGTGCAACTCCTGCTCTTGAAATCCTATGTTTCTGCTTGGCAGACCCTGGAAATGCATTTCTTGTCCCCACGCCTTATTATCCTGGGTAATTATATTGCATTTGTGAAAAATCTTTTCTATGGATAGAACCATTTTTTTGAATCAACTATGAAACCGACCAATTTTCTATACTCAAATCTACTGTCGAAGCTAATTAATAAATTATGTGCAGTTTTGATAGGGATATGAGATGGCGAACTGGAGTGGAATTAGTACCGGTTCACTGTCGCAGTACTGACAACTTCATCATAAGTATCTCTGCTCTTGATCAAGCATATATTCAGGCAAGAAAACGAGGACTAAAAGTTCGCGGGATTCTAATCTCCAATCCTTCAAACCCTGTTGGCAATCTGCTACCTCGGGAAACACTCTACAATCTTTTAGACTTTGCCCAAGAGAAGAACATCCATATTATCTCTGATGAAATATTTGCGGGGTCTACGTATGGAAGCGAGGAGTTTGTAAGCATGGCTGAAATTCTTGATTCGGAAGATATTGACAAAAGCAGAATTCATATAGTGTATGGTCTGTCAAAAGATCTCTCTCTTCCTGGATTTAGAGTTGGGGTTATCTATTCCTTTAATGAGAGTGTTTTGGCTGCTGCTAAAAGGTTAACGAGGTTTTCATCGATTTCTGCTCCAACCCAGTGTCTTGTAACTTCAATGCTTTCAGATACAAGATTTACATTGGCATATATTGAGACCAACAAGAAGAGGATATGGGAAATGCATGAGTTGTTTGTAGCAGGCTTGAAACAATTGGGAATCAAGTGTACAATGAGTAGTGCTGGTTTATATTGTTGGGCTGATATGAGTGGATTAATTCCTTCTTATAGTGAGAAAGGGGAACTTGAGTTATGGGATAAGCTGTTGAATTTTGCTAAGATCAATGTAACTCCCGGATCTGCTTGTCATTGCATAGAACCAGGATGGTTCCGGTGTTGTTTTACTACTTTATCTCAAGAGGATATTCCTATAGTTATAGATCGGATCCGGAAAGTTGCTGACACTTGTAAATCTTCAAGTTGAAATACTACAAATTAGTTTATGTTCTTGCTGTACCATGGTCTATTAAAGATAGCATTTTCTAAACTTTCCACATGGATAGCTTCTTACTTAAAGTTGATCACAAATTTGAGTACAGCTGTCTTGGAGTTATCATAGAGTTTGAAAATTTATTACATTGCAGATTTTGTAAGTTGTTTTACATCAAGTCCCATAAATGGAAACTATAATGATTTGGAAGAGAAACTGAATGGAGGGAACTGGCTGCTGAAATTGGGCCATGAGACAGATGGAATTTTTTCTACATTAATTTCAGTCTTGGCCAGTGCTTCCTCTTCCTACACAATCCTTCAATCAACTTGCTGCCAGATTTGAAAATGCGGCATCCAAAAGCACTGTTCTTCATCAATTCCTGTCATAGTTGCATTCAGGCAAGAGTAAAAGTTGTTTAACATTCCTTATCCAAAATAGCAGATAATTAGAAAGGCAAATTAGTTTATCTATTTTTGGTGTCAAAAGGAATCAACTTCATGTGTATAATTTTGCTCCCATTTTTGTTTTCATTTTAATTAATTTTAGGCAACTGTTGTTTAAATATACTTACCAATAGTGCTATAGCAGGCTAATAACCCAGATACATAATAAACACAATGGAAGCAGGATCTCAAGTTTTACCATTGATAGATTCTGTTTTTTCATTTGAACAGCCTTTCTCCGGTTACTCCTCCTTCGGCTCATCATTATCAGCTCTCCAAGTGTCGGGGGCCTCCTTGCCACAACACCGCTATTGCTTTCACGATCATCCTGTCTACTTTCTGGTTGCAGTGGAGCCTGGCAATTGTTTTCCCTGGCCTTGTCGAGAAAGCCAGAACTGGGTGGAAACAGAGGAAAGAGGCATTCCAAGAAAGAAGCCCCTATAAGGCTTGAAGTGCCAGTTGCATAGCTGCTCGTACTACTGGCTGTTTCAGAAGGTGGTGAGGAGGAAGGGGTTTCCAGCTGCCCACTCTTATCATCCTCGGTGAGTATGTTATCTACTGGAACAGCAGTAGAAATTGCTGTTAATGATACAAGGCAATTTGCTAGGAGAGAGGGAGCCGAGCTGAATGAATCTTCTGTTTTAAAACTGAATGTTTCGATATCTGTTTTGAACATTCCTTCTTGTTCATCTCCATCACCACCGTTGCCACCTTTGTCATAATTGTTGTCAATGTCATTGTAGCTGTGAGAGTACACTAAAGGTGATGGGAGGCTGATGAGCTTTGCTGGTGGGGGCAGTGAAAAAGAGGGCAGTGGTTTACCAGGCTTTTCCTCCCATATGAAGGGAACTGAGGCAACTAGCTTGAGGGAAGGTTTTGGAACTGATGTAACTGAAGAAGACCTAGGCTTCCAGTCCTTTTTAGGTATTCCTGGCCTTTCTTCCCAAAGAAATGGTACTGAAGGTGGCTGCCTCACATGCTTCTTTGAGTTTGAGTGTTGTGTCAATTCTTTCTCTACCATTTTGGAATTAAATCTATGCCCCTGTAGATATTCTTCAGTTGTATTGTGTATATATATATGTGTGTAGAAAAGTTGGCTACTAACTATACATGCTAACTGCACCATTTTTGAGCTTGAAGAGATTAGCTCATGCTAGCTAACTGCACTATCTTTGTGCGCAAAGAGGTTAGGTCACCTGCTTTCTCTCTCTTTCCTCATTCAGTAAGTAAACAGCGTGTGAGACCTGTTCCAATTGGGTGACAGAATACCGTCAATTTTTTCTATTCTGGCAAGAATAGAAACCTAATTCCATTTTTAATAATTTGAAGAAAAAGCTTTTTTTTGAAAGAGAAGAAAAGAGCCTTGTAGGAGAGGTACATAAACAAATTCTACAAATGCAGTGGTCTATTTATAGATTTAAAGACATCCTTTTCATAAACAATGGTGACTGTTCTGAGTCGTGTTTTTTCATTATGAATAGATAACTGATGCAAAGCATACGGAGGACTTTTTTACATACACTTGATCATGTGATTATGTGATCAATCTTGGTTGATTTTAGTTGCTATTTTGTGTCTTGAACTTGAGTATTTTCTTGCGTTTAAGTCGGTAGAACTACTCCCCCAAGCCCCAAAATATTTCCCAATATAAATTTTTTTTTTCAATATCCTTATAATTCTTATAAAATCCATTTTTTACCCTTTTTTGTAAATTGTCTCCCCGCGCCTAAAAGCCTAGTTTCGCTCTTGATTGGAAGACAGATTTAAAACCATTATATTAGATTTGAATTAGTGGTTGTGATCGCGTTAGGGCAGCAACTTATTGTCTTATTTAAGAGTTTTTTGAAGTTGTAACGGCAATTCTTTTTCTGATAATTAAATGAACTTTTAGCCAACGTTTGTGCATTTTCTCTCCCTATCACATAGGCCGTGTTTGGCAAAAGGAGAAGAATTAGTCGTGCTCTTGTCAGTGTTGAACAGAATGTCACGTCTACTCAAGTCAGTTGAACAAAGTAAAGTTCAACTTTGAATTGATTATATTTACTAATTTTCAGTTAAGAGAGAGAGAAGATTAAACAAAAGTAGACGTCTTTTGATGGGCAAAATTAGAAATTAGTAATTATAATCAATTCAAAATTGAAGTTCACTTTGTTCAGCTAACTTGAATAGACGTGGCACTCTGGTCGACATTGACAAAAGCACGACTGATTCCTCTCCTTCCTATGCCAAACACGGCCATAGGGATTGAGTTTAATCGGGTGTTCCTGCTAATTTGACAATTTGAACCATCTCTCATTTTCCTTCTTAAACTCTCTTTTTCTCACGTTCATATTCGGAGTTGCATCAGTTGGTATCAGTGCCAGTTTTGATCGTGGGAATTGAGTGGGGATATGGGGTATTTTCTCCAAGGATTTCGAAGATGCCGCCAAAGAGAGAATCAGCCTTGTGGGCCAACTCCTCCACCAAATCACAACGTCGCACTTGATCAACAACTGGTGGTCGGTATGATTGAAGATTTAAGAAGGCAAATTGAAGCTTTAGCCCAGCTCGTTGCACAAAGAGAAAATCCATTGTTGAGAGAGTGTTTGATGTGAAGGATGTATCAGAAAATAAGAGTAAAGTTGGTCGCAGTGAAGCTACGAGGGAGAGCCTCGGCCTGGTGGGATTAGCTTATTATGACGCGTCAAAGACAAGGGAAAAGATCCCTAAGAAGCTTAAGGAGACATTTTTGCCATATAATTACATGCACTTAATGTATTAAAGATTTCAAAATCGCCAACAAATGGGCAAATAATTCAGCAAGGAAGGGGCCCAAACTGGGCAGCCTACAACCAGTCTAGTTCGGGTCGTATGGTGGCTTCTAGAGGGCAACCGCTAGGATCTAATGCAGGCCAGGCCGCTGTTCCACAACAATTGGACCTCAAAAGGACAACACCAATGGTCGATGGAAGGAACATCCAGATTCCAGAGTGACCTCAAGCCGCTTTTAGGGAGGAATTTTGCTTGCAAAATAAGAGAGCGGTCGTCAGAAGGCCGTTGGTCCGAAGGCACTTCGACGCCTAAGTCAGTAAAACCCTTGTTGAGAGAGAGCAAAGCTAGTAAAAAGGGAATAGAGAGTCTCCTCGAGCATGATAGTGTGTGAGAGATATATAGAAGAATGTCTGAAACCTTAAGCCAGAAAGAATCGCCTGTGGTGCATCCCAATGAAGAGAGGGTGCACCTTGCGGTTGGTCTTGGGCTTGGTGCAGGCTTAGCCATATGTACATCTTTTTAGGTCTTCTTGGACTTTCTTAGCAGTCGGGCCTTAGAGACTTGCTAGTATGTAATATGGTCCTTCAGTAATCCCTCAATTTCTTAGTTGATTAGTGTGCCGATCAAGTTGTGAGAGAACCCGTCGATATTTGGGAACTCCACCAATACTCCTTAATTACGAAAAAATATTGGATCATTTAATTCTAAACCGCAAAGTAGCGGTGCAACCATTAAGTGTTAGAAGTGTGGAGAAATAGAACAAAAGTCTTCTAATTGTTGAAAAACCAGTAGTTGTGAAGGAAAACAATTGGTTATATTATAGATGATTGTCAAGAAGTAGAAGAGCCATGTCTTGTCATGCGAAATGTTCTTATAACACCGAGATGCAAGGAGGGTTCCAGACCACTTGCACTATTTCTAGGCGTGTTTGTAAGTTAATTATTGATAGTGAAAGCTCTGAAAACATTCTCTCTCAAGAGACAGTCACTAATAATTTCTGTGATCGATCACAGGTCTTCATCATAACTCTTTTAGGGCTTGTTTGGCAAGTGAAAGAAAATTCTCTCTCCTCTCCTCACTTTTCCTAAAAACAATCAACTTCAAAACATTCTAACTTTATATCACATCAATAATTTTTTTTTTTTATTATTTAAATAAAAAAAATTCATTACAGTACAAAACTTTTTTACTTTTTCATACAAATTCTTTTTACTTTATATCACATCTATTACTTCTTACTACTACCCCCAACTCACACTCCCTTACCAAACAAGGCCTTAGTGATTGATTGGTGTCAATTAGAATGTGATTTGAATACATTTAAGGCATGCAGATGCGGTGTTAGCGTGCAAATTCATTCATAGGCTAACCTTAGTGACTATTTGGTCTACTAGGATTTCCAAGGTGCTCAAGAGAGAGAGAGAAAGAGAGCTTTGATGTGGTTTTTGGGAGATCAAGGCCCCACGAGGTGAGAAGAACCCTTGTTCTAGTATTGTAATCTTGTGTTATCTACAGTCTTTCCCATAGTTGGTTCTATGTGTTAAGCTCGTTTTAAGGGGTTTTAAGCACGGTTTAAGATTTTTAAATAAAAGCTCCAGCTTTATGTTGTTAGTTGTGTTAAACGGACTTAGTAAGTTTTAATCCAAGCCCTAGGCTTTGTAAGAGGTGGATATAGACTATCCACCGAAGCTTTTGAAGGGTTGTTAATGGGAAGGTTATAAAGTTGTTAACTTTACAGTTTTAATGCATAAATGATTTGGCTTTAGGTATAATAAGTCTTAGATGAGTTAAAGAGGTGACATTTTCAATAAAAGAACATGTTTTTTTATAAGTAATTCAATATTTAAAAAACAATAACTATTTGTAAGCAGTCATCCAAACATAAAAAAGATTTGAATATAATAGCCTTTTAACTCTTCCATCGTTCTCTCTCAATCTTCAAATACCACCTAAAATCCTTGAGTATTCCGGTTAAAGCTTGATGTGGTTTCTTACTTTTCAGAAAATCCCAATGAATCACGAGCCAAACAAACTCACAATCCGACAAGAGGAAATATTGCAAAACTTCAAAGGCTGATCACCGAACACCAAAACAATGTCAAATTAAAATTCAATCATTCAGATACAAAGATCTAAATCAGAAGAATAGAATGACAGCAAGTTTCATACATCTAAAATGCTACACCAATGAGTACACTAGAAAATACATGATGAGGAACAGCCACAGAATAAGCCTAATCATTAGAAGTCCTACCTAAAACCCTAATAAGAAAAAAGAGAAACAATTCTGGGGGGTTAAAAACCAACATGACATCGAATCCTAGTTTGTCCTTACAAATAGCCAACAAGTTATATTGGTGTTAGACAAATTTGAGTGAGCCTAAATGCCCTAGGGTCCATGAAAAACAAAAAAAAAAAAAAAAAACAATCAAGACACAAGCAGCATAAAAGAAGTGAACATGATCAACAAGAGACCTCGCAGTTCGATTGGTTGAGGCCTTTAGATTCCTCTTCAGGCATGGAAGTTTTAATTTCAGCAGCCAATTTCCCAAAGCCATGAATTGGGTTGAGAGAAGCTGAGTTGCCTCCATGAAAGGCGGTAGAAGACGTGAGAGCGGGCTTTTCTCCGCCATAGACTCCTTTTGTTTCTTCACTGGAGAGAGCATTGGCAGAGGTAAAGGTCATGGTGAATGCAGGCTCAATTCTGTGCTTCTTGGGCTTCTGTTCTTGCTGGTGCCCTGGTAGAAAACTGCCCACGACAAGCTGATGGATTCAAACCGTTCACAAGAATCAGAAGACAACTCTTTAAATAGTTGGCAAAGACGAAAAAAAAATTATTACACACAGAGAAAGATATAGATAGACATGCACACACATGAATGACGAATTTATAAGCTGCCTAGGAAATATAGGCATAACCACTAGTGTACTTATGTAAGAGCAGAGTGTTATCTACAGTGGTTTTTGTAGGTCATTATTTACTCGTCTTCATGACTTGTTTATCAGCTAGAAAAAAAATAAAAATCCTTATTTTAAACATAATAAAAATAATATAATTAACATTTAAAGGTTTAACAAGAATAACTACTTAATGACCTTTTCTAAAAGAAACAATAGTACCTGCACAGGTCCAGCAGCTACTAATAGACCAGCAAGTCCTCCCCCTACCACTCGACCATCTGGCCCAGCCAAAGAGACACTCATCCCACCGGTTCTGCTTTTTGTTCCTCCATTCTCAGTAGGCATAAAGGATCCAGACAAGGAAAGTATCTCAAAACGACCCTGTAAAAAAAACCAGAAAAGTTTGATGGTTTCTACTTTCTACAGACAGATAATGCCATGATATGTGAAACAAGAATTTTTTTTTTAAGTAATCGAAATATCATTAAAGGCATAAAGCATGACCTAGTTACACAAGAAGTATACAAGAGAAACATTTATTTAGAAGAAGAAAAAATAACAAGAAAATCATTAAAATTAATCACCAAAGGAGCTACAAATGCAGCCGTCAAAGTATAAAGAGAATAAAAAAATTGACTTAAACTCCTCCAACGTCCTCTCACGGTCCTCAAAACTCCGATAATTTCTCTCTCCAAAGGCACTACAAAAGGCAAGAAAGTACCATCTTCCACACCAACAAGCAAACAAATCAACCACCCGACTAGGCAAAATCCAAGACATCCCAAAGCGGCTGAAAAATGCATTCCATAAGGCGCAAGCAACCTCAAAGTAGAGAAGAAGATGTGAAAGGACAATAATAATGAGAGCACTGAGCCAGCTTTTCTTGGCCATATAACCCACTAATCCCACTCCCATCACCAGTGAAAATCAGTTCTCCAGCTTCAAGAGGAGGGATTGTGAAATACCACTAGGCTACAAGGCTATTGACAAGTTAGTGCCAAGTTAAAAAGTAAAATAAAAGAGGTGAAAAAAAGAATGATGACTTTCACTTTTAAAAGACAGAAATGATGTATTCTTTTATGTAGCAAGGATAGCTGATTTTCCATGAGTGTTGTGCCCATTAGACAGAAGCTTTTCAACATGAGGTACTTACCCAAAACTTGGAAATGCCCGTACTAAGCAGTAAGTACCGTCTAATCTTTGGTAAAAGTTGTACTGGAAACAATTTACACAAAATGATGGGTCCACGGAAACAAGAGGTTTTTTTAAAAAAAAGATTCTGCCAGTTCACCAATATCTAAAAAGTAAATAAGAAATCCCAAATTAAGAAGCTAGATGTCTTTCTCAATCTCCAAATGGGAGTATATCAACCTTCTTGATTGACAACAAACTTAGGCAATGCAACTCAGGCCGCTCACTTGAGATAGCAGCAGCGTAGGACAAGGGGAGAATATAAGCCTTTCAAATGCAGAATTTAGTGATGGCTCTCCTTGTTCTCCCCCCCTTTTTTTTGTGCTAAGTAAATCAATCTCATTAGAAAGCGTAAAAGGGCCCACCCAAATACACAAAAAGCATCCAAAGAGACCCCAATTAGGGAGAAGGGCAAAATCCAAAAATTCAGAAAAATTAGAAAAGCAAGGACTATTGTAAGCTGTCATCCAAACATAAAGAAATTTTTACATAATAGATTTTAACTCTAACACCGTTTTCTCACAATCTTCCAAGCTCCGAGCATTCCGCTTTCTCCAAATGCACCACATTAAGCATAAGGGACCATCCTCCAAGCTTCTAAAATGCAACAACTTCCCAATTAACCTCTCCCCGCAATGGCTTTCGCACTAGCGCACTTGGCCGTTGCTTGTTCGGAAGCCAACGACTCCACCAAACTTTGAGGCATGACCCACTCTAATCCAAAAAGATGGAAAATCAAAGCCCACAATTCTCTAGCCACATCACAGTGAAAAATAATATGATATATGGTCTCCCCGCTCCTCTTGCACAAGCAACACCGATCCAACGCTATGACGTGTCTCGTTCTCATATTATCCAAAATTAAAATCTTCCCTAACGCCGCCGTCCATACTAAAATGCCACTCACAAAATTTTAGCCATGTTAACATATGCTGATATGAAAATTTTTGCAAATAATAGATTTTGTGTCCAAACCAAATTTCTAGATTAAATGAAAATAACGTCAAGGCAGTCAACATCTTCATTATATCAAAGATATTATTCAAATGCAACCTTAATGAGCTGTAGCCAAATTAATATTAGAGAATGGTTAAGTTGGAGAGTTTTTGTTTTTTTTTTTCGGAGCTGCAGCTCAAAAAAAAAAAATGGCTGAGAGATTTCTCATTTTTGGAAGAGAAGGTTGGGGGTAAGGTGTAGAAGTCATCTCTGGCCTTTCAATGACTTGCAAGGCAGCCATGGAACCCCAAAGTAAACCAGGCCTGTAAATGCACTTATGACCTTTTTTTTTTTTGATAAGATCTTGGTAGACGTTCATCCAGTGGTGGATGATAAGTCGGTGTCTTTTGAATGAATGCTAAACCAAATATTAAAGATCAACAGATAAACCATTTCAGATCATATCTAAAAATACAGCTCACTAAATTGGGCTATTTGCAAAGAGATGATTTTTTGTCATCCCAAGACACAACTCTTGACCACCTTGCCCACATGGCAAAGTGGTCCCCTAGCTAGCTTTGGAGTTTTTTTTCTTAAAAAATAAAATAAAAAAGTAAAAGTAAAAGTTACTACGTGGGCAAAGGTGGTCAAGAGTTGTATCTTGGAGTGGCAATGTATCATATCTCATTTGCAAAACCTTTCCAGAATACACAATTCCTTAACTACAAAGAGTCAATTCATAACTTATTTCACAATTCCCTCCATGAATGTGGAGATCTTGGCTACTCTTTTTCCTTGTATTCATGCCAAATAGAAAGTACAACAGAACTAAATGTAAGTTTTCAACCCAAACCAAGAAACAAGTTTGAGTCATGATCTGTGATCCAGACACCCTGAAGAGCATCCCCATGGTTGAATGACATAAGAGGACAAGGGTAAGTGTACCAAAAAAGTCTAATTTGTATCCATTTTTTTGGAAATTCCAGTAAGAACAATTATGTGTCCCAGAAAACACAGCACCTGAATGCAACTAGCTGCTTTTGTATGAATTAGCAGTACATTCATATTGGCCACTATATTATCATAAGTTCCAAGCTGATACTGTAGTTATGGAGTATAAGTTTGATGGCCTTGGATTTGGCTTAACTCTGTTTTTTTAGAATGATACAGTCTAGGTGCCATGATTATCACACCACCACAACTCACGCATATGGTGGTGCACAGAGCATGCTTCTGATGGCACACAAGTAACACATCCAGTTCACAATCCAAATATCAGACAGTACAACAGTCATGCCTAATCAGCTTATATACCTACTCATGCATACACAAAATAGCCCTCGGATACTTAAATACAGTAATCAGCGAAAAGAGAAAAGCATACAGAAATTCGAGAGCTAAATCTCTGTTAGCATAATATAGAGAATAACAAAAAGTACAGCATGCCAGTAAAAAAGATGCATGCAAATGGAGCTGCATATAAAGATGCTCATAAGTCCTCGAAAAATCAATCATATGAGAATCCTTTAGAAGAAGGATACAGGATCATACCTCATAAGTTAAAGTACCCCCGAAAGAAGTAGGTTGACGAAGCGAAACATTTGAAATTGTACCATTTGCAGAAAGAATGCATATAGCACGGGATCCTTGTTGAGAGAAGGACATAACCTTCATTGTAACATCCTGAAACAACCAGAAGAAATATCGGTAATGTAGAAACGTACTACATAAACTAAACAGTAAATATTAGAACATGAACAGATGAAGTGACCCTCAACAAATATTTCAAATAAGTAATTCTCTGCTAGGGTTGATATATGTTAAAAAATAAGCGAGCTAATTCCCTAAGCCCTCAGATTTTTACGTAAGTATTTCAGATAGTGTTGCCAATACTTGGAGAGGTCCTTGGAGGATATTTTAACTTTGTTCTTTCATACTTTGTATCTTTGGACAGTGGATTTTGTGTCCCCACTGACGCTTAATGATGACAATTTTCTTGTTCGTTTTTCTCTTTTTAATTAAGGTGTTTCCTTTTGTATATTGTGTATTTAGGGGCGCCTTACGCTTTTAGTAAGACTGAATTATTACTTATCAAAAAAAAAAAATACTAGGCTTGCCAATACTTCCTAAATAAGATAATACATGCATCTAGGAGTAACAAAAGTTGTACCATTTATACAACCTCCCATTTCAAACCACACCAGTGGGCACAAAACAATAGTTAGAAACACAATCAAACAAAGCCCAAATGATGAAATGAATAATTAAAAAATTAAAAATTTACTGACAAAACCCAAAGTTTCATTTCACATATAATTGTCAGGGCATACCTCACCAGCATTAACAGTGATCACATGGGGTGTAAAATTTGCACCAACCGAGTACGCAATTCTCTCACCTATAGTACAAAATATCGCAAAAATCAGTACGACCAAAATGGAACTCTTATTTTACTCAGAGAACTTAGATCTTAGTTCCTGAACCCTGGATCATCATGCAAATATAAACAAAAATTCCGAAATAGCGTACTGATTAAATTAAATTTCCAATTCATTTGATGTTTGATTAACAAACAAATGAGTTTCTCATTTAGTTATCAATCTGATGAAGCCAGCAAAATGATGGGGTCACAAATTAAGAAGATGAATGAATGGAACATGTACGGAGATATTCATCCCAAAATAAAAGTCTGAAGATTTACCCAGTTCATCTCGAGAAAGGCTGCACAAAATAATCTGATGAGTGAAGAAGATTTTGAATTGACCTTTATTTGTCAAAGATTTTTGACTTAACAAAGAGTCCCACCAAGTCTAGTGCCCAGTTGAATAAAAAATAGGATATGCCTTTATGGTAGCTAATGAAAAGAAATCTTTTTTTTTTGTATAAGTAAATCATTTCTTATTAGAAAGCAGAGGGGCGCAACCCAAGTGCACAAAAAATACACAAGAGAAACCCCCAATTAGGGAGAAGTAAAAGAACACAAACCCATAAATTCTAAGAGACTAGAAAAACGATAATTGTTGTAAGCCGCCACCCAAACATAAAGAGATTTGAACATAATGGCTTTTAACTCTTAACACCAATCTTTCACAATCTTCAAAATTCTGCGCATTACGTTCTCTCTAAATACACCACATTAAGCACAAATGAGCCAACCTTCAGGCTTCTAAGTTGCAGCAACTTCCAAATTGACCTCTCCAGCTAGTTAACAACTCAACCACCCCTTGGGGCATGACACAATCCAATCCAAAAAAGAATGTAAATCGATACCCACAAAGCTCTAGGCACTTCCTAGTGAAGCAAAAGATGATCTATGGTCTTCCCACTTTTCTTGCACATGCAAAACTAATTCATCACTACAACATGTCTCTTTCTAGTTTAAATCTTCTCTAACACCACCATCCACACAACGAACGCCATTCCGAAAAGAAATCCAGTTCATACAAGATGTACACAATTTAAAATCATGATCTTGGAAGAAGTTTAAAATTGTTTCCTTAATTTTTTTGGGGGTAAACTGTTCATTATACAAAAACCGGTCTCTATAGTTAAGCAAGAGCTCATTACAATAGTTGGGACAAAGATTCATGAATTCTCTTCTTCTTCTTCTTTTCCTTTTTCTTTTCTTTTCTTTTTTTTTTTCTTCTTTTTTATTTTTTTTTATTTTTAATGACATGGAACCTCAATAAGGTAGAGCCCTTCGGACCCACCCCTGAGAAGTAAACCTCGGATACACGACCCCACCTGCCAAAACCGTGTAATCCAAGGGAACTCCTAGTGCGGAATCAAACCCAATATATCCAAGTCTACAGCTCATCCCAACCCCGCCCTTTAACCACTAGGCTGCACCCTAATAGGTAGATTCATGAATTCTCTTACCCCACTGTTTTCTCAGCTTTTCAATATGTTATGACTTCCAAGACAGTTTAAGGTTTAAATTCACGTTAGGAGTGAATAAATTTCTAGAAGTTAATTTCAAAGTGCACTGATGTTTCAATAGGCTGGAAATTATATTAATGGTTGACAGTTTAATTATAACCCAATCTTTGATTGGGTGTAATAGAGAAGATAACCTTTAGGAAAAGTCAAAGTGGCCCTTATATAGTTATATATCACAATTGTCCAATAATAAATCTATCCGTTCAGCATCTTTGCACCGAGTGCGTACTTGTCAATACCGTATTTCCCACAACAAAATCTTCGGTTGGATTTTCTTCAGATCTTTTCCCTTTTTATCTCAGACATGTTAGCGAGGATCTAATATCCTGAAAGACGGTCAGCATTTTATTAAGAATTAATTACTCAGTTAAGACCAGTTCAATCCCAGTCACATCAGTCTGGCAGCTTCAATCATTCTCACTCTACTAAATTGTAAGATTAAGGGAAAAGGAAAGAACAGTAATACTCTAGCCAGAAGAGAAAAATTCCTTTGTTTTACAGTAACGCCAGCAAATTACCCTCCTTACAACTACCATTAATTCCAGATCTGGAGGGGAATCTGAGATGAGGGTCCACTCCCACAAACCAAATCGAAAGCGTATCCTCTTAAATTCCACTGCAGAAATCAAATCCAGTCCAGATTATCAATCATTCACCACAAAACCAAACCACTAGCCACTAGCTCTAATTTTTCACATCATCAACACTGTATTGCAACAATCTAACTTTGTGCCCAAAACTTCACACAACTATTCCTCCTCCCGGCCAACCACCAAGTAACCATACCAACCGATTATGATCTTAAATGTAACAGTTAAAAACAAAGCTAACAGTCGCAAAATTCAAGATTCCAATTTTTTTTTTTTTTTTTTTTAATTTTAAAAAAATCAAATAGCAAGAACATGAACTATTAATTTACCTGGGCTTTCATACTCATACTTATGTGGCTTCTTGATTGACTCAATGGGCCGCCCTCTACCCCGTTTCCAAGCCGAGAAGTCTCCGGTAAGTGGTATCGAAGAAGAAATCGGCATCGGTGACAGTGCCGTGGTGACGGTCCCGTCGGGAACGTACTTCCTAGGCCTACCCCTCTTCTTCTTCATTCCTGCAACCGGTACCACCGCCACATTCACAGGCGGCGCAGCCGTATCCGTAGCCGTAGCCGCCATTGTGGGCCCCCCGCTTACTTGGGTCGGGCTTTCGGTGCTTGAACCTATCCGGAAGCTCTCTGGGGCCCCATCAACTTTCACTGCAACCCCAGAAGCAGAGCTCTCTTTTTCCTCCATGGTTATAACAATAATAATTCACAGAAACAAAAACCCAGAACCACCCAAAAGCTTAAAACCCTAAACACACTGAGCCCTACCCATTTAAGATTCAAACTTAGCTAACTCAAAACCCAGAAATGTGAAAACAATTTGCAAACGCCTCGAAAAGAAAAAAAGAAAAATATTTGATAAACCCCCAGAAACCTAAAACCCTAATTTCAGTGCTACAAGATCACAAGCCCAAAAATAGCAATTCCTACAGCTGGGTTTGCTCTGTGTGACATACCTAGAGCTTTGTGGCTTACTCCTCCACCATTGCAGAGAATGCAGAGGAACTCAATGGTGGCACTAAATTTTGCAAAAAATTGCAATAATTACAGGGAAAAATCACAAATTGTTGATACAGAAATTCTTGAAAAAAAGGGATAGCTGAATTAGAGTTTTGCAGGAAAAGGAGGAGAAATAAATAAAGTGGAAAAAATGGAAAATTAAAAATAAAATAAAATAAAATGTGTAATTAAATATTGTGAATTTAATTCATAATTAATATTTTAATTGCAAAATTCAAAGTATAAATTTTGGTTAAGAAAAGGTTTCACGTCCGTCTTGGAAATTTAATAAAGGTGATTTTAAAAATGACAGCGATACTAAATTTGAATATTAAAAAACAATAATCTAATTTGAGAAAAGAAAAAGGCTTTTCTATTTTTAAATTGCCATTTATTTATTTAAAGCGTAAAAAGAAATAGTTCAAAGCTGTAAAGCTAACGTTAGAGCCATTGCATTTCCCCAACTACTGACATGTTCTTTGTCTTTTTCAGTTAAATTAAAGTTGACTAAGGAAATTTAACCTAAACTAACTGCCCTCTCATCTTAAGGAATCTACTATTAATGCCACTGTAACCTATAGGCTCTTCCTTTTTCTTTTGTTGTTTCCTCATGTTCTTTTCCTCTAAAGGCAGGTTATATATATTTTCTATCCAAGGACGCCTGCACCTACTATTCATTGTTTTAAAAATACCCACCGAATCATATTCTAATAAATATGAACAATAAAATCACAATTTTTTTCTGCTTTTTTTTTTTTTTTGTTAACTAAAATTAAAGTATTTCTTTTGAAGTGGCCTTAAATTTACAGATATATAGGTTACAGTGAGCAAGAAATTGAATAAAAAAAAATGGATAAAAAGTTCATTAAACATGATCCCAAATCAATCTCATAAGCAACATTTTACTTAATAAATTTCTGTTGCGTTGTTGAGAAGCTTAAAATTTCACTAATTTTGTTCATATTTTTAATGAGTTTATTCATCTGTGAAGAAAGAGAGGAAAATGTGTAAATTTGTACACAAAAAATAATTTGTAAAATATATATATATATATATATATATATATATGAAAGACCAAGACTTATGGGGAAGGCATTTCTGGACAAATCCTACCAGTGTCAAATAACAGGAGGATACCCTTATCCTTTGCATGTCAGAAAAAAAATAATAATACTATTAATAATTAACTAAAAAAAAAACCCCCACATGATGCAATCGGCCAAAAATGCTGTCACTCAAGACCAGTCCACAACAACCACTGAACACAAATAAAAGATAATGGGAACTTTAAGCACATATAAAAGTGAGAGATCACATCAGTCAGGAGAGGACGAGTTCAACATCCCAGTCCAGATTCAGTACGCAAATTAGGAAAGCCAATTACACTTGACTTAGCCATCACAAACACCAAAAAAATAAGAGAGATCGGATTGAAAAACATGCTAAAAACAACAAATTAAAAAAATAAAGTCCACCTAAAACTAATCATACTTGTATCAATGACTTTATATGTGTTTTTGGAAGCACAAAACCAGCTCTCCTTTCCTCGAATGAATATTCAATCTCTTCTGGAATGTCTTCAACTACCTTAGTGCCAAAAGAGACAGGTGGGGGAGCCGGAGTCATAATTGTCTGCATAGGAACTGACACTGTTGAAGGTGTTGAGGGAACATGAAGCATGGCCAGAGCCTTGGGAGTTTTATTCTCTTCATTTGCCACAGAAATTGTCTTGGAGGGAGTAGTGAATTGCACATTGTTAGTAGTTGCAAGTGTTTTCTGCAATGTCTCACTATGTGTTATGTTCAGATCATCCGACAAGTTTGTCATGTTGTTCTTTGATGATGCTGTGGAAGAGATAGGCGAGAATGGTACCCGCATCATGGGTGACTCTACTTCACGAACAGGTGCATTGCCAAATGAGTGCTTTTTTACAGAGAGACCAGCAATATCCAAGCCTCTCCTACCTACATACATAAGCGATGAACAAAAAATAAGACAAATACGATACAAGAAACATTCTAACTGTGTTTCAATGATAGCACAAAACACAACAAAGAGCAGTGCTAGGAATACCAGCAAGAATTACCAGAACAATCTACCACTAATCTGGCCCTGTCTTCCCTCAAGACCAGACAAAGGATAAGCCTAAATGATCCATTTAATTCAAAGACGCCCTTACCCCGTTAGCCATCAAGAGTTCTTGTACAACTCAGCAATGTCCGAGCCTATGGTACAAGAAAAACATAAATAGAAAATGCAGCAATATTTCCAGGTCGTCTTTGGTGACACAATGAACAATGAAATGTATTACTAAGGCTGCTTGGTTCATGTATTTGGAAAACTCGCCTTTAATTAAGACCCTAAAATGGAACTTGAGGAAACAACAATCCACATCTCCCTTGGAGAGTATTATAGTGTGAAATTTTAACCCCATTAGTCTGAACTCTGAAGGTAAAAAAAAATGGTTGTTTTCTCTTTTCAAAACAATGAAATGTATTACTAAGGCTGCTTGGTTCATGTATTTGGAAAACTCGCCTTTATTTAAATTAGGGATAATTGCATCACTGGTCCCTGAGGTTGGCCTAAACTACGAATCACTTCCTGAGGTACAAAAAGTTTATGAAGAGTCCTTGTAGTAAACTATAATTATGAATCACTCATAAACCTGTTTTTCGTCCACCAAGTTAACAGAATCGTTAGTTTGCCACGTTATATAAGTAGTGAGACAACCTCTAAATATCGTTTGTATTGTAATCTACTAACGGACTTTGTTTATTTGGTGAACGGAAAACAGGTTCGGGGAGTGATTTGTAATTATAGTACCACAGAGAGTGATTCGTAATTTAGGCCAACCCTAGAGACCAATAGTGCAATTTTCCCATTAAATTAAGACCCTAAAATGGAACTTGAGGAAACAACAATCCACATCTTCCTTGGAGAGTAAAATAGTGTGAAATTTTAACCACATTAGTCGGAACTCTGAAGGTAAAAAAGAAAATGGTCGTTTTCTCTTTTCAAAACAAACAAAAAGAGAACATAATCAAATAAGTATAAAAAACCTACCAGCTGATAAAACTGAAAAGCAATCATCTTGAGGATTCAGTTGGTCATTATGGTGCACTCGGTCACTCTTCCTAATGGGACGCGAGTGGGGATCAGGTTTGGGAGTTTGAAGCATTGCTCCTCCAACTGAAAGTCTTCTACTGCTTGCACCTCCGGTTGACATCCTAGGAGCTTTTTTTACACACTGGGTCTTCGAGGGGCTGGGTTTTGACCCATAAAGTGCCTCTTGTTCTGCTATCAGCTGTCCCTGGAGTTTCTTCTGGTCCTGAGATAGAAATATAATTCATGAACAGGTCATATTAGGAAAAATCTTCCAGATGAAAAGACCAACTTCTAGGTCAAGACAGTCAAATAAAAGAATCTCAGTAAGGCATTTGATAGGGCCATGTAAAAGATCCATACCCGCTGCCTACGTCGTTCTTGTTCTTTTTCTTGCCGTAGTAAATTGTACTCTTCAAGCATAGACAAGAGACGGATCTAGACAACAGCATATAACAGGGAAACATTTCAAATAGATTGTTACAGAAGCAACTACGTGAAAACATAGAACAAGCTTCAAGTGGGACCAACTACTTAGAGACTCCGCCTTCAGAGATTTAGGGAAGTACTTACACCATCATACGTGAACTGAACGCCTCTCTCCTTCTCCCATGCCATGGTTTTTGAAGCCAGTGCATCAACCATTGCTGTATGCAAACCAAGACAGATGAAAAAATTGTAGTTACCAGCAAAGTATGTTGGGGGAATGTAAAATGGAGAAAAGCAAAGAAACAGCAAGAAAAGGCAGGTGCAAAAAGGAAGCTCAACAAGACAATCAACAGAAACATTAAAGTAAAAGAGAGAGAAAATAAATAAATTAAATTAAATTAACCTTTGCTTCTTCAACAGACTCAAAAGCTTCAGAATCATCACTTTATATCAAAATCAGTCAAATTTATCAATCCCAGTTTTAGATATGATTAAACTATTTTAACTAATTGACCTACATAAATGTGTCAGATTCAGCATGGTCCTATGATGTTTTTGCCTTTATAAGATTGTCTTATACCAAATGCCAACCCACGTGATGCAGTGTATACCTGGAAGTTTATTAACCAAAGCACGAGCTTTCTCAGCACGCTTGAGAGTAAGATGAGCACCTCTTCCGGCATTGTATCGGTTCTCATCCTGAACAACCAAAAAGTGACAATTAAGCAGATGGATTTAGGGTACAAAGAAAGAAATATCGAATATGAAGAGATGATAAAAACACCATACCCTATTATACTCTTCAAGCCAACTCTCCTCATCACATGCAGCCAACCATTTCTCAACCTTTTCAAGAATTTCTTTCCTGCTAAAAGCTTCCTCTTTAAGCTTAGCAATCTGAAGCTCAATTTGCTCAAGGATATAAGCAGGGTCCACAGCTCCTGCATCAGGGCAGATGATAAAGACAATCAAGACTCAGAGTATAAGTAGTATCAATCAGTGAGACCAAAACAATCATCAAGACAAATACCAGACTCTATTGCTTCAATAGCGTCTTCCATCATGCTATCTACTTCTGGAACCATATGTGTCTTTCTACAGGACTCCTCTAGCTCTGACCTCTTCTTCAGAACAAGCTCTTTCATTTTGCTTGACTTCAACTCTTCCAACCGAGAGACTTCTGCCTCAACCTGCATGATACATTTGCTAGTTTACAAATCCATCCACTTTTTTTTTTCCTTTTTCAAACAGACAAACCAAGAAACGAAAAACATATAATCACAATGAACCAATTTAAATGTCTATAACTCACATAATTAATAAAGTCCACAGAGAGAGTGTTTGGTTCAGTTATTTCATGTTCCGAAGCAGCTATATTACAGGTAACATTCTGAAACATCTGTTGCTCTTCAATTGGCGTATCCATCAAATTCCAGAGCTCCAACATGGTAGATGCAATATCTTGGAGCTGCCAAAGCATATGGGATTACAATGGTCAATCAAAGAAAAAGAAAAACTTTATATATAATCATAGGCTGAAAAGTGATTTGAACCATTATTTACCCTCTGCATTCTCTGTAGTTTAACCTCTCGTAACTTTCGTATTGCAGCAGCCAACTGTTCAATTGTATCATTACTTATATTCTTGGACTCTTCAGAATCACCTAAACTAGGATGAACTTCAGTTACTATCTGCTTGAAATCCACACCAAGCACTGAACAAAGCGAGTTCACGGTACAGAGGTGTTCCTGAATCTGCCTCAGACGATCACTCTATAGAAAAAGAAAGATTAAGTACCAGTAAGTAAAGAGCATTGAGCATTCAAATAATAGGCAGCAAAATTTGCCGAAATGGGAATTAGAATAGAATGAAAAAAATAACTCAACCTTCTCTTTTTGAAGTTCATGCAGCTTTCTGTGCAATTCTTCAAGCTTTCTCAAAGACAAATCACTATCATCCACAACCATTTTGGATGACATATATTCTGTGGATCCATAGACCTCATTTGAGATTTCCTGTATTTGTTGTTGGACTTCTATGAATTGATTTCTTCTGTCAGATTTCCTTTTCCGCATCTCCTCCAGTTGTGGAAGAATTTTTCTGAGCTCTTCCTTCAAGCTTCCAGCATTTTGATCAGACTGGAAAAAGAAGGGTGGGGGAGACGGGAACCATGTAAATTGTTCTAAATTGATAAACCTATAATACCAACTCCAAAAGGGAGAGAGAAACTTATGCACATAGCTTTCACCTTTTGAATAGTATAAAAGTCAAAACAAAATCAACACTCAAAATCACTGCCGACATATTATTATCAGGAAAAAAAGAAACAATCACTACTATAGTCATTAACAAAATAGCCAAGGCACAATTAAGTCATGTACTCATTACTGCTAACCTGCCTAATATGTACAGGTCGCTCCCCCATTGCAGAACAGATGGCAGCCAATTCTGCTTCAGAATCAGCTATTGCCTGGCGTAGCTGAGCTCTAGACCGATTTGCCAAATCTACCTTTCTCCTGTATACTTCTAGACATTCTTGTTCAAGCTCAAGTAGCATTTTATCCCTATCAGTATCTGACTCCCCAACTTCATCCCAAATAATCTGGTTTTAAAATGAATCAGGAGAGAGACTTTCAGCAAACCACATGTCCAGGAGAATTTCAAAAAGTTTTTGCAACAGGAGAAGGGAAACAAAAATGAAATTGCATATAAAAAAAAATATAAAGAACCTGAAGTTCATATAAAAGGGATCCACAGGTTGTTTCCACTTGCAGAAGTGGATCAGTTTGAGCATTAGACATATTGAAGCAGCTGCCAAGAAAAGTTCTCCATTAACATAACCAAAATATTTTGGAAAGTACAATTTCAGATTAACTACAAAAGCAACAACTATTTGCAACAAATCCAGGAAAAAGAAAGGAATTGTTAAAATTCAAGGATAAACTGAAAGCAAAAGAAAAAGGCTCTTTACTACATTAACACCTGCCAAGAATTGCATCAACTGAAATGGCTCTCATGTGGGGGTTCACTAAGTAGTGAACTGTATCCATTACAGACTCTACATACACAAAGGTATAAGTAATCAAGCATGCATTGCAAATTTAAAGCCAATTTATTCATTGTTTCTCGAGTACACTCCATCCAACTAGGAGAAAATGATAATCCAATTAAGCGGCTTTCACGCCAGATAACCCATTGAAGCTAGTTGATTCAGTGTCTCTCAAATTCAAAGCCGATCAAAACAACACATAGGGACAAAATAAAATCCATACGAGTGATCTCAGCATTTTTTTAACATCGTCCTCATTAGATTCTACATTATGTAGACTGAGGATCTAATACAAAAAACAATGGATTTCAAAGACCAAATTTTTACACCCACCCTTAGAAATCACATCCTTAAAAGTCAAAAAGCACATATTCAAACATTAATTTTCTACTACACCGTTTGGAAGACTTGGAAGAAATAACCCAAATTTTGCTTAATGCTCATTATGCTTGACTATCAAAGTGAAGCAAATTGAACCCAAACACAATATAAACAATAACATGGTTTCTCAGATCATATTCTTCACCAATTTTTCTTTTCTTGAAAAACTACGAATTCCCAATTGTTTCAGCCCAAAATCAAATCTCATTCCTCGTAATCCAAAATTTGAAAAAAAACTTCTGTCCCATATAATTGACATCGAGAAACCTAAAAATAAATCTCAGCTCGAAAAAATTGAACGCGAAGTCAGATTCATCAAAATCAAAAGAGAGAAACGAACCATAGAACATTCCGTTTGGTCAACTAGAAACTGAGGAAGGAAAACAAAGGGTTAAATACACTTAAGCCTAAAGGCCACCCCAAAAATAAAAAACCTAAGAGTGAAAACTCGCCTCTATACGTCCAAAAATAACAAAGTTAGGCCAAGTTTAGTGTGTGCAGTCCTAAATAAGGAAACATATAAATTTAGAAAGTTCCTTTCCATTCCCTCATTCATTTTTCCTACATTTTCTCGGCAACCAAACGGAGCATGAGAAGCGCAAAGATTAAGGGAAGAAAAAAGAGAAAAAGAAAAAGAAAAAGAGAGAACAGAAGAGAAGATTTGAGAACAAACCTTAACAAGAGATTTGCGAATCGCTTTTGTCTCAGATATTTTTTTTCTTGTGTTTCTTAGGAGAAACAAAATCGAAATGTTTTTTTTGTTTTCCTGAGAGGAAAGGAAAATGGGTTTTCCCTGGAAATGTGTGGGGTTTAGAGGGTTTGAAAGTTGAGGTGGGAATTAGAAAGTTTTTAGAGAGAGAAGTAGCCGTTTGAAGGAAAAGGGACCGTTGAAGAGCGTTGGATAGGGGTTTTTTTGTATTTTTATTGATTGAGATGGCATGGACCATAGAAGATTTTGAATTTCAAATTCTTGAGAGGGGGAGAGAGAGAGACGGCAAGAGCCAAGAGGAGAAGACTTGGATCGCCTGTTGCGGACGTTGGACTCGTGCTTACGTCTGACCAATGGAATCACGACGCGTCAGTCTATGAGCGAGAAACGGGACTTATAGATCCTAATTCACAGGTTTCGCCTACCTTGTCGTGGTGGTAAATGAATTTTGTGGTTCTTTTTTTTTAACTAAGCAAATTTTGTGGTTCAAACTTGATCTATTTTGGTAGCCAATAATTTTTTTTGCAGTTAAAAATAAAAAAATTAAAAAAAAAAAACCTTATCTCTTTGCGGCTCAATTTGATTGATTTTTGCCCCACAAATTGATTTCAGTATTGATATCCAAAAAGAGTAATTTTACACATACTCTCGCTTCTCTACACTTTTAGGTAGCTTTTAAAATCACCATTGGTTCAATGATAGTTTTAAAAGCTATATAAAGGTGTAGAAAAATGAATGTGAAAAAGTAAGAGTGTGTGTAACATTACTCATACAAGAATACAATGATGTTATTTATAGAAGGTGACATCCGTTCTCCAACCCTTGGTTGGGGATTTGGCGGTAGGTGTTGCTTGGGATTTTCTCAATAAAATTTATACAAACTAATGTAACAAGTGATTGACGGAAGACAAAAAAGAAATGGGATAACTTCAATTCGGTCGTGGCAGAAATTAGGCTTTTTTTGCCTATCGATGAGAAGTTGACACGTAAGCTTAAAGCAAGGAAATCAAATAGATGCAAAACACCTGATTTCTTTGTAGTGAAATGAAGAGATCGAGGGAGAGAGATGGGCGTCTTCACACTGGAAACCCAGCCCCGACCCGAACCAAACAACCAAACCCGGCGTAGCCCAAGTGGAAGCCGCGCCACCACGTGGCCGACCCGGGTTCGACCCCGACCACATTGTTGTTCATCATCTCCGATTGAACCAGAATGCCGAGAGCCCCAAATCACTAGACCAAATGTGATCACCGACTAGATCTCATCACTGAAAACCACCAAAAGGGCGAGAGGGAGAAATCCCGAGAGAGGACGAGGCTCAAGCCGAATCCCTGTCAACGGTGTTGGGAGGTCATGAGGAAGAGGATCGGAAGGCTCGCTGGTGGTCGTCGAGACTCTGTGGCTGGAGGACCGATCGTCTGGCGATGGGGAAGAGGTAGTGCGACTGACGGCGAGATTTGACGGGTTGGAGAGCTTCAGTTTTTTTTCTTTTTTTCTTTTTTTCTTTTCATGAATTTGGTGTGATCGGGTGTTTTCAACCTATAGTATTTTGATGTGTTCTGGTGTACTAAACTGACGCGGCATGTTATTATTGGAGGGCAGAAAATAGCCATTTTATGCCAATACCTGATAGAAGTTGCACTCAAAAAGAAATGATACAAATATATTTTATACCCATCTCTTTCTCCATCTTATTTTCGAATTTATTAATGGATTTGTGGGTCCCACAAACTCAATTGTGAATTTAAAACTTGATTGTATGAAAATAGTTATGGGCTAGGTGTATAACATGTCCTAAAGACAAAAACATCAAACAATGCATTAAAATGATATTTCAAATACGTGACACAATCAGCTTATATTATTATTACCTTTGCCCAAGGCCCAAGCAAAACTTAAGTTGCATCCTGTACCTCTGGTCTCTAGCTGCTGATCCGTTACAACAAATAATTTCTTTACAGAGGTATATATGAAAAATGAAATAACTCGACTAAATTTACCACCTTCCTGAGTATAAATTATATCTTACTGAACTAGCTAACCTTTATAATTAAAGACAAGGCAACAAGGCAGTCTGCTCGGCAACAAAACCCATCTCATTGCGAAACAACGCCCTTACTGCCCCCCTCATATTCTCTCCTTACGATTTCAAACACAAGTTCGTTCCAGGTATCAACCGGGCCTGGCATGCACCAGTGCAAGCAATCCTGAGGGGGAGGCTTTCCATCTGGGCCACGCTTTGTGATCTTATTTGGATCAGGGTTTCGATATGGTCCTGGATGTCCATCATGGCGGTAACCAAAGACTTGAGTAATATCCATCAGCCTCAACTTTGATTTGTTTGTTGCCTTTGTAATTGCACGGTTGAAACCTGAGACCTGTTTTTCATGCATTATTTTTGTAAACCCATTTTCTACCAATTCACCAACTGCAAGCGGTTTTGTCTTTCCGGTGCATGATCCGCCAGTATTCCAGGCACCACCCTCGTAATGATCCGGAGAATATGAACGGACAATTGTTAGCCCCGTGTAATTCGGATGCGTAGCAAGAGAGGTGAGAATTGTCTCAACAGATATCCCAAATGCCTCAACATTATTAACCTTCATAGGCCGAGACTTGTCAGGCCACCACAATTGTCCTCCCACAATCTCATTATTCAAGACGTAAACTGACTGCTTGGCAAACCAGTGGCCAGAAGAAAGAACAATCACATCAAACTTTGGGATGAATTCCATGAAGTGATCGTCAGGGGCATCAAGGTGGAGCTTCACCACACCCTCTGGAGCAAAATCAAGCGGTGCGGATGTTTGCTTGACAAGCCATGAGGACCATATCCGAATGATCGTTACAGATTTTGACTTGAAAAAATACCTCTGCATTTTACGGTTCCCTCGGTTCTTAGGAGCTTCTACCTGAAAATATTCCACAACATTTTTCCATTAGGAGGAAAAACAACAAAAGAAGTAATCCCAGATTTAGAAAGCCGAATCATCAAATACAATGCAAACCTAAAGTGTTTCATATAGAACACTAACACTTCATGTTGATAGGGAAGGCAAACACGTTTATCCAAGCCTAAAATGTGGCCTGACTAAGATGAACTGCGCCTAAATTTCTTTGTCTAATCTAAACCCTGAAAACTAACTCGAGTAAGGATCACTTAAAGTGACCAACAGTGGCAATTATCCAGGTCAGGCCTGGAACAACGAAAAATGTACTTACAATTAGCCAATATTCCGATTATATTCCAACAGTAGTCTATCTCTACAAATATACAAATTTAGCAGGGTGCAGCAATTAATTCAGGCTGAAATTGGGCCTAACTCACAGAATTAATCTATTCATTAAAGGAAAAACTCACTAAAAGGATATAATGCACTTATAGGGTTTAACTGGTGATTCAGTCCAAGTCAAGCCAAGTGTGTCTAATTTCTAAAGACCAAGCAAGGACCAATTATCACTTAGATATTTAGTTTACATCGTGATTTTGTTTTTCTTTTCTTTGTGTTTGTGTGTGTGTATGCGCGTGCGCGCATGTGCGAGCATGCAGGTTCGTGTCTAGGAATTATTCTAGACAATTAACCAGATATTAAGCATAACATCAATTTCATCATAACTTCCTAGCATCCATGTAGCTTAGTAAATTTAAGTGATTTCCCATTTTAAATACAATTCTAAATGGCTAAAAAGAAAATCCTCCTCTAAAATGGATAACTACAAAGTATAGGTAATTGCCTGCCAGAGAATGCACAGCATTGATTCCATCTGGTTTCGAGCAACTGAGTCCCCAATGAAAGCAAGTGTCTTCCCTCTCATTAACTCCAGAAATTTCTTTGGATCAAATCGGGGAAGGTCACACTGAAAGGGCTTCCATCGCCAATTCTCGTAGTCCCTGTCAGGCCTCCCATTTCCCTGGCAGTTCTGCATCTGTGTTAATACGGGGCATGTATTGTTTGTGTATAATGGTCCTGATGTATCATAAAACCAACTTCCCTGATACAGATCACAGCCTGCAGAATAGACAATGAAAACGCAGACTAAAAGCTCAGATGAAGAGATAAAGAGAAAATAAAAAGAGGAGGATAAAGTAATACATTTCAACAATGGAATGCTCATGATGGGCATTTATTATTGATTTAAAAATAAGGATCACGTTCGGAAGGGCATGGTAATAATAAGAGTATGATGATATTTCTAACTTGGGATACTTCTAATTTGTTGAACATTTGCCGTCTTTTTGCTATAGAAATTTTGCAACTAGATCAGGAAAGTAAAAAAAAAATGGAAGCGCCAAGTGAAGACTTAATATTTGGACGAGTAATGCTATATGTAAGACTCCTATCCCCCTCTTCTCCCCCCAGATGTAATATGGCTTTTAAAATCATCATTGGATTTAAGATAAATCACTATTGGATTTTAATCCAATTGTGATTTAAAAACCATCTCACATTTGAGAGGATAGGAGGGGAATAGGAGCCTTGCATATAGCAAATAATAATAGCAAGTTGTACTTCATCCAGGTAATTTGATATCTGATTCCAAAGCAGATATATTCCATAAAAGGAAAACCACAAAAATATAATAAGTGATAGATTCTCAGAAGAAAAAACAAAGCTATTGAAGAACCAAAGCGAAAAAAGGAAGTTGAGGCTACCTGAATCATTCGATCCCATATCCATAGAATTGGGATCAGAAGAAGAAGCTGTAGTATCATTTGATCCCATATCTATGGAATTGGAAGTATTCAAACTCCAAGGAACAGGTTCTTTAATCTCAACATTCATTGTAGCATTGGATGAATCAGAACTAGGCTTGGCATTCTCTTCTTTTGTCAAAGCAGAAGATGATTTGGGAATAGGTGCTGTTAGATCTTTCATCTCCTTGTCCTCCAAAATAACTGGTTGACCAGTTGAACTCAAGGGCACCTGCGACAAATTCTTATCAATCACTTGTGTATTGTTTTCCACCATTGGAGCATTTGATCCCACAGACGATGTTGGAACAGGTGCTTCTACATCTTTCATCTCCTTGGTTTCTGAAACAACCGGTGCTTCATTTGTACTCAATAGCATTTGAGAATCGGACTCAGAGACCAAAATCTTACCAACCATATCTACTTTGTCACCAACACTTGGATCCCTGGCACTCTGATTGCCCATAGAGATGAACAAATCCACCTTTTCCAAACTCTCAAGACCATAGAAATACCCACGAACCGTGGAACCAATCGGGTATGAGACTAGTATCCAGGAAGCAAACATTAAGAAGAACGCCATTCCTCCCACAGAAATCCCAATCCAGGAAACACTACGTGGATAAGCAGTCATTATATTTGAGCCTTTTTGAGTGGCCCAAGTCATAGCTTCTTAATCTAGCTCTACTCCTATAATAATTTACGAACCATTCAGGAGTTTCCAATACTAAATCAACTACCTTAAACCCCACCTTTTAAATTAAGTTCCTCACCAAAGAGGGTAATAATCAAGCATAAAAAATACTACCCCAAATTTCAACCCGTACTGGTGAGGACTTTGCCCAATTCTCTTAAAAAATACTTCTCTAAACAGCAATTTTTTTCCCCCCAAGTTTCAGTAACCAAATCGGAAACAACCTCCTTCAGCAATCCTACAGAATAGACACAACAACACAAGTAAATAAACAACCTGGAAATTTAATGATAAAAAATCCGGCTAATAATATAAACTTATCCCGGTTAAACTAATATATTGCTAAAATATCAACAAAAAAACAAAAAACAAATTCCCACACAAAACATCATAATATCATGCACTGAGTAATAATTGCCCGAAACATCCACGGAATGGAAATATTTTTGCGTAATATAACAACAAACGCGACTAGATGCAAAAAGGCACCGGTTTTCCGCGGGGATCAAAATGCCAGAAGAAACCACCTTTTTTTCGAAGATCTTCAAGAGAGATGAAGCCCGAAAGAGAAGCTCCAGAAACATCGAATTCGCTCAAACTTGCGGGAATTAAAAATGCCGAACGCGGATTCACACCTGGACAGATGTCCTACGAAGATGATGGACAAACGTCAACGTTTCTTGTTCGTGTCAATTTTCGCGAAGCTTTTTTTCAATTGAAAAAAGAAGAAGCGATATTTGCCTTGAGAATCAACGAGAGCGAGAGTGAAAGAAATAAACGCAGATCCTGTCAATTACAAGTACCCTGCTTTTCTTTCTTTATGCAAATATTTTGAATATTAATTTGTTTTCCGGATCAAGATTAGAATAATTGATTAAGTATAGGTGTCGCCGTATCGGTAAAGAGTAATGTTATATATCATCTCTTTGTCCTTTTTTGTTCCTTCAAAATTAATATGACTCTTAAAATTACTATTTGATCAAAATCTAATAAATGATCTATCATAAATTTAATGGTGATTTAAAGAGTCACATCAATTTTGGGAGGATAAAAGGAGGACAAGGAAATGATTCGTCGGTAAAACTATATTCACCCCCTTGGTTTGCAATTTGTAGGAAGGAATAATTGCACAATAAGTTCTGGGTAATGCTACATATCATCCCCTTGTCCTCTTTTTATCCTCCTAAAATTGATGTGGCTCTTAAAATTACCATTGAATTTATGATAGATCATTATTAGATTTTGATCCAATGGTGATTTTAAGAGCCACATCAATTTTAGGGGGACAAAAAGATGACAAAGAGATGATATGTAGCATTCCTCATAAGTTCTTGCGGTTGGCCTATATTATAAATCACTTCATGTAGTATAAAACATGAGTAATGCTACACATCATCCTCTTGTCCACCTTTTATCCTCCCAAAATTGATGTAGCTCTTAAAATCACCATTGGATCAAAATTCAATAATGATTTATCATAAATTCAATGGTGATTTTAAGAACCACATCAAATTTGGGAGGACAAAAAGAGGACAAGAGGATGATGTGTAGCATTACTCATAAAACATTTATAGAAAGTCCTTGTGATAATCAATAATTACGAATCACTCCCTGAACCCGTTTTTCGTTTATCAAGTTAACAGATTTCGTTAGTTTGTCACGTTATACCCAATAAAAAATCGACACATTTTTATTACAATAAAAAATATATTAAAATATATTAAATTTTATTTTTATTTTTATTTTTGTTTTAAAAATAAAAATAAAAAATAAAAAGAATAGTGAAGGGGTTGGCAGCCACCCCCATTGGCTGGCCACCCTTTCACTATTTTCTATTTTTTTTTTTTTTAAATAATAATTAAAAATAATTAAGTAATCTTAGTGCTAACTAACTTGCAAGTACATGTCAAAGAGTTTAGATCACTTATAGACATGTTGGCAAGTCAGATATTGAAATTTATTTTTTTGAACAAAATCAGTTATTTTCGCCTTTTAAAGCATAAACTATCATTCATTAAAATCGTTTCTTAAAAAATAGATTTTGAAGGTGAAGTACATTTATTTCCAAGTTGTTTTTGACAAAATTTATTTTTTAGAACGATTCCCTATTAATCACTGAAAATGACTCGAAAGTGAGGAGTACTTAAAACTTAATTTCAATTAAGTGTTTAACATTTATTTTTTTAGAACGATTCACATTAATCACTGAAAAGGACTCGAAAGTGAGGAGTACTTAAAACTTAAATTCAATTAAGTGTCGTTATACATGAAGAGAATCATTTATAATTATTTGTTTAATTTTGAGAGAATTTAAATAGATAGTTGTAAAAAATTATTTATAAGATTCATTTGATGGATAAGTGGTTTAGCAGTCAATTTTATTTGGTCAGGTGAATTTCATAAATGGTTTCTCACAATTATCTGTCTGAATTATGTCAAATTCGAACAAATAATTGTAAAATGATCCTAATCCGTTAAACAAGCCCCATTATCATTATCTCCCAAGTAAGAATGAGAAATAATATTTTAAATCAATTAGATAATAAAATAGAGAATTTGTTGAAAAGTGTATAGAAAAAACAATAGCTAAAATAAAAAGTTTAACTTTTTTACTATATATTTTTATATATTGTTGGTGGAGATTATGGGCGAAGCAAAAAACTCTTATGGGCAAGGAGTAGGGGCAAAAAAATTTTGTTAGTAAGGACTAATATGCTAATTTTAATTTTTATTTTACCTCACCTAATTTTTTTTTTGTTTTTCGGAATTGAGGGGGGTCATGGCCTATACCTCCCAAATAAATTCATTCCTGCTGGAGATGCTCTTAATTTCGTAAGATCTCAATCAAAGGGTAGATCATGTGCCTAGGCACGTGGTCTCCTTCTTTCTTTTTGGCCGGGGTTTATTTATTATTGTTGAGATTAAGGTTTTTGGGTTTTTTGTTTTTTAAATAAAAAACAAAAAAAAAAAAAAAAAAAGTTTAGATCATTGTTTACAGGTTATTTATTATTGTTGAGATTTTTTTTTTAACAAAAAAAAAAAAAAAAAAAAAAAAAAAAAAAAAGAAGAAAAAGGGAGGAGGAAGAGGATAGAAGGTTGTTGAGTTGTTTTCTTTTCGCTGCTTGATGTTCCTTGCTCAACTTTTTTCTTTTCTTTTCTTTTCTTGTAGGCATCCCTGAGAATATATTTTCCTTTTATCAAATAGTTACACAGTGGTGTGATGTGGAGATCAGGGGCCATGATCGGTCAAATTTTCTGATATTTTTATACTTTTAATAATTTAAATATTCAAAAGGCATCCCTACAAAAAAGAAAATAATAAAATCCTAAATCTATTAAATTCTTATTATACCTCATTGATGAAAGCATAGTCATAGACAATAACTGAGCTGATTAATTCCCCACTACTAAACATATACCATGGGATGATTTAAATACTCTTCCAAAATAAATAAAAATTTGATTTAACAAATTATGCACGTGTGATTTTTTTATTGAAATCAGCTAAATGTTGTCAAATATTATTTTGTAACAAACCACATACAGTGCAAATTTTTATCAAAGCAATAAATTATATAGATTAATGAGAATACCTTCAATAATGATGGGTTGTAAATTCCTCATTTTACTGTAACTAATTACAAGTAGACAAGGCTGACAAGCCATCAAAAACCAAAAAATACAATAGACATTAAATCACCCTATCTTTTCCCAACTCATCAATGTTATTCTCTTAATCTCCCATGAGGTCAAGCTATAATACTACCAAAGTTACAAATATTCGTTTTTTTAGGGTAGGCAATTTCAATGCGTGTTGGGTGATTCATGAACCAACCCACAAACCAGTGGGTCATCGCCGAAGAGGAGGAAAACACCGAGAGAAGGCCTGTGAACTGAGAGAGAGACTGACCAAACGAGAAAACAGAGGACCCGATCCTCTATGGGTCATCTTCGGAGGAACAAGAGGCGACCTCTAGTGGATCTCATGCTCGATTTCCTGTCGATCGTTGGTGGGTCGATGCTGGCAAAGTTGATGGCGCAATTTTCCGGTGGGTTTCCGGCGATTCATCCTGTGACCAATCTCACTATTTTTCTGATGCATTTTCTGAATTTCTATGATTTAGTTTAATTTATGGTTGTTGGATGTTTTGATTATTGATTTGGCGGTTTTGGATTTGGTGGCCCTGTGTTGGCCGAGTTTCTGTGTGTGGGTGTTTCGGCGCGCTGCCAGCGACCTTGGGTTTGGTTGGTCCGGCCGAAAACCCCACCACCATGTGGCCTTCCCGGTTGAGGTGAGATCTGCCGGTTGAAGTCTTGGTCGACGAGATTTGGCGGGCAGCTGGACTGTAGTAGTGAGAGGATGGAGATGGTGAACTTGTGATAGTGGGATTGGTTGCTCTCATTCATATTCTATTTGGTGTTTGTAGCTGATGTGTCAAAGTTTTTGTGAAGGCTGTAAATAGGGTGTTTTACGGATGGTCCGTATAGAATGAGCTCTCTTTTCTTTCCTTTTTTTTTTTTCTTTGGCTATCATACAAATGTCACAATTCATTATATATCAAGAGCACTATAATCCAATTCTAGAGGCCACATTGGGTAGAAGACCATCTTTTTCTTTTTTATTATGAATCAATGATCATTTTATATCAAACCAAACAACAATGTGCAAACAAATGGTCTAAACAGACCAAACAACCCAACAAAACAGAGTGCAAACTCTGTGAACAACTAGGCATAAAGAATAAAAACGCTGGTTTCAAACTATAATAGCCTCATCTATATTCCACATTCGACACGGAGCCACATTCGACATATTCTTGATGAACTTGCCCCTTCCAAAGATTTTGTTTCTAACTTCCCATAATATCAAATGTAAAATTTGCTATTCCGTTCTTTGGTGGCTTTGAACTTTAATCCTATTCCTAGTCCTTCACAGATGATACATGATAGAACTCATAATCAATCTACACAAACACCTAACATCTTTTTAGTCTTCCACTTACTACACGCTTCATCAAGCATACTTGGCCAATCTAGGAGAGGATGTTGATTGAAGCATCGGTTCATGCAGGTTTTCTAGATACGATAACTAAAATTGCAAGAGAAAAAAAGGTGATCACATCTTTTTATACCATTTATGCAGAACACACTGATGGGGTCTTTTGTTTCCCAAAATATATCAATAATAATAATAATTAACCACTCGCAATATAACGAATCCTTGTAGGATAAGGCTATAGAGAGAGTGTCGAACCTCAAGGACTGCATGGGTATTGCTATCAAGTTTTTCAAGATTAAATATAACTTAATTAAAAAGATATTTGATTTGATATTTGTTTATAGATAAGTTAAATGCATAAACTTAAAAACATAAAAATAAAGATTAGAGTGATGAGATAAAGAATAGGGGATTGATTTCACCACCCACTGCATAACAATGACCAATCATAAATTAACAAGGAAAATTCATACTATGCATAATATAGGGCTCGTCTCACTCGAGTAGTCAAAAAATTAACTCTAAAGAATAAGTATAATCCATCTTTGGTTGTCACGAACCGTCCACCTAACCACTAAGATATGGTACAACCCGTCTTCCTTAGGTATGGATTAGCTACGTCTTTAATAGGATACACACAATCAATTGAAAAGTATAACCCATATTCGGTTTGTACGAATTGTCTACCTAAATTACACTAAACTATGGTATAGGTATAGTACAATCCGTCTTCCCTAGGCATGGTCCATCTAACCCTCTTGATTATATGTCAATTAAAACCGTTGTATAACAATCATTCACATAATCAAAGAAAATATGAAGGATTGAGTTCAATCAATATAAAAGACTTTCTAAGACAATATAAGAAATTCATAATGATTGAATACAAACATTAAGATCAATTCTCACAGTTATACAACCATCATGCATATAGAAAATACCAAATTAAAATACAATTAAACCATTATTACTTGGAAATTGTTACATCAACAACCTTTGACGAATTTAGCCGCTCATCGTGGTGCTGGGATGGCCTTCTGCCATGTTCTTCTCCTCTTCAACTTGTCAAGCCTTCAAGAATAATTTACGGTATAAAACTAAGCACAAGCACAAGCACAAGCACACATTCTCTTGAAGCTTAAGGGTCTATTTATAGAGACTAGGAGAGGCCTAGAAGCTCTTGAAATTCCATAAAAATCGTCTATAAAACCGTTGTATAACAATCATTCACATAATCATAGAAAATATGAAGGATTGAGTTCAATCAATATAAAAGACTTTATAAGACAATATAAGAAATTCATAATGATTGAATACAAACATTAAGATCAATTCTCACAGTTATACAATCATCATGCATATAGAAAATATCAAATTAAAATACAATTAAACCATTATTACTTGGAAATTGTTACATCAACAATCTTTGACGAATTTAGCTGCTCATCGTGGTGCTGGGATGGCCTTCTGCCATGTTCTTCTCCTCTTCAACTTGTCAAGCCTTCAAGAATAATTTACGGTATAAAACTAAGCACAAGCACAAGCACAAGCACACATTCTCTTGAAGCTTAAGGGTCTATTTATAGAGACTAGGAGAGGCCTAGAAGCTATTGAAATTCCATAAAAATCGTCTATTAAGTCTTCTTGTCCAAGTAGGAGATTAAAACTTCAATCCAAGTAGGAAAATGATTCCAAATTCGTCCAGAATTGCGGTCTTTTATTGCGGGGAGATTTTAGCAAAGTAAACGTCCGAATTAGGAAAAATATATTTCTGACATATTTGTTTCAATTTTTATTATCTTTCCAACACCACCAATTTCATTGTAATATAATATATGAGTCAAAAGTTATGATCAAAACACTGAAACATGTGCAGAATCCAAATTTGAATCCAATCCCATTTTGACTCTTAATGAAGAAATTCCGATTTAATCATTATCTTGATTTAATTAAACTTAACCACATCATATAGGTCTTCTATTATGATTGGTTAAGCTTAAACATATCTTCTAGGCCTTCTCAAAGTGTGCTTTAAGCCCAAAATTAATGGAATTAATTTCATATTTATTTAAAACCTGAAGACATTAAAACAACACAAAATCAAACAAATAATAATGCTAAAGAATTAACATATATAAGTTATGGGGCTTAAATATGCAACATTCGACGCTTATCACACACACTGTGTGTCTCTCTGGTACCCCCAAGTCATAAGCCTTTCTCCCGTAGTAGGACGATCAAGGATAGCCAACCATATAATCAGGGGCGGAGCCACATTATGGCTTGGGGGGGCTTGGGCCCCCCAAGCCAAAGGGCTCCCTCAAAAAAAATTAAAAAAATTTTTTTTAAAAAAAGAAAAAATATAATTTTTACCCCTATTCTTTAAAAAATTTGTAGTTTTGGCCCCCCCAAATTATTTTTTTTCAATTTGGCCCCCCCAAAGCCTAAAAGCTGGCTCCGCCCCTGCATATAATAAATGCTTGTTTAGGAATAGCTTGGGGAAACCAGACTACACTCCACCAACTATCTTCTTATTTCCTTTTCCTCATATGGTCCCAAGTATCAGCATTCACATAAACTCCTTTCCAAGAGATAGTCCAAATGGGTTTATCCATATCGCCTATAGGCACATTCGGTAGTATACTCTGTATATCAACCAACTCATCAAATCTAGCCGGCTTCCAGCACCAGTTCCCATTCCAGATAACAGAATTCAACTTTGCCTCCAAACAACTTTGTGAGTAATAGATAATTATGAACCCATATTTAGCATGTAAAGGACCAAAAGTGTGCCAATTGTTGAGCCACAAATGAATGAGCTTGCCATTTCCCACCTCAAACTTAATGAACTCCCTAACTGTACTATGCAAACTCAACATCTTCAACTAGAAGACCATCTTTCGCTTGGGTTAGCTTGATGTTGGCATGTGATGTTCTGAAACATGGACTTGTCTGGAGGGTGGGGGATGGAAGGGACATATGAATCTGGGCCAACAAATGGATTCCAACTCCAATTTCTTACTCAATACAATCCCACGGCGAATTCTACCGGCTAATGCCAAGGTAGCGGAGCTCATAGACGAAGATACAAAGCGGTGGAATACACGATATACAACCCTTATCCAAGAAATTTGAATTCCTTTCTTCCCAATTATGCCCATGCAGCTCATATCCACCCTCTAGATCCCCTTCCCGATAAGTAATATGTAGATGGTTTTTCCCTTCCAAAATCAAGACAAAAAGTACTCCGTACTTGAAAAAAATAATTAAAAATTTAAAACAATAGAGAGGTTATTAGCCTGTAACTCCTTAGCCCGTTAGAGTCAAGTTTGTCAACTTACTCTCTTAGAGGTGCCAAGTATTATAAGATTTATCAGAGCAATTAACTAAATGATAACTTAGAGAGAGATGCTCTCGATTTTACTAGAGAGAGAGAGGGCGTCTTTGGTTGTTGTGGTGGGGGAGGGAGGCTTCACGCCTCCCTCCTCCCTTGGTTTTTTGGGTGTTGGTTAGTCTCCCACCCTTTAGGGGTGTGGAAGTTTTGTCTCCTCGGTGTTGATCCGGTGGAGTTTACTTGTTTTTTTTTTTCTTCTAGTTTTTAGTTTGTGGTGGCAAGAGAGTTCTCTGTGGAAGATGTCGGAGGGGTGTGGTTGATCTCGGCGTGTTGACGGCAGAGTTCAGTGGCCTTGCATTCTCATGGTCGGATTTTGGTGGCTAGATCTACGATTCTCCGTCGTCTTCTGGTGGACACGCGCCTTCTAGCTTTATTTGCAGTCAGTCTTCGGTGCTTCTGCCGCTCTTCACGGCCGTGCGGTTTCACGGTGGTCGGTGCGTGGACTTCACGCGCTAGTGCTTTCTTTCTAATTTGGGCGCGCGTGAGGGCTTCAAACCGTGTGTTTTTCGGCGTGTATGGTGGGGCTGGTGGTGATCGGAGGATTTTCGGTGTTTGGGGGTTGAAGGGATGTTCTGGCGCCGGCGCGTGTGTTACACGCGCCGCCACAGATGGTGGCTCTCCCGGAAGACAGAATCCTCTTTGAGCTCTCCTGTGTTTGATTTAGTTGTGGGTTTCTCTGACAGTTTGCATTGTGCGTGTTCTAATTCAGTCATTGGCTTTTGTCCAGTTTATGTGACCGACTCCTTGTTCAAGTAAAGGTGTATGTCAACGCAGATGCACCATTCTATTTGTTGGATTTTTTTAGTTGCAACTGTCTGTATTTATTTGAGTCTTTTGACTCAAATTGAATGTACACCTAGGGTGGATGAATGCTGCAATGGTTGTATGTTGTATGTATGCTGCAATGTTTGTTGTAATGTTTTGTTATATCAATGAAAGTTTCAACTTTCCTTCAAAAAAAAAAAAAAGAAAAGAAAATAGTGTCAAATTAAAAATTTAGTAAATGCAGGAAAATTTTGTCTAAATAAGATCAAAAGCTATCCTCTAAAGATTATTCATAAAAGTAAATTATATGCTAAGGCACTAATATAGAATAAACATGATTTCCATGAGATAGTCTCAGCTTTCCTAAGTCTCCATCCTAGCCTCCTAATCCATGCTACTTAAAGCCTAAAAACAAACATAATAAAGGTGGGCGAGATAGGCTCAATAAGAAGACCCTCAACCAGAAAACGATTGAGTTAAGAATTTGATTTCATACAAGTATCATTTCCTTAATTGTCTGTTTTGGATACGGCAACTAAATCAAACATACTATATATATATATATATATATATATATATATAACCATGCATACAAGGCTAGTATTAGGGCTGGAGAGAAATTTAAGAAGATAATTTTATAACACATGCTTAGTGAGCTTACAGTCCATTTAATTTAATTAACACAAGCCTTACTAATTTGGCTTGCACTCTCTAAGCCCATCTACTTTGATTAAGCCTAGGAATTACACTTGCCTAAAATTGGAGTCATTATACTACCACCCATCATCGGAGAAAAAGGGTGACTGAGTAGTCACCCCTGTCAAATTGAGGTTGCCGCACAATCATCTATTTTTGGTTGAATTGGCTGCACAACTACCCTTGGCCAGTTAAGGTGGCCGTGCGACTATCTCTATCAGTTTCCTTCACTAGGAGTGGTCGTGTAGCAACTTCTTTTTTAAAGAAATAATTTTTTATTTTATTTTATTTTATTTTTATTTTTATTTTTTTATGAATAAGAAATCAATCCTTACACTTGAAAAATTAAGCACATATTTTTTTCATAAGTGTTTAAAAAAAATGTTTTGTTTTGATTTTTGAGAAGTGTTTTATATTATGTTTTTCGAAAATAAATTATTTGTTAAGTATTTTGGGAGGTAGATAGAATCCGATAAAAGTTGTGAACAATTTCCAAAATCCCGTTTCAATTAACACATCCAATTTCGATAAAATTGGAAAATGTTCAAATCTTAGATTTAGGGAAATATTCTCATCATCCTTATCTTCGTAACAATTATCAATACTTAGAAGAAAGTCCTAAACCCGCCAAAAAAAGTCCCAACTCCTAAACCCAATCACACCCACCGTCTTTCTGAGCCTAACGGCCTTCCAATCAGCTAGGGTTTTCACATTTCGTGGCAGCGGGAATGGCCTCCTGCACGCTCTCTTCGCTCCCAATAATCTCAAACCCTACCAATTCTTCTTCTCCAACTCTTCCATGGCGTCTCAACCCGCATAATTTAGCGACCTCTCTGTTTGGAAGGAAGCTCTCGATTCGGCCCTCGAGTTCGAGACGTTTCGTTTCGAAGCATCGACCAGCCATCGCCACGGTGCTCTCTAGTCTCCCAACTCTGTATGTTCAAGTGATTTCAATGTGTATGTTACGTATGTATGCGTGGGATTTGTTCCTTCTTGGCCTTGGTCGAGATGATTTATTTGCTTCTTTTTGCAGGAAACCAGAGAGGGCTTCTTCTGAGAAAACCCCAATGTGAGTGAATTTCAATTTTGTATGTGCTTCCGTGCGTATATGTGGTGAAGTTTATGCGGTGTGAGTGGGTTTTGATTTTAGGGGTTTTCTATGAGTGACTGTTTGGGCTTCGGGTGATGTGATCAGATGGTCGGCGAGGGCAATAAAGTCGTTTGCTATGGCGGAATTGGAGGCAAGGAAGCTCAAGTATCCGAATACTGGGACCGAAGTGCTTCTAATGGGGATTCTGGTTGAGGGTTAGTGATTTTCGCCAACTCTTAAGCTTGTTTTCTGTTTGTATTTTGTTTTCAAGTTGCATCCTGATTTCATTTGTCGCATTTCTTCATAAAATGTTGAATTGCAACCGCGGAAACTAAAGTTTTGTGTACTGCAATCACGAACTAAGAATCGTATTTTCCGGAATTTCTGAAATCTAAAGAAAAAAAAAAAAGAAGGTTTGGAAAAATTGGTAACTGGGGCTATATACTACCTATGTAGAGGGCGTGCTCAGGCTTAGCTCAATTAACTTGAGGAACTGTTTGAGCTAGGATTTAGTTGAGCTTCTTTGTTTTTTATAAGTAAACATTATTTAAGTTCAATATTTATTTGAAAAAAATGCCCCCATGCAGGATCGAACTATTTATTTGTTACATCAAATTTTTATTTCTTTAGGAAGAGTTTCTAAATCATCGCATGGTATATGTATATATGTATATTATGTACCATCAGTGTGTATAAGAGAAAGTAACAAATTATTCTTGTTAGCAAATAACCAAGCGATCCGTCATCTTCCCACAAAATTTGTGATGATTGGGATCCCTGAAATTATGGATCTTCTAACGTAAATATTTAATGCTGTTAAAAGCGTGGGATTGCTTTCTTTTCATATTTTTGGTAAAAAATTTCCATTTGAAATTTTCACTCAGGTGGATTTGTTAAATGTTAATGAAGTAAAAGAATGATTTCATGTTATAAACTTGCCTGGTGCCTCACTGGATGCTGCATGCTCTGCTGAACTAGAAATATTTCTTTGATGCTCTTTGTACCTTGTTCATGTTCCCTAATTTTTCTTGTATTGTATTTTACAGGAACAAGTATAGCTGCAAAGTTTTTGAGGGCCAATGGAATTACACTTTTTAAGATGCGAGAAGAAACTGTAAAGTTACTTGGAAAATCGGACATGTATTATTTCAGCCCTGAGCATCCTCCGTTAACTGAACCAGCTCAGAGGGCCCTTGATTGGGCTGTTGATGAGAAATTGAAGTCAGGTAGTCTTAGGATTCTATTTTCCAAATGTCTGGATTTTGTGATTTTGTCGTATTTTGATTTCCAAATATTATATTACTTCGATTGCCTTTAAATTTTGCATGATATTTTTTCTTTCACTATGGATATTGTACAACGATAGTTGCTATATATATCATGAATTGTGCAAATTGATATTAATTTTGTGGTATTCTTAAAGGCAAGCTTGATATGATCGTAGTAGAAACTAGAAAGTCATATCCAGCTTTTTACGATTGGGAATAGAAAATTAACTTGAAGTTGCATATTGCACACTTAAGTGAACCTAAGACTACTACGTGGTCGCGCACCTATTTTTGTTGGATTTATCAACCTGATTTGTGACTTGCTAAGAGTGGGAGTTCATAAAACTAAAAGTTTACGGTCATATTGGCAGCAATTGTAGATAATAATATCGTCTGGGAGATTCAGCTCAAAATTTAGGGACATTTACTTGGTCATGTAAGCCATTATATCTTTCTTTACTGCTGTGGCCCAGAAAACCGTATTTCATTGACATGTTAATCCTGCCATTACTTAACACATGCTTTCAATTTCTTGGAAAGAGCTCAACTGTGAAACGTGAATCACAAAACTGCTATTGGAGAACACATTGGTACAATCACAGAGAAGAAAACCCCTCTAACCTAGCAAATCATAATTGCAAGCTTGGCTCCAATTAAGCTTTCAAAAACTCTTGTTACTACAGTCAAAATGTTGTAGTTTACAGTATAAAGAGATTTAGATGTTTGTGAATTAGGAAAGTTTATTTTAAGAAGATGAAAATGGGAATCATGCAGCATTATGAATGTTATGTGTTTAAGTCATTTCTCTATGGTGATTACCTTTTTACTCTATGTGATTTTCATGTACCTTATTTTCTTATTTGTTTGAACTCAGTGATCTGAATTGACCTGTGATGCTAATATCATTGTGGATAAATATTGGGCCTATAAATATTGTAGACGAGCATATGGTGTCACAGAAATTGAGGAGTCTCCATCTTCTTGTAATAATGTTTAGTTTGTAACAGCAGTATGAATATTTCCATCATATCTAATTCATGCTAGTGCATTCAGAAGTCTCTCCAATGATAACAACTTGGCCTAAGAAAGAAAAGGATTACAGACCACTTCTATGAGATCAGGCAGTGAAGAATTTACATAATTCTATCATCTCCCTTTTTTTGGTGGAAATATATAGAGTTTAAGTTATCTGAGTGGTATTAGTGAACTACCCTATCACTGTTTCAATATTTCTCTAGATCAACTTGTTAGATTACATTACTGATGTCAAGAGCTTTTAAATAACAGGCCCTTACGTTTTGACACTGCAAAGCATAGAAAGTGGTTTATACTTATTTGCCTTGTAATGGATGAATACTATTTAAAACATCAAACTTCTGTACGATGGAGCAGACATTGAGATGCTTGAACCAAAGTGGGCTGGCTATTGTAAACAATGAGATTGTCTTCTGCCTCTTGCGCCAATGATGTTCCACACTTTTAAAGTTGTGCCTTAAAATTTCTTGACATCGTTTGAAATGTAGGTGAAAATGGGGAAATAACAGCAACTTATCTGCTTCTTGGAATTTGGTCGGAAAAAGATTCAGCAGGTCACAAGATTATGGCCTCTCTTGGTTTTGATGATCAGAAAGCCAAAGAGCTTGCAAAATCCGTAAGTCTTAAGCTTTTGTAACGAGTGAGTAGCCTCCTTAATATGACTATTAATGAATCTTTTGCTTATGCAGATGAATGAGGATATTGTTTTGAGCCATAAGTAGGGAGGTCAAAAGATTTTCTTTTTGGGATACTACTTGCTCGTTGCTTGGACCCTTCTACAATGCATGCCCTGAAGATATTGCTTCCAGGCGGACTTTGTTAGTGAGGGAGTTGTTCTACACATGGATACCTTTCAGATTTACATACCAAATGCTTTTTAACTTATCTAAAGGTGTTGAAATTTGCAAATTTTTGAACAAGGCAGTTTGTGGGATCTAAAATCTTGGGCAGGCACCTTTCTTATTGATAGATTTTATCCATAGCTTTTGATTTTCCCGTTATCCCTGCCTTAAATGGCTTAGTCTTGATCTATATTCACAAATCACATAACTGTTGTATCGAAATGTATCTTTTGGACAGATTTATCTTCTGAAAGCTAAAGCATTCTTAGAACCCTTTCTTCAATTACATTCTGATGTAAGTTTCTTCACCGTTTCCTTGAGATGTGGTGTCAGTTGCAGCGTAATTATAAAACAAAACAAAACGAATTGAAAATAATTTCCTTGAGAGCTTGAGGATCATGTATTTATATTTTTTACGTTTAGGAAGGAATCTCAGTGTATTTTCCGTTCCTTTTATACTTCTCTTTCTCTGTTTAGTATCTCGTGACTTTCCGCCCCTGAATTTGGCCAATTAGTATCTCACTTATATACACTTATGACATGTAAGACCTCTGTCTCGATGGCTGTAATCTAGTTGAGCTTAGTATTAAATGTTAAAGTTTAGTTTTTTTAATTTTTTTTCAAACACGAGTTGAGTTTGAGCTTTACCACCGAGCGATAATTTGTTCAAGCTCTGTTCATTTATTTTTTGAATGAGCTCGAACTTGTTTACAAGCTACTTAATTAGCTTATTCATTCAATATATATAAAGTATATGTCATGATTTTTGATTTTTTTTCAACTTACAAAAAAAAAAAAAAAAAAAGGGAAATTCATGCAATATTTAGTTTTTGAAAAACTAATTTTCAAAAGAGTGGTTCCAACAAATATGTAATGCCCGGGAAAATGAAACGCATATGTTAATTATTAAGAAAATAACGCATATGCTCAGGAAGTCCAAATTATTGGAGGGTTTGATTGTGGCATATCATTATCAACATAATCAAACGTCTTGTATGCGTTTAATCCAATGGCTCCATGACTATAAGCTTTGTCGAGGTTTTGATCGAACGACTGCTTTAAGTTGATCGAATGACTCCATGTCGATTGTTCAATTCTAATTTGACAAGGTTGGTTTAAGCGGATTGTACGTCAGATGGCGTGGATAAAATTAAAATTTTTTGTCATTTAATTGAATGTCACACTAGACAACAATATCTTTGTCGTTGCCTTGTTATCAACTTCAATCTATGTTTGGACGGAAAATGAGAAGGGGTCACAATTTGAGAAGCGTAAAACTTAGAGGTGGTAAATTGACCAAATTAAAAATCAGTGTCAACTTAAAAAAAAATAAAATAAAAATAAAAATCGGAGTGTCAAACACAAAAACCGAGAAAGCACAAGAAGTTTTTGAATAATTTCCATTTTTTGCACATTTTTCCCATAATTTCATGCAAAATAGATCAAAAAATTTAAATATAAAAATTAGGAGCACTTATTATTTTTGAAAAAAACTATATTATATGTATGGTAGAAGGTGTATTAATAAACCTCACGACAAATCATATATATATATATATATATATATATATATATATATATATATATATATATATATATATATATATATATATATATATATATATATATATAAATAGGGAATCATTCAGAGGAATGCATAATATTGCGACAAGTGGCATTTCATTAAACTGACAAGTGCACCTATTTTAGTGTTAGAAATGCAGTTGTGAAATGAATTCCTATTTTTGTGTTAAAAATGCGGCAGATAACTGAACCCTTATTTTTGTGTTAAACATGCTGTAAACACCTCATCATGCGTTCAGTTATTTCTTCCTCAAACTAACTAAAACGTTTGAAGTCATAGTCTTTAACTGTGTTATGATTTTAGATAAACAGAAAATAAAAGCTTTGCACTTCGAGGGGCTAATCCTCCAACTACACAAGCACGCGGCAATGTGTGGAATCTCCAGATTACTTCTCATCTCATTGCTTAGTGTTTAAATACAGTAATTATGGATTCCCACGATCTGAAGTGGTTCTCCATGTTTACCCATTTTCACCCACTAACCATAACTGACTCCCCATTAACAATAACTACCCACTAAGCCACTGACTGGAGTTCTTTAAGGAAATACATGCGGACTGAATTAAATAACTGAAAGCAATAGACAAATAAACCCCTATAAACATAATGAAACTGACAATCCTATCCTTCCTTCAACTGCTGGCCACGTACTCGAGCTTGTACTCTGAGAGCTCCAAGTGTCATTCATCCACACCTCATGAGCCCTGGTATCAAGAGGTTGTGTCCGAATTCCTCCTTCTTCCATAATCTTCTGTGAGCTTCTATTCTTCACACTCTTCCACTCTTCACAGCACAGCCCTCATAACAAACTGTCAAATGTGCGACATTTACTGCAACAAAAAGGAAGATCTTCGTCCATTTGCTGCAACATTTTCCAGATATTTGTTGGGTTGGGTAAACAAAATAATCAACTTTCTTGGGGCCGTACGTAGTCCTTCAAACAAACAGGCAGTATGTTTACCTAGCAATTTCCAAATTTTTAGTATACTTGATATTATTTCAAACTTAAGATGATGCATGAAACAATAAATCAGCAATTGATCTGCAACTCTCATGAACATATAGTGATTTTTGTTTGTGTCGAATGATAGCAAAAATTGTGGTACCCATACACTCATATGTGATGTGTACATCTTCCTCAAGCATACGGTTAAAGCCGCAGGACATTGAATCGATCAGAAAAAAGAAGGCAACAATGACGAAGGACAACAGAGCCGCGCGAACGTTAAAATTCGTTATATCTCTGTCTCTTAGAAAGAAGGTTCTCAAATTCTCTCTATGACTATTTCAATATTTTCTGCAGAAATCTATTGCATATAGCAAATGATTTTCTTTTTTTTAAATGGCAAGAGAAATAACAAAAGAAAAAAAACCCCACAATCAGAAAAATCTATAACAGGTATAGATTTGCCATGAAAACATAAGATCATAAGAGGTTGCGTCCCTGATATTTAAACTGTTGTGTTATTGTTGCAGTTGCAGATCTTGATAAACCATGGCATCCTATTTTTTAGATAAGTAACGTTTTTGTTTTGTTTTTTTGTTTTTTTTTAACAACTGCTTTAAAAAATAAAGCCAAACCGTTACTTCAATATAAAAGCATTTTCATTTTTTTTTTTTTTTTTTTTTTTTAAATGCCTTAAAAAACTACAAATAAAAACAGACCGTTTCTTCGATATGAAAACCACAAGAAGCCTTTTGTAGTATGTAAGTCTAAAACCAAATACTGATACCCTCATATCCCTTATGCGCCATTTCATAAACTATACGCAAAGCAACTATGCAAGTATTACTTTACCAAGTGTAAACTTAATAGTAAGCATTCTACGAACTTTTTATGTAATGCATTTCGATCTCTACAACTTCAGATTTCTATGATGTATCAAACATTTTGGCTTCTGTTCTTCTGTTTATTATTATTGTCCTTATTTCTTTGTTCTAATTTATATATTATTTTGTCTTCAATTATTTTTTTGGTAAATTTTACATTGAATTTAGAAAATGATGGTGAGAAAGAGATTTTCATTTTCTTCTTTTGTTTTAGTCCTTATTTTTGTTATAATTTATGTATTATTATTATTATTATTATTATTATTATTATTATTATTTATAAAAGTAGTTTCTTTTACATTATATATGCCAAAGATGGTTGAAAGAAAACATATCTATTTGACAGGTCTTTTTTTTATACCTATGAATTTCATTGGAACATAAAAAAGTATACGGAAAAGAAAGTTAATTTCTATTATATTAGTATTAATTTTGATTGGGTTTTGAAAATTGTGTTTGCAGTGGTGGTGTTCAAAGATAATGGTAAATAATCTGTTTGGTTGTCTTATTTTTTGTGATTATGTGCTTCGGATTCTATTTTTTGTTTTAATTTTTATATTAATTATTACTTCTGTTTTAAAAGTATCTTCTCTTACGTTATATATGCGAATGAAGATCGAAAGAAAAAATATCTATTTAACAAAATTTTTTCCTATACTTATGAATTTCATTGGAACAAAAAAGAAAAAAGAAAAAAAAGGTGTATGGAAAAGACAGTTAATTTTTTGTTAGATAAGTATTTATTTTGATTGGGTTTTGGAAAATGTGTTTGCAGGGGTTGTTTTCAAAGACAATGGTAAATAATTTGTTTGTTTGTCTTTATTTTATGTGGTTTTGTTCTTCAGATTCCATTTTTTGCCTTTTTCTTCTAATTTTTAAATTATTTTTAACTTCAGTTCTAAAAGTAATTTATGTTACGTCGAAAAAATCTTTATTTGATATGAATTTTTCCTATACTTATGAATTTCATTGAAACCATAAAAAACATATGGAAAAGGCATTTCTTTTCTATATATATTAGTATTTTTCAATTTTTTTTTTTTGGTTTTTTATTGTTTGTGGTTCTGTTTTTTTCGTAAATATGACAGTAAATTTAAGGAAATGATGGTGAGCGAGAGAGATTACTATGTTGTTTTTGGCATGGAGTATTAACCATATTAACATTATTATTAATTTTCGAGAGAACAAGGTATTTTGTAGTGGAGAGAAAGTGATATTAAGTTGGGATATGATGGATATATTGTTTTGTTCGTTGGGTTTTGCTTATGCTTTTGAGTGAAGATATAAGGACATGTTAAGCATTCATCCTCTAACTATCTCTTACTTATTTGCATAAATTTTTATTATTTTAATTTTTTGGTTCTAATTTATATATTATTTTGTATTCAAAATTGATTGTTTTTCCTTTTCAAAATTTTACATTCAATTCATAAAAATGATGGTGAGATAGGAGAATTTCCTATCGTTATTTTTGAGATCAAAGATGACAATCTTTTAATCAAATTACAATTAACAACGGAGATTTTGGTAGGCAATTAGCTAATTGACTAAGGGGAAGGAAATTTGTTACTCAAATTACAATTAATAAATATACCGCGCATAACGCGAGTTACAAGCTAGTATCTATAAAAAAAAAAAAAAAAAAAAAAACAAAACCTCACCATAAACGAATCGCTATCCTCCCGCCAAACAACACACTATAGAAGGGGTTTAAGCCCGTACGTTTCCCCTCATTTCAAAAACCCTAACGTCCTCTCTCTCCTTTGGCTTCCACTACGTCGTCGTTTTCCTGCAGCCCCCCACTCTGAAACCTTAGAGTAGACGAAGATGAGCTTTGCGGCCTACAAGATGATGCAGTGGCCGACGGGGATCGAGAACTGCGCGTCAGGTTTCATCACCCACTCGCGCGCCGACTTCGTCTCCCGAATCCCTCCCATCCAGAACGACGACCTCGACTCCGACTGGCCCAACCGCGGCGACATTGGCCCCGTCCCCAACCTTGTCGTCACTGCCGCTAACGTCCTCGAGCTCTACGTCGTCAGACTCCAAGAAGAGGGCAACAGAGACTCCAGGTCCTCCGCCGAACCCAAGCGCGGTGGCCTCATGGATGGCCTCTCCGGGGCCTCCCTCGAGCTCGTTTCCCATTACAGGTAAATCTTGGAGTAATTGTTTAACTGGGTTTCTGATTTTGTGGTAGAGGCCAATGTAATACTAACAGCTTGCATTATGACATGTAGCCATTTACTTTTGACTCTTAAAATTTTTGAACCCAAGTGACTGGAATATTAGGTTAATGGTTGATGACAAAATTTGACTAGATTGTGCTGTAAATGCATCTACTTTGAGCATCCATTTTAAGTGGATTTTAAGTTTCATTAAGCAGACGAAATCATTACTGATATATTGTAATTAACGTTTTTCTTCTCTTCTTTATAATTACGGTATTTTGTACCTCATTGCAATCTTAATATGTTGGTGTCCCACTTTTATTATGTTTTGCAGGTTGCATGGTAATGTGGAATCGATGGCAGTATTGTCCATTGGATTTGGTGATGGGTCTAGGAGAAAAAGAAGAGATTCTATTATCTTAGCCTTTCAGGACGCAAAAATTTCGGTTCTGGAGTTTGATGATTCAATCCACGGTCTTCGTACAAGGTGGGGAGGGTGTTGAAGGAATTCAGCAGAGTGTTTTTGGTGCATTCTTCTCTGTTAGAGGATTTATGTTTGATAAACAAAACATTCATGTACAAAGTAACCTTTTCATTTTTTTGACGAATGATATCGGTGAACTATAGGGCAAACATGCATGATGGCCTTTTTTTTTTTTAATTTTTTTTTTTTATGGAATATATAATGCATCATTGTCTTATTTTTGTTCCTTTTGGGATGTGCTTTGATAAGTTATTTGTTTCTTTTTTGGTGGATATATAATGAAATTGTGGAGTTGAGTTGTTGCTATATGGGGTGAATTCGATGATCGAACAAGGGCACAGGATGATATTGCAAATCCATAAATAGATGTTTGTCTCTAGAACTAATTTATGCAACCAAAATTTTGAAAATTTCTTTGTAGATGTTGATTATTTGTATATTAATGGAGATGCCATGAGAATTCGTTTTGTGTGAAGTGGAAATCAAGCAAATTATTTTACCTCCATTTTAATGTCATGTGTTTGTGGTCAAAGAACGTAGTTTTGCTTAGAATTTGCTGTTAATATTTAAGCAATATATTTCCTAGTTAAAATAGCAAATCTTATAAGGTCATATGTTAGAAATTAGGTTTACAGTTAAAGTTAAGAGAGGATTGGACAAGAATTATTTATGGAGATGCCATGAAAATTCATTTAGTGTGAAGTGGAAATCAAACAAATTATTTTACCTCCATTTGAATGTCATGCTTTTGTAGTCAAAGAACAAAGGTCTGTTGTTTTCAGGTAGAGTGAGACGGGAAGATGAAGACAAGCTTTGGTAGGTCTTCTCCAAAAGAGGCTTGTTCGTTGTTAGATCATTTTCCTGTGTCTCGGTTAGCAATGATGCCTTGTTTCCCTTAGAAGTGTGTTTGAGGATCATTGGTGGTGGGATAAGCTTGAGGATTGTGAGCTTTAGGGGTTTAGGGTTGGGTTGTTTTGTGGGTTGTTCCTTGTTGGGTCAATGGTGAGGCTTATGCTTCTTGTATATTTCGTGTGTACTAGGGGTGCCTTACGCTGTTTTTTCTAATAAAATTGCACTTATAAAAAAAAGAAAAAGTGTGTTTGACGGACTAAGGTTCCTTTGAAGGCGGCTTTTTTGCTTGGTCGGCGGCCCTAGGAAAGATCTTTACCATGGACAATCTGAGAAAATGACATGTCATTGTGGTTGATTGGTGCTGTATATGTAAAAGGAATGGGAAGTCTGTGGACTATTTTCTTTTTCATTGTGAGGTTGCTAGTGCCTTATGGGATGCCTTCTTCCGTCGATTTTGGTTGTCTTGCGCTATGCCTAGATAGTAGTCGACCTATATACGAGTTGGTGGACTGCCAGAAGCGCTCAAAGTGCTGTTGTGTGGAAGATGGTGCCTTCATATCTCTTGTATTGTCTATGGAGGGAAATGAATGATAGAAGTTTTGAGCATCGTGAGAGGACTTTGGAAGAGCTTAAGATGTTATTTTCTATGCTTTGTATCTTTAGGCATCATCTTTTGTTTATCCTGTGGTAATTAGTTACCATGATTTCCTTGCTCTATTTTCTCCTTCTAGTTAGGTGTTTTCTCATGTATACTTCTTGTGTACATGGGAGTGCCTTACGTTTTTAATGATATCTCAATTAGTTATATAAGAAAAAATTAAACAGAACATTAAAGTGGGGGCTTATGGCATTAAGTTTTAGTTGTGGTCTTGAAACAAGTCTATACTAGGCAAGATGCAGGGAAGAATACAAGAGCCTAAAAGAACAAAAGAAAAAAAATAATGAAGGGGATATAACTACTAACATGAGATAGATAAATTAATTATAGGGTAAAGATACGTATATTATTCCCAAATGTATGATGTCTATGATTATTTGCTGGAGTACTTATGTCTAGTATGCGATAAGAAACTTTATTCATTTCCAAAGATATGTTATGACGTAGTGTTCCTCTCATTTTTACCCTTTGCCATAAGTTATTTTTTGTGGCAGCTTAAAGTTCTTTCTCAGGCTCTCATACTTCACCTTGATATATCTCAGCACCATTCTCAAACATATGAATCCAATTTGATCCAAACACGGTAATATTTCCGAACAAGAATGATGACCCTAATACTATTAAGATTTTAGTATGTGGTCAACTGGTCATCATGAATTTTGCAAAATCTCTCTCTCTCCACAATCATTATCTGAGATAAGTGTTCTAATGTGTTTTTTAATTTATGAGCACACTTTTGGTGCAGATGTACTTTTATTTTTGCAAAAATATATTTGTATGTGTGTGCGAGCACGCAGAAGCACTTGTCAGTAGGTGTGTGTATGTATGTATGTGTATATATATGTACATATCGTTAAAGTCTCTTTTACTTCTTTGGAAAATCATACTAATTCGTAGATTTTGATCCTGCTTTCAGCTCTATGCACTGTTTTGAGGGTCCAGAGTGGCTTCATTTGAAAAGAGGTAGAGAATCATTTGCAAGAGGCCCATTGGTAAAGGTTGATCCTCAAGGGAGGTGTGGTGTCGTGCTTGTTTATGATTTGCAAATGATAATACTTAAGGCTGCTCAGGTTTCTTTTGCCTCCTATACTTTGCAACTGAAAGTCTTAGCTGTATCCTCTCGTAGTTTTATGTTGAAGTGTTAAATTTATAGGTTAATTTTGATTTCAACATTTTATGCTTTAGAAATTATGGGAAGAGAACTTATTGGCTTTGCAATTGTTCTGGCAATTGGGTTGTCTGGTTTTGTAGTATCATAGTTTCAAGTGCTAGACTTCTGGGACCCTCTAAGACAGGTCTGGGAGATAAGACATACTGTCAGACTCAAACAATACATTAAAACCTATTAATAATAATTTTTTTTTTTGATAAGTAGCCTAGTAATAATACTTAGGGAAAAATACATATATCCCTCTCAAACTAACACCCAATTTGCATTGTACCCATTTTGTCCTGCAAAAAGGCAAAAATGACCTTAACAAATTCTCAATAAGACAACAATGCCCCCATAATTTTGAAAAAAAAGGGGAAAAGATAAACTAAAAATTAAAAAAAGAGAGGCTGGAACAGGGGGCCACCTCTTGGCCCCATCCCCATGGCCACTGGGGGTGGTTTTTTGGCTATTTGGGGTGAACCACCCCCAAATATGGCCAAAAAAAAGAAAGAAAGAGGGTGTGGCTTGGTCATCCCTGGTTTAACCTTCACACACACACACAAATTTTTTAGTTTTTTAAGTATTTATTTTTTATTAAGGGTATTTTTATCATCTGGGGGTACATTGCAAATTTTTGGTAGTTTGGGGGGGGGGGGGGGGGGGGGGTATTGGCGCAATCTTTAGTTGGGGGACATTACAAATTGTGTGTTTGTTTGAGGGGGGTATGTATACTTTTCCCTAATATTTATGTGTAAAGGAAATTACTATTTGGATTGTATATGTGAGTGTCTTATGTCTTATAGAAGTTTAATTCAAATCCTATTGCATTATTCTTTATTCATAGTTTATAGAATTAGTTTAGTAAATATTTGAGTGTGCCCTTGGAACGACCAAAGTTTATACTGGGCAAATGTTTATCTTTCACATCTCCTCAAAAGTTTCATTTATCACTAAATTGAACAATTTGCTTGGTACTTAATGTCAGAGAGACTCATAACAATAGTTACATTTTCATTACTCCTATTCCACAATTGATATTTTCTATTTGTTGGGGAGGGGGTTGGGATTTGGGTGGGATGAGGTTTTGAAATGTTACAGATACGCTCCTGTTTCAACCAAGTGAAAATGACTTTTTCTGTGAGCATTTTAAATGCAGAATATTGGAGAAACATATAATCCTTTCTTTCTATGTACATCATGTTTTTACAACTGCAAAGTAATCTTGCAAAATTCCTGGAATTGAGACATCAAATCAATCATCAGCTTTGTTCATTGTGTGTTAACTTCTAATATATAATGATATATGTTGATATCCTGTATAAATTTGAGTAGAATTAAGGTAGGATGACTAGGGTTGGTCCTCCTTTCTGCGCACATAGATATTGAGACAAATTTTAAATCTTCGAAAACCAAAATTCTCTATAAAAATATGCAGAGCTTATATGTACGCATGTTGCATTTTAGCTTTTGATGGATTTCTCTGAAATAGATGCACCAATTTTTTTTTTTTGGCTTTAATTCTCTGAATTTTGGTTATGTCAGGATGGTTCTGGTTTAGTTGGAGATGATGATGCTTTTGGTGCTGGAGGTGCTGTTTCTGCTCGAATTGAGTCATCTTACATAATTAATCTACGAGATTTAGACATGAAGCATGTGAAAGACTTTATATTTGTACATGGTGAGTGTTACCAAGCAATTATCCTTTCGTTTTAAATTTGTGGAATGGAAATTTCAATCAACCACTTTTTTTTTTTCCCCTCTAAACCATATTGTCGTGAAGGTGTTCACTTATCAATTTTCAATACCAAAGAGCAGATTGAAAATGCAAATAGGGAGTTTCTAGATGTGAATCTAAAACCGGTGTGTACTGGCATGATATAAAGTGGAATACATTACAATCTTAATTAGACTGGGCATTACTTGATTGACTTCTGTATTTTTCATACTTCTAATTTCTTTTATGTTTTTGATAATTTTCAATCTGTTGCTTGGATCAGTTTTCTGGAAATTTTTCTTGATTTGTGTAGTTAAAATTAGTATTTGAACAGCAGTGGTCCTACTAGATAATTATGGTTTGGGTTGCCTTGAAATGACTTCAAAAGAGCTCAGTGCATCTTTAAATTGGAGATAATGTACTCTATAGGTTACATTGAACCTGTGATGGTGATTCTTCATGAGCGGGAGCTTACTTGGGCTGGGCGTGTCTCATGGAAGCAGAATACTTGCATGATTTCTGCACTCAGTATCAGCACAACTATGAAACAGCATCCCCTTATATGGTCAGCCATTGTAAGTGTTTGCTAGATAGTGGATGGTCTTTGGACCAAATGTTAAGATATATAACATGAATTTGTAGCATTCTGAAAAGGGTAGAAAAGAAACAAATAGAATTATCCTAATTCCTGCATTTTTAGCATTGGAAGCTATTCTCATGTTTAATGTTTGTTTTTCTTTTCTTTTCTTCTTGTTAGAATTTACCCCATGATGCGTACAAGCTACTTGCAGTCCCATCACCTATTGGTGGTGTGCTTGTGATTGGTACAAATTCTATTCATTATCATAGTCAGGTATTATTTCATTGCATAGTTGCTAATTTCCTGCTTCATTATTATTATTATTATTATTATTATTATTATTATCATCATCATCATCATCATCATGATTGTCATCATTATTTTATTGAGATTAAGATTATCACCATTTCTTTTCTGGGATACAGTGTCATGTTGTAAGTTCTTAGATATCTACTAGTTCACAACATTTCTAAAACAATTTACTGATCTCCTGTTCGTGCAGTCTGCCTCATGTGCATTGGCTTTGAACAATTATGCTGTTGCTGTTGATGGCAGGTGACAGTATGCTCTCTCTGTCTTTATGTTTCCTCTCAATCACCGACCCTCTAAAACCAAAAGCTTCCTTCTTTTTATTGTTTCATCACATGATTACCTGTCATTGGTGATTCTCATGCTTGAATGGTTTCCTTGTGGTTGAGTTATTCACCTGTTGCTTGAGATTTCATGGTTGTTTCATCCACGATGGTTTTGGATTGTTCTTCCTAGTTCTCCTTCCCTCTCCTAAAAATAAATACAAAAAAGAAACTTTATGCTGGTTTTTTTTTAGTTCACAAGCTCATTTCTCTTGATGTAGCTTGAAGTAATTTATATGAATAAAGCGGAGTTTTAATACCTAGATGTTGATATTATTCTCCCTCTATGATCTATATTATGGTCTTGTCTTCTAAATCTTGAAGTTTCTGCTGCTACCATTTTTAATTACTTTTGTTTTAATGGTGCATATGACACTGTTGACATTGGTGACTATGTTGAAGAAGATAGGGGCTTAGTCTCCTATTGCTTATGACCTCTTAAAGATGCCAGAACGATTTTTGGCTTCTTTGCCAGTGAGAACGGCAGCATCAACATAAAATGCATGCCCTTTCGATTTATTCGGCATACTGCCTATTGTATTACTACCAAAGAAAACAGTGATCGAGTGGCACAATGGTATTATGCTTGTCTATCATAACTCTGGTAGTCGATGTTGTCATAAATCCTTCCATCTTTTACTGCGGATTGTCAATGTTCAACCATGGGTAGTCAAAGAACTTGGAGGCGAGAGAAGATATTCTAGCACTGAGTTGTTAGCTTTTTGGCCTCCATTCTTTCAGTTTAGAGAATTTATGTTCTCTCAAGGTGATAATTTAGTGCTCAAGAATATCTTTGTTCTTGTTGGAGCACGCTCCTCGACGGGTCATGTCTGTCTATTGAATTATGATGGTGATGAGCTGATTGAGTATTTTCATAAGCTGCAGGGGTAGCTGCTAGGGGATTATCATAGATGGTTGGATTAGTTAATGGCTTCTCTTGAATTTTGACATGTAATCTAATAAGGGTTTCAATTTATTTTTGGTAGCATTTCAAGTGATTTTATGTCAATATTAGTGCTAATTGTTTGACTTGGGTGGTGTCTTGAAACCTTGGGGAAATGAAAACCATTTCATTGTCTTCAGTACATTTAGAAGAATCAATTATGTCTTTCTCCTTGGTTTTTAAATCAATTCATGGCTTTGTCTATAGAAGATGGTAATGTGATTATACCCTTGTATGTACTTTCTATGTATACTTGGCTAGTTTATAAAAAATGCAAAATACCTTTGGTACTAAGTTTCATCAGCCCTTATTTATTCTTTCTCCATTTTATATAAGTTATTTTTTTTTTCCTTTTCCCTTTCTTCTTCATCTCAGACTTATTGGTTTTGTCATATTTGTATTTATGTGGTGATTATTTGAATGCATGGTTTGATTTTAATGCCCCTTAGTTGAGCTGAATTCACAGAGTCCTCATGTTTGAAATACATTCCAATTTTATTTTAGTCAGGAGATGCCGAGATCAAGTTTCAGTGTGGAGCTTGATGCTGCCAACGCAACTTGGTTATTGACTGACGTCGCCCTGCTGTCAACAAAAACTGGGGAACTGCTTTTACTGAGCCTTGTTTATGATGGCCGGTAGGTTATTACATTCTTCTTCTTCTTCTACTTGCTCTTCTTTTCTCTCTCTTTCAAGTTTATTTACTTATTGCAATCTGCTTCGGCAGAAGACAGGATCTTGCTACTTTGCACATGGTCGAGTGTATAATCTAGGTAGTTTATTTACCATAGTGCTGTCTAATTGATAGATACTGAAGTAGGGCATAACTTGATGTACATGATTAGACTTGGTATTGATTGGTGATTTGTGCAGCATTACACAGATTTAATCTTATAATTTAAAAATAGTAAAAATTGGTAACAACAATTTTGAAAACAAAATGCAAATAGTAGAAGTGACTCTTTGGAATGATTTAGATTGATCAAATAATTTACAAAATTTGCTTTAACTTTTATGCTGATTAGTATTGTAAAAATGTCACGAAATAAATCTAACAAGCAAGCCCAAGAAAAGATAAAAGGTAACAGGAATATAAAGAGTTCTAGTATACGCATATCATGATTACATCAGTCGATAAAAGCTGGGACCCGGAATACAACAAGTGTCCTACAAAAAAAAGCTAGGAGGCATAACAAGAAGTAAAGCTGCTACAGGGAGGTCATAGCCTTCCCATACATCAATAGCCTCCTCTATACAGGACTACAAAAAACTGTACAGTATACATAAGTCAAATGCTGTACAGTTTACATGTCAAAAGCTGTACAAATGACATGAGCCCAAGGCGGTACAGTCTACAAAAAGGAGTCCCAGGCGCTACTGCTACTCTAATCCAGGGTACAATAAGTCCAAGAGTCCCATTCGAAGGGCCAGATATTTGGGTCATGGGCAACCACAATACCCACAGGTGTTCCCTCAACAGAACAATGATAAGAAGTGCCATCTGAAAATTTTTATAGAGAAAGGGGGGGGGGGGGGGATGAGTTTGATAACTCAGTAAGTAAACACAAAACAACAATAGTAATATGGAATAAATGATTTAAATTGGATGAGAGTTTAAGTCACAAGTAATGCAGAGCTTATATCATAAGTACTTTAGAGTACAATAAACTTTGCAGAATAAAATAAATCACATGGGTAGCAATTAAATCGTGAACAGAATATTAAGAATGAAGTGACTGATGTTTTTGCTTTAAAATAAATAACTTAAGACTTCTTTCCATTCATTATTCTTTTGTAAACTGTCATGTGAGTTTTACCCCTTGACCCAACTCCACTAGTCTTAAATCATTAGCGGCACATGTTGGCTTGCCCCAAAGGACCCTATAGGCTCATCCTGCTGTCACATGTGAGAGCTACCAAGATGGGGGTTTCGCTAGGTGAAGACCACCTCGGCTGATAGCTTACACCTTCTTGTATTCGTCTTTCGGTGTGGTTGTCATGCTATCCATATATATAAGTGACCGGTCGTAACATTATGGTGCCGTGGGGTTAAACTTATAAACATAATGCACATGTAACATATCTTGTAACTTTGAGAAGTCATTTCATTTATACCTATAACATGTGCAAATCATGATATAAATATTGTTCATAATTTTCCATAATCATAGCGTGAGATTTTAAAGCACTCTTTCAATTATTAGAGGATGTGCAACTAAACAAGTTTTTGATAGTTGAGTCTTTGGCGGCGATCACCGCCTCTCCTTCTCCACTAGGTTTTTATCCTTCGCCACCTTTGGAGTCCGTGGCAGTTAAGGAACCTTTGGTCAGCTTTTGTCGGCATGGGTTCCTTCTTCCGCACAGTCATTCTTCCCTATCTCTTGAGGTGGGAGAATCTTCAAGGGGATGTGTTTCTGAAGAGGCTGTAGGATCTTCTGGGGCAGGTTTTGACGCTACGCTGTGCCTCCAAGCTGTGGGGATCTCCTTTGAGGGGAATGTAAAGGGTTTTTTGGATTTTATAGCTCAAGTGGTTGAGGGGCAGTGTCTTGAGGTCCCAGTCTTCACTCCTAAGATTTTAGGGAATAGAGAAATACATAACCTTGAGTGCGATATTGATTATGATGCTAGGAGTCTTGGTTCTACTCGGGGCAAAAGCAAGAGGGCTCTTGCTGTGAAGTGATGTTACAGAGGGTTTTTGGGTTTTTGTTGGGGTGCTTTGGGTTTTCTGTTGTGGTTGAGTCTTTGTGGGTGTTTTTTTTCTTGTTTCTTGTCTTTTTTGCCTTTTCTGTTTTTGTGTCCTTTTTTATACTCTTTGTATGCTCAGGGTGCCTACATCTTTTATAAAATTTCTTTGCTTATAAAAAAAATTATTAAAATTTACCGAATATCCTCGGGTGTTATAAAAAGGTTTTTTTTTGTTGGTAAGATTAAGTTTCATTGACTAATTAGAAGCAAGATACGCATAGAAGGGTGGGGGACCCCAACAAGCTCCCCAATACAGATGTTACAGTGCCGAAAAAGGCCATTAGAAAAGGCGGTTTTTGTAGTAGACCAAAAGATTGGTTGTTTGTAGGCACACATGTGGCAACAACTAGGGGTCTTGATTGCCACAGTGGGGAGGTTCAACTGAGCTAGAGTTGCTGTAGCGGAACTCCACTCTAATGTCCAACAAAGGAGATGCCCGACGGTTAGTGAGGTGGAGACATCTATTCTTTGCAAACTCTGTAGACAGAAAGGAGGCACCAACTATAGAAAGGCTTGGGAGAGAGGGGAAGAAGAGGTTGAACAACACAAAAGCCTTTGATTTGCCACTCGATTGGGGAGACACGTGAAGAAGATGGTGCGTGCGGGAGGTGTGTCGGACCCACGCGTGGTGGTGAGGGATGTTGAGGGGTGGGGTGGGGCTAAGGCTGTGGAGGGCGGGCGAGGGGTGCGTGGGAGGAGGTAGATGTAGAGCTGTAGATCTACAACCTAAATGCCGTAGATCTGCCACCCTAGGCGGTGCGTGTAGTGCATGTGCAAGGAAGTCGGGGAGGGGTAGACGGAGAGGAGGTTGACCTTGGTGGAGGAGGGGCGCGTGGGCAGAGGTTATGGGACCTTTCCAAGCGCCAAACAACAAGGGCCAAGGGAACAGGGATTGTTGCTCTTTGGCTCACCATGAAAGGTCTGGACATGGCGGTGGCTAAAATTAAAAGAGCCTTTTGGTCTATTTGGTCTCAATCGAGCATAAAAGTCTCTCTTCAACCTTACCTAACACTATAAATCTCGCACAAATAGACAATTCATTATATGCACATTGTTAGATAATTATGAAAGAGATCGATTTAATTATGATGGGTAACCCAAAAGTCCTCTTGATCTATTGCCATCCGCTTGCATATATACGATGCTCACATGGTAATCTGGATTACAAAACACATAAATGGGAGAGGTAGAAAGAAATAAGATGGGGGAGAAACATGCAGCGAGAAAGAGGGAGTTGGGGAGAAGAGAAGAGGTGGAGCTCTTCCCGCCTTCCTGGGCACTTAAAGAGGAGGCAGAGGAAAGCCTCACTTGGGAGATGGAAAGCTCTCATAGATGAGGTGGGAAGGTCGCACAGAGGAGATGAGGGGTTTGTTTGTATAAGGTTGGATATTTTGACATTTGATCCTTTAGTTAAGATTTTGAGGCCTAATATAATGATTGAGATGTCGTTCTTCTCTTTCATTATCAAAGTTTTATTTGTTAATCATTCATGTCAACTACTAATTTAATATTTGAAGATCATTGGGAATTAGTATTGATATTTTAACTTTTATCTTCAAATTTTGATAAAAATAACTACTCTTCAATATTCTATGTTTTGCATAATTGGGCTTTTAAGGGTGTTGAGCACTTGCTTATGGTGCTAAGTCTTTATTCTTGAGGTCATTGTATATTGGATATCTGTTAGGCAGTGCCCCTTCTACTTCTTCCACTTATGTTTTGGATTTTCTTGATTTTATGAACTTTAGATTGTACTTCTTTTATGGGTATTTTTTAGACATCGTGTGCTTGAGTATGTTTTTTTTTTAATCAATTACTTATCAAAGAAAAAGTATTTACATTTGGCACAATAGTATTCTATAGTATTTGTTTGGGTGTGGATAGTATAGCTTACACCATTATGTAGTGCATAGAGGTATATATGTATCAAGGTATTGACGATTCATCTTACATTTCCTCAAGGATTGTTCTATAGATTTTTTTTTTTTTTTTTTAATAGTGAATTAAAAAAGTCATGTGAATGTGTGTAACTGGTCTGTATAAATAACCCAGCATTGAAACCACCTCCCCCCCCCTCCCCCCCCCCCCAGCCCCCCCAAAACAGAAAAAAAAACTCAGAAAAGAAGGCAAAATGGAAGGATCAAAGCCCAAAATAGGGACCCTCGTACTACGAAAGCCCAATAAGAGTTCAGAAACTACCTCATTGCCTAAGTGACCTAAACTAGGAAGGATAGACAGATCTTGCAATAGCACTTGCTTCAGAAGCCCTATCGCCATTGTCCACTAGCTCTTGTCGAAGCTAAAACCTCCTTGCCTGATGAAGCCAAGAAGCATCCCAGGATTGGAAACATCAACGGTAGAATCAGTATCGGGGAGCCCATAGCTGGAAACAGCCAATGGTGTCTCAACGCGGGCAAAATCCGAGATTGGGTGTTGAGGGAGAGGCTGTGATGGCTCAACCTTGTCGAAGGGGTGGAAACTCTCCCTAGAGAAGGGTGCCTAAAGCGGCAGGGGTGGCTGGGAGTCAGAAGATGACAGTGAAAGAGGACGGTCGACAAGATTCTCTATTAATATGCCCCTCAAGAGGCTTAGACTCCCCATTTGATCTCCACTAGAATGAACGGCAATGACTTAGGGGAATTCCATTGGAGCTACTAGCACGATTCCACTGGAGCTACTAGCACGACAACGGGTTGAGCCAAAGGGACACCCGAGCTCTCATCCACACCCTAAGCCCGAAGAGGATGCCCCAATACTATTTTTCACTCTGCACATGAGAGTTAGTTTGGATCTAGGCCGAAACTAGAGTTTAGCCTGTGACCCATTAAGACAAAATGAGCCTACACCTTTAGCTTTCACCCTATTGGACTGGGCCAACAATGCTGGCTCTAAAACTTGCGTACCATTAGAACAGGCCCTCTCAGCTAGTTTGGGATTCGACTCATCTACTACAGCTCTTTCAGAGCCAACACTGCATACAGGGCTAAGAAGACCTTGGGCTGCATCTAATCTGACAATTAAACGGTCCACTACCCCTTTTACAGAAACTTGCAGCTTCCTAAGGGCACAAACATCCATGTTTTTACCCAAGTCACCCCAAGCATCCTGCGACTAGTTTGCATTGGCTGGATTTTGGGGATGCTCTTAGCATACTCCAGACGCTACCTTACCACTGGCACCCTGTGCTGTCAGTTTTTTTGCATCAGGAGTATTGAAAGTGCCCCTATGCTTTGTGGAAATTGCCATAGTCTGCCTAGACCCTACTAGCGCCTTCGTGTATGTTTGTTTATTGACAGCCACAACCGGAGCTTTTAGCGCCAATGCTGATGGGTCACCACCCATTTTTTTTCGAATGAGAACCACCTTAAATATTCTGGGTTGACATCACTTTGCTCCCAACACCGACAAATGAATGGAATAAATCTAATGCCTTCTTCTCCATTGTGACGTGGCTCGAGTTGTTTGGAGTTTTTTTTATGGTTTGTTTGGGGTGGAGTGGGTTATGCCTAGGAGCGTCTTGGACTTATTGAGTGCTTGGGGTACTTTGCTGGGTCGTGGTCCTGCTCACCGTGTTTGGAAGCAGGTTCCTCTTTGTGTTTTGTGGGGCTTGTGGCGGGAGAGAAATTCTAGGCTTTTTGAGGATGTGGAGGTTCAGGCTGGGGCTCTTTGTAGAATTATGCTTAATATGTTGTTTTTTTGGGTGTCGGCGAATGGCATGGGTAGTATGTCGTACGCTGATTTTTTACTTTCTTGTTCGTTTCGGTCCTCTAATTAGGGGCTCCTTTGTATACTCTCTGTGTACTAGGGTTGCGCCCCTCTGCGCTCTTTAATGAATTCTTACTTATCAAAAAAAAAATCTAATGCCTTTCGCAGCTTGTGGGAGAAGCCCCTACACCCCATACCTTCTCTACCTTTCGGTATCACAGTAAACACTCTGACCACGACCTCCGTATTCTACAAGAGCCAAGAAACACCCATGACTGTTAGAACAATGTTTGGCAAGGATTGCTTTATTACCAACCCACCCCTGGATGACTTCTCAAACTCCTTCATCGGCTCCGCTTGAGACAAAGCCTCCATGGTGCCAACAACCAAGACACGCTGACTTTTCCCAAAAAATTGAAAAACACCCATGCTTCTTTCGAAGATCCGTAGGACTGAGACCTCCTTAATTGCAAACTTGAAATATTTAACTTCAACAAAAAACCATATTGAAAAACCCATGGCCAAAATAACTAGAATGGGAAACTAGCTTGATGCTGACACCAGATAGAAGAAAAGAATCGGGACGCGTTAACACGCGCCGATGAGAGAGGTAGGGAGAGAGCCACAACTATCCCTTCCAAAGAATGTGGAGTTTGTGGATCATCTACTTCTTCATTGTGAGGTCGTTTGCGTTCTTTGGAATGCCATTTTTAGCCGCTTCAGTCTGTCTTGGGCTATGCCTCGTTGGGTGGTAGATCTATTCGCTTGTTGGTGGACTGGTGGTTGCTCTCGGAGTGCGGTTGTGTGGAAGATGGTTCCTTGCTGCCTCTTATGGTGCTTGTGGAGGGAACGCAACGATAGACAGTTCGAGGACAAAGAAAGAACCATTGAAGAGCTCATTTCTTTTTTCTTTTATTCTTTGTACTCTTGGACGGCTGCGTTCCTTGCCCCTATAGTGATTAGTTATTATGATTTTCTTGTTTTGTTTTCCTCTTCTTCTTAGTTGTCGTTTTTGTATACTCCCTGTGTACTTGATCGCACTTGCGCTTTTATGAAATTTCTCTTACTCATAAAAAAAAAAAAAAGTAAAACAATTTATCAGCTCGCGGTGAACCATAGGGTGGATACTCAGTTGTATTGTGGTCTCCATTGTTTGCAGATATCTATATCATTTTACTATCTGCTGCTTGAAAAAGGGAAGCATTGATATTATTTGTCTTTTGACGCACCAATTTGGTTCAGTTGTTGATTTATATGACAAATAAATGACTAAAGATGTTTGAAATCTGAATTCACTCCAAAATAATGCTTGTATAGTGTAAGAGCACTAGTATCAGATTTCCAACCATTTTTCCTATATTTAGGGAACAAAACTACTTTTTGTTTCCTTATAAAAAAGCACCCCACAATAGATTCCTTTACCTTTCCCTATATCAATTAAATATTATTTTTTTACTCTTATTTTATTCTTTTTCTCTCTTTCCTACTTTTTCTTTCTTCCCTATATCAATTAAATATACTTTTTTTTAATATTAAAATAATGCATAGGGAAAGAATAGTAGACATGTATACATAGAGAATTACTATTCATTCCCAACCCCCTCATCTAAATATAGGGCATCTGCTGTGGGAGGTTTTTTTGATTAATTTCATGAATTTTTTCCTAAATATAGGGAAGGGAACCAATATAGGGTAACTACTGCTAGTGCTCTAACACCCCAATCTCACATTAGAAAGATAAATAGCTTGCATAGAGTGGGTAGATTATAAAAGCAGTCATAAGTGTTAAGTTTCACATTAGTTTCTTACTAGATGAGAGTGAGCTTTATAAGTGATTTTAGGGATGATGAAAGCTTTAAATTTGACCGCTTCTTTTGGAGGGATAGCGTAGATGTAGCTAGCGCTTTTCCTAAGTCTTTATAAATGATATCAGACCAACCTAATACTGCAATGCGGTATTTGAGCACTGCATGACGTGGCCTTGACAAGGATGTCAGAGATTTAGGGGGGAGGGGAAGCTTGTAACACCTTAGTCCTACATTGAAAATATGAATAGCCCACATTGAGTGGGTAGATTATAAAGGCACTCATGTGTGTTAAGTCATACATAAGTTCTGTACTAGGTGAGATAGGTGAGACCGAGCTTTATAAATGATTCTAGCAAAGCTTCAAATTGACTGATCTTTTTAGAGTGATAGCGCAGATTTGGCTAGCGCTTTTCCTGGGTTGTTACATATAAAGCTTGTCTTATCCTTCTTAATAAACTAAATGGGCTGCAAAGTAATAATCCTACTCTTGCATTACATGTTGTTTTGCTTATAATTTGGATGTCTCTGTTTTTCTTTTGCAGGGTTGTGTACAGACTTGATCTTTCAAAATCTAAAGCTTCTTCAGTGCTTACAGTGGTTGGTTACATTTTTTAAAACCTTTTCAGGCTAATTTTCTTTTAGAATTGAACTACCTAGCATTTATTTATTTATGTTTCTAATGCTTAATTATAGTACTTGAAATCTACCAAATCTTTTATAGGGCATTACAACGATTGGGAATTCATTATTTTTTCTGGGCAGTCGGTTGGGAGATAGCTTACTTGTGCAATTTACATGTGGATTGGGTGCCTCCATGCTGTCATCTGGTCTAAAGGAAGAGGTTTGTATTGGAAGTCATTTTCTCTTTGCTACTTAGCTACAATGAGGTTCAACGGAATGTTGTTTTACCATTTGATTTCTTGAGCACTGTAATTTGATTGTCCAAGTTAATCTGTGTCTCCTAAAATATCATTCGATCAGTGTTCAAATTTTAGTCGCTGATGTACAATACATTGCATTGTATTTTTTTTTGCAATAAATTTCATAATTCATTGAAAATTTCAAATAACTTGTCTTTGTTGTCTTTATGTTTTATTGTGATTATTTTTCTGTAAATTCTCAAGTTAACTTGAGTAGAAACTTTTAAGCTAGCCTTATCTTTACAGGTTAGAGATATTGAAGTTGATGCCACTCCAGTAAAGCGACTGCGAAGGTCATCTTCAGATGCCTTGCAAGATATGGTCAGTGGTGAGGAGCTCTCCTTGTATGGCTCAGCTCCAAATAATGCAGATTCAACACAGGTTGTCTACCACTCTGTCAACTATGCAGGCTTTTTTTTTTTTTGGCTTGGTTATTTTCTACCCAATAATTTAAGACCCACCTCTGGTAATTTAAGTATCCATAAGACCAGATGCTAGGTTCTTAAAATGGTAGCTGGATATCCCTATCGAAGAGAAAACTTGGTTAGCTCTACATCTGCTTATGGAACTTAATAGGAGCCTGCTAAATAGTTTGCCTATTCGTTCATATCTAAAACAGTGCTGCTTTTCCCAATAATTTAGATTGCATCAAGTGTATGTATGTGCATTTTTGACTTCGGTGTATGAGTAACTTTAGTTGAGCCACATCATCAGAATCTTGTAGAACTTTTACCGTTTGTGTTATAGATGTCAAGCTACTATTATCTTTAATTCTCGGAATTTGGTGAATAGTGACTGATATATACAAGTTTTTTTGTATAGTTGGTTTGACAATAGTTGTAGATTCATACATCTTCATTTGATAAACCAATCGCAACCATCCCGATAAAGTCTATCTTTTAGCCTTTTAACTAAGCTGTCATAATTTGATCAATATGTACAGTGTTTGTTTCTAATGCTGATCATATTCTCCTCTTCCTTTATGTATATTCGAACATATTTTGATGTATGTATTATATTTGAATATATCAAATAAGAGTTGTCTTTTTTTTCTTCTTCCTTCTTTTTTGACATGCAGAAAACTTTCTCATTTGCTGTGAGGGATTCGTTGATTAATGTTGGTCCTTTGAAGGACTTCTCTTATGGTTTAAGGATGAATGCAGACGCAAATGCAACTGGAATTGCCAAACAAAGTAACTATGAACTGGTCAGTTTTGTGACTTAGCTTACAACTTGTTCCCTTCTGCATGATTAATGTGGTACAGGTCCTTAGACACCAAACAAATAAATGAATAGAAGACACGGAAATATAAATTAATAAAAAAAGGGGTAGAAGAAGAATCTTGCCTTATGGGGTTCCAACTTTAGCATGTTTTGCTGCACTCCTTATCCACTTAGACTTTGGCTCAAGTGGTAATGGGTTGGGGTATATTTATGTTCAAATCTTATCCAGCAAACAAGGAACAAAAAGATAGAAGTTTAGCTGTGCTCATTTTGTAGAATTTGTACGCTTAGTTATTACTGCTTGAGAAGGCTTCAACCTAGGCTAATCAAGGAAAAAAAAATTATGAGAGAAAAGGATTCAACCTTGGCTGTTTTTGCATTCATCTCCTTCTTTATTTGTATGATTTTTCATGGACCATTAATCTAAAATGCTATACATCATTCTGGTCTTATTGCTTAAAGGTTTATTTCTGTCTTGAGTAAATTTCAGGTGTGCTGTTCTGGTCATGGAAAGAATGGTGCTTTATGCGTTCTTCGACAGTCAATTCGCCCAGAAATGATTACCGAGGTTTGCCACTTCTCTGAATTTCCATTCTATTATCATTTGAATAAAATTTAGGACTTATGTCTTGCTGCCTCTGTTATTGGTGATTTCTCTGGAACTATTTTTTATGATAAGTACTGAAACAATTTGGTTGATCAGATGACTGCATATCAAGGTACCTTAAAACATATCCCAGCTGAATTCTTAGATTTAAATAATTTGAGGTTAAAATATAATAATTTTGATATGTGATAATAAGAATTATTTTTTATTTGTTATACTATGAACTCTTTCTGTGATTAATATAACAGACTTTTTGTGACTGTGTGATAAATATTAGTAAAATAATGATTTAGATCCATTTTAGAAAGTATCTCTTGATTGTGATGTATATGGCTGTGTCCTTATGATTGTCGGTGCATTAAGGACCTTTTTGTTGACGTCACATTGTCATTTTTCCTGTATGAGTTGCTGCATGTTTGATTTTAATAATGCTTTCATCAGTAAACCAAACAAAATTATTCTCAAGATACCTTTAATCATGCTATTGTCTTTTTAATAGAGAGTTCAATTGTAACTTTGTTTTATAAGTGCTCAATTTACTTTTGTTCACATGAATGACATTGTTGTTGGTAAGTTTGGTTAAGTAACCCTTGACGATCAACAAGTTGATACTATCTTAATTTGGTACTATTCCTTTTATGTGGTGATTCATACCCATCCTGTATGCAGGTTGAACTACCAGGTTGCAAAGGAATTTGGACTGTTTACCACAAGAATGCTCGTGGTCATAATGCAGATTTTTCTAAAGTGGCTGCTGATGATAATGAGTATCATGCATATTTGATTATAAGTCTTGAGGCTCGTACAATGGTAATCTCATTTACTTTCTTATATTAAATGGAAGTTGAACGTTATTGCAAATCTATACTCTATCTGTCACAATTTAAATATCATGCTTTACATTTTGGAATGTCTCAAACTAATGTCCTCTTTCTAAAATTTGAAATATTAGCTTTGGCATTTTCGTACGCTACACATCTTTTTCAGAAAAGCAAATAAGGTTCTTATTGAAAGTTGTGTCCACCTTTAATATTGTTGTTGTTTGCATAAACAGTTTAGACAGAAAAGGTGGAGGCTATTGTTTTGTTGCAGTAGCCTACCACATCTTATTATTTAGGTTTAGGGGACCATTACAATGACCAAACGAAAAACACCTAGAAAAACATACTCAAGCTGGAACAGCTTGGAGCAAACCATACAAAGACTGATTAAAAATAAAAATAACAACTAAATTTGCTAAAAGCTTCAACGCCGGTCGAAAACTCGCCGTAAAACTGCAACGGGTGGTCGAATCTTGCCGAGAAGCACCAAGGCCAGTAGGATCTCGCCGCAAAACACCAAGAGGATCGGATCACTCCGCAAAACACCAAGCTTGGTCGGATCTCACTGCAAAAGACCATGGCCGGTAGAATCTCACCGGAAAACAACTAACCGGTTGGAAACCACAAAAACTTGAACGGGAACTACTCCCCTTGAGCAACAAACTCGATGGGTGCTCCATGTAGCCCATTCGAGCGATAAACCACTTGAACTGATGAAGAAATTACTTGAATGGGCTGAAAAACAATTGAATTGGCTGAAAACTCGCTGAACCAGTCAAGAAATAGCAAGAACCAGCCAAAGAATGTGCTGAACCGGAAAGAAAACCACTAAACTGGGTGAAAAACACACTGAACCGGACCTGGAAGGCACTGAACCAGTCTTAAAACACACTTAACCGGTCTGAAAACTAATGAACCGGTTGGAAAACCACTGAACGGGACCTGCAAGGCACTGAACCGGACTGAAAACCACTGAACCGGTCTGAAAACCACTGAACCGGTCTGAAAACACATTGAACCTGTCTGAAAACAAGCTGAACCAGTCGCAAAACAGCAAGAACCAGAAGAAAACATTCCAAAAATACCAAGAAAACTGCCTGAACCAGATCCAAAAGAAAACCGGGATTAAACTATTCCCAATCTCGAAGAGGATAGCCTTATCCCTGCTACCGACTAGGAGCAACCAGTAACCAAACAAGGTCGTGTTCTCCAACCAACTTTTTGGTAACCTGCCGGCGACCAGAACTCGCCGGAAACAGTTTAGAACACTACAGAAGTCGTTGAAGAACTCAAAAAAACACTATTAAACTCCACAAATCCACCAGAAAACACCACAATAGCTGCCGCTGGTAAACACCATAGAATTGCTGGAATCCTCGGAGATTACTAGACAGCATCGAAAAACACCACAATTCGCTGGAAAGTCGTCGGAGACGACCAGATGGCGTCGAAAATACCACAAAGTTGCCAGAAAGCGATGAAACTACCGAAAATCACCCAGATTTTGCCGCAAATTTACCGGATATAGGCAAATGTCGCCAAAAACAATCAGCAAGTGCAGGAGATAACTAGGAAAGCGACCATTGAGAAACAATAATGCCACAAACATGGCCAAAGAACACTGCACATAGTCAAGCACCGAGAACCACCGTGAAAACACACGGCAAATTTTTTTATTTTTATTTTTTCAAACTCTACTACGGATCAACTACACAAGTTTTTTTTTTTTTTTCCTTGCAACAAACAGCTTTATCAGGCACTGCCCGTGTGGGCATAGTGCCCACACGAGCGGTGCTACCAACAAAGACAACTCACCAAGACATAAGAGGATTAGGGAAGAAAACCAAGAATATAGAGGAAAACAAAGACTACAAACGAAGGGACCAAGAATCTAAACCCTAAGGCTCTGATACCATGTTGTTGTTTGCATATACGATTTAGATAGAAAATGTGGAGGCTATTGTTTTGTTGTAGTAGCCTACCACACATCTTATTATATAGGTTTAGGGGAACATTACAATGACCACAATGCCCCGAAACCCTAATGACTCATAAACCCTAATAAATCTTCTAACAAATGTAATACTCTTCTAACAAGACACTTATTTGGGATTTGGTAGATCTGATTTGTTTTCTAGAGTGTAACAATAGCTAACTCTTGGTGCTCATGTTTCTCTTGTATAGCAGCTAGTTCTTTGGTGCTCTTGTTTTCTTATATACTCTTCGTGTACGAGGATTTTCCTCTTTCTTCAATAAAACTTATTATTATTCATAAAAAAAATTGTAATGTGAAAGAAATTTTTAGATGGTTAAATAAACTTTTTTTTTTCTTTAATAATTAATCGCATCAAGGACAAAGACACTTATTTGGGATGGTGGGAATATATTTTGTCATTCAGTTATAACCGTGCTTCTCTTATTGCTGTTTCTCTTTGTCTCTCGTCATGGTTTTGATAGTTTAAGGCTGAACAAAATTTGAGTGCATGTTATTCATCAAAAATAAATTTGAGTGCATGTTAAATGTGTTTTTGTTATCATATAGTCAGAAAACTATTTTGTTTACTTTGTATCCCTTTCCCTGTCTTGGAACATCACATTTTTAACACGAGCAATAAATAAAGTCTTTGTAGTTGTAGGAGCTGTTTTTTTAACATCTTCTCACTCTTTCCCGTTATGTATAGTGTTTTTATTTTAGCGTTGCAACAATTATTTCTGGAGTCATAAAAAAGAAAACTACTCCTTTGGGTGAAATGTTGAGTGATCGATAAAATAACTCTGTTGTATGCCATACCTGTTATGGGGTAAATGTGACAATAATTAACTTGGACTCTTGTTTTTGGTTTTTCCCTATTTATTGTGGATTTATAATGATGGGCTGGGACTAGCGGACCATGTTAATTTAGTAGATTAAAGTTCCAAAATTGGAAATATGTAGCCATTCCCACCCACCCTTTTGCTTTATTACAACCTTTTCAATTCTTCATCAACTCTGTTAGAATATTAATTAAATGAAAATTCACAATTTGTAATTAAATTAAGCTTTTGGAGCAAGTGGTGATTTAATATTGAAGCAGAATAATGGTTCTGAGTTTGCTCCATGATTTCGTAATTTATCTCTTATTATAGTTAAATATTTGGGAAAAGTATACATTTCCCCCTCAGACTACCATTCCATTTTCAATGTGCCTCACTAATTACCAATTATGTCAATGTCCTCCTAAAGCCAACAAAAAGACAAAAATTACCCTTAAAAAGTTTCAATAAGACAAATATATCCTTATAAATGCGGAAAAAAAAGACTCAAACTAAAAAAGAAAAACCTAAACCCTAAACCCTAAACAAAAAAAAAAGTGAATATTTTTTGAAAGATTGATTTTTTTTTAAAAAAAAAAAATAAAAAAACAAAAACAAAAAAACGAGAAAAATGAAAATCCAAGGGGGGTAGCCCAAACTGAAAATTATATAAAACAAAATCTAAAAAAAAATGAAAAACCTTGGTTTTTATTTTTATTTATTTTTTAAAATAATTTTTTTAGTGTTTTTGTATAGTTTTAATATAATTTTATGAAGGGTATTTTTGTCATTAGGGGGCATTGACATTGTTTGAGAGTTTAGGGGGGGATATTGACACAATTGGTAGTTTGGGGGGGGCACATTGACAATTGAGTGGTAGTTTAAGGGGGTATGTGTACTTTTCTTTAAATATTTTGTGTTGGCTTCGATTATTGAAAGAGAGTTTGAGCTTACACGTGGAATGGAGTGTTAGAATATTTAATTTAATGAAAAAAATTTCACCATTTCCTATTAGTTTAAGCTTTTGGAACAAATGATGATTTAACAAAGTCAATGTAATTGTGGCTAAAATAAAAATGTGAATTTTATATATATAAAAAAAAAAAAAAACATTGTTTGGCATCCTTATACTATAGTCAAGCATACATAAAAGTTTAGTGTTATGGAGAGAGAGAGACATTATGGAGAATGGTGATTGAACTCAAATTTGAGGTTGGGGTACTTTTGGAGTGGGCATATAGAAACATATTAGAAGGGGGTGGGATAAGTTTCACAACTTTGTTCGTTTTGAGGTTGGGGTTGGGTCACATGTAAGCTTCTAACATGATTTGTGGTGTGGGGATAGATCTTTGAAGTAATATTTTCCAGTTTTGTTTAGTATTGTGAGGAATAAAGATGCGAGGGTGGCATATAATTTGGTTGTTCAAAATGGAGTTACTCAATGGAATGTCCTTTTTACACGTCCAATCCAGGGTTGGGAGATGGAGATGGTACTTTCTTTCTTCGCTCAGCTTTATTCTATTTCTGTTTGACTGTAGAGGATGATAGGTTAGTTTGGAGCCTCTCCAAAATGGGTCTATTTGAAGTGAAGTCCTTTTATGAATTGTTAAATAGAAAAGATGGCCCTTCATTTCCTTGGAAGAGTATATGGCGTGTTAAGGCTCCGGCGAGGGTGGCTTTCTTTGTATGGACAACATCGTTAGGTAAAATTTTGACCCATGGCAATCTACGAAAGAGGAATGTTGTGGTGCTGTATGTGTAAAAAGAGTGGGGAGTCAATTGAACATCTGCTACTTCATTGCGAAGTTGCTCACAATCTATGGAGTTACATTCTTACTATATTTGGGGTAGAGTGGGTTATGCCACGAAGGGTACTGGAATTGTTGACTAGTTGAAGCGCTTCGTTTGGGTGTGATCCAGCAAAGGAAGTGTGGTGGTTGATTCCATTGTATTTAATGTGGTATCTTTGGCGGAAACGGAATGCGCGACACTTTGAAGATGTAGAGACATCGATGTTGGAGTTACAGAAGCGTTTGCTTAACATGTTATATATTTGGGTAGCGGTTCATCGTAGATTGAGTGTTTTTACTTATGCAGATTTTTTAAAGGGAAAATTACAATTTAGCCCCCCAAACTACCAGCCATTCTTCGGATGGCTCCCCGAACTACCAAGGCTTGAACTTTGGCCTCCCAAACTACCAACTCCTTTGAAAATGGCCACTCCATTAGGTCTTCCCGTCGTTTTGGATGGAAAAATGACCACGTGCCGCGCATGTGACTGTGAAGACCAGAAAAACCCGAAAATGCCCTTCACATTGATTAAAAAGAAAGCTTAAAAAAATTGACACGGACATGAGCTTTGGCTCGTGCTGCATCACCAGAAGGACGTCCCCGCACGACTGTCCCAACAATTTCATCCCTCTGTACGGGAAGGAAATGAATAATGGAGAAAAGAGAAGTTATAGCGAGATATCATTATCTTGTTATGGATTTCATCACTTTGTTTTTTGGTGTGTCGCCAAGTCCATATTTCTCTACTGGATAAAGTAGCACAGAGCTTACACCAAGCATTTGAGGCACCCATTAATCTCTATTTGTTTGAAGCTTCAGTTTTCTGCACATGTTTGAACTTTCCTCACTTAAAACACTTGGAACATGAAGGAAAAAAAAAGGACCCTTGGACCCCAACTCATGATCTCCATGGACGTTGAGCTTGGCAAGCTCCTCCTCCACCCTGACTCGAACCCACCTTGCCATAATGTCGTCTTTCTTATGGTTGGCCAACCACTTTTGGCATCCATTCTTTTATTAAATCAAACTCATCAAGACATGAACACCACCGCTAGCTAAGCCAATATTCAAACCACGATGTCGTCGCTGAGCTAGGTAGCTCTCAGCTTCACTGCCCACTTGCTCAGAATCCCAGAAAGTATGGCCAGAGCAGCAGTGAAAGAAATTGATGATTCCTAGTTAAAGATACAAAGGCCTTTGCATGTGGCAAAACCTTAATATAGCTTTTGGTTTTGGTCAAATTGGAAGCTATCTTTTGGGTCCCAATCAGAGAAGAAGATTTAATCAAATAAGAGTTCACTAAAATGAGAAAGACGATACACAATGAACTCCACTTTGGGTAGGAGTTATACCACAATTTGACTCTACAATATACGACACTTGCTAGTTGCTGCTACTCTATAAACAATATATATAGAACAATATTAAACACGACACACACCACACACCCATTGCACACATTGTCAATGTGGGCAACCCATCACTTTTTTTTTTTGGATGAATACAACCCATCACTTATACTCTGTTACACTCTGTTTATGGAAGTTAAAACAGAGGAAGTGGCCGAACTGTATTATTTCACCAAAGCCGAATATCCTTTCCTTCCTAATACCTACCTATCAATAGTATAGGCTTGCCCACGTGCAGCCCCACTCTGCAATAAATAATAAATCTATAAAATGGGGTTGAAACTTGGATAAGAGATGAGCCGATGAATCAACGGATAATGATTTTGCCGGATTAATTTGTTGATTTCACAATTTTTTTAATAGTGAGGAAAGTTCAAACATGTACAAAAAATGCAGCAGACAAATAGAGATTAATGGGTGCCTCAATTGATAAGTTCAAGAAACTCAAACACCAATTACGATTAGTATTGCAAATGGAGTAAATTGATCTGCTGCATCTTAAGCACGAATAGGGTTCCCCTCACCAGCAGGACGAGGTGGTTGACCAGGCTGGCCAGGCCTTGTCTGATCTTCCTGAAAAATCACAGAACAAGATGTATGCTAGCCTTCCCACCAGCCTCGTATACCTTCAACAGAGCCTGCGCGATCCCACTACAGATTCTGCTGTAAACCTCGAAAATCTCTACGGCTACACATTCCATGGCTTCAAGAATAAGAGTGACAATCATATTCTCAACCTGTGGCTTGATTTGAAGCAGCACATCAAGCAAAGATTGCCATTTTTGTAACCTCGTGAGCTCCTCTGTAAACGGTTCCTCCATCTGTCTGATACATCCTTTTTGAAGCTTCAGCTTCGATGCCAAGAACGTAGACTTCTGGTCTAGAAACAGAAAATAAGCATGAATGAAAACATTGTATCCCCATGCCTTGCCTATTTTGGAGTGACCATCGCTGAAATTTGATAGATCAAATGGCAGCCTGCCAATCATTTGTACGGCCTGGGTTTTACAATGGAAAACGCCATGCATGAGCATCAAGCCCTTTAAAGCAACTGCCCAGCTCCGGGTGTTCTCCATTTGCAACACGTCTTGTAAATCTTTGAAACAGGTCTTGTAAATTCAAAACCCCATCTCTTTTGGATAAAAGCGGAGTACCTGTTGAGCTCTAGACTCGCCATCTTTTTCTGGAATCTCCATAACTCCTTGTACCCGTTGAATATACCCCCGTCTACGTTCCTCAGAGCCTTCTCTTCTGTTCCCGCTTCTTATTATTTTCTTGGAAAAAGATAATTCTTCATCGCTTAGGAGGTTGTACATCAAGAAATGGGTATAGTCGAAAGCGCAAAAGCTCGGTCTAAGGTGCAGAGGAAGCTAGTGGTTAACCTGAAGTCAACTCCTGGGTCTTCCCAATCTCCAGTATGATTTCTTATACCTTTCGATCAGATCTGTGGCGTCTATTGCCGTAATCAAAAGATAGTTGTTGAGACTTGAGAGAATATTATCATTCACAGCTTTTGAGTAATCAATGACAGATTCGTTCATGAGCATCTAGCTTTTGTTGTTACAAAGAATGAATATCGTGACGACTTGCACCGCCGGAATTGTTTTGAAAATGGCGTCAGTCATACGTACGACAATTGTCGGAGACAAAAAACCACCCAAAGCCTTTGGTAATTGGCTTTCACCAGAAATGAAGGGAGATAGAAGGCGTGGATGAGGAGCTCCTAAAGAGCCACAGGGTGGCCGAGAGTGAGCAGAGGGGCCAGCTGGAAGAGGACCCATAGAGTGCACAAGCCAGGAAGTTAAAAGCGGCTTGATCACTGGCGTCTTTGAAAGCGGTTTTGCCTTTGGTTGTGAGCTCGTTCTCAAGGCCCTCGAAAAGCTCTGTGTAGCTGGAATGGAACTTAGGTATGATGTGGTCGTGACGGGACTTGAGGAGGAAGAACAAGAGGCGCTTGAGCTTTCCGTGGCTCGGCTCCGACGGGTTGAGATACGATAGGACACGATAATCCCCGGTGAGCTCCGTGGATGGCATGTAAGTTCCCGTGAAAAGAACCAGATGGGTTTCAAACCTGAAGAGAAGGACAATTTCGGGTTTTTTTGGTCTTCACAGTCATGTGCGCGGCATGTGGTCATTTTTCCATCCAAAATGACGGGAAGACCTAACGAAGTGGCCATTTTCAAAGGAGTTGGTAGTTTGGGGGGCCAGAGTCTAAGCTTTAGTAGCTCAGGGGGCCATCCGGAGAATGACTGGTAGTTTGGGGGGCCAGAGTCTAAGCCTTAGTAGCTCAGGGGGCCATCCGGAGAATGACTGGTAGTTTGGGGGGCTAAATTGCAATTTTTTCTTTTTTAAATTTATTTTCTTTTCGTTCCTATTGGGAGTTCTCTTGTATACTTCATGTGTACTAAGATTGTGCCATTCTGCACTTTATTAAGTGAATTGACATTACTTATCAAAAAAAATAAAGTTTGCCTTAGTTGAAGTTAGTATAAATCTGAATCTTTTTTTTTTTGGAGCTAAGTCGATGTTTATCATGTTAGCACATGCTGTTGACTACTCTTGGCATAATTTTGCTAGCAGACAAGTTATTATCTGAAATAGTTTGGAACTAATTGGCTATATCCAATTTGTATACACATTTGCCATACAAATTTGATGTGAAGTTCTTCAAGTGCAGCAATCAAATATTTTTTTTTGATAAGTAAGAGAATTTTATTAAAAAACGCAAAGCGCAATCAAGTATACAGGGGGTATACAAGAGAGACAATTAAGAAGAAGAAGAAAGCAATACAAGGAAATCGTGATAACTAATCCTTAGAGGTGCGAGATACGCAGCCGTCCAGGAGTACAAAGAATGAATAAAAAAGGAAATGAGCTCCTCTATGGTTCTTTCTTTGTCCTCAAACTGTCTATCGTTGCGTTCCATCCACAAGCACCACATAAGACAACAAGGAACCATTTTCCATACGACCGCGCTTCGGGAGCGTCCCCCCGGCCACCAACAGGCAAATAAGTCTATCACCCGAAAAGGCATCACCCAAGACAAACCGAAGCGACTGAGGATGACATACCAAAGAGGGCGTGCAACCTCGCAATGAAGAAGAAGGTGATCCACAGTCTCCTCGGTCATTTTACACATGCAACATCTATCAATCACAATGACACGCTTCTTTCTAAAATTGTCCAAGGTGAGGATTTTCCCTAGCGCTGCCGTCCAAGCGAAGAAGGCCACTTTCAATGGAGCCTTGGTCCGCCAAATGCTTTTCCAGGGAAATAAAATAGCATCTTTGCAAGCAAGATCCTTATAGAAAGAACTAACATCAAAAGACCCTTTGTGAGAAAGGGACCACCAGAGCCGGTCTCCCCCATCTTGAGCAACCTTGGAGGAATACAGTAAGGAGAAAAAGGAAGCCATGACGTCCACCTCTCAGTCGTGTACGTCTCGAAAAAATCTGACATCCCACTGATAGGATCCACTTACCACTACCAAGTGGTCTGCCACCAGAGTATCCTTGACACAAGCTATTTCATACAGAATTGGGAAAGCTTCCTTGAGGGACATCTCCCCACACCAATCAAATCTTGGGTAGCAGCAATCAAATATTACTTCTCTTTAAGCTTCATTGAGCCACTAAACACTTAAGCCGCTAGCTTTCAAATGGACACTTAATGTACTTATGTGACAGGCTATGGGTGGGAATTTTACTAGTAAAATGAATGTTCTGTTGAAGGATATATATTTGATGCTTGTAGTTGTTGGATTGGTGAATGGGCTACTGGTTCCAAAGCGGACTCAACTCTCACTCTCTCTTTTTATTTTTATTTTAAAAATATTTTTTCCCTGAGCCCAGAGTAGACTCAATTCATTAGATAAAGAAGATCCCTTAAATGCCAAGATCTTGCTGACTCTATTCCAATTCATTGATAGATATTCTGCTAGATAATATTCAGACCCTTGAGAGCCAGTGAAATAGTAGCTACTAAAGCATAAACTGCTTGTTTTAGTAGCTACTATGAAGTGAGCCTCCTAGTACTCTATTTTCTTTCCATGCAAACCCTACAACAATTTGCAGGAAATTTTGCTACCTTTGAACTTTTGTGGTTATGACCATCTAAACTTCGCTTTCCGGCTTCCGCGTCATCATATCAACTTGCTTGACTTTCTGGCTTTGGACAAGCCTCGACATGATCTCATGACTTTGTGGAGACCTTTGTAACCCCCTTTATGAGGAAGCACAACATCTATTGTAATTCAAATTTATTTTCAGTTAACTATGTAGATAAAGGAAATCAGTGTGTTTATGCATGTGGCTAGAGGACAATGTACATCATATAAATAGTTTGTTTGAGAATGTACTAATGTAGGTGGGTAACTCTCATGTCTGTGCTGTACTTATATCTCTAAATACACATGGAGGAATTTAATTATGCTAACGGCTAATCTCTATTTGTCTGATTATCATAGAAGTCATCGATTTAACATTAGGAAACTGATATAGAAGATATGGAAATAAAAGTTTGACTTTTCATTTGTTGACATTTCCATACAAGTAAATATGCAGACATGCATATATACATGCATTTGTAGATGCATACACAATATTGAACTGTGTATAGGATGAAAGAAAACTACTAGTATGGGGCTCACAAAGAGAAACCAAAACCTTGCTGTTAACCAGGTTATGATACAATGTTGAAGAATCATTATTCCACCAAAAGCCTTAACTGTTAGGAAATGGACGAACCAAGCTATAGCTCACAACACATATACAACTATATGGGTCAGCAAGGTATACTCTTCTCAGGGTTGCCTTTCTTGGGCTTACTATTTTTCCCTACCAAAAGAATAATTGCACATACATGCAAAAATATGCGCATTTTTTTTTCTTCATCTTTTAGGGGGTGGGGGTGGTTTTCTTTGTTAATCATCATGTAAGTTGCAATCCAAATCACATTTTGTTTCTCTGTGTTGATGGTTGCTATGTTTTATCGTAGGTACTTGAAACGGCTGATCTTCTGACAGAAGTTACTGAAAGCGTTGATTACTTCGTGCAAGGAAGAACAATTGCTGCTGGGAATTTATTTGGAAGGTGTGTGTGTGTTATATTTCTTGTTATTAGTTATGTGTTTTGGAATTTGATCACCTTCCCTGTCCTGTTCATATCTTTTTTGGTTTGTGGTTTGATTCTCTTTATACATGCACTGATACACATGCGCGCGTGCGCGTGACACACTCACCCACTCTAAAACATGCACAACTATGTCTTTATGTATTACATAATTGTGTTTCTTATAATTCTCTTGGTGTTCTGGGTTTAGTAATAGGTTCAGTCACTTGGTTAGTATTTGTAAGAAAGTGCATGAGGCAAATTTGACATTATAGCTTATTTCTTTTGATTTGTTAAAAATTCCATATTTTAACTTGTGGATTGTTACTGTAAATGCATTCGGTTAATTGTTTCTTTTTGCCCCATAAATTTTGTGCCATATTGCTTCTGTTAGATTAATTTTTGATGGTGGTATTTTTTTTAATTGCTAAAATTCTTGCAGTGTTAATACCATGTTTTTTTATTTATTTATTTGTTTTATTATTATTCTCTAATCTAAAGATTATTATGATTCACACTATTCTAAAAATGATTTTTTAAAAAGTTTTGTTACCCATCTTACCATGTCATGGCTTACTTCATTAGTGATATAATGCTTTTATTTCTTGTTAGATATACTGTCTATAATTTACCAGATCGTTGTCTACTGGCCTACGAATTATTCTAGTTGCATGATATCTGGTGGTACAATTGTGGATTCTTTCTTTTAAATCTAAAATCAAGAAAAGAAATAAGATTGACAAGAAGTGGGGAAACCATTGACATGATTATTTTAGTGCGTACCATGCCATCAACCTTACATATAGGATTGGGCATTGACCCCCTCAGGTTGGTTTCCAGTCATTTTATACAGTTGAATCAACAGATGTTTGTCGACATGAGTCACCTCTAAATCGATGACTGTGGGTTGCTTGGTTGGTTCAGGCAGGACATTGGTTTGACTCGCTCCATTTGGGCCCCAAACCTGTATTGTAATGCCCCAACATATTCACCTACTTGAAATACCATGAGACGCTACTACTATGCCTCAATATTAAATTTGCAATGGTAAATGCTATAAAATTTTCTTTTCTAAAATAAACAAACTATAAACTGTAAAGATTATACCAAAGCACCAACTGAAACATAATTTCATTTATTCACATAAGCTGTTTGATTTATAATATCACTTCCTACATCAGTTACATTTACAAAGCCAAAATATCAAAATCCTAATACCCTCGAAGCTTTTGTCTATCGATCATTTCGGTTGCTTGTTTGCTAACTTAGTGAGCTCGAACTTTGTAAAAAAAAAAAAACAAAGTTTTACAAGTGGAGATGTGAGTCCACATAGCTTAGGAAGTAAACATTATCGTTAACATGTTATAATGAGAAGCAATTATAATCATAATACTTCGCATAAAATATCATTCTAAGTTCTTGCGTGTGTTAAAATGCTGAAAACGTAATATCATTCTAAGTTCTTCGCATATAATATATATTTTTTTTCTTCATATATTGCCATCAACTTAAGGGCATTGCTATTGGCTCCATCTGCAGTCTATTATCATGCATTTTCTGTGTGGTTTTGTTTTCCTGTTTCATTGAGGGTAATTACATGATATTTGCTGTGAATTGATCTACAGAGATTTACTTTCCTCTTTCAGGCGTCGAGTTGTTCAGGTCTTTGAACATGGTGCACGAATTTTAGATGGTTCTTTTATGACTCAAGATCTAAACTTTGGAGTTCCAAACTCAGAATCTGGTTCTGGTTCTGAGAGTTCAACAGTGTTGTCTGTCTCTATTGCGGATCCATATGTGTTACTGAGATTGACTGATGGAAGCATTCGGCTTCTTGTCGGAGGTATGCTTTGTCATGTCTCTTCAGTAGCATTACTCATGAATTTTTTATTTTTATATAAATGATTTTCTGTGTACTTCTAATGCTTATAACATAACATATAAGTCCCTTATCAAAACTATTTGTGTGGCATTTGCACTTTATGTTCGGTGATGGCTTTGAAGATTGAATTAGTTGTCCTTGAACAGTTTTGTCCTTTTATGTGCTTGTTGATGTGGTTTTGTTCATGATGGCTTTGGAGATTAAATTAATTACAGCAATGTGTGTTGAAGAAGGAAACTTCCCAAACAGCTGATTTGATTTAATATCAATTTATTTCTCTTTGATTATATTTCCATATTAGATGTATCACTTCTCTATATAAATGATGTAACGGAATCGATTGATCATCAAGGAAAATAAGATTATTTTTCCCTTCTTCTTCCTCCATTTTTTCCTTCTCTTCCAACCATGTGTTGGGTCCAGCTAATTCAGTTAAAATTCCTGATTAATTTAGATGTCTGTGGCTATAGTTTGTGTAGCTTTTTGTGACAACACTCCTATTGCTACCCACTATGCTATGCCGGTCTATAGAGGCTTATCTATATGTCTGTATCATAAAAATCTTTAAGAAACTTAAATATCTCTTACTGTGAATAATTGAAGTTATGATTATGAAAAACTGTAAGTTGATGTAGTTTCTATAGCAGAAACTATTGTTAATTTCTATGGGAATCAGACTTCATAATATGATGTGCTGAAACATACTATGGCGGCCTCAAGGAGGTGCTACTTGACTTTATAACACAATGAATAGTAAATAAAAATGTACTTGCTGATTGACTCCTATATTAGCTCTTTTTCTTATCTTAACTATACATTAGAATTATGCTATTATTTTATGTAACGGTTTGACAGTTTTGTTGTATAATGATATGAAGTGTTAAGATTGGTTGTGACCATTGAATTTCAATTTCTGTCACTTTATTTGGTGTTTGGATTACCGAGTGGGAGGCTTCACTTGCAGAAATCCTATTACAGGCAAAGATATTTGTGTCAAACATTTATCAGAAATCTCATTCCATGTTGAACTCCAGTTATTTTAAACATGTAAAATATTTTTGCCATTCTTTTTGCTCTGCTCACTTCTTTTTATTGTTGTTTTTCTTTCATGTACAGATCCTTCTACATGCACTGTTTCCATACTTACTCCATCTTCTTTTGAGACTAGGAAATCAGTATCTGCCTGTACACTTTATCATGATAAAGGACCTGAGCCATGGCTCAGGAAGACAAGTACTGATGCATGGCTTTCTACAGGCATAAGTGAGGCCATAGATGGTGGTGATGGTGCATCACATGATCAGGGTGATATATATTGTGTTGTTTGTTACGAAAGTGGTGCACTTGAAATATTTGATGTGCCTAATTTCAACTGTGTTTTTTCTGTGGAGAAGTTTATGTCTGGAAAGACCATCCTTGTTGACACCTTAAAGCAAGAGCCTGCCAAAGATGTCGAAGTGGAAAATATAAGTTCTGAAGAATTTACTGGCCAAGGCAGAAAAGAAAGTACACAGAACATGAAGGTTGTTGAGTTGGCCATGCAGAGATGGGCCGGACAGCATAGCCGGCCTTTCCTTTTTGGGATACTGAGTGATGGAACGATTCTTTGCTACCATGCTTACTTATATGAAGGTGCAGAGGGTACCTCCAAAATTGAGGATTCAGTTTCTGTACAGAGTTCTGGTCTAAACAGCATTAGTGGTTCTAGGCTTAGAAATTTGAGATTTGTCCGTACCCCTTTGGACACTTATGCAAGGGAGGAGACACCAAGTGGATCGCCATGCCAAAGAATTACCATTTTCAAGAATATTGGTGGCCACCAAGGCTTGTTCCTTTCTGGATCAAGACCAGCATGGTTTATGGTATTCAGGGAAAGGCTTCGAGCTCATCCACAGGTCAGATATCTGGTTCTCTTCTTGCTGATAGGGAAATAGTTGTGGTCAGCTTAAAGTATTATATGCATCATAGTTACAGATTGGATAAGAATACAAATATTTTTTTTGATAAGTAATGATGCAACTTTATTGAAAAAGCGTAAGACGCCCCTATGTACACGCATTATATAATAGAGCTCTTACAAACCCAAAACCCAGAAACAGTATAACGACCTGTCAGACCCTCCGGACCAGAAAGCACCCACAACACCCAAAACCTATGTGAAATCCAAATCCCAAAAAACAGTTGAAGCCTCCATCAAACACCCAAGCTTGCCCCGAAAGCATCCCAACCCAACAAACCCCCCAAAACCCACTAGAAACCCCGAACAACCCTCCCAAAAAAAACCCACAAACCCAAAACTCACGTGAGACACCCAAAACCCGAGTTGACGGAAGCCGAAATAAAAAGCAAACTCAAAATACAGAAGAAAAGCCAGAGCTACAGGGAAAAAAAAAGAAAGAAGAAAAAACTGCAATGGCGGTGGCGCCACGCGCACCGAAGCGGTGCAGAATCTGTCAGAGAAGCCATCAAAGAGGCACGCGTGCGGTGAAAAGGTCCCAAATACTGTAGATCTAACTCCCAAGCTTCAAAACGGCGCGTGGCGGCCACCCGCAGCTACGCCGACGGTGTGGTAGAGCTAGAACACGACGAAGAGTCTCCCGGTGAGGCACGTGCACGTGGAGGAGGTCCCAAACATCGTAGATCTACATCTCAAGATGCAAAAGAACCAATCAGCCACGCATACTGACGCAACGGCCATCCACAAAATTGACGTCGACAGAAGATGGCCCAACCATCGTATATCTACTCCCAAGATGTAGAGTAACCCAAAACTAAAAGACAAAACAGAAGAAGAAAAAACACTAGAGGACCTAGATTGGATGAGAACCAGATGAGGAGGAGGGAGGGAGGAGAGCCTCTCCTCCCTCCTCCCTAGAAGTTATTAGAGAGACCTAAGGGTTTTTTGTTAAGGGAGACGAGAGAGTGTATAAACTCGACAAAAAAGTAGCAATATTGTTTAATTAAAAACAATGAGACCAACTTTCAACGATACAGAGTGAAAAAATGAAGCTAAAATATCCTCCATAGAACTTTCCAAATCTTTAAAACACCTAAGATTTCTTTCCTTCCAAACACCAGAAAATGTTGATTGGCACCATCTTCTAAATCGCAGCACTTCTCGGCTTAGTTGATAACTCTTCTAGGCATAACCCAAGCAAACTAGTCGATAACTTTTCTAGGCATAACCCAAGACATACCAAATCGAGTAAAGAGAGCATTACACAGAGCGGAAGCCACATCACAGTGAAGAAGAAGGTGTTCCACTGATTCCCCATTACTCTTGCACAAGCAGCATCTGTTCACTATGATAACATGCCTCTTCCTGAGATTATCTAGTGTAAAGATCTTACCTAGGGCCGCTGATCATGCAAAAAAAAGCCTCCCTCGGAGGAGCCCGAGTCCGCCACACACTCTTCCAAGGCAAGCGACTTCCTTTAGAGCAAGCCAAGGAGCTAAAGAAGAGCTTATCCTTGAACATGCCTCTCTTGGAAGAGACCCACCAAAGCCTATCTTCATGACCTGTACTCACAATGGCTGAGTGCAACACCTTGAAGAAGGAAGCAAAGATATCCACTTCCCAATCATGCGCCTCTCTAACAAAGTTCACGTTCCACTGAGTAGAACTGCTCAAAATCTCCATATTATCCGCAACTGAGGCATCCTTCGCACGAGCAATACCAAAGAGAACATGAAACGCTTCCTTTCGAACTGTATCCCCGCACCACAAATCATGCCAAAATTTTGTCCTAACCCCATCTCCTACCTCAAATCTAGCAAAACCAAAGAAAGTCTCTCACCCTTTCATGATGTTCTTCCACAACCCCACCCCAAAGGTACCTACAGGTTCAAGGGAGCACCGCCCGCCCCACAAACTGCCAAACTTGGAGTCTATCTCAACTCTCCACGAAGCATCTCTCTCAATCCCAAACTGCCACAACCATTTACCTTAAAGTGCGTGGTTGAACATTACCAAGTTCTTGATACCCAGCCCTCCCTCTGAAATTGTGGTGCAAACCTTAGACCAACTCATCAAGTGATATTTGAACCCTTCACTAAACCCACCCCAAAGAAAATCTCTTTGTAACTTCTCAATGCGAGCAGCAACACTCCCCGGGAGAGGAAATAAAGACAAATAATACGTTGGTAAATTGGCGAGGTTACTCCTAATAAGGGTGACTCTACCACCCTTGGAAAGGTATAACCTTTTCCAACTGGCCAATTGATGCTCTATTTTCTCGATGACATCGCCCCAAATATGAGTAGACTTATAGGAGGCCTCAAAGGAAGACCAAGATACTTTACCGGCAGTGTGGCAACCCCACACCCTAGAACTCCGGCTAACCTTCCCACTTGATCTACATTCCCCACATGAATTAAATTTGACTTAGCCAAATTAACTTTCAAGCCCAAAGCAGCTTCAAACAGAAGGAAGAGACTCCGCAAATGAAGCAGCTGAGATGAACGAGGACTACAGAAAATCAATGTATCATCGGCAAACAGAAGATAAGAAAAAGTAGCATTACCAACTTTGAAACCTTCCGGTAGATCCCCACTAACCGCAAAAGAAATCATACGGCTCAGAGCTTCCATTACAAAACAAACAACAGGGGTGACAAAGGATCCCTTTGTCTCAGCCCACGGGAGCTACTGAAAAAACCAATTAGGAGAGCCATTGACTAACATCGAAAACCGCATAGAAGAAATACAATGAGCTATCCACGAGCACCATTTTCCCCCAAAGCCACACCTCAACATATACAAAAGAAAATCTCAATTTACATGATCGTATGCTTTCTCCAGATCCGTTTTACAGATGACGCCTGGCTCTCCAGATCTTTTTTTTTTTTTTTTTTTGATAAGTAATTGCAATTTATAAAAAAAAGCGCAGAGGGGCGCAACCCTTATACACAGGAAGTATATAAGAGAACCCCTAAAAGGGACGAACAGAGAATAAATTTAAAAAGTCTACATAAGTGAAAACATTCAAACTATGATGGGACGCTATCCAAATATATAACGTATTGAGCAACCGCTTCCGTAGCTCCACGATAGATGTCTTTATATCTTCAAAAACCTACTATCAAGGCATTCATTGGCAATTAGGATTGGATTGGATTGAGGATCTGCCTACCCTTGATGAAGGCACCCTGAGATTTGGATATGACCTTTTCCAAAACTGACTTCAATCTATTTGCTAGAACTTTAGCAATAACCTTGTAAATTCCTCCCACAAGACTAATAGGTCGAAAGTCTGAGGGAATTAGCTCCTGGAATCTTTGGAATAGGCAAAATGAATGAAACATCAAGGCTTTTTTCAAACAAACCTCCAGCATGAAAGTTGTAAAACACCTTCATAATGATGTCCAAACTCAAAACATCCTAGCACGCTTGGAAGAAAGCCATAGAAAAGCTGTTAGGACCCGACACCTTATCGCCATTCATAGCTGACATTACCTTCCTAACCTCCTTGAAAGCTCTCTCCAACCAACTGGTCTCAGACTCCAAAATAAAATCAAGGGTTAAACACCTTATTGGTATCTGTGGTTTGAAAACTTTATTTTTTGTCCTTTGTACTTTTATTCGTATCACAAATGATACCTGTGGTTTGAAGAAAAAACCAAATTGGTACCTCCATTAGTTTTTTCATCCAAAAACTAATGGTTGGACACGTGTCAACTCCTGAGAGTAGACACGTGTCATAATGTAAAAAAATTAAAAAAACAGAAAATAAAAAACCTTAAAAATTAATAAAAAATTGAAAAATTGAAAATAATAAAACTTAAGAAAAAAAAAAGTATTAAAAACTTTTTTAAAAAAAAAATGAAAAAAAAAAGAACAAAAAAAGAAGAGGGGTGGCTGAGCCACCCCATGGCCGGTTTCACACATGTCTACTCTCAGGAGTTGACACGTGTCCAACTGTTAGTTTTTTAATGGAAAAACTAACGAAAGTACCAATTTGGTCTTTTCTTAAACCACAAGTACCATTTGTGATACGAATGAAAGCACATGGGACAAAAAATAAAGTTTCCAAACCACAGGTACCAATAATGTATTTAACCTTAAAATCAAAGGAAATACCATCTACCATAGGCCTCCACCTACTCGGCTTGGTAAAGAGTTTTTGATAGAACTTTACAATGTGCTTGCCTATTTCTGTCTGATTAGGAGTATCACTAATCAATAAGGAATCCATCGAATTTTACCTTCCATTTGGATTGGCTATGGAGTTGAAGAATCTAGTACACTTATCCCATTTCTTTAACCACATCACCCTAGATTTTTGCCTCCGTCCTCCATAAGAGAACACCTCTCGAACTCTTTGACAACCTCTGCTTTCTTTAGTAGCTCCTCCTCAACTAAAGCCCTACTTTCTTCAACAACATCGAGAGCCTGAAGATCTTCAAAAAGCTTCCTCTTGTTCCTCTCTACATTACCAAATACCTCTTTATTCCATTTCTTCAAATCTAGTTTCAAAGCCTTGAGCTTGCATGCTAAAACATAACTAGGCGTACCTTGAAACGAATAAGAATCCCGCCATTGTTTCACCAGCCCTACAAAACCTTCTGCCTTAAGCCACATTTTCTCAAATTTGAAAGGTTTGCTCCCCCTACAAACGTCACCACAATCAAGAAGGATTGGAAAGTGGCCCAAATAGAGGTGAGAAAGCCTCTTCTGAGAAACCCTAGGAAACCAAGCTTCCCAATCTGGGGAGACAAGAAATTGATCAATCCTAGACCATACAGGAGGATCTTGAGAGAGCAACTAAGTGAAAGAGCCCCCAGTGAGAGGGAGATCCCTGAGACCCTGATCAGAGAAGTCCATTATCGTAGAACAAAGACGAGCCTCACCAGATCTTTCACTAGGGAATTGAGTTACATTTAAATCACCCCCTATGCACCATTGCATGTTCCACCAACTGATAATGCCTGCCAACTCATCTCAAAGCAGTCTTCTATCTTTACCAAAATTCGAACCGTAAACATCTACAAAGGCCTAGATGAATTGATCCACAATGTTCCTGAAGGAGATTACGAGGCTGAAATCCCCCATACACACATCTACCTTTTCCACCACCTTGTTATCCCACATGATCACGATGCCCTTGGAGGCCCACTAGAATCCAAACAGCATCAGTCCACATGATTGCACCCCCATAAGCTGCGCACAAAACTACGTGACAAACCATGAATCTTGGTTTCTTGGAAGCAAATAATATCTACCTTCCAATCTCTGAGCAAGTTACTAATCCTTAGGCGTTTGCTCCTCTTGTTCAACCCCGTCACATTCCGAGAGAGAATCCTCAGCTTCATAACACAACTGGATGACTCCTCGCCTTCCTTTTACCGCGGCTTGAGCAAGAACCTCTAGCATCGTAGTTAATTGAACTCTCCAGATTCTTGACCTCCCTTTTGCCCTTCGTACCACCGCTTGACAAGGCTCCCAATGCTCCGTTACGGCATTCCTCTTCAAGAAAACTCAAGACGGCCAACAGTTGCAGCTTATGACCCACATACTAAATCCCTACAATGGGATAAATCTCATTTGCACCCTGAATTACCCAATTAGAGTACCCCGATAGACCGCCCGAGGTTGGAGAATAGGTATTGAGAGGCGGCAACCTACCCATACCAGCTTCACCTTCCATCTCAGCCGTAACACGCAAGTCCCCCCCACTGCCTGCCTCTTCAATAAGCTGGCCACCCTCCTGAAACACTAGATCTGAACACTCGAGAGGCAGGCTGTTGGAAGCCCCAGCATCAACCCTTGCTTCCAAAGAATGAGAACACTAAAGGTGGTTTATCGGCAACCCCAACCCAATCGTTTGAGAGACACTCGAATCCACTACTAAATTCCCCTGCCAACCAGAATTCCCACCACTAGCACTTTTGAACAGGGACCAAGAGGCCACGACACCCGATCTCTAACTTCCACCATTGAAGGATGCAGTGCCTCAACCACCGTCGTCATCTGAGGCAATACTGCAAGATCAGTGTCCAAAATCGTACTCATCGGCTGATTCTGCTCTGAATGGTCCCTCTCTGGCAAAATGACGACCCCCGATCTCTCACCGAAAAACTCACCAGACAACAAACCCACCAGAAGAGGACAAACTGAGGTCCCCACTGGAACACCCACCGCGAGAGAACCACCCGTGGACAGGCGTTCGCAGCGCGGTGTGAAAACCACTTGTTGACGACATCGCACCTGGGTCACTGGCTTGACCCGCGTCCAACCTCACCAACGGACAGGCCAAGCTTGACGAGGCAGGAGAAGAATGCTGCTCTCTGGAGGCAGGGGCCTTACCTTTTGGGTCGGGCTTAAAAACAACTTGACTCACGCCCAAGCCTGACATATGCTTACGTTTAAAAACAACCTTAGCCTTGGGATTTGAACAACCAATGGCCCTCGAAGGCTTACTAGACCCTTTACCATCCCAAACCTTGGATGTGGATAAAACTCCACCATTGTGTTGAGAACCCAAAGGATTCTTCAGTAGAAACTTGGGACCCGATCCTGAAAGCTGGGCTTGTCTAAATCCACAACCTTAATCTTAGGCCCACTGCCCAGTAACCCATCCACAGTTGTGTCCAACCTCTCTAGACAAACGACTACTTCCTCTTTAAGCTTTAGTAACGTCTCTCTTTCATGCACATAGTGCCAAAGCCATCTCTCCAGAAGAGGATAACTAAATATGCTTAAGTTTCGGACCCCCAACCCTCCCTCATAGAACGGAGCGCAAATCTTGGACTAACTTACTAGGTGAAATTTGGATTCATCGCCCAACCCACTCCATAAGAAATCTTGTTGAACCTTATCTATGCGATTAGCAACACCAACAAGAATGGGGAAAAAAGACAAGAAATATGCAGTCAAGTTGGACAATATGCTCTTTATTGAGGTAATCTTTCCACCCTTAGATAAGTACATCCTCTTCCACCCGGCTAAACAATGCTTAAATTTTTAAATAACGCCATCCCAAATTGCCTTGGCCTTAAAAGGAGCTCCCAAAAGAAGGCTGAGATAATTCATAGGCAAAGAAGACACCATGCAACCTAGACTACTGGCCAAGCCAATATTACTCATAAGAACCAATTTTGACTTGCTGAGGTTAATTTTCAAATTGGAGACAGCTTCAGAGTATAAGGCACACAGAAAGCGTAGATGTTTTGGGTTTGCCTTGCTAAAAAGTAGGATATCATCCACAAATAGAAGATGGTAAATATGAACCACACTAGAGTTTCTGACCCTACAGAAAAGCCTGAGAGAAAGCCCCCATCTACAGTAGCAAATATCATTTTACTTGGAGCCTTTATCTATGAAAAATAGCAAAGGAGAGATATAAGGGATCGCTCTGTCTCAAACAAAATCAGGAGTGCCATTCCCCAAAGCAGAAAAGCGCACCAAAGAGATGCAATGTTCTATCCAATTCCGTCATTTCTCCCCAAAGCCACACCTCCTCAATAAGTATAATAAGAACTCCTAGTTAACACGATCATAGGCTTTCTCAATATCCAATTTGTAAAGGACACTTGGCTCACCATATTTAATCCTACTATCTAGGCATTCGTTTGCTATAAGAAAAGAATTTAGGATTTGCCTACCTCCGACAAATGCATTCTGGGGCTTTGAAATGATCTTCTCTACAACCCTTTTCAATCTAGTGGCTACGACTTTTTGCAATTATCTTGTAAAATCCACTAACTAGGCTGATTGGTCGAAAATATTTAACATCAACAGCTCTAGGTTTCTTCGGAATGAGTGCAATGAATGTAGCATTGAAGCTTTTTTCAAACTTGCTACTAGCATGGAACTCATAAAACACCCTCATAACATCTTTAATCACATCCCAACAAGTTTGGAAGAAAGCCATAGTAAAACCATCAGGGCCTCGTGCCTTATTCCTGTTCATACCTTTCACCACCTCCATAACTTCACTTTTCTCAAACAAATGCTCTAACCAAGTGGTCTCCTCCTCATATTATGGATTCAAATGCAAGGCCATCCAGCTTTGACCACTTGAAATCTGAAACTGAATTTCAGAAGTTGAGAGAAGTATGACATATTACTCTCTTTATTATAGAGTGCATATATAAATTGTCTGCATTTGTCAGTTATAAAAAGAAAATGGTCAGCAATTGACATTTTGAGTGTATTTTATCTAATTTTAACTTTATCATTATACAAAATTGACATTTTGAGTGTATTTTATCTAATTTTAACTGTATCATTATACATTGCAGAAAGCTTGCTTATAAATTTAGTTCCTCAGTCATTGTGTAGATTTCAGATCAAAAAGAAAATGGTTGTCTAGTTTTTGGTGTCTGGAAATTTTGAATTTTATTATGTTCTTAAATGTGCACTTTTTCTAATTAAGTTCCACCTTTTCTCTTGCAGCTATGTGATGGATCTATTGTTGCCTTCACTGTTCTTCACAATGTTAATTGCAATCATGGGCTCATATATGTTACATCACAGGCATGGGAATATCACGGATCCTTTCTGTGGATATATATATATACTTTTCCCTTCTTTTTGAATCTGGATTACACATTTTAATACATTATGTTTATGTTTATGCTTTCTAGGGTATTTTGAAAATTTGCCAACTGCCATCTGTATTGACCTATGACAACTATTGGCCAGTGCAAAAAGTACGTTTATATTTTTTTCTTTTTATCAATTCCGTTCTTATACAAAGTCACACTTATTTACATCAGCAATTTTGCAATTGGCAATTTTCATTCTTATGTTTAGATTCCACTGGGAGGCACTCCACATCAGGTCACTTACTTTGCGGAGAAGAATTTATACCCTCTTATAGTTTCAGTTCCTGTGAGTACATTCACATCTTTTCGTATATATATATAAAGACACACACACACACACACACACACACACACACACACACACATTATGTTGTAAAAAAAAATCTTATGATTAAATTTTTAGAAGCTGGAGTATGCATGCATGCACATAAATTTTCCTTGCACATTGATGGTGCGCTATCCTTTCTATCTTGTTTTAGGGACAATTTTCGTCCCATGAAATTCAAGCTTGCAGATAGCATGCATGTAGTGTTCCTTTATCAATTAGCATGTCCTTTTTGCTCTTCATCCTACTGCATCCATTAACTTAAATCTGGGTGTCACTGTAAATTGTTTTATTGCTTGCCCCATTCACAGCATGAGTTGCTGAAAAATTATTTCAGTCCATTCGGCACATGGCTTGATTGAGAAATTGATAGGTGATTGTTTATTGATTTCTACTTTCAGTCATGGTTGGCAATGATAAGGCATCATATTACTTGCCAAAAGCAGCAAAAAAAAAATGCATCTATGCAGACAATAATGCATTACACAAATTTGACAGAGGCACATGTCAGACATATGGAACATAATGCATCTATGCAGACAATAGCATTCCCTTTACTTTTTTATTCTCTATTACACAAATTTTATTTATCAAGTTGTTAGTATATTTGTCTGTTGAATTTCTGACGCCTTTTGAGTTTCTTAAGTTCTACTTCGATGCAGAGTATGTTGCTCTTTTTCATACATACTGAAAGACAAACAAGTTGTTTGTTTCTTTGAAACATCTGATGTTAGTGTGCTAAGATCTCTCTTGCACTGAAACTAATATGGCAAGCTAAAATCTTATTTTCAGTGTTTTGAAGCTTAATGCAATTGCTTTGGTTTATTTTTTCTGGAGCTTATTTTCAGCAGTAATGCAATTTCTATTTAATTTGATCAGGTTCATAAGCCATTGAATCAAGTTCTTTCATCCCTGGTTGATCAAGAAGTTGGTCATCAGGTTGAAAATCATAATTTGGGTTCTGATGAACTGCACCGAACTTACACAGTAGAAGAATTTGAGGTCCGCATTCTGGAACCAGAAAAGTCTGGTGGCCCGTGGCAAACTAAGGCTACAATTCCAATGCAGAGTTCTGAAAATGCCCTAACCGTGCGAGTGGTTACACTGTTGGTTAGTTTGTTTCTTAGCCATCCAACTGATTCTTTTTCCCTCCACACCTTTGCCTTTTTGGTTTCTGGAGAGAGGTGGATAGGATATTTTGGTGTCTGCTTAACCATGTCTCTTATTTTTGGCCTGGAAAATCTTGTTTTACTTGTTTAGCTCTTTATTGCAGAATACAAATACTAAAGAGAATGAAACTCTTTTGGCCATTGGGACTGCTTACGTCCAAGGGGAAGATGTTGCTGCAAGAGGACGTGTGCTTTTATTTTCTGTTGGGAAGAACACTGATAATCCTCAAACTTTGGTATTTTTTTTTTTGAATCCAATAACCTCTAATGATTTGATTCAATTCTATGTTGTTTTGCGTTTTTACCCCAGATGATCCAACCTGTGTCAGAAGTTTCCATTCCATTTAACCCTCATTGTATTTTTGCTATAATATCTGTTTTTCTAATTGTTACCAAAAAACGTACCTGTTTTGTTAATGTAGTCATTACTTTTTCAGGTTTCAGAGGTTTACTCAAAGGAATTGAAGGGTGCTATATCTGCTTTAGCTTCTCTTCAAGGCCATCTGTTGATAGCTTCAGGTCCTAAAATAATTTTACACAAGTGGACTGGCACTGAGTTGAATGGCGTTGCATTTTTTGATGCTCCTCCATTATATGTCGTGAGCTTAAATATTGTATGTCTTATTTTCTCAACATCAGTATCTCTTTTACTTGGTCTTAAATATTGTATGTCTTATTTTCTCAACATCAGTATCTCTTTTACTTGGTCTTTTACATTTAGGAGCCTGGATCCAGTCCTTGACATTGTGTTTTCAGTGGCCTGAATTTATGATATGTCTGCAAATTATGTGGTTTTGCAATGTTTTGATGTTCCCAGATGTTTGTAAGAATTACTTTTTTGGGAGAAGACAACAGACAAAAAAGAATAGAAATCAGTAGGTACCCATGAAAAAATAAAGAAAGAAAAAAGGACCCAGATAAATACATAATGCGTATTCTTAAACACAAAATTCATTGAGCAGAAAATGCCTAAAAGGGAGCACCGTCATAATACATAGAAAGTATACAAGAGAAGTACCAAGTGATTTGAAGATTAGAAAGAAAATGTAGTTTTTGATATTAATAGGGTTAAGAGAACACACTTCCCCCAGGGAAAAAAGGAACAGAAAAGAAAAACTGAAAGGAACCAAAGAGAGACTGAAATCCAAGGGTTCATTTTGGTAATTGCAGCTCCACTCCTTCAAAGGCCCAATTGTTCCTCTCTTTGCATATGCTCCCGCGCGCGCACACACACATTTATTTAATGTTATATGTATAAATATTTAAGTGTACTCTTCCCTGAGCAATATAAGCTTCCTGTTAATGGTTCTTTTCTTCTTCTATTTCTATACTGTTGTTGCAGGTCAAGAATTTTATCCTCCTTGGTGACATTCACAAAAGCATATACTTCCTTAGTTGGAAGGAGCAGGGATCTCAACTTAGCTTATTAGCCAAGGATTTTGGCTCCCTTGATTGTTTTGCAACGGAGTTTTTAATTGATGGAAGTACTCTGAGTCTCATAGTTTCAGATGATCAAAAGAACATACAGGTTAGCACCTTATAATAAGCTGTATTGTTTGTACTTTGCCTGGTCTAAGGTGACAATATTAAGTAACTCTGCTAGAGACAATATGACGTTGAAATATTTCTTTGAAAAAGACTGACTACATATCATGAGAGTATGTTGTTTTTTTGTGTATTAAAAACAATACTGGGTAGGATGTAGCGTTCGAGTTAGCATGAAGAGAGTCTCAGCTATGAAGTGTAAGCACAAGATGGTTTTAGATGTAAGGTTGAGTTTTAAGTCTCTATGCTTAGGCCTTTGCGATAATGTTCTTCAATGGACCAACATTAGATAAAGAGCGAAATTCAAAACAAAGGGAGAAAATGCTTTTGTCAGCAGAAATTCTGAATTTGTGGGCGTAAATGAATAGATTCCATGGAACATGTTTTACATGTTGATTGATGCCTGACTCATAAACTTAGGAAGTTTTGTCTCGTCAAGTCTACCCTTGCAATCTACCCAGTCATCATGCATAAAGTTATTGATTTCCTGTAGGAAGTTTTTTTTTTTTGGCAAATTACCTTGTTCTTTCAGCTATCTTCTGTTGATTATACTTGTACTTCAGAAAATGTGTACCTTTGACCTTCAGTATCTCCTTCTTACCTCTCCATCTTTCTGTCTTATCTTCTTCCTTAGTCTTGCTTCCAAATCCCTAGGACCTGAAAATCACTTTTTATCTTTGTACTAGCAGCACTTTCAATGTCACTGTCAATAGTTGCTGGAAGAACAAATCTTTTTATGGGAAAAAGGTTTTCTAAGATCTTGTCTCTTTAAAAATTACATTTTGTTTTGGTACCAGAACCTATCAAGATCTCTTAGTCTTCAGTCTTCACTATAAGCTAAGTATATTTTGATTTGGTGCAAAAGCGAGTGTCAATAATCCAGGAATGAGGTAAATTGATAGTAAAACAAGAGCAATAATCAAGCAAGGCTTGACTTTCACAAGCAATGGGTTTCCAACCAAAAACCCTTGCGATGAAATAAAGAGAAAAAAAACTATATGATTTGAACTTTGTCTCGAAGCTGTGGTTACCTTTATTTACAGTGTTTATATAATGACAAATTGGGGCTCCAAGTGCCTAGCTATTTAAATAAAAGTTAAAACCAACCCTGATCAAACCCAGCTCAGCGAGCACATGACCAAGAAATAAATCATAGAAGGTAAATACATTTAATGCATCTACATATAAATTTCCTCAAATACACCTAACATAGTAAAATAGAATAAGCTTCAAATTGAAAACCAGAACTGCAGCAAAATCATCCCCTTAATTGTTTCCCTTTCACCTTGAGAAATCTCTATGTTAGTTGCGTCACTCGGCCTGTCATTGATATTTAATTATTTAGTAACTTGCATAAAATAGAATGGCAGCATGTGCACCTCATTATCTCAGGAGCTAACATGTAGACATGTGTAACAATAGAAAGAAGCAGAAAATGCTTCAGTTTATCTGGTATATTGGTCCAAGGTATGTACTCCGAAGGACTTAGGGGGGGTTAGGGGGTGAGAAACATGCTTCAGTTTAATTGAGCATTACTAGGTAAGTGGTTATGGAGGTTTGCTATGGAAAATGATGCATTGTGGAGGAAGGTGGTGGACATCAAATATGGCAATATGAGGGGTGGTTGGTGCTCCAAGAAGGTAGGGGGACCCTTTGGAGTGGGAGTGTGGAAATGTATAAGGAGGGGGTGGGCTGGTTTTGCACATCATGTGCGATATGAGGTAGGCGATGGTTCTAAAGTGTTCTTTTGGCATGATATGTGGTGTGGGGAACTACCTTTGAAGATCCTCTTTCCAGAGTTGTTCACTATTACATGTGGTAAGGATGCATGGGTGGAGGAGAATATGCAAATCCAAAATGGTAACTTTTAACGGAATATTTTGTTTACTCAACTTGTGCATGATTGAAAGGCGGATGTGGTCTCTCGATTTTTTGAGTTGTACTCTCAAAAAGTGAGGTATGAAGGCAAGGATACAATTTGTTGGATCCCATAAAAAAGGAAGTCCTTTAAAGTGAAGTCTTACTATCAGATATTGTCTACTCTTGTACAATCCACTCTTCCTTGGAAGAGTATTTGGAAAGTCACGGTTTTCCCGAGAGTGGCATTCTTTGTGGACGGCAACTCTAAGGTAAATCTTAACCTTGGATAACTTACGTAAGATGAATACTATTGTGATGGAGTGGTGTTGTATGTGGTTGCAACAGAGATGTGGAGTGCGCTTCTTTAGCTCTTTGGTGTTGCTTGGGTTATGCCTTCAAGGGTGAGCTAGTTGTTGGGAAGTTGGAGGGGACAGCTGGGCAACCACCTGGCGTTGCACTTATGGAGGATGGCTTTATTGTATTTGATGTGGTGTCTACAGCGGGAGCGGAATGCACGCAGCTTTGACGATTGTGAGAATGGTTTGCTCAATTTAAAGAAGTTGGTGCTGCAAATATTGTATACATGAAGAGTGACTTGGAATACTTTGTTTCTACTTTTTCTGTATTTTAGCTTTATTTTTTTCTGTCTCTATGGATTAGGGATTCTCTTGTATACATCTTGTGTGCTTGGGTTGCGATCCTCTGCTCTTTGAATAAATATACATTATTTATCAAAAAAAAAAAACAAAAAGAAGCAGAAAATGGAAAATAAGTCACTCCTTAATTATGCAAAATTCACAAATAACAATGATTTTTAATCAGATTTTGTTAGATTTTGTGATGCTTTATCTATGAAGTGTATATTTACAACTTTGCCTTGCATTTCTAGGGCTTGTATTCTTATTTCATTTAGGTGAACCAACACTTACCCCTCAAACTACAACCCAATTTGCAATGTCCCTTCAAACTATCTAGCATTTTCACTTAGCCCCCCGGAATTTTTCTTAAATTCAATAGAAAATCTGTTACGAGCAATACACGACTCAAAATGTCCATTATATCCCCACAACAAATAATTTTTTTACGTGCATCATTGTATTTTTACACATTTGATAGGGGGTATAATGAACATTTTACATCATGTGTATCACGTGTGACTCATTTTCCATCGGATTTAACATAAATTCCTAGCGGAGGAGGCTAAGTGAAAGAGCTAAGTAATTTGGGGGTTCAAGTGCAACATTTTGTTGTTTGGGGGGACATTGCAAATTATGTGGTAGTTGGAAGGGTTAAGCGTAGTTTACCCTTTTATTTATTTATAAATTTTTGTTTACTTGTTAATAAGAAAGTTGACATCAATGCTGCAGTTTGTGAAACGATTGACTCAAATTCTGTGTGCCAAAACAGATATTTTATTATGCACCAAAGATGTCCGAGAGCTGGAAAGGACAGAAGCTTCTTTCAAGGGCTGAGTTTCATGTTGGCGCCCATGTGACTAAGTTCTTGCGTTTGCAGATGATTTCCACTTCATCTGATCGTAGTAGTGCAGCTGCAGGCTCTGACAAAACCAATCGCTTTGCTTTGTTATTTGGTACCCTGGATGGCAGCATTGGTTGTATTGCGCCTCTTGATGAACTCACATTTCGTAGGCTGCAGTCGTTACAAAGAAAGCTTGTTGATGCTGTTCCCCATGTTGCTGGCCTAAATCCAAGATCTTTTCGCCAGTTCTGCTCAAATGGAAAGGCTCATCGACCTGGCCCTGACAGCATAGTTGACTGTGAGCTGCTATGCCAGTAAGTTTTATCTTCCTCCAAACATTTCTATGCCTTGCGAGGTACGATTGATCTAACGTCTGGTGAAATAATGAGATGGATAAATTTCAAAGATGCAGATAGAAGGAAATTACAAAAAAAAAAAAAGACAAAAAAAAAAATTCCCATTCAGATCTCCCATTTTGGGAGAGGCCCAGGAGGTCAAAGTCTTTCAATTTCAGAAAATATCAGAAGAAATCTTGTAAAATGATGAGATGTGTTCATGATCTTATAACCTTGTTTTTATCCCTACTATTATCCGTGTCTTCTCTCTATAGGTCCTCTCGTATCCCCTTCTTTTATTTCTACTCTGTTCTGTGTCTGACAATGGGTGTTAGCTAATTATCTTGTTAAAAAACAAAGGTACAAAGGTACACTGTTGTTGTGATTGTTATTATTATTTGGTTCTGCAATTATGTGATGTTGAATGCTCAAGCAACTCTGTAATGTCTTCCTTTTCCAGTTATGAGATGCTTCCGTTGGAGGAACAGCTTGAAATTGCTCATCAGATTGGAACAACTCGCTCACAAATCCTCTCAAGTTTGAGTGACCTCTCTCTAGGAACGAGCTTCTTGTGATATTAGCCGATCTGAAGCAGGTCACTGTTCAGCCATCCTTGTTACAGCCATTGCATTCCATTCTACGGCCCTGTTGAATAAGCCTTTATCTCTGATACAGCTAAGCTAACAATCAAAAAAGAGGAGGGCGGAGGGAAGCTGCAATGACTCTGTACATTAATGAGAATTTTCAATTGAAAATGTTCATCGAAGTGAGGAAGAGTGGGAGGGTAAAGGAAGCAAAAAGTAGTTGTAGTTTCATTGTTGTAAATCAATGTAAAATACCATTGAACTTGCAACTAGTTTCAAGACAAGTGTCAATTGTTGTACATTAATGTAACGAGAGAGAAGCGTGAAAGAAGCAAAAGACAAATAGTTGCTTCATTGTATTTGTCGTACGTCGGCGAGAAATTTCATATGAGAATGTATGTTAATTGACTCATTTTATTGAAATCTTTCAGACTGCTCAAAGATCCAAGTGATGGCTGCACCGGCCGGGTAAATCCCCAACACAAGATCCACCTCAGCATATTTTTGAAATAGTTATTAATACTGCTCTAATTTCCTTGACTTGGGTTCGTGTTATCTTAATTATGTGTTTGTGTGTACATAATGAATTTATGGACATACATATAAACTCAGTATTGGATTATTTAAGATTCAAGAGGTAATTTGTTTAATTAACTCAAATGATAAAATTTTAGCAATAATGAATTAAGTAATAAATAATATGGACTTACAAAAAAAAGAAAAAGAAAGAGACAATCATGGTATTTTCTTTATATAAGGAATAAATTAATTAATTGAGCAACTCGTGAATAAGTTCGAGTTTGCTCGAATAATAAATGAGTCAAGCTTGAACAAATTATTAAACTTAGTGATAAGCCGAACTCGAATAAAATTAGAGGAATATAGCTTAAACATTCAATACTCGACTCGAATCAATTACAACCCTAGTCACACTTAGTAGTTTGGAGGCGAATTTTATTTATTTATTTTTTTTTAACAAAAAAAGGGGGGGGGGGGGGGGGGGGGGGGGGGGGGTTTCAAAGTATATTTTTCCCCACTTTTTTTTCTGATATTTTTTCTTTTAATTTTTTCTACATGGGGAGAGCCAAAGATATGAGACAACATTATATATGAAATTTATCCAAAAGGAAACTTCCATTTTCGCATCACTTAGGGTTTGTTCATAAGGGCCACATCAATAGAGCTGGTCCATGCAATAAATTGCACTAATAATGTCTAAAACTTATAAAAATGAACCTAATTAGCTGTATTAGCTGTGAAATGACTACACAATTATATAATAGAGGTATCAAGTCTGGTTAAGGAATGATTAAGGGATAAGTTATGACTAATGACTCAAATTCCTATTTGACACTGCCAAAAAAGTTAACGTTCAAGAGTGCAATCACTTAACACCTGACCTAACAATCAATTGCAATCATTTAACATTTGTGTAATTTTTTTTTCTTTTCTAATTTAATAACAAAATGGGTACGATGGAGGATCTTTCCCACTTCGGATGATTCTAAAAATGAAAATGGGATGGGACCCCAATAACAGAACCAATACAAACTAAGAGAGTGCAAAAATTAATACAAATAGTAGGAAATTGGTTAAACAAGTGACCTGGTCTTCTCAAAGGACCGCACAAGGCGGTTACAGAAGTAAAATGAAGCACAAATTAAGGCGAACCTATTTGAACCCCCACTGGAAACCAGTAACAAACACCGAAACGAGGCTAAAGCCGAAAATGAACTGTTGTAGTCCAATGAATGGACTGCAAGAAAGAGAGAAACCAACACAAATTTGGTTACAAAAGTCTCCACGACAGAACCCTTACTTGAAACTAGCAACAACCACAGGAAAGAGTCTGAAGCCAAAAATGCACTGTCGTAGTCCAATGAAGGGATTGCAGAAAAAAGAGAAACCAATACAAATTCAGTTTCAAAAGTCTCAACGATAATTACACTGCATTTGTGTAATTAATTTAAATATTGTTTGTTGGGAAATATTCCTAATAGTTAGTAAATGGGCCTACAACTTATCTCAACTCATCTACTTATATTAATCCTAAGAAAATGCCCAGTTACGTGATCTACTGGGTGACAAAGCCCAAGCTCATCCCGGAACAACTTGAGAAAAGCTACGGAAATATCAAGATTCCGAGATACCCAGAAGTGTCTCAGGGAGACCCATGATCCGGACACATAAAGACCCACGTTCCAAATCCATGAAGACCCACGATCCGGACAGGTGAAGACCTATGTTTCGGATACATGGAGACCCACGATTCGGACAGGCGAAGACCCACATTCCAGATACATGGAGACCCATGATCAGAGAATCGATTTCCTCCATATCTAAGGGAAACCGATTCAATTCCTCAATATAAATACAAATGAACCTTCAAGTATTTTCTAGTTGAAATTATTGTTATTAAGCATCCATACACATTCTCTCAAAAAACTTGAGCATTAGAGTGGGACTAGCTGGCACCCTAACAAGCTCATTTATCAATTTTTATCGTTTTACAGGGAGAATGAAGAACTTTTCACAAAACTTTCTTAACACTGTTTGAGCTATAAGTGATGTCTCTTTTCTCCCCTCCCAAACAAGATTAAGAAAACTATAACTTTGCCTCTCTTTTTTTTCTATCTATCTCTTCTTTTTAGTTGAGAGCGTGAATCCAATGCAATATTTGCGTGTGGGCCAGAGTTTGAACAAAAGTCAAAATCGGTTAAAGCATTTTATCTCATCATTTTAACTTTCTGCAATTTCCTCTAAGCATGTCTAAATTGCGATCACCACCCACCGTGGACGGTTCAAATTTCAAGCAAATCAAGTCCGTCCAAATGTTTTTAAATGGGCCTCTGGCCCACAAATGTGGGATTTATGCACGGATCAAGGCCCTTTATATGAACACCCCAAAACCGAGCGTGTCCGGGGCCTATGCACGTGCGGGTGACAGAATAATTCGGTCTACCACGCACGTATGCGCAATGATGATGACACACGTGCGCATAGTTCATCAATTCGGGGCAAAGCCAATAGCTAGAGAGCATCATCTTCATTAGGGATGTTTCTAAAGTGTTCGGTTTTGGGGTCCATTTTCTTTAAGGAATGTCTAACAAAGGTGGAACAAAACTCTTCCTATTTCATCCCTTCATGCACCAATGTTTTTAACTCCTCTTTAATTTCTAGGTTTTTTTATTGCATCCTATGCCTACAAAAAGACATTCTACAAAGAGGGCCTCTTAATTTCCAAAACCCACTTATATAGTGGGATCTTAGTGATTGCACACTAAGGTCACCATCAAGATTAAAAGAGGGAGGGGGGGGGGGCGAAAACAAAAGAGGGCCTTTCATTTCTTCAAATGCCCACAGCCATGGTGGGCATGGTGGCCCCTAGTCAACACCGCCAGACGTGCTGCCGTATGCAGACAAACGAAGGTCGACAAGACATTCGACGGGTTTTATACTCAGTAGAATGCCATTGTCAACTCAAGCTTTAATCTTGAGTCACTCGGCCATCTATATATATATATATATATATATATTCCATTTCGGCAAACTGATCGACGCAGCCTTGTCCCGGCCAAGGAGTGAAACTCTCAGTACTGTTGAGTGGTTTTTGGGGTTCGTCTTTTCTCTTCTTGTTGATTTGTATTTGTTTTGGGTTTTGGAAGAGGAGGGAGGAGGTAGTAGGCCAATGTCGCTAGCGAATGCAAGCTGATCACATGCAGATGAATGGGTTTTCTTAGCTTTTTTAAAGCAAGCCAAGAATCAATTAATCTGTGACGTTGAGAAATGAGTGTTGTTGTCAATCATGCATTATTCCAATATGCAATATTTTTCACATTTTCGTATATGCAAAGATTGAGATTCGATGTGAATTTCATGACATTTTTTTTCTATAAAAAAAAAAAAATTAAGGAAAACTTCATTGGTACTTATCATTATTGATATTTCATCACTTTTATAATCATACCTTTTAACTTAAAAAATCACTATTTTTCAATTTTTTACAATGTCAACCCTCTTGCATGTTCAAATTTAACGTTAAATTTAACAGAAAAATCAAAATTTTCAAAATACCTTCATTTCTTTTTAAAAAAAAAAGAAAAAAAAAGAAAAAAAAAAGTTGGAACAAATATGACCCATGCACCGACCCACGGTGGTCACAAAGACCCACCGGTGGGTCAGGTTCGTGACCTGCGGTGGGTCAGACTTGATTTTTTTTTTTTTTTTAAAAATAATTTTTAATAATTAAATCAAGATATTTTTGTAATTTTATAAACATCTTAGGGGCATAAGAGACATTTTACTTGTCAACCGTTTGATTTAACCTTTAATTTTGATAGAAGAGTTGACATTGCAAAAAATTGAAAGATGGTGACCCTAAATTGACATCTTTTAAAGTTTGATGTTATGATTATAAAAGTGATGAAAGATCAGGAGTACTGATAAGTGAAGTGTTTTCCTATTACAATTATTATTGATGGGAAACTTCAAGGAAACCACTTCGTGTACTTACCCCTAAAGGGCAAACTTCGGACTAGTGCAAGGCACCCTCCACACAAATCGGATTAGACTCGGCTTTGCTCCGAGCGTGATCCCAAAGCATTGTTTGCACCCAAAAAAAAATTCATGCCCCTCTCATGCACAAAATAGTTTTAGAGAATACATGGAGCTATAAGAGTCTTTAAACAAACTCAAACCTTCCAAATATTACAGAATAAATGCATTGGCACAATAAAAAAGATAATTATCATAATTTGAATTAAAATAATAATAATAATAATGCATTTCTTACTGCTGTCACCTTATGATTCGTTATTCATATTGAACCCAATTCTTAGGATTTCTAGTCTTCGAGTTGGATATCCTAATATGGGATTCATGATGATATTGTTAACCATCATGAACTAAATGAGTGCACAACAGCAACGGATGAGAAACACCAACAGATGAAAAACGTTACAACAGATCAGCTCCTCTTCAATTAAAACAGTCGACTTTGTTTCATAGTGAATTTTTTCTTTGACGAGCTCAAATGGTTTTCACTTCGTCACTAAATTATTTGTGTTAGATTGTTTTATTGCTTTCATTACATTTGATAAATGTTTGTGCACATGCATGGTTGCTTAGCTTTAAGTTCCACATTATTTTGACATATCTATTCAACCCGACAATCCTATTTCTAGGTGTAGTTTGGAGTAAGAGTGTCCATGTGGATGTAGTTATTTGCAATATCCGCATTTTCATCCGCATCTGCAAAATGTGAGTATCAGTTTTAGATATTCGCATTTTTATCCGCGTTATTTTTTTTTACTATCCGCATCCGTGCGGTTATTATCTGATATTCACAATAGGTAACGGGCCTATTTTAAAAGTTTTTAAACTGAAAAATAAAATAAAATGATGAATACGACCTCAAAATATTCATATTTAGTAATCAATGTTCATAAAAAACAATTATATATTTTTTTATACATGATTCAATGAGCATAAACATAAAAAATAAAAAAAAAACATAAAAAAACATAAATTACAAATCCAACATAAAAAAATATATATATATATATTAAAAATTTATAGCATAAAAACATAAATTATCTATTTATAACATATTCGTAAGTGGACATTGATGGTATTGTGTTGAATATATTAACTATAATATATATAAAAATATATAAAAAATATATATATATATAAAAATGATATGTGGATGTGGTTATTAACGGTAGCCACATACTCTAAAACTATCGATTTTTGCTAATCGCATCCACATGTGCGGATAACGGATATGTGCGGGTAACATATGTGGACAATTAATATCCGTTCGTATGTATACTCTAATTTAGAATCTTGGATATCATTTTCAGCTTAGGTCACGAAAAACACAAACCTTTCCCACCAAAGTACCTGTCACCCCAAAACAAGTTTTCTTCTCAGCCACCCAAGTCGAAATCTGGAGTGTTTGGCAACTGAGTGGAATAATTATTCCACTCGGGTTTTTTCTAAAACCCACCCACCCGCATAAAACTCGGATTTTGACCCGAATTTTGAGTCCACTCAAGGCTGTCTTTCAGATTAATGGTGGGACCCACGCGCAGGAAAAGTTGACTAAAAAATGCGTGGGTCCGACATTTAAATAATAAAATATTAATAATTTAAATAAAAAAAAAAGAAAAAAAAACTAAAAAAAAAAAAACAGAGGGGTGGCTGCCAGCTTGGGGGAGGCCGCGCGGCCACCCCCGACCCTTGGGGAAGGCCGCGCGGCCTCCCCCGAGTACTGGGGGTGGCCGCGCGGCCACCCCTTCCTTCATTTTTTTTTTTTTTTTTTAATTTTTAATTTTGATTTCAATTATTTTTTTTTAAAAAAAAATTATTTATTTTTTTAATTAAATAATCAATATATAATAAATTATTATTTCACACAACTTTTCAAAATACCAATCATTATACACAACTTTTTAAACTTCCAATCATTTCTTACCATTAAAATATAATATTTTTCAATCTCAAAATTCAACACCCAAACACAATTTTTTACCTCGATATTTGTAAATAGAAATAAAATTCAATTCTAATTCTAAAAATTCAATACCCAAACGAGCCATTAACTACTCTACACAGCAATAACTACTCTACAGAGCAATATTCTCGTTCCATCTTTCAGTCAAACAAAGCACTATGTCAGACATGTGGTAAATTAAACCACAATGCTCTTGACTGTTTTTATAGGATGGACTATAGCCATCAAGGCCGACATCATCCTATGCAACTCGCAACAATGGTTGCCCATACAAATTTAGCTCAACAGATGACATTCGATATGCAAACAACAGATCGATATAACCAACATATCACCAATGCATGAACTGCGGAATTCTGTCGGTGACTGATATATCGGTCCACGAGCATCAACCGATCAGTAAAAGAAATCGTTCTGTCGGGACCTGAACATAAACCATTTTTGAATTGATTTATTTTTTCTCTGTTCAAGCTCCCAACTTTTTACCATCTACCCGTGACCCGTCTCTTATGCATGTGTCTTATGGTCCTAAAGGCACCTACTTTACGAGCCTTGAGTACGTATGGGTTTTAAAAATACTAAATTTACCTGATCAAAACGCTTAAAGTTGCTAACTTTCCTATCCATTTCCATTATATTCGTAAACAACACTGACCCATAAAAAGGGTTGGGTGTGCATGATATTCTACTAACCTAGTTTAAACCATAAGTTATCTAGCCATAAATTTTCGTGTGGCTCAAAAATTTACAATCTTTCTCAATAAAATGCTCATTTTCTAGCTCGATCTATAGTACTTTTAACATACTAATTACCTTATTAGCGAAAAGTCAACTTAATAACATGAAATACATGTTAGGGTTTCAGATCTTATCCTTAGTGGCGTGGATTTTCCTCCCTTAACCTCAAAGCACCATAAAGAATTTATTTACTCACAAATATTATTTGTCGTGAATTTAATATTTTCCTTTAATTATTATTAATTACTATTCGTACGTGTTATTAGATTTTATTTATGAAGTACCACGTGTTTGTTTGAGGTATTACACTCAAGCCTATTATGGGGTGATCAATCGACCACTTCTTCTGGATTTTGTTTTGTAAATGATTTCTTTTTTCTTTTTTCTTTCTCTTTTTTTAATGCTTACATGGCATAATTCTGTCTGTTCACTTACAATGAACGGTCTGGATTAATATTGAAGGAATGACATGAAACCTTAATTAATCCCTATTTGCAACACAGAGCATATATGACCAAAACCACTTGCAATCTTTGGGGAGTAATTAATTTGATCATTTAATTTCACAATATTCACAATATATATGAAAGTAGATCGATCGGTTGTTATTGATAATAAACTCTTTGAATTAAGGGATCATTTGGATGTTCTTAAAGTTTAGAGGGAGATAACAAATGCCAATAGTTGATCATAAACATGCATGCCAGTACTGTTTCAGTAATGTGAACGCGTAAATTAATGCTTAATTAATTTAATTAAAGATAGTAGTTGATAAATTAACTGAAAATTGCAGCATGGGTGACGGTGTCACTGAGTCATGATCGAAGACAACCACTTTGACCTTAAAAGTGTGGTCCAAATTAAATAAATAATGTTTGCTAGTAACGTTAATTATGTATAAATAAGGTCACCACAAGCCTCCACATATAACCTTTGATTATGTCATGACTTTCGATCTCATGAACAGTGGCTCCATCATCATACTGATCACATTGAAGTGGAAGACTATGTTAGCAAGTAGCTAGTGGAATATTCATCACCCACTTACATGGATCGATGATGGCATCGATCAGCGGCCCCCATTAATATTATACGGGATATTTCATCTCACACTCAGCTGGTTCTGACCATGGAAATGGAAGCCCTGGCCGGCCGGCCTAGCTAGTTCATTATTTCTTCTCGAGTGAGTGGCCATCGTGGCAGCACGGGAGCTAGCCACCATGCATGCTATACCCATCCGATCCATGGAATCAGATCGATTAGCCCCGCATGATATGCACGATATATATATACTTGATTATAATGCACGTGCAACGTTTTTGGTCCATGTACCTTGTTCTCCCCATAATGTTCTTCCCGGCCACCATCATCAAATGCGTACTTGGTCTACATGCACCTACACCTCGTATTCAAAGTGTCATCAACATGCACCATATATTGATATATATATATACACACAACAGTACTTTTGAGTAATTTTATTGGTTTGTCTTTTTTATCTCACTGGCTACTATTGTGCAAGCGATCATCTATGTGCATGCATGAACAAGTAAGCGAACACGCCGAACAGAGGATCGAGGAAAAGGAAATAGTGTCTATCCTTAATCTTCCTCACCTTTTTTGCCTTTATATTTTCTTTTTCTTTTTCCTTTCTCATCGTGAGGAGAATCTGGCCATTTCTTTGTGTTGGCTCGATCCGTTTATTTCGGCGAAAAATATTTTTCTTATTTTTCAGTGTTTGGTACGATAAAATAATGAAAATATCAAGGTTAAACCAATCAAAAACATTTTTGATTAACTAGAAAACCTTCTTTAATTTCGGTAAAATTGTTTCCTTTATTTTTTTAAATCCTAAACTATTTTTCAGCTGCTGGAATCTATCGCGGCCACCAAAATCCGCCGCCGCCAATCGCTAGATTTTGCAATATTTAAGAATCCGCCACTGACCGCCAGCACTTGCCACCACCTATGGTTGCTGAAATCCATTGCAATGTTCATCGAAAGTCGCCGGCCATTTTTAGCCGTCGCAAATTTTCTATATGAGTACGCCGAAAATTATTTTCAAAAAAATCATTTTTTCTGATAAATGATTTAGTTCAAAATATTTTCTCACGAAAAATCTTTTATGTCGAAACAAACGGAGTAGTTTAAATACTACAAATAAAATTAGTAAAAGGAAAATGCAAATTTTTCTACCATATGGTCCATATCAACACATTAATGTGTGTGTTGTTTTTATTTTCCTAGTTGATGCTGTTGTTGAGTTGTTATGTCATGCATATTACGCAACTATATATATATATATATATATATATATATATATCTCCAATATAATTGACAATGGAACACACAATCGCTGTAATTAATTGTAAACCTTACGTTATATATATAAAACAATGGTTATAAAAATGCAGCACCTTAATTAGCATCATTCTAATTAAATAAATTTATTTTTTTTTAAAAAAAAATCATTAATTAAGCAGGCCGGAATCGAATTGTTGTAACAGTAGTGAAGGAAATCGGCAGACCATTTCAATTTTTGAAATGAAAAAAATATTGCCCACGTTCTTCATAGAGTTTGCGGATTATCGCGGTTCATTGGATTCGTACAAAAAAGCACGTCAAAATTACCATCTTCTTTAATCTTTTATCCAAATCACAATCTGCCGTCCTTTTCTTTACAGCTCCAATACGTTGGATATATGTTTGACTCAAATTAAGAACAATAGAACATTTAGAGTTACGAAATGAGCTAGTTAATTAAAAAAGAAATAAAAAAAAAAAAATATCCACGTCGCAGGATCTTCATTTTGATATCTAGCCATTCACTGCATGACAAATGTCTACATTTTGAGTCTCATGTCAACACAGTTTAGCATCAAGTGTTGGGAGGCTTCCTTTCCCAACAATTCTTGAACAGCTATCCCTCGAATGGAACATTTCTGTCGATCTTCTTGTTTAATTACTGCAAATCCCGGTGCCTCCGGGCCAACTTTAATCATCCACGAATTTTGTTTCAATTTTTTTTTTTTTTTTTTTTTTTGTCAAGTATATGAATTAAGTAGAATATTAGTCCTCGTTCTAATAACCATTACGCTTTCGAATCTACACGGTTGTCTACTCTATCTCATCATCTGCTCTTTTCGTAATTTGAAAATGTGACGTGATATTTAATTCTAATACCAAATGATCATATAAATTTTGAATTAAAACTTATCCTTAACAATCGATTTGAAATGAGAAGATGTCAAAGAATTTATATACCTATATATAATTAATATAAACTTGTACTTAAATCATATAAGACAATTAAAATCATAACAACTTGAATGAAGGTATTTCAAGATTCGATTTAATTAAGGACTTCCTCCTACATTGAAGTATGATGCTACTATATATTACCAAATATAATAACACGTACAACTAGGGGAGAAGAGAGAGAGAGAGAGAGAGAGATTTGCTTTTGAGTTTAGAGGCACTCTTATCAAGATATGGAAATGTAGGAAGGGCTGATGGCTGCCTATTCATATTCCGACAAGTAAACAAGGAAATCCCCCACTGCCCTTCGATTGGTAGGCAAAAAAAGGTAAGGCACAGTAAAAAAAGAAAGTGTACCTTTGGAGATCATCAAGTGAAGCCCTCTCTACCTTCACACTAATCATAGAAATGTCAAATTGTAAAATCTCTCTCTTTGACTAAATTTATCTATAAAATAAAAATCCACTAACCCAACAAACGCCCACTAACCATGTGGTGTGAATGAGTAAGATAGTGGATTTTTCTTTATTTTCCCACCACCAAAAAAAAAAATGCATTATCCTTCTATTCTAACATGCGTATTCTATATAGCATGTGCTTCGAATGTGAGATGGGACGCAACTTGTTAAGTATGTGGATTGAATGAGTTGTGATTTTGTAATCGCGTTACAAAAAGAGTAATTTATAAGCTTGATTAAAATGTCTTGCACGTATTATGTATATTCATAGTGTTAAGTCATTGAATATTGACAGATAAGTGAAGCTGTCAAAAAAAAAAAAAAAGTGCTATCATTTGGTTAGTATCGATAGAGTGAGTCGTCGTGGACGTTAACTGCATGCAAAATATTGTGGTGATATGTTACAATCTTAAGGATCCGTTTGGATTTGCGATTTAAAATAACGATTTTAAAATGTGCAATTTGAAAAATGTGATTTTTAAAAACGCAGTTAAGCGTTTGAAATAGCAGTTTAGCATTTAAAATTGCAAATTAGCCTTTAAAATTATGCGTTTTCAAAAAAGCACAATCTCACATGCGATTTGAAAAAGTAAATTTTCTGCGTTTTTAAATCGCAATTTTTAAAAACGCAGTTCTCAAACAATTTATGTTCTGCGATTTGGTTTAAAATCGCACTTATTGTATACGAAATCGCAATACCAAATTCACCCTAAGTGTCTCACATAATCACTTAAGTATAATCTTAATCATGTATATATATATAAGCTCTTGAACACTCTGCCTTTACGAACCGATTTTCAAGGGTGGGTTGTTCAACTTGGCAATTAACCCTATTAGGCTATAATTACATGGCCGAAAGATTTTTAGATAAACCTAAAACAGATGAATCATGATAATCAATGGAGCATGCTCCGTGTAATAAGAAATCAATTACAATTAAAGGCATTGAGTGGGATAGATGTTTAGATCGAAACAGATCAATTAAAAGATTGCCTTGCCAATTGTGCGGTCTAGATGCATTGACTGTGTACTTAATTAACATGGCATGTGAAGTGTGAACGTCGTTTACTGGAGGCTCCTGATTTGGTTTAATTACTTTTGTTGAACCTTTGATAGCATCTATGCCCCCTTTTGCATCCCCTACGACAGAAAACCTTTGAATCATCATTTTAGCTAGACAGGTGGCAATCTAAAATGTTGACAAATTACTGTTCCTTAAAATGCTTATATAATAATAAATATGCATAAATCAAAATATATTAAATCATGTATATATATATAGAACCAAAATGATACAAATCTATCATCTATTCATCTTTTACGTACCCATCTCATTTTCAAGTTTACTATTGAATTAAGTCTAAAATACTAACAAGTGTCTCTTTAATGTATTCCTAGAATACTTGTATATTGTATAACATAGAAGCTGCATAAATCAAAATATATTAAAAATCTAATTCAAATAGGAATTTTTTTTATTTTTATTTTTGGTATAGATCCTACAAATTTAAATAATTATGGGTACAATTCTCCTGTTTGTGACTTTACACTGTATAAAATTAAGTAGGTTTCACAAATTTCAATTCGATGACATCACACTTTTCAAATTTTATAGTAGTTAACAGTTGGTAATATTGTATTCTTCAGAAAATTATTACACTACAAATATTTTTTCTATATTTAATTCAACTTTGTAACTTTTCCCAGTTGAACTTAATTTGGTCATTGGATTGGTTTCCTGAAATTTTTCCACACGAAAAAAAATGTACATCAAATTTACTTGATCTCTATTTGCTTTACAAAATAAAAATAAAAAAAAAATTTCTCTATTTGCTTTACAAAATAAAAATAAAAAAAAAAATAAAAAGTTTATAAGTTTGGGACTAAAATAAAATTGTACCAAAAGATTTATTGATTCATGTTTTTTTCTGCCGTGATTATTCGTTCAAGCTTTTGTTGAATTAGAGGCTTTAGAATTGACAAATCATATCTTCGATCTTTTGAGATTTGTTGTAAGCCCTATATCAAATGCGTTAATTAATATTTTTTATTCATATATTTAAATTTGCTTTACTTGATCATGCTAATTACGAACATGTCTACTCTTTGGATATTCTAATTCCTCAAACTTAATTTTATTTTCTAATCCTTTCCTTTTAATTATTTTGTGTAAACCTTTTTTATCCTTCACATTTTTTAAGTGATCAGTATTTGAATTTGTTTATATATATATACTAAGATATATTACAAATATGCTAATATATTAAATATTAAATTATAATATAAATTACATTCATTTTCCATTCACTGCCCTTATTTACTAATATAATCTAATCAATCTTAAGGGTAAAATTATAAATTTATTGCCTAAATTCAATTTGCAAGGTTAAATCTTGACTAGCTAGGCTAGGGGATTTTTCAATGGGGTGCGTCCAATTATAAAGTGAACAAAGTTTCTGACATTGAGGTGATGTTTATTATCAACATCTAATTGGAGCTTACTATATTTTTTCTAAAATGGAGGCCAGCAATGCTACCAATAAGTGTAAGTTGACGCTGCCCTAAAGATATATTAGAGATTCAATGTTTTGTTTGCATAAATTGCACAAGTAACGCCAATTAGAGTTGTTAGTTCAAAGTTAATGGAAAAATAAAAATATCGATCCTTTTTATATAGAGAGAGATCAAAAGGGAAAATGCCAATGATGATGTGGCCCTCCTTCGTTTAGACAGAAACAGCATCTAAGAAAAAGTGTTTCCCTGCATCCAAACACCCCAGAAAAAGTTTCCATTGCTAAGCGAGATGATAAATTATAATAATTCATCAACAAAAAAAAAAAAAAACACATGACATACAGCTCTTTAGATTCTACGCGCTTCTCAAGCGTCTGAGTCTCAAACTCAAAAAGACAAAATTTCCTTCAATTACAATGTTTCTCACTCGCTCTCATTGCGCGTGGGTGGTATGCTCTTCTTTAACCCCTCTCTCTCTCTCTGAGGTTTCTCTTATTAGAATATGTGTAACGCTCTCAAACATCCCACGAGGCCACGAGCTTAACACCTGCGTCTTCAAGCTCCTCTTTCATCCTTATCTCTGCCACTCGCATTCTTCAATTATTTCTCTCTCTGATCAAACTTACCCACCAAATTCTTCCTCTTCTTGTTCTTCTTTCTTCTTATCAGAGATTTCTAAATATGGCTCTCGAAACTTTGCTAATTAAGGTAAAGACGGCGATATCCAGCAGTTTTGATGTGGTGCGACCGTCAGCACCGAAGCCAAAACTACTAAAGAAGACGAACGTCGGCGTTTTGGCGTTCGAGATCGCTGGCCTCATGTCGAAGCTCCTCCACCTGTGGCAAGCCCTGTCGGACAAGAACACAGCCCGCCTCCGCAACGAGTCAATCTCTCTGGAGGGAGTCCAGAAGATCGTCTCCAACGACGAAGCTTTCCTCCTCGGCCTTGCGTGCGCAGAGCTGGTGGAGAATCTCCGGCTCGTCGCGAAGTCGGTCTCTAGAATAACAAAGAAATGTGACGACCCGAATATCCGGCGCTTCGAACCGTTGTTCGACGAGTTCGCCAACTGGGGCCCGGACCCGCACGGCTGGGTTCTAAGCTTGAAAGAAATGGAAGCCAGAGTTAAGAAGATGGACAGATACGTCACCGTCACGGCCACGCTGTACAGAGAAATGGACGAGCTTTCTGTTATGGAAAGTGGATTAAGCAAATCGTTGAAGTGTAAGGAAAAGGAGTCAACGATTTGTGATCTCCAGCAGAAGATTTTCTGGCAAAGACAGGAGGTTAAGTATATGAAAGACAGATCGCTATGGAATCGAAGCTTTGATACTGTTGCCGCCATGCTTGTACGGTCTACTTTCACCGTCCTGGCAAGGATCAAACATGTTTTTGGTATAGGACAATTTCCACTTTCTCTGACTCGCAGCCTTTCAGCTTCGGCCGCCGTGCACCCATTAATGAAAAGCTCAAAGCCTGAGGAAAAGTCGAAAGATTTGGGTGATGGGTTTTTCGAGACTAACTCCAAGCTCCTAAAGCCGCCGGAAACGACGCTAAGCTCCGCAGCTTTAGCGCTACACTACGCGAATTTGATCGTAGTGATAGAGAAGATGATCAAGTCACCGCAATTGGTCGGCGTGGATGCGAGGGACGATCTTTACGCGATGTTGCCGATTAGCATACGATCCTTGCTGCGGGCAAGGTTGAAGGGATCCGTGGGATTCTCGGCGAGCGATCCAGCGCTTGCCGGAGAGTGGAGGGAGGCTTTGGGAAGGATCTTGGGCTGGTTGTCGCCGTTGGCACATAATATGATAAAATGGCAAAGTGAAAGGAGCTTTGAGCAGCAAAATTTGGTGCCCAAAACGAATGTTCTACTTCTACAGACGCTGTTTTTCGCCAACAAGGAGAAGACCGAGGCCGCCATTGCTGAGCTGTTAGTGGGTCTGAACTACATTTGGAGGTTTGAGAGGGAGATGACTGCTAAGGCCTTGTTTGAATCCGCCAACTTCAATGGGATCTTGAATGTGAAGAAGTCCAGCTAAGGAGATAATGCATGGCTTTTCTTTCTTTCTTTCTTTCTTTTTTTTTTTTTTGGGGGGGGGGGGTTCTAATTTTGTTAATTTCTGATATTCTATCCTGGTTGATTTTAGTTTAAACTGAGTTCCAGATCAATCTTTAAGGGTTTGTTTTGCTTGTAACCCTGATCTGCATGTATATGGTAATACAAATGTCTGTAAATGATTTTGAGTAATCCAAACAATGCGAGGGGCTTTAAATATACATTTCTCAGTCATGCATGTGAAATTATTGTTATTTATCATCATTTTTATTAAAATATGTTGGCACCATTAATGGATCCAGATTCAGTTCATTAATTGAATTAATTAGTTAAATCTAATTTATTGATTCCCCTCTAATTGCAAGTTCAGTTCTAATCAATAGGGAAGATGGATGGTGGGTCCTATTACCTGAGATTAGTGATTTTTCAATCGGATCTTATAACACTATTTTATGATGATGATATATAGGTATATATATGGACTATAACTATTTTAGATAATGCAACTGCCAAAGAGGAGACTAATTTGGCTACATATATATGTGATGAGTGCCATTTTTTCCCCTGATTTGTTCATTGATGGATGACCTCTTCCATTAAGGAGACATCTGATCAGTGTGGGGGTGTAAATTTGACAAAACAAGAATTTTTTTTTTTAATGCGTTTTTCGTTCTGTTGATATAGTGATTGCCCACCAATGGCTTGATCCAAGAGATTTTAAAAAGATAAATGCTAGAGTTCTTATTAGTGGCTCGTTGGGGACCAGTAAAGATCAACTCCGATGCTTAAGTCAGTGAGGGAGGACAGAAAAAAATGGCAAAGTATTGACTAAATTAAAGGGCAGAATGAGCATACATTGGTAGTGTGGGTCAACATGGTCCATAACAGTTAAATCATGTGAAGGAGAGATTTCGAATGGTTGTTTCAAGTGGAGGGGCGATACCGATCAGACGATATGGCGTGAAACCACGTAAGATAAATTTAAAAACCCTAGCAATCGAACAGCACAAACACCGGTCATTAAAGAATAAATTAATTTTGCAAAATGAATGAATGTGACTCTCAATGCTATTTTACATGCACGGAAAAAAAAAAATGATAATATGTTTGTATGACACGGCCATCTATGTTAAATACTTTGAAACTTATTGTGAAGAAAATTTGTCACATGTGCATACTAGATTAGACAGACTAACTCTACGGCCCCATTGTTGCGAGGAGTAAGTTTTACCCTGGATCCAAGGGCTTTTGCGACTGGCACAACCACCTAAAACATAGGGTCACCCCCTGTAGTATCATTAGTTGAGTGGATCACCCGAGGTCAGACTCGGTCGATCAACGAAGGGATGATCGGTTAATGCTGGGGCATCGAGGTTGTACCAGATGTCTTTTTGAATGCATAAACCCTACTATAAATGGGTTAAGAGTACAAATAGGTCATAGTGACGAGAGTTATAACTTATAGTACAATTAATTATTATGTATATTTGTTTTTCCATATTGATAAATATTGTTGCATGTGTGATTTTAATTCTATTTCAAAATGATTGGATTCATTGTATAATTGTGTTTCACGCATGATCTACTCATTAAATCGTGAATTTATCGAAATCTTTTCCCCATATAAAATAAATATGTTTGACAAAGAATGTTGCCTTAAGGCTAGTGCTGGAGGAACCAGAGTCACACGGAGCTACCTAAGAATATGTTGTAGGCCCTATTACCATTGAGTAATGATTAAAAAAAAAGAAAAAAGAAAAAAAAGAAGAACCTCACATTACATACCAATTATACAACCTCACCATTCTGCATGGTCTTCATCTATGATTCGATCCCCTCAGATATGGCAGAAACCTTGTCTTCCTTACTACAAGGTAAACTATGATACAGCTATAAGATCATCATTCTCTGCCCAAGCTGCTGTAGTCCGAAACTTCTCTGGATCTGTTATTGGTTGCAGCTCTATTATTAGCCCACCATGCTCTGCTCTTTATGGGGAGGCACGTGCGGCTCTTTTGGCTGCTCAATTAGCCATTTCTCTGAATATTACTTCCTTTATCTTGGAAGGGGACTCTCAAACTGTTTTTAGGGCTCTCCAAAATTTTACTGTTATACAGGATTGGCGCATTTCTTCTATGATCTCCCACATCCGAGCTACTATCCCATCTTCTACTAGCTGGTCAGCTAGTCTCATTAACCGAAGTGCAAACTTCTGTGCCCATTATGTGGCATCTTGAGCCGCAACCAGACTACACTCTGGCTGCATTCCCATCTCTTTACCTTTTGTAGTTGAACCTTCTCCCACCTGTTTTGGAAATGCTTCTCTTTCTTCCTTTTTAATTCCTTAAGTCTGTTTAGTTTCCTTTACCTAAAAAAAAAATAAAAAAATTATACAACCTCACTCACATGGAATGGGGCCCATTTGATGGTTGATCCCACTCCATGTGAAAGAACAGTGTGTAATTTGTTTGTAATACGTGTTTTTGTAACACTTCTCATTACCATTCAAGAACTCACCGAAGAATTTAGAATGTTATAACCGTGTATAATTTGGAATAGCGGGTTTATTTGATATGTGATAGTTATAACTATGTATTCTCCTGTATAATTTAGATTTGATTGTACCGAGGATTAATGAGGTGTAATAATTTCAATATATTTTGTGATGATGAATATTAGATACTTTTTTTGTAATAGTATTGGATGACAATAGTTCCAAAAAAAAAAAAAAAAAAAAAAACCTAAATTTAGCTGCATTAATCTCGATTAAGGTTTAAAGGTAGTACTCTAAGTTAATTATTGATCAATTAATTTGAGAAGAGTTACAGCATATGGTAATTGAGGGTACAGACTTTGTTGTTACCCAAGTCCAAAAGAGTCACAACTGACTAGGCCCAACTCCAGGTTCATTTCATACAAAGAGCAGTATAATTCTGGCTGATTTTGGCATATATCTCCTGAATATTTTTGCACAAAATAGTTCTAAAAAGCGAACAATTTGAACCATATATAATTAAGAATATTTTTGGATTCGGGTGTTGGCTTAATTAGTGAGACCCATCTTTGCATGCTCAACAACTTGGCCTCTGTTTGATTGATTAGTCTTATATATCCTAAGAATATAAAAGATGGCAGACCCCCTTGGCTTTTGCGATCCAATTATTATTATGCTAATATCTTTTTTGTTTTTTGTTTTTTTTTTTTTTTTTTAATTTTTTTTCTTCAGAAATACAGCTCATGAGATCATAAATCAGAGGTGCCTTATTCTTCTCGAAAATGTTCCCACCTTTTTCACTTTTATTTCCTTTCAGGGCCCTTATGGCCATCATTTTACAAACAGCCTATTCCTATAATTATCTAAAGCTAATAGAAGACATGAGAACATTGAGAAGTGATGACCCCCATAGGACTCTCTCTCTCTCTCTGTCTGCGTCTGTCTGTCTTTCATTTTATTTTTTGGTTGGAGATAATAATTAAAAAAAAAAAAAATTGATATTATATCTTTGGGTATTCTCACAGCTCATAAGATCAGCAATTGGTCAAGATCTGAATTTAGGGAGAAGAGAGATTAGCAACTAGAGATTCACAAATCTTCAACGAAGCCCATTGAGTTGAGATTGTGGTGTACAAAAACAAAGGCCCATAAAATTGGCTTGCCTTGAATCTACTTTATTTATACGAGAAAGATGTATCTTTGGGCATTGTCACAGTTAACCACTGAGCCTAATGCTACACCACAAACGATATCTTCCTGGAAACGTTGAAAAAAAAGAGAAAAAAAAAGGTAGGGTTGGACAGAATGTTCGATTGCCGTTTATGGATCACCCACTAACTTTCAGTTGTCGGTTGTTGATAGTCGAAATAAAAAAAACTGTTTCAACGTTGGTTCGGTTCGGCTCGATAGGCGATAAAATTTTTATTTCGTCGGTTAACTGAACCGAACCGACTTTGACCTTTAGTAGTTTCTTGCATCGCTTGTTGAGCCCAAAAATATGTTTGATAAACACTTGTTCAGTCCAAAAAAACAACCATTTGGACCCAAAAACAACTATTTTATCCCATTAAAATAGGTTTGGCCCAATATAAAAAGCCCACGACTAACGGACTTCACCGAATTAACCGAAATAGTCGAAATTTATTATTGTCAATATGAATGAAATCAGTTAATTAACCGACTTTTTTGATTTGGTGGGCGACAATATCCATACCGTCACGGAATTAACCGGTACATAGTCATAAAATTTTATTTTATTTTTAAAAAAAGTAAAACCATAATACCGCTGGCAATTATGGAATTTAGTTTTTTAACATTTAATACAGAAGCTAATGAAAAAACATTCAATCAGCACATGAACAAATTTGCACCTACCCCAATATACTTGAACAACAAGTCATTGCACTAGTAAAAATGTAAAATCTGGGTCAAGCTCCAGGCGAGCTTGGTTGATCAAACCTATCACAGGACTAAGAGTAAGAGATTAAGGAGACACTCGGAAAGCACCATAAATAAGAGAATAATAGACAAAGAAACCTATTTGCAGACTAATAAACAACTGAAAATTCGTTCAGAAGGTGCTCAACTTCAATCAGCCTCAAGAAAAATGCCAAAAGGACATCTAATATGTTTAAATTGATAAAAGAAAGAAGATCTTTGTCAATCTCCTCTGTTTGGCTTATGGATGTGCTCTGTTTTCTGATTCTCCAGTCTACGGTGGCGATGTTTGGTACCCACAACAACCAGCTCCAAAGAACCATCCATGTCGCTGCATGCCAAGCCATGCAATAGTACCACGTCAGTTTGGAGAACTCCTTTTGGTAGCCTATCATTTCTCCCCGACGACGAACAAACCAGTGCAAAAGGAATTTGGTGTAAATTGTAATACAATATATTCTTGATATTAGAATGCTAATTACAGTACACAGCATATTTAATTTCTTAGATAACATGCTCAAACAGAGTAGAAAGCCTGACGAACGTCAGTGGATGATGTAGCATCCTTATTATCAATACGTAACATGCATTATTATCTTATTGTTCCAACAAACATATATATTCTTCGTCTTCACTTGGTCAGTGAATCCCAATCTCCTCATCTTTGTCCTTCACTTCACAGTTATACCGGCAACCATGACGTCGGGGCTTTTCAGGATTATCCGGGTCTGAGTCACTGGATTCCATAAAAAGGCCTCTGAGGCATCGTCTTTTTACCGCGGGATCATATGTAAGCTTCTCGGCTGGGGTGATGTTGAATTCAGCCCTACGAGCTTCAAGAGGCTCCAATTTACCACTTGGTTTGATGGGCTCTTCTTGGCGATGAGATACAACTAAATTAACGCCAGGGTTCCTTTCAGTGACAGAACTGTTGATCAAAATCGAGTTATTGACACTCTGTATATTGCTATTGATATATACCCTTGACGGCGCCGGATTTTGTGGATCTTTGGACTTTTTAACCTTGGAGCTCCCCTCTTCGTCCGATGTGGCTTCAGAGCTCTCATCTGGGTTGAGCTTGTAACCGCGGTGAATGTGGACAGATTCTTCTTTCTTGCCCGAGTCTAAGCCTAAGTGCATTGATGCTCCTCTGTTTTCACCAGTTATGGTTACGACACTTGCTGGATTTTCTGCCGTCAGATGGCCAGTGGACAGCTTTTGAACAATTTTGGAAATATCTTTCCTTACCTCTTCATGCAGTGGAAGTCGTTCTTCGTTGGGTTCTTGTGTAGTTTTCCCGTCCTTCGAATGTGTTGAACTTGCAATGTCCATCCGTTTTCCTGTCCTCTGTTTTTGGATGACCACTGCCTCCTTTCTGTCAAAAGCTTCTTCCTTCTGTTCCTTCTGCTTTTGTTTAGCCGGAAATGCTGCACTCAGGAGTTCTTTAGTCTTTGTTCCAGCAGCAACTGCTGTTGAAGTAAGAAGCTCCGTGATTGTGCTCTTTGTTGGTTCTTCATTAGCTGGAACACTTGTTTTCTTTTCTTCAATTATTTCTCGCACAACTTTCTTCCCTCCTTCACTTTCCTCCCGCTTTCTCTCTGGTAGGGGCTCTGCATCGCCACCATCGAGCTTGGAAACAGTTTCAGATGGCAGTACTCGTGCCTTTGATTGAGGTTCTTGTGATGATTGGGGTTGAGACTCTATTGGCTTTGGTTCTTGTTCAAAGATAGATGTTCGGGGCTGGAACACTAGTGGCTTTGGTTCTTGCTCAGAGACAGATGTTTGGGGCTGAGACACTACTGACTTTGGTTCTTGCTCAAAGACAAATGTTCGGGGCTGAGACACTGATGGCTTTGGTTCTTGCTCAGAGACAGATGTTTGGGGCTGAGACACTGCTGGCTTTGGTTGTTGCTCAAAGGTAAATATTCGGGGCTGAGACACTACTGGCTTTGGTTCTTGCTCAGAGACAGATGTTTGGGGTTGAGACACTGTTGGCTTTGGTTGTTGCTCAAAGGTAAATATTCGGGGCTGAGACACTACTGGTTTTGGTTCTTGCTCAGAGACAGATGTTTGGGGCTGAGACACTGCTGGCTTTGGTTCTTGCTCAGAGGCAGATGTTTGGGGCTGAGACACTGCTGGCTTTGGTTGTTGCTCAAAGACAGATGTTTGGAGTTGAGACACTGTTGGCTTTGGTTCTTGCTCAGAGGCAGATGTTTGGGGCTGAGACACTGCTAGCTTTGGTTGTTGCTCAAAGACAGATGTTTGGAGTTGAGACACTGTTGGCTTTGGTTCTTGCTCAGAGGCAGATGTTTGGGGCTGAGACACTGCTGGCTTTGGTTGTTGCTCAAAGGTAAATATTCGGGGCTGAGACACTACTGGCTTTGGTTCTTGCTCAGAGGCAGATGTTTGGGGCTGAGACACTGCTGGCTTTGGTTGTTGCTCAAAGACAGATGTTTGGGGCTGAGACACTGCTGGCTTTGGTTGTTGCTCAGAGGCAGATGTTTGGGGCTGAGACACTACTGGCTTTGGTTGTTGCTCAGAGACAGATATTTGGGGCTGAGATACTACTGGCTTTGGTTGTTGCTCAGAGACAGATGTTTGGGGCTGAGACACTGCTGGCTTTGGTTCTTGCTCAGAAACAGATGTTTGGGGATCAGTAGGAGTGGGAGTAGGCTGAGAGCTTTCTTGAATTGTCTGTTGTAATTTTGTAGTACCTGTTAAAGTATTAATAATTAATAATTTCTTATCAACTTAAGTTTTTATGATAAATAATGATTTTAACATGATATCAACGTGTAAAGTTTTGAGTTCAAATTTTGTCTCTATCAATTCACCACATTTCAATTAAAGTGTTAATTAAATGAGCAAATTAACCATTTCCGATCAGTTTAAGATTTTGGGATAAATGGCGAATTAACAGTACCTGTTGGTTGTAACTGAGTGGCTGTTTGAGTTGGAGAAGAGGATTGTGATGCCGTTTGGCCAGCAAGTTGAGAGGAAAAACGAGGCGGGGGAGACGAAAGCTGCTGAGAGGTTGTCTGCGGTGCTGGTTGTGTTTGAGATGTGCGAGATGGCGATGAGGGCACGGAGGCAACTCGGGATTGAGGTGCTGCAGGCGATGGTGGTGATGGAGGCAGAGAACCCGCTGCCCGGGTTTGCGTTCTTGAAGGAGATGCAGGTGCTGCTGGCTGGACAGCAGCTTGAGTTTCGGCAGATGCACTAGATGGTGGTGGCGCAGGTTCAGTTTTTTGTGGTGCTTGAGCTTGGGAAGGAGGGGGCTGTACCGGGGCTATCCCGGGTGGCCTAAAGGGCGGCTGCTGAGGCAGAACAGTGGTGGTAGGTTGGGCAGGTCTTTGGACTTCAACTGCAGGGCGAGGGGGCTGTGATCCAACTGAAGGACGTGGAGGTGGAGGAGCATTCTGTGCTGATTGCCAAGGGAGTCGAAAACGGAATGGTTGCCTTTGCTCTGCCATTGATGCTGAAGGAAATTAAAAAAGATGTAATAAGCGTACGTAGATGGTGTTTGGTTTGGTTGTATCGATCCTTGCTATAATGCTTGACATTTAGTGATGATATATATATATAGGTACGCATTTGATACCTTAGAAAAATTTGGGGTGCCTTGAGGCTTGCACTCTCCTCTTGCTGCTTTGCCTTCAAAGGTAACAAAGACACATAAGATTCCTTAATTAGACAGATTTTTCCTTCTCTGGTGGGTCTAGCATCTTATTTCAGTTGCCTTGTGTTTTCTTCCATTTTTCTCTAGTGAAGTTTTGAGGCTTCTAATCGATGTTAGTGAACTTGTGGTGGGCGGCAAGCAAGAATCTATTTTGTTTTTCTTTTCTTTGCTTTAATTGCCCCCTTAATCTGTAATAAAAGGCATTCCAAGTATAGTTTCCTCTAAAGCCTTCCTTTCCTTTAGAATTTGTGTTTATTGAAAAAGTTTGAAAGAGATTTTTTTTTTAAAAAAAAAATAGTTAAATATTATTTAGTCCTCTCAACTAATTTTATTTTTGATAAAGAATCACGAACCGACAAGTATGATGATTCTTGACCGTTATGTTAGAAAAAAAAAAGAAAAAAAAAAAAAAGAAAAAAATCAAAATTGACCAAAGTCTTTCAAAAATGTCCCTATTTTGACCGTTAGTCCGCTGATGTCAAGGAGGATATCTCTAAAAAGTTTGTCAACGGTATAAAACACAAGAACACGTATTTCCTTGATACGATAATATACCCCCCTATTCTGCTGGTGCAGGATTCCTTTCTTTGTTCCTTTTAACTTCCAGACTCTCTATTGCAGGATATGCTAGGCTGTGTTAAAGGTAAGTAATTGTAAAAATTATTTCTTGAAAATTTAAGTTTTTCTCTAATTTTAATATTTCACTTTTATTTTTTTTAATTATTTTTTGTTCCGCATTTAAAAGTTATGAGTTTTCTTGTGTGCTTCATAAGCATTAATGGGTTTTATATTTTAAAAGTACATCAACAGTACAATATAAATAATTCTTATTTTAATCTTATTATAAAATTTGAGTGGAATAACGTTACTAATGCCTAAAAATACTTTTAGAATTTTTTTGATGACATAACAGTACTTTTGTAAAATATTACTTTTTACTCGGGCATCACAATGACTGATTTATTATAAATTATTCGAACCACTTAAAAAACCCTGTTTAAAATACAACACAAAATATTAGATAAATAAAGCTCATGAAATTACCAATATTAAAATAACATTTTACATAAAACTAAATATCCCCCTTTTTTTTTTTTTTTTTTTTTGTATCTTTTCTTCTTTTTCATTTCTTTGTTCCTTTTATTTTACCCACCGACACACACACACAAAGAGAATATATGTATAAATATATACATTAGCTAAGTCCCTTACATCTAGAAGGAAATACTTAAAACCAAACAAAAGGAGAAAAGAGACTTACGGGAGAGAGGGAGAGAGAGAAGTGGGTCTTTATTCTTTTGTCTTTTATTTCTTTATCTTTTCCTCTTCTACTCTTTTCTTTCTTTCCTGTTTCTTTCTTCTTCTATTCTTTTATTCACCAAGACTCACACACACAGCACGTACCAGAGAGAGACAGCGAATAGAAAGGGAGAGAAAGAAAGTCCGAGAGAGAGAGACTACCTTTTGTATTCTGATCTTCTACTTGCTGCTGGACCCAAAACCGAGAGTGAGCCAGAGAGTTCAAATAGAGAGAGAGAGAAAGAAAATAGTTGCAGAAAAATAATCAAGGAAGAAGGGGAGAGCTTTGGAGAGAATTTTCTAGTTTTCCGCTTTGTTTTCTTTTCTATTTTTCTGGGCTCCAAACCGTGAGCAAGAGAGGGAGAATTGCTGCTGGAACTAAAAGAAAAACTAAGAGAAAGAGAGAAGCAGACTTCCTGCAGAGAGAAACAGAGAATGGGGAAGAAGGGAAGAGAGCTTCGGCTTTGTGTGTGCAAGACCCATTGCCCATGCTCTCTTTACATAGAAGACCTGAAAGGTGAGGATCATCCGGCACAATTTCAATCTATGGACAGAGCCTTGCAGGTGATCAATGGTAGATTCAAAAAATTAAAAGGTCTGTTTGGGTTTGCGATTTAAAATCACTATTTTAAAATGTGTGATTTGAAAAAAGTGATTTTTAAAAACACAGTTAAGCGTTTGGCGAAATCGCAGATAAGCATTTAAAATTACAAATTAGTCTTTAAAATTCTACGTTTTTAAAAAAACACATCTTACCTGCGATTTGAAAAAACAGATTTTCTACGTTTTAAAAAAATCTTAATTTTTAAAAACACAGTTCTCAAACGATTTATGTTCTGCGATTTGATTTAAAATTGCACTTATTATCTACGAAATCGCAATCCCAAAATCGACCAATATCACTTATCTCTCTAACGAACAAGAAGTTCAAATTCAACTAATCTAACTTAATCTATTAACTAAGCTACGGTTGTTTGTTTTTAGTTTTCTAATGACTTAAAAATGGATTGGGCTTAAACGTGAAGCCAGATGTGGGTTGGGCTGGGCTGTACGCGTGGACTAGGCTTATGAAGAATTAAAATGGGCCCACATATTACTAATATCCAATTTTCGCCCAAATCAGGAGTGGTATATTTCACAAGTATTTTCGCACCCTAAACGGAGTCAAAAAAATTATGAAATTCGGAGAGTAGCTAGAGGACTTTGAGATGAGCGTTTTGAACTTTGAATCGACCAAAACGAAGTTCGTTTGACCATGTTTCCATCATTCCAAAGTTTAAAGTTCGATTGAATTTTTATCAAATTAAAAATATAAATGCTTCTAAATGAATATTTATTTTCATAAATATTCATATTTATTCTTTTACATTAATATTAGGTCATAAATCATATTTTAAGATATTTTATTCAATATCTTAAAATATGGGATATTACAGTTTGCCACATGATGGGCACAGAAGTTTGCACTTCGATTAACATGTCTAGCTCACGGTTAAATTTGATTATTATAATTTAACCGTGAGCTAGAGTTTAGAGACCCTAAATTAAAAAATATATATATATATATAAGACGTAAACCTCTTGAAAATTGATCAAAAGTTTAAGAAAGCTTCCAGTAATCAGGATGATGAAACCAATGCTGGATCTTCTGATGAAGAGCCACCTGAGAAAACTGCAACAGCAAGCATATCACAATTTGAAGAAAATTGTCTAAGTATTCTTAACAGAATCCAGATTAGAAAATGGTATTCGAGAGTTAAGATCTGAGTTGAAGATTTTGAGTTCACGACTACCGTTCTAATCAACAGTAATGCTAATTTAAACTGTGTACAAGAAGGGTTAATCCCTATAAAGTATTACAATAAGTCTAAAGAAGCCTTAAGAACGGCCAATGAAAGTAAAATGAAGATTGATTTCAAAATAAGCAAAGCTTAGGTCTGTCAAGACAATATAAGTTTTAAAATATTTTTTGTCTTAATTAAGAATTTGACTGACAAAGTCTTTATTTCATTACTCTGTTGTATTCATTTACATCAGATAGTGATGGTTTGGTCACTTACCCTTTAGAAGAAAAAGTTAGGTGTTTTTTTTTTTTTTTTTTTTTTAGTGAAAACTATTTTTTGAAAAATAGTTTCAATATTTGATACAATTGTAAATATTTTTGATTTGACCAAAAAGCTTATTTAGTTTCGGGAATTTATTTTTATTTTTAAATTTTATAAATCATTTTTCGAGTTTGAGTTCTTTATTTTCAAACCATTGGACCACCATAAACCACTACAGTCGAGTCTTTCCGAGGCTACCGTCGAACCACCACCAAGCCATCATTGGCCACCACTGTTCCATCACCGAACTATTGATGGACTTCCGCGAGACCACTGCTATAACTCAAATTATTAAGTTAATTTTTTTATATTAATATTTTATGCTGTAAATAAAAATTGATTTTTATAAATTAATATGATTGAATGAAAAATAGAAAAAAAAATATTTTTGATTGAAAAATATTATGCAAGGGAAAATTTCATGCTCTAGACCACTAGGCACTAATCCTAAGATTATTGCTTTTAGGAATACAATCGAAATTTCCTCATTGCAATCTCATCAGAGTTAATTACAAATATATGAAATTTCCGGGCATTTATTACCCAAAACAACTCACAAATTAACATTACAGGCCCAATAATTCTGCTTTCCATCCTTTGTTAACCTTTTCTATAAATTCTTCTACTCTTCTCCTAAGCTCATCATCATCATCATCATCATTCTCGTCCTTGTTATTGCTGCTGCCATTTACTCCAATATTGACATTTCTTGGCATTTGGTTGTCATCCAAAGACTGCTTACTGTTTATTCCTCGTTTATGCCTTGTGGGTGTGTCTGTGAACGTTGAGAGAGGGATTTCTCCTTCTTGCCCATAGCTGGAGCTGGATTTGGAGCCCACCAAGATAACGACAATGATGAAATTGCAGAAGAAGAAGATGAAGACAGAGTTGGAAGCAGCCTGAGTTACCAACTCTAACATGGTTGTAAAAATTTAGTCAAACAAAAGCTGGAAGAGAATGAGAGAGAGCAACTAATTAACATAGTAGACTTTTAAGCCTATTTATAGCGTTTTACAATTATGGATAGGCAATGCGTGCGGGGGAATCTTTTACAGCAATCCAACCACACCTCCGGTGGAAATCCTAGTAGATGGAAGAGGTGATCGGAAAAACTGCCATAAAGCTAGTTGTAGCTGTCTTTGATGAATATTTTGGGTGCCAACAAAAGGTACCCATTTTAATTTAGTTCATGTCCAGCTTCTAAAAGAGACTAAGAAGTAGATGAACAACAGATGATGAGACTCTTAGGGCGGAGTGGCAAGAGAAACATCAAGATCAAATTTCTTTTAGGCCTAGATTGGAATATGAAATTTCTTATGTGCCAAAAGAGCTCTACAAAAGAGAGCCAGATGAGTTGTGTTGGATGAGATGGGTGGCCACCCTTATTGGAGGAGAGTGGTGGCTGCAAGACCACCATAGTGAAAGAATTGATAATCAAATAGAAAAATAAAAGTAAAGCGAAATAAAGATAAATTGAGACAAGAGATTTTACGTAGTTCGGTCTATAATTTACGTTCATAGGATAAAGCCAAAAGGGCTACATTATGCTATTTCTCTTGACGATTTTACAATACAGAATAAACCTATTTAAAAGAGAGTTGATACAAATAAATATGGTAATCAAATCAATTAATTTTGATTACTGTCAAACCTTATTATAATAAATCCTATAAAATATAAGTAACGTACAATATCATATTAATATATTTCTTTGAAAATATATTCTCCAACACATAGTATGCCAAGAGTGCTCGCATGGCTACCTTGGCCAAATAGGAATGACTGGTAGTCACCCCAACTAGATCGACGTGGTTTCAAAGCCACCTCTCTCTTCCGTTGAAGGTGGCCATACAACCACTTTTTTTAAAAATATATGTATATATATACACAAGTAAGAAGTCAGCTCTTTACTTGCTTGTGTTTTATCAAAATAAAGATGTTTTTAGTATTTGTTTCTTCGAAAACACAACCAAACAATCCCTAAAAAGCAAATGTTACATAAAACGTTTTCTCAAATTTAGATCAACTAAAAATATTTTTCACCTTTATATTATACTAAAATACATTTTCGAATGAAAAAAAATACACTTTCCAAAATAAGGATAAAAATATCTCAGAAACTAGTTTGTAAAACTCCTACAAACAAGTGATATATGTTCTTTAAGTTATGAAAAAATATTTACTTCTCACATGTTAGAGCATTCACAGTACATAATAAAAAAATTAAAAAATTTATCTCTTTCCTTTCCTTTTTTTTTCATAGTCAAAGCAAACTTTTATTTTTATTTTTATTTTTATTTTTATTTTTTTTCTTTATATATAGGAAAATGTTAGATTTACAACATCAACACAACAAGTGCACAACAACCTCTCACACGAGGGTGGGCTCCACACACTGGGGTCCACTCTCATGTGAGGGATTGTTGTGCATTTGTTGTGTTGGTGTAGTGCATGAATCAAATCCCATATTTCTTATACTAACGTTTATTTGTAATGAAAGCATGTGACTATTAAGGAAAAAAAAGTTAAAAAATATGACCACTACAAAAAAAAAAAAAAAAAAAAAAAAGGACCATTAGGATAAAATAAATATTTCAAAAATATGACTATTAGAAAAAGATAAATTTAAAAAATATGAATGTTAGGAAATATTAAAAAATATGACTGCTAGGAAAAGATAAACATTCAAAAATATAAATGTTAGAGAAAGAATAAAGAAATATTTAAAAATTAACACTTAAATACAATTGTAAAAGTAGTTAGTTAAAATAGTTAGACTGCTGCGCGTGTTTTAAAAAAATGAATAGTTAATAAAATATTGAAAAGTAATTTTTAAATATTTTGACTAATAAAATATGATGAAATTACTAAGAATGCTCTTATGGATAATTTTTTTTTTTTTTTATAGATACATGAAAAAGAACTACAAACTAAAGCCAAAGCTAAGCTTGCGGCTTAAAGAAAGAAAGAAAAAGAAAAAGACCAAAAAAAAAAAAAAAAAAAAAAAGGGGCTTGGGCTATCCAACAATAATTAGAAATGAAAATGCCTGGAAGCAATGCATTAAATTAAGATGCAGGCTTATTGATGCTTGACACGAATGCTAAGAATTCGGGCCACTAGTAAAGGTGGTTGATAGTGCATAAAGAATATAGATGATCCAAACACCGATACAAAGAAAAACATGAAGAAAATACAGAAAACAAAAGGCCTAGAATACAGAGATAAAACAAACACAACACAACATTGGTAGAGAGAAGGGGCTGGGAGTCGTCAATGACAGCGCGTGAAGATCATGCGCCACCACCACCGAAAGACCTCTCTCCAACAGTAATTGCCGGGGCTGCTAGGAATCACCGACAGTAGGGCTCTGGGTTTGCCCCTACCGAGCAATCGAAGCTAAAAAGTAAACCGTCTTAGTGGCCCCTGGGTTTGCCCAAACCATTAGTGACCCAGAAACAAATTTTGCACTTTTTACCCTTTTTACCCTTCAACTATTTGGAAAAGAATCATTTCTTGCGCAGCCCCGCGATACTGTACCTAACATTTACCGCATATTCTGAATTTATTCCATTCCGTGCGCTTCTGTATGCCCCTCTAATTTCGGATTTTCAACCCGCTTCTCGTGATGCCCAAGAAATACCAATTGCAGCCGTCCACGTATTTCAAACAATCAACGGCGGATATCTAATAACCTATGGTTGAAAACCACGTGCCACGACTATATATATATGTCTGTGAATCCCAGAACCTACTCGTCGTCATTTTCTATAGAAAAAAGAACACAGTTAGAGTGTGAGAAACCTAGAGCGGATCGAACAATGGCTACGATCAAGCTTGTTAAAGCCCGTCAGATCTTCGATAGCCGTGGAAATCCCACCGTTGAAGTGAGTTTTCCTTTCATCTTACCCGTCTGATCCGTTTTCTGTTCTTCTTTACTACTTTGTTTGTTTTCTGTGAAAAAATGGGGAAGAGAAAGGAAATTAATAATTAGTTTATTACGCTTTAAAAAAAGAAGAAGAGAAAATATTAAAGTCTGAATGTTCACTTGATTCTCAGGTTGAAGTTTTTCTTTCCGATGATAGAATGGCTAGAGCTGCTGTACCAAGTGGTGCTTCTACTGGTAAACACTTAGTGTTCTCTTCCGTTTTATTGTATTTTATTCATTTCTCATGCACATTATGCCAGTTTATATTTGATTTCTTAAATCTGTGTGTGCATGCTGGATAGATCATGGATGGATTGCATGTATGTGCATGTATATATTAATATCTATGTCAAAGAAATTGTTTAGTGTGTAAGCATGCATATGTATCCTTTTTTTCTTCTGTATATTACTGTTAGGCAAATTTATTTATATTTGATATTAGTTATTTTCATTCATGCCTAATGTGTGAAGGGTAGTGTTTAGGAACTTGATTTTTTTTTTCTTTTAAATTTAACTCTCTTTTTGCCACATTTCATTTTATTTTTCGACTACATGATTTTTATTGTCTTAGTTGTGTATGTCTATTATCTGTGCATGTGGATTTGCTTGCATATGCTTATGTCTGTATGGGTTGGAATGTCTAAAAACCAGTGCTTACTGAGTCATACATGATTTATTTTCAAAAGGTGTCTACGAAGCCCTGGAATTGAGGGATGGAGGATCAGACTACCTTGGAAAAGGTGTCCTCAAGGTATTCGATTACTTTTATGTTCTCTGAATTAATTTTGAACTCTTCGATGTTAACAACTGTGGTCCTACTTATTATTATGTGATCAATCATCACTGCCGCAATCTTGTCTCCAAATTAATGGCACAAGCGTTCTATGGGTTTGATTTTAAGTTCAGAAACTAAAAATCTTTGCGTCTCTCTCTCTCTCTCTCTCTCTCTCTCATATTTTGCATGGTAGGAGCGGAGCGTCTCTGTAAATGAGATGCTTACCTACTCTCAGGTTTCAATTAGTTTTTTGTTCTTTTTTGCAGTGTTTGTTCTCATTAAGTGTCTTCTCTCCTTTCTTTTCTCCTTTCTTTTGTTGGGATGGAGTGAGTGAAACTAATAATGATGATTTGTTTTCTTGATGGTTTAGGCTGTGGCGAATGTGAATAAAATCATTGGACCTGCTCTGATTGGCAAGGTACGATAAATGTTATATTCTATGAAATACTATTTTTATATCTTTGGAAGTGATTTGTTATTGATGCACCCGGACCGGTGTTTTGTTTTATGGATTTGCAGGACCCAACAGAGCAGACCAAAATTGACGATTATATGGTACAGCAGCTTGATGGAACTGTTAATGAATGGGGTTGGTGCAAGCAAAAGGTATATTGAACTCAGTGGCTGTAATGAGTCCTATTGCAGCACATTGTTTAAATTTTGTGACGCTCATTAACTTCATGCTAATTGATATTTATTCCCTCTTTATTTTACAGCTTGGAGCAAATGCTATTTTGGCAGTATCCCTTGCTGTTTGTAAGGCTGGTGCTTTGGTGAAGAAGATCCCCCTTTACCAGGTATACTTGGTTTTAGAGATTGTGATTAACTTCCCTGTTAATTTTAGCCGCATGCTTATTTGTTCATTGTTTTTGTTATTTTAACCTTGCAGCACATTGCCAATCTTGCTGGGAACAAGACCTTAGTGCTGCCTGTTCCTGCTTTCAATGTTATTAATGGAGGTTCCCATGCGGGCAATAAACTGGCAATGCAGGTAACTTTTTTATGATCGAACTTTGATGATAGACCTTAGTGCTGCACCGCGCATGCTTTCAATTTTATACGATTACCTTTTATATTCTATTCATTGTTATCAGTGGAAGTTCTCACTATTTGTCTCTAATGTAGGAATTCATGATTCTCCCTGTTGGGGCATCTTGTTTCAAGGAAGCCATGAAGATGGGTGTAGAAGTATATCATCACCTGAAGGTGGCTGTTCTGTTTTTGGATTCCTGTTTTTAATAATAAATTGGCATGATCATAGGGCTTATCTTGCTAGTACTTGTTTTGCTCCTCCAGGCTGTAATTAAGAAGAAGTATGGACAAGATGCAACTAACGTCGGTGATGAAGGTGGCTTTGCTCCTAATATTCAGGTGAGTATTGTCTTTTGATGATGTGTTAGGCTATTAGTAATTGTTATTCAAAAGCAAGAAAACTGACTCAATTTCCACTTTTTTGTACTTGTTCCTTCCCTGTCTTTTTTCTTTCTTCGGCAAAAAGCGTAAGGTTGGAACTCTGTACCTGGGCATAACCATAGTAGTAATGTATTATCTTACCCATTGAGGCACAATTAGAGGGGCCTAGACGAGCTCGCAATGTGGGGGATCTGCACGGGTTCCCTCAAGAAAGATCGGGCCATAGCTTGATCCCAGACCCATCTAGGGCATAGTGATAGGAGTCTGGTGGGGAGGGATTAATGGGCATGAGTTTGGTGAGGAGGGATTAATGGGCATGAGTTTGGTGAGGGATTAATGGCATGAGTCTTTTCCCCTTAGCATTGTGCTCATGGAGACTTGAACTCATGTCCTCCCCTTCATCATGATGGTACCAAAACTTGTTTTGGTTTTGATAACACATGAATTTTAAATTTATAACCACTCGCAATAGAACGAATCTTTGCAGAATAGGACTATAGGAGGGTGTCGAACCTCAAGGACTGTAGTGGTTATTTAATTATGAAGTATTCAGGACTTTATCCAATTCAATTCAGGAAACGGTATTTATTTTGTTTTCGAATTTAAAACTAAAGAAAATATAAACTAATGGCAAGAAAAGTAAAGATAAAGTTAGAAGAAGTATAGGGAATTGATTTCATCCAAACCGCATACTAATGGTAGATTGAGTCTCGCATATGGATTATCTTTATATGCATAATATGAGCGCGTAATGGTTGTCAACCATACGACGCCCTCGACATGAAAACAATTTTGTTAGGAAGTAATGATAAAGCATTTTACGCACTAATCGTTCACCTAACATTTACTTGTGAAACGAATCATGACCCTGGCATGCCTTATAAAATCTCTCTAATAAGCATACATATTTCAAGAAATAAACATGATGCATCTTAGTTTCACACGAATCATCCACTAAAACTACAATGAAAACACATTTAAATTATACTATAATGAAATACATTTATTTAAACTACAAAGATGTGGAGTGATTCGTGTTCTCTAGCATGGCTCATCAAACTCACTTAAACTTATGTCAAAAAGCATCATTGCATAGCCATCGTTCCCTCAACCACATAAAAATGCAACGTTTTAATTTATTTCAATCTAAAATGAGTTCTCATAGACAAGATAACTTTTCTTCAAGAATAAATATAAACTTTAAGAACGATTGTTTTGCAATCCTCTAGGCTACACAATCATTATATATATTCAGAAAATCCTTAGAGAAACTTAATCAAGCCACGACACTTGGAAGGAATTTCATCAAAACCCTAAAATAAATTTAGTTACTCATGAAGAAGTAACTCTCTTATAGAAGAAGAGAAAACCATTTCTTTAGAACACTTGGAAGCTATGGGTAGTATGAAAATAGAATTACTAACATTTAAAAAAAAAAAAAAAAAAACACTAATACAAGCAGCTCTCTGGAAAAAGTGAACTAAAAGTTGTGTCAAAGAAAAACTATAGCTACTGGAAAATAAAACTAAGGCTAAGCATCTAAAGATATCCTTTGGAAATTATACTACAAAAGGATGCACTAAAAATTATGCATCCATATCTCTCTCGGCTGTGGTCTTTTTATAGGGGAGAGAAGAGTTACAAAATATCAAGAAAGAGGAATTTCAGCTGCACAATCAAAAAGGAGACGTCATTCTTTTTTCACTGCACAAAAATTGTGTCAACATCTTATTTCCACCGCACAAAAATTCTGCAGATATTTGACGCTTCTGGAAGAACCGGTGGCGCTCTATCGCCATCTTTTGGCGATTGATCGTAGGGAAGATCGATCGACTACTTTAGGCGCTCGATCGACTTCAATTTGGCAGTGATCGATCTTTAGCTCTCTTTGACGCATTTTAGGCCTAACTTCAATGATTTTGCTTGTGTTTTCCATTAGGACCTAAAAATAAGCTAAAATACTAAGGTTTAACATATGTGAATTACGAGGCTTTGAATGTAAACATTCAACGCTTATCACATCAAATCGTATAGGCGTAAGCCCCTAAGCCAATCCCTCCATTGTTCTATTCGTTGCGCCTTGTTTAAACCTAATACTACAAGTTAAGGCGGACATTTAGTAAAATATGTTTGCAAATTAATTGTTAATATGTATTTCCACCTTTTGATTACATAACTAGTGACAATTTTGCTTCACATGATTTAAAAACAAGACAACAAGTATAATGTGGATAGAATAATGTTTTGATGCTTGACTTTCAGGAAAATAAAGAGGGTCTTGAACTGCTAAAGACTGCTATTGCAAAAGCTGGATATACTGGAAAGGTTAGTTCATTCATCTTTTTTAATCTAATTTAGTGCTGTTACTTCATCAACTCCACTAGTAGCAATGCTAGTTTGACAATTTTGCCGCATTTCTTTTTCCTAACAGGTTGTGATTGGGATGGATGTTGCTGCATCAGAATTCTATGATCACAAGGATAAGACCTATGATTTGAATTTCAAGGAAGAGGTAATACATACATTATATATGTGTGTGTGTGTGTGTGTGTGTGTATTATGTTCTTTTTTTCCTACTCAGATTTGCTTCATTTTGAATGATTACTTTGTCTGATGCAGAAAAATGACGGATCACAAAAAATATCAGGGGACAGCTTGAAGAATGTTTACAAGTCATTTGTGGCTGATTATCCAATTGTCTCCATTGAGGATCCATTTGATCAGGATGACTGGGAGCACTATGCAAAGCTTACCGGTGAAATTGGCGAGCAAGTGCAGATTGTTGGTGATGATCTTCTTGTCACAAACCCTAAGGTACCAAAAAGAAAAACAGTTTTTGGAGTTCAGATTTAGAAAAGAGGCAGTCTTTTGACTTGACTTTGTTCATTGTTGCTGCCGCAGCGTGTGGCAAAAGCAATTAAGGAGAAGAGTTGCAATGCCCTTCTGTTGAAGGTAGTATCCATTACCTTTCTCATTAATCGAGCATGTAAGGATTTGTTGGTAGATGATGTTTTAGGATAATTTGTAGGTAGCCATTTGTTTATTGCCATAGATTGGCTTTTACATAATTTTTTGGATAAGTTATTGATGGCCATTGGTTTAGTTGCATCAGCAGCCATATAATTATGTTGATGATCATGTGACTGGAAGTAGAAAAGTTCTTGACCCCTTATTTTTGATTGGTCAGGTGAATCAAATTGGTTCTGTAACTGAAAGTATTGAAGCTGTCAAAATGTCTAAACATGCTGGATGGGGTGTCATGACAAGCCACCGAAGGTATGTCATGTTCATTATGTTCCCAACTCCACCCCATAAAATGTTTTTAATCTTGGCTTGTATTAAATGTTACTTATGATGCTTTGGTGTTTCTGATGTGGGCTCTTTGTTTAATGTAGTGGCGAAACTGAGGATACCTTCATTGCTGACCTTGCAGTTGGTTTGGCAACTGTAAGTGATACGCCATTCTTTTCTGCTGTAACTTTTAAATTTCTTTCTGGGTGGAGGGTTGTTGCTCTTAGTTTTTCCCAGTTTTTTCTGTGTGAACATTGTTGCTTGCTATAGGAGAATTTGATTTATAGGATTTGTTTGGGGGAAAGGATTCCACTTTGTATAGCTGTAGAATAGAACATAATCTATCTTGTGTGTAAGTTATGTTTGCTATATATGGTGCTTAACATCTGGGTTTTATTAGTCATAGGATTTATCTTAAGCTGATGTGATTTTTTTTTACGTTTATCCCTATTTGTTAAACAGGGCCAGATCAAGACTGGCGCACCTTGCAGATCAGAGCGCCTTGCCAAATACAACCAGGTAAACTTTTCTTTTGGGATCAGCCTGCTCTCCCTCCCTCTCTCTCTCTAAACTATCTGCTTGGTCATCATCATCCTTGTTGATTCTGAAAGCAACTGTTACTAATTTTACCCCCTTTTGGTGAGACGTATTGGCTCTAATTCATTCTGTATGTCTCTCCAATGGACAAAAGCACACAAACGCTCATTTTTATGATTTTAAATAATAATATTAATTATAGTTAACTATAAAATATACTTTGATTTTGCAGCTTCTCAGGATAGAGGAAGAGCTTGGATCTGCAGCTGTATATGCTGGATCAAAGTTCAGAGCACCTGTGGAGCCATACTGAGGTTGTTATCAGAGTCATTAGGCAGTATCTAAATAAAGCTTCTATGATCTTGGGCTTTATGAGATGTGTAGTTTTGTGGTGCTTAACCATCTTTACTAGCAAATGGTTTTGACAACTTATAATTAGCGTGAACTTTTTGGCATATGCCTGCGAGTGGTTGAGAGTGTTTCTCCAACTGGTTTGTGTTGTCTTGGGCAATGCTATTTTGGAACTTGTTCTTTTCATCCAAGATCTTTTATATGCAGGAGCAATGTTGTTGCTTCATGATAGTCGCATTATATATTGAGCATCTTTGAATAAATTTTGCATGACGGGATGGGGCTCTTTCCCCTTGAAATGTGGGTAAATTGTATTTTCTCTTCTAAATTGACACTATATTTAGAATCTCCCCTCTGGACTTTGAATTTGATTTGCATGCATTAATTTAGAGGTACCTCTAAAACCTCTCCAGTCCACTCTTCATCTATTCCGTCACAACCATAGCAAACTGCCTGTGGATAGGCCTGTTATACGATATCAGTAACTAAGGTTGGTAACATGTTACTTCATCGGCAATAATGTATAGCCATTTTCCCTCAAGCCCAATTAAGAACCTTTGTGCCTCCTTGATTTTTATTCTGCCTTGTATTCATCAATCCATTCTAAACCTATGTCTTTGAGGACTTACTTGAAGTTCTTTGGGTCCAATGGAATGTCAGCAGTTATATCCCGACTCTATGTTTAGAGCATCTCTAGCAAATGCTCCAAATGGATCATGTTAATAGTCATATTTGGCTAATAATGAAGCATCTACTCCAACAAAATAGTCAAAGTAAATTTATTCTACAGTGAATAGCCACATCTTATATTTAGCTCATATGAGTCATTTTACTCCAACAAAATAGTCAAAGTATACAGTGAATAGCTACATCTAAAAGTTTACTGTAGCACAATGAAGGGAATAAAATAATGAGGGCTTAAAGTTTTTTTATTGTTTTCTCTTTGTCTCTTCCTCTCTTTAAAAAATGAGTCTGTCTCCGTCTCTGAGCTTCAAAAACCCAAGGAGCTCTCATTGTCGGGGTTGGGCGTTGAGTCTGATGATCTCACCAAAAATAAAGGAAGAAGATTGCTAGTGGGCTTGGAGAGCAAACACTTGGGTTACTGCACAGAAGAGGGCAAACAATCACTTTTGGTGGTGGTCTTATGTCGTTTGGGGGTTGGTAAAGGTAAATCCGGTTGAGTTCTTATGGTGGCTACCAGCCATGGTTGGTGGGTTTCGTTCTTTCGAGGATCTGATTTCTAGGTTCTCAAAGGTTCGAGTGTTTGAGATCCATTTGATTGGTTTGTTCCACTGGTCTCATCAAGAGGGAGGCGGGAGAGGGGAGAAGAAAACAGTAGAATTAAATGTTTTTTTAACCAAAACAGAGAATAAAATAGATAATTTGTTGAAATTTGTATTGAAAACGTATTATCTACAGGATCATTTCGAAATTGCTTGCCAATAGGCTGAAGCCTTTTCTCACTAATATTATATCTCCATATCAAACTGCTTTTGTTCCTAATCGCCATATCCAGGATAACTCTATTATGACACATGAAATGCTCCATACTCTTAAAGCAAGGTGTGGTAGAGGGGATTGATGACTGTTAATATTGATGTGAATAAGGCTTTTGATAAAATTAAGTGGAATTTCTTATTGGATATTCTCCACAAGCTTGGTTTTCATCCTCAATGGATCAACTGGATTCGATTATGCATCTCTATATCCTCATTTTCAATGCTATTAAATTAGAGCTCTTATGGTTTTTTCTCAGTATCTCGAGGACTTAGACAATGTGACCCACTTTCACCTTTCCTTTTTATACTTGGGTCTGAGGTAATCTCCCGCCTTCTATACAACAATCTACATGGTTTCAAAATTGCTAGGTCTTGTGCTCCTTTAAATCATTTATTATTTGTTGATAATTTGATGATCTTTACTACGGCCACTTCTAGTGAAGCTACTATCATAAAGAATTGTCTAGATAAATACAGCTCCTGATCGAGGCAAACAATTAATATTGCCAAATCTAATATATTGTTCAACAAAACCATAGCAGCTTCCACAATTTCAGGGATCCATAATATTCTTTCTTATGCCATTACTCCTGCAACTGCCAAACACTTAGGTCTCCTCTTACTGTTTGATAGATCTAAAATGGCTGCTTTCTCAGAGATTTTGGATAAGGTACAAGGAAAAATTGAAGGTTGGAGATCTAAAACTTTATCTCAGGCAGGTAAAACTATACTTATTAAAGTTGTTGCATCTACTTCTTATGCTATGAGTTCATTTTTGCTTCCAGATGGCTTCTGTCATAAGCTAGATATAGCTTTTAAGAACTTCTGGTGAGGATTTCCAAAGGATAAATCTAGAAATCTCTCCTTAAAATCTTGGCGCTCTTTGTGCTTGCCAAAGGATCAGGGTGACTTGGGTTTCCGTCTCATGAAGGATATTAATGTTTCTCTCATTTCAAAGCTCGGATGGAAACTTCTCACACAACATGATATTCTTTGGGTCTCCTTGTTTCCTAGAAAATATTTCAAATATGGTAATCTCTTATCATCTCCTCTTGCTTTAGGTTCTTGGATTTGGAATGGAATAAAGTCCACAGTTCCACTTTTATCATTTGGTGCTTGTTTTATTCCATACAATGCTTCTAGGTTGCCTATATGGTCTTCTCCTTGGATTCCTACTATTCTAAACTTTATGCCTATGCATCCTTTGATGATTTCAGATCTCATCCATGTTACTACTGTGTCTTGGATGCCTCATTTATTGCATTTTCTTTTCCATCTAGACAGTCTTAGAAATTTTGAAAATGTCTATCAGAAATGATAAAGATTTACTGCTATGAACTCCATCCACCACAGGGGTTTTTTTCTACAAAATCAGCTCATCATCTCCTCACCTCTTCTCACCACCAACACTCTTGCCCCTTCCCAAATCTAGTTGGAAATCCTTATGGAAGCTTAAACTTAATCATTGCTTAAAACTTTTTTTGTGGAAAATGGTTTGGAAAATTATTCCCACAAAGACTAGGATCTCACATACCTTATCTTCCCCTCTGATAGATACTTCGTGTTCTCTATGCTCTTTTCTTTTGGATTCTATTTTACATATATATCTTTTTTTTCATGTCCTATTGCTTGAGTAGTTTGGCACCAATTTTTCTGGCCATTGGATATACTTGCTTTAAATGTTACTAACATGGCAGAATGGCTTTCTATTATTCCAAATCACGAGCACATTGGTATTCCTCGGGAAGATTTTCATCTGTTTCAAATCTTTGCCATGATTGCTTGTGATCAACTTTGGTTTTCAAGGAATAAAGCTCACCATGAGGATCTGATTCCTAATACACTTGTTATATCAGCTACTATTAATAAACTTGCTTTGGAACATCATTCTGGCTGGTCTTCTAAATTGATCAAAACCCTAGAGGTTTGGAAGAAGCTCAATTCCCCCTACTTAAAGATCAACTATGATATTGCTATCCGTGATTCTTTCTCAGCCCAGGCTTTTGTTGGAAGATTTGTAAGAATTCTTCAGGCACTATTATTAAATGCATCTCTCTAATTAGCCCCCCATGTACAGCTCTTCATGGTGAAGCTTTGGCAGCTTTGTTGACAGCTCATTTGGCATTTTCTTTTGATGCTACTTCTTTTATCTTAGAAGGTGATTCTCTCACAGTCACTTTGGCTCTTCAATATCCAAACAATACACATGGCTCTTCAATATCTAGACATTACGCAAGACTAACATATTGTTACTACAATATCTAAAGTTTTTGAGATCATTCCATCAACAACTAACAGGACAGCTAGTCCTGTTAAGTGAATTGCAAACTTCTATGCCTATCATGTAACAAACTGGGCCACGACCAAAAGTTTTTCTAGCTACATTCCCATTTTTTTTTTTTTATTCTCAGGATCTGCTCCTACTTGTTTTGGAATAGACTCCTCTATCTCTTTCTTAGTTCCCTGGTTTCATAGTTTGTTACTTTCTTTTCAATGTATATATATATATATATTCGAGTAGATAAGATAGCGGGTGTCGCTAGAAATACTCTCATTACATTGGAAAATATACGCATAAGTTCAAAGCTCTAATTCCAAAATAGTTTCACATATTCCAATTACTTCAAGCCATAAATCAATAAATATATATATATAAACATTTCTAGGAGGATTATTGTATATAATCCATGATCCATAGCAAAAACCATTTTAATTGCATAATGTAGTTGGATAATTCTATTCAAAAAAGTAATTCACATAACTCACTGTGTAACGAACAATATTAGTTCAAAAACCTGAAATTTCACAAAATTTTTGCTCAACCAGTAGCATAACAAGTTCCCAGATTGAGACACGATGGATACAAAATTTTCTCATCTTGGACATATTTTTCCTTTTCTCAAGACCCACCTTTACAACCTCAAAAAACTGAAAGGAAAATCATGAAAGCAGTGTGATCAACGAACATCAACCAACTCTACATCAAACATGAGCCATGAATTTGGTGGTATCGCCCCAGCCCGTTTAGCTCCATAGCTGCATAAAAAGATTTTGTATCAATATGCCTGATTTGCATCTCCAAAAAGAGCAGAGGAAGGCCTTTGTTAGACTCAAAAACAAGTGGAGCCAGGGGCATGGATCAACAGTAATCATAATATCAACGAGTGAGAAAATGCCAAAAAGAAAGTTACAGTGGACTTGGTCGAACTAGATAAGAAACAAGACGATAAATTGCAAAGAAAAATATATGATAGCAATTGCATACCCCATTGATGGTGGAATTGTGAGTCTTCTTTTGTCCCCAATACGCATGCCTGAGGATTTAGTACACACAAGAATATGTAATAACCACTTTGCAAAGGATATTCAATGTACAGATAAAAAGCAGAATCAAGTCTTAATTCTTCAGAAAATTACCATTAACCCCAACATCCCATCCCTTTATAACTTGTCCTATACCTGCAAGATCAAGAGAAAATTATTTGACACAGATAACAAATTGAGTTTGTGTCATTTATCGTATGAAATTTTATAGTACCTAGGCGGAATTTAAAGGGTGCCTTTCCAACATTCGAGTCGAAAATTTTGCCACTATTTTTTAGCTTGCCAATGTAATGGACGCTGACCTGGAATCAAATAATACTTTCCTGTTACTTGAAAGAGGAGAAAAATTCATTGGAAATAACATCCAAATAAATCTAGAAAAAGATTCTGCACATGCATATTTCTACACAAACCTAAAGAGCTTAATATAAATATCCATAGCAATGTTTTAGAAACAACCACTGCTTATGCAGGAAATCAATAAATTTTTAAAGATTCACTAAACTCTTTCACATATCATGCCATGCACACATTTCAGAAACATGGTCATATGAATTGGATAAAACAGCAGCCACAAAGAACCCAGAATGCAACGGGCCAAATTACACCATGTAATTTATTGGTGTTTATAGCGAGTAAGTGTTTAGGCTTAAACAATAGAAGCCCCCCAGCTCCATTGAAGCAATGGACTGGATGAGCATAACACTGACTGGAGTGATTACTCGGTCAGTTTTAACTCCCCATCTCTCCTCACTAAAGTTTCTTAGCAGCCATAGGCTAAGAGGGAATCGGTACTCGCTCTAAAAATCGTACTTTAAATATCTCCCCTTGTTATAAGGAAGCATTCAAAAGTCAGTAAATCAAAAGGCAATATAGATCGACTCTTTTTACAACATCAATTCCCTTATGTGGGATACATGAATGGCCAAGGCTTAAACAGGACACTTGAACATATAAAAAGTTAACAAAGAGTAACCTGCTTTCCAGGAGAAGCTCTTTTGCCATCTGGTTTGCCCATTGCTAGCTCCTCAATAATCAACCCATTCGGAAAGGTTCTCACTTGAGATGACTTGGCTTCACTTTCTTTTTCTTCTATCTCCTGATTTTTCATAGCTGAAGCAGTTTGAGTTGTATTAGTTCCCCCTTCACTCTCCTGTGTTGTCTTCTTCTTCTTCTTTTTCTTCTTTTTTTTCTCCTCCAAGGAATTTTTGCCAGGAACAACATCCACATTAACATCAAGGCCCCTGTGTGAGTGGACAGCAAAACGTCCAAATAATTAACATATAAATAACACACACTCAAAGAGAGAGAGAGAGAGAGAGCTGTTCTCACTTCTTGTTAGATAGCTTCTGATCACCGTCATTCACAACAGGTGAAACCCGGTTCAGGTTGGGGATCCTTTTCAACTCCTCAGGCCGCTTTTCATCCTCAATAGGCACATTGATCTCAGTGTCATTACCAGATTCAAGAGCTTCTCCCCCTTTAACCTGCTCTTTTTGCTTCTTGTTTTTCCTTTTTTGCCTGACAGTGTTTTCAGGAATAACTTAGTATAGTGATGCACTGAATTAACTATTTCACAAGTTTCCTAACTCACATGACAAATAGTAAGAGAGAAGCAACCTCAGTTAAGTAACAATCTCCCCGTATGCATCAAGTACAGAACAAATAACAAAAGATAAAAGTAAAAACAAAGACAGACAGAAACAACAAAAAGTAGCAAATGGAAGCAAGCATAAACGGTAACACAAAATGGTGTATCCATCACACCTTTCTTGATGATCATCCTGGTCAACGCTTTCAACCTTTCTTTTTAATCCAGTAGCATTATCATCATCTTTGGCTTTCTTCTTCTTCTTCTTCTTGGTTTTCTCAGTTGTTTTCTCTTCTGTCTGTTCTGCTTCTCCCTCAGGCTCCTGAATGTTTGAGTTGCTTTTATGTGTGGTAGAAACAGGAAAACCATCTTCATCTTCACTTTCCAAAACAGAGACTCCACGATTCTTGACAACAATTTGTTGTTGAGATTCTCTATGATCCCTGGAGTCACTTGATTGATTCTTCTTTTTTCGATGTAGCTGACCATTGCCATTTGTAGGTTTATCATCATCCACAATTTCCTCTATTACAACTGCACGATAAAAAAATTTCAGAGACAGCATATATCTTAACTGCAATATACAACATACTAATGACCATTTGATTGTAAGTCTTGCACATCAAAGAATTAACACAAAACTTCTGAGGCAAAAGTACATGATTACAAAGGCAGTTCAATGAGACTATCCTAATGTGGTGAAAAATATTAAAACATCAGCTTAGAGTACATGATGTATGATAGAGATGCAAGTTAGGTCAGGTTCGGTTGAATTTCAAAACTTGTAAAACAAAGAAATTATGATTGGTTCGAAAAATATCAGCCAAAACCAAACAAAGAACTTCTAAAAACTGAACCAATCAAAATCAAGACCACTCCGTAGCTTGTGATTAACACTCACATGCATGCACGCATATACGCTCACATCAGGTTCTGGGAGCCCATCCTATATTATAGATCAGAAAGCACCAGCTTTTTCCAAAATGATGAGAGGCAAGCACACTAATTATCAAAGGAAGCTGGTGAATATACAGGACTCCACATTGACACAAGGAAACCATGGCAGATGGCCTTTTGTAATAACAGGGGAGGGGGCACCTCTTTACTGTTTTCCATCATCCAACTTTGATTCCTTGTTACCTTAGTTTCTTTGTATTGACGCACAACACACTCCTAGTGGTTCTCAAACAATTAAGACTCCTAGTGGTTCTCAAACAATTAAGACTCCTAGTGAGTGTGTTGAGAAGACTCCCGGTTGATCAAACTCCTAGTGAGTGTTGATAACACAATCGGTTGATAAGGCTAAGATTAAGTGGAAGAGTTTTACTTGTATTTAGTTTGCCGATTACAGTTTCTGTATTAGAATAGAATACTTGTAATCAGGTTCTCTAAGAGTTAGTGTTAGACTAGAAAGCTAGAAGATAGAACTTATCTTGTATTCTGTGTAGACTCTATATATATTGAATAGACGCTCACTAGATAAGCAAGCTTGAAAAGCCAAGCAATCTGATCTTCTACACTTTGCGATAGTTAATAATGATGATAATAACAAAAACATATCACAATATCAACAAAACAATACCAATATAGATACTGCCAACAAAACCATTTAAGCTTGATGGTCATGGAGCTTCTCCTAAAACACCGTGCTCTCAGGTTCAACTTCCAATATTCACAATTAGAATAATTTAAGTTCTCTGTCTATGTACACCGTAACCCAGATAAGATTCAAACCTCTTTTAAAATTGTAATAGTTAAGATTTGAACCTCAGACATACCACAAACCTAGCCAATATCCATAATTCCAAATAATCCCTTTTTAGTTTTTGGCTCATATGTCAAAACAATCTTGTAGAAAATGTCTCCTCCAGTATTCAGAAACAGGACAAACTTTGATAAAGTCTGAGACTAAGTTTTTTTATCTAAAACTTCCCACCAACTTGATGCTTCCTTTAAGACCAAACACAATTCTTTTAAGTCAGTCACAACTGTTAACAAGGCTATACCAATTTATATGAAACACAGTAAATATCTCATATACCGTAGCTTGGAAGATGTAGACCATACAAGCAGCAAGAAGAAAAATGAATCTTAGAATTATATGCTGGTCAAAGTTAGAGAAGTCTCAAAATACCTCCACTGTTTGGAACAGGTGAAGTCGGGTAAATTTCAAGATCACTGTCATCAATGAAGTCTTCGTCATAATCACCTTCAGAATCAAACTCAGATGAGTCCTCTGTCTCAGTCTCAGCAATATCCTCCCCAGAAGTATCTCTTCACATAGTAGTAAGAGAAATATATAACAACAGCAAAACAAAATCATAAATATTAATACCTACTCCCTTCAACAATATCCCACCAATTATATGAAAAAAAAGAAAAAAAAGAAAAGAAAAGGAATTTAAACAGAGAATTTTTTTTTTTTGATAAGTAAGAAATTTTATTAAAAAAGCGTAAGGCGCCCCAGTATACACAGGAGTAAACAAAGCAATTTAAACAGTGAAAAATTACATTTGAATCTATTTGAGATGTTAATCAAAAGGATACAATTCATAGTCATCTTGAACGAAACCTCCATCATCAGCCACAAAATAACCAGAGACATGGATGCTTCGGGGGCCAATCACCGAGAAGGCAAATAAATCATCATTCTCAAATTCAAGATTTAAGGGGCAGCACTCATTCTTATCCGGTAACAAAGAACACAAAAAAATTGGATTCTTGTGTCCTTTAAAACACTGAAGTATGCACCTCTCTGCCGACGAGCCAAGGCCTAATGTTGCCTGAATTAGCAAACAACATAGATTAACAAGCAGATTGACAATTAATAAATTTAAGATAATAATAATAAAAATATATATATATCTAAAACCTTCAGTGATCATAACACACCCAGTTCAAGAAAATTTATAAATCCCCTACTTACAAAACTTTGACGGACAAATTATAGCAGCTAATATAAGCCATTCGAGTTTAAAACTAATTTTCAAACTCTCAAATAACCAATTCAGGAAAAATCTCAATCCCCCAAAAGCATATAGTTTCATACAGTTGTAAAAACTCTGAATGATCTTCATACCCTAGTAAATTATTTTCTCAAAGAAGAAACAAGCAAATTTGTTCCTTAATTATCTTTTTTACCTTTATTTTGCATTGAAAAGAAAAATTAACAGAGATCAGATTTTTGTCTCATATGACCCCAATTCAAGCCAAATAAAAGCGTGTACAGGTAAGTTAAGTCATAGTTCCAAAACATAATAAAGAAATTCAAAGTCTTTTGCGCTTCCAATATTACCTTCGGTGAATATTCCAATTAAAACTTATGCATTTCTTTTCCGGGAAAAATATCAAATCATAAGACTTTCTTTTTTACAAATAATCAAAGCTATGAAGAAGCTAATTTTTTTCAAAATGTCAATATCGAATTTGTAATAGTTTTCCAGACCTTAAAAGAACTATGAGTTTGATTGGGCTGCGGGAACAGACCTGAGTAATGTGAAGCTTTCCTTGCACATTGTCCGAGTGATAAGGGTGCGGTTTGCCCGGTTTGACTTCGATTCCTGAGGACCAAAAAGAGAAACACGTGCACAGAGATAAATACAAGCAATGAATAATTCATGAGCAAACAAAAACATAACGCTCTGTTCGGTTGCCGAGATATCATGGCAAAATGTATGAAAGCTATGGAATCGGGAATCCTATTACAAGCCCCACTTTTCTTTCCTATGTTTTCTTTTCGGGCAGTTTCTTAGCTACCAAACACGTAAAGGGAAAAAAAATAAAAATTGAGGCAAAAATTTAAAGGGGAATAATGAAAATTGATCCGGAAACTAACCCCAGAAACCCATATTATTTTCTGGTAAAAACGGTTCGTAGAGTCGAATGAACTCGAAGCTTTCCTAAAACCCTAGACGACGAGCATAGCTCTGGCTCTTAAAACCCTAACAACCAGCGAGCTAGGGTTTCTACCGATGGTGCACAGGTAATGCATGCGACCCTGGTCATGTGGGAACACGTGCCACTAAAATGTTTGGTCACCAGAGGTGTTACGGAGTTTTTGTGAGATGGAAACGTGTCATGAAGGAACAAGATGGCGCGAAAATGTACAAAGTTAAAACAATAATAGAGGGTCTGTTTGGTAAACTCCTTAAAATATATATATATATATATATATATATATATATATATATATATATATATTTATTTATTTATTTATTTATTTATTTGTAAACGCTTATTTTTATTTTTTATTTCAAATATCAGTTATTTAAATGGATTTTTAAATGTGTCCTACACCAATAACACACTTTTCAAAACAAACAACAAAATATTTTCCAAAAAAAAGAAAAAAACATTTTTCACAAAACACTTTTTAAAAAATTATGCACAAAACCTTTTTTCAAAAAATAATTACCATGAACATCTAGCGGCCGCTAAAAACTTTCATGAGCTTGAATGAACTTTTGGGATCGGGATCAAATTATGAAATTTAGACCGTTTTTATGAATCAAAACGTTTAGAAAATGATACCTATTAAAAATGTGACATGTTAGAACTGAGAATTGAGTATATTTTCATCATGTTCTTACTCTCTATGTTGTAAAAAAGTTTTGAGTCAAAAACTGTCTCTTAGTTTTGTTGGTTTATTTTTATTGACTACATTATAGTCGACAAAAACACTTCTATATCAGGGGACTTTCATTTCAAGGACTACTATAACAGGGATACTGTAATTCCAGAAGTTTTATTGCAGAATCTATTTTCTATTATGGAAATGGCTGAATAAGAAAGTATTTTGCAGAGAATGATCACTGAGAAGGCAATATTCTGAAGATCTCAAGATTCTGAAGACTTTACAGCTCAGAAAGTCAGTTTTCCCTTCAGCCTGTCCGGACGCCAAGATGCTAGAGTCCGGACGCTCAACACCGAGAGTAAAAGTCCTATGAAGGTCCAAACGGCTCAATGGACACGAGCCATAGAGAGAAAAAGTCCTAAGAAGATCTGGACGGCCCAGCAAACGCAAGTCACAGAGAGCACCTGTTTGCATGAAGGTCTAGACGCAAATGCAACGACTGTGGACGTTGGAAGTACTTTGCGCAACTGTCCGGACACTAGGGTTTCAGTTCGGGCAGGCTTCTGTTTTTGCCTGCAGTTTTAGTTGCAAGTCCGGACGCGAGAGATCAGTTCCGAACGCCGCCTAGAGAAATCTGAGTTTATATAAAATTAGGTTTTCCAGAGCCTATTTAAAGGGCTCCTAGCTTGCTGTTTTGTAAGGAATTCAGTATAGAATTCTGAGTGTGCTAAGAGGTGTTTAGCAATAAATTGATTTTTTTTTTAGGGATATTTTTGGAAGAATTGGCTACATTGCAAATTTTTAAAACTTGGTTGGGGTACATTGCAAGTTTTTTCATTTTGGAAGCAAGATTGCAATTTAGGTGAAACATTGGGGGGGGGGGGGGGGTAAAATGTAGTTTTCCATATAGTTTATATGCTCTAGTGTTTAAATTACGTTTTTAAAGATGAGCTTATGGTTTCAAAAGAGTGGGAAATAAAAGATAAGTTATTTTCCACTGCAATATTAAGTAAAAATAATGAAAAACTTCACTTATAACCCCTGATCTTTCATCACTTTTGAAATAAAAAAAAAAAAGTACCCAAACTTTAAAAAGTATCAATTTAGGTATCAATTTTTTAATTTTTTTCAATTTCAACTCTCTGTTAGAATTTTCTGTTAAATCCTATCAAAATTTCCAAAATACCATTGTGTTTATTTGTTTAAAAATCTAGAAAACGTCTTGGCCTGTCTAAAAAGACTTATATCAAGAAGGTTTTAAAGCGATTCCGTATGCACAATTTCAAACTCATAGGCACTCCAATTGAGAAGGGATATGCATTGAGCCCCGGCCTGTAACACCCCCATATTATTTAACAATAAATAATCTAAAGTGTTATAACTAACTCCTCATTGTTAGATAATTGAAACGGAAAGTGTATATCTATTTTTTTTTTTTTCCTATTACATAGATAAAATAATCATCTTGAATTTAAGTTATAGCAACGACTAAACCATAATATCTCACAATATCGTAATCATAATAGTATTTTTCACAATTTGTTCATAAGTACAAGTCATGTATTATAGATACGCTAAGTCATCAAATACACAAATAGTACGAGGACATCATAAGTTATAATATAAACTCAATCATCAAAGTGGAGTATGTCCAAAGATCTTGTAACATAACACCATGAATATTAGGATAGGGTCGTCCTACTCCATGACATGCTCGTCTAAGATTGCCAACTCAGGTCGCAACATCTTGATAACGTTCCTGAGTGTCAACCTTGGGTTTGGGTTGCTTCAGACCATTGTCAAAATAAGGCTTATCTATAAAATAATGATATTAAACCAGTGGAAACACATAAGTAATAAGTCCAAAACTTAGTGAGTATAATCATGCGCGAAACACAGTTATGTAGTGAACCCTCGTTAGTTTGAGTCATAAAAGTAAAACATCATATGCAACAATACACATGTCAATATGATAAGCTAGGAAATCATGATGATGCAATACATAGGTACATATGTATATTAAGGTTCGTAATTATGTTTGATATGGCATATTTGTGCCCTTAACCCCTTCATGATAGAGTTTGCGAAGTGAAACCTCTGGTACAATTACGGCACCCCGACGATATACATAGCAAGCTATTCCCTAGTTACCCGACCGAGTCCTACCTTGAGTGATCCACTCAACTAGTGATGTTGTAGGGGGTGACTCCACCCATAGGTGGTTGCGCTAGTCATAATAGCCATCAAATCTAGGGTAGAACTTACTCACAAAACTATAGGCCATAAATTCAAGTCTATATAGCTGTTATGCATATGTCACTTGCGAAAGTTTTTCATCATTTAACATGGTGGCCATGTCATACAATTATAGGTTTATTTTTCATTTATGCATGTAAATCATAGTGTAAGTATCACACAATCAACCATTGTAAGTGACATTTCATCATACTTAGAAATTTTAGGGCTCACAATAACAAATCAGACAGAATTTTACAATATTATAAAGATGCACGTTTCATATCAAGATAATTATGCTAAAAAATAACCTATTAGGGTCCATGCGAGAATTACTCATATTATACGTAGTAAGCCTTGATGAAATTAAGGACTGCACTCATAAGAACAAGAAATCAAAGATCTCCCTTGCACAGGTTGGTTCCCGTCTTTAAGGTATTCTATTGTTAGTTAAGCCTCTAAACTACAAAAGTCTAACCTAATAACTAAGAAATTCAACTTTCTGCATTTTGCCTGAAAACCGTTAGGATAATTTTTGAAGCATTAGGACGGCTCTTGCTCAATTTCATTTCCTACCTTATACTATTTGTAAAGCCTAAAAATGAAACCTTTAACACAAAATCACAAGTTTTGGTCCCAAGAACACATATTCCTTAAACAAAATCTCAACTTTCCTCTACCAAAACCTCAAAAGATCGAAGGATCTACACATCAACATATCTAGGAGCTAAAGCTCTATTTTTTTGTAGTGTGGAAGACATTCTAGAACACACCATTCTCAAAACTCATCATTTTAACCCTAAAGGTAAAGCTTTTCTTAAGAAAAACCATTACTTTCTCTTCAAAAATTCTAACACACACCCACGAAAAATAACATATTACAAAACTTAAAGCACAACCTAAACACAAGGTAAAGTCGAAATATATCAAGGGTTAGGGTAAGGGATTACCTCTTTGAAGATAGAAGATCGAAACTCCAAAAATCACATCTTCTCCACCTCTCTTTCTTTCTCTCCCTTTGGTGTCTGAGAGGCTGAGAAACAAATTAAGTGTCATTTTGGGTTTTTTCGAGGGCTTTTCATAAACTCTCCATGTGTCTGTGCAGACTTAGCTTCATTTGATTTGCGCGTAGACTATCACCATTCGAACAGGCCTTGAACCATTAGGATGGTTTTTAAGTGTCACCTCAAATGTGGATCATTTTGATGGTGATTAAAAGACTTTCCTATTTTCCCTTTAGATACCCTTTGAACGGTTTTAAGTGAAATTCTCTGTAAGTGTTTAAAATCTCATTTTCTTATATTAACACTTAGGCACTTAATAGGGAGTCCTTTTAATTCTAATTCAATGAGGGGTACTACATAAACATTGCCTTAGGAATGATGAGGAAAAGAAAGAAATGGCTAAGATTCCATATGCGACTGCAATTGAAAGTCTGATGTGCGCTATGTTGACCAAACACTTGCTTTGCGGTTGGTATGGTTAGTCGTTATTAGAGTAACCAAGAGCTATTCATTGGCAAGCATTTCAAAGGATTTTTTTATACCTTCATGGGACATCGGATCTCGTTCTTTGATATCAAGGTGGATATTTTAGATTGAAAGGATATATATAGTGATATTGACTAGGCCAGTGATAGAGATGAGCGTAAATTCGTTACGGGTTACACATTTCTAATTAGGGGCAGAGCTATTTCCTAGTGCAATAAGAAACAATCATGCATTGCTTTATCCACGATAGAGTTAGAGTATTTTGCTTGTTCAACAGTAGTACAAGAGGTTGTTTGGTTGAGGAGATTATTTCAACACCTAAGGGTTATGGCTCTTGTAGATGATGTCTTTAAGGTACACAGTGACAGTATGACAACTCAGGTATATGTCAAGGACAATGGCGGACCCAGGGGTGCTCAGAAGGGGCATACAACCCCCTTAACCCGCCAAGTTAAAACATATAATAATGATCTCTTAAATCATAGAACCACTTGGTTTAACTACTCTTTAACACTTACTAAAATTGGTTCTTTTAGCCCTCTCCGTAGAATTACAAGGGCGCTACCGCATCCCTTGGAACACATATTTCCTAAATTTCCTCAAGCCTGAATCCCAAAGGTTAAGTATATACTATGCATTTGTTCTGAACTCAAATTTTTCATAAGAGATTAGTTGGGTGCTCTAAGAGTTCCAAAGATATATATATATATATATATATACACACCTAATGACCTTGCCAAAATAAAATTAAGAAAAAAAGCTCCTATTAGGTGTAAAACATGTTGAGGAATTACATGCCTTGGCCAGATTACAATATATTCTTGTCGTGGATAAAAATCAAACATTTTGAACACTATTAAAACTCCTAGTGGAGGAACATGCCAAGGCCATATTAAATCCGACATATAATTTTGCCCCTGTGAATCAAACTCCTAGATTCGCTACCGGTTAATTATACCAAATACAATGGCAAAACCAAACACACACATTCGAGATTACTACATTCGTGATGTTGTTGCGCGAGAAGAGGTGATCCTACAACATATCTCTACTAACAAGATGGTAGTTGATCATCTTACTAAAAATGTTTTTCAAACTCATGTTTGAAGTATAGGACTTTGTAGGATTTGACATGTGTTCTCTTAAGGATACCTTACTGGACATTTGCAATTATTAGTATCTTTTGCATTAATGGAATTGTTCATTTTGCTTCACTTTGTGATTTGATACTATATGCAAAGCAAACATTACTAACGTGTCACCAGGCTAAGATTAGTTCACTCACATGGATGAACAACCTAGCGTTTGAATAGTGGGTTAGATGAGACAAAATGATTACTTTGATGCTTAGAAAGAGAGCAAGTAATTATTTTGGCACTTCAAGAGAGTGTAAGATAAATTCTTGAAATGTTGCGCGCCTTAGCTCGGCTAATATGAGACTTATAAGAGTCGCACATGAAGTTTTTTACAACTTCATGAAGCCCAAATAATGCCGAATGTGAGATCTTAGACAGGCGCTCAACAAACTACTATGCTAAGAAACTCAAGTTAGGGTGCCATTATGGTGACTAAACTTAGTTTCGTACGACGTTAGAGCGCAACAAGCCCAATTGAGTGGGAGCTCTGTCATAGCAAACATTTCATATTGTATGTGTTATAGCCTATAAACAACTAATTAAGGGAGTGACTATATGGATCCCTGCTCCATCACCATGTGAGCCCTGATAGAGTAAAAAGGATGGTATATCATATGCCCTTTGAACCTAAAACTATATTATGAAGGGAAACTTGATGTCACTACTTTAGCATGTTATCTTAGGACCATGATTAATACAGTCTCACAGAGCATGTGCAGGAAAGCGGTCAAGTTTAAATGAATTGAGATGAGTGTCTAGGGTAGGTTGTTTGAAGCACACCTTTATTTTATAGCTCATAGCTCGGTCAATTATGCAATTTTTTTAAATATATATATATATATATATATATATATATATATATATATATATATATATATATATATATATATATAATTATAAGCATATCACATAGTACAAGGTCGAGCATTGCTTTGAGCTGTAAGCTCATGAGGGATAAAAGATGCTTGATTTGGTATGATCAAATAGTATGGGGCATGGACAAGATATAACGGGTGATGTGCTATTTTAGTTCGATGGTAAGTTAATATAGCACTTCTACCTTATGCCTTTTCGTCAAGTTAGAAGCTTCATTTTTTGTAAGAGGAGATGATTGGATAAAAGATCAAGAGGAGACAATTCATGGATATGGCGCCCAATGTGAACGAGTGGGAGATATTGGAAATTAATGGAACATCCACATGGGTTAGTAGAGTTAGAATCCAAATTGAGATTAAAAAAAAAAAAAAGTAGGTGAGGTGGTTATTTGATAACTCTATGCTAATTTGGATTCGATGGAACTCTATGATCATGAGTTGATAAATCTCTATACTAGAACTTCTCCCTTCTTAGGACTCTAGTAGAGAAACACTGCGTTGGTTATAAAAGGAACCAAACCAACGTTCATGAAATCACTCAGAAAACAGATAAAAATTTATGTTTCTCTCTCTACATCCATAATCTCTAAGGTTACCATCAAGAACCCTAGAACTTGAAGTGTGAAAATTCTAAGGAGACCTTAGTAGCCTCCTAGGTGACAAAGAAGAGCTCTAATTCGTGAGATCGTGCATTAGGCATGGGTAGTAAGCAATGACGGAGGAAGGGCCCACACCCCCCCCCCCCCCCCCCCAATTTCTTGAAAAAAAAATTTGCAGTTGCAGATGCAGATGCCAAATATTCGGCAAGCTTCAGGTCATCCCACACAGCCTCCATTGCATGATAGCCAGCAGTTCAAACTCTTCCTGGGCTACCCCCTCTTGCACAAAACAAGATGCAGTCTGGTTTGATTAGGGGTGTAAACGAGCTGATCCTGAGCGAGTATTGGTTGTTCGGGATCGGCTCGTTTGATTTTTTGTCCAGCTCGAGCTCGAGCTCGTGACGAGCTGAGAAACTGGTTCGAGCTCGGCTCGCTTAGGAGAAATCCTTGTGCGAGCCGAGTAACTTATCGAGTACTCGGCTCACTCGACTCGAGTAATATTCTTTCATTTTCTGATTTAAGTAAAAAATAAAATAATAGACAAAAGCACCCTACTTTGTCTCCGGCACGGCGGCACCCACTTCCCCTTGTCACGGCAAGACTTGCACCCACCACGATCTCCTATTGGGGACCACCACCGAAACCTCGCTTGAGTCCACTCCGGTCACTACCGCCGCACTCAACCATGGTTGGGCTTGTTGAAATGTTGGAGAGAGAGAGAGAGGAAGGAAACTTGGGACAAAAAGGTTGCAGGAAAAAAAAAATAGAAAGAGACAATGAGAGTCTGAGAGAGAAGTAGAGGGAGCATGACTTACACTTTATGGATCAAATGGTGAAGAGTCAATACTGGAGAGACATTGGAGGTAAAACGAAATCTCCTTTTTAATGCTACAGCAAACTCGAAAAGCGGAGAGACGTTGGAGGTGAAACGATGATATCTCCTTTTTTTAATGCTACAGTAAACTCGAAAAGCGTGAATGCGTAAAACAAGGAATATTAAATAATCCTCCACGCGCTTCTCTTAGTGAAACCGAAGCTACATCTTGCCAATCAGTGATCTTGATCGTTGATTAATATTTGCTATTTTATCATTCAATACAGATTGTTGGATCAATGACCTCATGGAGTCATGTAAAACACCATATAATCCTTACACCTATTTATGCATTACAACTGTAACCCATAAAATAAATCCAACGACCAAAGTTTAATCAAAGTTATCCAACGGCTGAATTATGCATATAAAAAGCTGAAAAAATGCATGGGGCTGTCAGATTTGGTTCGCGTGCCTACGTTCGAAAATGTGATTAAATAGTTATCCTCCACTCGTGTCTCTTGGTGAAACCGGAGCCACTTCAGCCGAATAGGTAATCCTGACCGTCAATTATGATTTTGAGTTAGATGGTTCAATCTTAGTTGTTGGATCAGTAAGCTGTAAGCTGTAAGTTGCATGCGGAAATACCATAACTCTCTCACGTGGACAGTGGACTCACGCGTAGGCAGCGTAGCAGTTGTTCCCACAATAAAAAAATCGAGCAGCCCACATCTTTAAAAAAAAAAAAAAAAAAAAAAAAAAAGCGAACAGTCCATATCCAATGGTCATTAATTAAAAAATAAAAATCATTTGAAGGCTGCCTTTTTTTGAGCTTCATGTGCATTGAAACGCCGCGTTTTAGGCCCTTTATAATGCAATATTTTAGAGGTTTTAAAAACTTTTTCTAACAAAATAATCTAGTTTTTCTAATAATCTTCATTAAAATAATATATATATATATATATATATACATACTAAGTTTTAGCATTAACGCTATTTATAATCTTAACTTCTTATATTTGGCTATAAATTATACTATAATAATAATAATGTTATTTAAGTTATAAATTATGAATTGAGCTATAAATATAAATCAAAATTATGTGCTTGTGCTTGTGTGAACTATTAATTAAGTTATAAATAAATATGATATGTAATTATAATTAATTGTTTAATATTAATAGCTTAATTTATAAGTATGTAAACTCATACTTATAATAATGTGCTTATGTGAACTCAAATTTATAGTTTATTTCCTAATTATATATTTATGAATTATGATACAATAATAATAATATTTAAGTTATAAATATTAATCAAAATTATGTGATTGTGCTTGTGTGAACTATTAATTAAGTTATAAATAAATATGATATGTAATTATACTTAATTGTTTAATTTTAATAGCTTAATTTATAATTAAGTGAACTCATATTTATAATAATGTGCTTATGTGAACTCAAATTTATAGCTTATTTCCTAATTATATATTTATGAATTATGATACAACAAATTATAATCTAAATATCTAATCATAATCTACATACTTAGATATTTCATCTATAATAAGATTCTATATACTTACATACTTAATATAGATCTAATGATCAATCATTTGATCCTAGATCATATCATCTAACGATTCCTAAGTATCAAATGATAGAAAATTGTAACAACAGTCAATATAAATATCAACTAACATATTGTTGATACAGTTTCCGGTATGGTGACGTGTCGCCTAAGGATTCGCTGCCTGATTTTTTACCGAACACTTCAACCCTGCAAAAAGGAACAAACAACTCGTCGGGGGTGCCGACCACGCCCACTCCGATGCCTAAGTCAGTCTAAAAGGTTTTCTGTATAGAATCCTTAATCTTAATCTCAAGAGCTTAGAGAATTCGTATCTTATACCTGGTGTGACGGTCTTTATTTATAGGCCGGACCTTCTTGACATTGAGTTGGATTATGAGTTTGAGGAGTCCTAGCCCGGTTTGAGTTTTAATCATATCTTCTGGGAATTTGAGTAGGAGTGTTGAATCCGCAGTTGATTGCGTTTGTACTTCTTTAAATTCGATTCCATGTCAATAATCATCTTATCCCATAAATCATGGATCTGTAGTTTATCCCTGATCTCCTGGGATTCTATCCTTATCGAATTCTGAGACGGGTGTGGCGCATGGCACCTTCCTAGGAGACTGTAGCACATTTCAGCTGACCTCCGAGGTGATGATATCCGAGACGTTTCTACTCTTACCTGGGGATCTCGGGATATATCCGCATCATAACAGGGTTGTGTAAGTCCGAGATGTTTATACTCCGAGATGTTGACTCATCCAATGAATATCATCCCGAGGAGATACCGCACCGACTCGATATCATACCGAGGTGTTATTACTCCGAGGCACAAATATCCGAGATATGTTGACTCCATCTTAGCTGGGAGATCTCGGGATATTTTACATACCGTAACCTGGAATGTCAAGACCGAGACATCGTCATATCTCCGAGATGTCTTCGGTCATAAACGACCTTCCCTTCGCTGGATGGAACCATGCGGAACAAGCAGCCGAGACATAACTCCGAGGTGTCATTGGATCCACGTGTCTCTAGGGTTGATTTTATCCCTAACAGTTACCCCCCTAATTCTCTAATTTCAGAAATAAACGGAAATAAGAGAATTACTTTCCGGCTGCCAGTCTGTATCTGATGTCTGTGCAGGGTGCGTCTTTTCAACAGTTCAAATTTTAAATTTGACCGCTCCTTTTCTCAGTGTCGACGTCATCTCTGCACAGCCGCCTTTTTGTCATCATTAAATGGTATTGTCGAGGCAGCGTATTTAATGCTGAATTTACGGAAGGCGCGCCTTTTCACCTTCGGAAATTTTGAATCGACAGCGCCCTTTGGCATTTCGGACACGTGGTAGTGGGGGCATTTAAAGTTGGGATATTTTACTGTTCATTCACTGATACTTCCTTTTCTCGATACTCCATTGTCGTCTTCCTCCCCAAACTTTTCCTTTCTCTGTATTTTTCTGTTTCTGCCTTTCTTCTTTCTTCCATGGCTCCCAAGAAAGCTGTCTCAGCCTCGTCTCGGGCTCGGACAAAGAGATCCGACGGCTCTGTGGATCTTTCTCCTTTGGAGAACAGGGTCGATTCCATCATCTTCGCGAAGCATGAGGGTGTCCTTCGCTCGAACTATGAAATTTCTCCAACTGTGAAGATGTTTTATCAGGCGCCTGGAGCTCGGTCCATTAATGGCGGCGACATTACCCTTTATGAGAGGATGTTTCTTGCCGGGCTCCGATTACCGTTTCCGGAGATTGCCCGAGACTTCGTTCTCTTTCTGATGATCGCGCCCAGTCAGGTAATGCCCAATGCCTGGCGATATCTGTTTGCCTCTTACATTCTGTGGAGGCTTGTGTTGAAGAAGGAGATGACTATTCCGCAGTTCTTCAATATCTACAGGCCGAGGCAGACTGCAGAGGGGATGATAGAACTCTGCGTTCGTCACCCGCCTGTCTTCATCAAGCTCAAGAGTGGGCTGACGAACAATAAGTTCTGGGAGATGCAATTCTTCAGAGTTTCCGGGGAATGGGAATGCCCCGAAGGTACTCTTCTTCCTGAAGACCGTATGATGCCTCGAACTTGGCAATTGCTGCGGTCTGACCGAAGCGACCCCCCTTCACTCACTGTATCCGAACTGGAGGACGTTAAGGAGATAAGTGGGTGGTCCGCTGCCAGGGTCAAAGCCGAAAAGTTTGAAGAGGTTGATTTCGATAATCTCGTCACCGAGGAGAATCTGAGGCAGTTTCTCGGATACGACATTCCGAGAGATAAACAGCTAATCACCAAGAGGGGAGCTGTCAAGAAGAGGAATGACGCCCCTTCATCTCCGAGGCCTGCTACTAAGAAGAGATCGTTCAAAAATTCTGAGGAAGTTCTCGGGGATGTTCCTGCACAAAAGAAACAGAAGATTCCTTTGGCCGCTTCGGGTGCCAGGAGGACTTCTTCCTCGGCTCCATCACCTAGGGTGAGCGTTGAAGAGGGGTCTGCCAGCTTTCGGGATTTCATTCCCGAGGTTAGCCCCGCTCCTTCTTTTGTTCTACGGGATGAATCTGGCTCTGAGGCTTCATTCCATGGTGAACAATGTGCGGCGCCTGAGGGCTCTGGAGAAGGAGAAGGAAATGTACCTGAGGCTCGAGACGTCCCAGTCGTGCGTAGGGTGAAACATCTGGCCAAGAAGCGGAAACTCACAGGCCAGGATCGAATGGCTCAAAGACTCGCGGACGCCGGGCGTTTGTGGGGTAAAGCGGTTATAATACCTTCCGATCCTGTCGCTTCAGGTGGTGACTCTCTTGAAGAGATGGATGAGGAAACTGGTACCCCCCGAGACGAGCCTCTGGTTGAAGAGTCTGAAGTAGAAAGTACTCCCCGAACTCCTTCTTCAGAACGTCCAGAGACGCCACCACCCCCTGAAGAAAATCGTGAAACGGGGCACTCCACCCCCCAAGCTTCATGTTCTGCGCCTATAGAAACTGAGACTCCTACTGGAGTACCCGAGGCTGAGGATGTCGAAGAGCCTAGCACCTTTCAGGAAGCGGTTGATCAGGAGGTGCTGGGCTCTGTTTCTGAAGTTCAAGGTTCTGGTCAGCCCGAAATAACTCCCCATACCGAAGTGCCTGAGGAGCCTCGGATCGACCCCGAGAACGTTATCCCTGAAGCAGGTATGCTTCCCGAGACTTCTGTTCGTGCCGAGGCTGGCCCTTCTGGACTAAGATCTGTCGGGTCTGAAGCGGCTCCAAATGTAGGGGTTGAACCTCATGCGGGTCCCAGCCCTTCCCCTAGGGTCTCGGTCGGTTTCGATGTTTTGGGCAGGGGTCTTCTGGGTCATCCGATGGAGGCCATAAAGAACTTAATCCCCGAGGGATATCTGGGGAGTGCAGGGGTGTCTTCTCCCGAGAAAATTGCTCAAGGCATTCTTATCTCTCATTATCAAGTAAGTTTCTGGAGCTGGGCCTTTTCATTCCACTTGCATCTTGATTCTGACTTTGCTTACTTTTCTTTTTACAGCTCCTTGTGAAGATGACAGCCCTCTGGCAGAAGTACGAGAATCGTCCTGCGCCTTCGCCTACTCCTGCCCCCGAAGTGCAAGCTCGTATCTCGGGTTTAGAGAATGAAGTTGCGACGCTGAAGTCTCTTCTTCAGTCCAAGGACGAGGAACTCGCCTCCCGGAACTCGATTATATCCGAGATGCGTTCTGTTAACACTCGTTTGAGGAAAGAAGTACTGGAGGCCAACGATCGATACACTCGCTCTGTTGAAAGTCTTTCTTCCGAGCTGGATCGCGCAGATCAATTGTCTACCCGTTTGTCGGCTGTGCAGAACGAATGCTCCGAGGCGTGCAAGAATGCTTTGAGTGCCGAAGCTGAAAAGGACAAGCTCAAAGATGAAGTTGAAAGACTAACAGCCGAGAGGGATAAAGCTCTCAAAGCGCAGGATCACTCGGAGAGTCTCTTGATTCGGCTCAGGACCAGATATGACGCCAATCGGGTAAAGCTCAAGCGTTACCAGAAGCAGTTGAGCTATGCACCACATCTTCGGGATCAGAGCTGGTGTCGGGGTTGTCATTGGGGTTTCGAAAATTTTCGAACTTTGGTGATGAATCCCCAATACAAATTTGATCCTGAGACGGTTGGTCCGATGCTGGTGGGTTTTCCTGAAGAAGCCATCCAGGAGATGGAGGAGTTTGGTAAGGAGTTCATGCCTGACGTCCCGAATTGGGGTCTTGACGCGCCAAATCCCGAGGATGACCCTCTTGATGATCCTGCCAGCTAGACGCTGTTTCTTGTCTTGAATTTTATCTTCTTTTTCCTTTACCTGTACAAAACTTTGAATATGATATATTTTGGATGAAATTTCTATCTTTTAATTCTTTCCTTTCTGATCATGGTGTTCAAAGAAGCCTTTTACTTAGGCATTTTCTTTTCCGTGGTCTTTTCGTATTCTCTGAGGGATTGACTTTTCCTGTTTTTGGTGTTGGACAAGCCGAAAAACCTTTCCTGCTCTTGGTGATTGACAAACCGAGAGACTTTTCTGCTCACCTTAAAGAGCTACCCCCCATAACCTTAGTCTGCGACCGCAGGCTAATTCGTTCGGGGTAGGTAGTAAGGTTGTTGAGCTTTACCTTTCTGTTCGGAAATCTTTGTAACCTGTAAGAGACCTCATATGTTACTGAAATGAAATCATAACTTGAAATATTCACCTTTTAACTTCTTTATCTTTGAAGGCTTCAATCTTTCAACATTTGGAGACCTCCAACCGAGAGGTTTTCTTGTCTTAGTGTTCTCTTCATAACCACTTCGGGTTGTCTAAAGAAAGGACGTGGGCAGATTCTTTCCTGGATGCTCTTGTCCTTCCGAAAACCTGCAATCCTGCATTGATAGCCTTTATTGGACTGACCTTTAGGTTTTCCTTGCTCTCGGTTTTGGAAAGACCGAGAGACTTTTCCTGCTCTTGGTGTTAAATGACCAAGAGACTTTTCTTGCTCTTGGTTTTGGACAAACCGAGAGGCTTTTCCTGCTCTCGGTACTGAGTGACCAAGAGACTTTTCTTGCTCTCGGTTTTGGACAAACCGAGAGGCTTTTCCTGCTCTCGGTACTGAGTGACCGAGAGACTTTTCCTGCTCTTGGTGTTGAATGACCAAGAGACTTTTCTTGCTCTCGGTTTTGGACAAACCGAGAGGCTTTTCCTGCTCTCGGTACTGAGTGACCGAGAGACTTTTTCTGCTCTTGGTGTTGAATGACCAAGAGACTTTTCTTGCTCTCGGTTTTGGACAAACCGAGAGGCTTTTCTTGCTCTCGGTACTGAGTGACCGAGAGACTTTTCCTGCTCTTGGTGTTGAATGACCAAGAGACTTTTCTTGCTCTCGGTTTTGGACAAACCGAGAGGCTTTTCCTGCTCTCGGTACTGAGTGACCGAGAGACTTTTCTTGCTCTCGGTTTTGGACAAACCGAGAGGCTTTTCCTGCTCTCGGTACTGAGTGACCGAGAGACTTTTCCTAAGTATGTAAATCGGATTGATTCTTGGATTTCTGCGATTGTCAGTAGATACTGGGAATAGACATTCTTTATTGAATATGAAATTGTTTGTAAAAAACTGAAAAAAGAGAACAATGAACTACATAAAATATTTTTTCAGGTGCTCGGCATTCCATGATCTTGGAAGTATCTTTCCGGTCTCGGTCATCAAGCGATAAGCTCCCTTCTGATGGCATCCTATTACCTTGTAGGGGCCTTCCCATCCGGGTCCCATTTTGCCTTCCGTTGGATCTTTCGTCATCAAGCTCACCTTCCTGAGTACCCAATCTCCGATTTGGAACTTTCTGGGCACCACCTGTTTGTTAAAGTACCGAGCCGTTCGATTCTGATATGCCGCCCATGTGACATGAGCGTCGTCTCTTTTCTCCTGCAACAGGTCCAGGTGTACCTTAGCATTCTCGTCGTTGAGTCCTGGATTGTAGTGAGCCACCCGGAAGCTTGGAGATCCTACTTCCACAGGAATCACCGCCTCGGTTCCGTATGTAAGTGAGAATGGTGTCTCGCCCGTTGGAGTTCTTCTGGTGGTTCGGTACGACCACAGCACCTCTGGAACGTAATCAACCCATGCTCCTTTCTTCTTATCAAGCTTTTTCTTCAGGATCTTTACCAAGGTCTTGTTTGTCGCCTCTACTTGACCATTTGCCTTCGGGTATTGTACCGAAGCATAATGGTTTCGGATACGGAGCTCCGAACACCACTTCCGAAACGGTTCACAGTCAAACTGCTTCCCATTATCTGTGACGAAAGCATGGGGAATCCCAAACCGGCACACCACTGACTTCCAGAGGAAGGTTATGGCATTCGCAGTAGTTATAGCTGCTAATGCTTCTGCTTCCGCCCATTTAGTAAAGTAGTCTACAGCTACAATCAAGAACTTCCGTCCACCTTTTCCTACCGGCATCGGACCAACTATATCCACCCCCCATTTTGCAAATGGCCATGGGGAAGTGAGGGGGATGAGCTTCTCGGGACTTGCTTTCATGATTCTTGCGAATCTCTGGCATTTATCACAGGCTTTGACAAGAAGAGCTGAGTCTTTTTTGATCGTGGGCCAATAGTAACCTGCTCGGATGGTTTTTTGCGCCAGCATCCTTCCTCCTGAGTGGTCTCCGCACACTCCTTCATGAATTTCCCTGAGGACATAATTCGACTCGGCCTTGGAGAGGCATTTGAGAAGGGGTTCGGAATATCCTGTTTTGTACAGTGTATCCCCGAGGAGGCAAAACCGTGCTGCTTGTATCTTCACCCTCCGAGCTGCAACCTTATCTTCGGGCAACAACCCATGTCTAAGGAACTGGATAATGTCCCTAGCCCACTCTGGCTCCTCCGGTGCTGAGTCTACTTCCATAACCTTGGTCCTCGGGGCTATCGAAGGCTCGGTCAGAATAATAATTTGCCTTCTTGACGCTTCCATCTCTTCCTCTGTTCCCGACGCGATCTTTGAGAATTCATCAGCTCGAATGTTTTCCTCCCGAGGTATTTTTGTGATGACAAACCTTTCAAAATAGGACTGGAATCTCCGTACTTCTTCCAAATACCTGGCCATTCTATCTTCTTGTGCTTCGAATTGCCCTTGGACTTGGCCTACGACCACCTGAGAGTCACTCCGGATTTCGACATTGGTTGCCCCCATCTCTCGGGATAATGCCAAACCTGCTATCACCGCTTCGTACTCAGCTTCATTGTTTGTTGTAACGAAGTCCAGTTTCACAGCAAAACCGAATTCTTGCCCTTCGGGATTCCTGAGGAGGACTCCTACTCCGCTTCTGCTCTGTGTAGAGGAGCCATCTACAAACACAACCCAGGTTGACTCCTTAGGTAGTTCTTCTGCTTCAGGAATGTTACAGAATTCTACCAGGAAATCTGCTAAAGCCTGTCCTTTGATAGCCGTCCGAGGATGAAACTCGATATCAAACTGTCCGAGCTCCACCGCCCAGTTGACTAACCTTCCCGAGAGGTCAGGCTTTTGCAACACCTTCTTCATTGGATACTCGGTCAAAACTCGGATAGCGTGAGCTTGAAAGTATGGCCTCAATCTTCTAGCTGAAATGATTAAAGCGAACGCCAACTTCTCGATCCGAGGGTACCTCCCCTCCGCACCATGAAGTGCTTTGCTTGTAAAGTAGACCGGTTTCTGAACCCCTGAATCTTCTCGGACTAGCACCGAGCTTACTGCTGAGGGAGAGACTGCCAGATAGAGATAGAGAATCTCCCCTTCGGTTGGGCAGCTCAACAGTGGTGGGTTGGCCAGATATTCCTTCAATTTTTCGAAAGCTTCCTCACACTCCTCACTCCATATAAATGCTTTTCGTAAAATTTTAAAGAAGGGAAGGCACTTATCTGTCGACCGTGATATGAAACGGTTCAAGGCTGCAATTCTCCCTGTCAGTCGTTGAAGTTGTTTTGTTGTTCTCGGGGCCTCCATCTCGAGGACAGCTCTGACCTTCTCTGGATTAGCTTCAATGCCCCTTTGTGACACCATAAACCCCAGGAACTTGCCTGAAGAAACTCCGAAAGCGCACTTTGCGGGGTTGAGCTTCATGTTGTATTCTCTTAGAGTCCGAAAAGTTTCTCGGAGGTCCTCTATGTGTTTGTTTGCCCGAACACTCTTAACCAGCAGGTCATCTACGTATGCCTCAATGTTTCGGCCAATTTGACTTTGAAACATCCGGTTCACCAGTCGTTGATATGTGGCTCCAGCGTTCTTCAATCCGAATGGCATCATCTTATAGCAGTAAAGTCCTCGGTCTGTAATAAAAGCAGTTTTCTCCTGGTCTGTTTCTTCCATGCAGATCTGATTGTACCCCGAGAAGGCATCCATGAAGCTCAAGAGCTCATGCCCAGCCGTCGAATCCACCAATAAATCAATCCGAGGCAGGGGAAAGCTATCTTTCGGACATGCTTTATTCAGGTCGGTGAAATCTACGCACATCCTCCACTTCCCGTTAGACTTCTTCACCAGCACTACATTAGCCAGCCACTCGGGATAATCCACCTCTCGGATGAATCCAGCTTTCAGCAACTTCTCTACTTCTTCAGCAACTGCCATATTTCGTTCGGCAGCAAAAGCTCTTCTTCTCTGCTTCACAGGGCGATAATTTGGGTCCACATTCAGCTTATGGACTATAACCGAGGGATCAATCCCCGGCATGTCTTCATGGCTCCAGGCAAATACATCTTTGTTGCGCCTCAAGAACGCCACCAGATCTTCCTTCATGGGTTGAGGGAGTTGTGAGCCTATATGAATTTTGTTTCCCGAGTCGCCTATCTCGAACTCCTCCAAGGCTTCCACAGGCTCCCCCAACGGTGATTGCTATTTTCCATCCTCCTTAGTTTTCTCCCCCCGACCGTGCTGCCTCGGGATATCTTTCAAGGACAGATTGTAGCATCTCCTAGCCTCCTTCTGGTCTCCTTTTACCTCTCCAACTCCTTCTTCTGTTGGAAACTTCATGCTGAGATGTGGTGTTGAAGTCACCGCTTTGAAATCGTTAAGAGCCGTACGTCCTATAATTGCATTGTAGGCCGAGACCTTATCAACTATTAGGAATTTCACCATAATGACTTTTTGCCTTGGGTAGGTCCCGGCTGTCACAGGTAAATCGATAGAACCGAGAGGCAACACCTTCTCTCCGGCAAAACCCTGTAGCTGGCACGAGACCGGAACCAACTTCTCTAATGGAACACCCATGTGATCAAAAGCTGATTTAAACAGAATATCAGCCGAGCTCCCAGTGTCAATGAGGATCCGCCGGGTCTGATAGTTTGCTATGGTCAAGGTGACCACAAGAGCGTCTGTGTGTGGAAGCGAGACTCCAGCATAATCATCATCAGAAAACCCTATAACCAGAGGGTTATATTTCCGAGACTTTGGGGGCCTTTGGACCGAGTAAACTTCAAAATCATCGAGCTGCCTGGCGTATGCTTTCCGAGCCGAGTTGGACTCGCCTCCTCCTCCGAATCCTCCCGAGATGGTGTGGATGATAGGGATATTGCCTTGCTGCGCCCCTCGAGGCCTGCTTCTACTTCTCTCTCTTCTTTCGTCCCTCCGAGGCCGAGGTGCTGGCTCTCGGCTTCTTTCTCTTCTTTCATCTTGTCTCGGTTGATAATTTCTTCTATTATCCCGATCTTCTTCCCTTCTAGGCCTCGGATAGTGATCTCGCTCCTGTTGATTCCTCTCATTGGCGAGGAATCGGATTAGCTTCCCATTCTCAATGAATTTCTCGATCAACTGCCTCAATGAAACACACTGCTCGGTCAGATGACCGTGTGAATCGTGGAAAGCGCAGTACTTGTGAGCCAAGTACGGAGGGGGATTTCCTTGAATGGGTCTCGGTTTCTGGTAATTCGGATCTTTCTTGAGTTCCATGAGCACCTCGGTGATGGAGGTGTTCAACGGTGTCCACTTGTAATCTCCGAAATTTTTCTTTACCTTCTTATATTCTGCGGGACCAGCATCCTGTACGGGCTCAGGATTCTTCTTTTTCTTAGGCTTCTCGGTGGACGGCTGCTGTTGTTGCTGGGAATTACTGAGGAGGGCTCGGAGCGTTTCTTCCTGGTTGATGTACCTGTCCATCTTCACCATAAAGGTTTGGAGATCCTTCGGCGGTTTCAACGCCAATTCCGCCATCAGAGGTCCATCTTTTTTCAAGCCTTGAAAAATTGCACCGTAAATGAAGTCGTCTGGTGCACTCTCTGTGTTCAGCTTCTCCTGGTTGAACCTCCACAGATAGTCTTTTAGAGACTCATTTGGTCCCTGCTGCACAGAGAGTAAGTACCCTCGGGGTTTTCTTCTAGCTCTCCCGGATACGAACTGGGCCAGGAATTTTCGTCCAAGGGTGTCGAAGCAATCAATCGACCTTGGTGCGAGATTCCTGAGCCAGTCTCGGGCTTTTCCTGACAGGGTGAGAGGAAAAGCTCGGCATGCCACAGCATCTGGTGTCTTGTGCAGGGAGACATGGGACCTGAAATTGTCCAAATGCTCCACTGGATCTTCGCTGCCTGAGAAGACAGGAATGTCAGGTACCTTGAATCTTCCAGGTAAGTCGTAGTTGGACACTTCTTCGGTGAATATGGACTCCTTGTGCTGGAAGAGGTTGTCAACAAGGGACTCCTTCCCATCACGCCTCTGGTCAATCGTCTTTGACAGCATATCATATTTCGCGCCCAGATCCTGGACCATCTTCTGCAACCTCCTTTCTGCCTCCGTGGGTGGAACCGGATTGATGGGCTCTCCACGATTCTCGGTCCGCCCGGCTCTCTCTCCATGGTTCTCGTTCCGCCCGGCTCTCTCTTCATGGTTCTCGTTCCGCCCGTCATGATTCTCGTTCCGCCCGTCATGATTCTCGTTCCGCCCGTTTCTCTCTCCTGAACCTTCATGGTTTGTCCCATCGGCTACGTCATGATTGGGCGGCGGAGTTCGTGCAGCTAGGAGCACAGCGTTCTGAGCCAACAAATCCTCCACATTCTTCTGCGCCTGGGCTAACTGTTGACTCAGTTGGGTTATCCGGGCCTCTGGATCCGCAGATTCTGCTTCTCCACGAGCATCGTCTCGGCTGATTGGCGGCACTTCGTTTAAGATCGATTTGGAACGTCTCGTTGTCACCATTGCGGATTTGTTTTTCGTAAGAACAATTGATCGTTCCCACAGACGGCGCCAAACTGTTGATACAGTTTCCGGTATGGTGACGTGTCGCCTAAGGATTCGCTGCCTGATTTTTTACCGAACACTTCAACCCTGCAAAAAGGAACAAACAACTCGTCGGGGGTGCCGACCACGCCCACTCCGATGCCTAAGTCAGTCTAAAAGGTTTTCTGTATAGAATCCTTAATCTTAATCTCAAGAGCTTAGAGAATTCGTATCTTATACCTGGTGTGACGGTCTTTATTTATAGGCCGGACCTTCTTGACATTGAGTTGGATTAGGAGTTTGAGGAGTCCTAGCCCGGTTTGAGTTTTAATCATATCTTCTGGGAATTTGAGTAGGAGTGTTGAATCCGCAGTTGATTGCGTTTGTACTTCTTTAAATTCGATTCCATGTCAATAATCATCTTATCCCATAAATCATGGATCTGTAGTTTATCCCTGATCTCCTGGGATTCTATCCTTATCGAATTCTGAGACGGGTGTGGCGCATGGCACCTTCCTAGGAGACTGTAGCACATTTCAGCTGACCTCCGAGGTGATGATATCCGAGACGTTTCTACTCTTACCTGGGGATCTCGGGATATATCCGCATCATAACAGGGTTGTGTAAGTCCGAGATGTTTATACTCCGAGATGTTGACTCATCCAATGAATATCATCCCGAGGAGATACCGCACCGACTCGATATCATACCGAGGTGTTATTACTCCGAGGCACAAATATCCGAGATATGTTGACTCCATCTTAGCTGGGAGATCTCGGGATATTTTACATACCGTAACCTGGAATGTCAAGACCGAGACATCGTCATATCTCCGAGATGTCTTCGGTCATAAACGACCTTCCCTTCGCTGGATGGAACCATGCGGAACAAGCAGCCGAGACATAACTCCGAGGTGTCATTGGATCCACGTGTCTCTAGGGTTGATTTTATCCCTAACACATATATTAAGTTAATAACATTAACAAGGATAATTATTATTTAATTATATGATCATATATATATCACGATAATATTTGTTCTTTATCCAATTATAATACTTAGATCATATGATCTAATGATTTATATGGCACAATGTTAAATCATATGATAATGTGATCTAAATTATAATGATAATATGTACAATCATATAATCATTTGATCTAAATTCTAAATGTAACACTTAATTTTTTTTTTTATTTTAATTAACATATTGTTGATTCCAATCATAATCACTTAATTTGGGATTATATGAATCACATTGTCATTGTGTATTAATAATATGATTAAGTTTCATAATTGTCATTATATCATATGATTAATGTAAATTCATTCTTACTTATGTAATTTATATATCTAATCATTGTATCTAAGTATGATTAATAATTATTAGATACTTAAAATCTTACATCATACTTAATCAGTGTATCTGAGTATCTAAATACTTAATACTTAATCATTGTATTTATATACTTATATAACATTATGTGTTACAATTTATACTTATAGCTTGATATATATGTGTATGTTCATATGAATCATATCATATCCTTTGACTTATGAGATTATAAATTATCTATGATAACATTGATAAGTATAATCATTATAAGTCATAATTATTATAATTCCTAACTATCTACTAATAATATTAATATCATATAAATCATATGATCATACAATCTAGGTATTAACTAACAATTCATATGATCTTAGATCACTTGATGACGGTGATGTAATGATTCATAAGTATCTAATAATAATACTTATGGGTAATTACCTTTTTCCCCTCATGAACTACCGGCCAATGTCATTTTGCCCCCACGAACTACCACTTTGACCAAAAGAGAGCATCAAACTACCATTTTTACACACTTTGCCCCCTTCTGTCAGTCTAATTCATGCAAAGACGTAAATGCCCTAACTCAATTTCAAAAATGACTTAAATACCCTCATTTAAAAAAAAAAAAAAAAAAAAAAGACTGAAGGAAAAGAGGTGGCTACCGCCACCCCTGAGGTGGCCGGGTGGCCTGCGAGCCACCCCCAGAAGTGGCTCCGGCCACCCCGAAAGCTGGGTGGCCGTGCGGCCACCCTAGAAATGACCTAGGGTGGCCGCGAGCCACCTCTGGGGTGGCTCGCGGCCCACCCCGAAAGCTGGGTGGCCGCGCGGCCCCCCCAGGTTCTGGGGAGGCCGTGCGGCCACCCCTTAGGCCAGGGTGGGCCGCGAGCCACCCCAGAGGTGGCCGAAGCCACCTCTAGGGGTGGCTCGCAGGCCACCCGGCCACCTCAGGGGTGGCGGCAGCCACCCCTTTTCCTTCAGGTTTTTGGTTTTTGGTTTTTTTTTTTTTTTAAATATATTAATTTTAACATTTTTTATTAATTACTGTAGAGGGTATTTTGGTCTTTAAGTCAAAATTAACGGTAAAAAATGGCATATTCCATCCAAAATTAACGGAATTCCTGACGGAATGGGGCAAAGTGTATAAAAATGGTAGTTTGATGCTCTCTTTTGGTCGAAGTGGTAGTTCGTGGGGGCAAAATGACATTGGTCGGTAGTTCATGGGGGGAAAAGGTAATTACCCCTAATACTTATAACTTTGGAATTTGAATATAATGAATCAATGATTACATATCATATACCGCAATATTATATTATTATATGATCACATAGTCCTAATATATTACATGAATAATATAATATGAATCATATGATTAAGTATATGAATTGTCATTATCTCATATGATTAAGTGATTAACAATTAAGTATTGATATTATTCACTTTTACTATTTTATATACATATTGATATAACCAAACAATTATAACTAATTAATATTTACTTACCATTTTTATTTGTTACTTAATTTATGCTTACATATAGTATATTGTTTATTAATATATTATATTATAAAAATAAGTTATATATTAACAAATTAATATATATATATATATATATATATCCACGAGTCGAGCCAAGTTTATACGAGTTTGTGTCGTTTAATAATCGAGCCTATTTTCGTGTTCACAAACGGCTCATTTAATAATTGATTCGAGCACGAGTCGAGTTTAAACCGAGCCGATCCCGAATAAGCTCGCGAGTGGCTCGGCTCGTTTACACCCCTAGGTTTGATGCAAAGTGCAAGAAAGTTACCTTATCCGTATCAAAAGTCAAGCTTTGACAGTGACTCAAAATCCTTCGGTTCACAACCAATTTTCTTCACCCCTACAACCTCGAATCCAGCTTCCATAACATGCGAAGAATCATATTGTACAACAGGCCACAATTCTCAGCCAGTGTACAGTTTCAACACTTCCTATCGTATTACCCATATCTTGGAGCAGTTTTTCCACTAGACCACAAATACAAGGGGCAAATTCCTCTTCTTTGAACCATCAAGTGCAGGTCGTGCATGTAAACATAATATATAAATAAAATGCTATAAAATAATAAGCAGCGGAATTATAAATACCTCCAGCCATATTTTGTTCAAGCTTGATGAAGAACGAAGAACAAAGAACAAAGAAACGAATGAATTTTCTGCAATATAAAGTATTCTAACAAAAATTTAGAGAGTTCTTCTGGCCTATGCCTATGAGTGTGCCAATAGATGGATACACATGGCTCTTTATATAGGTAGGCTAGGGACCCTCGTTATTAATTAGATGGCTGATTATTCTCTTCCCATCAAGAAGAATAAATCAGAAAATTAATATAAAAAACCGTTTTAAACCGTTATGATTTCATATAACTTAATGTGGAATAAATCATATTTAATCTTTATATTAAATAATTACCGTTATGATAATTATTTAAAATTCCAACCGTTACAAATTAAATAATTACCGTTATGATAATTATTTAAATTCCAACCGTTACAATGAATTAAATGTGTCTAAGGGACACATATGTAATTTCTTACAGTGCAGCCCCATATGCTACAACGTTTCGGACAGGTTAGGGTTGCCGATTTAGGACATAGCTTTCAGATCGCTAATCCAAATGCTAGACCCAGTCTTCTGTTTTACCTCATCCTCTTTTATCAGATGCAGGCTTTTAGGTGCCAAACTTTGCTAGTGTTGTTGAGGTCTCGTTGTTGTTGTTTTTTAGGCCATGGTCCCCCAAATCCTAAGAAGCAAATTTTTTTAAGGTATACATATATATTATAGCTTACTATCACTAGCAACAAATTTTTTTTTGGCCTCTGGCCCCTACCCATAATATGCTCTGGCTCCGTCCCTGGCAGTAAGGCAAGTAATGAATCCGACCAGTGAAGGATTTGCTTGAAGTGAGGTATATCGAATAAGCCTCGTTTTTCATATTTGTACCAAGTTAAAGTTTATATGGAGTAAAAATCGTAGGTCCATAAACAAAGTTAAAACAGTTGAGGTAACTGACGTTTTGAGAACGGTGAAAACAGGAAAAGCTTAATTTAGGCCTGATGGAACTTCTATTGAAGTTTTGGAAGTACTTAGGTGATATTGGTGTAGGATATTGACTAATCTTCTTAATAACATCTTAAGTGCTAAACAAATGCTTGATGAGTGGGGAAAAGCACTTTGCTAATCTATATACAATAACAAAATTAAAAATCCGCAGCTGCATGAATTATCATGGGATTAAGCTTATGAGTTACGCCATGAAACTTTTTAGAGGGTGATTAAACATAATTTAAGACATAATGCAACAATAAATCTTATGCCAAGACGATCTACACGATTCTCTTACTTAGGTGTTTAGTGGAGGAATATAAAGAAATGAGTAAAGATCTCATATGGTTTTTAGGGATAAATCATGAATGCATTTTCAGTTCATGTGGTTTTAGGTTTTGACAAATAGCTCCCTAAATTTTAAAAAGTGAATAATCACTTTATAGGATAAGAAAAAAAAAAAAAAAAAAACAATTTGGTCCCTACCATTATAAAAGTTGTCAGAATCCGTTAATGTGTTGCATCAACGCCTATCATAGTGTGACACATGTCATTTTTACAATATAAAAATTTAAAATATATATTAAAAAAACAAAACTCAGGTGATAATCCAATAGCCATCTCCAACTCAAGTGCTGCTTTTTCGTTGCAAAGTGAAATATTCAAAGTTTCAATAACCTACCATTTTACCTCTAGGTAGTTTCTAAGGATCAAGAACACAGATGACACATTGAAACTGAGACTTGGGTCCACAACAAAGGAAACAAAATTGATATGGCTAGTTAAGATAAATCACCACTGCAACTATATATCCTTGGCTTATATATAGGAATGTTGTGATTGAAAGCAACCAAGAGAAAAAAGGCCAAGTTCAAGAAACTATCTTGCAACACTTGGGTTCGAGAAAAAATATCAAAGGCCATGAGGTGGTTCGGCCACTCCCATTTGGTCAAAGGGGTGGCCTAACCAGTACTCCCTGTCCTTGAGCTTTTTATTTTTTATTTTTTTAAAAAAAGTTATTTTTTATTGTGTCACCCTATGATTGGTGTTAATGTGACACATTAATAGATTCTATCAACTTTTCTAACGGTAAAGACTAATTTGTTTTTTATTCTTAATTAATCACTTTCTAAAATCTAATGAGCTATTTGTCAAAACCTCACACCGCATGGATTGAAAATGCATTCATCCCTAATTATTATAGGATACGTAAAGAGGTAGTATAGTGGGCTTTGAAAAAGAAAGAGTTCATCTAAAATGTATCTGAAAGCGATCGATTATACCAAAAGGAAAACAGTTTGGAGGGACCTCTAAAATCCAGAGTTTTCAGATTTGGCCCAAACATATTTCATTGGTGGTGGAATAGGGCATTAGGCAAGGTCCAGAAACATCATGGGATAGATTGACATTTCTCCAATCAAAGGGAGTAAATCCCGCTCTGAATTTGAATTAAAAGCAAATTAAGTGTATTTCTGGCATTGAGGATCCATTGATTAGAGGATAAAGAATGCAACAACAATGGTTAATTGGTCCATGTGCAAAGGAATTATGAGCATCCCTCCCCATATTTCTGCTATCATCACTGATCTACACCTTTTCCCTCTCACTCATCTCAATAATGTGCCAAAGATTTGGTTAATGACGTACACCAAAAGATACCCATCTTAATATCATATTATATATATTATGTTATTATATTCAGTGGTTGGATTCCACCATACCCACCACTCACAAATTACAAGCCTCACTATTAAAACATGTGCAAATTATATGTCACAAATTATATACTTTGGAGAGGGTCCATAACCAAATTAATTAATTCAAAAAATTTGGAACCCCAAAAAAGGAAAGTTGTCTATTTTGTTAATTAACCATATTTCTTTAATCATGCAAGACCTACCAATTTGTTACTTTTGCAGGCCGTTAACCTTACAGAAGACAAAAATTTGTGATTGGCCCTCAGCTTTATTCAAAATATCATCTTCTTTTTCTTTTTCTTATTGAATCTTGAGGCATTTTTATAATAATCTTCTATCCAATGAAGATTCGAAGAACCCACCGGTTGTATTATTCAACACCTAAAAAGACAGGTTTAATTACATCCTAAGCCTGGCAAAAGTAACCTAGCTATTTGCGCTTGATGAAAATTTCAAACCATCAAGTTGGTAATATGTTGGCCTAATTGGAACTTGGATCCTCCTTCTCATGTAGTTGGATTGTTGATATGGGACCTGCTGTGCATGGGCGGCTTGAGCCTTAGGCGTAGGGTTTGCAATTCGGGTTGTCGTGTCAAGTTCGGGTCAACTTGTTTGACCTGCCAACTCGAACCCGACACGATTGTTAATTGGGTTGCAACCCGTAATCCGAACATGACACGATTAAATAAGCAGGTCATGCTAACCTAACCCCAACTAATAATTATACAATATATATATATATATATATATATATATATATATAAGGCTCTAATATAAAATACACTTTAATTAAGGCCCTCACTTAATAATTGTACAATACAAGTTATTTCCAAAACAAATTTTAAGACTTTAATATGTTAAAAATCTAATAAATATTTTCTAATTAAAGCCCCCAATCATGGTAAAAATAATTACAAATTGAAAGTCTCACTTATTTACTCTTTTTAAATGTCTCATTTTTACATTTATGAAATTAGTCAAACATGCATAATTTTTTCTCCAACGTTTATTTGAATTGAATGTTTAGAAAAATATGAAAAGTATTTAAAGTGCATAAATTCTCATTGTATGCATTGTGCATAATAAATAGAATTACACTCTTAGTGAGTCTTCAATGTCCAACAATTTTTTCCACGCACATTATGTTTTATTACAAATCAATTTTTATATAACTTATTTCAATTTTTCTCTTTATTTTTTTTTTAAATCTTATTATTTTATGTCTTTGAATCAAGTGATAAGTCATTCTATATCTAATAAGTTATTAAAAAAAAGTTTTAAAATACATTTTACAAATAGAAGAAAGTGCTTTAATTGACATATTAAAATAAATATATAAATATTAAAATAAATGTAATTTAATTAATATTTAATTAAAAAAAATTGTCTCACTTAAACTTATCGCTTTAGGCCTCAAAATTTATCAAGCCGGCCCCTGTTGCTGTGTAATGTTGCAAACCACAGTACAATGTTTTGTTTGTTTGGTCTGTTTTTGTTGTCATTTTATTTTCTTGTATTTTTAATGTTATGGTTTATATGCAATGTTTCTGGTTTCATCTCATCTATTTAAAAAAAAAAAAAAAACAAAAAAAAAACAAAAAAAAAAACAAAAGAAAAAGTGAAGAAGTAGCATTCACATAGCCTCAACAAAATTATTAGTCAAAATAGTTAAAAATTTACTCTTTTCTTTTAAAAAAAAAAATATTTTAGCTATTCATTTTTTTCAAAGCACCTTATCAATCTCAACATTTTAATTATCTACTTTTACTATTATTTTTAAATATTATATTTTAAAGATTTGGGTAAATATATAATAATTCCCTGAGTCGGAGCGCTTTTTTTAAAAAACCCCACATTTTTTTTTTCGACATTGGATCCTTCAGTTTTTCGCGAATTTGGAACCAGTCCCTCTATGAGTTTTTCGTCCATTTTCGCCACATCATCTTAAAATATATATTTTTTATTATATTATTTTATTTTGTAATTAAATTTTTTTTTTTTTAAAAAAAAAAAAAAAAATGGAAAGTGGGGTTTGGGGGTGGCAAACATTAGGGAGGGGGGTGGCCGCGCTCCACCCCCAAGGCCATGGGGTGTGATGAGTGTAAAATATTGCATATTTAAACCTCTTAATTTACATTAGTCAATTCTTTAGCTGTGTCTTAATCTAATGTTTTGTGTTAGATTTGTGTTTTCATTGTTTTGTAGGTTGCTAAAGCAAAACGACAGCTTTAAGGTGAAAAATGCAAAGTTTGAAAGAAAGCACACTTTGAGAAGACCTAGATGATGTAGTTATATTTAATTAAATCAATGAAAGGATTAAATCGGAATTTCTCTAATTGGAGTCAAAATCAGATTAGATTAAATTTCAGATTCTGCACACGTCTTAGTATTTCGGTCATAACATTCCACTCAAGTATTGGATTAAAGTGAAACTAGTGGCCTTGGAAAGCTAACTCAAAATAATATAAATCATTGTGAAATAGGATTTTCCTAATTCAGACGTCTGCTATGCCAAAAGTTTCCCGCAATATAATAACGTAAATCTGGTTGAATCCTATTCCGATTTGTACTATGATTGCTTCATAATTTGACTAGGAGATTGAAGTACGATTTTTATGGGATCTCGAAGGCTTCTAGGGTTTGTTTGCTCCTTATAAATAGACTGCTAAGCCTCAAGAAAATAGGAGGAGGAGGAGGAGTTGGAGACCAAAGAAAATTTCTTTAGGTTAGGTTTAATTTTTCATAATCATGTGTAGCTAATTTCTCAACTAAGGTTGAGGATGAAGCTTCATCAATGAAGAACAATAATATTTTCATGCAAGTCTTTATTATCCGATTTTATTTGGTTTAATTTTTCCAATATTTTACTTCTTTTCAATGTGTGACATGATTCTTAGATATCTTTTGTGATTCAATGATACATTTGATGATTTAAGATAATTTCACTTAATTGATTGCTTGGTCATTTATAAAACAATTGGATATCCTTTGTGATTTATTTTACGGATACAATTGATTTTTTAATTTAAATCGAATATCTTGCTGTGATTTACGGATACACTTGATAATTTGATTTAAATTGGATTTCTTTTGTGATTTGTGTAAATAATTGATACATGGGATGGTTTTGATTAACTGTTTGAAGCATAGTAGAACATACTTAGGATTTTAATTATGAGAACTTCAGATTAATATTGATGAACATGGAGTATGTTGTTATGATTCGGTGAGTGTGGATTCCAAAACCTTAGTACCTTTACTTTTCTCTTGTTTTATTTTATTTTATTTATGTTTTATTTTATTTATCAAAATCAAACCTTTTTTGGAACTAGGTTAAGATTTAATTAGTTTAGACATAAATTTTGTTTTCAAAAACACAATTCCCTGTGGGATCGACATCGCACTTACAAAACTCTTTATTGCAAACGATTAATACACTTGCGAGCTAGTACAATTAAAATTCACATTAAGGTGGCTTTTGGGCTACCCCTGAAATAAGTATAGGGTCGCGTGGCTGCCCCCAACCCCTGGGGTTGGCTTTTGGGCCACCCCTATACCCATTTCAGGGTGGCCCGAAAGCCACCCCCAGGTCCTGGGGGTGGCAGCGCGGCCACTCCTGGACCTATGAGGTGGCCTCGAGCCACCCAGAGATGGCATCGGCCACCTGCGAGCCACCCCCTACCCTAAAGGGGGTGGCTGCTGGTCCAAACCCCTCTTTCCATTTTTTTTTTAAAAAATATATAAAATAAAATTTTAATTACAAAAAAAAAATATATGTTAAGATAATGTGGCGAAAATGCTGATGTGGTACTAATGGAGGTTGCGAAAATGGACGGAAAACTCACGGAGGACTGGTTTCAAATTCGCGAAAAACTAAATGATCCAATGTTAAAAAAAAAAAAGTGAGGGGTTTTTTTTAAAAAAAAGGTGCTCCAACTCAGGAATTTTATTATATATTTACCTTAAAGATTTATTAATTCTTTCTTTAAGAATCATATTTTAAAATATTTATCTTTTTCCTAACGGTAATATTTTGAATTATTATTTTCTATTTTGTTTATTTTTTACTTACCAAAAAAGAAATGTCTTATTCATTAAAATTAAAAAAGAAAAAAAGAAAAGACTTTTTAACTTTTTAGTTACACTTAGCATCAACACAAACAGCGTTGTGTGTGTGTGTTTTTTTTTTTTTTTTTTTTTTTTTCACCTTTTGACACTTTACATCACACTTAGTTAGGGCTTTAAGCGAGTAGAGCTACTCGTGAATATGATTGGGCTTTGCTCGAGATCGGTTCATGTTATGATATGGACGTGCTAGGGATAAGGAAGTATGGCAGGAGTCGTATAGTGAGTGGTTTATTAAGTGTATGTAATTAGGAGTCTTTCTCTAAGAAGGATAAGTTATCTGCAGTTTTATGTTATCATTATTTGCAGAGTTATGTTATTGCTTTCTATTAAGTTAGTTTGAGTCATATGTTAATGCTTCCTAATAGATAAGTTTGAGTCATATGTTAATGCTTCCTAATGGATAGGTTTGAGTGGATGTTTATCCACACTTGTTGAGTCGTAATAAGAGTGTTTCGAGCCGTGGTTCAATCCTACGTTAGTATGTGATCATCTATTTAAGAAGATGAACTCTTGAATAAAAAGTATTAACCCAAACCTTGTGTTTGACAAAGAGTTCTAGGATCCTCTAATTTCCTACCACTAGTTTCCCCACATTAGCAAAATAGGTAAGAACAAGAAGCAGGATTCTACTCCTATCCTTACCGAAAATCGAGTTACTAGATCCGTTACGCATGCACGTAACAATTCGTTTATTAAACGAACAGGGCTTGAACAAAAAATTTAGGCTCATATAAATTTAAGCTTGGCTCGACTCGTATAAGCTCATATAAGCTCCTATAATTTTTTTTTTATTATTATTTTTAGCTTTGTAATGAGAACATGTTAAATACTTAAAAAAATAAAATGTTCTTCGTAATGTTTAATTGAATTATTGTAATTGTGACTCTGGATATAGATACAAGTGTATTTGTATGTATATGAATGAGCTTTTGTATGTATTTATATATGTGTGTGTGTATATATATATATATACTACAAGATAAACATATAAAATTGATATTAGATTATTTAAGATTTGAGTTAATTTCTCTAATTACTCAAACAATAAATTTAATCATAATTAAATTACTAACAATTACTATTAATTTTTTTTTAAAAAAAAACAATCACAACATTTACTTTAGGGTTAAATACAATTCATCCCCTCTAAAGTTGTTATCCATTTTCAATTTTAAAAATTTGCAATGCGTCCCCACAAAGTTTTCAGAATGTTCAATATCATCATTTTGTCTGCCTTATCCATCAAACCAAACGGAATTCGCAACCCATACGTGGCACGTGATTTTTTTGATGCAAGTTTCTCCATTTTACCCTCATTTTGTACCAATCAATTACCGAATTGCCCTTAAAAAGTCCCATGTGTTTTAGACAACCAAACCACGCCGGAGACACATCAGCAACTAGACCACGTTGGAGACACTAGAGCACGCCGAAGACAACTAGACCATGCTGGAGACACCCAGACCACGCTGGAAACCACGCAGACAATTGACCTTCAACCATTTCACGCATTTTCCGATCAAATGGAGCATGTCCGATTTTCAAAGGGAAAATGCGATACAAAAATACCTCAATCAATATGAACGAAGGAGGCCTATCCATATCTAGGCCCGGTCCGAACCCTGATCCAATGGTGGACTGCACATAACCGAGTCGATAAGGACCAATCTCTTATCCGATGGTGTAATGGGCAAAACTGATTCTCTATCAGATCGGCGGCGAGGGGAAGTGGGTTTTGGGAATCTTCGGGGTTAGGAGACCTTGCGACGCCTTGTAGTTCTTCACGGTTTGTCGTCGAATCTCGGAGGTGACAATATCGAACGCCGTAGGAACAAATCGAGACGCTACCGAGTTCCAAGCTCACTATTTTCCGTTGAAACCTCCATGAGTCACCGTCGACGTGAACGCTGTAGATCTTGTTTTTTGATCTGAGCCTTTTATTTTATTTTATTTATCTTTTTATTTTCTTTTGTTTGTGAATGGTTGTATTTGGAATCTGAGTTCGCGATTCTTTTGATTTCTAGTTGAGGAATGTGAATTGGTTAGTGCTCCATTTTGTTTCCTAGAAAATTTGAGAAAGAAAGGAAATTAAAACGACGACGTTTTGAAGTGAGGGTAAAATGGAGAATCTTGCATCAAAAAAATCACGTGCCACGCATGGGTTGCAAATTTCATCTGGTTTGACGAATAAGGCAAACGGAATGGCGGCATTGAAAATTCTGGAAACTTGTGGGGGGCACCTTGCAAATTTTTATACTTTGATAGCCAAATTGAAAACGGGTGACAACTTTTGGAGGTGAATTGCATTTAACCTTTTATTTTATATATAAAATGACTAAATTAATTGAGTAACTCGTGAACTGAAAGAAAAGATAATCACATAGAAAAATAAAGACAATAGCGGAAATAATAAAATAGAGACAACTCAGACAAGAGTTTTACGTGGTTCGGTCTATGATCTATGTCCACAGGATAAAGCTCAAAAGGGCTACATTTAGCTTTTTTTCCTTCATGAATTCACAATACATGATGCTCCTATTTATAAGAGAATTGGAAAGAGTTTGGGTAGATAAGTATGGTAATCAAATCAATGTGATTTGATGGCTAATTTAATTATCATCAAATCTGATTTATAGGAGATAACAATAATTACAATAAATATCTTAAATCAAATATTCTAATATACTCTAAGAAGTTTGAATTCGTTCGAAAAATAAATGAATAGAGTTTGAGCAAATTACCTAGTTCAATGTTGAATTCGGCTCATTTTCAAAACAAAAAAAAAAAATTAAACGAACCGAACTTAAATATTCGATACTCGTTATTAAAACCCTACAATTAATCACACTTGAGTCGAATGCGAGAGATAGGAAAGTGAAAAAGGAAAAAGCATTTGGATGGGCAAGCTTGAAATATTTGGCGGTACTTGTCAACTTAAAAAATTCAAACAAGCATACGAAAAGCGAGAAAGACGTTACAACTTATGAAGCGTAATGTAGTGTTAGACAGCACCGTATACTTTAAGGAATTTGGCAATCACCTCTCACCTGAATAAAGACAACTTTTTTTGACTTTTCCCCTCCACATACCTAATGACGGTACGTTACTTCATCTTCTTCTTCTTCTTTTTTTTTGTCATATTAGTCAAGAAGGAGTTGTTAGAATACATATTTTGCCAATTAACGTTCAACTACAACTTGATATAATTAATTGTGATGGTATTAAACGTAATGAGCTGTGGACTCTCCATATGTCAGTTGAGATGACTTAAATGTGTGACAGACGTGGTTTAACTACTTATTGGGGCATCAATTTATGATTTAATTATAGTAAATTAACAATATTCCAAGTTTAAAAAACCATTTTACACCAAAAAGAGCTTTTGAGTCTTTGAGAGATGTTTCTTCCAGTTTACTCACGTTAAAATAAAATAGTTATGGTTTACATTGGTAATCATCCACCAAGTTCATCAACTATGAGCCATTATCATTCATGCTGTACTCGGGTCGAGCCGGGTCAAATGGAATATTGAATTTTCAGACTCGACTTGGCTAAAAAAACACACATGTTCAAACTGGCTTGGACTCAAGCCAAGCTTTGAACATGTGTTCAAACTCGGCTCACAGAGCTCCTAACTAAGGTCTAGCTCAAAACTCAAAATGCTTGATTTTTAAGTTTTACGTGCAACGTTCGAATGGTCTAATGGTCTGTGCACCGTCATAATGGTGTTATGCCAGAATGTTTGAACAATCACATGTGACTATAATGTGTCAAAATTTAGAGAAAACAAAGGAGATGCCTTACAAAACCTTAAGGAAAACTTAGGGTAGCCATTTTGGTTCGCCCACAACAACCTCAAAGAGAGATGGAGAAGGGTTTTTCCTTAAAATTTTGTGTTCTTAGGGCAAAGAGCTCACACCTTTGAGGTAAGAAAGTTTGATCTAGTCTTGATTTATGTGTTATGTTCCATGTTAGAGCATTAATTTCATAGTAGTTTAAATACTTGTTAAATTTCCTTAATAATGTTAAAAAGTTAAGTACTTCAAGTAGAATACTAGGCTTTTGCATAAAAGTTTAGGACTTTGAGAGCTAGCTTTCGTTTTGACTCTACGTCAGGGCTTAAACCGTTACCTTTCAACACAATTACAACATTCCTAAGTTGTTTAACAAGGGAGATGTGAGGAATGGGAAGAAATTTGTGCTCTTGGGGGATATTTTAGTTTAAGTGGTAACCGTGGTTGTTTTCAATATTGATTCATGTTTTGTGATCACCTTAGAATGTTTGTAGAACCTCTCGGAGTTGAGGGAAAGTGGTAGATTAGGCTCTGGTTAGGTAATTGAGAAGAATACATTCTAGGACAAAAATGTTCTCACTGTGTTGAGCACCGTTCCAACAATCCTCGAGGAACGTTCAAACGTTTTTAGGGCAAAATATGTAATTCGAGTTTTTAAGTGTAAATTATGGTTTTTAGCTTAGAACTTTGGTTAAAATTATAGTGTACTAAAGAGTAAAAAGAGATTGTATTTTCGCAAGAAGCTCATGTGTGAGGATTTAGCGTTCAATTTAAGTAATTTATGTAAATCAAGTTTGTTGATAACCGGAGATGTCCGGTTGTTTTTTCAATAGGACCTAAGCCGAATCCATGAAGGATCACTATTCATTATTTATCCCTTATTTTATTAATTTCTCTCTTCTTTAACCTAAAAAATAAAATAATAATAATAAAAAACTTCTTATGATCTTTCCATGAGTCTCCATTTTGCTAGACTCATTCTCCAAAATAAAGAAAGAATAATAATAATAAAAAAAAAAAAAGAGTCATTCTCCAATTTTATTTTTTATTTTTTATTTTTAAAAAAAAAATGTGATGTAGATTGTTTTTCAAAATAGAAAAAGTGGCATTATTTTTGAAAATTTGGAAGAAAAGTTTAAAGAATCCATGGTGGGTGCTATTACAATTGCCTAGCCCCATTCAATGCATATATATGGTTATATACCAAACGTAGCTTCACATTATTATCATAACAAGAAATACTTTCTTGTATTCTCTTATCCTTCTTCTATTTTTATATTTTGAAAATCAAACATTTTTAGAATGCGCGGTTAATAATTTTTGCACTCTTTCATTTGTCTAGAAATTTAGGTTTGGTGAGATATAAACGTTTTCATTAGATATGATGGGGGATGAAAGACTAAATGCATGAGGTCTCTTCTTCTGTCTTCTTAAAATCGTTTTCCAACAATCCAAGCCATGGATTTATCTAAATCTCAACTGAGATTGCTTGCAATAAAATCTTTCCTCTTTGTGGTCGGAGCAATAAGCATTTTAGGACAAAGATATCCTTAAATGGTTGATGGACTTGTTCCTTTTGCAATGACCAATACACTTGTCTAGCTCAAAACGACCTATCATTATTCACTACAATCCTTCAAATTTAATCCCATCCTGTTTTGAATTATATGACTATAAATGAATGCCACCCAAGCTTGGGATTGAGTAGCAAGTGATGCATGATCCATGGACTAACTTTTATTTGTTTCAAAAGCTTCTTCTTCATTTTTTTTTTTATTTTTTATTTTTTATTTTTTTATTTTTTATGAAAAAGTTGAGGTAAATATACTAGTACAAAACTTTCATTGGAAAAGGGGGGGGGGGGGGGGGAAGTTTTAGGAAATTCAATGTAATTATTACTACAAACACTTTCATATTTTATAATTCTTCGTGAATATGGGTGGCAATTCGTATTTGCGTGTCGGGGTTCGAATCGTGTCGATGCAAAGATATAGGCTTAATAATAATTCGTCCCATTTAATTAATCGGGTAAGACCCATCATTCTTAACCCGCTAATTTTGTATTTCGTTCGTATCGGGTTTACAGATCGTGTAAAAAATTATTAGTTCTTTTTTCATTAATCGGACCGAAACATAAATATAAGACTATATAGGTCAGTCATAAGTCAACAAATTTAATTAAACGAATTAAACCTTTTAATCTTAACCAACTAATTTTATATTAAATTCATTTTGAATTTGTAAATTATTTCAAAAATTGTCAGCTGAGTGTCTAAACATAGACTATGAGAGTCAAGTCCTGACCTTTTACATGGGGATGATCTCTCAATTTTTTTTATTTTTTTTTTTTGTGAAAAAAAGCGCTCTAAATTCGAAAAGTTAGAAACTTAGAATGTGACATTCGGCCCACGTAAATTCGAAAAAAAAATAAAAAATAAAAAATAAAAAAATCCCTTTTTAAAGTGAACATTGAATATAAGGTATGAGGGAGACTTGCTAAAATAAAATAAAAAATAGAGAAAGAAAAAGGGAAAAGGGGAATGCCCCAGATATAGAGCTGGAGACATTTAGACCCGTTCGGTCTCTCCCGCAAGTCCTCCTCCTGAGTCTACCTGCCTCCCCCACTCTCCACCTTCTCTTCTCTCGTCAGGCACGAGCATGCAGTTCGGCTAGACAATTCTACGAACAGTTCACTCTCTGTCTCTCTCACTCTCTTCTCCGCCCTCATCTCCATGGAACAACCATCGCCACCACCGTGAACAATTACGCCTTCCGCTGAACTCTTGAAGACCCACCAAAACCCATCACTCCCTCACCAATCTAGTCTCTCTTTTTCTCTTCAATGGCATCCACAAGCTCAACCCCCACTGACCCTTCTACTCTAGCTCTATCCGAGGACATGGCCGCCAAGGCCTTGAACAAGCGGTACGAAGGCCTTATCACCGTACGAACCAAGGCCATCAAGGGCAAAGGAGCCTGGTATTGGACCCATTTGGAGCCCATTCTCCTTCGCAACGCTGACACCAACCTCCCCAAAGCCGTCAAACTCAAGTGCTCCTTGTGCGACGCCGTTTTCTCCGCCTCCAACCCCTCCAGAACCGCCTCGGAGCACTTGAAGAGGGGTACTTGTCCCAACTTCAGCTCTGCTCCCAGACCCAGCAGCGCTTCGCTCTCTCCGGTGCCGATATCGTCGGTACCGTCGCCTTTACCGTCTTTACAGAATCACAGAAAGCGAAGCTCTCAAATGGGTACTCATCCTTTGCATTCATGTTCTTCTCCTTCTTTGTACCAATCTCATTCTTCAGCTTTGGTCGAGTCGTCGCGGTTTTGTCAAAACCAAAACCGCGACGAATCGAATTACTCGCCGCGCCAGAACTCGGTTGGCGTGGTGAGTAATTCCGGGCTGAATCAGCACCATTTGGTGTTATCGGGCGGGAAAGAGGATTTGGGCGCTTTGGCATTGCTACAAGATAGCGTGAAAAGGCTTAAGAGTCCCAAAGGGTCAGCTGGTCCTGCATTGAGCAAGGATCAGATTGATTCCGCGCTTGAATTACTTGCAGAATGGTTCTACGAGTCATGTGGGTCGGTCTCAGTTTCAAGCCTCGAGCACCCCAAGTTTAGAGCGTTTCTTAACCAGGTGGGCTTGCCTGCGGTGTTGCGGCGCGAGCTTACGGGTGCTCGGCTTGATGCTAAGTTTGATGAGATCAAGATTAAGTCGGATGCTAGGATAAGAGACACAATGTTTCTTCAGGTTGCTAGTGATGGGTGGAAGGGAAAAAGTTGTTGTGGATTCGCTTGCGAGGGAGAGAATTTGGTTAAGTTTACGGTTAATCTTCCAAATGGGATGAGTGCTTTCCAGAAGGCGGTGTTTACAGGAGGAATGGTGTCGTCGAAGTATGCGGAGGAGGTTTTGTGGGAAGCGGTGACTGGTGTGTGTGGGAGTGCTGTGCAGAGATGCGTAGGGATAGTTGCAGACAAGTATAAGGCCAAGGCATTGAGGAACTTGGAGATTCAGAATCAATGGATGGTAAATCTCTCTTGTCAGCTTCAGGGGTTTGTTAGTTTGATCAAGGATTTTAACAAAGAACTTCCACTTTTCAGGAGTGTCACCGAGAATTGCACAAAAGTTGCAAATTTTATAAATACTACTTCTCAAGTTAGGAATAGTTTCCTCAAGTACAAGATGCAGGAGCTTGAGTACACTGGGCTGCTGCGAGTTCCTTCACCGAAATGTGATACTTCCAAGAATTTTGGACCAGTTTATGCTATGTTGGAAGATATACTGAGCTGTGCACGGGTGCTCCAAATGGTTGTGCTGGATGAGTCGTACAAGCTGATTTGTGTGGAGGATCCAATTGGGAGGGAAGTTGCTGGGCTGATTCAAACTGAGGGGTTTTGGAATGAGTTGGAGGCAGTTTATTCGCTTGTGAAGCTGATCAGAGAGATGGTTCAGGAGATCGAGGCTGAGAGACCATTAATTGGAAAATGCCTACCTCTTTGGGAGGAGTTGAGAAGCAAAGTGAAGGACTGGTGTGCCAAATTCAGCATTACCGAGGGATCTGTTGAAAATATCGTTGAAAAGCGATTCAGAAAGAACTACCACCCAGCATGGTCGGCTGCATTTATACTTGACCCTCTTTACTTGATGAGGGATACGAGCGGAAAATACCTTCCACCATTCAAGTGCTTGACACATGAGCAGGAAAAGGATGTCGATAAGCTCATAACCAGGTTGGTTTCCAGGGAAGAAGCTCATGTTGCATTGATGGAGCTCATGAAATGGAGGTCAGAAGGGCTAGACCCTCTTTATGCTAAAGCCGTTCAGGTAAAACAGAGAGACCCTGTTACTGGAAAGATGAAAATTGCACACCCACAGAGCAGTAGACTTGTATGGGAAACTTGCTTGAGTGAGTTTAAGTCTCTGGGTAAGGTTGCAGTGAGGCTCATTTTCCTCCATGCAACCTCTTGCATATTCAGATGTAATTGGTCTTCCATGAAATGGGTTTGTGTCCATAGACATTCCAGGGTGGGTCTGGAAAGGGCTCAGAAGATGATATTCATTGCAGCACATGCCAAGCTTGAAAAACGGGATTTTTCAAATGAGGAAGAAAAGGATGCAGAGCTGTTTGCCATGGCAGGCAGTGATGATGACATGATCTATGATGAGGTCTTTGCCGATGCACCCTCAGTGTAATGTTGTTGTTTTCAAGTCCTGTAGAATATTGAAACTGTAGGATTTACTGAAATTCTTTGCAGAACTCTTTTTTTTTTTTTTTTTTTTTTTTTTTCCTTTTTGTTCTTAGTAGAAGATTTTTGGAGAGTTTATGGTTGGAAGGCAAGGATAACAGGAAGGAATTGAACAATGTATTACTTGGACTTACATAGTCATGTAAAGACTCATAAGTTTCCTGCCCACTGCCCAGGCTTGACTTGTGGGTCTCGGGTTTGTAAAGACAAAGAAAAACCCTATCTTGTTTATAGTCATAACAGGAAGGATCGATGTTGTTGGAGATGCTATAGCAATTTGAAATTAGTGTATTTTATGACATTTTATTTATAGCTTGGTTTATCAAGTTCAAAAAACGCCTTGTTAGTTAACCTCTTTCTTTTGAATTATAAGAACTGGTCATTGTGAGAGAATCACTAGTCTTCTGGACATAAATAGTAGCTTTTTGTTCTCTTCATTATGTTTGAAGAATCTGTCTTCATTGTGATGATTGTACACGTGAACAAGTCATCTTTTGTAACTTGTAATTTTTTGTAACACGTGAGTGTGTCATGCATACAGAATTCTGAGGGTGTTAAAGACAAGTATGCAGATGGTTATCATCTTCGAGGGGTTTTTGATCGATTAATTAAGTTGGGTGTTCAATTCAAATCTTGTATAAAAAAAACAAAATAAAACAAGAAGAAGAAGCAAGTAAAACATATTTCATGTTCTTATCCTACCTATATTTGTCTTAAACGAATAGATATGCTTAATATTATATTTGCACATCGACAAATGTATATATGGCCAAGTCTCCATGACTATTAATTTTAACAGTTGCCAATGCCATATATGTAGAACACCACTCTATCTGGGTTTCACACTCAATTGACAATCATTTCTTCGATTCTCCATGAGTACTATCAAGTGAATGAATTATGCCGACATTGTTGTCAGTGTCAAATAGTGGGTTCAAGCTGTCCAACTAATTAAATCCTTACATGTCAGAAGAAAAAAAAAAACAAATGCCTAGAATAGGTGTACCTTTGGCAAATAGATTACTAAATGGTGGAATATGGTTAACATTTTTCTTAAGTCTATGATCTAGAACACTGTATTACATGGCCTTGACGAAGACATGAGTAATGACGAGATTGTAACATTCCCGTTCACATAAGATGAATGAATTATAGAGGCACTTATATGAATGCTAAGTTTTATGTCGGTTACTTAATAAAAAAGCTTCCAATTGATTGATCGTTTTAGAGCAGATATGATTAGCAAACGTTTTTTCGAAATTTCTAAATACTAAACGTAATTACAAAGCATCTGTCGTCTGTGTTAATGCTTTTCAAGGAATTTTTGATTGCATTGCAGGAAAAAGAAAGAAAAAAAAACAGATTGACCTTTAACTGATGGATAGAAAGACGTGAGACATGCAGGTACAACATGCTTGGAGTGCATTGGCCATTTTAGAGGCTGATTTGAATAAATATGGAATTTTGTTGAGGTAGCTTGTAAAAGGGAATTGCAAAAGGACACAAAAAGTCGAACTGGTTTTGATTGTATTTGCAACCTTCTTTTTGCTTCCTTCAGGGACTCTGCGTATTTTTTTTTTACTTGAACTGGTTAAAGTCATCAATGGCAAGGCAAAGCAGACGTCAGTCGTCACCCCAATGGTCAACCTAAGATTAGAGGTCGGTCTTGAGGAGATTGAATGTTGTAGCCAAGGAAGCACTAGCTTGTCATTGATTCATCTCGGGCCTCGCCCGCATCTCCTGCTCGCTCGCTGTCTTTTTCTGAAATTGCAAAGCCCCCACTGAGAGGAGTGGGGTCAAATCCAGTGCTTTTGTCACAGTCCAAGAAAAGTGTGATCAATCGAGCTGGTAAGGGTCCTTTCTCATTTTTTTTTTTTTTATCATTTCTATTATTATTATTACTTTCATTTTCGTCAATTCTCGATCTTTAAGATCCCATCCTTTAGATTTATTCAGATATTTCATGGTATAATTATTTATATATCAACCATTGTCTCTTACAAAATAATTAATATCAATTTTAGCATATATCTTATAGATGCTTCTTAATTTTATCGAATCTACACCGTGAATTTTCTTGAAAAATTAAGGCTATGTTTGTTTCGGTGTATAATGTTATTTCTCGGTATTTAACGTATACGGAAAATCATAAATATTTTTTAAATTTTCTACTTCAATCATATTAAACTATAAAAATTAATTTTTATTCACAACATAAAAATAATTAAAAAAATTAATTAACTTAATAATTTGAGTTCCAGCAATGGTGACCCGGTGATTGTTCGACTGTACGTGGTCTGAGAGTGGCTCAGTGATGGTCTAATGGTAGCCCGGTGCTGGCTTGATAGTGGTCTGATGATATTCCGACAGTTTGAGCTGAGAAAGAGAAACTTAAACTCAGAAAATGATTTACAAAATTTATAAAAATTGAAATCATTTTTCGAAGCTAAAGAAGTTTTTTTTGTCAAACCGAAAACATTTTCAGTCGTACCAAATACCGAAAAATACGAAAAATGTTTTTCAAAAAATATTTTACCCCGAAACAAACGGAGTAGAAAAGCATATGTTGATCCATTTTCTTAGGTTGTATCGATCAAATCATCTAAGGTAACTCATCTTTGTCCATTTTCTATGTAATGTGACATGATATTGGTCCTGTAAACAGCTTGTTATTTCTACGTTGAAAATTGAAGTTGGGGAGAGAAATGTGCTTTGGGTTGCCATGATTGCTGAAAAAAGCTTTGAGCAAAGTGAAAGCAAGGAGACGTTGTCGGTATGAGGAGGCACATGAGATGGCTGAAAGGGATACTGCAACGAACTTGTTTTTTTTTGCATGTAGATATTGACTACAAACACCAGGTTGGTGCTTCTAGCGATGGTGATGTTATTTGCTTTTTATGACTTTTTAGTTGTCATGTACTATATATATATATCTCCTTTTTTGTCAACCTAGCTAAAGGAATTAGGAAAAAACCAACAAAGAAAAATTTGAAGAAAAAAAAAAAAAAAATTTTAAAAAAAAAGAAAAGAAAAGAAGACATGTGCTACAAGACTGACTATAACTTGTAAGGTATGAATTTAATCGTCATTTATTCTAAAATGTTAATTAAGCTAATAAAAAGAGATGAATTTAATCATTTAATTTATATTCTAACAGTAAAAATTTTAAAACAAACATTACATAAAATCAAAACAAAAGATCGTAGTAATTCAACTAACTTTGACAAAACTTGAGTAGTAGAGGACTTTGGGCGCTATTATTAAGAAAATCAACCACGGACTCGTGTATCCCCGAAAGCCGCTTGACAGCCTTTTCGATCGCTCCGGCACCGGGTGACCATGTCATTCCATTGATAGAGAAGAATTAATCACTTTAAATTACTTATATATAAAATAATAATAATAATGAATTAATCGCTTTAAATTTAGGTACTTCAGAAAATGGTAGTTATTGAGTAAAAAAAAATTGTGAAATTTTATGAAATTTCATGATTGTAGCATTTCATGAAGAAATATTGCTTTGTGATCAATTTTTTCTTGTATATGTTTAAAAAATAAACAAAATATGTCTTTAAAATTATAAATTAGAATGGTATTATATGGGTGTTTTGAAAAATTTGGTTTAATATGATTTTATTTACTAACGTATTGTATTGTATCAAACAAAAGAATATATATATATATATAACCAAACTAAAATAGTCATTCTGAATACCAAACGTGCGTGTCCAAAGAGCACGAGAAAGAGGTAAGAAAAAGAGAAACACACGACGCTAGGAAAACAGTGTATCATGAGGCCTTTGGTAGGTCATTATTTTGATTTCCTATAGGTAGAGAGAAGCAATTATTGCTCTCACATCTTTGGATGGTGATCTCAGTAGAATTTTCAATAAACCCTGCCCTACCACATTTTTCATATTATAGGGGAACCCATCAAAGCAGTTTGACTCCCTCTCCATCTCTCTCTCTCTCTCTCTCTCTTTCTCTCTCTCACTGTCTCACACACACTCACACAAAGTAACATGCTATGCTTTAAATTTATCCAAAACTCCACCTTCTGTAGCAGCAAAATTAGGTGAAGTATTCCTAGTGTAGATGAGTAAAAAAGTGAAAAAAAAAAAACCCACCTTTTCAATGGTTGGGTGAAGCAGTAGTAGTAGAGTAGAATGAGTGTATTTGGCTTTACTAGCTACTCAATTTCTTCAAGATAGACATGGAATCCTGTCGGCAAGGATGAACAATATATATTGCTGACTGCTCACCAACTAGAAAGAAAGAAAAGCTTCTTTTCACTCGTATGGTATGGCTGATGGCTCCATTGTTCACTCCACTCATGTTCTTGTTAAAGTGGGGAAGGAGATATAATGATTAGTATAGGACAAGCCTTCTTTCTACAAGAATCTTTACCCTTTCATGTTCCCTCATTATTAACTTTACTTTTATATCATCTCTCTTTTTTCCTTTGCACTTATACCAATCTTATTTATTTATTTTTTTTTTTAATTTGAAGCCCATCCAATCTAGATGATATTGAAGTTGATTGGGAGTATTCATGGCTGGTGACCCTAGCTTTTTTTCTTTCTCTATGGGCGGTTTTTAAGGGCTCACTATTACCCGTTAAATTATCACTTATTAATTAAATTTTTGACATAAACAGTGATTTAATATGGTGTCAGAGTAAAAATATTTCGAGTTCAAATCTTGTCTTTATTATTCTCTTCTCATTTCAATTAAATATTTCAGGTGTTGAATTTCACTTATTAATGAGGAGTTCGAACCAACGCGTAAGAAAGAGTGTTAGAATATAAATTAAATTATTAAATTCACCTCTTCCTATCTGCTTAAACTTTTGAGACAAGTGGCAATTTAATATGGTACATTGGCTAAAAATTCAGAGTTTGAACCTTGCCTTTATCAATTCACATTTAATTTCAATTAAGTATTACACGTATTAGATTTCACTTATTAAGAGGAATAGGTGATTTAACCTTACCAAGTAAGAAGTAATTAATCCATCTTTTCCTTCCTTTTATGTCACATTGTATCCGTAATGTATTTATATGCCAATTTACCAAATTATTAATTTTCACATTGGTTGCCAAACGGGGCCGGGCATAAATAGTCCTCTTGCTTTGGCAGTTTGCCCGTGTTGACTATTACCAACCAGTGGTTTTTTATTAGAGTATTTAATTTATGTGCCATCATCAATGATCGGATCCACGTCACGCTCATTCGAGGGATTGATTTGCACCACGACTAGGGAATTTTGAGAAACTCACATGAACAATTACTGCCCCCCTCCCCCTTTTCTTTCCTTTTTTTTTTTTTAAAAAAATATATATAAACTATACCTACCTCTCAAATTAGGGTTTAGTTTGCGCAGTTTCAACCGTCCAAATTTAATTTTAATTTCTCTCTTTGTTTGAATTTTTTGCTAGAGAAATAAGTACGTTTCACGCTAGCCATTAAAATGACAAAAATATCATGCATATTTTCATGGAAAGACACTGTTATACTGCTTGAGTTAAACAATAAAAAGGTCGAGCCCAGCGTGCATGAATGACACCTTTATGAGTTCGTCATATCCAGTTTAACAAATGTTTAGTTAAAAAACGCTTCTTCTTTTTTATATATATTTTAGCTATTTATTTTTCTAAAGTATTAACATTTTATTCAATATTTTAACTATTCGTTTTCACTATTTTAGTTAAAGTATTTTTTTTAATCTATTTTTATTTTATTTTTATTCAGTTAATTTTTTTTACGGGGTAAATGAAGTGGGCCGGTAATTGCGATTAATAGTACATGCGATTGGCCCGTTCCCGACTGACCCGGTCAAATAAAAGTCTTTCTCTCTCTCTCTCTCTCCCACTAACCCATTGCGCAATTGGTAAGCGTATTCGTGTCGGTGTGGCCCCTAATCTAAGAGAAAAAGAAATTAAGAAAAAAAAAGGTTATCATACTATCACCATTAAACAATACACATATATACACAATATGTAATTAAAAAATAATTTTTCTTATTTAATTTAGATGCCTTCTCTTTCACGTGATTGAGTTTGTTAAGTATTTTCACTTCAAGAAAACCAAAAAGCAAATTACATTTCTAACCCCTCGCTTCATAATTTCATATGATTGAAAATTCAAACAAATCATGGGAACTAAAGTTAATTGGTGAAAAATTATACTTAATCATCTCAAACCGATATACTTTTTGCAAACATACTTCCAAATTATCATTTTGAATACTTATTTTATTTAAATTATCATTTCGTTTTAATTTGTACTTTTTATTATATTTTTGCATTTAAATATATAAAAGGGGGCACGCACTATCCGAACGCACACATTTTTTATTTGAAATACCTAAATTGCCACTTTTTTACCTTTACCTTTTTTATTTATTTTTTTAGACAAGAGGGCTATTTAAATATTTCAAGTTAAAATTTATTGAATGGGTGTTAATTGCAACGAAATGATAGTGTGAAGCGGCCAAAAATCGGAATATGAAATTTGAAAATGCCTTTGAACAATTGATTGGAAAGTTGCAAACATGACCTGCATGTACAAATTTTTTATTTGAAATATTTAAATTGCCACTTTATTATTATTACCTTTTTTTTCTTTTTTTTTTTGACATGATTTCATCAGAGGAAAAGGAAAAATTCGAACTAGTGACTTCCGCTTGCTGCCTATCTTAACATCATAATCAAACGGATAACGTAAATTGCACCAAAATGATGATTTGAGGTGGCCAAATGTCTCTTTCCAAGAGAGGTGTCAATTTGAGAGGTTAAAAGTAATTTTTCCTTTATTTATTTTGTACTACATCTGAGAGCATGGGTATTATTTATTTAGTACCATTTTCAAAGCAGTATTGACCTTTATCTTTTTATTGAAATGAATTATTCGCTACTACTTAGATAAATAAATAATAATAATAATAATAATAAAACGAGCATTACTCATTCAACCTCAAAAGCAAATGGTCCTAACTAGTGTAGGTTCGGCCAATTGGTGGTGGATATACAAATGGTTCCGTTTACTCGACGAAGTTGGCAAATTAATTATATTCGGAGAGTGACAAATTATGCGACACATAGTCTTACTAAGACAGCAATAAAACAAATCGTGGATATGGTATGAATTGAAGAAATACCTGAGGGTATCCGTGATGTTGTAATTTTCGAGCAACATGCTCGTGCTTCATAGAGTGTTAGGTTCTTGTTCATTTCTAGAGTTTATGCTCTAACTTTTTCGATTGGGTTAAATAAAGTTTAAAGATTTATATATATAAAAAAAAAAAATTAAAAAAAAAAATCAACCTCAAAAGCAGGAATATTGCATCTCACCAGAATCACTCATTTTAATTTAAAAAATGTTGTTATTGTTAGAAATAAAAGATGAAGGTGAAGAAAATTAATTATAGTGCTCCATCAAATCTCCAGTTATCTCATCCAATAACCATCATTTATGATCATTACAAATGTAATTATACTCTTTCTTGTATTCCTCTCATCCCATAATTACATTTTTTTTTTGGCTCCAAGATGGCCGTTCACCTAAACATATTATTGTACTCGATTTTGGATCAAGACAAATTTGGTGTGGCCCACCAATATTAACGGTCTAGTAATGTGATTTTCATATTGACCCTTTTGTTAGGGTTAGTGGGTTGATTGGACTCATTAGGTTTACCCTTTGCTAGCTATGTGGGGATTATTACCTCTTATAGGGAACAACTAAAGTCTTCTTTTCGGACCAAAACAAATGTCAGGATTCTTTCTTGAAATGATTGTTATATAGGGAGGTGACATTTTTTGGCTGATTCATTGAACAACACAAAGTCTAACATGAAATTGGGCATTTTGGAGAATATTTGCATCGATGAGTTGAGCATCCTCTACCTAACTTTCTGTGTTGGTTTCGGGTACAAGTATTCTTTTGTTGAAGGTCGTTCGAGCTTTTTTTAAGAGCATAGCACGGGTTAGTTCAACGGCTAAGATTGATTTAAGTGTATGCAGTCATCCTAATCGTTTTTTATTAATCGTCTCTAACACACTCATTTTTAGGCTCTGACTTCTGCTGCATATGGTTACAACAAATTTGACCGTCATAACTGCTAAAGTATGACACCTTGCTTTATCTCTTTCGCTTGATCTCTTAATTAAGATGCAGTATCATGTATTACCAATTTGTGCTTTATATGCACTATTCTTGTTATAGAACACAAAAGAAGTGAAGTGTGATAGGATTTACCTTTGTTGATGTCATTGACATATTAAATGTAACAACCCCTCTTTTAGATTTAGATTGGGCCTTAAGTGAATCCAATGCCTTCGGCTTAGAGTGTGCATGCCCATTTATTTGGATCATAACTTAGAAACCATTAAACTCTCAAAGATTTAATTTTTCAAAATTATTTAATTTTTTTTTTTAAAAAAAAAAAGGTGGAAACAAAATTTGACTTGCCTTTATCAAAAGAGTAATGTTTCTTACACAACTTTCGTATAATTTTTATACAAATCTAACAACTTTTTTTAAGATTAACCATTAAATGTTTAGGGTCCACATGTAAGAAAACAGATCCAATGATTGATCATAAAAAAATAAAAAAAATTAGAGTTATACAACAATCACTTCTCTTATCAAAACCCCAAAAATTGGAAAATCCACCTCACTTTCCTTGCATGGTCGACCATCTCTAAGGAAACTCCCAAATGGAGAGTTTGACAAATCTTATCTCCTAAATGCTAGATTTTTAGAATATGATTTTTTTATTTCGTGATTATTTCTGAGTAATTCTAAATGGCATATAAATGCCCATCAAGTGTCCATAAAAAAATGAGGTGACTTTTAAAACCATCATTTTATCAAAATCAGTATTTGATCAATCACACGTTTAATGAAGATTTTAAAAGCCACCTCATTTTTTTATGGACACTTGATGGTTACACTTATATAACATTTAGAATTACTCGTTCTTTCTATCTTAAATTTTGGAGTAATTCTATTAGTACATTAAATGTCCATCAAGTGTCTATCAAAAAATGAGGTGGCTTTTAAAATCACAATTGAGCGTGTAATTGATCAAATGGTGATTTTAACCAAATTGTGATTTTAAAAGCCACCTCATTTTTTAATGGACACTTGATGGACATTTAATGTACTAATAGAATTACTCTAAATTTTGTCAATGAGAGATAGAGAAATGTAAAGATATGGTGTTTGAAATATGATACGTTTATAACTTCTATCACTCACGAGTAATTCTACATGTCATATAAATATCCATCAAAAAATGATGTGACTTTTAAAATCACCATTTAATCAAATTCATCATTTAATTAATCACATGTCCAATGATGATTTTAAAAGTCACCTCATTATTTGATGGACATTTATATGACATGTAAAATTACTCATCACTCACTTTTGTTGTTCCATGCTGATGTGTCATCCTCTCGGTAGAAGGCAAAAGGACTTGGTTTGTGCCAAGTCACTATAAATGTTATTCTCATCTAACAATATTTAAAGTCTCTCACAAAGTCAAACTCACCTAAATCTTACGCCCATCTCAGAAGTCCTAAACCCTATTACACCATGCAACTCTCAAACATGAGTCTGTTTTGCAGCCCTAAAAACTACCAAATAATTCCACATAAGCCCCTCACGTGAGTATGAATCCCACACTTTAGTCAAAACCATGGTTCTCTGTAGCCCTGTACGAGCGGAGAACAACTGAATTTCGCCTCCTTATACGTCCTCAGCGAAGGGCAGATTTTATTAACCATCTGTCTGTTTAGGATGGCATTTCATTTACCAATGGCATTCATGTCACTTTGGAAAACTTATAATTTTACTTGAAGGAGACAGGGCAAAAGGGTTTTCTCGTTTTCTCTTCAGACGAGGGGCAGAGAGGGAGAATTTAAAAACATGGGTTGGGCCTGAATACTCACCCATAACCCATGCAAGCAAGCAAGCAAGCAAATAGCAGATACGGGCCTGTTAAAAAACCGGCCCACTAAAAAGTCCAATTCTCTAACACATTGTCTATTGTATAAGATCCCAACAATTCGTTAGTGTCTTTTCACCGATGTGGGATTGCAACATGTATATAGAAACCCTAATTTTGTTTTTGATTACGGACATATGGAGGAAGCTCATGAATTGGGAAGGACTCATGAAATTGGATCAACCGAAGGTAGTTGGACCTTAAGCCATAACTGACAAAAGAAAAGAGAGGCCTTATTTTGCGCGAGTACATCAATCTCACCCCATCAGTGCATAAGGAAAATCAAAACATGTTTAAAATAAAAAAGATGGAAAATTAAAGGTTAAATTCATTCAAAGAAAAAGAAAGACAGTTTGCATTTAACAGTGGTAAGGAAATACATGTGTCGAAAAAGGTATTCTCGTCTAAACACACTTATATTTAGGGTCCTCATAATAGAGAAGAAAAACTTTCTTACACCCCTTGGCTAAAAACTCATTTGGTCATATTGGCACTGGATTGCCATCCTAATATAAACACCCTCCATTTGTTCAAGATTCCACAAAAAGAAACCAAGTATTTTCATTGTGAAATCATGCAAAGGGAGATAAGTTTGGAAGGTAGGTGTAAGCAAATTTATTCCACATGTACCTGAGCACTGGCTGCCTCCATCATACCATTGCGTATCTGGTCACCGATGTCCCGAACATGACCGGGGCCATGAGGAATAAACACAGTAGTGTTCTTGGAAGAGTTGCCCAGGTCTTTAATCGTGTCAAAGTATTGAGTGATCATAATCAGATCCATCACCTCCTTTGCTGAGGTGCCCTCCACCTTGTGAGAGAAGTTCAAGATGTTCTCTCTCAAGCCATCTGTGATTGCCTGCCTCTGCCTGGCCACACCAACCCCACCTAGGTATTTGGATTCAGCTTCAGCTTCTGCTTTTTTAACTTGAAAAATCTTCTCTGCTTCTCCCTTATATACACTAGCAAGCTGAAGTCTCTGAGCTGTAAAACCGAAACAACATTCAAACTGTTAAGTTACATAAACAATCAGCCAAATGAACCAGACAGACTTAAACTGCTAATCAGTAGCAATAATAACTACTGGTGATAATTGACCGCTGCAGACACTACAAAAGTGGGAACCAATCAGAAGTATACACCAAACTGAGATAATGTTCAAACATGAATCTATAAAGAGGTAAACAATGTCTGTAGGGGACAGAAGAGATTATATGCCATAATGAAGATGACGTAACAAGCTTTAATTTTTTATGCTAATATAATGGAATAATATTGAGACATGTATAAGTGTTGATAAAAATGACAAAACTATGCAAAAAGGGGAAAATTTATCAAGAAAATGTATAACTCTATTGCCACAATAATTGCAGGACCATATGGTACTCACAGGCCAAGGATTTATGGCAGGCCTGTTTTAAGACATAGACAATGGAGAAAGAAACTAACGGGAAACTGTTCAAAACCTAAATCCGCTTTTAATATCGAGCAACTACCTTGAATCTACAAATTGTGCCATTGGAGAAAGGAAGTAGAGGGCTTATTCATCCAAATCTCACTCAGACAGATTGAAATTTTAAGGATTTCAAGGGGCTGGATACAGGAATGAAGGCTGCAAGATTTTATTTGCAGCAGGTAAGGAAAGAGACTTTGTTTGGAGGTGAAACAAAGAAGAAAACTCACGTTTCTGGATTGCTATTCTGGGCTGCAAATGGCAACTTAGGAATAATATTTGGACATTCTTGGGCTACTTGAGAATTATTTGATTGAGGGGTGGTTTAAAGTTTTTTTTTTTTTTTTAAAAAAAAAAAAAAAGAAAAAAGAAAAAGGGAGGGTGCAAATTTAGATCTAGTCCTCGTCAGAGACTGATGAAAAATTGCTAGAAAATTCAAAGAAAAACAGAAGATAGAAATAATAGATAAACCTAGGTCATCACACCTATGATTCCTCGACATTGCAGCTTGAAAAGGATTATATTACACAATCCACTATAGCAATCAAGCAATCTTTACCGAAAATTCTAAAAACTATATAATTTTTTTTAAAAAAAAAAAATTTATAAGCAAGAGAAATATCATTAAAAAACGCAAAGCGCAAACAAGTTCACAGGGAGTATACAAGTGAAGCAACTAAGACGGAGAAGAAAAAAGAACAAGAAAATCATGAAAGCTAATCACTAAGGGACTTAAACATAATAGGAGTTAAACTCCATAGGCTTTGGCTATTAAACTCAAGTCACTAAATCCATAAATAAAACCTAATAAGAAAACCCATTATAAGGCCCAATGGACCAAAAGTTTAGCCCATAGTCAAGAATCTGAAAATTAAAAAAATAGCCTTGACTCTTAAAATTAATTTGAGTTAAATACCCATTTCGATACCCGTGGTTTGAAAATTTACTAAATAGCTACCGGCGTTTTCAAAAGAGTGAACTATTGTCTTGGGTTTTACACATTTTTCGATTTACTACCTCTGTTGGGCTATTAGAGAAGCAGCTTCCTTCCTTGACTTCTTTGCTCGGTCAAGCTTCCGTGTTCCTTAGTGTAGTCTAGGTTCATAGCTTAAGACTTTGTTCCTTATAGCGTAGTCTATATCCACAGCTGACGTGACTCCGTACCGTCGTCTTTCCCTTTGTAGATGGCTAAGTACTCGGTATAACTCACGCATTCGTGCACAAACCAGTGCAAACGAAGTAACACGAATATCTCCAGTAATCAAGTCTATTGCCATTAGTAAGCCGGTGGGAGCGAGAAGTTTGGTATATGTTTGGTGTTTCTTTAATCAATCATCCAAATCTACGCTGTATGTCAACAAAGCCAGAGGCAAGGCTATAGGCACCTCCATCTATCTAGACATTACAAATAGAATTCCCAACCCGAAAATGCATAAACTCTCACTCTCTGATATTGAAGATCCCATATTTATCCAGAAGAAGCTTAGCTTCTAAGGAAGTCCATTACTGAGAGAAGTGACGATCTCGTCTTGCTTGCTGGGAGAGAGGAAGCTTTTGGACAATCTTTTCCAGCCAAATAGCAACCAATCACTCAACAATGAACACTAACTGAAAGTGGCCGGGAATGAGTACCAATCCCTTACGGGAATTGAACCCATGTCTTTGACATGAAATGATGATGTCCTAACCACTAAATGAAAGGGACGTATGACTTGATAAAAAGTCAGATCTTTGATCTATTGTTGGGAAAAGGAGCTCTAATGGTACTTCGAATAAGAATAATGACTAATAGGAGAATCCAAATAATAGGTCCTTTTAGCCAAATCTAGGTTTTGAGCTGACTTCTAGTTCTCGACCGATGAGAACTATTTCTTTCTCTAAGTATAGGGGATGCCCCACTATAGCTGGGAATCTTGTGTGGGTAAAGAGCTTGTTGGAGGAAATGGATTTGGAGCATTGAGAGCCACCTCTAACCAGCTGAATACAAGCTCGAAGAGCTTCAAGAGACTATGCTTGACAGGTTGACTTCTTGCCTTTGCTTCCCCCGGCCGATAGTGACCAAGCAACTCTTTCTTTATGGGGTGCCAAAAGCCCAAAGAAGACTCCTCTTCTATTTGCTATGTCCCGTACTCAGGATCCTATTTATCACCAGCTCCCAAGTGGAAGGTGATCTAATATCTTTTCAAGAACATAACGGGAGAATCCGCGGTGAAGAAATAGGGAGATCTTTCTATATCGAAATATCAGTTGAAAAAATCATGGAAAAGCTCTGTTCAAAGAAGAGAAAGCTCTGATACCATGTTGAAAAAGAAAGAAAGAAAATCAAATGAAGAAAATCAAACTATACAAGGAATAGAACTATCCGTTGGGCCAAATAAGGTAAAACCATAGAAGACAAGGTCGTTGCACATCCCCCTGATTTGGGGATGAAAATAGTCCACACTACGCCTTTAAAGGGGCCATGGCACATTTGTTGACTTTATGGATTCTAGAAACTGCAAAAGTCTCGTTTGTTTTTTTACTAGACTCAATCAATCGAGAGATAGCATTAGAGAAAAGTCTTTTGCAACCGAAGTGAGCTAAGGAGCCGAGTGACGTGACAGCACGTAGTTGTGCCGTCAGTAATAAGGGAGCTGGCACCTTTCCCTGGCCATAGTAGCCACTAAGCTTGTAATCCCTTAAGTGGGGGCTATCAAGAAAGCAAGCAAGGTGTAGTTGCAACGACGACTTTCATGTTAGTCGTTGCTAACAGCTATTTTACCACATGTACAACTACCCATGTCATAGCCTATAAAATCGCACCACGTGTACAAAGAACCATATTAAACTTCCCATATCAGCTCCACTTGCCACATCACCCACATGCTGCCATATAAGCCTTTTGTTAGCATCAAGTGGAAGGGCCCAAAGATGGTGCAAAAGGGCATAGAAAAGGTGGGGTTGAGGTGGTGACATTGACGTGGAGATTAAGTGGAAGGGCATGAAGCTAGCATTGAGCGCGCTAAGGAGGACGGCTGTGAAGAGGAACTTCACAAGGGAGGTGGAGCTTGAGGCCCAGAAAAACGGCATCATCAAGGAGTAGGACGAGCAGTTTCAGACCCTTTGTCCTTGTAGGCAGAAAGAGTACAAAGGGTCTGAGACTCCTCAGCCACTCCACAATAACACCGTTTTGGTGGGCCTCCACCTCCACCTCCACCTCACCTCCCTCTCCACAGCCATCCTCCTTAGCGAGCTCAGCGCCAGCATTGGGCCTTTCCACTTGATCTCCACTGTCAATCTTGCCACCTCACCCCCACCCTTTCTATTTCCTCCCACACCAGATCACACCCCTCCAACCTCCTCACCACCAGCCTCACCTTGTACTTCTTCGACGCCAGAGGCAACCATGAACACCACCTCATTATCTTCATCACCATACCTCAACCAACCAACCAAACAACCTTAATATCAATGAAAACTAATTTTTGCAAAAATCACGGGACACAACCTATGAAATTCCTAGAGAAATATAGGGACTGGTGGAGGTTCAAGATATGTTCAGTAGCTTGGGGTGAAGGAAAATGGCAATTTTGGCCATGGCTTGGGGTGAGCTTGGCTTCGGGTGGGTGGAGATATGAAACGGGTTGAAGAATACTCATTTGGTAGAATATGGCAAGAAGCACGTGTGATGTTGAGCTGTCTTGCTAACGTGGGGCTGATATGGAAGCTTGTAGGTGATGTGGCAAGTGGAGTTGATATGGTAAGTTTGATCTGGTTAGTTGTACACATGACAAGATTTTATAGGCAATGACATGGTTAATTGAACAGGTGAAAAAATAGTAGTGAGTATTTTGAAGGAACAACGGAGGTAGTAAATCGAAAAAAAATTGTAAAAACCCAGGCACCATAATTCAAACTTTTGAAAACTCAAGAAACTATTTGATAAAACTGAAAACCACAAGTACCAAAATGGTGTTTAACCCAATCAATTAAAACTAAAATAACTAAATCATCAACTTTCTAATGCGAAGAAACATTAACAGAAAAAGAAAATCAACAAAAGCTAATGTAGCCCACAGAGGGTACCATAGGCTCCACGTCAAAATTAGACCATATCAACTTTCTATAGGAGATTTCTTTAAATTAGCCCTTAAGACTAGGGCCTAAAATTAAGCTTTTAATCCAGCAAGTAGCTTGCCATGTACAACACATAATACATAATCGCTCCATCATAAACTTTACTTAAAAATACTTGAACCTAAGACCTAAACTATTGTCCTTCCCCTTTATACCTCAAAAGCAAAGGTCATTGAGTTCTAAATGCTTCTACAATATGTCGCAATGAGAAAGCATGTCCAGTTATAATAATAATAATACAAAAAAAAAAAAAAAAAAGCAAGAAAAATTGAGGTTACCTGCATTAATCTCATTCATTGCCTTGCGTACAGCAGGATCAGGTATTATGTCAACCATTAATATGTGCTCTATGCTAAATCCATAGGCTCCCATCACCTGATCCATAATTTAAACATATGATGTAAAAAGTTCTTATTCATTGACACAAGGTTGAACATATTTCAGATTGGAGGGAAGATACCATACGAAAAGATAAAAATAATTTTTCGTTTTTCGATTGATATGAAGCTAAATCGTTTTCACCACGCCAAATACAACTCAAACAATTTAGGAACAATGACATGATAATTTGTTATTAGCCTAGAGGGGTATCAGTGCAGACCAATTGATATGGTAAACAATTCACTAAAAAGTTACGGAAACATGTAGAGGCCAGAACACAAGAGCCCAAGAGAGAGTATTTGTCTCTTCTTCCTTTTCCTTTTTTTTCCCCCTTTTGATTAGTATGATTAAAGTAAAAAAAAAACACACACACACAAAGATGCCAAGACAAGGTCCCAACACTTAAGTACAAAGACAGTAAAGAACAGTATTTGTGGTTCAATGTTATATTAGTATTCTATCTTTATTCCTCACTACCTTCAATTGACTATCTCGCCAACAGGACACGTTCAAAAACCTTTTTAGTTTTTACCACCATCTATTACAAAATGAAAGACAACGCACGATAAAATCAATATATTAAACAGCAAAAGATGTGTAATGCAGAATTAAAAAGAAAGTATACAGTTAGAAAACTGAATGAAGCAAAACAATGCACAAGATAACAGGGAGAAATAAAACAGGAAAAAAGGCCATTATGCGACAAGACATACAATTTTCATTAAAGAAGGATGACCTTAAACAGTAAATAACAATCTAGCAAAAGCAACCAGTTACCTTCTCAAGTTCCTCCAGGACAGATTTAGCAACCTCACCCTTTTGTTCAAAGAGTTCATCCAAATTCATCCTCGGAACAATAGCTCGAACAACTTAAAATGCAAATGAAACACACATTGAGAAAGGGCAAAAGAAAGAGAGAATTTATTCCATAAAAAAGCTGAAACTAAGAAATTACCATCAAACACATAAGCCTGGATCTGCTCTTTGGGGTTTTGCAACTCATAGAATGCATCATCAGCATTTCTTTTGATAATTCGGTATTGAATAGAGCAAAGCAATTGTACAAAGACATTGTCCTGTAGATTCATTTGTTATTGATTCATTACTCTGATAGAGCAATGATATGTATTTTCTCACAATATCTGAAAATGACATAAAATAGACAAAGTTCCTATAGAACACCAACAACTCTTAACTCTTGTCTTATCATCAGAGAAATTTGTGAATATAATAATTGACTTGCCAATTGTGAACAGCAGAAAACTAATAATAAGTGGTCTCTGTGCCCTACATATATTCATGATGTCAAAATTTTGATCATCGCTAAGCTGATAATGAAAAATATTGAGAATCTAAAAAATAAATAAAAAAATAAAAATAAAAAGAAGAAGAAGAAGATGTTTTAGGGCATTGTAATCTAGAAACTTGTACATATTAATCTAGCAACTGTACTTGGAGAAATCACAGATCAGGCTAAATGGTCCAACCTGTTTACCGACGAACCGATGCCTGGATCATTCCAGTTTGTATGGCTCTATTTTTGAAAATCGGTCAAATGCTGCCAACACGTTTTGTGCAAACCCATTTAACCTGGTAGGTTTTACAAAACCAGTTAGTTCTTTTTCTACCTTCAGGATTTATTGGTTTGGGTTCTAAAAATGATAAAATTGGTAGTTCATTGCTTGTTCACAGTTTAGTGGGTGCAGTTTTGAGGAAGAATTTTTCCACCGAGCTTCGTTGGTTTCAGTAAGTTGATTTGCTCAGTTTTGAGTCTCAAGAGCACAGAGATGAGAATTTAAGAGAAAAAGATCAAATGGATGAGGAATGCAAAGAAAAAGTTTGAGTCATACTAATATATTTCTACCGATAAAAGGACCTTGTGATCAGTGAGGTGTGAGATATTGCAGATCTTGGAAGCATTGGTGCAGAGGAGCAACAGATCTCGAATTTGCAGGTCACAGTGGCAGCTGTAACCATTCATTCATGCAGATCTGATGCTTGATTTCAGTACTAAAAATTCATTTGTGGGCTCATTGGGGATGATGGCAGCCTTGATCATTAATAAGGGTTTAGAGAAATCAGCCAAAGGATCTGACATGCATTGGGTGTGGACATTGTAGTCAATCATTTACAATTATTGCTATTGTTACATTAGATGCACCGAAAAGATGGCGTGTAAAATAGAAAAGTTAAGGAGATTGACTGGGTGATACAAACTGATTGGTTTGTTTCTCTTTTTTTTTTTTTTATAAGTAGATTAAAAAAAAAAAAAATTTGATAAGTATGGTTTGTTTCTCTGTTTTTTTACCTAATAAACTTTTGTTCTCCACATGGTTACCTCAGCTGAAGCCCAGCTGTAACAAGTAACCCTGTTTGATTTAACACTAAGCAATTAGAGAAGAACAATTCTTCTCGAAGTTCAGCGTCTACAAGACCTTTTTTCTAAAAGCTTCTACAAGACTTGAAGGAGCAACATTTTGTTACAGACCATGCTCTGCATTTAGCCTTCTCAAAACACATTCTTAAATGCGCACACCTTGTAGCTATCACTTTTGTAAAACTTGTGTTGTGGTCACCAGAATTAGGCTAAGAAGAGCACCAATGAATGTAACAGCAGCAATATGATAGAGGATAATATTGACAAACAATGCATGTCAGCTCCTCCCAAGCTGCTTTCTCCAAGCCCTTACTGATCTAATTATTTCCTGTACATAAGAGACAATATCCTGCAGCTATGTCAGTGGTGCACATTTGAGGATGTGTTTTGAGAAGGCTGAGCGCAGAACATGGTCTGGTACAATCCTGCTCCTTCAAGTTATACAGAAGGCTGAAGCATGATTTTGAGAGGCAGTCTCCTCCACCTGCTTACACTATGTTTAGAAGTTCATAGAGACAGGAGAGGAGATGTAAGGAAGGGAGAGAGAGAGAGAAGAGAAGAAAGGAGAGGGAACAGTCATCCATTATTTTGTTAGATGTTATAATAGAAGCGAGATGGGAGTAGACATCCCTCCCATTGTTTGTATGGAGTGAAAACGAGAGGACATAATAAGGTAGCAAGTAAATTGATAACAAAGGGAGGTAAGTAATGAGATTCGCTTAGACACTATTGAATTTTTAAAAATTATTAAGGGTAAAAGGGAGTTATATCAAAATCAAAGTTGGTATTCTCTACCTTCAAATTCATCAAATTTAAGGGAATTGGGAAAAAAAAAAAAAAAAGGTGGACTTTAAAGGGATAAATACACCCTTCCAAATCTTCTCAAATCCTCCCCTTAAAAAGCATCCAAACAGGGGGAAGGGTAGCCCCACTCATTGGGATAGATGTAGATGAATAATACCAGCACCAGCTGAGGTATTCACACAGAGAAACATCTTTTTTATTAGCTTAGAAACAGAGAAACAAACCAATCAATCTTTAGCCCCCGAAACCTAGACATATCACACCCAACTTTTTATTATAAAGTCTAATATATAAATCATACGTATACTAAGGGCTTTCATTACTAATATATATACATATAATATAGGATATTCTCCTTCAACTATTTCTTTTTTTCAGTCCACCTCCATTGTGCAACCAATGAAGTCCCACTTGCATCTGGATGCTAGAATCTCCTTCACGTTTTCACGAAGCTTTAAATGTTTCTCGTTACCAATGTAATTTTTTTTTTTTTTTTTGGATCCTCAAAAACAGAATTAGACAACGGAAATAACCACAAATGATAGGCTACAACATTAACGCCGTGTCCATATTGCTTCACAAAATAACCTCTTTGCGAATTAATCTTACAACTTCAGTTTTAGACCAAAACTCTACAACACATTCAATCGTCCTCTACACCACCATCGATCTCGCTATCCGCTCTAATTTTAATTTGTAAGATGCGATGAAAACACATAACATACATATATACCACACATGAAAAAGGCGTTGTTTACTCTGTTTTCGTTTCCAACAAAGCTTTAAATGATTCTCGTCATTTAGTTCCCTAAGAAAACATAATTCTCAATTCTAATTGATTCCTACGAAAGAAGCGAAGCAATTGAGAGAGGAAGGAAACCTTGGTTTTGGTCTCGATACGGACATCGAGGGAGTTGATCCTGGTGGATAGGACACCGGCGAGGCATTCGCCGGCGAAGGGGTTGAAGAAGTGGAGTCCAGGCTCAGCCAACTTCTCGAAGCGGCCCCATCTCTCCACCACCCCTATGCTCGCCTGGTCCACGCAACCACAGAATATACAGAACGCGTTTCCCATCTCTCTCTCTCTCTCTCTCTCTCTCTCTCTCTCTGTGTTTTGTAGGACGCGGGGCAGAGAAAGATTTTGATCAGTACCTGAATCCTATTTTTCTGTCAGTTTCGTATAGTTATCCAAATCAATAATTAAATTAAAAAAGAATAATTAAAGTATTCCTTAATGTAACAAATTATCAAATACTAAAGAAAAAAAAAAAAATCAATCTCATTATCAAATATTTGATGCTAATTTTAAAAAATCAAAAATAAAATATTTTAACTAAAAATAAATATATCGGTTTAAAATAAGATATAGGTAGTACCTTATAAAAGTTTATAAAATAAAGAATAACGTGATATACTACATTTTTATTTCAAAATTACTTCATAGAACTCTAAAAGTTAGTTGAAACGGTTAGGTAAAATAATTATGAGATAAAAATATAATTTATAGCATTACTATAAAATAAATTATGATAATTTATAAGGAAAAATATAATTTACCCTTTTTCTTTTATTACTTGGTAAGTTCCATATCATTAATTTGTAAATATATCTCATACACATTTCTTACGCATTTCAATTTCAATTTTATCATTAGATATATAGGACCTACAAATTCAATAATTAATTTGAAACTTGGTTGTAGTGCTCTACTAGTTTTGCCATTAATGCTCAAGAGTCAAGACATTTGATATTGGAAATTATAAATAATTGTTCCTTTAATAAGCTATAGAACACATGCATCAAGAATTAGACAAGATTTTACTGTTAAAATTTTATTTTGCTTCATTTAAAAGTGTATATATGTTATATCATTTCAAATTTTTAAATAACGTGACATGATATTCACCGTTAAATAAAACAAAATAAAATCTCAGTCATAAAATGATTCATTTTCCAATTAAATGTTATTAATGTTCAACGACTGAAATCAGTCCTATAAATTTTGACACTAATATCTTCATTTATTTGGATATTCAAGATAAATAATAATAATATATTAGCGAGCTCTAACCCAATTGGATTAATCACTAAATTTTCTTCAACGACTGAAGGCAGTTTCCTTGAATTTTCAGGATCAATCACAAAAATGTAAGAAGAGGAAACGTAAACAAGTTAAAAAGAAAAGACGGAGAAAAAAGTTGAAAAAAACAAAAAAAAAAAAAAAAAACCCGAGGCTAAGCCAACCCTTCTCTTGGTACAACCGTTGCACAACCCAGGTAGGGGGTGGGTGGGATTGCAGAGGATCCTATTCTCCGCAACCTCTCCTCCACCTCGCAAAGGCGATAGGTTCATTCGTAGTGGGGGTGCCTCCAAGACCTTTCTTCTATAAGAATTTAATCTCAGTAAATATCTACATTTTTAATTATCCAAAAAAAATTAGTTTACAATATATATATATATATGAGAGAGAGACATGTAGGCCATTTTAAATCTCTCCTTGTAGGAGATGTGTTTTAATATCCTCCACCCTCCCCACAATTAGGTTGCATTGAGGGAAATGGTGGCTCAGCCCCAATCACTCTTTTTTTTCTTTTTTCTTTTTCTTTTTCTTTTTTAGCTTCTTATTCTTCTTCTTTTTTATTAGTTTTTGGAAAACAAATATACTTATATCTCCCAAACTAACACCCGCCCACCATCAAATATTAATTTGCAATACGTTAAGCAAACTACCATTTCATTGAAAAATGGCTTCTCCCTTCGCTGTTAGTGTGAAAAAAGATTTCAAAAAAAAAAAAAAAAAAAATTGGCACCCATGACTTATGCATACATATTTTGGATTTGAAATGTCCAAATTGTCTAAATCTGCCATTTGCAAAGACATCCTAAAACTATTTGTGACACTCGACCTCCCAAACTACCATATCGTTGCAATTTGGCACATCATAAAATGTTTAACATTAGAATGGACGGAAAATAGCGTACATCATTTACATGGCATACAAAATTTTCCTTGATTTTGAAAAAACAATGCGAAAAATAAAATTAAAAAAATAACGATAATAATATAGAGATGGGGGGTTGAGATGTGGTTGACCAACCTTAAAGGCTGAAGATCGAGAAATATTACATACACTCTAAGGTGCACACTTTTTTACGTGGCAGTAACAATTGTCATTGGACCCAAAATTCAATGATGATCCATTCAAATCTAATAGTGATTTTGACTGCTACATAAGAAGTGTGTAGTTAAGAGTGCATATAGCATTTCTCGAATAAAAATATAATATTTAGCATTACTCAAATAATATTGACCAAATTTGTAAATTTTCTTTTTAAGGAATTGCAAATTATAACAATTGCTGGGTCTTAATAAGATATGTTAGTGGTTTTGGGGATTAAAAGCACAACTTATTTGAAGAGATTGTAGAACAAAAAATTAAATAAAATGAAATGTAAAACACATTGTCAAAGTTAGCATTCACTATATATATATATATATATATATATATATATATATATATATATATATATGTTGGATTTAATTTTTTATTTTTATTTTTGAAATAAAAAAAAAAAAAAAAAAAAAAAAAGACTGAAAAATAAAGTTTTTTTTCAACAGCTTCTTAATATAAAAGTTTTATTTCCTAACATAATCCTAATCCAATCAGACTCAATTTTATAAGGGATTTGATTCTTGCACTACACCATCACAATAACTGCACAACAACCCCTCACATGAGGGTAGGTCCCAGTGTGTAAGACTTACCCACACGTGAGGAATTGTTGTGCAGTTGTTGTAAATCTAACATTTTCTATTTTATAATAAAGCTTGCCTAAACTTAGGGGCGGGGGGCACAAATCACAACAACTGCACAACAACCCCTCACATGAGGGTGGATCCCAGTGTATAGGACTCACCCACACGTGAGGAGTTGTACAATTGTTGTAAATCTAACATTTTCTATTTTATAATAAAGCTTGCCTAAACCTGGGGGAGGGGGGGGGGGGGCGCACAAATTACTAAGAGTCAATTTTATTTATTTATTTTTAACTCGAATTGGAGGAAGAATAAGCGGACCGGTTCAACTAGACAGACTTTGAAATTTTCAAACCGGTACAGAGGTTTCAAGGAACAGCTCCACGACCACGTCAAACGGATAGAATATTTTGGCCTTGGCTTCACTAATTCTAGATTTTTTTGCTCTTGAATGTTTGATCAGGAGTTGGAAAGAGGGAGATGTACCATACTTTTATTAGAATTTAGAAGGAGTAGCGGTCGTTGTAGACTTATTTTGTGGTTCATTTTATTAACGTCACCATATATATTTGTATTCTTTTATTGGTCAATAGTCAAAACTATAAGGAATAAAGTTTTCTTTGAGATATTTCTTTTCTTTATTATAAGAACTAGACTATAACCTGCATTATACTCGGATTTTTGTCTTAAATTTTTAAGTTGCCAATGCCGTGTCTTTTATAAATTAAATACATAATACACAAAATTACATCTCAAAACATATTACAAACACTACAAATAAAAAAAATAAATAAATAAAGATTTAGTGTCGTTTGAATAGTATCATTTTTTTTTTGCAAGAGAGAGAGAGAGAGAGAGAGAGAGACACTTTTCATTTAGCATCGTTTAGCATAGTAACAAGATTCCAGATTTGCGTTGTTTATTGTTCAAACGAGGCTAATTAAAGTCGTTTGGGCTAAAACGACACAACATTGTTAGTGTCATTTACTGTTCAAACAACACTAACAGTGTTGTGTCGTTTGAACAGTGAAATGACACTAAAAATTTAGTGTCGTTTCATTTTACAAACGATGTTAATCTGAATAATTAATTAAAAAAATCGATCAAGCTCAGGCTCTCTCTCTCTCTCTCTCTCTCTCTCTCTCTCTCTCTCTCTCTCTCTCTCTCTCTCTCTCTCTCTCTCTCTCTCTCTCTCTCTCTCTCTCTGTGTGTGTGTTTGTCTGTACTTCTTGTCATATGAAAAAAACAAAAAACAAAAAAAGAGAAAGACAGAGAGAGAGAGAGAAGAAGAAGAAGAAGAAGAAGAAGAATAAGAATTAGTACTGTATTTATCGCTGCGAGATTTCATCTCTAATGTCATAATGTCACGTGAAAACTGGAGGTTTATGCTTATGATTTTGTTGGTTCAAAATTACACAGGAAGCGCTTTACACTTTTAATGAAATTTCGATGAATACCTATATGTAAGCAAGCAAATCAAAGAAAAGCCATAAAACTGGATAACCTGGATCCGCCATCTTTTAGAAGTTTTTGGTTTCCTCCTCCAAAAGTTCCGAAGGTAGGGCAGCTCCTGCTCAGGAGCAGGAGAAAGGTTTAGATGGGTCCCACAAATTCAATGGTAAATTTGAGTTCATCGATAGTCGGCAAGTATGATGGTCGTAATGATGATCTTGCACGTATTTCGTGTATATCTCACCGGTGGTTTTAAAAAAACCTCGTGAATTGACTCCTTTTACAATATGAAGAAATAAATAAAGGTTGAAGTTTAGACCGCTCACAATAGTTCTACCTATGAAAAGATCATGAAAGAGGCCCTTTTTCAAAGCAAATATGGCACCACCTGTGTTGGGACACAATCCTCTATTTGCCAAGAAGTTTGAGCATTTTTCGTTTTCTTTGGAAAGATATTTTATTTGACAATATGAGTTTTATTTTCTTTTTTTTCCTTTAGGTATGACACTTCACGATCTTAAACAATTTATTGGAATCCTATTTTAACCAAACTTTTGATCTTCATAAATATTTTCCAAAAATTAACTAATGCCCCAGCAGCTTTCATGGACTTAATGAATCGCGTTTTCCGTGAATTCATCAATCAGTGTGTGGTTGTATTTATTGATGACATACTAATCTACTCAAGAAGCCGAGAGGAGCATGAAAAGCACCTACGTACAATACTCCAATTTTGAGGGAAAATAAGTTGTATGCCAAATTCAAAAAGTGTGAATTTTGGCTTGAAGAGGTCGCATTTATAGGTCATGTAGTGTCTGAAGATGGTATTTCAGTGGACCCTAGTAAGGTGGAGGCAGTGGTAAACTGGACAAGACCGTCAACCATACATGAAATTAGGAGCTTCTTAGGACTTGCCAGGTATTATCGAAGATTTGTATAATGATTTTTCACTCTAGTGACACCACTAACTCACTTAACAAAGAAAAACGAGAAATTTTTATGGACAGATGAATGGAAACAAAGTTTTTAGGAGCTAATGCACCGCTTGGTGTCAACACCAGTTCTTACACTTCCGACGGGGTCAGGCAACTTCATGATTTATAGTGATGCCTCACGCAAGGGCTTGGGTTGTGTGCTAATGCAAAATGGCAAAGTAATCGCGTACGCTTCAAGGCAATTGAAACCGTTCGAAAAGAATTACCCCACTCATGACCTAGAACTAGCAGGCGTGATATTTGCGTTAAAGATTGGGAGGCATCACTTATATGAGGAGCACTGTGAAATGCCAGAATTCACCCTTTTTGAATTTGGCATACAACTTATTTTCCCTCAAAATTTGGAGTATTGTACGTAGGTGCTTCTAATGCTCCTCTCGGCTTATTGAGTAGATTAGTATATCATCAATAAATACAACCACACACTGATCAATGAATTCACGGAAAACGCAATTCATTAAGTCCATAAAAGCTGTTGTAACACCCTCATATTTGTACTTAGGAATTTGACCAAGGTCTTAAGCCTAAACTTAGGAACCATGTCATTAGACCTAGTAAGCTTAATAAAGATTAAATCAAACCCTATAAAGGAGATCATGAAAAATACATGATTTCATAAATTAAGGATTAATTTATAACATATGCCATATAGAACAATATGAAATAAAACCTTGTGATTTTAATGTAACATGACTTCTTTTAATTATGTGCATTAACTATCATCAAATTATGTTTAATTACAGATGATCCTTATTAATTAAGTGGTCTTGAAACCACAAACCACTCTATGCATAAGACCACCTAGGTAAAAAGAAAAGTGACATTTACATGGAATGGACTAGTTAATAGGAGCAATTTTTCTTTATTTTGAAGAACAAGACTCCTTTTTGACTTCCCCAAAATAAGGAAGATTGTTTCTTACCTCCAATTCTTCCATCTACACGTCCATCTCCCTCCCATTTCACTCCATCCACTCTTTCATTTTTTTTTCTCACCTCTCAGCTTCTCCAAAAGCTCATCTCACTCCTTCATTAGAGAAACATTTGAGCTTTAATGTGATTTTGCCTTAACTTTGTAAGTAACTCATCCTCTCATCTTTCAAGCTATCATTATGTTATGCTTTAACTTGTATGTTATATATTATTTGGGTATTTAAAACCATGTAATATCATGCTTCAACCTAAATGAGATATTTTACTTATATTGTATAAATCCTTGTTTAAACCATGAAAATGTGACTATACTATTTTTTTAGGTAACTTAACCCATATATTGTTAAATTTATTTTATACCATGAAAACACATGTTAAGAAGACCTCTTAAAAGCATGTGTTGTACCCAAACCTATGTACCTTATGTTTTATTTTCTTAAATCACATCTACCTTATCTTAGATAATCAAGAATTTTGTAAATGACCAAATGTATGAGCTCATAAACACCACCTTGCTATAAAGAAGACTTCATAATGACCCTTTAGTAATATTCTTCATGGAAATGACATAGGATTCATACCAAAGGTCCATAGTTGTAAAATGATGTCAAAAATGGTTTTAAAAAATGAGTAATGAGTTTAGATTTTAGATTTTAGATTGGGTCATGATCTTTTATAACCAAAAAGTCTTATAGTATGGTTCTTTTGAGTGACAAATTATTTCTAAACAATAACACTTAAAGTGATGTTAAAACTATTTTAAGAAAATATGATATTTCTCATATATGACATAAAAAAAGGTTTTAAATTAAATCTGAAAAATTTATTTTCATGGCATGTTTAAGTGGGTGTTGATCCAAAATTTATTAAGTGAGGCTAAGTGAAGAGCACTAGTTTAGACCCATTTAGTGAGTTTTGAGCCTTAGTGCTTAATCTAGTTAGGAAGATGTCCAGATGGATCATTATTGACCCAAGCCCCTATAAAAACAATTTTGAGATTCTTTAAAAAAATAAAAAATGAAAAAAAGGTTAATTATTTAGGGATAATTGCACTGTTGGTCCCTGTGATATGCCATAATTATTTTTCACTCCCTATGGTTTAAAAAGTGCATGGGAGGTCCCTGTGATATGCAATAATTACGTTTTACTCCCTGGGTCGATTTTCCGTTCACCATTTTGACGGAATCTGTTAACCCTACACGTCAGCACCACGTGTCGCCAATAAGATGGCGACACGTGTCCATCTTCATAAAAAATATAAATTTAATAATAAATTTTTTTATTTTTTTATTTTTTTAAAACAAAAAAAAAAAAAAAAAAAAAAAAAAAAAAAAACTGGCAGGCAAGATGTGGCGCGCGGCCACCCCCTTGCCACCTTTTTCCTTTTTTTTTTTTTTGAATTTTAATTTTAATTTTTTTAAAAAAATAAGTATTTTTATTTATTTTTTAATAAATTTATATTATTTTATTAAGATGGACATGTCAGCGCCACGTGTTGCCAATAAGATGGTGACACATGGCGCTAACGTGGCATTTGACGGAATCTGTTAAAATTTTTAACGAAATTTGACTGTAGGGATCAATTTGTAATTATTGCATATCACAAGGACCTCCCATGCACTTTTTAAACCATAGGGAGTGAAAAATAATTATGGCATACCACAGGGACCAACGGTGCAATTATCCCAATTATTTATTTATTTATTATTTTTTTTAAAAAAAAAAATCTTTTAATAGGGAAAAGGGTCAAGAAAGTTGTGTAAAAGACGACATACTCCTAATTAGGGTATTTGAATAGCTAGCTCTGGGCAAACCCAGATGAATTTATTGTTCAGGTCTTAACAGATCATCGCATACCTTACTGTAGTAGCGAGGTAAGTGGTACTCCTTACCCCTTCCAAATGTATTTCAATTCGAATGATTCTCAATTCTTTTTACTATACATGTTATGATGGATTATTTTGAAAGTTTAATTACTTTGTAAAGTAATGCTTTATTATAACCTTAAATATTTTAATGACATGTACTTGTTAAGAAATTTATCTTAATTTGTTAATGTTTTATATATGCTCTCTTTTTTTACGTTATCATATGATTTAAAAAGCTCATTGCATCAGAATGATTTATAACTAAGTTGTCACTCAAAAGTGTGTATATATGCTCAATATCAAAATGATGATTTCAAATGAGGGGAGCTTCTATTTTAGTTATTTTTCCCAAATGAAGAAAAGTTTTCATTTATGAAAAGTTTCAATTTTAGGAAACTTTCGCAATAAGAGAAGTTATACGTAAAGAAGTGGTACCATTTTCACATGCTAAGTTATATGATTATTGAAAGTTTAGGGAAGTAAAAAATAAGCATGTGTAAGGTGAAACCAAATTTTGTAAATGAACGTTTTAAGACACTTGGCCTAAGGAAAAGTAGCACGGTATCGGGTTAAGATGGAGTGCACCACACTGAAGCTATAGTTACGTGAAGGTGTAACCATCACTAAGTTATCATGTTGAGTGCGCCCAGAAGTTAATTAGCTGACATGGGCCCCCCGCGGCCACTGGTGTTGCCTGATCCTCGAAGGTTGAATCGCACAACCCCATGCATACGGGACGTAATTGTATGCGAGGCCATAAATGAGAAGTGAAACTATGAATTTTTACTTGTTCAAAAATCAAGTCTTTATATCGAGTTTGATGAAATAATTTGACTTAGACAATATTTCTAAACATATGTTTCGTTTAGTAAAACTAAGAAAAATGTTTTGAGAATAAAAAAATTGAGTTTAACTAAAGTAATTACTTTATGTTATATGCGTAAGTCTCACCTTCAAATTTTAATGTTACTTTATTTAAGAAAGTTCCAACCTCAACCGTTTTAACTCGGTTGGGAATATTACTTACTGAGCCTTCTGCTCACCCCTTACTTTGTCCTCCTTTTCAGGTTTTGAGGCAAATGATTAGATGGCCAGAATGCTTAGGGTTTTGGGGGTCATCATATCATCAACTATGTTATTTTATTACATTTATATTCTGTCAAACCATATTTAATGTTAGTAAGTGCATTGCTCATAGACGAAAATAGTTCACTTAACTTGTTAAGTTGTATTGTTATATACTCTTTATGTTAAGAACTTATGCTTCCGCAAAAATATTATTTTCTCATGGCATGCATAGTATAGTTTACAAGTGCTCTAGCGTCCTAATATGTAACATTGCACATTTGAAGCTTTAAGGCTAACGGACTAGGCTCTTTTGGGTATGGGCATTACAAAAATATTATGTAACCCAATTTATTTAATAAAAAAAATGTTTTTTATAAATACTTAGCCAAAAATAAAATATTATATAACCCAATTTGGGTATTTGTAAATGTTATTAAAGAACAATAAAATACTACTTTAAGCAAACTTTTGTTCTTTATAAATACTTAGTCAAAAATAAAAAGATTATGTAACATAGTTTGTGTATTCCTAAAGAGTAATGCAAAACTCGTATTTCTTCTCTTATCCCCTACATGTGACATAGCTTTTAAAATTACCATTGAATTAAAATATAATAATGATCCATCATAAATTTAATGATAATTTTAAAACCATGCTACATGTGGGAGATGTGATGGGGATAGAAGTCTTGCATCTATTACTCTCTTTTTCTTTTCTTTTCTTTTCTTTTCTTTTTTTTTTTTTTTTTTGTAACAAAATAGCAATTCTTTATTGATAGAAGACCGTGAGGTCAAAATTTAGGGATAGAAGACTCCCTAAAAACAATATCAAAGACAATAGGTGGAGTTTCCTCCAACCATATTGAGTCCATAATATGTAACACAACTGATTTGGCCAAACCATGGGCCATCAGGGGCGGAGCCAGCCCCCCCAAGTTGGGGGGGCCAAATTGAAAAAAAAAAAAATTGGGGGGGCCAAAATTTGAAAAAATAATAAATTTTGGGGTAAAATTTTAATTTTTTTTTAATTTTTTTTAATTTTTTTTTTTTTTTTTTTGGGGGAGAACCTTGAGGCTTGGGGGGGCCTGGCCCCCCCAAGCCTCAACGTGGCTCCGCCCCTGTGGGCCATGGTATTTGTCTCCCTCCTAACACGGACAACATCGAAAGATCGAAGGGAGTTTGATTCTGAATTAATACCATCAACGAAATGCCCAAACCTACTCAAAATGGGATTGCCCGAATTGATCTCATTTACTATTTGCAGTACAACGCCTTCCAAAATAATATCGAACAAACCTATCTCTTTACTGAAGAAAAAAAATGTGTAAAGCTACCTAAGCCTCCGCTACAAAGGGATCAACACATGCAAATTGAGTTAAGCTGCAAGCTACAAAGACACAACCTGCGCAATCGCTTGCATATATATATTTCTCATTCGTAAATGATGTTAAAGAAATTAACTTTAATATTTTTATAAAATTTTAATAAAAAATTCTTCATAAATACTTAGACAAAAATTAAAGATGATGTAATTCAATTTGTGTCTTTGTAATTGTTAAATAATAATATAATACTATTTTGAGTAATGCTTGAGACCATCACTTTTTTTCGAAATTCATCTGAAAAAAGTAACGTGGGATGGCAAAAATGTAATATAAAGGAGTAAATATTAAATGCAAAATTACCTTTTTGCCATCCCACATCACTTTATCCGGATAAATTCCAAAAAAAGTGATAGTCTCAAGCATTACTAATTTCCACCCAAATCAACGTTATCCCAAGGTTATTACTAGTTTTCACTGTTAATCTTATTTGCTTTAGTAAAGAGTGAACTTCCACTTGATTGTAATAATGCACTACTTGATTCCTAGTAACAAAAAGTTGAAAATCATATCCATATCAATTATAGCAAAAAGTTGAAAATTATGGACCTCCCTTTTCGGAATAGTTTAGAACTTTGAGGGATCAAGTACGACCTAACCGAGGTACAGATATGAAAGTTTTCAAAGGCAACAACATTTATAGGCCATTTAGACTACCTCCAAAGCCGGATCATATCCATTATATTGCAACAAGAAGCCCCAAATGTTTTTGAGATTCATTAAACTCTTAACTCATGAGTTGTCTTGACAGAAAATTGGCCTGAAGGGGATAAAATTGATGTTTGGCTGTTTTGAGGACTAAGGTTAGGTTTTTAGCCCAATGGACCATTCTAACATTCGGATATTTCATAGACGAAGGAGTTGGTGTGTTTGAAGAGGTTTACCAAGAGAACCCGTCTGACCAAGGTGAGTAAAACTCACGTGAATCTATTTACCGAATTTTTGCATCTCTACTATGATAATTAAACATGCATATTTTTTACTAACATGATATGCTTATTATAAATGTTGTGAACTCCATATTTTTGTGAAAATAGAATATTTGAGAAAATGAATGACTGATCATGTAGTTTGTAAATTCATACAATGATAATAAATGATTAATATCTTTGTATGAAATGGTTACCATTGGAATGTGTGAAAAATATAAAGCATGTGCATATTAGTAAATGGGCTTGATCCTACGATCAACGTTTATGTTAATGTTGGTGACCATGGATCGAAGGACTAAAGTGACTGGAGCAAACATCCACGGATGGCGACCACGCCCTAGGGCACCGCTAGTTGTGTGGATCACCCAAGGTCGAACTCAGTCTGACAATTGGAGGTGGCTAGCCATTGTACCTCACTAAGGTACCGGTGTTGTACGATATGTCTCACGAGACGTGCAAACTTCACTGTAAGAGAGTTATGGGTACAAATAAACCATATGGAAGATAGTTATGGCTTGAACACATGCGATATTATATATTAGTATTATAATGCATCAGCATAATTTTCTACCTTGTTTATCTGCAAGAACCCTATTGCATGCTATGTGTGATTTAAGATAGTGAGGGTCTTTACAGCAGTGAAACATCGTTGGTAACCTAAATGGCTTCATATATTAGTATTATAATACATCCGCATGATTTTCTACCTTGTTTATCTGACAAGAACCCTATTGCATGATGTTATGTGTGATTTACTTTATTTTTATAAAATATTGAGTTCACTGCATGTTTCCCGTGTGCTAACTCACAGAGTCGTGGACTTACGTGTTTTTTTTTTCTACCTATAAAACATTTTTGTTTTACAGTCGATCAATTCGTAGAAGATGGTGAAGTCAAACCTGCCTAGGAGGTTGACCTCTAATGACTTTGCAAGGGTAGTTTTTGAGACTGCCCCTAAATTGATGGCTATAGTCGAGGCTGGTGGTCGGTAAACCAGCAAAACGCCTTTAGTATTTTTGTATATGTGGTACCTGTTGTATTGCCGTCCTTGAAGATTTCTTTTGATGGAACCTTAGTTATTTCTATCTTTGATGTATTTTGTCGAGACTATTAGACTTTATATGTACTATTCGGAGACCTAGATTTGGTAACCGGTCGAGAAACTTGATATTATCTTTACTTCTAAATTATATATGTTATGATGTTTTAGTATCTTGCTCTGGTTGCTATTATATGTGACATAGTTGTGTGGTTATCCTGTCATGGTAAAATAAAAATAAAAAGATGTATCTTCTACTACGCTACTCTCTTATCAAAGGGTCTATATATGTAACTCTTTGACTTATTTACTTAATGATTAAGTTCAGAGATGTTATGGTGACACCCTGAATTAATTATCAATTAATTAATTTCAAAAGCGTTACAAATTTCTTAGTAGAGAAGAGAGGTATTAGGTAAGTAGTATTGAACCAGCATAATTTGGAGTTTCTTAAGAACACTCACAATGGTGTCTTCATCTTTAGTTTTTCTCTATATTTATAACAAAAATCACAAATAGGCACATATAACGAACTTTTTAACAAATGTTAAACTTAAAAGTTGTCAGATTTTATCTCTAGATTCAAAGAGCCAAAAAACAATGTTATAATTTTTTTTAATAATTTTGCAAACAATGTCAAAGTAGAGAAAAATAGTATTTATTTAAAGACAATGTGATTAAAAAATAATATTTATTTAAAGTAGATAAACATTTAAAAAATTTGTTATTTGATGGTTTAAAAAAGTGACTAACTAAACCTTTAAAGTAGATTTTTTGAATTAAATTTATAGAAATTATGAAGAGACCATTGTGAATGCTATAAGAGAAACTAAATTCATGTACTTAGAAAGGACCAGCCACACAGAGTTGGTAAAACAAGTTATCATGTCAAATTCAAGTTGACCAGTCAACCCGAACCCGACGCGATTAGCTAAACGAGTTCAGACACGAAACCCGAACACGATATGTTTATAAGCCAAGTTACACGATACGACACGCACGATTAATCTATCTAGTTAATAGGTCATGTTGGGTTGACACGACCCAATTGTTTTTTACATTAATTCTCAACTATAAAATGTATAAAACAAATGTGTCATAAAAGGGTTGATGTGTCATAAACATGTTATAAACGAGGTCGAAGTGTCATAAATTGGTCACAAGTGAGTTGGCGAGTCAACCCGTTTATTATCCGAACCCGTTTAGCCTAAACTCAAATTAACCATATACCTTCGTGTCGTGTTCATGTCGAATTCGCAGATCGTGTCAATAATTGCCAACCCTAAGGCCCACACTGTCCCTTGTAACAATCAAATATTCTTATCGGAACACAAAGCATCATGTGTTCTAGCTCTACGTTTTGTTGTACCCGAATGAAACTAATTCCCATTGGAACCCTCCCGCAAATTGTTCATACAATGCGAGCTTTACCATGAACGCAAGTTATATATAACGGCTGCTTAATTCGCTTTTTTGATAGGCTTATAACATCTCAATAATATTTTCAGTTAACCTTTTTCACATCTTTTTTTTTTTTAATTTTTTAACAATAATAATAATAATAATAATAAGCGGGACTCTTACAAAATAGGCTGCTCAAGAGTATGCTCGTTTACAGTTTTGAAAAGTTAATTGCCATGAATGATCTCAATCCGTTGCTCTATTGATCATTGGGTTAAGTTTGTCCAATGAATTGATACCCCTAGATCTAGATATGCTTTTTTCACGATGCAATGCATCACGAGAGAAGGTCGTAAACATGCTCTAGCCACGCATGCATTTGCATCTCCGCACGTGCAAATGCACACGCATACCCAAAGTATATATATTTCAAACAATTCCATAAAAAAATAAAAAAATAAATATACTGAGCAAATGGCAAGACACTTGTACACGTACGGTACCATATACATATTGCATATTTTGCATCTACTTGACCCATGCAGACATGTTCCCTCCGAGGATGCCGAATCTTTCGACCCACTACTTGTTTATTTTATACAACCCCCATTTCGATCACCTTCTCAACCCCCCCACACCTTCCCTTCATTTTCTTACAGATTCTCGGAATCCAATTGCAACCAAGAAAAGGAAAATCAATTCTCGAGAACCAAACAAAATCCAAGATAATCCAAATTGGCCTCTAGCTAGCTAGTACCACCAAAATTGCATCATCGATCTCTCCGGCAAAATCAGACAAATGGGACGTGAACTTATAATGCAATTGAGACCACAGGACAGAATATATATATATACACTTCTGGTCCTCTTTGTATCAATGTCTTTTGTTAGGGAAGCAGCTTGATCCGATCTAGATCTCTGTTTGCCTGTTTGGGAGCAGATAGAGACATCTTTTAACATAGCCAGCTAATTAAATCTCTAATAAACTTTCTGTATCGTTTTAAGAGGTGGGTTGATTGAACGTGGAAATAAAGAAAATTAACAAATACTTCAAAGAAAAAAAAAATTAAAATTTGAAAATGAATAAAGTAGTAGAGTGAGATACAGATAATAAGGTATATAATTATTCCCTTCTTCTCTTATGATTTAGGATTAAGGATGTGTTTGGTATTATGATTTTAAACTAAAAATCTCAGAAAATAAATTATTTGGAATTATGTTTTTAAAAATTTGCAATTTGAAAACGTAAAAAATATATTTTCTCAAATAACAGGCAAGTGGGTACTTTTTTGAAAACGCATAATTCTAAAGGCTAAACTATGATTTTACTAAACGCTTAACTGCGTTTTTAAAATTTTTATTTTCAAATCGCTATTTTTAAAATCTCATTTTTTTATATTACTAATCCAAACGGACCCTAAAACTACTGGTTATTAGTAATTTAAGAGGAAGATAATGGATGCAAAGATTTTAAGCTCTAGCTCTCTTCTCACGACCTCCTACCACCGCACACGGCACACCACCGTTCACAGTATGCCGCCGTGGATCGGGGATGCCGTTGGCCGGCTACTTCCAAATGGTATTACTCCTCTTCTCCTCCTAGCCCTAGATTTCTCTCCCTCCATTTTAGTTTTATTTTTCTGTAGAGTTGGTAGACAGCCCCTTACACAAGGGGACTTTGTACGTATTGCATGCACATGATTTTGCACCAAGTTTAGATATTAATTATTACAATTTGGTTGGACTGCTTCCTGAGCTACCATGGGATTTGCTTCGTTTGCCTCTAAAAAAAAAAAACAGAACTTAATTATAGTACTATATATATATATATATATATATATATATTTTAATGTCCCTCTGACAGAGAACATGACAGCCAGTTGATAAATGTATGGGCAATGATGTAGAGCACGGACCTATAATTAAAGTTGGTTTTAAAAATAATTTAATGATTAATAATGAGTTGGTGTCCATGGGAAGCTCGTCTAAGATATTTTTTTGGGTCAGACAATAACATTATAGGAATTATTTAGTCTATTTTATTTTGTCTTTATCTGCACCTGTTTTATTCAAGTGGAATATATTAATTTGTTGTTGATATTAAAATTTTTTTTTAGTATTTTCCAAAAATTTGACTATTTTTCGTTGAAAATATGACAAGAACTTTTAATTTGTTACTTTTATTATATTACCTAAATTGGATAAATGAAATTGAATTTGTTACTTTTAATTTGTTACTTTTATTATATTATCAAATGAGGAGTTATCATATTTGCTTCCTTTTGATGTAATTCACATACCATGATTAGAGACTGTGCAGTATGTAGCATCGTCTTCGAATCGTCAATCAGATTTTTGTACTAATTTTAAGACTGGCCTTCCTTCCGTAGTTGATTATGTACTATTTCAGTGCATCACCCTCGAATATAATATTTTGCATTCCCACGTGACACGACTTGTCAAACAAGAGTTATGTGGCATTAATTGATTGATCTAATTAACGTGACATACCGTTAATTAATTGGACGATAGATTGATGAAGTGACCTATTTTAAACCAAAGAAAAATCTAAAAAAATTAATTATCGAAATTGAGAATTTGATTTTTCCCTACATATTATTATCTGATATCTCGCTAGAAGCACGTTCAATATTTTGTTCAAAGGTGAGTGTAAAGAGTAATTCTATAAGTTTCTAATGTATTTCTCAAAAAATGAGGTGACTTTTAAAATCACAATTTGATCAAAATTTAATTATAATCAATCACACGTCTAATAGTAATTTTAAATGTCACATCAATTTTAAAATGACACAAAAAAAACTTCTAACATTACTAGAGTGTAAAAGATCTCAACCCAGCCAAAAGCATCGATTGAATCAGGTTCAACAAATCATTCAAACTCAAAATATAATGTATTGTATAAAAAGAAAAATAATTTAAAAAAAAAAAAAAAAAATCAGAATTCCAGTAATTTATAATTTTGACCCGACCAAAGTAATTTGACCAACCTCCCTCCATTGCTCTCCTCTATATAAAGTCCAGCACACCAGGCCAAAGCACCCATCAATTCAAATCTTCAAAAGCTATCAAAAGGAAAGAAAAATATGGCTTGCTGGTCTGCCGAGAATGCCACAAAAGCCTACCTCAAGACTTTGAAAATGGTGAGTGTTTCCCTTTATTTTACATGGATTTTAGATTCCCATTTCACGTTTGCTTTCAACTCTTAATTCTAATTACTTGGATCTTGATGATCTTAATGCATGTAGGGGCAAAAGGCGAAAGAACCAGACGTAGCTGAGTTTATTTCAGCTCTGGCCGCCGGCAGCAATGCGCAATTAATCGTCATGGCATGTGCCGGTGCTGCGGACTCCACAACGCTAGCCTTAGCCGCCGCGGCTTACCAAACCGGCGGCCGTGTAGTTTGCATCCTTCGCGGGCTTGAAGAACTGCGTCTTTCCCAGGAAGTTCTCGGCGCTGTCGATGCATTCAACGTTGAATTTGTTACAGGGGAAGCTCAAAAGCTGGTATTAACCCAATACAGGGAAGCGGATTTCGTGCTTATTGACTGTAATCTTGAGAACCACGAAGGAATTTTTAAGGCCGTGCAAGTGGTGAGGAAGCATAGCGGCGTGGTTGTTGTCGGGTACAATGCATTCTCCCAGGGGTCTTGGTGGTGTAGTGGGGCAAGAACTCAGTTGCTGCCGATCGGAGAAGGGTTGCTCGTGACCAGAATTGCTCGGAATGCCAAAATTGGCGTCGGCTGTGGAACTGGGAAGAGTCGCTGGGTTGTCAAGGTGGATAAGTTCACCGGTGAAGAGCATGTCTTCAGAGTCAGATTTCCGCAAGGAAAGCAGATTGAAGCTTAAGCTTCAATTTTTTTTGCTACCTATGGTTGGTATAGGAGAAGCCTCTTTGCCCCGTTCTGATTCGGATTTTCAGCGATACGCCGGTGGGCCGACCGAAACTTGTTGAGACAAATAGGCTTATAGAGACTCTCTCATATTTACTGTCCAAATTACTAACAATCTGAACAATAAAATTGTTAGAGATCTCTATCCTGTTTTCACATCTAAGCTTTTGGAGCAAAAGGTATTTTAGTTCTATTATTACGCTTTAATTAGGAGCTTCTTTTTTAAAAATTTCCAGGTCCCAAATGTAAATAGCATATTATATACATGTAATCCTCTTTTATGCTAGTGTTGTTTTGAGTAATGCATCGATATTCCTCTTCCATCAAATTTAAGGGTTAGGTCTTCATCACAATTTTTCTATTGTGCATGCATCAACTACAAGCCATTTAAGGTAGGAGAGATTTGTGAAGAATTATCTTTCAAGAAAAATCTTGAGAGATTGATATAATATGAAACTCAAAGTCACATTATAATTTTTTTTTTTTTTTTCAAAGTTCTTTTGAATGAGACCACATCCTCAAACTTGCATATGGCTCCAATGGCAATGGGGTATAATTTACGCAGTATTTTTTCTAAAACCTCCCGGCTATAGATATAATTTATTGAGTAATTCTAAATACTTATTTATTATCTTACTGGATTAATTTGACAATAACCATCAACCCTAAACTAATGGGCATTGTCACATCTACGTGGGATGTGATAGGATGGAAATTAAGTATATAATATTACTCTAATTTACCACCTGCCCTCTAAAAAATCTCACAACATTAAAAAAGAATCCGACCTCTTTAAACCCGTCACATGACAAGCATATAAGGAATCATTTCTATGGAGCCTCCTATAAGAAGGGGTCTCTCTCTCTCTCTCTCTCTCTCTCTCTCTCTCTCTCTCTCTCCATCTAGGTTTGAGGTCTCTCTCTCAAATGCCTTACTAAAGCTTTCCGATTTCCTATAGCTCTATCACCGGTCTAACGGTCTAAAAATTTGCTTCAACAGTCCGATGGATATGAGAAATTTGCATTTTCTTTTATGGCGGAAAAAAAAAGGTACCAATGTGGTTATGCACCCTCTCTGCAAAACTTTTTTGAGTGAAATGATGATTAGAATATAACCCATGTTTAATTATGTTACTAATACTAATTGATCTGCAACATTTGAAGCTAAAAGTCTACAATTAACGTGGCCGGCCATTGTTAGACATGGCGGGCAGTCCATGAACACAAATGTTGGAGCTTAATTGTGACAGCTAATGATGAATGTTAGCCTAATTGCATTATAGCCTTGTGTGAACAACCTGTACCCGATAGGGCCACGTTGTTTTGCAGTACTCTAACTACAATTAGTACCTCTTTGCCGGGCTGCTGCCTAAAACTAACATGGGCCGGTTTTGTCTTTAAAATAATAATAAAAATAATACATTGTTGTAAATAGGAGGTCGGCATCGGGTTGTGTCCAAAAATGCATATAAGATTATATAAGTCAACGTTAACATGATTCATTTAATTAAATGAGTCAGATCATTCAATTTTTACTCCGCTAATTTCGTATTAAATTCATATCATGTTCGTGGATTTGTCAACAATTGTTAGTCCTAATTGTAGATTTCTTCTTTAATAGCGGGTTTGCAAGTCATATCAAAAAATTACCGGGTCTAACTATAGATTTTTTCATTTCTTTTAATATATATTCTAATTCCCTTCTTACACCTGATTAATAAATAGAGAAATGTTATATATCCTTCCATGGTTCTTCTTCTATTCTTCCACATTTTAAAATTCCTATTAAATCAGTGAGTCGTGTGTGAGATACACATGAGTCCACCGATCCAAATGTAATAGCAGCAAATACAAGAAAAATTCTTAACCTTGAGACGTCCAGCCTAGATTTGGTCTCATGCAAACTCGTTCCAAAAAAAAAAAAAAAAAAAAAAAACGGGAAGCAAGGGGTGGCACGCGGCCACCCCTAGTGGCCGGTGGTGGCGCGCAGCCACCCCCAGTTGCATGGGGGTGGCCACGCGCCACCCCTAGGGGTGGCATGGGTGGCCCACGGCCACCCGCAGTGGCCGGGGGACGTGCCACCCCTGGAGGCCAACCCTTGCTGCTTTTTTTTTTGAAAATTTTAATTTATTTTAAAAAAATAAGTTTATTTATTTATTTTTTAATAAATTTATATTTTTTATTAAGATGGACACGTGTCGCCATCTTATTAGCGACACATGGCGCTGACGTAGCATTTGACGGAATTTATTAAAAAATTTAACAGAATTTGACGCTAGGGATCGATTTGTAATTATTGCATAGTATAAGGACTTCCCGTGAACTTTTTAAACCATAAGGAGTAAAAAATAATTATAACATACTACATGGACCAACGGTACAATTATCCCTTTTTCTAAAAGGCAGGATTCAACATTTCAACCGAGGAAGGAAAGTTTAGAATCATCTACAGGCTAAATCATATTGAAAGCAATGTTCAAGAACTCTATGGTTAAATTTCTTTTTTACCGAATTTGGGGAAGGAGTTCGAAGCCTATAATCTTTTAATTTTTACATTTATGTTTCGTTTGTTTTAATGTAAAATGGTTTTAAAAAAGTCATTTTTCTGAAAAATATTTTTCGCCAAAAGCATTTTTCAGTGCTTGGCGCGTACGAAAAATCATAAATATTTTTTATATTTTTATTCAATCATATTAACCTATAAAAATCAATTTTTATTCAAAACATATAAATATTAATGTAAAATAATATAAAAATTACTGATTACGAGATTCCGTCACTAATCAACAGGATTTTAGCCACTTTTACTAGATTCCGACAACTATAGCCAGAATCCGAGATAAAGGCTGGAACCCGAACAGTTTTGTCGGAATCTGGGCTGGTCGGATTTCGGCGAAAGTGGCCATATTCCGGTAAAAGTGATCGGATTCCGGCCAAAACTGTCAGAATCCTGCACAGAACGGCCGAACTCTGACTGACTGGCCAGGATCTGGCCAGAACCGCTGGAATCTGGCCAGCAAGCCAAAATCCAGCCATTCTGGCCAGATCCCGGCCAATCGATAGGGATCCGGCCATTCTGGCCGGGATTTTTCTGGCCAGATCCGTCCAGCCAACCGGCCGTTCTGGCCAGGATGTTCTGGCTAGATCCGGCCAGCCGTCCGGAATTCAGCCGTTTTGGCCGAAATACAACCAATTTGGTCGCCGAAATTTGGGTTTAGCCGGATTTCGTCGTCGAATTCCAGCAACATTGACCGAATGTTGGCGAATTTCGGTGATGGCTGACTGCTTAAACGTGAAGGTCGATTGTATCGTTTAAAAGGAGTTGAATACGTCTAACGTTTTCGGAAAATAATTTATGCTTTTCACTAATATTTTTGGTCAAACAAAAATTATTTTTCGGTTGACTATTATTTTCGCTCTTAACAAACATCAAAAAATATCAAAGTCATTTTACGCCGAAACAAAAAAAAAACATTAGTAAAATTTTAATTGCAAAATTGCATTTACTGGGCCAACATGCTCTTAAGAAGTTCAAATTGTGTCCTTTATCATAAGGTCAACCACACAAGTCTGACATGAATATAACATATGACAATATTAGTAAGTGTCCGTTGGAGTACGGTCTTTACTGCATGTAAAGTTAGCTATCTTCCTGCTTTTAATCCTTCTTGTTTTTTACGTAACGATTTCTTTTCTTACACTCTACGTCAAATCAATTTATAATTTATGACTAATTAATTTGTATAAAATTAAATTTAAGATTTTTCTATTTTTATGTACATTTCATTACTTATTAAAAGTCAAATAAATACGTGTGCGCATGCACATGGAAAAAATTATATTTATGTAGTATTTATTTATATAAGTTCAAACCTCAATAACAAAAAATCTTTCACTCGTGATAATTAGTAAAATGATTAAATAAAAAATTTAACTTATTATTTTATTAGTCAGTGATTTGTGAATCACACAATATTTATTTTTTTTCAGTTTTTTTTTTTTTATATCAGTTTATAACGAAATTGTAGGAAAAACTATATATTATCTCAAACTTTTTTTCAAAAAATAAATTAAATGTTTGGATTGAAACCACGTGATGTGGTTACTATCTCCTAAATATGTTGGTTAATAGATCATCACTGTAAGTTTATTTCTTTGACATTATCAAAGAATTTACAGCAATTTCTAAAATCTGAACGGCTTCAATCTTCCATGCAATGAAAATTTAATAAATATCGTGGTAGTTTTCGATGCCAAAGAGTCAAAGACAATAATAAAGTCAATAGCTTTTTTAACTATTTCGAGACATCATGTTCAATATTTAATTAGAAAAAAATAATAATAAAAATAATAATAATGTTCTTTAATATAGCCGCAAGTCAAAGAAATTTCTGCAGGAATACTACCATAATCCATACATAGGCTCTTTTTGTTAAACATTTTGCTTTCTATCTTCTGTTTTTCTGTTTTCTTTACCGTTAACAAACCATCCAAAATACAATATAATTGTTCAAAATATTTATTAAAATTAAAAAAAAAAAAAAAAAAAAACACTTTTCAATCTTTTTTTCAAACTCCCTAAATACAATCAGAACTTATTTGGTATTGTGTTAAAGAACTTAAAAGGTATTTTTTAAAAAACATAGTAAATTGCGCAAATAAAAAATGGACATGTTTGGTAAACAACTCAAAAAGTACTTCTTCGATGTTTTTCTCTAAAAAAAAATCAAACCAGACTAGAAAACAAGTTTTTTTTCAAAAGCACTTTCTGAAGATAAAAGCTTTACTTTCCGGTTTCCATCACAATCACAACCGGCCTATCAAGAAAGTAGTCTTTCTTTATTTTTAATGTTCTTTTAGTTTAAACTAAAAACCTTTTTACCATAATCAACTGTAACTTTGAGCATTGTTTAAAAAAATTTACAAACTAAAACCTCAGATCTGACTTCTTAGTATTTTCCACTGCAATCCTGAATTGGAGAATGCTGATTTTGAATATATCACTATATTTAGGTTTCGATGTGTTTTATATACTTCTAGCTTTATACATTTATCATTGAATGTAGGACATGAAAACGAATACTTCACATACTAAAATAGTATAAACCCAATTTGTGACAACCTCCGATCAAAAGAAAAAACAAAAAAACAGAGGGAGAGACCCAACCCCGTAATCAAATGGGCAGAAACTAACCAATTTTGATCTATTTTAGTCAGAGTAACGATATTTAGTAGATTACTATACGACTAGAATAACGTGACAATAAAAATCAATCACTGTCCAAAGACTGATTTTCATTACAACATCATCAAATTATATAACAGTCGTATAATAATCTACTAAATAGCATTACATTTTCCGCCAATCATAACTAGGAATAAAATTCAAATCATATGTCCAAAAGCATTGTTAATAGAGGGAACTTCACCAACAATATGCATTCCATATAAATACAAGTGACTACAAAACAAAATGCCCCCTAAAACAAGCCCTTCTACAGGCCAGAAGGAATCAAGGTTCAATCAAATCCACAACAACGCTTAAGAGTCCTCAGCAAAGGACACTACATTTCCATGGACCTAGTTTCATCATCAGTGAGCAGTTAGCAATTCGTCTCTAACCCTACCATTTGAAACTTCAAGCAAGTTGCCGAAATCAGAGACAACTGCTACAGTTACCCAATTCTTGAACAACAGCTTCCATGGATGGCCTCTCAATCGGAGACTCGTGCGTGCAAAGCAAAGCGATTCTTGCAAGCTTAGTTGCTTCATATTCAAAGAACCTACCATGAAGATTTGGATCAATGAAATCTTCAACTCTGCACGACTCCGCACCTAGACGCATCGAGCTAGTGACTTTCCGCTTTCCTGAGAGGACTTGGAAAACAAGCACCCCAAATGCATATACATCACTTTTCTCTGTGAATTTACCGGTACTGGTGTACTCAGGAGCTAGATAGCCCATTGCAGCACTCGCCTTGAGCGCTGAGAAGACGACGTCATCAGTGAGAAGCTTGTGCAGGCCAGAATCTGAGAGAAACGGGTTGAATCGCTGGTCCATGAGCACCTTCTCAGCTGAAATGTTTTGGTGAACAAAAGCAGGTTTGTTCACCTTGTAACTATGTAAGTATGCTATACCTGCTTAGGAGAAAGAACAAAGCTCAGTACAAACAAATGAAAAAAAATAACTTTCGAGAATTCATACCAGGATATAAGTTACTAGCTCACTAATGAATATGAACATTTCCAACAACTATGGAAAAGCTGAAAATGATTTGTGAATAAAAAAAATTTGTAGGATATTGTTCTGCCTCAAAAGTGATGTGAATAACAAAATAGGACCTTCGATCTATTCAAATCATCAAACCTTCATTTTAACCCAAAAGGAGAAAGTGAAACAACAAAACCAGAGTAAAAAGCTGACCTTTGGCAATGCCCTTCACAACAGAAACTCTAGTCGACCATTCAAGGACATGGTTATCACCATCCTTTGTGTCAAGATAGTGCAGCAAATTCCCATTAGGAATAAAATCATAGATGAGGAAGCACTCACCACGGCCCCTTGAACAACAAAATCCTCTCAACCTCACCAAATTCTCATGCCTGTATGAGGCCAAAATGTATAATCCCTTCAAAAACTCAGCTTCCTCCGACTTGCAGCTACTTTTGCTGATGCTCTTAATAGCAACAACAGACCCGTCTCTTAAAATTCCTCTGTAAGTTGCAGAGAAGTTACTCTTACCCAACAAATTCACCTCAGAAAAGTACTGAGTAGCTGACTCCACCTCTTCCAAATTGAACCTGAAGCTCTGGAAGACTTCTTGCTCAAACCCACTGAAATTCCCCCCGTCAGCTAAAGGATCCCACCCACTGGAGTACTCAAGGCTGATGAGAGGAGAGCCATTCTTCCTGTAAACCCCCCTGGCCTGATCAGTACTAAGTCGACTAGCAGATACATCAAATGCCGTAGCCAGCTTCTGTTTCCGGCGGCGATAGTGAGCGAAGGTCAGAATTCCTATAGCTGATAATGCAATTGTTACCACAACTACACCAACAGCAACAGAAGCCCGCGAGGATTTTGACAAGTTTGAGCACCGAGTTTGATTGCAAGGTAACTGCACATCTGCTGTCTCTGGTATGTCTCTTGTTGGCTGATTGGTTGCACCCGGTCCAAACGGTTCAGGGCGACCTGGATTGAGATGACTCGAAGCATTGCAAGCTTTCAAAGATAAAAACCCAACACCACATAAACCCAGGTTGTTTTCATATAAGAATCCTTCATTCAGTCTCTTCAAAGCTGCATATAAACACAGTGAAAACCAGATCAAATTGTGGTCTCTTTCCCAACAAATCAAAACAGACATACAAAAGCCAAAAGAAAAAGTAACGTGAGTTGTAATGGCAAACTTTACCGGCAGGTACACTGCCTGAGAGAGTATTGTTTCGAAGGTCTACAACTTCTAGCAAAGGGGCGTAGGCCAACTTTGAGGGAACTGAACCAAAGAGGTGATTGAAGCTCAAATCTAGCCGCGATAACATTTCTAAATCCCCTAAACTTGCAGGGATTGCTCCAGTTAATTGGTTAGACTGCAGAGCAATAACACTAAGCTTCTGCAGTGAACCCAGCTGTGTAGGTATGCTTCCGGTCAACTGGTTATAACAAAGTTGCAATACTGTAGAGCAAATAAAAGCCAAGATAAGCAAAGTTTGAAATCACTTTTACTGCAAAATCTATAAATAAATTGCGACCAAGTTCGAAGCATTTTAGAGAAAACCCACAACAGCTAGTAGCAGAAGCAAAGAAATCATTGAAAAAAACAGAAGCCACTTCATTCATTCAGAAGCTACCAAAATGTGCTAACCCTCCCATAAATTCCTAGTAGAAAAGTACGGGAAAAAAAAAAAAAAAAGAAACAAAATAGATGTTCGAGTCTCTTCATGATGTTTTAGCCTTTTTTAGATGTTCCTACACTAATTAAGCTACGTGGTTGTATTAGACATATTGTATATATATATTTTTTTTTGGAAGAATAATAATGTATATTTATTTATGTACTCATTTAAACATTTTTTCAGCATCCAACAGCAAGATTTACGCTTCTTTTTTTTCCTTCCTGTCTATCAAAACTCAGTTCGAATATTTGGAGACAACAGAGACTAGAAGGAAAAAGAAAAATCTACATCAGAACAGAGTGACCGAATGAAACACAAGAAATTCACAAGACCAAGTTCAAATCTTTCCACGAAATCCAACAAGTAGTCAAGCAAAATATCCGCCAACTTTTGTAAGAGAAATCAAAACCCACATATGCCATAAGGAAAAGTGAAGACTACTAAAAACCATAGAAGTTCATTTTTTTGGTGCAAATATTCGACCATGATAAGAAAATAAAAAAATTAATACAGAAATACATAAGTGAGAAGCCTAGCATTAACCTTGCAAACCAGCCATGTTTCCGATCTGAGGAGGTATCTCTCCAGAGAGATTATTGACATTCAGATACAAATCACTCAGCTGAATCAAATTTGCTATTTCTCTGGGTATCTGTCCGCTTAGAGAGTTATAATGCAAGTAGAGGCCCGTCAAGTGCCTGAGACCAGAGATGGCGGGAGAGAGCCTGCCTGAGAGCCCCTTTCCCTGCAACGAGATGTTGGCCACCTGACGTCTCTCATTGCAAGCCACGCCTTCGAAAGAACCGTCACATGGGTCGCCATTGATAGTCCATGAAGAGAGGTACTGCCTCCGTGGGTCCAAAGCTGCTTTCACGTCCATCAGCGCTCTAAGCTCTGGGTTTGCCCACACCCATGCTGGACTTGTGAGCAGAAACAGGAGAGAGAACAGAAATGCAGTGAAACCCATTTTTGGTTTTGGCTGGAAGTAACAGAAGAATCTCAAATCTTTTTATCTCTCTCTCTCTCTCTCTCTGATGCTTGTTTTGGATACTGGTTTTTCTCCTTGTTTCTCTCTCTCTCTCTCTCTCTCTCTCTACTTGTTCGTAGCTTGGGACGAGAGCCACGAGAGAACACGACCAGGAAGAGACAAATATGAAGCAGAGAAGTGGAGAGTAGAGTATAGCGGTGAGGTTCCAGATACCTGGTAACCCTGGGCTAGAAAAAAAACAATTTAAAAAAAAAAAAAAAAGAAGAGGAGAGGAGAGGTACATATGAATTGGATGGTTTAAGAGTTAGCCGTAAGATTAACTGACTTTTCTGAAAGAGTATGAGGATTGGTAGTGGCTCAGTTGCATGTTAGTTTATTTTATTGTCGAGTCGTCGACTGTCCAGGTGATGGGATGGTGGTCTGGGATTGAGTGCTTACGACTTAACAGCTTTTACATAATTACTCTTAATTAATTACATTCCTTCTGGTAAACAGTTTTTTTCTTTTTTTTTAAGGTAGACAAAGTTTTTGAGTTGTCGGGATGAAACCAAAAAAAAAAAAACACATATAATGGCCTTGTTTCGTAATCTTTTGGATTTTTTTTTTTATAATAAGAATAAAATGTGATTAATGTGGTATTAAGTAAAAAGAAAGTTTTTTTTTTTTTAATAAAAAAGTGAAAAAAAAATTGTTTTGTAGTGAGTTTTATTATTTGAATAATAATAAAAAATAACGATATGATATAAAAATTGATAAAAAATTAAAATGTTTCGATGTTAACTTTTCTTTTTTTAAGGATAAGTGAAAGGAAAAAAATAGGTAGGAGAGGAGGGTGTTTATCAAACATTGAAATAGCTTGGAGGGTGATACAAATGTGTAAATACTAGTTTGAGCAAAGGACGAATTTAACATTTATAATTTGTAGGCAGAATTGAAAAAAAAAAAATAAAGGGTAAAATTTAAATTTTCATATAATTATAATAATATTTAAAAATAATTAGGAAAAACACAATGGCTTGAGGAGGCTCACCCCCACCCCCTGCGCGCGCGAAAAGCTACAATGTAGCTACGCCTTGTGTAGTGGTGTGAAATATCACAAACCCATCAAGGTTCCATTGAGGGCCCATGGGGTCGAATAAGGCATGCTTGCCTTTGGGCCCATCAAGGAGGCCCTTGCTTGTCGATCGGATGAGCCAAGCGTTATCTAAGTTTTAAACTCATCGAATCATCAAGTAAGGAGGCTTGACCGACTAACTACCCTTTCAAGGGTCAACCGACCGACCCTTAGGTATTGAGGGCCTCCCAGTGCCACATGGTCTGTGCATGCCCCATACTCCTTGGCAAGGACCCAAGGACAATAGGCCTATGATGAAGGAGTCACCCCTCACATAACCTTACTAATCGATGGTACCCTAACCGACAGAGTACACAGCCGACCACATACAAAAAAGTGTAATTCCCCTTTAACAAACTTGCTTATTCTTGATTGGGTATCCTAGATGGAAATATTAGCCTAATAAGGGAAGGGTCAGTACGGGGAACTAGTATGGAGAGATTTCTGCTATAATCCTCCACCTTCTAAATTAGACCTGTGACCTTCGATATCTTCAAAATCTAGCATAGTCGCCCTTATTTTGAGCAATCCTATATAGGGGATAAGAGAGCCTAAATATGAGGTACACACATTATTCACATATTCCCTTTTAATCTTTTACCTCTTGCATAAATCATTTCACTGATATAGGCATTGAAGTGTCTCCCGCTGGTATTTCTCTGTGAGTTACCTGTGTCTTTTTTTATCTGTATTTGCAGGTATCTTTAGTTGGATTATGACGATGCGATCAATTGTATCAACATCTGGTTATGCTTATTTCATTATTTTCGTTCTTTACTTTTATCTAAACTAATCCATGTTTCCCATACAACTCATTGGTTTAACAAAGGAAGTCTTATGTCAATTAAGATGAATATCCTTTATGACAATTAAATAGTGGAATTTTTAAATTTTAATTGATGATATAGTGATCATGTTGCTAAGCCTCCAACAAAGAGTTTAGTAAGTAGAGAGATTTGTCAAATGTGCCGGCGGAAGAAACCTATGATGCTTAAGTTAAAGAGAATAGGGAATAGAGAATGCTGATAGGAATACAATGAGAAAAATGTTTAGGGTCATTTTTTGGAAGGATTTCTCATACCTATTACCGGCATTCCCTTCCTCCTTTATAGTGCGCACTGGCCTTTCTCTTGAACAATTTTTGAATTTCCTAGTTTCAAGTTCAAACTCAATCTTTTTGAAGCATTTATAGTGGGTTCTCTATATTTGGTTTTACTTTAAAATTTGACAAAAATAAAAAATAAAAAAAATATTACAGGCTCTTTAACCAATGTTCCAGAATTCCTCTTTAAAAGTAAAGACCCCAAAAAAAACAAAAATTAATTTTTTTTTAATATTATTTCCTACCTATGTATATATATTTTTATTAAAAGCAAAATACGAGTTATACCTACTTTGTAGTGCACTATCACCAAAAAAAAAATAATAATAATAATAATTATAGCTATTCGCCGTAAAAACGTCGAAATTAATGTCAGAAAGAAGCGGTACCAATTGGGTCCATCAGTCCATGCATACTGAACCCGAACCCACTACGTCTGCCACGTGGTTAATAAAGTGCAGTCAGTTACTCAACTGTACAATCAGGCGCGTGGGCACAGATTCTGTGGCATCGCCCAGCCGTTTGAATTCAAAAAAAGGGAAAAATCACATGAATGTACTTTACAGTAAGTCACTGTACCTGGGTAACTGATTGGGTGGAAATAAAATAAGATTAAAAAATAGGAGAAATTCAAATCTGATAAAAATGGAGGTAATTGGGAAACAGTTGTACTGGTTGCTTCTCTTCTATGCTCTCCCTCTCTTATTGTACTTGTCAGACCCTCTAGGGAACTGCCCCCTGCCTACTGTCCTGTCTAGGCTGTCCTAGTACTTTTGACCCTATTCATTTCTTTTTCTTTTTCTTTTCTTTTCTTTTCTCGCCTTTGGATTTTAGCAATTGAAGTATATATTTAATTGAATTGTTTTTTTTTTTTTTTTTGAAAAAATTTTAATCGAATTGTTGTACACCTAACACCAGTATACGTTAATGGAAAAAATATAAAAATAATGGGGATTAATAAGATATTTTTAAGGCTATGGGCAAAGGGTACAGAGGGAAACTTGAAATCAGGCCTACATGTTTATTTTTATTTTATTTTTTTTGTTTTGTAAGTAGGCCTATATGTTTTTATTATGGAAAATTACACATAGTCTATGTACCTATGTTTTTATTCGGCCGTTCGTGAATTCTGTTCGTTTGCCTAGCTTAGATTCCATTCGATTTTGGCTTGAATAATAAATAAATTATTTGTGAATACAATAATAATATGTTTAAATTATTAAATGAGACACACTCGTATAAATTCTGATTAATTAAAATAAGCTTGTATAAAACACCTATAACTTAATTCTTATAAATTTTTATTTTATTTTGTAATAAAAACATCTCCAACAAACCTTTTATATGGTTCATAATAACTAAATATAACTATTATAAACCATTCCTCCAATAGATGTTTTAAAATAAAGCATCTACATCTATTTTACTACCGTTAATATGAAAGTTCATTGTAGCACATTTTGATAAAGTCCATTGAGACAAGGTATATTTAGGTTGTGGGTTTTATAAGCCTTGAGTAAATATCTTCCCTGAAGGTGCCTGTTGAGGATGAGTAAGGCTCAATGAATTTTATTATGGTATCAGAGCTTTAGGGCCTTAGACAATATTGGACATTCCATCTCATTGTATACGTGTTTAGACAATAGTACCACATGTGAGGGGGCATGTTAAGAGTCTTATATTGCCAATGTATGCCTGGGTTGTAAACTTTATAAGCTTTAAACAAACTTCTTCCCTGAATGTACCTTTTGTGAAAGAGTAAGGTTTAATGGACTTTATCACATTTTAGTTTTTAGTTTTTTTTTTTTCTTCTCCCCTCTCCCCTCTCCTCTCTCCACTCTTTCTCCTTTCTCTATCCCTCAACTTTTACAATAAAAAATAATATTTAAAGAAAATAGAGAGTGTGATAGATAATATATTAGAATTTGTCTTGAAAAACCAGAAGCTAATATATATATATATTAAAAAAAAAAAAAAAGTGTTTTGAATAGCTAAAATAACAACTATCGCTCGAGATGCTCTAAATGAGTTTAGTTTTAAAGATTTGTGAGTAAATGAATGTATTTGTGAGTATGTGTGGATATGTGTGTATGCGTGTGTACGTGCATGTTTATGTATGTACATAATGAATTTATACACACACACAAATATATATAAATTCGAGATTAAATTATTTAAGTTTTTAGTTAATTTTTTTAAGTAACTCAAATAATCAAATTTTAACAATAATTAATTAATAATTAGTATGGGTTTATGAAAAGATAAACACTTATGATAATTTACATTTATATAATAAATGAATAAGTTAATTGAGCAGCTCTTAATAGGCTTGAGCTCGACTCATGTTCGAAATAAAATTAAATGAGTAAAACTTGAATATGTAATATTCAACTCAAATACAGCCTTATATGTCCTAGCATACAACTTGTAATGTCTTTTGAATTAAAGATTGCATTAATATACTTTTTAAATTATCAACAACAAAAAAAATATTGTAATATACTTCATTTGTACCAAAATAACAAAAATACATTTATCAAACATTTAGAAAAAAAAAATGCAAAAATAAAAATAAGGGATAATTGCACAACTGGTCCCTGGGATTAGACTAAATTACGAATCACTCATTGTGATACAAAAAGTTCATGAAGGGTCATTGTGGTAAACTATAATTACAAATCACTCCATAAACTTGTTTTTTATCTACAAAGTTAACAGAATCCGTTAGTTTGCCACATCATATAAATAGTGAGACAACCTCTAAATATCATTTGTATTCTAATCTACTGACGGACTTTGTTTAATTGGTAGACGGAAAACGAGTTCAGAGAGTGATTTGTAATTATAGTACAACATGGAGTTATTCGTAATTTATGCCAACCCTAGGGACAAATGATGCAATTATTCATAAAAATAAACATAAAAAATAAAATAAAATAAAATGACCCACGACAGTGGTTGTTGGCGTAACAACTCATGAAAAAACGTTTGTTTGTTTTTTTTTTTTTTTTTTTGACGTGTCATTACAAGAGGGGGAAGGGGGATTCGAACTAGAGACCTCCGCTTCATGAAGTGTGATATCTAGCCGATTGATCTATCTCTTGGAGACATAAAAAAACATTAGTTACATATACTTTATCATCCTAAAATGAATAATCAATTTTGAGATTTTCTATAATTATTGATAAAGCTCAGCTTCATTGGAATTAAGCAAGCAACGTGAAATTTAACACCCATGAACATATTTTATAAACCACACATTCTTTAGTCTCTGTGCGGGTTACTAATCTTTTTAATATAGGATCGAAATATTACACTTTATCTCAAACTAACACCCAATAGGCTACCCGATCACCTACTCGGATATATATATATATTTTATGTGAGCTATCTCACATGTGCTTGGATTTATATATGTATATATAGGATCCGGCTTCCATGCAGTAGTTTAAAACTACCGCATGGTGCTATATTGGAAAACGGTACCGTTTTCCACAAAATGTTATTGTTTTCCACTTAAAAAAAATTGCAAAGCTTTTAATAAATTTAAAAATTATAAAAATAATAATAATTAAAAACCAAAAATATTTTTTTAAAAAAGGGATGGCCGGTGTTGGCCGATCTGGGGTGAACAAACCACCCTAGTCAGCTTTGGGGGTGGTCCGGCCACCCCAAAAAGGCCCAAAAAAATAAATAAATTAGGTGTCTGGGGGGTGGCCGGACCACCCCCAAAGGCCTTGAGCCACCTCCAAATCGGCCGTATAGGGTGGTCAAAACCACCCTCAGGCCCTTGGGGGTGGTCCGGCCACCCCCAAAAGGCCTAAAAACTAAAAACAAAAAAAAGGTTTGAGTTTTGGGAGGTGGCCTGATCACACCCAAAGGCCTTGGGGGTGTCTCATCCACCCCCAGATCGGCCGTAGGGGAGGGTCGAAACCACCTCCAGGTAGGGTTGTCAATTTTTGACACGACCCGCGAACCCGACATGAGAAAATAGAGTTTGTGTTTAACATAATCGGGTTCGGGTCATAATCGGGTCAACCCGATTATGACACGATTATCACCCGGTTATATTAAAAAAATAAAAATAAAATAAAAAATTACAGAAACTTCAAGAAACTAGAAACTGAGCACTGAGCACTGAGCACTGAGCAGGCCTTTCTTCTTTTCACTTTCACAATTCACTCATTTCCTTTTCATTTTCACTCAACACTGGCCCTTTGGAAGAGCTTTTTCTCATCTCCGGCGGTTGACTCATTTGTGTCGTCAGGCGAAACGACGCCGTCTGCGCTCGGCTCCGGCGCCTTCTTCTTGGCCCGCTTGGACGAATCCTTGCTATGGGTCTTGGAAATCGGCCGCTTGGTTGCCGCTGACGATCTCTCAGTCGACGAGGCTGGCTTGGATCTGGGCTTGGCGGCAGCCTTCAGGGCCGAGTCTTCCAAGGGCTTGGATGCGATGGGCTTCACGCTCGTGCTCGAGGTTGAGGGTTTTGGAAATTAGGGTTTGTCCACAGAGAGACAGTGAGCGTTGAGCGAGGATTGTGATTTTGTTATGGGCAACAGATTTGTGTGTGGTTTAGCTATGATTTGGAAATGTGATGGAAACGGGATTGTGTTGTTCAGAGAGAGACAGAAAAAGCTCTTCCACAGCCTCTGGATTGCTTGCTTTGCTTTTCTTGACTGGACGATCCTTCGACTTTCATCCTTCTGACCTCTTTTCTTCTTCTTCGGGCGATTGTCATACCGTGTTACCCGAGTCGTGTTCGAGTAACACGGTTGACAAGTGGGTTGTGTTCGAGTTCCAGAACTCGACCCGATTAATAATCGGGTCGGGTTCGTGTTGAACCCGAATATGTAATCGGGTCAGGCAGGTCAACACGAACCCGACCCCCTGACCCGAATTGCCCACCCTACCCCCAGGCCCTTGGGGGTGGTCCAGTCACCCCCCAAAACCCAAACCTTTTTTTTTTTTTTTTTGGCCTTTTGGGCCACCCCCAAGGGCCTGAGGGTGGCTTCGACCACCTTATACGGCCAATCTGGGGGTGGCTCGCCTTTGGGGGTGGTCTGGCCACTCTTCAAACCCCTAACTTTGTTTTTTGTTTTGTTTTTTGGGGGGTGGCCGAACAGCCCCCAAAGCCGACTGGGGTGGTTCGTCCACCCCAGATCGGCCAAGGGAAAGCCACCCCCTTGGCCAATAATGGGATGGCCGACCACCCTATTTTTTTTAATATTTTTTATTTTTAATTATTATTATTTTTATAATTTTTAAATTTATTAAAAAATTTATAAATTTTTTTATATGAAAAACAGTACCATTTTGTGGAACTACAGCACCATGCGGTAGTTTAAGCCGGATCCGTGTATATATATATATATATACAATCCACTGTTACCCTGCACTTTTAATAAATAACTGGAAAAATTTGTAAATAACCGGCCCAAAAAAAGAGGAAAAATGTCGCATGTAGCTTTTTTCTTTTATATATATATATATATATATAGTGAAAGCAACATAACAACCTCTGTCCCAACGTAGATATGTTAAATAGGTTACCAAGTCCAAGTACTTCAATATCGTAACCTGTCTTTTATGTTTAACTTTCTATGGACCTCTCTCTCTCCCCAATACAGTAGATTCCTCCTCGATGTCTTTTTAGGCCTGGAATTTCTAGGGCTCCACAATCGACCAACAAATTTGTAATACAAAAAATTGATTGGAAATCCCCATAATTAGCTTCAGCCCTCCTTTGATTAATATATGCAATTATCACATTCACCGAAAAAGAAGGTTTGTTTCAACCTATTTTACTGCACTGTGCTTCTTTTTAGGCACGTTTGGATCTCGGTTCAATAGCTCACTGCTTGCTAAGATTGTTTTGCGGGCCGGTTGCTATGATACCAATAATGTCTTCTCTTTCATGTGCATATGAATAGCGAAAAAATATGAGTAGCCGGGAATGATAATATCTGTCCTCCGACAAATTCATTATCAAAGCAAGCTAAACAAATTCGTTACCATAAGAAAATGATTTTTTCTAGAAGTCGTTTCCCTTGCCTTGCGCCCTACCATTTCACATTTTCACAAGTCGGGCTAGACCGAAAAGGGTGCTTCTCCGATTCAACTTGGTTAGACCGAAAAGCAATTCTCAAGCTAGTCAAAGAAGTGGTTTTCGGTGAGAGTTGGCGACTATGACCTAAACCCTAAAACCTTTTTCTTCCTCTACTGTTTCGGTGAATTAATTAGGGTTTGATAAAAGAAGAAGAAGAAAAAAAAAACTCTGTTTGCAAATCACATTCAACTCTATCCGATGTCAATGAGTCGGTGTCTTTCCCTCATTCTCTTTTAAGAGTATTTTGTTAGTTTGATAAACTTTGACTATGTTGTTAGTTCGAAAAACTTTCTTTATTTAAATTACGCCTCGTTTGAAAATTTCTTACCCTTTCGCTCACTTTAGGAATTTTTATTTTTTGAATGATTGAAAAATAGGATTGATATGATATAAAGTTAAAATAATTTATATGATAAAGTAAAAAAAAAATTGTATTATAGTGAGTTTTTATTTAAAAAGTAATAAAAAAGTGTTGATGTGATATAAAAAATGAAAAATTAAGGGTCCGTTTGGGTTTGCAATTTCAAAAAGTGTGATTTAAAAATAACGATTTTAACATGTGCAATTTAAAAAAATAATTTTTAAAAACGCAATTAAGCGTTTGGCAAAATCGCAGTTTGACCTTTAAAATCGCAGGTTAGCCTTTTAAAATACTGTGTTTTCAAAAAAGTACCATATTGCCTGCGATTTGAATAAGCACTTTTCTGCGTTTTCAAATCGCAATTTTTTAAAAACGCATTTTTCAAACGGTTTATTTTTTACGATTTGGTTTAAAATCACACTTTTTTTTTTCTATGAAATCGTAATCTCAAACGCACCATAAGAATGTTTTGAAGTTAATTTTTTTTTTTTTTAGAGAAATGAAAATAAGGAAAGAATCCAAAGTGAACTTCAAACAAAATCCACTTTTATTTCTCAATAAATTTTTTAGATTGTTAGAGCATCTAGGGGTGGGCGTCGGTTCGGTAAGCGGTTAAGTCGGTTAATTCGGTCGGTTAACCGACTTTTGTCGGAATGTAGTTGGTAAATTTATTTCGGTTAAGTCGGTTAAGCGGTTAATAGGCGGTCGGTTAAGTCGGTTAAGCGGTTAATAGGCGGTCGGTTTAGTCGGTAAAGCGGTTAATAGGCGGTCGGTTAAATCGGTAAGGCGGTTAATAGGCGGTCGGTTAAGTCGGTTAAATTGGTTAACATTCGGTTAAAATGGGTAATGAAACGACATCGTTTTGATTTTTTTAAAGGAAAAAAAAATGATCATACGTTTCGTTCTTACTAAAACGACGTCGTTTCGTTTTATGTCGGTTCGGTTAATCGGTCGGAATAGAATTCGGTTCGATTCGGTTACCGCTTAAAAGGCGGTTCGGTTCGGTTGCCGCTTAAAAGGCGGTTCGGTTCGGCTGCCGATCCGGCTTTCGGAATAAAATTTTATACCGACTACCAAACCGAAATTAGTCGGTAGGCGATCGATGTCGGTTCGGTTCGGTAAGCGGTCGGTAGGCGGTAGGCGGATAATTTGCCCACCCCTGCATCCTCATTGAGCTCGGTAGTTCAAACTTTTCACCAAATTTTGCTTAAACTTCTCAAAATCTCTCCTGCATCAAACTCATCATTCTTTCACCAAAATGGATCTTGTCAGATTCTATCACCAAATTTAACGCTCAAAATCTATACGCTATTCTTTTTTTTATTGTTTTATCTCATTCTCGCGCCTTCTTCCCTTCTTCACTGTCATCTCCCTCTGGCCTTCCTCCCTTTCTTCACGCCCAAGCCCAAGATTTTGTTTTCCACACCTGGCTCGCACTGACGGAACCCTCGGCATCCACGGCTTCCTCAGCAACAACGGCATCGGCGTGTCGTGCATCCAGAGAGAGACCGGCGCCAGAATCCACCGCGAGGCAGCGGCGCCCGGATCCGACCACCGGATCGTCCTCCTCGTCGGATCTGCGTTGAAAGCTGAGCTAGGTTTCTAGCTCCTCGTCCCACTAAAATTGGTAGAAAATCCGAGCTCCTCGTCGTCGGATCCGGGTTTCTAGCTCCTCGTCCCTCTGAAATTGGTAGAAAATCCGAGCTCCTCATCCCTCTGAAAGTCGTTCGATCTGGGTTGCCTTCAAATTGGTAGAAAAATAATTTTTTTTTTTTGTGATTGTTGTGCTTTGGGATTTGATTTAAGAGAGTGGGATGAAAATTGGTAGAAAATCCTGCAACTTAATTTGAAGTTTTTGATTACGTGGGTAGCCGACTGTGGTGAGAGTATTTTTGTTTGGAAAATTTGATGTTTATACAGTTAAATTGGTTGGTGTTCAAATTAATAAAAAACAATTTATAACTAAAATAGAGAAATGTTTAGATAGTTTGATGTAAGAAGTGTTTCAAAAGTGAGAGATAAAATCAAAAACTAAATTATTTAGGTTAAATTTGAAAAAAAATTTAAAGAGTTTGACGAAGATGCTCTTATATAGAAATAACCGTCCGCCCGTGAGCTGTTGCGGGTGGGAGAGGCAACTGTTCTCCACGCGTAAGGGTGGTGTACAGCCTACTTAGTTCCCATACCCTGCCTAGACCTAGACCAGTAGTGTCGGTGTCGTGTTGTGCATAACTTTTAGGGCAGCCTAGTGGCTTAAATCGCTTGTTCCCTTCTTTTTAAATAAATTATCACTTTTGAAGTGCCATACCAGTTTGTTCTCCTCCTCAGAACTTTTTGAAACTTTTTGGTTTCCTTCCAATTTCTTTGCCGAGTGGCAAAGGAATCTGTTTCTTGTAAAACGACTTTCGTCACTTTTTCACACATTCTTTCTTTCTTTTATGTTTTCTTTTTACTCAAGGTCTCTTAGATATATATAACATAAAGAGGATTTTTTATTTTTTATTTTTTTCTCTCTTTTTTCCATAAAGACTTTATTCTTTGGTGCAGCACATGTCAACTTTAGCCATGCCGACTAAAAATTAGCATCTTTTTTTCCATCCGCTCATGTTTATCAAAATTATTTTGTGTTTCAAAAAGTAAAAAAATTAGTATCTATAAAAAAAAAAAAAAAAAATCAGGCTAAACATATAAAACATTGTCATGTATGTACATCTTTATCAAATCAATATATTCCATAAATTGAAAATAAAAAAGAAGAAATAGCAAAAACAATTCCCTTCATAAATAGTGGTGGGATTATGGAGTGAGCCACTGTGACCCTCGCAGAAGTAGCTTGCAAAAAATGTCAATCTTGCACGGGTAGTCACGGAGGTGGGCGAGTCCTTCTCAATCCATCCTCGTAATTTGGATGGAATTTTTCATAATTTAAAAATACTAGTAGCAGTTTTCGTAAAAGTCTTTAGAAGTTTACATCTTCACTACTACAAAGGCCGGTGGCAAGGCTTTGGAGTTCCACTCTTTCCCGTAAAAGGCAATGAGAGTAGAGATTGGAGGTGGGAATGAGACTCACCTCCAAAGAAGGGGAGGCCTCCACGAGGGGAGTTCAGCCCTTTTTTTTTTTTTTTTTCAAATAAAAAAATTATTGATTGTTTTTATTTTTTTATTAGTAACAAATTAAAGCAGTTCCCACTTGTTTTTATTATGCCTGTTTGGGCAAATTGAGCATGTATTTTCAAAATTCTATTATATGGAGTTGGGAGAAGTTTTCTAAAAAGTATTTTGGGTTTTTTTATTTTGAAAAGAGTGTTAGTACGTAGTAGCCATTAGGGGTTCTATTTGAAAACTTGTTTAGATAAGTTTTGTCTAATAAATGTTTTTAATGTTAAAAAAGTGAAACTGGTATTGCAACTTTTTACCAAACATGAAAAATTTCAAAAGACTCGTTTGGGTGTACGATTTTTTTTGTATTATATTTTACTATTTTGTACTATATTTAAAATTGAAACAAAAATTAAAAAAAAAAGTGAGATAAAATCTGACTATAATTTGAATTCTATAAAACAACCCAAACACGGTTTTAAAAAATAATAAAAATACAAATCATTATCCAAACATACCCTAACATTTTGGCCTTTTTATTTGGGCATTACGAATAAAAAACAAAAAGAAAAAAGATAAAAAAAAAGAGAGAGGAAGAAATGTAGTTAAAGAGTTGTGGCACTTTTGGGATGCTCAGGCCTCAGGGTCGACATCAAACTGGAGATCGAGCATCTCTTTTAAGAGAAGACGGAAAAGGTGAGTGGCTGCGGCATTTTATCAAATAGAAAGTTGGCAAAAGGAACTTGTGGAGCATAAAGTTGAAAATCATGGCAATGCTTTTCAAATACCTAAATTACCTTTTTTGGAAAATGTTTTAGAACCTCCTACACATCTGTTAGCTCTATAAAACTGAAACATCAGACATCATTAGGCATACCCTATTGTTTGCAAAACATGCATGGAGATTAATTCATCAAAGGAACGTAATCTTATGGATCCGGATCTTCTATTATTCTTCAACCAAAGAAGAGAGCGCAAGGAATAATAACGGGAAAGTGAGAGAGGGGCTTTTCTGTTCTCCACGGATGAGTCTTTGTAAAAAAAAAAAAAAAAAAAAATTAATAACTAATTTTTACTATCATGTTATCCCAATCATATAACAATTTATTGAATTTCATTACTATCTGTTTACAGAAAATTCCTGACAATTCTTGGACCACAGTCATCTTTTAAGACAAAGGCCTAGCTTTAGGCTCTAGGGAGTCCTTTGCCGGCGCCATGTTCCTTGGGCATCTTTTTGTTGGACCTCCACATTCAACCGAATGGAGTCAACAGTAACTGAGAAGACAAAGGAAGATGCTCAGGACAAAAACCAGATTACAAAAAGAAGAAGACAAAGGAAAATATTGTTGGTAGGCAAAGAAAGCTGAAAATGCTGATCAAATTTCATTTTCATTCGAAAAATTCAAATAAGTTAGGTCCATATAGTAGCATAAAATTTGGTGCCTAAGATTATCTTTTTGATGGTCCCTCCACACGTACGTCACATGGGCGCGGTCCACTGTCTAGCATCTCTAGCTAGACTATTATCAAATCCAGTTAGGAGATATTTTCAGATAACTGATTTGCTTGATGAACTTGACGAAGAAGAAATATTTTTCTACCATTTTCATTTACCAACCGTCCATCAATATTTTGATCGTAATCATAATTTATTTTAAAAAAATTAATTAATTATTAAACGTAATTAATATTAAAATGCACCAACCTATCATATTTCGTTATGTCTTCATTCTTTGATGGCATTGGCTTCCATATATTGTAGGGTTGTGATGACTTCTTTTCTTTTCTTTATTTTACCAGAAGCAGATGGTTGTGATAGTCTTAAAAACGTTTTTTTTTTTTTGGATATTGGATCTCCCGGAGGTGGGTCATACGGGCTTGAAGCCCAATGCGGGTGCGTCGAGTATACTTGGGAGCCTTGTGGTTTGCTTTCTTTATGGGCTTTGTTGGGCCTTAGCGCAATCGTATGGACAAACCTGGATCAACCGTGGGATCGTAGGGTTTTTCTTCAGAGACTGTCCTAGTAGTCTTTAAGCTTATGCTGTTCTTGTTGTTTGTTGTGGTTAAAAAAAAAAAAAAAAAAAAAAATGAAAAGAAAAGAAAAGAAAACAAGCTTACGTTGTGAGTCTTGTGACATGGGCAGGCTTTTCAATGTTTTAAGACGAAAATGGGTCAGAAAATGGCTTTAGGGATTTTATTTGAGAAATGTTGGGGATATCAAATTTTGTGTCGAGAGATGAATACCAAGATGATATAGAGCATATTTATTGAAGATAGTCAAATTCCTTATTCTCTCATAGATCTTCCTTCCCATTTTCAAGAGTCAATTTATAAAGCTAACTTAATAACCTCCAACGGTACTTTCTCTCATGTAGAGATATCTATCGGGTTTCCTTTGGATTTTTTTAACTTTAATTTGGGACATTTTTGCGAGTCTTGGTTGCTACCACTTGTACTTTTGGGCTTTCGGACCAACTCTTTGAAGATGAAATCTGTTACATGGGGCTTGCATTTTCTCATATATCTTAGAATTTGTGCTGAATTCAACACAAAGTCTCTGGATTTTGTGTTGAATTTGGAATATTTTTAGGTTTCACTTCAAGTCCTTTGAGTTCACACAAAGCTTAACAACTATTTTGAGCAACTCATCTATTGTGTCCAAACAGGAATCATGTAGGATTATTGGCCTTTCAATATGCCTTTATGAGTTGGATTTTATGTACTAATATGGAATGACGAACTAAGTTACAAACGATGATGTGTGTAAATGAGTAACGAAGTACATGTGAAAGATTTTGTTGAAAGAGAATTTCGATGATGATTCGGGTGAAATAAATACAAAAGAAGATGTTTCTATTTGTTTGGGGAGTGATAAAATGAATGTCCAAAAATGTAGGAATACCTCAAAAGTTTGGAACTATTTTGATCCCCTTCTTAATACCAGTCAAAATGACGACAAGTTATGGGCAAAATGCAAGTTATGTGGTACTACATACTTTGCTCCAAATGCATATGGAACTATAAATCTAAAGCGGGGCACATACAAACTTACCCAATGAGAGACATTCATGATGTTGGACAGATACTCATATATGGAAATTAAGGATATGGGCCAATAAGTGTCTCTAAATTTTGTCCTAAAAGATTTATAAAATTGTTGATTGCTTCGGTTATTAGGCATAGCTTACCTTTTCGATATGTTGTGTAAGATGGTGTAAAAGAAAAGACGTAATACTTGCATAGTGATGTACCAGTTATCTGTAGAAACATTGCTAATGCTGATTTGATTAAGATAAATTTTTTAAGTGAGAAATAAATGGTTAAATCCATGTTGAATGTTTGTTAAGGAAGATTTGTTTAACATCTTGTTTGTGGACTTCTTTGATAATTGATAGGTATATGTGCCTCACAGTACATTTTGTTGACAAAAATTGAATCTTGCAAAAAAGGGTGTTCAAATTTTCATTCATGCCCCCACCACATTTTATTCCAAAGATCTTTCTGTTAAATTATTAAATCATCAATTGAACATTAAGAAAGCCATTCTTTGTGGATGTAAATTCTTTCGTCTTTGTTGTTGTGCTAATATTCTTAATTTGATAATACAAAATGGTTTGAAAGAAATCGATAGTGCTCTAAAAAAAATTCGCGATAGTGTGAAGTATGTTAGGAGATTACAATTGAACAAACAAAGATTTCTTCTGGCAATGAATTAAATATCATTGGATAGTAAAAAGGGGCTGAGACAATATGTTTCAATCAGATGAAATTCCACATTTCTTATGCTTGGGAGTATTATTTATTATCGATGTGCTTTTAGTTATTTAGAAATGACTGATTCAAACTTTAAGCATTGTCTTACTGCATTTTAGTGGAAAAAATGTGGATGATATCAAAAGTTTCTTAACTTATTTTTACCATGTTATCTGTGAATTATCTGGTACTAAGTATCTCATAACCAACTTATACTTTCTCATGGTTTCCTTAATTTATGTGACATTGAAGCAACAAAATTAAAGGGAAGATGAGTATAAGAGATTAATGGCACCTCAAATGCTCTCTCAATTTTAGAAATATTGATTAAAATTTAGTGTAGTGTTAGCCATAACAATTGTCTTGGATCATTGTTTCAAGCTTTATATTATACGAAGCTTTATGAAGTTATAAATTATTCTCTATTTTTATAGAATATGGTGGTTATTCTTTTAGAACTTCAAACATCATAGCTGTTGAAAGACATGATGATCCCCAATAACATCTCATAGAGCCTATCGGAATGATAAAGGTAAATTATATGTTTATTTAGAGATTTATGTGATATTGTTAGCATATATACTCTTAACCACTTAATAAAATTGTGTTTATAATCTCTATTTTTTCATGTAGGAATATGATACATTTGTTGGGGAGGATGTTAGTTCATAAAATAGTCAATTAGAACTTTATTTAGATGAGCCTAGGGTGGATAAGAATGCAAAATTTGGCATTCTTTCATTTTGGAAATGAAATGAATTTCGTCATTCTAAAGTAGCTATTATGGCTTATGATATTTTGAGTATTCGTGTTTCTACTGTTGCTTCATAATCCACTTTCAGTGTTAGTGGACGTGTTATTGATCAATATATGACTTCATTCAAGCCTGATATTATTAAGGCACTAGTTTGCACTAGAGATTGGTTATATGTAAATTAAGGCAAAATTAGTTATTTGTATATTTAATTTATTCATTAACTTGTATTATTTTTTGACTATATTATAATAACATTAATTCCTCTTATCTTTTGATATAGAATTCACACAAATGAAATGAAATGAGCTAAAAGAATATATTCTAACAACGAATATCAATTTTAGTGACATTTTAGCCTCATCTAGAACTAATTCTGTTAATATTCTTAAACATTGGCATATATGCGGATGGCTTTTTTCTATGTAGAAATATTATGGTAGACTAAAAGATCTGGTTAAGTCAATGGCTTCTTTGTATAAACTTTTGGAATACCATATGCATTTCCAAAAGTGGTTGGTCAACACTAGACTCATCGGCAGATCACATGTGCAAGACAAAGATGAGATGCAAAAAAAGGTCACATAGTACTCAGTAGCAATGGTTGGAGTCAACAAATGAGATTACAGCACTAAAAAGAAATTGATGTGGGCACTGTAATGGGATTTTTAGCAGTGAAATGGTTGTGAAATGCTTCCACGAATCATGCAGTGTCTTATATTTGGTTGTCATTTCGATTAGTTGCTGCATGAATTCATGTTTAGCATGTTGGATTTGGCATTGGTATGACCTTTCATTTAAGTACTATATTTTTTTGAGATTCTCTCTCTCTCTCTCATACTAGCTTTTGTTAGTGCACACACAAATTTTGAAATGATTGAATTTTGGGAGAACAAAAAAATCAAGGTCGGGTCAAACATGTCATACCGGTTCAGGTCGGATTGTGTCCAACACGAGCCCGTTAACTAAATGGGTCAGAAAGGTTGTGTCGTAAGTCAATGAACCTATTTGATTTGACATTAAACTACACGTAGGCATCGTTTGGTTTGCGGAATAGACCATTAGAATAGTTATTCTCACTATTTTCTTACGAAGAAGAATACTTATTTATCTAAAAAATGAGATGAATAACTATTCTTAAAGAAATATACTACATTTTTTAGAAAAAAAAAAAAAAAAAAAATTAATTATTTTTTATTTTTTTTAAAAAGAAAAAAGAAAAACTCAAATTACTGGCTTGCCGACCACCCCAATGGCTGGTTGACCAACTACAAAAGAAGTAAGGGGTGGTCGCACCGCCCCTCAGTGGCGGAGCTAGGATTTTGGCTTAGGGGGGTCAAGAATTTTTTTTTTTTTTTTAATGAAAAAAAAAATCCCTTAATAAATTTTTTCGGGCTCACCGGCCCACCGATCGGCGCCCAGATCGACTCCCAGCTCTCCCACAGACCGCCACCGGATCTCCGACGTTGCCCAGACCGGCCGTCCCAGCTCTCACTCTCGAACCCAGCACAGACCGGCCGTCCCGTCCCAGCTCTCTCTCTCGAACCCAGCACAGAGCATCGCCCACGAGCACCGCGGATCTCGATCTCCGACCTGGTCCGACGAGGAGTGCCAGAGCGGACCACGAGCACCGCCGATCTCCAGTCAGTCTCCCTCTCTCTCTCTCCGACTCTCTCTCTCTTTCACTCGGATCCAGCAGACCAACGCAGATCTCCGACGAGGAGCGCCAGAGCCGGCCTTTTTCTGGACTGCAGATCTACGGTCAGTGCTATTCGATCCCCCTCCCTGTGCGACGCCTCCTTCTCTCCCAGTGTCTACAAAATCTCAGGTTTTTCTTTTTCCCCTTTCCATGTCTTGTATTTATTTTCAAAGAATTTTCAAACCACGAGTAAATCTGATGCTCACTTGAAATTGTAGGTGCGTTTTTATTAGCCATAGCAAGTTTCTTCTTGATGCATTAGAGAACATCATATAGATTAAAATTCCAAGATAAGTCAACAAGATAAAGTTGTATTTACAATTCTTGCATATATATATATGGTGCATGTCATAGATATATGCCACTTTTTTTGTTTTTTGTTTTTTTTTTTGTTTTTGAAGTACTTTTTGTCAAAAGCAAGAGCACTACTGGAAATGGAACCCTTTAATTGGTTGTTCCTGGGGAATGTGCTTTGGCTCACCGAGTTGATGGAAATTTATATGGTTGCTGAATCTAATTTTCTCCCATGTTTGCAGATCAGTGACCGTCTTCCAGTTAATATACTCCTCAAACCAACTTGACTACGGAATAAACAAATTCAGTCCTTATATTGAAATCAACACTCCCATGTTTTATTCCATGTTTAAGGTGCTGTTATGTCAATTTCTACTGAAGCTTCAGGGCAGTGGATTGCTTCAGGTTTGGATGCTATTCTTTGTTTGTATTTTCATTCGGATACAATAAAAGAGTATAGTTGGATATGAGTCTCATAATCTGTTTTGCTCCACAAAGGTTCACTTGATGGCACTGTGTGTATCTGGGAGGTTGAAACTGGCAGATGTCTTAGAGTCTGGGATGTTGAAGAAGCAGTTCAGCGTGTAGCATGGAATCCTCTTAGTTTGATATGTGGGACAACTTTGCTAAAGTGAAGACATCAGCGTTCCTTCTGTTTTCGGTTGATGAGGCATTTTGTTTTCGGTTGGGGAAAGAATATAAACTATCATCTCAGTAGACAAGAAATCTGGTTGAAAATGTTGGATAGAGTTTTGGTTCAGACTCATATGAGAAGATGTAAATGCTGTTTACAGAGTAGTCAGTTTTTTGTTAATGAATTCAGTAATACTGTAATATAATATCCTGTCACATTCACTTCCATCATTTTCTTTCTATGTTTTCAAGAATGTGGATTCTCAGCAATTGAGTCTTCTATTAAACTATCATGCATACTTGTGGTTCTGGCCTACCTTGTGTTCATGAACCTTTTGCATCCATGGACTTTAGTAGAATAAACTAAAGGCAAAGACAATTCTGGCATCGCACTCACACTAGCAAAGACAGCTTTTGGTGTATCTCAATGCCGGTGGAATATCAAAGATTCTCTATTATCTAAATGTGAAAATAATAAAAAGGAAGACAAGCAATTAGTGGGATCAAAATTACATCCAACTAACTAATCATACACACTTGTTTAAACAACTCAAAAACACACAGCAGACTAAACATAACATTAAATTAAATACCATTCATTACTAACAAGTAAACTATCATATTACATCCAACTAAAAGTTCAATGAAATAAACTGTTGTATTACATCCAATTACAAAATAACATTTCTCTACAAAGTGACCACATTACAATCCAACATACTACAATACAATACATCCCAACTTCATACATAACTCTCATTTTCTTTTAGTTTAACATCAAGTAAGTACCTCAAGATCCACTATAGCCACTAAGGTAAAAAACAAAAAGCAAAATGACTACTACTATCATATCCCGAAACATCTTTCCATTAGTTTGACATTGCTCCAGGTCCCGTCAAAGTTTAACGTATTCATCTTTATATTTTTTTTCAATCAACTTCTCAAGTTTAAGATATTGATCATTATCTTTTGTTTCAATTAGCTTCTCAAGTCTATCACTATCTGCATTTCTTCTATCGTCGATGACTTTTAGGCGTTCCATTATCTTTGTCTCGTACGTAGTCATTTCATTATTAGCCCATGCAAAAAAATCACAATCACCCTTTCTCTGCATTACAAAGCAAGATTAAAAAATGTTATCACCACCTACTAACAAACAAAGTATAACACTATTAATTCCAAAAAGTACCTTATAATTTTCACAGTCATACCACTTTCTGGCGGTATTTGTATCAGTCCAAGAATACCTTACACGTGCAGGCACTCCACAATAACATAACGGACATGCACTTGACGCACTTGACGCACCACTATTTACCGACATTTTGTTATACCTATGCAAAAGACCCAAATAAAACCTTAGAAAATATCATTCAACCAACCAACCAATCTAAGCATGCAAGCATGTCAAACAATCACCAGTCAAAAGAATATCAAAATAAAAAATAAACAAACCTCAAATGAATATCAGAATATCACTAAATATCATAATAAAGAAGAAAAGTAAATAGTAGCATCTTTACATTTTTTTTTTCTTTAAAATGTACCCTGTAAGCATTATAACAATCTATTGCCAAATGTACAAGCAATAATGCATGAAGTGCATGGCTCACAAAGACACACATAGATTTGATAACGACACAGCTGTTTGCTAATTCACAACATTAGAGGGCTGAATTTCTACAAATATAATCCAAAAATAAGAATATGTTATTACAAATATAATAAACCTTAATTTGATCATTCAACAACAATAAACCTTAATGCTGTGCTTGGTTACCAATAAAAGGTTTTTTCAAAAAATAATAATAAAATTTAAAACTTACACCACAACATAAACAATCCTCAGGTTTCAGAGAAAATAACAAAATTATTTCTTCTTTTGTTTTATTCCAACACTTGTATATGTGCTCAGACCCTCTCATCTTCATTTTCAACTAACCCTTTACTATGAACCATTAACAAAACTATATTTCTTGAATAACATAGGAGTTGTTAGAGTTGACCATAAACACATACATTCCATAACCATGCATTATTATACACAGATAAAAATGCTCAGCGTCCTCAACTTTCCAAAGTAACACATAAAATAGCTCCAATCTCTCTCTCATTACAAAGCAACAAAAGCCCATTATAAATTAACAAAACCCCCAACCTCAGAACCCAAAATAGTTTTTATATACAATCAAAGGGGCCCAAAATAGCCAAAAATTTGAATTAAAGCTCAAAAGAAAAAAATCAACAACAACCAAAAACAAAAACAAAAACCTATGATGCCTATGCCAACCAAATGTTGGCCTTTAAACTGATTAGGTGAATTCACAATCAGAACTTATTGGTTGCATCAAAAGTAAACAATAGAGCAAATTCTGCTATGTAGTAACCCATCTAGTAGAAGCAATTTACACAAAAACAAAAAGGATCACAAGTTTTAGTGGGTAATTATAATGGATCTTAGGTTCAAACAATCAGGTAAAAGAAAAGACATCAATAAATATGTACAGACAATAAATCCAAGGAGGAAAATTCATATTCAGCATCGAAAGGGTGCTGAAAGTGCCATGAATTTTATCACAGTTAAACAAACCGATTCATGTGAAGTAATTTTTTTTTACCACCGATTTATTTATAGTAATCACAAAAGAAAGAAAAAAAAAAGAGTGATATTCCCACCACCACCAACCAAAGCAACAAGGCCAGGAAAAAAAAACATAGAGAACAACAAGAATTTCAACTAATCAAGCATTGCACAAAACCCTAAGAGAAAGCAATACTTGACAGTATACGCATACAAAAACCCAAAGCCAGATTCAGACCCAACCAGTCCAGAAAAATCAAACGATGAGAGATTGAGAAGAAAAACCTGAGATTTTGTAGACACTGGGAGAGAAGGAGGTGTCGCACAGGGAGGGGGATCGAATAGCACTGACCGTAGATCTGCAGTCCAGAAAAAGGCCGGCTCTGGCGCTCCTCGTCGGAGATTTGCGTTGGTCTGCTGGATCCGAGTGAAAGAGAGAGAGAGTCGGAGAGAGAGAGGGAGACTGACTGGAGATCGGTGGTGCTCGTGGTTCGCTCTGGCGCTCCTCGTCGAACCAGGTCGGAGATCGAGATCCGCGATGCTCGTGGGCGATGCTCTGTGCTGGGTTCGAGAGAGAGAGCTGGGACGGGACGGCCGGTCTGTGCTGGGTTCGAGAGTGAGAGCTGGGACGGCCGGTCTGGGCAACGTCGGAGATCCGGTGGTGGTCTGTGGGAGAGCTGGGAGTCGATCTGGGCGCCGATCGGTGGGTCGGTGAGCTGGAACGGCCGGTCTATTCTAGGTTCGAGAGTGCGAGCTGGGACGGCCGGTCTGGGCAACCTCGGAGATCCGGTGCCGGTCTGTGAGAGGTCGAAAGGGCGTCGGATTTCTAGTCGAAATGGGGGGGAAGGCGTCAGCGTTGGCGAGGCCGTGATTTTGGTGGGAAAGAAAATGGGGGGGAAATGGTTTTTGTTCTCGACGACCAGTGATTTTGGTTTCAAATTTTGTGATTTTGGTTTCAAATTTTTTTTAATAAAATAGGACTGCCACGTTGGAAAGGGGCTGATGAAAGACGGACAAAGGTCTCCTGTGTAGCATTTCTCATTTGGGGGTGGTTGGCCACTCACAAGTTTTTAATTATTTATTTATTTATTTATAATTTAAGTTTTTTCTTAAGTTTTTATTTTTTTTAAAAAACAAAAAATAATGTGCGATTTTTTTAGTAATTTTGATTGAATTCAAATTAAAGTATATGGATTATTACCAAATTAAAAAGTAAAAATAACCATTTTTTTTTTATTCATAATAATAATTATTCAATTTTTTAATGAAATATTCATTTCTCAAAAAAGGGGCCGTAACGTAAAAAGAAAAATTAACAACCAACATTTTCATTAATCGTGGTGCCGAACCCTGACCCAACCCACGACGGCCCAAACTAAATTCTCCAAAGGACATGCTCGTCAATATTAGAAAGCTAAAGGGTAAACAACGGAATGTAGCTTAATATATAAATTCCATCAACCCTCATCTTTGAAATAAGCCTAGGGTTTCCGCAGCTCGCTCATCTCGTCTCAGCAGAGGAATAAGCGAAGAGAGAGCTCCACTTTCGCCGCAACCATGGGTCGAATGCACAGCCACGGGTACCTCTCTCTCTCTCACTCTCCCTATAATTAGACGTTAGATGTATGTCGTAAGCAACATTTGATGTACGTTTTTATGGTTCCAGTAAGGGTATCTCAGCCTCAGCTTTGCCCTACAAAAGAACTTCGCCTAGTTGGCTCAAGACCTCTGCTCAGGAGGTACGGATACAAACCTACTCTTTGAGTGATATGTGTTAATGTGTGTTTATTTTGTCACCTTCTGATGTTGATTCAATGGGGCTGTGGGTTTTAAGGTTGAGGATAACATTTGCAAGCTTGCGAAGAAAGGTATGGCACCGTCGCAGATCGGTGTGATTCTTCGTGACTCCCATGGTATCGCTCAGGTGAGGAGTATCAACGGAAGCAAGATCCTTCGTATTCTCAAGGCCCACGGTATGTTTTTTTAATTTTTTTTTATGGGCTTGCGCCCTGTTTGGATTCCGAGAAAATGTGGACCGGGGTATTGGAATTGGAATGTTGGGGCTTCAGATGTTCTTAATATTAGTTGGTTGTGCGATAATGAGAAAATAATAGATATGAGACGTGTTTGATTTGGTTTGGTTTGTACTTGTTTTACTGAAGACATTATTTGATTGACCCCAAGATGTTGGACTTGAGCCGCTTGGGAATTGGTTATTTTTACCCATTTTCTTCTTGGGTTACTTAATGAAAATGTTGAGATTCAAAGCTTTGATTTTATATATACAATTTCCCAGTAACATATGATTCTAGTTCGGGGCACATTAGGTTTTTTGGTTTTTGTTGTAGAATTTATTTGTTTCTCTTTTTTTGGTTTGTTCAATTGTTTCTTGTTTTGTTCAATTGTTTCTTGTTTTGATCGGGTTAGGCCTTGCACCTGAGATTCCGGAGGATCTGTACCATCTTATCAAGAAGGCAGTGTCTATCCGGAAGCATCTTGAGAGGAACAGGAAGGATAAGGATTCGAAGTTCAGGTTGATTCTGGTTGAGAGCAGGATTCACAGGCTCGCTCGCTACTACAAGAAAACAAAGAAGCTTCCTCCTGTCTGGAAATAGTAAGTCTCACAAGATTGTGTGTTTGATAATCTTAATACTTTGCGTTTTCATATTTAATTGGTTGATTAATGTGGTTGAATTAGGATCCTTGTGCTATTGTTTTTCTGTTTTCGAATTATGTGAAATCTAAAATTGTTGATCGTAACTTTACCTTTTGATTTGCTCTATGGTTTCTTATATTGGATATTTGAATTATGTTCTGTGAGTGTCATCCCCATGGTTGTTCACCAATATTTTTCCTGATGCCTGCGGTCAATAACATTTAGTACAAAGTATTTACCTTTAAAGAGTTTTAGGGGAAACATTTGTAGAGGAAGACAACTGCGGGGATGACATACAGCCGTATAAGAAAACCCACCTTTTATAGGATTTTCTACTCGACTGTTGTGGACTAACTTTCTTTGTTGGCCATTGTTGAGGTTCCAAATTAAAGATGGATTTGGAATAGATACCTTGATTTTGGTTTGTTGCATGCCATCCGAATTGATTGTTCATATTCGTTAAAGAAATTGGTCATGAACTGGATTGGCTTAGTGCTTGGATTTGGGTTTGGACTATTTGATGTCCCTTCTCTGAGTGTACCTTTTCTTTTTCCCTGAACAAACATCTAATTCAATGTTTTTGTTGTAGGTGTTGGCGAAATAGTGCACTTCAATTTGTTTGAATTACATCACCACTAATGGCCTTTTTCTAAATAAATAAATATTTAAGTTGCCGACTGGCTTTCTCTGGTTATATATATTTTTTTATTTTCCTCTTGCCATATAGCTCTGAATCCTTCCGTTTTTTGTATGATTAACCTTACTACTCACTTTGTTGACCTGAATAAGCATTTTACTAACTCAACTTTTGTTTCTGCAGCGAGTCAACCACTGCCAGCACTCTTGTTGCTTAAATTATGTAGCATTAGCTCAGCACATTTTTAGATTTCTTTGAGAGTAATGGCTATTCTGAATGAGCAAGATGGTCTTCCTATTTTGGAAAAGATTTGTCCAGCCGTGTGACCTAGTTCATAACTATTAACAGATTTTGGTATCCTTCTTTAATAGGAGGAAAATATGGAACAAAGGAGTTTGTATTTGGATCTTGAGGTTTCTATATTTGTGTTTTCATAGTTTCCTTTAATTGTTGTGGTGTACTCTTTTTGATTCGAACCTTTTGATTTAGATATATATTTTTTTGTTGTTATTGTTTTATTTATTTATTTTTTATTTTTTTATATATTATTGCATGGCAAGTAATTTTTTTTTTAACTTGAAAGTGGTGTCTGTGAGGTCTTGTATACTTTCGTCCAATCATGTTTCGGAAATGATTTAATTTAGCAATTAATTGGTTAGCATAATGTGTTGATGCGCGGTGTTGAGGGTAAATTGCCGGAGGATAGCTCGAGGTGAGGTTGGTTCAAGAGTTCAAGGTTACTACCATTTTTCAGACAATACTATGAAATTGGCTATATTTGATGTAATTACCATCAGGTATAGGTGGTAGGTTCAAGCGTCGCCTTCTATGAACGGATTTCAGCCAGTTACCTCCCCCTGATTTGCCTCCAGTGGGGGAGGGGATTTGGTAATAGGGTTGTCTGTTCCCAGGGGCAGAAATAGAATTTGCGTTTATCCTGTACCTCTTCCTTTCAATCACAATTTCATTAAAGCTCGAGGTGAGGTTGGTTCAAGGTTACTACCATTCTTCAGACACAATACTGTAGGATTGGTTATACTTGATCCCAGCAGTTAAAGGTAGTGGGGCTGAGCACCACCTTTTATGAGCGGATTTTGAATGCTAACCTTATCCGCCCCTAGTTGAGTTGAATGGTTACCTTATTTGCCCCCTACTCTTCCTCTTCCTTTCAATCTCAATTACGTTCATCTATGAGGTTTGGCTTGACACTTGGATGTCAAACTATCGTTTTGTGATAAAAAGGTCAATCCTTTAGATTTGTCTGTTCTGTTGGATGAAAAAGTTTGTCACATGCGTCACATATGACCATTGTGACAAAAAAAACTTATTAAAATACCATAATCAGTTCGGCCACTCAAATAGAAAATGGAGTGGCTTGTTAGTACTCCCAGTCTCCCACCCGTGGAAACTGGAAACCCCTGGAGGGGCTCCTCTCTTCTGTTTTTTTTTTCTTTTTCTCTTTTTTTTTTTTTTTTTTAAAAAAAAGAAATGTAAACAAAGCTTTTTTTTTTTTTTAAGGTTTTATTCTGAATTAAAAGTAAATAAAAAATAAAAAATAATGTAATGTGGCACCAGTGGACATTGCAAAATTTGCTTGAAATTTATTGGAACAATCAATTTCAAATTCGCAAAAAAAAATTGAAAATAAAAATGAAAATTGAGGTGTCATTTAAAATGGCGCTTTGACTCACTGTTTTATTTTAGAATTTTTTCGAAATAAAATTGGGGTGGTTCGATCACCTCTATCTTCATAATTTTATTTTATTATTATTATTTATTTTTTGATTAATAACTATAAAGTGTAAATCTGTTTTTTCAATGTTTAAAGCAATGGTATTTTCAATAGATTTTGATCCAATTGGTCACATGCAAGACACATGACTAGTTTTTCATAAATTCTAACGAGAGTGAGCTTTTTTACTACAAAATAGTAGTTTGATGTATCAAAGTGTTACGCATGTCAGTTCGTGAGGCTCTTTGGAGGCTTAAGTATATTTGTCCCTAAATACAATATAATACTAAGCTCTAAGAGCATCTCCAGCAATATTATGTATTTTAACTAATAAAAAAGCAATATTTGCTACTTTGCCTATTACTTTTTTAATGCAAATTTTAATAGATTTTTTTTTTATTATATTTTCTATTTTATTTAAATATTATTATTTTATTGTTTTCTTAAACCATTAAGAGATAAGAGAGAAATTATTGTCCCGAATAGAGAGTGAGAAATGATTAAAAAAAATATATATATAATTTATACTGCTTGCCTAAAAATAACTAATCAAAAAGCAAAATATATGTTTTAGATAAAAAGAAGACAAGATGTTGAATACGATTTTTGTCCACGTCAACTAAATATGTATAACATAGAGGTTTTATAGCGTTTTAGAGATGCTCTAATTTTAGAGAGATGCTCGGGCAAGGCAATTACATACAAACTCAGTCGTTATCATTCTAGTAATCAGAAGAAAATGAATATGAAACTCGGGTGTCATATTTCTTTTGGTGAAAAGAGACTTTACTAAAAAAAAAATTCAGCTACAAAAACACGAGTAGCACACTTACTTTAGCAATTTTTCAGGCGGCTAGTTTTTAGATTGGCTAAACTCGATGTCAAAAATTCTTGATGTAATTTTATTTGATTTGTTTATCAAGAAAATTCTCAAGATTAGAAGTCCTTGAAGATCGTCAGAATGACTCGAATGAACAAGTATTGAACTCAGTTCTACAACGCCTTAATAATCTGCATTGAATTAGATTATGGTTCTTTGTGCATGTGCCATAGGTTTTTTTTTTTTTTTTTTTTTTTTTTAATTTTAAGTTAAAGATCCCTTTCAATAGATTGAAATGAGACCAAATCGGTCTAATGTCTAGGGTTACAAAGAATCCCTAATAAACTAAGTCAGAGGCACATGGTTAAAGTATTTTTCACCTAGGTAAGGTCAGACTTAGACCACCATAACAGACTACAGCTGCTACAAAATAACCTAGACAACAAAAGATGCCTCTACGTATGCATAAGCCTCTACAAGATTGAGGAAAGGTCATACAAATTGTGCTATACACTAGCTTTTACAGACCAAGTTTGATCTAAAAATACAGAGTAACTATCTTATAATATAACAAATACAACATGGAACAAACAACAAATTCGGAACAAAACTGGGCCACGCTATCAAACCAACCAGAAGAAACTGGAACCAACACCCGGCAAACACGCCCCCACGAGCATACTAGAAAGAAACCCCTGTACACAGATAAATGCCCCTCTTTCAAGTGCCAAAGGTTTAGAAGTCTATTTAAAGAGACTTATGAGGCACGATTTTTTAAGGATTCTAATACAAGAATTCTGTGTGACAAGAAATGTTATTAGGTTATAGACCATTGATGACTCTTATCCCGTAGAATTTTTGTTATAAACTACAACTGTTCATTAACAATTAAAGTCTATAGGAGTTCCAGTAAAAAAGATCAAATAGAAGAATTATCTAGAGTTTTTAGGAGAATTAGTGTGGTAATGGGCAAGTATGTTGTTTGCTTAGTATAAGAATGCGTCAATTGCAAATGTTTTTAGGGTTAAGTACTTCTCTAGTCTCTGAATTTTGGAAACTTTATTTTTTAGTCCCTGAGTTTCAATTTGCATCACAGATAATACCTCAGTTTTGGGAAATGACCGAATAAGTACCTCGGTTAACTTCTCCGTCCAAAAACTAATGAACCGCCACGTGTCAACTTCTGATATAAAAAAATTAAAAATAAAAAATCTTTAAAAATTAATTAAAAAATAATAATATTAAAAAAAAAATTAAAAAAAAAAATTGAAAAAGGGGGGTGGTTCGGCCACCCCCATGGTTGCCAAGGGTGGTAGCAGCCACCCCTTGTTTTTTTTTTTTTTTTTTTTTTTCAAATTTTTTTAATTTATTTTTAAAGATTTTTAATTTTTTTATATAGTGCCACATGTCAATTTCAGAGGTTGACACGTGGCGGTCTATTAGTTTTTGGACGGAGAAGTTAATTGAAGTACTTATTCGATCATTTCCCAAAAATGAGGTATCATCTGTGATGCAAATTGAAACTCAGGGACTAAAAAATAAAGTTTTCAAAACTCAGGGACTAAAAAGGTGTTTAACCCATGTTTTTAAGTATAAACATTTTGTAATTTTTCATTCTTTTACAGTTGATTGATTTCTTGAGTTTGACTGCTCCACAATAATTTTTCTTTTTGAGATGTTTAGAGGATTTTTACTTTATTACCAAATTAATTATGTTGTTGATTTATCGCTTTTATTATATTTGATGAATATATGTGTGGTTATTTAATTTTAAATTTACCTCAACCAACTTCAAGGTATAGTTTCGAGTCTTGAATATTATTTTCACATACTTTAATTTCCTCCATTTTATGGTTGGCCATCTTTTAGGTTTCAAACTAATAGAAACATTCATGTGTTCTTCCTTACCTTAGCGTAGTGGTTACAAATGTGGTGTTCTTTTGGTCGAACGACACAGATCTGGGTTTTTCTCTTAGGAGGAGGAAACGTCTGATCGGGTGTTTTCGTCTCAACGTGTTTTGGTGTTTCAAACTGACGTGGCTGGCTGCTATAGGCCTGGTACTCTCCTACAAAACCCAGAACCCCAATCTTACGCACACCTGGGAAAAGTAAAGGGAAAAAGTTAGGCTACTGTTGAGAAAATGGTGTTAGGGCTGAGACAATTCACAGAGAGAGTTGGAGACGGTGCAGGAGAACCCTTTCTCGACGCCGACAATGGCGAGGAGCTCATGCACGAGCTGCCCGGCGTCGCCGTCGTTATTGGGAATCGCGCTCCCGAGTCCCCTGGCACTCTCTATGTCTCTTCTAAGTACTCTCTCTCTCTCTCTCTCTATATATATATATATATGTGTGTGTGTGTGTGTGTGTGTGTGTCTTAGTAAAAAATTTAGTACCTCTGGCATTACTCATATATGTGTGTGTTTTAGCCGAATCATGTTTGGGTGCTAAGAAAACGAAAGGGAAAGAAAAAGAAAAGTGAGGATTTCATTTATGCTGACTGAAACAAAGAAATCTGTTCTAAAACTTCTAATTAAGTAAGTTGCTTACATTTTTGTATTAGTTGCCTCCTCTAAATTGTAATTAATACAATTATTTTCGTTATTTTTGTTTCTTTTAATGAGAAATTGTTGACTTTTATAGGGGAAAGAAAATAATTCTTCGGTGTAAATACTTGTAATCTCCTAATATCTAGTTACACACGTACCCAGTAAACCTCAGACTGCGTTTTTCTCAGAGAAGAGGTGCCATTTGAGCTTCAACTCCTTGGCTAAAGCTAGTTGAAGGTGCATGATACATTTTCCTAAGGTTTGAAAAATTAGATATCAATGGAACAAAACTTTTTAGACAAGTAAACGAAAAAGAAAATATGGGATATGTTTTCCATTGAGACCGGTGGAGCCTGGGGAGGGGCAAGGCTATTCTACTTGGTTGAGTTGACAAAAAAGTTGTATGTGGTTGTACTCAGCATGCTGATGGGTTTTTGCAGGCAAGTGATTTGGTTGAGTGACGTAGACAGGGCCAAAGGTTATGCAGTTGATTTCTTGTCTCTGTCACTGCATGCCATTTCAAGAGACCCAGAGGCCTATCCCTCTCCTTGTATATACGCTCAGGTATACATGTTTTCTCACCTGTTAATGGACCAAGTTCTTCAATGGTCATGTAATGTTTTCGTCAGACTTATCTAGTTTGAAATGTTTTCTTGTCAAAAAAATGGGTTAAAAAATTATTCTGTTGTCTTTTTGAGTTTTGTAGCTGCTTTGTAACGCTAGTTTCCAAATGGATCATTATTTAAAAATTTCAACCATTGATCATGAGCACAATAACTATTGGACCAATATAGCTGGCTTGTTGGATATTAGGAAGCTTTGACACTAAGCATGTCAAGTTTGATCCTCAAATGCTCTCTTTCTTTCAGCAAGACATCGAAGTTTCTTTTAAGTTTTGCTGAAATGCAAAAGTGTTTCACCTGCACATATGCTAATGATGTTGGCTTTAGACGTTACCATCTTCTGTTAAAACTTTTAGCGTGTAAAGAGTTTCTATGTGCAAGATGGTTTATTTGGATGATTAGATGGATTTGGAATGTCCAATTATTTTCTTTGGTTTGAGCTGGATTCATTTCATCATCCAAAGAGTTCAGTATAGTTAATTGGCCCCCACATATGTTGGCTTTGGATGTTCATCTGGAAGCATTTTTATTGGCAAAAAAGCTTATTCTTCTGGAAAAAGTTACTAATCATTGTTTCAAAAAAAAAAAAATTTAGCATGAATGGCTTGCTTTTACTTTTTTATTTATTTATTTTTGTTAATAAATCTTGGCTTGATTTTATTACACATAATTTGTTTGATGTTGTAGCATTAGAAAGCTCAAGAGTCCAATAAGTGAGTGGATACAGATTAATGCGCTGTTGGCTCGGGAAAGTGTTAGAAGATAGCAGTTAATAAATTAAACTTTGAAGAGAAGTTCACATCATCTAATCCTTTTAAACACTGTTATTCAAATTTATTCAAAGGGATTACAATTTTTACACTTTCTGCCTCATCATAGTATGCCTCAGAAATCACCTTTTGAGTGGTTTCCATCAAACATAATTCCTTCACACAAACCTGGACTTCATATTCAGGAATTCAAAGAGAACAAAGATAATGAATCACCTCTTGGCTGCATGCCTGAATTAGGGTACTCACCAATTTGCAGGTTCATTATCTAATATCTCCAATGCCAAGAACCTAGGAGCCATTTCCCTTTGTGAATGATAATAAACAATTAAACACAGCTGTGCAACATTTCCAACAAAGGATGTGAATACTTTCCTTAGTTTCAGTTACCACTTGATTAATGCAGCTAACACAAGGGCAGTTTTTACTTACGAAATTTTGATGAATCATTGTTTTTGGCATTTGAACAAATAGCAGGGGGCAAAGATAGTTACCATTAGATCCATTAAGTAATCTGCATCTCAGCAGAGTAACGTTTCTGTTCTTCAATTTACACTATTCCATCAATTCTTATTGTTATGGCAAAATTATCAATCATTCATCAGTTGGCATCCACCCCAAGGGTATACACAGTAGTTAGACTGGATATCATCTAAACAACTTCACTGTCTCACTGACCATTCAATTCCAACTTCCAATCTAGCATGAAACTCCCCTCCTCACACGCCCACTGCCCAGCTGTTAATAATGTCCAAATGGTTTGGTTATGTCAAAGGACATCTCCAAAAAAGTTTATTTCAAATTATTGAGGATGATTTACGTTGGGGTTTCTTTAGGGTGTCAAGACTTAATGAAGACAGGAAGAGTAGTAGCTTGTCCTTGGAATTGTTAGGCGTAAGAAGCAAATGGGTAGTGGCTTGGACTATTAGGAAGACTTTACTATTCCCTTCGTCCCATAAACAGTGGCTCAAATTGAGAAATGCACAAATTCTAAAAAGAAGTAATACTAAAACATTACAAACTTTCAAAGAAATTAAAATGCAAAAATACAAATTGAGGCACTTATTGTGGGATGTAGGGAGTAAAAAGTGAGAGCCTGTTTGGTTCTTGATTTTTGAAAAACACAAAGAAAAAATAGTGAAACAACAGAATATTATTCTTTAAAATATTCTGCTTTAAGATAACATAAAAATGATGTTCTACAAACTGTTATTTTTTTTTTTTTAATTTATGAAGTAAAAAAAAAAAAAACCCATTGAAAACATAAAATTTGCAAGTTTTGTTTTTGTCCTCTGAACCAGCTCTTAAAAATACGTTTCTGAAAACACAACCAAATGGGCCACAAGTTTCCTTAGGAGGGAATAGTGTGACATATTTTCTTCACAAAAAAAAAAAATTGATTTTTTTGGCATGCCTCAATATCCACAAATTATCATTACCTCGAGCAAAAGCACAGTCTTGAAGCCATATGCAGCAAAAACACATGGCCCCCAAAGATTTATCTTTGAAAAATCCCTTACTATATATATCATTGTGAGGGGGGCTTTCCAAATGGTTGGGTTTCTGGTCCCTCATATTATACACAAGCATATAAATCTATTCTTTTGAAACACAATTTTTTTACTGCAAAGTCTACAGTCACTCATATTTTTTGTTATCGGACCATATGAGGTGAGTATTTGGAAACATATTAGAGGAGGTTGGAATGCCTTCTCTAGTTTTGTTAGTATCAAAGTGGGTAATGGCGCTCAGATTAGGTTCTGGCATGGCGTTTGGTATAGGGATCGTTCTCTAAAGGAAACATTTCCGGAGTTGTTTTGCTTTGCGAGGGACATGGATACTTTGGTGGCTGACCACATGGTCGCTCACAATGACGGATTGCATTGCAACATGAATTTCTTCAGGTTGGTGCATGATTGGGAGTTGGATTCTATAACCTTGCTTTTCAATACTTTGTGTTTCGTTAGGATGGGTAGGGGAGAGGAAGATAAGTTCAGTTAGAATCTTTTGAAAAGACGATCTTTCGAGCTCGAAACTTTTTACAAAGTCCTCCCCAACGTCGACTTCCCTTTCCCTTGGAAGAGCTTATGGAGGTCTGAGGCTCATTTGATCGTGAGGCTTTCTTCACTTGGACAACATCCCTAGGAAAAATTATCACCATGGATAATCTTTACAAACGTCATATGATAGTGATGGATTAGTATTGTATGTGTAAAAAGAGAGGGAAAACTTCGGATCACCTTTTTCTTCACTGTGTGATGTTGCAAGAGAGTTGTGGAATCTGGTGTTTCGGATGTTTGCAGTAGAGTGGTGGAGCTCTTGGCGTGCTGGAAAGGAAGATTTTGTCAGAATGATTTAAACATTGTATGGAATGTAATCCCTTCTTGCTTGATGTGGTGCAATTGGAGAGAAATTCCATATGCTTGAAGTTTCGAAGATTGCGAGAATACGAGTTTGGAGCTACAACTTTGTTTTCTTAAGTCACTCTTTGAGTGGATCTCAGTTAACGTCCTCAAAATTTCTATTTTTGTGCTCTCTTTCATTGTTCTTGATCTAGTTTGGGTGTTATTCTCTTGTATACGTTCTGTATACTTGGATTGCGGGCCCTTACATTTTTCTCTTACACTTTTCATGAATTTGCTTTTCTTATAAAAAAAAAAACCAGTGTAGACAGCAAACTCTCATCCTACATTTATTATTATGTTGTAATGGATCTTGTACTATATTACTTTATTTGCCCCATCTGATCCCAGCAATAGTTGGAATTTCACCATGTTTTTGAGACTTTTATAATGACGTCTCAAGACAGAATCTAAGTAGTACGTACATACTGATTTTTGAAAATGAAAGAAACCTTTATAAGTCAAACTTTCCATGTGCTATAGTTTTGAGTCTTGATGGAGCAAATTATTCATATTCATAATTGGTCAGATGACTAAATTTGAAAAATCTATCATGTGTGAATTTCATAAATTAAGTAAAATATTATATTCTAGTCAATTCCCATAAGCATTTCATATCAGGACTTTTTCCTCCCTATATATGGAATACAGCTAAATTCTTCCTCTTTTTTCCTTTTGTAGTAAGAATTTCTCAGAATAGATGTGTACTTAAGAATCCGTCTTTACCTTATTCCTGTCTCTTCTAAAATTAATGCTCCTTCATTAATCTCGGCCCATTATAATTTTGCAACTTTATCTCCTTTTGATTTATGACATTGCTGATTAATGTTGCTTTGTTTGAAGATTGAAACGGAAGCTGATGAAGATGAGTCTGAGGGCTCAGATTCAGAAGGTAGTGATGCCCTAGACTTATCCAAGATCACAGAGATGAGGCTTGTTCCATCAAATCCAAGCCAATGTAGTCTTCAATCTTTTTCCCCCTTTTTCCTCATTTCTTTTTCTTTTCTCATCTTTAATGCTAAATTAACTGCCATACTGTCATTTTACATCTTCTGGTTTTATCTTGCTTGTTGATATTGGTGAAGCAAAACTAATTTTGTTACTTGTGTAATAGTGGATACTCTGTTTGATATATTCTGTCAATGTGCTGAACTTAATCCTGAACCAATTGATGGTGAGTAGCATTCTTCTATACTGAATTGGATACTGTTGTGATTTTTATTCTTGATTTATTAAATAGGTTTTCTTCCTTAGTTTCATGACATTTAATATTTTTTTATGCTTTCTTTTGAAGAACAAGAACAAGAACATAATTGGGTTTTTAGTGCTGATCAGATTGAAGATGAGACAGCTGGTATGCGGTCATTAGAATTACATATTCAGATGCCTTAATATGTAATATTGAATACACATTGTCTTGACATGTTTGTATTTACAGAGGAGGAAGATCAATTCTCTCAAAATCCAACCAACTCAATTGGTCATTCAAATGGGGATCATGACCTAGCTCGTACAGTGCTTGAGGTAGGCCTGTTAGTGCCATTTTAGTCTGTCTTGTAGCCCCTATATTTAGTGTCATGAATAAGAGTCAAATTCAACGTGGGATGTCTTGTGATATGCATCTCTCTCTCTCTCTCTGAAATATGATACTTGATCTCTTGATTCTACAATAGTTGGGTGATATTCTATTGTTTATAAGGAGCTTTGATGGGATCTCAATGAAATTTTTCGTATGAGATTTGAGAATTTAGAATTTCATATGATCTAGGTAGGAGTTTAATTAGTAGGAGCAGCATTATGACTTGTTAGTCCATGGTTCTAATGAAGCAATGTATTTAGCTTCTTAGAATGCTATTTAAATGCAAGAAAGAATGTGTTACTCCAGATTGTGTGGATTGTGAGACATCATGTGAACACATGTATTGTGTCTCGCGTTGGGTGTATAGTAAGTCAATCTATGCTATATTTGTGATTATGGAGAGCCCCAATGGTGACTAGTCCTTTTTGGGATATTGAGCAAATGGGATTAATGTATTTTCAAGTTGTGACAATAGTCAGAGCTAACTTAGTAATATTATTGACATTGGGATATTGTGCAAACATCTAACCACTGGATGAAAACACAGGTCTTGACTTGGACTTTAGGGATTTGATTGGGGAGATTGTGTTACATCCTTTGTGTGGATCATGAGGCATTATCAGTTGTATGTTGGTCCACGCTAGACGATCAATTACACGGAGTCCCTATAGTGACTAGTTCTCTAGGGGGTGGCGCAAATGTTGTTAACACTTACTTTTGGTTATTACCAAGAATCTTCTGATGGCCTTGTGACATCAACGAAGTAAATGCACTTTTTTTACCTAGGAATCTTTGAAGATAGGTGTTGACACTCAACAAATTATTAGGTGTTTACTAGAATTTGACCTCATGATCTGTTAGAAACCACAAATTTATATTTCTTCTCTAGGTTCTTTGAATGCTCAAATGAACAAAGAAAGTAGTATGGTGTTCGTTTTTAATTCTCTGAAGAGAAGATGTTCAGGATTTTTACATTGCAAATAACAGAGATGTTCTATATTTGTCCATCTGATTGTCTCTGAGCATTTGTAGCATTTTCCTGCTCAATGTTTACTTACACTTTTAAAAGGCAATGTTTGATCGATTCTATTCTATTCTCACTACAGCTTCAAATCAACGATCAACGATTTGAGGATGCAGAGGAGATGGAGCATGACCGTGACAGTGGCCATCATTGAGCTTCCATATCTTCCTTCTAATGTCGCATCTTCAGATGTTTTCTTTAATTGCACGTCTCATTTCTTGTCTTGTATCCAGAGTACATGTGACATTTTTGTAGGTCTGTTTAAACTTCATGACTAAAGATGGTAAATTTTGTACTATTTTCTAGGCACTTCCTTTTAACCTATTATTAACTTTTGTAGACTCCAATTTTCGAAGCAAGTAAATGCTCGGATAAGTATGCAAATTTTGAGTTCATGTACTGCAACAATCATGAACTTGAGTGGCACGCAAAAGAGGGAAAATGGGATGGGGCCAAAGATTATATTATTATGTGTTTATCTAAAAGAATAGAGGCTTAAAAAATGATTTTTGAAATATTCCAAGTTGGCAAAACTGCTGATGATATGAGCCATCAGAAAAGCATATCCATTATTTAGGCCTCGTTTGGGTTGCAGAATAAGTATTCCATTGAAAAATGAAATAGTTATTGTCGGGAATAAAAGAGAAGAATGGAATGATTATTCTTATTATTGAGTTTGGTAACAATTTACATATTTTAATTGGAATCGAATCAAAATTACTAAAAAAACCCTACATTATTTTTTTTTTTAAAAAAAAAGTTCAAAAAATCTTCAAATTATTAAAAATAAATAAATAAAATTGGAAAGTAGTGGGTGATGGGTGGTCGGCCACCCCCAAGTGACTCCAAGGGTGGCATGTGCCACCCCCAAATGCTCCGCGGGTGGTGCGGCCATTCATTGGGGTAGTCGGCCCGTCACTGTATATAATTTTTTTTTTTTTTTTTTTTTTTGAAAAACGTAGTATATTTTTTTAGGAATAGTTATTCCTCTCAAATTTTAAAGGAGTATGTATTCTTCTTTGTAAGGGAATAGTTATTCCCATTAAAGAATAGACCACTACCAAATAAAGTAATGACTATTCTATAGGAAAAGTCATTCCATTCCAATGATTTATTCCACAAATTAAACGAGACCTTAATTGCTAGTGGTATTCATTACACTATGTTTAATAGTTCGTTATCACTTCCCCTCTTGCCATTGCCCCTGCAGAATATTTTTCATTATCGTTGGGCTATTAAGGATCATGCCATGATCCGCTATAGATATTGTTATGGTGAATGATTTGTCCTAGTATATACAAGCTATAATGTTCCTCTATCTCACCGTGGATAGAGAAAAAAATCCATTTGTTGAAGCAGTTTTTGGGGTGCTTGGACCGGTGACAGAGCTCTTACAAAACAAGGTAGAAAGGTCATCGGAAAGCTGTTAGTCTGTAGAGAACTAGGAGAGCCTCTGATGCTTAAGTCAGTTAACGGTTGTTGAGCGAAAATTAAATGTAGAGAGAGTGGGGAGAGGAAAGAAAAACATGCATATGTGTGAGAATGATGAGAGTGGAATATGTGCCCCTTTTAATTGGGAGGCTCCCTAGGGTTGTTCCTGAATGCTTGTCACACGTGGTCCGTGTAACATTGATAAATGTCCAGAGTTTGTGGTGACAGATCAAGCTAGAAAGAATTAAATCCAATTGCCTAAGAGTAATACTAAAATGAAGACTTATGTCTTGCTTGAATCCTTTTATACTTAATGCGACTTTTAAAATTACCATTAGATCAGTTATAAATAACTATTGAATTTTGATATAATAATGATTTTAAAAATCAAGTATTCTTTTTTCAAAGAGAGCATGCATCTTCTTTGTAGCATTACTCATTGCCTTCAATTTCATGATTTATGCTAAATAAAACAAAGATTCAAAAAAGTTTTTATAGCATCTAGTGGCCCATCGTGCCCATTATCAGATCTGGAAAAATCCCAGCCGCATCCATTATTTGGGCTACACTCAACGCAACTGTTCAATGGACCATGGCCCATTATACTCCCAAAAAAAGAAATGTTACTAAAACCCTAACCCCAGGAGAATTGCTTCCAATTCTACTTCCTTTTCTCTGAGGCTGAGCAAAGAGGCAGTAGCTGCGTCATCGCCTCTCTCCTGTGAGCCACAAGGTTCGTCTCTCTCTTCCTTGTATTTCACAGAGAAGCTTAGATCTTTCATCTTTTAATTTATTTTTTGCAATAAAAAGGATTTGAACTCGTTTATCCAAAAAAAAGGGATTTGAACTGGTAGCCTTTTGTTGAATTAATGAGGAAAAAATGGTGGACTGAGACCCATTTGTGATTCGTTTGTGGCGATTGGAATTTTGGCAGAAAAGGAAGCTAGAAAAGATGGCGTACGCAATGAAGCCGCCGAAGCAGCAGGGTGCGGAGGAAACCCAGGAGCAGATTCACAAGATCAGGATCACTCTCTCCTCCAAGAACGTTAAGAACCTTGAGAAAGGTACCCCAACTTTGTTTTTTGCTTTAATTTTTCGTTTCGGATCTAGAAGAGTTGTCGTCCTTAGAAGTGAGGAATAAGGCACGCACGGGAGAAGACCTCCCTGCTTTTCCTCTTGGACAAACAACTTCGGGCGAGCCGTCCGCGCCGCAGGTTCAAGGGGGAGATTGATGAGGCCGTTAACCAAGAAAGAAGCTTAGGTGGAATTTCCATGACTCCATTCTCGTACAAAGGCGACCCTCGCCTTTTGATTTTCACTTTTCTTTTGTTGGGTTTTGGGACATGGTGGTTAATTGTGCCATAGCCTTTATTGGTGCAACCAACCGTGTGCTGCTCTCCTGAGTATGCGAGTGTAGTTATAGAAGCAAGGAGTGATTACAAACATCGGATTTCCTTGTTTTCATTCTGGTGGAATTCACGAGATGGGACACTCTTTGATTGTTATCTTAGGATTGATTTGGGTTTAGTTGTTCCGAGATGAATTTTGGTTTATCTTCCATATTAGATATGACCCATTTGGGATTCTATAATCGACTGTCGAGTTTAGGTTTTTGTATTATTATTATTATTATTAGTAGTACTATTATTAAGTTTTTCATGGTTTTTTTTTCATCTTATATCTTATATCAATTCTCGGCGATGGGGTTTTTTATATGGTTCATAGTTATTTATTTTTATTTTTGTTGTTTTTGAGAAGGGTTAACGTGTTTTGCATATTGAAATGTTGGAATACTTGGCATCTATTGGACTGAGGTTTGGTTTCTTTTGTGATTGATAGTTTGTGCTGATTTGGTTCGTGGTGCCAAGGACAAGCGGTTGAGGGTTAAGGGACCAGTGAGAATGCCCACCAAGGTTCTGCTCATCACCACCAGGAAGTCCCCTTGTGGTGAAGGTATATTTTGATATCTTGCTTCACTTGGAATCAAATGCTTGGCTTCAAAAAAAATTTGCATTATTTTCTTCATCGTTTTTCAAAATTCATTAGATAATCCTACCTTATCCATTTTAAAGCACTTCTTTAATGGTTGATTAGTTAGCTTGCTGTTACTTGTGTGTCTGCCTTCGTCTTCCCTTTTTCCTTTTCCATTGCTATCTTATCTTGCACCTTTTTAAGAACTTGTATAGCAGTGTTGTTTGGAGTATGCTTCCATCATTATGACATGCATGGTACTCTGGCCTGTTTGTTCGATATACATAAGTTTCTTTTCTGCATTCTGTCGTCACTTACTTCAATGGTGGAATGGTGCACTGTGTCCTACTTAATGAAGGAAAGTGAGTATTGGAAGAAATATGAAAGTAAGATGAAATTGTCTCTTAGGGGTGTTTGTATCACAACTAAAAGGCAATAGGGAGAGATCCAAAAAATTGAGCTGCCTAGGGTTCGGGGTTGAAGTTAGCTGTCTCATGATGTAAACATAAAAGGTGGGACTGTTGTCTTTAATTTTGACACACAGAATATTGACTGGCAACAAACCTTGAATCTATGGGCTCATACTCACTGCATGACCGAAAACTGACAGCTGGATTAGCAGTACTTTATTTTGAACCTCTTATCAAAAAAAAAAAAAGTAGTTTATTTTGAACCTAATCAAATTCAACCTATAAAATTAGTCTCATATTCAACAATTTATGTAATTTTAGATATTTTCGTGTCCTATGTTATTTCTAATGAATGACAGTTCGCCCCCTTCTCTTCGGCAATTAGGGTTTCTCAGATCTCTCTCTTATAACTCAAAATTTTCAAATCTCATATCAACCGTCCGATCCCCCCTCCCCTCCCTCTATAAACCCAACAAGCCAAGCGCTTCATCACCCAGGTCACCCCCTTCGTTTTGGCAATTAGTGTTTCTCAGATCTCTCTCCCGTATATCCCAAAATTTTCAAAAACCTCAACTTTAGCTTTCCCGTGTTTTAATTTTACTTGTTTTTCGAAAGGCTTCACTATCTGGTCAATGCAGATCAATCAATTCCCATATGACTCGTTCCCTTGAAGCAACAGTGAGTGTGTTGTTTAATTTTCAATTATCTTCCTTCCATTTTCCTCTTGCTTTGGAAGAACACTTGAACAACTATATTTTATATATATATATATATATATATATATATATATATATCATTTCTTTGTTACTTATAAAAAAAAAATGTTATTTCTAATGCATACATTATTAGTGTTCCTAGAGACACTTCAGAGTAGTCGTTGCAACTTATTGCACTCTTCAGTAACTTTGTACCTCACTTATCACCGTGTTTATTGTTTATGCTATTATTAGCGTTCTTTAAGTGTGAAAGGAAAGACCGAAGAGCTCAAATATCTAAGTCTCATGATCATGCTATATACCTTGTTGCTTAGTGACCTGGAAAAGTAAACTATTTTATGGTCTTATGTCAACTAAGTTTTGGTCATACATATGTTAATGAAAGCAAAAGGATTCCTTTTTGCTAGTTGTTATTCTGAATATAGGTTTATTATGATTTCTTGGCTGTACTTTTTTGTTTGAATAATTTTAGAAGTCTTGGTTTCTGGTTTGCAGGTACCAACACATGGGATAGATTTGAGCTTCGCGTCCACAAGCGAGTTATTGACCTCTTCAGCTCCCCAGATGTTGTTAAGCAGATTACCTCTATTACCATTGAACCTGGTGTGGAGGTTGAAGTTACCATTGCAGATTCTTGAACGCGGCCAACTTTTGCAATTTCCCTCTAATCTTTTTAGTTAATTAGAAAACTTTACTTTATGTTACCCTGTTGTCTTGGAGCATACATGTCAAGCCTCAGAACTTGGTTGCTGCTGTAGGGTAAATGCAGTATTTATGTTTTTCAGTATGTTTTCAAAGTGAAAGACTTCTGTGAGGAGGGATTTTGGTTTTTTTTTGCAGTTTTTTAAAGCTGAGATTTTTGAATGATTATTCATTGCCATATTTGATCTTGAATACCTGAGATATGTTTTCCGTTTCATTTGTTTCCAGTGGAAATTCATTGTTCTCTTATGGAAGTCATCTAATTCCATGATCGGAGAAATTGATATCATCACAGGTGTTTTTAATGTGGTTCAAATTTGTCTTGAATCAAATGTTAGGTACAAAATATAGTCTCCGTCTGCTGGTATGCCTCCCGTTGAATGATACGATGTTATGGAGAAATGATAGATCGGGGACACTCAACCGTCTCCGTATTTTAATTAAAAAAGATGAAAGAATGATAAAATAATATATATATTTTTTTATTTATTAAAATATACTTTTTTATTAAAAAGTGACTGACGGGTGATGGTTGAGCATCCCCTGTTTATTATTTTTCTGTTGTGTTATGAGGAATGAGAAATGTAAAGTACCATATTTATATCCTACAAAGCCCATATTGCAGGATTTAATAGCCTTTTTTTTATTTTAATGGCCGATTCAAGTGCTACTAGATCCTGTTGCATCAGTTTAACTTTGTGAAATGTTTGTGTTGCATGTATTATTACGAGAAATATGCGACTGTAAAGGGGGTCTATGCTTAAAGAAATCTTCTTATGCATTTTTAGGCACAAATCAGTAACAGGAGTCCTTGGAGGGGCACTAGGATCCTCTGAGGATCTCTTCCGATGCACCTCCAATGGCTCGGCTTCCGACTCACTTGTCTCACCCGTATCTCCCTCAGCTCGAGCTCGAGTCAACCCGGTTGTCCTTACCTGGGGCGTTTGCCTCGGGGCTTGTGACTGCAATAGACGAAGCCTCGTGGCCCTTTCTATGGGCTTCAAGAGGCCTATAAATGATTCAGGCGTCGACTTTCGGGCCTGGGTAAATAAACTAAATCATGAGGCCCAATGTGAAAACTACCACAATCTTTTGAAATAAAAGCCCAGCCTCGAATTTTGCTGGTTCTAACATTATAGAAAAAAAAAAAAAAAAAAAAAGAAAAAAAAAGAAGAAGAAGAAGAAGAAGAAGAAGGAAAAAAAGAAAAAGAGACTCGATTTAAAAGACTTACAACTTTTTTACAATTTATTGACATGTGTTATCATGTGATTAGAGCCATGTCAGCCACTAAAAACATTTAGAAAAATGATACATACTATTTGACGTGGCAATGAAAACCACCATTTGCCATGCCATGGAGTGTGCTCCAAACCAAGCATTTTACTTGATCAAATGTTAATAGTTACCGCTGAATCTCAATGAATGGTTTACCAAAGTAAAGTCAAATGTTCATTAATGTGTAACTCATTTGATTTTAACCTTAGCTTATGTCGGTTTATTCTGTTATAATATAATTTAAAAGATTAAGTTTACAATTTTTTATAAGCTTAAGTTTTTAAAATAAGTAGTGATGTAACATAATATCATAGCAAATATTCTCGGTTCGAATACTGTCTTTATCATTTACCCAATTTTAATTAAAAAATTTACACATTAGGTCTCACAACCCACACATAAAGAAAAGTATACAAATATAATTTAAATGATTGCCCTTAACAATGATCGCTTCACGACACACATGACTCACTGATTGAACAAAATCTAATCTTATTATCATTATTAGATACTAACAAAATAGAATTCTTATGCCTAGGAGGTCTAAGGTTCAAGCACGTGCCAAAAATACATGTCCTAATATTAGTTTTTTTTTTTTTTTTTTCTCTCTTCAATTATTGGACAAACTTTTTCCTTTTATTTTAAAAGGAACTTCTTCTTTTTTTCTTTGCTCTTCAATAATTTTGTACTTCTTTCTTTTTGATTTTTTACTTTCGGTAGACACGTCTTAAAAGAGAAAGGGGCGCCGGCGGGGGCTCCCCCAAATCTCACCCTTCCTCTCTACAAAATGTTGAAATATAAAATAATATAATAAGACTTGGAAAACAAAATGGCTCCCTCCCAAAAATAATATTTAAAAATAAAATAATAGGATTTGAAAGAAACCAAAAAAAAAAAAAAAAAAAAACTATAGCCCCCCAAAGTAACATAATGTTGGTAAAATTGTGTTATTCTCAATTATCTCAATTAATCATGTAAAAAAAAATAATCATATAATAATTGTGTTTTTCTCATTTATTTTAGTTAATGAAATTTAGTCAAATTTTTTATTCTTTTCGTATAGGAAGAAAATTCTCTTAGAGTATGTTTGGTATGTAGAATGACTATTCTATTTGAAAAAAATATATATTAAAAATGGAAGAATTTGGAATGGAATATAATAGTTTTGGTACTTTAACACTTAGAATAGTTATTCTCATTGTGATGGTTATTTTGAGGCTATTCAAGTAATGCTACACATACTCCTACTTTCCTACGCTCATTTCCACACTCCTTTATGTGGCTTTTAAAATCACTATTAAATTTGAGACGAATCTTTATGGATTTTAATCCAATGGTGGTTTTAAAAATCACATAAGCAGTGGTGTAGCCAATAATTTACTTTTGTAGGGGCCTATTATAAATATGATAAACGCTATTTTTTTTTTAAAAAAAAAAAAAAAAAAATTGTTCATCCACTTTAACCTTTGAGATTCCACAATTAGAGTTTTAGAATAATGTTCTTTAGCTTCGACCCTTAAAAATTTAAAAGGATGCTATTTGAGATTTGAAATTTTGTCATTAAAATTCAACGATGTATTAATTTCTGAAGTGTCAACTTCTTTTGTTTTGAATCGATAGTTTTTAATTCCGACATGAACCTAAATTACAACCCCATAAGAGATAAGCAGGGTTGATAAACTACAAATGAACAATCATAGAATATAAATAAATATATTTACAGTAGTCTAATTGGAATTAATCATGGAATAGATCATATAATATATTGGATCAATCCTTATTAAAAAAATTATATTCAAGAGTTAATTGAGACTGTTGTGTCATCATTGTAGAATATAAATATAGCATCTAGCATTACTTTCCAACTTTTTTTCTTTATACTTATATCTCTTGAAATTTTATAGAAACTAATTTTATATTATCTTATATTATTCTCTAAATCGCAAATACTGCTTAATGAAACCAAAACAATATAACTCACCATAAAAGAAGATGGTTTACAAGCAACATAAACTTTTTTAAAAGTTTTTTTTTTTAAAAAAAAATTCACAATTATGCGGGAGCCACTTCAAAATTTCGCTTAAAGAATTAAAGGGCTTGTGGGGCTACGGCCCCCACTGGCCCTAATGTGGCTCCGCCACTACACATAAGAGAGTGAAAATGAGTGTAAAAAAGTTGAAGTGTGTGTATTATTAGTCTTTTTTTTTTAATAAAATATTAACCTCTCATTAGCTCATTTATAATAATAAAATTTTTAGTTTCGTCCCCATCTGTAAGCATGCACAAATGTGTGTATAATTAATTGTATGTATAGTAGTGGGAGTCAAAATTTGAAGACATTGGCCGATTTATTGTAGCAGAAGACAAGAACGAGAAGCTCAATCAAGTGGCCAAAAACAAGGCAATTTCGTGATAAGCATCATTTCCAATCCCACACGCATAATTTTCACAAACACTGTTTTGTTTTACTCGTGATTTTTTTTTTTTTTATTTTTTTTTTTTTTTTTTGTTTGTAATCATTCATGTCAAACGACATCATTTGATTGGGTATGCTTTTGTTTCACCAATAAATCATGATTCAAGGGATTCTTTCGGTTCTTTTTCGTTAACAGGATTGATTGCACTCTCTTTACTCTTTACTCTTTAGTCATTCATTTCAACAGTATTCGTAATCGGTCCGTAAGCTTTTGTTAAATCATAAACATCACAATTGAAGCTTTAATTTTCTCAACACGTTTTTCTATAAAGAAATTGTGTCGTTGAACTAATAATCAGTCCAATAATAAATAAATAAAAAAAAGAAAATAGTTTGACTCAATTTTTCAAATAAAAAAAAAATACAGCCTTAATTTTGTCATCTAACGTGACTAATTGGCCATCAATGTATAAGATAAGAAAAAAAAAACAGAGTAGGTAATAACTAACAATAATTGAAAGAGAGCTAAAGAAAAAGGAAGAAAACATCAATTTTAGGTGGTTCAGCTTATGACCTATATCCATACGTCAAAGTCTTTTCTTTGGCTACATCTTTCCTTGATTATTTGATTATATACAAGACTTTATTTATAGAGAAATAGTCTGAACGTTATAAATCTCTTTTATTTCTACTTTAACAACAATAAATTTAATTTATAATCTTGTAACTCTTGTCTCAATACGCTCCCGCAAACTTAACGGTAGATCACAGATGTTTAGGTTTGATCTTGAACATCAAAGAGTTAGAAAAAAAAATGGCTACTATGGGCTGAATTAGAACATTAATTTTTATGACCAAAACTTGAACTTCGGCGACTTTACCCGGCATTGGCTACTATGGCCGGGACTTAGACATTGGGAACTTTGGCTGGAAACGGCTTCTATGGCCGTAATTGAGCCGACTATGGGCATAAACCTTTTCCCCTTTTTTTTTTTTTTTTTTTTTTTTTTTCTTCAGTAAGAGAGAATTTAGTTGTGATATTTGCTAGTAGAGAAAACAATGATAGTGCGGCATGTCATCTTGACAAAGAGAGACTTATGTGAGTGTGAGAAGAAAAATAGCTCAGGCATAAGATGAGAAAATTCAAGAAAAAAAAAATTGGTACACAATAGATATTTGTGGGCATTTTGATTTTGATTTTGGTTGTGACTGAATATGCAAAAGCTTTAGTGTTAGCACATAGCTCTGATACTATGTAAGAACACATAATCTAAGGAAGAGTTGAGAATAAGAAAGAGAGACACATAAAATTAAGATAGTTCGGTCTATGGCTTACGTTTATACATCAAAGTCTTATCTTGACTACATCTATAATAAATTTAATTTATCATCTTAAATTTAAGGAGTTTGAGCCATCATCATAGATGTTGGAACTCCATGACCCCGGTTGGCCGAGAGTGAGGAGAAAAAAAGAAAAGAAAATACATATTTTATTAGAAAATTGACAAAGGTATTAATGGACCTACTTGATTACCTAGGTTTTGAACTAGGAAAAAAAAAAAAAAAAGTTTGTTTATTAAGATAGAATTAAATCAAATATTATTAAATATAAGTTTCCCAAAGCAAGACAACACCTTTTGTTTTCACGAGAATGTCCGTGATAATTAGTTGTTGGTGATGGATTAAAATCCATGGCCCGAGTAATAGTACTTCTGCGAGACTTGCGCAACACACCTTGACATCTTCTTGAATTAGGCGCATTTAATTTTTACCTAAAAATCAATCAATCCCTTCAATTTTTGGAGGTGGGAACCCCCCCCCCCCCACCCCCCCCCCCCCACCCACCCCCCCAAAAAAAAATGTTTCTTTTGATTTCATCCGGTGGAAAGTGGAAAGTGACTTCATTCAATGAGCACCTATGAACCTATAGACGTAGTAAGAGACTTCAACTATGACAACTATCATGGAATAAACGTATAAAATGAATTTTATGCATTTTTCACTTTCTTTTGCCTTAATAAACACGATATTATTATTATTATTATTATTATTATATTTTATTTTTCGGCCAAAGCAATCCATATGACACTGAAAAATTGTTATTAATATTGATAAATTTCAGACACTTCAAAATTTAGGCTCCCTTTGTATTTATTTTAGGAAAAACTTCACTTATCCATCTCAATCGTCATGAGTTCTGCAATGTCGTCTCTAAATTATCAAAATTTACAATGTTGGTGTTCAATGTTTTAGCTCCCCTACTATTAGGTTTTTCCTAATATTCTTGTAAAAAAAATTTATAAAAACACAAATATACCATTAGTTTAAAAAAAAAAATCAAAAAAAGTTAAAAAAAATAAATAAATTTAAAAAAGTGAGTCACTAGACCCACGACATGGTCGTGGATCACAAAAGACCTACAACTGGTTGTGTGCCAGTCTCGTTTATTTATTATTATTTTTAAAAAAATATAAACAGGAATATTTGGTTATCTTCATTCATTATTTTAGAATTTAACAGATAAGGAAAATTGAAATGAGCTGAATTATCAAACACCCACATTTCTACTTTTGATAATTTGGTATCGATATTACAAAACTCATGACAATTCGAAGGGTAAATAAAGTTTTTTCATTTATGTTATTTTTTTCAAAATAAAAATATTAACAAATAACTCAATTACCCAAACACCATTAAAAACACAAACAAACAAAACCTTCACAAACACGTTCACAAACAAACAGAGCTTATAATCTCATCCTTTCACTTTGGCTCTTAGGATAAATCCTTAATGGAAGGACGACATTGGCGTTAAGATTTTATTGAATGATTTTCTCCTTTGTGAAATATATAGCATGATAATTGATATGACATCAATCACCTAACTGATTTGCTGGAGATTTTTTTTGTCACCTAAGCTAATAAGGTAGAGAGGCCAGAAGGTTAGTGTGGAGACAGAGTAAATGGCGCAAAATTCAAGGGCACAGTACCAACAAAATCTTCGCTTTGATCTAATCAAAGCCACCTTCTGGCTTCTGGTGGGGGCCAAGGCCTTGATGCAGAGGTCACTCATTCTTACCAAATTAGTAAAAAATTACACAACTTCCTTCGTCTGTGAAAACTTCCTAATCCACATTTATTAATTAATCCTAACATTCCTTCGCATAAACGTATTCCAAAATATCTTCAAAATCATTATCCAAATGCCTTTTTCAATAATAACACCTATCCTTAAATCAGCTAAACGTCTCAATCACCTTTACACCACTTTAAAACAACTGCCATCGAGTAAAACAGCTTTACCTAAGGATGCTCTTTTTCTTTCGTTTTTCTCCTTTTTTTTTTTTTATTTTTTATTTTTTATTTTTTTATTTTAATAAAATAGGAAAGCAGGATACAAGACAACCATAAAAAGTTGAGCGCTCCAACTACAAAACCGAAACGGAAAACGTAATACAAAAAATAAAAGCAAAAACAAACAATAGTCGGTGGTATCATTTATGATTCCAAAATAACTGTAAATAAGCCAGACCTTTCTAAGGTGATGACAAATGGCAAAGGACTCAACAAAGAGTTTCAAGCGGTGAAGACAACAACTACCGTTAAGTGATTATTGCATGAGAACTACTGCAAAAAACTGGATTGAAGACGTTAAAGGACACACATTGACAACAAAAATCTCATTCACTGGATCAAACCACATCAGAACAGTGAGACAAAAACCCATAAAAAAATAAAAAGAACATCAAATTAAACACAACATAAAAACAATAGAAAAACAACCATTATAGCAAAGAAGACACTAATGGAGGTCAAAACAAAGCCTATAGTGAAGATAGCTTTAACAACACGAAGAAAACTAGGGAAAGCATAAAAAATTAAAGAACAAAACACTGGCTGCGGTGTGGTGGAGGCCACTCGCCAGCGCCTGCAGACCACGCTTCGGCGATGGTTGCCAGAAGAAGCATAGAACCACGGATGACCGGCGGTAGCTGTGGAAGGTGGTGGAAGCCATCGAGAGTGGCACAGGGCTTTCTACGCGTCGACACGTGTGGGATACGCACCCACGAGTAAGATCTACTCGCAAGCGCGTGTGGGACACGCTCCAGCCTGTAGTAGCCAGATGGAGAACCGGATGATGGCAGAACGAAGCGGAGGGAGCCCATATTACGGTGGAGTGGCACGTGCATGTGGTGGTGAAGCTTCTTGAATTGGACAAATCTGATTTTGAAAAAATCAAATCCAATAACTTCAAGAAGGGGGTATATTCGAGGGTGGTAGCCCTTGTGGAGAGATTTTTTTTTTTTTTTATTTAATAGAAATAAAATGTGATTAAAGTGATATAAAGTAGAAAGAAGTTTGAAATTTTTTTATGAAAATGTGAAAAAGTTTTGTTTTTATATTGAATTTTTTAAAAAAATAGTAATAAAAAATATTCACTGTAACTTACAATTGTTTTAACAAAATGGTAATGGAAGTATAACTTATTACTATTGGCAAATTAAGGATTTTCTTCCGGCTAATTTCATAAATCATAAATCACTGTAAATTCTAATAAATACGTTAATTCATCTTAAACCATCTTGTAAATATGAACAAAACTTTTGAGAATTGGATCCGCTCCCTTTTAAGTTTTTTTTTTTATAATTTATGTCACATCAATAACATTTTATTTTTATTAAAAAAAAAAAATCCCTCCACAAGGGTTACCAAACATGGCCTTTTTTTTAGTAGTAAGAAGTGATATAAAGTAAAAATAATTTATATGGAAAAGTGAAAAAAATTTGTAATTTAGTGAATTTTTTTTTATTTGAATAGTAATAAAAAATTTATTGATATGATATAAAAAGTGAAAAAGTTAAAATATTTTGAAGTTGATTATTTTTTTGGGAGAAATGAAAATAAGAGAAGAGAATGTGTGATATGTTACCAAACACACCCATATCATCGGTTTAAATCCATATGAAAATTGAAAGAAATATGATACGTTTACAACTTTCGAATAACTCTTGTACAACTTTAACAACTTTTTTTAAGATTAATCATTGGATATGTAGGACCTATATGTAAGCAAATAGATCTAATGGCTAGTTTGAAAAAAAAGTTGTTAAAGTTGTATAAAAATTGTGTCAAAAGTTGTACAACAATCATTTCTCAAATTGAAAAGTGACAAAACTACTTGTGAGAGCCAGCCCTAGAGGAAAAAACTATCAGAACACAAATCTAAGAGGATGAGGGAGCACCCTCCTCTCATTTTCCATTTCTACTCCCTGCTCCTACTCTTCCTCTCCCCCTCCCATTTTGGTTTAATTTTCTTTTGTTTGTAGGTGTTCTCTGACTAGATTAGCAATTTTGGCCTCTCCGCTATGCATCCGTTTATCACATGAGTTAGCGGAAGATAAAAGTCATAGATAACATTTTATTGTAAAAAATTTGTTTGTATTTATGACTTTGTAACCTCGTAGCATGTGTCTATGATTTTGTAGAGTTTTATGCTTTATGAAGTAAGAGCTTTATGCTTGTGATTTTTAATCAATGAAATACTTAGATCTTTCGTTTAAAAAAAATAAAAAAAAATAAAAATTAAAAAGTGACGGGTTAACTGGTGGGTAGCCTCCTTAATTAGATTTCCCTGTTTTGGAGCACCTGAAACAGAGGCCATGCATGCAATGTGTCATACAAGTCTCATTTATGGAGGTGACAAACTTAATGCATTAATTGCATGTCTTCTACTCATGGATCACTACTTCACATTCTGTTGATCAAGTCGTATATATACAAACATTGCACATTTTATTTTGTTTTATTTTATTTTTTCTTTTTATTTTTATGTGTTAGTTCCAGGCCCTTCTTATAAATTTTGCCAGGTGACCAACAAATCATCTCCAGAATACAATAAAGCTTATCAATGTTGAAGAATTCTCACAATTTCAATTGCGAACTAAAATAAAAAATAAAATTCGTTTGAGCTATTGAACCATATTTTTATATTACAATCTATCCAAATTTATAAGAAATTCTGCCGAGAGAGAGAGAGATTTGAGTATATAAGATTATTATAGTAGGAGAAATAAAATTCTAAGATACAAAAGCGAAATGATACAAATCCAAATCCATCGCCAATGAAAATGATACATGCTCATTGGGGTTTTTCTCAAGTGATAGCCCTCCTCTCTCCTCACCATAAGAAGGAAGAAAATTATCCTTCATGATCATAGAAATATTATTATTATTATTATTATTATTAAAGATAATAATAATTATGGTATAATTAGTTTCACAAATACTCAACCATTATGAATGTTTTTAATAAAATTAAAACCCCAATAATAATTTTAACGTCAAATTCTTACAAAGGTGCAGCATTCACTCTTGAAGTGAACTTCAATAATCTAGGTAATGGGAATGATTCTGAATCATTTATGCAAATTGGATGAGTCACCCAGTACTCTCTTCGCGGTGGCAAAGTCAAGAATTCATATTTAAGCGGTTGAATGAAAGTAATAAAATATAATGACAATATAATTTTTATTTTATTTTTTTCTCTTTATATACTATATTTTTATTACAAATAAGAATATGATAAATACAATTCAAAAAATATATAATTTATAACACAATATGTGCATCCCAAAATATAGATCTATCAAACTTCATAAATATGTGCCAAAATTAATATATGTTACTAAAATTAATATATAAGTAAAGTAACATGTAGGAACTAGTAAAAAAAAAAAATACAAAAACAAAAAAAGAAAAAAAAAAGAAGGAAGTGTCTAAATTGAAGTCTGCTCTTTCATTTCATTGGATGTCAAATTTATGGGCAGTCACCTCAATAAAATTTGTAAAACAAGTTAAAAATCCACTTTTATAGCTATAAAAGAGTAATGAATCATCGAAGACATTGTCGAATCACATGGATGTCAAACAAATATTCAAATTTGACAACATCAAAATGGGTTTTTAGATAAATAAAAACAAATCTTTAATTTCTATAATCTTAGACTACAATCAAATCTATGTAGTATTTACTGCAATAAATTTCTTATTCACCCAAAAAAAATAAAAATTGTAGTAATTCTTTACTTTCTAAGCAAATAGAGAAGTACTTAACAACTTTAAAAAGCAGTGCGGGCCAAAATCGAGCACTGTTTAGTACAACAGTTGCAAATAGAAAGGAGAGCGTGTCATTTAGGGGTGAAAATTTGGTTACGGCTATTGGTTATTGGTTAAAACTGGCAACCGTAACCAGGATAGCCAGTTGGCCAAAATCGCCAACCGGCTCCGGTAATCGGGTATCCGGTGGTTACTGGTTGATATCCAGTTATTCGAACCGGTAACCAAAATTTTAAAAAAATTAGTCTTTTTGGCCTACTTTTTGGGCTTAATTTAAACTTTTTTAATCCCTTTAAAAAATATTTCAACTTTTTTTGGCACAATATATTGGTATAAGTTGAAATGGAAGTAAAATTATAAAACCCCAAATTTTATTATTTTAATTTTTTTAAAAAATAAATACATTTAAATTTAAATTTTATATATATACTCGGTTACCGATTATAACCGGTTTCAATATTTTATAAGATCGTTAACCTCTCCGGTAAGGCCGGTTACCGGTTATTTCTAATCTGGTACCAAACCGATTGGCCGATTAGCCGGTTACCGACTGACTTTACACCCCTAGTATCATTTGTCAAAGTCACAAAACACACATTGACAACATAATAACTAAAGAGAAAAAGGTCCTTAAATCGTATTACATTTTTTTTTTCTCTATTGATCTACTCACGCTACTACAATAGTGCGATGCCAAAGAAGGAGGAAGGAGCAGACCCTTTTTTTATTTGGGTTGTGTGCGCGTGCACATGTGGGGGCTCAATTTTTTTTTATTTTTTTTTTTTAACTTTTAATGTTCATTTTGTAACACCCTGAAAATTAATTAATTAATAATTAACTCGAAGTGTTACCACTAAACTTTATTCAAGATTAAAGCAACGTGAAATTTAGGTATATTGTTTTTTTAAAACTATTTCATCCATTACTGTTTCAACTTAGAGCATCTAACATTAGCACAAAATTTACTGAAATTATTGTACCTCGTTAATCATTGATACAATCTAGTATAAACGATACATGATATATAATACATGGTTATTACATAAAAAAGATTCCATTGCTACTTCTCCCAAGGGTATTGGGTACCAAGAGTATACCACTGAATTCCTTGGTGAGTACTCGAGTAGTACTAATAGACCTTACTACATCTTCTTATGTAGCTACGTCTGACTTTGAGTCTTTCTACACAAGTCCTAGGGCTAACCTTCCCCTATCAAATATATTTATTTTACAGATGAAAAATATTGAAAAAGTAAGTTCACGGCTTAGTGAGTAGATCACGCATGAAGCACATGAGTTATGTAGTGAACCTAATCATTTTGAAACATAAGAGTAAAATCACACACACAACATTATTTCTCAACATGGAAATGTAGAAAACCATGCTAATGCACAAGTATACATAATATATGATTATACTGCTAGTCATAACTCTCATCAATATGGCCTATTTGTACTCTTAACCCCTTCACGATAGGGTTTTCGCATCCAGAATGATGATGTCTCGTACAACATTGGTGCCATGGGCATTGCATAGCTAGTCATCCCCTAGTTGATGGGCCCTGTTTGTTCCCGGGTGATCCACTCAACTAGTGATGTTGCAGGGGGTGACCCCACCCCATAGGTGGTTGCGTCAATCACAATAGCCCTTAGATTAAGGACAAAACTGACCATCACAACAACTGGGCCATAGAGTCAAGTCTGTATAGTCTAGTATGCACATGCCACATATTTATTTCACAAAAAGTTTCACAGTATTTTAGCAATGGTGGCAATGTCACACAAGCACATTATTATTTCTATTTTTCCATGCATGTAAAACAACAAATATAAGGGTCACACAATCATTTATTTCGCAATTCATTTTACTTAGAAATTCAGTGCCCACAACATTGAATCATAAAACATTTAATGACAGTATAAATATGCACATTTCATATTAAAATAAACATGCTATCAAAACATTAGTTTAGGGTTTGACGTGAGCTTACTCACCTTGGTCGTAAAAGTTATCTACAAAACCTTCCTCAAATGCCTTAGCCCCTTTGCCTACAAGTAAGGGTGTAAATCCAGTCCCGGTTCCTGGTTATTGGCCAAAACCGGGAACCGGAATCGGGGTCCCTGGTTATTGGATTTCAGTAACCGGAACTGGAACTGGGTACCCCGATTAAACGGTTTTTACCCGGTTACCCGGTTTTTCAGACCGGGTAATTTTATTTTTTTAATTTCTTTTTTCAAAAAAAAAAAAAGACCATGAAAAACAACCAATCGCCTGACGGTGTGGACTTGAGCCTGACGGTGGAGAAAATGGTGGAAGTGGTGAAGATCAACTAGTTCGGGAAATGGTTTAGGAGACACGGCTAACATATCCATGAGAACCAAAACACCACAATTCCAACAAGAACTCCATTCGGCCACTCCAAGCAAAAACAGAGGATTTTATCAAAATAAATCAACAATAATAAACCAAATCAACTATTTTACAAGGATTACTATTTTGAGGATTTACCCAAAAAATCCACCAAAAAATGTGTTGAACGGGTCACGGAATGAATCGCCGGAAGTCACAACCCGTACCCCTGCTCCACTGAAGTCGACCCATCGCCGATTGGCTTGACCCACTGAAGAATCGGGTCTACTTTGGTTCCTCTCGTGTTCGTTGGGTCACGGTCTTCTTCGGTATCACGGCATCGTCTGCTCCAGTAACTGGCGACTTGTGGATGATCGAGCCTCACTTTTGCCTTTTGGGTTCACGATCTCCTCTCTGTCTTAATCTCTCTGTCACTCCCGATCTCTTTCTCAATCAGACAAAGCAAAACAAGAAAGATAAATGAATGAAAGAAGGAAGAGAAAGATAAGAAGGTTCCGGTAGCAAAGAAGAAAGAGGAATGGTGTGTGTTTGTCCAAAGAGGAATGGTGTATTTGTTTTTTTAAGAAAAAATATGTTTTGGAGAATGGAGTTGGCGCTGGAGGCTGGAGCAGTGGAGCGGCGCCGGGACTACGCAAAAGAAACAAAAGAAAAAGGTAAGGTTTTTTAGTTTTTAATATTTTATGGTGCAGGGACGAAGCAAAACTACAAAAGGGTTTTTTTTTTTTTTTTTTTTTAATTAAGTATAAGACTCGTTCCCGGGTATAACCGGGTCTTGTGAAATCAAGAACCCGGGACTGGGTTCCCGGTTTTAAAAAACCATGTACCTACTCGGTTACCTGTTTTCCGGGCCCGGTTAGTGCCCGAATCCGGTTCCGGTCTGGTTATAACCGGCCCGGATTTACACCCCTACCTACAAGTATTTTATCATTAGTTGGGTCTCTAAATTGAAAACCTTAGTTTAGCACCTGAAACCCTAGAATTTTGGTGTCTGTTAGGTACCATTAGAGTGGTCCCCCAGCACCATTAGAACAGTCTTTGACCATCATCCGAACATTACCATTCTAACAGCTCGCACAATGTTAGAATGATATACTTTCATCATCTCCTACATTCGAAAAATCTCATTTTTCCTTCCTACAAGGTCTCTAGTAGCTCTAAAACCTTAAAATACACTCCATTTTCTTCCTTTAACACTGTTTAAGGCCTAAAAATGAAACATTTTTACAATATAACCTAAAAATTTCAAACTTTTCTTCCATCTCACTTTCTTTCACCAAACTCACACTAAGACAATGTCTTGGGTACACACACCCATAAACACTATCAAAATCGTAACTAAAACATGTTTTTATAAATGAAATGGACTACGGTAAAGGGTGAGGGTTTACCTTATTGAAGCCTTGAAGCCAAAACCTCAGAGAACTCTTACTCTCCCTTTTTCTCTCTTCTCTCTTCTCTCTTTCTTTGGTGGCTTTGGTTGCTAGGGTTTCATCCTATGGCTTAAATAAGCCTCCCTCCTTACCTCTGCTAGTTTTAGACTTATCTAAATCGCATGCAGTCGGCTATCACAGTTAGAACGTTTCGCAAGCCGTTTGAACCGTAGAAGTTTTCAATTTATCCTATGTGGCTCATGGCCATATTGTTGCAAAGGTTACTTTATATCGTTCGAATGATTGGGTTTCATTTCCCATGTTGCTTCCCACCATATCGTTCAAACAGTCGGGTTTTTCTTTATTCTACGTGGCTTCTTGGGCCACTGTTCGAACAGTTGCTTTCCACTATTAGAATGGCTTTGGACATATTTCAGTAATTTGGAGTTACTATGGTCATTTAAAAAAAAAAAAAAAAAAAAAAAAAACTGAATAAAAATATTGGAGGTGTTACGAGGTCTATTCAACTTTTTGTGGAATTAGAGGGGATTTTTTTTCTTCAAATTTTTAGGATGTTAGGAGGATTTTCAGACTTTTAAAAGGATATTTTTAAGTTTTTGGGAAGTTAGAAGGTTTTTTCTTTTTTATTATTTATTTAAATAGATATTTTCAAAATTTTAATAGAACTACGGTTTTTTTTTTTTTTTTTTTTTTTTTTTTTTTTTTTTTTATGATTAAGGGATTTTTATCACATTCTGGGAGGCCAATAGCCTCTTCAACATGCTTCTTAATATTTGATATGTGTCCCACTGTTTGAATTTGTAAAATTGACAATTTGGATCTCAATGTCATAGTTGGATGGTTTTTACCATTATAATATAGCAGTGCCAATTAGCCATTTAATATTATCCTCTTAAAAAAAAAAACAAGAGCTTATGAGACTAATTAATGCATAAGATGCCAATATGAGATGTCATATTTTTGGATAAATAAAATATACGTAAATATTAATATATGTATTTTTTTGTTTATGAGCAAAAATACATGAAAAATTGATTGATTTCTAATTTAACCGTGTGTGTGTGTGCAATGCGTAACAAAATAACAAAAGTGCGGGATTAAAAGAGACAGATATTTTGTTAACAAAGTGGAAACTCAATTAAGAGAAAACCACTTTGGGGCAGCTAAATCCAGAAAATTCATTATCAAAAGACAAAGCTAGTACAAAGACAGTAACACTCACATACCCATATGCAGCAATCGTATTTGCACTCTGACACGAACCCAATGTGAACGCCTCCCAACCAAGTCTCCTATTTGAATAGGTCTTCTATGGATTGCTTTAACTTAGGGCTCCTCCCTAAGATAGGCTTCAAACACGAGCACAACAACAGTACAATGGCAACAGCTTTAGAGCTAGTGGATCTTCACGATATCTCCCTAAAAACCATATTTAAGCTATAAAGAATTCAATACCGAATTCTGTAAAGAATACATGTCTAGATGCATCTATTTATAGGCTAAGAAGACCTAAATCGAGTCTGTCTCTGATTTCTCTAGGCGGCGTCAAGATGGTCTTCTGTGCAACTGGCTTTCCATAACGCGCTCCTTGCGTTTCCATATTAAGGCCGCGTCCAGACGGTGTTGTTCTAGAGTCCGGACGGTTGCACTTTGTCTGCACATAATTGTCATAACAGGAGCGCGTCTGGACGGTGTTGCCCTGCCGTCTGGACGGATGCATAGTGATTGCATGCAATTTCCTTATCAAGGATCTCGGTGTCCAGACGGCGTTGCCCTAGTGTCCGAGCAAGTACAAGCTGTCTTTCCACTCCGTGTTTGCGAAGGAAAGATGGAATCTTCTCAAAGCCTGAAGTGCATCCGGATGTGTTGACATGACGTCCGGACGGATGCAACCTTGAACTGTTTGACTTCTTGACATTGATGGGCGTCTGTATGCATGATTGAGCCGTTCGAATAGAAACTTGGGATCCGACTTCTCTAAGTTGGAATTTGCACAAAATCTTATTTGAATATCTTGAAACACTTTTATGAAAATGAAGACTCTGAAAAATATAGCATCCTTGATAAAGACATCAACATTACATAATAGTGATTTCGTCAACAGAATGCAGCCAACACAAACTAACAATATAAACACATATCTTACATTTACATCCAAATCCACTTATGTATTAGTTCTAATTCTTATAAAAAAGATGGTCAACCACTTAAAAGACATCATGTTAGTCAGTATGAAATAAGTGTGATAAATAAATGTCAATAGCATAATTACTTTATTAAAAAAAGAAAGAAAAAAAAAAAGAAAAAAGGAAGAGTAACACCTCACACTTATTTAACACATTCATATGACATGAGGTGATATGAATGTGATGAGTATCATTATTCTTACTCAAATACAAATTAAACTCATCTAAATACAGTCATATAACATACTCATATCACACTGGGTAACATGAATATGGAAAACATTATTATTATTATTTTATTTAAATACATGATGTGACAGAGGTGACTGGATCAAAATCCTACCACTTCAGCCCAACAAAATTGGATCCGGCTATTATGCGGTACTAAAAACTACTGCATATTTGCAGTAGTTTTTGGAACGATTGGGATTCATATAGCCAGCCTGTTTTTTATTTTTTATTTATTTATTTTTTTCACATCAGCAGAAGAAAGAGGTCTAGCTCCAAGCCCCCCTCCCTCCTCCTTTGAAAGTCAGCAAATAGTCTCACAAGATCAGGAAGCCTTTGCCACATCCGCCTCATGCGGTACTAATTATGGAAAACATACTCATATCACACTGGGTAACATGAATATGGAAAACATTATTATTATTATTTTATTTAAATACATGATGTGACAGAGGTGATTGGATGAAATCCTACCACTTCAGCCCAACAAAATTGGATCCGGCTATTATGCGGTACTAAAAACTACTGCATATTTGCAGTAGTTTTTGGAACGATTGGGATTCATATAGCCAGCCTGTTTTTTTTTTTTTTTTTTTTTTTTTTTCACATCAGCAGAAGAAAGAGGTCTAGCTCCAAGCCCCCCTCCCTCCTCCTCTGAAAGTCAGCAAATAGTCTCACAAGATCAGGAAGCCTCTGCCACATCCGCCTCCTAAACAGCCACCAAAGCCCTTCTAAACCCAACAACCACCACAACAGCTTGTGATTACCTACGCCGTCTCTCCCAAGGTCATTCACGCCACCGCTCCAACTTCATGTACATCACTCCCAAGGTCATCATCGACATCACCCCCCGGCGTCGAAAACACGAAAAGGCTTGCCTCCATCAAGAAGATCAACTCGTTGGAGAGAGATAGGGATAGAGACAAAACCAGCAGCACTACCACAGTTATGGATAGTGGAAGGAGAGGGGTTACTAGATTTGGGTGAGGCTTATCCAGGGATATTATTGCCGGTGTCGGCGAATTTGTTTCCGATTTTGGATGGGTTCTTCTCGCCGTTCAATGACCAGCAAAACTTTCCTCTATTACATGATCTGAGCCCAGTTTAGCATAATGGGTTCTCAGCGAGTCCTTCGGGGTTGCTCTCAGCTTCTTTGATCTCTCCATCTGTAACGACCCAAGGAAAAACGCTAGCTACATATGCGCTGTCACTCCAAAAGGACTAGTCAATTTAGAGTTTCCCTAAAATTCCTTATAAAGTCCAGTTTCACCTAATAATTAGATAATATGTGATTTAGCACTCATGACCATTTTTATAACCACTCACTTTTTGTGAGTTATTTATCTTTTTCCAATATGGGATCAGGGTGTTACACCATCTCATTCTTTGATGGACCTGTTATGCAAATTTTTGGACTTTTTGGCATAGCTGTGTACTACTGTGCTTAAGGAATTTCAAAAAAAATAAATAAATAAATAAAAGCATGCAATTTTGCCCAAGAAATTGGTAGAGTTTTTTTGCATTGACCGACACATGCACATAGAGAGAGAGAGAGAGAGAGTACAAGCTAATTGTATGAATCCCAGCCGTTCAAAAAACTACCTCAGATATGCGTTACTTTTTAGTAATGCATAGTAGCCGAATCCAATAAAATTTAGAGCAAGATGAATAGCATTTTTCCTATCTAAAATATGGTAGAATTGTTAACAAAATAAGATTTTATCTCACTGTTTTAAAAATAAATCAGATTTTTATCTAATTTTTTAAAAATTTTATTTTAAAAAGTCAAATTATTCAAACAACTTTTTCAACTTTATTTATTTCAAAATTTACACACTAAATTATAAATGAATTTAGATTTTAAAATATTAAACACCGAAAACGTACCATAAGAGCCCGTTAAATCCTCTTCTAGATAGGTAAAAAAAAATAAAATAGAACGATCGCACGTCAGTCCGACCGAAAATAATAAAAATCGTCAAACAAAATCTCTGCCATCTAGTCAGACCACATAAGTGGCTGGAAGGTATAGGCCCCACTTCCACCTAATCTGACCCTTGTTCTCATGGTACTCGTGCTACCACGCGCCTATCCGAGCGAGTACACAGTCAGGCATTACTGAGCATGTAAGTTATGTAACCCATTTATCCCGCAACACACCAAAGTTTCCGCAGCTGTGTCTCACCAAGTACTCATACTTGGCACGTGAGAACGAAGAGGCAGCGACACGCATGTCAGCGCACGCGTGCGTTGTCTTTGCTCGTGGGCGTGGGGCCCAACCTACTTCTTTCACAGTTTGTTTGTGATTGTATCTGGGCCCCACACTGTCCCTGTCAGTCTCAGCTGTACGATCGCTACCCTGTGTCACTACATCTCATTAGGAGGCCCGCAATTTCCTCCGTGATTGGAAATGCCCATCCCGGCCCTGACCCTGCTAATGGAAATGGAAATATCCCGATTCCTGTGTGTTGTGAACTCCACCTCTCCAATAAACTAATCTCCACATACTAGACCTAGAACTTTCCGTTTAAAGGAATAGAACTTATGCCTTGAAGCATAAATAATCAAGTTGAGTTATAATTTAATTGAGAAAAGATACATGTGATTTGAGACAAAAAAATCAAATAAAAAAATAATTATAAATTAAATTAAATTACTATTTATGACTAATTTGGAAATAGTTGGACCAATTAGTAGTCCTTGCACCAATACCCTCCAAATTTTGTCAAATAATTAACTCATTGCTCATTAGAGTGATGTTATATAATATTTTTATCTTATAACTATTCTACAATGCTGACGTGGCAGTCTTAATCAACAATTTTGAATTTTTTTAAATGATTGATCCAACAATTAATTAGTACTGCTATGTGAGTATTGTGCGATAGTTGTAAGATAGAAATCTGGTTTCTAGCATTACTATTACTCATTAATATTAGGATGTGTGCCCTGAAATCCAATTATTTTGAATGACATTAAGTTTTAATTGAATAAAGTTGTTTATTCACTGATTTCATTTAATGAACATTGGGCATCGGCTTGGACGAAAATAATTTTTCTATTAAAAGATCTTTCAATTTGTTTTTGAACCATTGCAAAAACTTTAATTAGTAACATCTGATTTGCTAGAAATTGGAATGCACCAAGTATAATGACTAAAATCATCAGCAATTGAAAGAAAATAATTATTTCCATAGAGTGAAGAAACAGAAGCAGGACCCCACAAATCTAAATAAAAAAACTACAAAGGAAATTTTATTCCTAAAAGAACTAGACCTAACAAGCAATTTGTGGCTATTTTCCATTTGACAAGATGGGCAATGGCGTCGAGACTCTTATTAGACGATACAGGTAGAATATGAGATGAGACAACTTGACTAAGGGCACGTTGATGTGGATGGCTGAGGCGAGCATGCCAACGTGACAAAGACACTCTTTTGCCAACACAACCAACGTGAGATGACTTGGAAAGATATTGGAGGCCATGGGTAAATGTCATTTTTAATCTTATCACGGAGAATGGTATTCCTCGATTAAAGATCATTAATGAAAAAATAATAAAGAAATAATTTAATGGAAGCAAGATTATCTCGAGTGAATTGAGAAACCAAAATTAAATTTTTGCATATTCAATGAATATGCAAAACTATGTTTATCTAAAAGTTCGTTAGAGGGGAAGGCAAAAAGGAAGAGCCAATTTAAGTTTTGAAAACTTAACCATTTTACCCACATGGATCTGATCAGCCCCAGAGTACGGTTCAGCTTGGAGGTTGGGATTATTCAAGTCTACTGTGAGATAAGTTGTGTTTGGATACCAGTCCATCAGGGTGATTGTGTTTTCAAGTAAGATAAGCTGCAAATTGATTATTGTTAGTATCGGGCTAAAAAGAAGTATTGAACTTGTGCCATTAATAGAAAACATTGTGACCTGGTTTGTTGTAGATTTGGTAGATGGATCTCGGGGCATTAAAGCCATATGCACAATAGGGCCCACTTCCTCTACCTCTTCCACGCCCACGAGAAGAATTGTTGAATGGTTGTTGTGGCTGAGCGTACTATTGGTTGCGTGAAAAAAATGGCAAGATTATCTTGAGTGAATTGAGAAACCGAAATTAAATTTTTGTCAGTTTAATGAACATGCAAAATTATGTTTAGCTAAAAGTTTGTTTGAGGGGAAGGCAAAAATGAAGAGCCAATGTAAGAAATTTTCAAAACTTAACCATTTTACCCACATGGATCTAATTAGCCCTAGAGTACGGTTCAGCTTGGAGGTTGAGATTGTTAAAGTTTGCTGTGGAATAAACTGTGTTTCGATACTTGTCCATTATGGTGATTGTTTTCTAGTAAGATAAACTGCAGATTGATTATTGTTAATATCAAGCTAAAAAGAAGGATTGAACTTGTGCCATTAACATAGAGCAATGTGACCTGGTTTGTTGTAAAGTTGGTAGATGGGTCGCGGGGCATTAAAGCCAGATGCACAATAGAGCCCACAGCCTCTACCTCTTTCACACCCACGAGAAGAATTAATATTGAATGGCTGTTGTGGCTGGGCATACTGTTGGTTGCATGAAAAAAAATGCTATTGAATTGTTTGTCCTTGATGAAGGTGTGCCCTTGATGTCTGCATGGAGCAGAGAAGTTGTGATTTGCAAAATTCACAAATCAATTGAAGAAGAATTATGTTCTAGCCACATCTCATGTAAGTAAATGACCATAAACATCTTCTAGAGTTAACGATTTTTGTTATTGTGGTGAGAGAGGTGACTAAAGGATCAAACTCAAAATCAAGACCACCAAGAATGTATGTGATGACTTCTAAATCAAACATATGTTGGCCAATGGAGGTTAGAGAATTAGCAAATGCTCTTCACGCGTTGAAAATAATCAATTATTTTGATATTGCCCTTTTTGGTTGTTGCTAATTGAAACCGAATTTGCATGATACTAGCTTGAGATTGAAACACGATTTTTTTTTTCCAAGATAACACAAATATCACAAGATGTAGTAAGATCAATGACGTGTGAAAAAATGGTCTCATATAAAGTAGAGAGAATCACACGTAAGAGGATTTGGTATTGTTGACCAGAGTTTGAAATTTGGATCAAGAGTAATGATGGTTTGTTAGGTTTGAGATGAAGATGAAGAGTGGGGGTTGTGATAAATTCGTCGGGGCATGGATGACTGCCATCAACGAAACCCATGAGATCGTGGCCTATTTAGGTAGAGAATAAGTGTGGCTTTCCATACATTATAATTCTCTCTGTTGAGTTTGACAATAAGAAATTTAGTGGAAAGTGTGATAGAAGGAGTGAAGGTTGTAGAAGATGAATTGATATTGGAAGATTGATTTTCAGAAGTTGTAGACGTGGTAGATGTTAGCCAATAATGCTGTGATACCATATATGTTTCTTATCAACACTAGATTTTATGTTTTGACTCTCGCGAATTTATTGGGATGAGTTAGGTACTATTTATACTGAGTTACAATTTATCAATGTACTCTATTACACGTTTTTGATATCTAATGTTGTAATTGTTGCTCCTATTATTAATTCCATTAAACGTTATTGATACATAAGATAAATCCCGTGCTTTCCGTTCTTGAAGTTTGAGTAGTTAATCATTGTATAAGTATGAATTTGTATACTTATGTAACATTACGTGATTATAATGTATACTTATAGCTTAACATTTGTGTGTGTGTATATATATATATATATACACGTTAATTATGAATCATTTAATAATATACTTATAGCTTAATATTTGTGTGTGTGCGTCCCCAAGGGGTAGCTCAATCGGCTGGAGACCACACCTCATGAAACGGAGGTCACTAGTTCGAATCCCCCCTCCCTCCTTTTGTGTGGACATGTAAAAAAATAATAATAATTGTGTGTGTGTGTGTGTGTGCACACGTTAATTATGAATCATTTAATAATATTCTCTATGATAAGCACGATAATTATGAATCATATTTATTCTAAGTATTTAATGATAATATTTAAATCATATGATCTATATTCTAATGATATTACTTATGATCACATGACCATATGATTTTACAAATAATATATTTACATAGATGTATATCATTTGTATTAAAATGTTATTATATATAACTATAGTGTCAGTATATAATATGTTAATATAAACATATTATATATTTTAGTATATAACTATAACTTTATAGACTATAAGTAACTATAAGTTATTATATATAAGTTATAACTTTAAACAATGGTATATGTGAGTTATTACTATATTATGTATAAATATAGTATAAATATATAATATGCTTACATATTATATGATATAGTATATAACTATAGTCTATAGGTAATTAACCATATGTTTTTATATATAAATATAGGCTATAGTATATGTATAGTGTAAGTAACTAGTAAGTATAGTATACAATATATAACTAATTTACTATAGTATAAGCAAGGTTTGCAAAACGGGTTACCGTATAGAGTTCAGGTTGACCTGCCAATCCGTTTAGGATAACTTGAACCTAACACGATTAACTAAGTAGGTTGAAGCACAAAACTCGAACACGAGACGTTTATAAGCCGGGTTACTCGACACGAAGTCACACGATTAACCCGTTTAGTTAATGGATCATGTCGGGTTGACATTACACGAGCCAATTGTTATTTAAAGATTTTTTTTTGGGTTAAAATTATCATCAAGAACTAATTAGCTGATCAAATGAATTAATATACCTGAGCAACAATGCCACTGTCGAGGGCCCTCAGAAGCACATCTTCATTTATAACTCCGCCTCTGCCAACATTGATGATACAGACTCCTTTCTTCATATTGGCAAAAGTTTCATCATTGAAGACCTTTGAAATAGCAGGAGTGAGTGGCATGTGGGGAGAGATGAAATCCACTATAGAGATGACTTGATTAAAATGTACCAATTCCACACCTAGAGCATGGGCTTTGTCCATCGGTGCATATGGATCATGTGCAATCACATGCATACCCAACCCTTTCGCACGCCTCGCCACTTCAGATCCCAGTTTTCCAAATCTCATAACTGCCAATGTTTTTCCAACCAGAGAGCCCCAACATGCTTGGAACATAGCCATTTTCTTGTAAAATTGAAATGAATTACTAATTTGTCTTGGGGTCCTAAAAATCGACGGACAGATGGACAGAGTCGACGGACAGTGTGGAGTTGACAGGCGATGACGGAGCCTGGAATGAATCTACAGATGAAAAAAAGAAAAAGAGAGTGAAAAACAGAAAATGCAGCTAGGGTTTTCTAACTTTTCTTATTCTATTTCGGTTTTTTTTTTAAAAAAAAAAAAATAAATAAACCGGTTCAGGTCAACCCGAACCCGTGTTTATAAACGGGTTGATCCATTTATGATCCGACCCCATTTAGCCTAAACTCAAACCTTATAACTTTGTATTGTGTTCGTGTCGGATTCGCGGATCGTGTCAAAAACTATTAACCTTAAGTATAAGCATATTATTTTCTACAATATATAACTATAGTTAACCATTTGTTATATTGTATGTATATAGTTATATACACTAACATATAAACTAACTAGTTATGTTTGTGTATTAACATAATAGTTAATAGTAATTTACTATGTAGTATACAAATTATAGTTAACTATTTAATATTTTAATAGTTAAATATGTTATAACTAGTTAATATATTTAATATGCTAACTATTTATTATGTTAGTATATCGACTAATTTTTTTTTTTTTAATTTTTTAATATAAACTTCTCATACTTCATTAATCAAGCAAAAAAAACTGACCCTAAAGAGGGATATAGGGACAAAATTGTTCCCTAGTTACAATACTAGTGATACTCTATGGAATATCCTCCAACGAACATAAATCTACATTATTATAAGTTGCCTCTTTAGCAAGTATATGTGCAGCAAAGTTAGCCTTTCTATGAACAAAGATAAACCTAGCAAATCAAAACCAAGTCATTTCCTGTAGAATACTATCTATAAAATGACCGATCTGTGATAAATGGGGAGGATCCGAATTGATTTCTATAACAATCTAAGCTGTATCTCATTCAAATATAACTTCAAAGAAAACCACTTCTTTACTAAATTGCATAACACTAAGAGCTACTATTACTTCAACAGACTTAGGATCTACCGTCACCAGTTGAGTCAAGCTACGAGCTCCCAAAAAAATTCTCATGCAATCCCGAGCAATAATCCTCATCCTTATACATCCATCCTTACTATTTAGAGAAGCATCCCAGTTTTCTTTTATTACTCCACTTGGGGGAGGTTTTTAGGTAAGTTGTCTTCTTCGTGATTCAATCTCCAATGGCTGAATGAGTTCCTGCTCATTCCTGTTGCATGGTTTAAAATCTTCAAGGGAAGCTGCCGCTTCTATATAAACAACAATTGGATGAATAAAGACTCCATAAAAAACCCATGCATTTCTTCTTAACCAAATTTGACGGGCAGTCTCTGCCATTAAATCTAAAACCTCTCTACTAAACCGTTGCAAGCAGTATTCAAAAAGCATCAGAAAATTAGTTCCCTCACTATAGCATCTATGAAAACTGGATGAACTTCCTCTTGAAACATCCTTGGCAGCAGGGCAGTTCCAGACGGCATATATAGTAGTTTCTTCTTCTATACCACAGGGCATTTTGTATCCTCTACCACCCTCCATTTAAATAAATTAGTCCTTGTAGGAAGCAAATCATTGCATGCATGCCAAATAAATAGTATTACTGGATTAGGTACGTCCATAGCCCAAACAGATTTCCAAACATCATGTCCCTTCGCCACATTAGAGCATTGTCCTCCGAATCTGTCCTATAATTCCTTCCCCAAAAGGTATGCATTGTGTAATGTGAAAACTCCATTTGTGATTCCCCTCCATATCATCCGATCATGTGGTAACAAATGACTCTAGGGAATATTGGAAATTACCTTAGCTTCATCTTCTGAGAACATTTCCTTGATTAGGTCTAAATTCAGGCCCTTCAAATCTTGATCTATCAAAGCTGCAACAGTGGATTATTCTTGGAGGAGATTGGACAGTGTACGTAGTAGGTGTTGGCAGCCACCTATCCCCCCACAGCTTGATGAAACTGCCATCTCCCACCCTCAACATCAGTCCTTGTTGTAGTAAATCCCTGGAATTGAAGATGCTCCCCCATGCAAAAAAAGGCCAACTCCCTAGAGAAGCCTCAAAGAAGGAAGAATTTGGGAAATACTTTGCTTTTAGAATTTGTGTTGTAATAAAAGAAGGTTCCTGAATTAGTCTCCAGCCTTGCTTTACTAGAAGGGCCTTGTTGAATAAAATTAAATCCCTAAAGCCTAGCCCTCCAACAACTTTTGATCTTCTCATTTTGTCCCAACTCATCCAGTGTATTTTAGAGTTTTTTGCCATATGGCTTTACCAAAAATTCGGCATCATACTATTCAACTCCTTACCCAAAGATCGGTAGTTGAAACACACCGATGTTGTATGTTGGAATAGCCTGAACAACCGCCTTCAGCAGTACCTCTTTGCTTGCACGGGATAAGAACTTCATTTTCCAGTTGTTGAGCCTTTGCGACACCTTCTTCTTAATATTATTGAAAGCTTGAATTTTGGATTTTCCAACAAAAGAAGGCAGCCCAAGATAAGTGTCTATGCGATGAGCCTCTGTCAAACCAGATAACATGAGTATTTTCTACTTTCTCTCATGGCTTGTGTTGCGACTAAAAAATTGAAATCTTTTGCATGTTAAGTTTTTGCCCCGATTCTGCTTCATATATGCCCGAAATTCTCAACAACCTTCTCCATTCTAACGAGTTAGCCTTGTAGAACAGCATGCTATCATCAGCAAAAAATAAATGGCTTAACCAAGGGCCCATGGGAGATGTAGGAACTCCTGTAATTTTCCCCTTCTGCTCTGCTTGGTGGAGTAAGGCACTTAGAGCTTCATCACATAATAGGAATAAGTATGGAGAGATGGGATACCCTTGTCAAATTCCCCTGGAAAGGCCTTATATGCCCCCACTGGATTCCCATTAAAAACAACAAAATATGAAACAGAACGAACATATGTCATCACTAAATGAACCCATTTATCATAAAGCTCATCCGAATGACAGCAGCATCCAAAAATGGCCATTCAACCCGATCATAAGCCTTACTCTTGTCGAGTTTTAAGCCCATAAGACCAACCTTGCTCCACATCTGTGTCTGCATAGTGTACATTGTTTGATATGCAGCAAGAATGTTGTCTGTGATCAACCTTCCTGGGATGAATGCACTCTGTGTATAAGAAATGATTTATGGCAACACTACTTTAAGTCTATTAGCTAGTACTTTAGAAATCAACTTGTATATCACATTACACAAGCTAATTGGTTTAAATTCAGTAACACTTCCAGGGGAGTGTAATTTTGGTATTAGAGTTATAAATGTAGCATTAATCCTTTCATCCATCACACCCGAGTTGAAAAAATGAAGGATGGCAAAAAACATACCTTTATGTGCACAGTAGCGCAATTGTATTGATAAAAGCAAGCAGAAAATCCATCTGGACCCGGGGCCTTCAATTGTGGCATTTGGTGTAAAGCATAGGAGATTTCCTTAATTGTGAACTCTGCCAACAATTTCTGGTTCATCAAAGGGGTCACTTTTCGGTCAAGTGCCCGAACACAGGCATCCACCTCCAACTCCTTTCCAGCAGTGAACAGGTCTTGATTGTAATGCACAAAGGCTGCTTCTATTTGTTCCTTGGAAGTGCATTGTCGACCATCCTTATCCTTTATCTTCCCTTTCTGATTGCGTCTATTTTTCTGGTTAGAACATGCGTGGAAATATTTTGAATTTCTATCACTGAACTTGAGTTGGTTTTCTTTGGCCCATTGTTTCCATTTCAATTCTTCTTGCTCAAGGATGGCATGCAATTCTTCTTTAATGGGGGCCTTTGCATCCGGTAAATCAGGATTGTCATGCATCTGGATTGAGTGCAGCTCCTAAATTTTGTTATGTATATGTTGTTTCACCCGACTACCTTGCTTACCCATTGCTTCACAGATCTTCTGCAGCCATTTAGTTTACCATGTATAGTGCACCCAAGGTCGGCCTCCCTCTATTTTATACACCATACCTTCTTGTTTATTTTGCCATGTTCCTTCTGTTTGGTCCAACTTGCTTCATATTTGAAAATCTTGCTTTTGCTCCAATGGATATCCTTTGTATTGGAGAATGCCACTAATAAAGGGTGATGGTCTCAGCTACTGCGGGCAGGCACAGACACCTCAACCATGTCAAACTGCAAGCTCTCCAGCAACTTCCTAGTGTATTGGCTTACCCCTATTTGGGATAAATCAGTTTGTGGTTGAGAGTGAACGTGGAGGTGTCCTTTACCACTTGAATCGACACGTGGGTAATATGTGTTTGATATTGGGTCATTGTCCTACTAGATATCACTGAGACCTTCCCCCAAGCTGTGCCACACCATCCGGCCTAAATCCGTATCCCACCTGCCTATGAATTTATTAGGAAGCTTTCCTATTTTATTCCCACCCAAACCTTCCAAAAAGTCTTCAGCTGTCTTTCCCTTTTAAGACTCATTTCCTATATTTTCCTTTCGTAACTCCCGCACATAGTCCTCCAAGAAAATGCTAGTAACGTTTCCAACATTCATGAGCGTATCTTCCTTAGAAAATGTCGCCTGTAACGTATGCTCCTTGACCGTATTGGGCGCTATCATCATCATGCTAGGGTTTCGACCCAGAGAATCACCATCGTTGCCTATACTGGGGGCTTCATCCATGGGACTCACCACCTTGTTACTTTCCGAGTTGTTACTAGATTCCCTTTGGGCCTGAAAGCCACCAGCATTCCCATCAGTTCTAGTTCTGCCATAGTGAGGTTCTCCTCCCACCCCCTACAATTGGGAAAGGTTACCCATAACCATTGGCCATATGGATATTCTTCTTCATTGCTTGGAGGCCGACGACTCCCGATTCTGTTGCACCTTAATTGACCATGTTTGATAACACTGCACTTGAAGCAGAACTTAGGTAGTTTTTTATACTTAAAAGCTACCCATATCGATCGATTCTGAACATAGAGCATACGTCCCCAAGCCAAAGGCTTATAGTTAAGTCCAGCATTCTTTTCACTCAGAGATATTCACCCTAGCCTACCTCGTCATCAATAATATCAACTTCCTCCACTATTCCAACCGATGCTCCGATCTTCTGGCCGATAACCTTTCCCATGCATGCAAGGGGCAAGTTGTACATTCTCACATAGAAAGAGGTCTGTTCGAAATTCATATTAGAAGGAGGTGTGAGGCCGTCAAACTTTTAGAGAGAGACCAGATTCCGAATAACCATGGCCTTCCTTCCATAATCCTTGATTTATCCCACTCGTACTCAAACTCCACGACAAACATGTTTTCTCCTACCATGCGAAACGACACCGCTTCCATTGGTCTCCATGCCCGAAGCAAAGGAGCTTTGAAAAACTCCTTCAGTACAATTATGTTTGCCAACAATTTTCCAACCAAACAAGCTTGCCCCCTATTCATTAATGGATCTAACTCGGAGGCCTCAAAAGATACCCCCGAATTTTCATCCTCCAATAATGAAAACTTTCCCCCAGATTGATGATAATTTCTCATCCATAGGGATGCACTCAGTCCCCACACACAAAAGAACGAAATAAAGAAGATTAGAACCAGTGTATCACCCGAAAAAATTTAAGCCCTAGATGGACAAGAGAAACACAGCTTCCCCCCTTTGTTTTAGAGAGAGACAAAGGGAGAATATTGACTAATTAGTTAATAATATAGTTAATATACACTAACATATTAACATATAGTTAAATATGTTATAACTATTTAATAGTATATTAGCCATTTTAATTAATATTTAGAATACTAACTATAGTTAACTGTAGTTAGTATATATTAACTAACTTGTCAATATGTTAATACTTATACAATACAATCTTATATTTATCTAGATTATTGCTATTTATGCTTAAATATTTATAATTTATATCATACTCATATTCATGTAACCTATAGAACATACTTATTACTTAATAAGTAATGCACATACTTATATTTATATACTTAATTAATATATAGGAAAAAAAAGAAGGAAAAATCAGTACATGTGGTTACATCGATTTGCAATAAGCTCACTGTTGTACATATAAAAATGTTATAAGAGCTCCCTAGTGTATGCAAGGATAACAAATAGGTTCCTGTGGTATGCAAAAATAACCCATAAGTCCATGCACAAATCCCGTCCAATTTTTTGAAGGAAACCGTTAGATGCCATGTTAACACTACAAGGAGCTTATTGCAAATCGGTGTAACTAGATTGACTAATTTTGTATTTTTCCTAATATATATTAACTAACTAGTTAACATGTTAATACTCTTATACACTATAATCTTATATTTATATAGGATATTACTATTTAATTATACTTATATTTTATAATATTTATTGAATCCTCAAGCTATGACAAGTATTAAAAGGAAAAATCGCTGGAATAAAGTTATCAATATATTTGTTTTTTAAATAATAAAAGGGGGAAGAAGAGAGGAATGGTCTAAAGAGGATATTTTCCGCTCTTGATTCTTACAGAAAAAATAAAAAGAACTGTAGGAATACTTCTATAGCAACTATGAAAAGCGACTTATTTAACAATGGCATATACCCGAAAATTAGCTCTTATGGAGACCTTAGAAGCTGTCCAAGGCAACGGCATGTGCCCAGATATTCTCTCAATTATCAATATTTCTTGAAGGGTCAGTTTGGCATTTCCTCAACAGATAAGCTCGATGGAACAAAGTTACATCGTACGTTGATTTATTTGTTTTCTTTTTCTTTTAACTTTGTCGATGTTTTATTTTTTATTTTTTGAAAGAATTTTGTTAATGTTTTATTTTTTTTTTTTTTTTTTATATAGGTACGTTAAGAAGAAATTACATTAAACTAGGGCTGGGCAACCCATAACGTTAAGAAAAAAACATTAAAACCTATGAATGAAAGTACGCGGAGGCAATGCTTCCGAAGATGCGGGCCTATTGGACCTTGACACGGATGCCAAGAACCTGGGCCACCATTAAAGGTGGTAAAGGGTGGTTGCAGAATCACAAGGATCCAAACACCACTGGGGTAACCATTACAGAGATTACAGTAGAATATACAACAGAAAATCCTACATAACAAAGAAATACAAAAAACACACCTAAACAAAACTGCCCAGAAATACAAAAAGAAAAAAAACACAACAACACAGCAGCAACCGGTCAGCAGAGGGGCGTGGGCTGGGAGTCCCCTGAGACAGCGCGTGGAGTCCACGCGCCTACACCAGAGGACCTCTCGCCATCGGCTAACACCACGCACGGCGCGAGACCACCAACAGAGGCGGGGGAAGGGGGAAAACCGGTTTAGTCCCTGGCGGCGCGTGCAAATCACGCTCCGGTTCGCGGGAGGCCGGTGGAACCGCTTCTGATGTCGATGGAGTCGGATGGTGGCGGCGAAGCTGATGGAGAGGCGCGTGCCCTGCAAATCATGGTGGAGGATCATAGATCTGGAAACAAAATTTCTAATCCAAGAACCCAACCAAAAGACACAGTGAGCACTATGGATGGAGGAAAAGACCGGTAGATGAGGAGTTGAGGAGCAGAGAAGCAAGAAACATAAGGCAAAAACAAGATCCAGCAAGAGAAAGGCTAGAGCATGTTGATGCAGGATAAAGGCTTCTTCAGAGGAAGAAGCAAGAGCCACAACGGAGGCGGCGGTAGAGGGGGATAAGGGGGAAAAAGGAAGAGGGGAAAAAGTAAAGGGAGAGAAGAGGGAGGGAAGCCCAGAGCTTCCCTCCCATGGCGATGGGATTATTTGGGGGTTCAGGGGAAGGGGAAACAGGAGAGAGAAGAGAGCGTTTATTTATTGATCGTCGTTTTTTTCTAGCAACTTTAAGACCGCTCGGAGCTTTTGGATTTTGAATGTATTTTGTTAATGTTTTAAATTACATATTATAATTACCCATAATTGATATACTTCTGTTGAAGTACTTGTAATCATAATTGAAATGTGATGATGTTACGTCTTCTTTTGAGACCCATAATTAGAAAGTTTTAAATAGTAGACAGGGTTGGTTTGGTAAAATCATTTAGAAGATTTTTTTTTTTTTTTTTTTTTTTTTTTCATGTTCTAAAAAAGGACATAGGGATTGGAGAGCTTAATAATTTTTCTTTCTTCTCTTTTTGACCCTCAGAAATCGTAAATTCAAGAATGACCTTATTGTAAGGACTGTGTTCTCATAAGAGGACATATCAATGGGGTCCCTTTGCTGTCGTAATTATACCCTGTAATGTAATTTTAGGAACCAAAATGATTGCTTCCGCTCCCCCCATTATTACCCAGGTGGTGGACGGAAGCAACTATTTCGGTTGCCGAAATAATACCCACCATTATAAACTAATTAATTGTTTTATTTTTATTTTATTTTACAAACCCCATTATAAATTTATTTGCTGAGAAGTCTAGTTGGAATAAAAAAAAAAATTAAAAAAAAAAATATCTCTCTTAACTTTTTAAGTACCAGCGCAATTAATAATAATAAAATAAAATAAAAAATGCTATTTTTCTTAGGTGCCTTTGTCAAATGTGGTGTCAATCCCTTTCAAATTTGTAGGCACCAAGCTAGATTGTACTACTTTTAACTTTCTTACATTATTTGTTTGAAGAAAAGACGTATAGCCACCATTCATGAGCTTACTGTACGATTGTCAAAGCATTGAAAATAACATTATACAATTTTGGTTTTGCTGGTGGTTAAGGTAAATGGTCAAAATTGGCAAAGATACGGATAACCGGTAGTTGATATACAAGTTGTGCTTTTAACTTGGGTGTTTTTGGTAAATTAAGCATATACGAAGAGTAACAAATTATGCGGTCATGACCTACGTAAGGCAGCAATATAATAATTATGGATAAAGTATGGATCGGGAAAATTCTTGAGAGTATTCATGATATTGTAATTTTAGAACATTCTACTCTTACTTTATAGAGATTTAGTCTCTTATTTTAGGGTCTAGAGTTTAAGAGCTAGGCTTTTCCCTAGGTGGAATATATATCAAAATACAAAAAGAAAAAAAAGAAAGAAAGTTATATATGAATAAAAAAATAAATCTGAAAATGGCATAATTAAAATCCAAATAACAAAAGAATATTCTATCTGTTAAGTATGCTTAACGGAAAAATCTTCCAACTTGTGCAAAAGACGATCTTGTACAGTACACCTTAACGAGTGCGATTAACATTATCATCAACATTTTGAACTCGAAACATCTATTCTTATACTATATTAAAAAATCTTCAATTTCAAAAGTTTAAATTTTTAAGAAAAATTTCACTTATAACTTCTGATATTCTATCACGTTTACAATTAAGTACTCAAACTTTTAAAAATGTCAATTTAGGGTATGCATTTTTCAATTTTTTTCAATATCAACTATTTGTTAGAATTTTTTGTGAAATCCTGTTAAAATTTTCAAAATACCCTACTTTTTTTTTAGAAAAAAAAAAAAAATTGTAAGGATTTAGGTGTTGGTAAGAATTTAATGGAATTTACAAGAATAATCATACCCAAATCTTTGATTTTTTTTTTCTTTTTTTTTTTTTAAAAAAAAATCACAGGGGTATTTTGGAAATCTTGGTAAGATTTAACGGAAAATTCTAAGGGAAAGTTGAAATTGAAAAAATAAATTTAACGATTGATATCCTAAATTGACACTTTTTAAAATTTTGAGTACTTAACTGCAAAAGTGATGAACGATTATGAGTTATAAGTGAAGTTTTTTCAAACTTTTAAGAACATGTTACGATCTTTAGTGTCCCACATGACTTAAGTACAATTTTAATAGTGTGTATATAAGTAAAGCTGATTTTCAAAAGTGAATTCTATCAAAAGTTTGTATAAGAAAATGATAATATTGTCATGTGCTGCATATTGACCTATACATAAATCAATATTTTAAGGAAAAATTAAACTTTACCTCCCAACGTATCACGCATTTTTCAATTTTGCCTCCAAAGTGAAAAATTTTGTAATAGACCACAACAAAGTTTCCTAATTTTGAAATATAGCCTATTTGTTACTTAACTCTGCCCTTATTGGCGGAAATAGACTCACTTGTAACGCACGTAATTTTTTAAGATCAATTCTTCCTGAAATATCCGTTAAAAAAATCAATTTTTTTTTAATAATAATAAAAAAAAATTGGGGGTGGCTTTAGCAGGTGGCCAGTCACCGCCAAATTGTCCAAACTCCAAAGTTACCCCTAATTTTTTTTTTTTAAAAAAAAATAATGATTTTTTTAGCGATATTTGGGAAAGAATTGCTCTTAAAAATCAACGTGCGTCATACGTAGGTCTATTTCTATAAAAAATAACGGATTTAAGTAACGGATGAGTAACATTGAAATTTTTTAAAATGTGGTTAGGGTCCATTGCAATCATATTAAAAAGAAAAAAAAAAAGAAAAAAGAGTGAAACATTAATGAGTAAAATGTAGTTTTCCATTATTTCCTTTTTCTTTTTTCTAACCAATCACCTAAATGAGTGTCCTAAGATCTAGGGCTATTATTACGTAAAGCTTATATAGGACAAAAAAATTGATGCCATATGATTCTCATAGAAGTCTCAGATAGTGCTTGTGAATATATATATACATATATGATATATTATATATTTGGAGAGGAACATTGTTTAAGTTAAAAGCACGAAAAAGCAGACGTAGCAATTTAATAGTGAGGAGGGCCAGGGTCGGGGTGACGCTCTCTTCTTTCTTTGTTGTGGACGAACAAATGAAAGTTGTCTTTGATACAGCAGTGGAACAATTTCAATTGTCGCCATAAAAACAAACCAACGGGCCTTATCTATCGATCCCAGCACCACCTGATCTTGACACATAATGGCTTCGCCAGGTGGCTACACTTGGACACAAGTTGGTCCGCAGCTGGGGGCCTGGACCACGCACCCTTCCTTCTGGTCCACCCACAAACAAGAATAATCCGAATCCCCGAATTACCCCCCCCCCCCCCCCCCCCCCCCCCGCTTCCACCCTTTTCCCGCGCTACAATGCGCTAAATAGTACATGGTTAGAGATCCACATCGGATCAGACGAGGACACTACCATCATGATGATCATGATCATCATCATGATGCTCCTCTCCCCCCCCGCCCTACCCCACTCCACTCCCCTGTAGGCCCCACTTTAAGAATCTATCTGTCCTCCATTACCCGCAAATCAATGCCCCCAATTTTTTTGAATAAAATTGGGAAAAAAAATAAAAAATAAAAAATATATTTATATAAATAAAAATAATACTCCATGCAACTCACAACATAAATAGCCTCACGGCCCTCACTGACCCATTGCTTCCCATTTTGAACTCCAAAAATTTCACTCCCTCACTCACTCTCTCACTCACACTAAAATGCGCTATCCGGCTAATTTCTTCCCCCTCACCCTGCTTATCGTACTCGTCTTCATCAGCCCGGTGATTGGGTGGCGGCCATGGCCCCACAACAAAACCGAAGCCTATGATTCAGTCTTTGGAGGGTCCAAGAAATACGAGGGCTCGTCGGAGTTCGTCCATTTACGGTACCACATGGGACCGGTCCTGACCGCCAACATCACCGTCCACACAATCTGGTACGGCACTTGGCAGAGGAACCAGAAGAAGATCATCCGCGAGTTCATCAACTCCATCTCCGCTGCCGATTCCAGGCAGCCCTCCGTGTCGGGCTGGTGGAAGACGGTGCAGCTCTACACGGACCAGACGGGCGCCAACATTTCCCGTAGGGTGAGTTTAGGCGAGGGGAAAAACGACCGCTTCTACTCGCACGGGAAAAAGCTCACGCGCTTGTCCATACAGTCCGTGATCAAGAGCGCTGTAACGGCCAAGACAAAACCGTTGCCGATAAATCCGCAGAGTGGGCTCTACCTTCTGCTCACATCCGATGACGTGTACGTCCAGGATTTCTGCGGCCAAGTGTGTGGGTTCCACTATTTCACATTCCCGTCCATTGTAGGGTACACGTTGCCGTACGCTTGGGTGGGGAACTCGGCGAAGCAGTGCCCAGGAGTGTGCGCGTACCCATTCGCCGTTCCGGATTATATCCCGGGGCTGAAGCCGCTAAAGGCGCCAAACGGTGACGTAGGGATCGACGGGATGGTGAGTGTGATTGGACACGAGATCGCCGAGCTGGCGTCGAACCCGTTGGTGAACGCGTGGTACGCCGGGCAGGACCCGAGCTTCCCGGTCGAGATTGCGGATTTGTGCGAGGGGATCTACGGCACCGGCGGTGGTGGGTCGTACACCGGGCAGCTCTTCAACGGGGAGGATGGCGCCACGTTTAACATGAAGGGGATCCGACGGCGGTTCTTGGTTCAGTGGCTTTGGAATCATGTGGTTAATTATTGTACGGGCCCAAATGCACTGGATCAGTAAAAATATCTCTCTCTCTCTCTCTCTCTCTCTCTCACTCAGTTTCTCTCTGCTGTGTATTTGGGGGTTTTGCAATTTCTTTTTTGGTGTCTTGTCGTGGGTTTGAGTTTTGGGAGTGATTAGTTAAGGTAGTTAAGTTTGTTAATTATGTAATAATTAATATTGTTGTATACTGTCTTCGTATACAAAATTAAATGGGTGTTCCCGCCTCATTTGAAGTGGGTTTGGTGGTGGTGATCCTTAAAGATATATTATTATTATTATTATTAATTAATTAATTGTGATTTCAATACTTTCCTTCAATTTTTTGAAGTGGGTACAAGTACAACAATTTGGTAAATGAAGGCACAGTACAGTGGTAGCTCTACGCGCTGTGAGTACTTAATGCACCCTACTCGCCCTCTACAATTGGTGGGGCCCTTTGGTAGCTGGTTGAATCGGCCAAGACAAAGAAGAGATTATACGGTATGGACCGTATGATTGGGGTTTAAACTAATTTTAAATTTTGACAGTTGAATAAATAATAATATCTATTTCAAATAAAATACATAAACGTTCATATTGCTGTTAATTCCTTCTTCTTCTTCTTCTTTTTTTTTTCTTTTCTTTTTCTTTTTATATATATATTAACAAAGAAGCAATTATGTTTTGTACTAAGAAGCAATAATGTAATGAATAAAACCCTTCGTACGTAAGCCCAAGGGGGTGGCCTAAATGGTAGGGCTAGAGGATTTTAGGAATATCATTGTTTGAGGTTTCAAGTTCGAATCCGGTTAGGTGTTATCTCTTTCTTGGAGCCAATTATTTGAGCGTTTAAATGCTCTATTCCTAATGTGGCATTGGGGTAGGGCCAAGAATTAGTTTTGTGATCAAGACTATTATTGTGCGTGATACAGCAACGAATATAGTATGGTCGATCATAAGTGATTTAAAATATTTTAAAAAGAAAACAAAAAACTTCAAGGAAAAAAGATATTTGTTAAAAGTAAAAATGGTCCCACATTCAGGCCAGTAGGCAACTATGCATAATATGCAACAACTCCCGGACGTACCTTTAGCATACTTTAGGGACCCACGTACTCTTTCTTTTTGCCATTTTCTGAGGCAACTTTATAGGAATTTGCGCCACCGGGCTTATGATATAAAAGTAATAATAATAATAATCTTTTGTTTTTTTGAAGGCTTTTTCAGTGTTACCCTTTCTCTAGAGGGGCGAGTTTTGTTACATACTTTAATACAAAGGGACCAATCGCTATTATCCACAAAAAAAGAGAGAAAAAGTGAAAAATGTCATCGAAGCGCTAATCCTGCCACTCTTCATTCTACAAGTGAATGGCTCAATGCTCGCAACACATCATTATCGTAATGGAAAAATTCAATTTTTTTTTTTTAAAAAAAAGTGCTCTAATCAGATATAAAAAAGTAAAAATAGTTTTAATTATTTTTTATTTTAAATTGTTTGTTAATGTTTTTTGTTTTGAAAATACAAAATAAAAGCTTTAACAAACAAATTGATGCATGAATCAGGTATCCAGACATGCATTTGTGTTTAGGGTATTGTGACCCCGACTTATTCAGAATTTTTAATGAGGTATGTTCTTGCAACTTGAAGGTGGTAAAGTTCAAAACCCGACCCGTTTTGGGGCAAAAATGTGACTTTTTGAGTGAGAAAGTAAACACACAAGAATCAAAGCCATAAAATGAAGCCTAAATTGGATAGATTATTGGTGCATCTGGTTTCTTTTTGTTCTTTGGTTTGGACTTATAAACTACTCAAGGGACAAACCTTCTTCCATTTCCATTTGGGTATATATGTACAAATGTATCTTAATTTATAAATATAATTTTAGGTCAATGCACCTTTTTTTTTTTTTTTTTGAAGAGAAATATTGGTAGATGTTGGAGGCTTTAGCAATTTCACCTAATGTTCAAATAGGAGGACTCTTGTTGAACCAATTTGGGTAACCCCACCTAAAAATATAAAAAAAGACAAATTGGGTTGAAGACCGAAAATGAAGTGGGATCAAAGTCATCGGTAAACGAATTTTGGGGAAAACCAGCTGGCTCTCACTTGTTATATATTTGACCACTCTTAAGAGTAGGTTGAATGCTGCTTCCTAAAGTGCACCACATAAAAAAAAAATATTATTCCTTTCTTATTGTTCAAACCAAAATTTATTTAAAACTTAGTTATAGAATTTGTTAATAGCTGGCATCGGCGGAAAGCGATAGCGGCGCCTGAGCTTGGCCTTTGACCTTAACCTCTTTTATTTTTTTTTTTTAAAAAAATAAAAAAAATAAAAAATGGGTAATGAGGGGCCTAGAGGGGTCTACCAAGGTGAGAAAATCTCATAGCGTGATCTCAGCTTTATCTATTATTATAAGTAGAGTAGTAGATGGGTGTTATTTTCTTTCTTAGGCTCCTATAAATTCTCAATGGGCCATAAGGGCACAGATTAATCTTAATATTTAGCCTATCGCATGTGCACATACACGTAATATTTAGATAGTTGGTGCAAATTGATTAAGCATTAAATGGGGAGGGGGGGAGAGCAATTATTAGAGAAGAGGGGGACCTCAGCCTGAATGTCATCTAATTCTCATACAACTTTGATGAAGTGACACCAAGAAACGTTGAATGGGATTAAGATCCACACCTAACTGGAAAGCGGCATTCTAATGATTGAAGGCACCCCACAAGTACATTTTCTAAAGAAACTCATCAATTGATGGCACCTAGAGTTGTTTAAAACTTGATATTTTCTTATCTGATTCATCTTTCTATCAAGCATGGCAGGCACAGTTGTACAACCTCCTAGCTAAAGAAACCAGTAAAAGATACTCACTTAGAAAATGTAACAAATTTCTCCTTGTAGAACCTGAAAATATCAGTCTATATTAACTGAATATCATTTCTCATCTTTAACTTGATCATTCTGCTGGTACTTGAGCACTCCATAAACAACTGTTCCCGCAACAAACAAGAAGACTGTTGGAGTAAAGGATGGGTACAAGTACTTCACAAAGAATTTATCCCACTCTTCTGGTAGGAAGCCTGTAAATGCAAATCAGCTACTCAGTTGCACTATACAAGCAAAATTAATATTAGCTACAGAAATCAAGACAGCAATCAGTTTCTAGATTTAGTATATTATTTTATAAATTTGCTTTAATTAACTGTTTTGGTCATATATGTGGAGGCAGTTGACAGGAGTGCATTAATTATATGTTTTTCAGCTTTATTATTAACTTCTAACCAAACTGGGGTCTGAAAGGGTGGCCACGTCCCCCAGCCCATAAGAGAAGATTAGAAGCAACATAAAGGAATCATGAGAAGCATTTTCTATGTATATGCTTTGAAAAAGTGAACATATGCAGTGGAAATAAACAACATATCTTTGCCAACAAAATTTCCATTCATGAAGTCGATTGCTCGATACTTATGGAGCGAAAAGCACAAAGGCTTTACAATACCAGGAAATTATTCGGTAGACCAAGAGAAACCAACACTATCTTCAGATAAGAAATACATAGTTAGTAATCCTTAAAACAATTTTGGTGTAAGACCTTCCCAGTCAAAGTTGTGTTGAGAAAAATTATATTAGAAGCCCCTTATTGAAGACAAAAGTAACAGGATATGCAAAAATCAGTTGGGTGGAAGACATTATTGAATTTTTGAAACGTACAAATGCAAGTATGAGTGGTTCAATTCCACATCTAGTAGTTACAAACCTAAGTGGTTAATATATAATACAAATTGCGAATTATACATGCTCAAGCTTCTGATTAAACGGTATCTAAACATGTTATATTAATACATCATTTGAGGACTCCAAGAATTTATCTTCCCTAAGCTGTTGTTGGCTTCTCTGGAAACGGCGTCAGTGTTGCTTTTCTTTTTGTTGTGCTGTAATGGGTCTTTCTAGATGGTTGTGTAGAAACAAAATTGTTCGAGCTCGCAATGGAAGAGGGTGTTTCCGTTTTACGTGTTTTTGAAAGGAGTAGGGGCTTTATGCGTTCTATATCCATGGGTAAAGTTATTGTGCAATGGTTGTTGGCTATAATGGAGGAGCTGCTTAAAGCAGAGGCCATAAAGGAATTCTTGAAGTCCTCCATAGTGGGCTCTAAAGCATATATCATACAGAGGAGTGCGAATAGATTCGGCCACTATTTGGTTGTCAAAGAATATGGCGGTGGTGGGCGGCACGATTCCATTGTTATACCAGAGGGCTGAGAAGGAAAAGAACGGAACAGTTAGGCACTTGAGCTTCGAAAGGTTGCAACTTTCTTCAGTGCGTCAATTGGTGGTGGACAAAGAGGTGGAAAGGGTGTCTTTCCAGCCATCATTCAGCGGTGGTAACAAAGTAATTCTTTCGGGGAAAGCTCTTTGTGAGAACACATCAAAAAATATGGAGGTGCATCCTTTGGCGCCCATGAAGCTAGAGAGCTGGGGATAGAGGTGGCACAATGGTCGTGTAAGGATTCTAGCGACCACCACTGATGATGCAGGGATGATGGTACGGGGGAGGTTAGCACAAGAATTTTACCGATGACGGCTGTCACTTTGTAACATGTGGCAGAGAGGTTTAAATGAGGAGGAGATAACAAGGAAGGCTACAATGACTAATGATTTGGAAAGTACAACTCTTTTGGAGAAGGTGAGTTAGAGGCAAAAATCGAGGGTGCTATAGTTAAGAGAGGGTGACAAGTGCACAAAGTTCGTTCATCGAGTGGCCAATTCAAATAGAAAGAATAATTCCATTGAGCAGCTGGTGGCTAATAGTATAGTTTGTTTAGATCAGACTAGGATCAAAGAACACATTGTGAATTCAAGCCAGTATACGATGAAACCCTAGCTAGGTTTGAACGAGCCACTTACACATTTGAACGAGCTGCGGCCAGTTTTTGTAACCTGACTTATTTTCAGTGTTTTCTTAGGATTAGGAGTCGAGGTAGTATAAATATGTTATGGTTGTCTAGAGCCTTAGCTTTGATGGGCTTTTGATGTTATTTTGATTAGTTATCAATGGGAAACATTTTTGGGAGTGGTTTTGTTTTCTATCCTATCTCGAATCCTTAATTGACTCTTGGTTTGGAAAGAGTTGTGATTCTAGTTTTGTTTGTCTTTGCGAACCCACCACCCCACGTTGCGTCAGTTTCTTTAGTAGCTCTTGTGGCCTAAGACAGGGAAACCTATTGTCTCCTTTTCTGTTCGTCATTGTTATGGAGACATTAGTAAAAATGATTTATGCTTTTGTGAATGTGGGTCTTCTATTAGGCTTCAACGTGGGGCCTAGGAGTGGTGGTGCTATCAATATTTCCCACCTTGATGTCTGCGGATGACACCTTGATATTTAGTGGGCCTTAGTTTTGATGAGCTTTTGATGATATTTTGATCAGCTATCAATGGGAAACACTTTTGGGAGTGGTTTTCTTTTCTATCTTATCTGGAATCCTTGATTGACTCTTGGTTGGGAAGAGTTGTGATTCTAGTTTTGTTTGTCTTTGCGAACCCACCACCCCACTCTGCATCAGTTTCTATAATAGCTCTTGTGGCTTGAGATAGGGAGACCTATTGTCTCAATTTCTATTCGTCATTGTTATGGAGACATTAGGTAAAATGATTTTTGCTTTGGTGAATGGGTGTCTTCTATCAAGCTTCATGGTGGGGCCTAGAAGTGGTGGTGCTTTTAATATTTCCCACCTATGTTTGCGGACGACACCTTGATATTTAGTGGGGCTAAACCATATCATTTTTGCAACTTGCGTTGTTTGTTTTTATGCTTTGAAGCGGTTTCAGATTTAAGGGTTAATCTGGCTAAATCAGAGTTGGTCCCAGATGGAAATGTCATTAATGTTGAAGGCTTGGTTAGTATTTTCGGTTGCAAGGTATCTTCTTTGCCTATGAAATACCTAGGTCTTCCCTTAGGAGCCTCATTTGAGGCCAATTTTATTTGGGACAACATTATTGAGAAGACAACATCATTTGGCTGGATGAAAGAGGATGTACTTGTCAAAGGGTGGGAAAGTTACACTAATTAAAAGCACTTTATCTAATTTGCCTACTTCATGTCTCTTTTTCCCTTCTTGGTTGGTGTTGCCAATCGTATAGAGAAGTTGCAGTAGAATATTTTATGGGGTAGCATGGGTAAACAGTTCAAATTTCACTAGGTTAGCTAGACTAGGGTATGTAATCTAATCACTGAAGAAGGGTTGGTGGTCTGAAATTTATTTGTGTTCAACTGAGCTCTTTTTGGGAAGTGGCTTTGGCGCTATCCTCACGAGAGAGAAGCCTTATGGAGGGTAGTTGTAGATTCTAAATACAGTATTGTAAGGGGTGGGTAGTGTTCAAATGAGGTCCATGGGTCGTATAAAGTGAGGCTTTGGAAAAATATAAAGAGGGGGTTAGGGAGAGATTTTTAGTCATACTAAATTTGAGGTAGGTGATGGCTTCAAAATTAGATTCTGGCAGGACGTATAGTGTGGGGATCAAGCCCTGAGCTTTCTAGTGCCTCTCATAAGTGGGATATTAACTTTCTTATAGCGGTTCATGATTGGGAGGTAGATCTCTGTGCCTCATTCTTCAATTTGGTGTATTCCGTCCGAGTGAGACCAGGTGGTGAAAACAAAATTTGTTGGGTACCTTCTAAGACATGGTTGTTTGATGTTAGATCATACTATATAGTATTCTTGTTCCCTATGATAGTACTCATTTCCTATTGATGAATATTTGGAAGAATAAGGTTCCCTTGAGAGTGACGTTCTTTGCTTGGTCGGCCGCATTAGGGAAGATTCTCAACATAGACACTCTAAGGAAATGACATATCATTGTGGTTGAATAATGCTGCATGTGTAAGAAGAATGGGGAGTTAATGGATCATCTTCTACTCCATTGTGAGAGCTCTTCGCTTGCTGGAGAGTGCAAAGTGCTAGGTTTTAGCTTGATGCAGTTTGGATGATGATACCGTTTTGCCTTATGTAGTGTTTTTGGAGGGAAAGAAACAATCGGAGATTTGAGGACCGTGAGACATTGGTAGAATTAAAGACTTTATTCTTTAAGACTCTTTATCATTGGGTTGTTGCCGTTGATTTTAATATTTTGAGCTTCTTTTTTTTTAGATCTTTTTTCTGCTTTTAACTAGGTCTCTCTTTTGTATACTTCCTATGTACTTGGGTTACGTTTTTGTATTACAGAAACAGAGTCGCAGAAACAAGAAGAGAAACAGAGAGGAAAGAAGAATGGAGAGGAAAATGAATCAAGATTGACAAAAGTTATGGTTGTTTGTTGTATTTGAAGATTACTAGACCAGACCTTTCTTATTCTGTGCAAATTCTTAGTCAGTTTATGGATCAGCCTTGCCAAATCCATCTTGATGTTGCTCATCGTGTTTTATGGTCCATCAAATCTTCTCCAGGTCAAGGATTATTTTTTCCTTCTTCTTCTACTTTTCAATTGATGGCTTTTTGTGACTCAGATTGGGCCGCTTACCTTGATACATGAAGATCAATTTCTAGTTATTGTATTTTCTTAGGAGATTCGCTTATCTCATGAAAATCTAAGAAACAAAACACGGTCTCACTCTTCTGCATAAGTTGAATATTGATAAATTTCTTCTTCATGTTGTGAGATAATGTGGCTTTTTTTCCTTACTTCATGATTTCCAAATTTCACATCCTCAGGCTGCCCTTTTATTTTGTGATATTCAAGCAATATTACACATTGTTGCTAATCCAGTTTATCGTGAAAGAACAAAACATATTGAAATAGATTGCCATCTTATTTGTGAGAAGATTCAATTGGGTCTCATTCGAACTTTTCATGTTGCTTCTAAACATCAAGTAGCTGACATTTTCCAAAGGCTCTTGGCAATTTTTCTTTACTCAATTATTATCCAAGATTAATATTCTTAACATTCAAAATTCATCTTGAGGGGGAGTGTGAGCAGATTAGCTTATCAAGTAAGCAAGATGAGCTGGAGCAAGTGAGTTACTGCATGAGCTGGAGCAAGATGAGCTGGACAAATTAGTTTTGTATTAGTTGAATCAGTTTTGCATTATTTAGATTATATTATTCTTTGTTATTGTTTCATTACTTGTATAAATATGAGCCATCGCTTGTATAAGATAACATAATGACTATGCACTTTCATTTTTCTCTCCATTATTTCCTCTCTATTTCTCTTGTTTCTGCAACTCTGTTTCTATAATATAGTACTTTTTAATGAATTTATGATTACTTATATTAAAAAAAAAAAAAGTGTGGCAAACAGGCTGCTGTACAATCATAACTAGTAATCCTGCAGCTTTGGTATGAAAAAAGGGCAAAAAAAAAAAAAAAAAACAGAGCTCAAGGAGAAGGCAGTGATAAGATATGGCTGAATAAAACCTGCACGCCTTCCAATAAAACAAAAAAAGACTAACTATTTATGATTGAAACATGACCCAAACAGGCTAATAGCATAGCAGCCCCTTTGAAATTGGGAGCCCCTTTAATAGTGTCAATCACCAATCCCAATTTGTTTCAATTTTTCTTTTCCTGAACTAGCTTGGACGATCTAAATTCTTAACTCTTTATAACCACCATATCCTAAGTTAATTACCAGAAATCGCAGCAGTTTTTTCAACTGAATTAGTGCAAGCATGCGTTAAAAATGGCTACTGATCTTCAACATCAGCATAAAAAAACTACAATCCTTAAACCTATGCCACAAGCCCCACAACCATGCAACAGATAAGAAACCAATAACACAAATTTAAAGCCAATTCAGAACACTGCGACCACTAGAGAATTGAATGCACTCAAAACAATTTTCAAGCTTAAAAAACTAAGAACAAGAATTCATACCCGAGGCCGCGAGAGCAATGCCCTCGACGAGAATGATTCCGCCGAGCCCCAACCAAGCAAGAAGAAAAGCACTCTCATTCCTACTCTCCTCCTTTGCCTTAACCTTATCTTCTTGGCTCACAAAAGCCGAGGGTTTCTCAACCGGTGACCGCCTAATTATCGATGCCCTCGGATTTGGTTTACTAGAAGGCCATGATGGCGAGGAAGATCCAAACCCCAGCCCAGATGAGCCGGTTTTCTTTGGTGGGGTTGCAGCAGAGGCGGTCTCATCGAGGTTGGTCGTGGGTTTCTGGGATTCTGACGGGTTCTGGGAATTTACGGAGTGTTTGGGTTTGGTGGGTGAGTGGAAAAGAGGTGTTTGAGGAAGATGATGATAGGGTTTGTTGGTGAAGGAAGAAGATGCAAAGTGGATATGTAGCGCCATTTTCAGTTTAGTTGGTTATGAACGAATGTGTTTTGGTTTTTGTGGGGTGTTTTTTGTGTGTTTCTGATAATGTCATTCGCCTCCCATTATATATATGAAATTTTCACAATACCAAAGACGCGGTCTCTGATAATTATACTTTAGCCCATTCAATTATTCTGCAATTACATTCACATCCTTTACATTTTCTTTTTCTTTTGAAAAAACTTCACTTATCACCACTAATCTTTTATTACTTTTATAATTACACCCTTCAACTTAAAAAATAGTGTCCCGTTAAATCAAGCAATTGATAAGTAAAATGTCTCTTATACTCCTAATATGTTTATAAAATTGCAAAAATACATTGATTTAATAATTAACAAAAAAAAAGCTTGAATATACCTGCCATGGGTCACATTTTTTCTTAAAGGAATTTCACATTTTTTGTCGAATTTGGATGGAGAGATTGATATTGCAAAAAATGAGAAGTGGTGATCCTAAATTGACACTTTTAAAATTTAATAGTATGATTGTAAAAATGATAAAAGATCAAAAGTGATAAGTGAAATTTTCGAAAAAAAAAATAAAAACACATAATGATAATTTTTAGTTGGTAAACCTAGGTATCGAAGATAAAGATTTTTAGCAATTTTTTGTTTAAATAACATATATAAGAGAGCTCACATGAGGCTTACTGCTCGAGCAAGTGGTCGAATAGCCTAAAATTTATTTAGATAGTTAAATCTCATATGCATTCTCTCACAATATATTGTCGAAATTATTAATCAATCGCTTGAAATGGGTATTGGTTAAATTTTCATAACATTAGCAGCTTACCACGAAGCCCAAGACAACCACTTTCAGTCTTAACTTGCTCAAGAGTCGGGACCAAAAAAGGTGGTTGATAAGAGTAATTCATATATATCTCGGCCTATTCTTTTGGCCTTGTTTGTTTTTGTAGCAATAGTGAGACGTGAATGACACGTAAAACATACTATCCACAACATATCAAAAATTGTATTAACGTGATAGATTAGTACTGAATTTTGATTCGATGATAATTTTGAAAGGCAACGAAAGAAACGATAGAATGACGTGTAAAATCATTTCTCTCCCCAAAGCAAAAAAAACTCGTAGGAGAAAACAAAAATTTGTTGCATTTATTCTCCACCACAGAACGCTTGCACCTCCTTCTTTCAAACGTGCGAAATCTCCCCAACTCCAATTCCAATTGCTTAAAAAACCACTCTGTTTGTTAAATGGACATGCACACTTCCTTCTCTCCTTTCCACTTCCTCCAATGCCGCTCCTCACTGCTTTCCCGCAGTCGCACTTTCCCTCACTTACCCTTTCCTCGCGAACCCCATGCCGTTGTCGCTCTTTCGGAGCCAAAATGACAGCGGCCGAGACAAACGGTGCGGCCATCCTGTGGTTCAAGCACGACCTCCGCGTCGACGATCACCCGGGACTCGTCGCCGCCTCCAAATATCGCTCTCTCGTCCCTCTCTACGTCTTCGATCACCGCGTTCTTTCCCGTGAGTTGCTTATGTACGATTATATATATTTGATTGTTTGGTTGGCTGTACCTTTGAATGTTGGTTTAGTGGTGGAAGTGGAGTGAGGAAATTTTCATGTCATTTGGATTTTAGAGTATTAGCTTAACGGAATTGAGGTCAATAAGGGGGGCGGGAAGTATTAGGAGGCTGATTTCTTGCGGTTCAGGTTAAGTCGGACGAATTTCAATTCTTAAGCTTGAAATTTGGTAAAATTTAGCCACAAGTTTTGGTAAAAGATTGAGATTTCATATTTTCTAAAGTTAGTTATAGAATATGGTAATTTGGATTAATTAGCAATTCGCAATTTTAAAATTTAAAGTTGGAAAGTAATAGACTAATTGAGCTTTGTTAAAGGAATTCATTGATTCTGTATCGTACTCCAGCAATATCAACCATTATACTGTAGTGCCTCATCTAGGCAGTGATATATAGTACTGAAGAGAATGGCGAAGGTTGATCATCGAGGTGGGATTAGATTCAAACATACGCCAATGCTAGGCTGTAATTATTTCCTACTTGTTGCTCAAAAACATACACCATCTATATCATATCAGCTTCTAATATTTAGAAACACTTCTTGTCTGTATGGATTGATGGCTCAGTAATTTAATATAATATGAATAAGAGAAATGTGAATTTGAACTTTCTGGAAGAAGGAAAGGGAAAAAAAAGGTAAATCATAATATTTCGGGATGCAGAAGCTACTTTAGGATAACAGCTTCATAATTGTTGGAAAGCCTCTGTTCTTCGTCCTGCTGTACGTTTTATTTGATTGTGGACTATACTGGTCAGTCTCTTTATGCGATAGTTAATCCCTGTGCTGTTACATTTAATTTAGAATGTTGATTATTTCAATAAATGTGCAGGTTTTTCCGATGAAGTGCAAGAGATGGTTCTTTTTGCGGTAGAAGATCTGAGAAAGTCATTGAAGGATCTGGGTTCTGATCTGATGATCAGGTTTGGGAGTGCAGAAAATGTCATACGAGAACTTGTGAAAGAGGTTGTTACATGTTAGGTTTGCTTCCTGTGATATTTAATAATCTCGGCATAAGCTCATCAATTCATTTTGTTAAATCCATCACCGAGGATTCAAACAGGTGAAAGCTACCAATATATATGCTGAAGAAGAAGTAGAGTATGACCTACGCGTGATGATGGATGCAGTCAAAGAGGCCTTGGAAACAGTGTATTGTCAGGAGGGTAGTGCAAGAGTTGTATTGTGGCAGACTCAATTTTTTGATATCAAGGTAATTATGTTTGCCTTGCTCTAAGTTTGGCTGGTTATTTGAAATTCTGATTTTAGTTTATTGTGTGGTTGAATATATATGTATAGTAATTTATTCATGCACGATTATGTTATTATAGAGCTTGAAGGACCTTCCTGCATCACATGATGACTTTAAGAAACTTCAATTCTCTATAACTTCACCACTTCCACCCCCAACATTACCTAGTGCGAAAATGGAACTAGATTGGGGTAAGTTCCCAAATGTTAGTGTTGATTTCTTGAAAGTTCCCAATATGCAATCTGACCAACCCTAGGGAATATGATGACTGTGCTATGAACTAGGTCCTCTACCCACTTTTGATGATTTGAGGGAATTTATGAATAACAATTGGTGCAAACCACAAAGAGTTTGGACTTCAATCAAGGAGACATCAGCTGAAAGCATATTGCAGAAGGAATTATTGGAGCCTGTGGAAAGCAATCAAAAGGATTTAAGTTTTGGGCACATCAAGGCAAAACAATTAGGTAAATCTGCTTTTGTCACACAAAAAGGAAATTTCGTGGGAGGTGGGACAAACACTGTGTTGAATGCATTGGCTGCTTACTTGAGATATTTGGAGGGAACGGCTCGAGATGACTGGAAGGAGTATGTGGTGACTATTTATTTATTGGTTTTTTTGCACTAGAATTGTCACAAAGGTATTGGAATTTGAATTTGATCCTGTGTGTGTGTGTATGAAATAAAATATAAAATATAAAGTTATGCTGGCTTTGTTCTTATATTATTTTTAATTTGTATATTGCTATTAGAACAACTCTTGGCATTAGAAAGAAGTTTATACAGCCATTTTCACCACTTGGGGGGTTGACTGCATAGCTTTTTCCTGTTGGAGGCATGTTCTTCCCTAACCTTGGTCTCATGGTATTGATCTTATCGAATCTTAATGTGAGTGGAGGTATTACTCTCTTAGTAATATATGAATTAATTTTTATTGTAGGTGGTGAGGCTGTTGCTTCTTGTATACTCCGTGTGTACTAGGGGTGCCGTACGCTGTTTTTTATAAAATTACAATTACTTATCAAAAAAAAAAAATGTTTCCAACCGATAATATGTACTAAATTTTTCCTTTTCTTTTTTCCCTAAATTTTTGTAGGACAGACGTACAAAAGGTTGTCATTCCTTGGCTTCTTAGACCTCCTATTGGTTAATTAGTTTCAGCTGGGTAACATGAAAATGACATATTTGTACTTTTGCTAGAATGCCTTAATGCTCAGAGTGGATATTATTTGCTATGATTTCAAAAAAAATGTTGTTTGTGAAGGATATAGTTAGCAATTAAAACTAATCACAAGCTGTTAAAACTTGGTTGTACGCTAAGGACATGTCCTTTTGGCTTGATTTCTTTTGCAGGGTACACGAAAGAGTCCACAATGCTGAAACTCGGGATGGAGCATCATTTATTGCACTCTTCGGCCCTGCCCTTTATCTTGGCATCATATCTAGAAGGAGAGTGCATTATGAAGCTATCATGTATGAGAAAGAACGAAATGCTGGATTTCTATCTCCTTTTGGATATTCAGCAGCCACTATTGCTGCAGCAATTGATGCTGTGTGCTCAATGGAGGTTCTAGTTTTTACAGTTTACTATATCAGTGACACACATTGTATTCTTTGGGACCTGCCTTTTAAGGATGCTAGTTATATTACTAAACTATATTTTTTTCATGTGCAAAGCATTTGTAACTATCTCAATTTTGTCTGTGTGTGGGTTTTTATTTTATTTATCTCTTTATCTACTTTTTGTTGCAGTGGTATTGGCTCATGGCTCTAAAAAGTCTTATAAGTTACGATGAAACATATTCTATTCGAATTTGGAGATGGAAGAGTTATCTAATTCAGGTATACAATTGAAATATCGTTCATGCATTTTGTAATTGATCTCCTATGTTTGGTCAAAGCAATTTATGCCCTTTCAATACTAGCCAAGATTAGATTGTGAATTTATGCAATTTAACCTTCCATTAAGAAATTATTCTTTTTCAGTACACGGTTTTCGGTCATGAAGGTCCTGCTATCCTTCTTGTGCATGGTTTTGGTGTTTTTTTGGAGCATTACCGTGATAATATATACGGTATAGCTGAAGGTGGAAAAAGAGTTTGGGCCCTTACAATGTTGGGATTTGGCAAATCAGAAAAGCCAAATATTGTTTACACTGAGGTCATGTGGGCTGAATTTCTCAGAGATTTTATTGTTGAAGTTGTGGGTGAACCAGTGCATCTTGTTGGTAACTCAATTGGTGGTACGTCCTAAAGTATGCGTACCTTGTATAGAACATCTGTTATAACTCTTCTCTTTCTCTCTCTCTCTCTCTCTCTCTCCCTCTCAGATGCACGGCGTATACACATATTATCATGTCTACTCATATAGTAGTTATTGCTCCCTGTTGGTAATCTAATTGTTACTATTCTCTATCTCCAGGTTATATTGTTGCTATTGTTGCATCTTTTTGGCATGCTTTGGCCAAATCTGTCGTCCTTATCAACAGTGCTGGCAATGTTACTCCAGGATACTCTTCTGTGCTATTCACTAAAGTAAGTCTACATAAAAACTAGTCAAGCTTTCTATCTTCAAGGATGGATATCACAAACTTGTGAGCTATTTGTTTGTTAAATTAGTAATGTTATATGTGGTTCTGTATCAGATTCCTAGTGTTGGAAATCTATTCCAAGTGCTATGCACATACATATCACACATTTATACTGCTCTATCTCTAATAAAAGAGTTTTTACTCCCAACTTACCATGGTTTTCACCCTTTGGAATAAATGATTTTAATATTGGACTGGATTATATATGAAATGATTACAAACAAAAAATTACGCTTGATTCAGAATTCAATTTAACCATTTGATGGTTTCTGCTGTATGGCTCTTCAGATGTCGTGAAGCATCCCAAACAATGTGAGACTAATAATATTAGAAAATGGAATATCCTTTCCATCATACTCACGTTTAGTCATCATTTCATATTAGTGTATATATGCATGTCTATGTGGATAAGGGTGTGAGTACTGCTGGATGGATTAAGTATATGAATATGCAGTATAATTTAGAGGAATGTGCAAAATGAGATGGATGGAATGAGATAGATGGGGGAAAACAGCCAATAATTTGAGATACATTACCTCTAATGATCAAGTATTTCCCTTTTTCTTTTTTTTGGATACAACTTAGAATACTATGTATTGAGTAAATCATTATCATTTTGCTGACCCACATTTTACTCCACACTCAGACTAGGGGAGTTTTTTTTCCTAAATACTGTATTCCATTGCCATATTTCCATTGTACTTTAAGCCAGCGCTTTCATTTCGATTTATTTACTGCAGATTTTTCATGCTACTTCAGTCAAATTATGATATCCAAATATTTTATGTCTTAGTAATTCAAAATTGTTTCAGGAGAGAGGAACTTCAGGGGCTTCATGGTTGGGCGCTCGACTTCTTTTGTTCTACTTGAGGTTGAGACTTAAGGACATAGTGAAGAATTGTTATCCAACTGTAAGTATGCCTTTATTGCTGTTGAACTTACACGTTGCTTCTGTAATATTTCTGCCATTTTGATCTTACTACATCTTGCTTTGCAGAGGCGGGAGCGAGCAGATGATATGCTGATTAATGAAATGCTAAGAGCAGTATCCTCTTAATTAATGGAAAGTTGTATTTATATCTATAGGTCTAGCAATTGGTGTTGCTACCTATTAGGCTCCGAAGAAATATCTTGTTTAACAAAACCATTACCTTAACATAAAGTAGTCATATGATCCTGGTGTGCCAGTCGTTTTGGAAAGTTTTTTCAGCTTCAATCTCTCAATTCCTTTAAATTATCTCTTGGAAGGATTCGAGGATAAGGTTTTAATTATCCAGGTAACTCGTAACATGCAGAAAGAGTCGATAGCTTCTGTCTGTGTCATTAGTGGCTTTGATTGTTCATTAAAATTACAAGAAATGTACTTTCAAGTCCTTACTTCCTAATGTGGTAGTGAAAATCACTGGTCCAAAACTTAATTGTGATTTTCACTGTCACATCAAGGAGTACGCACTTAGAAATACACGCAACATTTCTCCAAAATTACTTGCTAGTTATTTCTTTTAATTTTTTTTTTTTTCCTACATTGATTTTCTTTCTTTTTTACTACTAGGGGATGAAAGATCCAATCACCGACTCCAAGTCCAAATTGGCTATGGTTAAAGAGCATTGTGGTGGAGTTGCAATCAGGGAATTGGATGCTGGTAACTAAATACTTTATCCTTAAACTTTGTTGCTTCTTTTCCTTTTCCTTTCCCTGGTTGTCTGCCCCTCAAGCAAAACAACCACCTCTGGCACTGGTAAAATAGTGTTGTAGCATACTCTGATTTGATGAAAATCATGTTGATATCCCAGGCCATTGCCCGCACGATGAGCTGCCAGAGGAAGTGAATTCTATAATCTGTGAATGGGTAGCGTCAGTCCAAAGTAAACTTCCCGCTGAGAGCCTCTTGTAGATAGAATTGGTGCTTGTTGGGATTATTATTCTTTTGGTGTTATGTGCACGTAGAGTTTAGGAGCAATTCAGTAGTTGTTAGGTATTGGGTCTGTTAGGAAGTATTATCTATGTAGGAAGTATTATCTATGTAGGTTGTTAGTTTATCTCTATCTTTGTTAGTAATTCAATTCTATTTGGCTTGTTAGTAGGTTATGAGGTTATCTCTAGCTTGTTATCTCTATCTCTTTGTTAGTCGAGTCTTGGTGTCCTGTTCTAAGTAGAAGTCTATTGTATTACTTTTCTTTAAATAAGTTGCATTGCTATAGAATAAAACGAACAAAGAAATTATTCAAACTTTATGTTTGTGAGTTCCGAGTACCTCTAATTGCTCAACCAAGGAGATCTAGAATTCCTCGAAAATCCTACCATATCTATTGTTCTTATTGGTCCTCATCCTACATTACATAAGCACGTAACATTTGGCCTTTCATTTCTTTTGAATTGATTGGTTGTCCCCTATTTGAAATTAGCCAATCATCCACATTCAGAATATATGGTCCGATCAAAAGAAAAAGGTTAAAAAAAAAAATAAATAAATAAAAAAAGAAGAAGAAAGAAATTGATTATATACAACGCAGATCAGAGAATCAGTCGACACGTAGGACCAACTAAGACTAATATCCATTAATTTTAGATGGAAAATGATAGATTTACAACATCACCACAACAACTGTATAACACTCCCTCACATGGGGTGGGGCCCAGTGTGTGGGGACCCACTCCCATGTGAGGAAGTGTTGTGCAGTTGTTGTGGTGGTGTTGTGTAGAAATCAAATCCCATTTTAGATTCTCATTGTCAATGGTTTTTGAAATACAGTTTGTTAGATATGCATGCATGAGCGATATATGTAATGCTAGAAATTACTTTTGTTTCTTACAATTCTAATGTGATAGGCCAACTAATCTTTGAATCAGTCATTAATAAGTAAATAAATATAAAATCAAAGGTCAATTAAGATTGTCACATAAATAAAAATGTATATAACATTACCTTTACTCATGTATAGAATACCTTCTAAATTTGCTTCAACAAGGAAAGAATTAAAAAGGATATAAATTTCCTACAAAATGGGTTATAGGATTTCTTTCAACAATCTCTAAAAGTGCCACGTGTTCTTCGAGCAGTTGAGAAACACATTTATTTTTTTTAATAATGCTATTAAAAAAGCATGGAGATGCCTTTCTCATTTTCTAGTAGAATGAATATATATATATAGAGAGAGAGAGAGAGAGAGAGAGAGGGCATGCATTTCGTTTTCGTAATAGTAGAAGAGAGATGTTAAATTGACAAATGAGATCTGGGAAAAGGCCCAAAACCAGTCAGGGAGGTCTAAAAGTGAAACGGAAGCACTGTTGGACAAAACATAATTCTTCCCAACACGTACTTAATTCAACTAAAAAGAAGAGTAAATCTCTTTTTCTGTCACCACCTATCGATGAGCCAAAGAAGTTGAATATTGCTTAAAAAGAATGCAATTAAAGGATACTCGTTTTCTGCATCATACGCATTTGAGTCCCTCACAAGACTTCGCCAGGATATTTGCACTTGCTCAAATTGATCAGAGATGATGTCACCATGACATCTTCGTGTTATGGCTCAACTCACCTGCTAGAGGAGCCGCTGTTTTCTCCGTCCAACCTCCACCAGTTGATAATCATGCCCTGTTCATTTTTCAGTTTTTCATTCCAAGTGGTGGCAAGAGGAGCTGCTCTTAAAAACCTTCACCCAGTTTCATCTCATCACAAAGACTCGTTATATCTGGGACAATTCCTCCATCACAATACCTTAAAATACCTTCTCCTACTAGACCATTCAACAAACTAGCTGGTTCTCTAGCTCCCCCATGCTGTAAAAGTCTTTTTCTTAGAGCAGTTCCTGTGGTTAAAGATAATGGATCCTCCTGGCACAGCTTCTGCCACATGGTTGCAGCAAAACATTTGGCATACAAATAGCTATAATAACCTAAAACACAATGAAAATCATTCTTATCAAACACGGAGGCAAGGAAAAAATGAAAAAGAAAGAAAAAGAAAGCTCTCCAGAATGCAAGCACGTATTAACCTCAAAAGCAGCAGGGATTTTTTAGATCATGATTATAAAACTGGGAGAACGTAGAACGTAATTTATCACTCAATCAGGGGACTGGAAGATTGAAAAGCACCGGACTCCATGACACTATCAAGTGGTTCGGTATAGGTTCTATTTAGAGAAAAATGAAATTCCAATATCTTACATAAAACCTACATAACGAAATATGAAGGATTACTTGAAAAAGCAAAGTGGAGGCTTCTTTAGGCATGTGTTTGTGCCCAGAATTGGACAAGTTAACATGTTATAATTGCCCTTGGAGTATCGAAAATGGGGCATTATCTGATCTTTATTTCCCAAAATTCCATAACTACTTTTAAAGCTATAGCTGGGTCCAGGCACTCATATATGGTGGTATCTACCATTTCTCTGGTAAGAAACAAGAAATGACAGAAATTCGGATATACCAGAGATGTTTTCACCAAACAATAAAATACTCTCAACTTCACAGAGGAAGAGATGTACCACTAGGCTACAAGCTTATTAGTATATTCAAGATACTTTGTAAGAACCATATATGTTCAAATTTGCAATCTTCAGTGCAATTCTGGAAGTTTGCAAGATTTCAGACGTACCTGCACCATAATTCAGAAGGTGATTGAATCGGCTCTGCCAATGTGTGCCCTCCACATGCTTCCAACTAGTATGCTGTCTTTTCAGATCTGCAACAATAGAACTTGTATCTCTTGGAGGGACTTGCTGCTCCCCAAAAAGCGTTTGATCAATTAAGGCATAAAAAATCTGACAAAAGGGAAACAAGCAATCAAAGATCAGTGAATGTTTTTCAAAGATAAAATTGCTTGAAGGCATCATTTGCTGATTCATTTTGGCCTTGACACAAATGTGAACCTGACGTTGTAGTTCAGTTGCAGCAAACATCTTTCTGGCACCCTGCATGGACTCTACCAACTTCTCAGGAATGATTTCGCCAGTCGAATAATGTCTAGCAAATGTCCTCAAAACTCGATAGTCCCATGCAAAGCACCTAGCAAATCACAAGAATACGAGGTTGGCTACCATCAAGGCAATAATTTAACTACAAATTCAATGTACTTGATACATGAATATATCCATAAGCACATTGGTGTACATAAACATGTATGATGACTGCAAGGATGTGAAGGGGATAATCAGATGAGGTGTTTACAATGTGTTCTCACTTTCAAACAGTGAGATTGCAGTTGAAATATGCCATAGTTTGAATGGAGATTCCAGATACATAAAAACCCAGATAAGACATGCAAAAGACTAGGATTTCATTTATGATGTGCAGTCAGATGCAGACGGGGAATAACAAATTTGTTATATGATGTTAGATCTAGTAAGTTGAACGCAGTCATGTTTCACACAGAAAAGAACCAGAAAAAAGAATCTCTTGAATGAGTTGTGTTCTTGATGATTTGGAGAAAGAGAGAGCGTTATGTGATGAAGAGAAGCCGAGGAAAGACAAAGTTATCGGTGATTTGGAGAGGGTTACTTTGTTGGAGGCAAAAGTCGATAGCGCTTTGGCTAAGAGAACGTGACAAATGCACAAATGTTTTCCATCTATTGGCTAACTCGAATAGGAGAAACAACTCCATCGAGTCATTGTTGGTAAATAAATCAATTTCTTCATATCAACTAAGATCAGGGAACACATTGTGTATTTCTATAATAATCATTTACCAACCAGTTTAGTTTGTGGCCCATGCTAGATGGCCATGCTTTTGATTCCATTGATGAGAAGGCCACTTAGTTAGAGAAACCGTTTGAGGAGAGTGAGGTACTGGAGGTGGTGAAAGGTATGAATAGTGATAAGGCGTCGGCCCTGCTGGTTTTACTATGGCTTTCTTCCAAGCTTGTTAAGATGTGATTAAAGATGATGTTACGAGGGTATTCCATATTTTCATGCTAGAAGTAAGTTCGAAAAAAAGCCTTAATGCCACTTTTATCGCTCTCATTTCGAAGAAACCTAGCGTAGTGGATAGTGTGAGAGATAAAGAATAGAAGCAGCAACGTCTTCCATTCGAAGAAACTAGCTAACGAGTAGCTTAGAAAAACAAAGAAACCGAAAAATTCACTATTATTTCATATTTCATTCTCAAAAGCTTATTTGCAATACATCGATCATTCTTCTTATAATATCAACCTAAATCACGTAAAGATGGAAACTAAAACCTAAAGAGTAAGTGAATCATCTAAAAAGGAAAACATTACAAATGGTTAAATCTTGAAAGGCAATAAAAGACTAAACAAAATGACTAGTCCTAATCTTTATGGATATTATTGATGCTAAGATTAATGCTAAATAAGAAAAGAAAATTGGTTAACACTCTTGTTTGAACAACAGTGCAATCGGTCGATTCTACCAAGAATCTAGGGACTACATAACGCAACCTTGTTCGAGCGAGATGTGGCCAGTTGAGTCGGTCTGGCCTCCCAAAAGCCCACGATCGCACTCTCATTCAAACATGGTGCGATCGGGCTATTCTACCCTTACTTTCGAATGTGAGTGCAATTGGACCATTCTGCCTCGACTTGGAATCCGTCCTACATTAAAACCTGGGGCTGTTGATGTTAAAGATTTTAAGACCTATTAGTCTAGTGAGTGGGATTTATAAGATTATCGTCAAAGTCCTAGCCAATAGGTTGAAAAAGGTTATAGAGAAGATTATTTTGAAGCCCCAGAGATAGGCAAATTCTAGACTACATTCTTATAGCTAATGAATGCATGGATAGCAAGATTGAATATGGTGAACCAGGTGTGCTTTGCAAACTGGATATTGAGAACGCCTACGATCATGTCAATTGGGAGTTCTTATTGTACTTGCTGAGGAGGTGTGGTTTTGGGGAGAAATGGCGTAATTGATAAGGCCTACGATCATGTCAATTGGGAGTTCTTATTGTATTTGCTGAGGAGGTGTGGTTTTGGGGAGAAATGGCGTAATTGGATAGCGAATTGTATTTCTTTGGTGCGCTTTTTTGTTTTGGTGGATGGCACTCCCTCCAGATTTTTCAATAGCTTCTGTGGTTTAAGACATAGAGATCCTTCGTCTCCATTGCTCTTTATCAATGTAATGGAAGCTCTAAGTAAAATCCTAATTGCTACTATAGATGGTGACTTTCTTTCAAGATTTATTCTACGGTCCATTTGCGGATGACACTTTTATTTTTTACGGGGAAAACCCAAAACACATATGTTATCTGCGTGCCTTATTCTTATGCTTTGAAGTAGTATTTGGTTTGAAAATTAATCTGGCTAATTTGGAATTAGTTCTTGTGGGTAATGTCAATAATTTTAATGGGCTGGCCAGTATTCTGGGTTGTGGGGTGTTTTCTTTGCTTTTGAAGTATCTTGGTCTTCCATTGGAAGCTCATTTTAAGGCCAAATCAAGTAGAGACGTCGTTATTGAGAAGAGTGAGCATCGTTTAGCTGGATAGTAGAGGATGTAATTGTCTACGGATGGGAGGATTACCTTAATCAAAAGCACTTTTTCTAATTTGCCTACGTATTTCATGTCTCTTTTTCCCCTTCCTGTTGGTGTTGTCAATTGCATAAAGAAGTTACAGTGGGGCTTCTTATGGGGTGGGTTAGGCGACGAGTTCAAATTTCACTTTGTCAGCTAATCCAAGGTTTGTTCCCCAATTTCTAAGGGAGGGTTGGGGATCCGAAACTTTCTTTTGTTTAACCGTGCTCTTTTGAGAAAGTGGCTTTGGCTCTATTTGCATGAAAGAGAGGCCTTGTGGAGAGTCGTAATGGACAACAAATATGGCAACTTGTGGGGTGGGTGGTGTTCTAATGAGGCCCATGGGTCTTATGGGGTGGGGTTATAGAAACATATCAGGAGGGGTGGGGGGGTGGGGAGAGGGGGGTTTCTAGTCATACCAGGTTTGAGGTGGAAATAGCTTCAAAATTAGATTCTGGCATGACATGTGGTGTGCGGATCAAGTCCTTAAGGAAACTTTCCCAAATTTGTATAGTATCGCTCACGTAAAAGATGCTTCTGTGGCAGATTACTTGGAGTTATCTACTGATCCCATCAGTGGGATATAGGCCTTTTTTATAGTGGCTCACGACTAGGAAGAGTACGTATTTGGTTCGCTTTTTAATTTGTTGTATTCTTTTAGATTGAGACAGGAAGGTGAAGACAAGCTACGTTGGGTCCCTTCTAAGAGAGGGATGTTTGATATTAGATCTTTCTATAACGACCTTGTACCTAATGATAGCACTCATTTTTCTTGGAAGAGTATTTGGCGGCAAAAGGTCTCCTTTAAGAGTGGTGTTTCTTGCTTGGACAGCCACCCTCGAAAAGATCCTCACCATGGATAACGTAAGGAAATGACGTGTCTTTGTGGTTGATTGGTGTTGTATGTGTAAGAGTGGGGAGTTTGTGAATGGTTCTACTTCATTGTCAATTCATCAGTGCTTTGTTGTGTGCTATTTTCAGTAGTATTAGGTTAACTTGGATTATGCCTAGAAGAGTAGTAGACCTTTTCGCTTGTTGGAGAGGGTTGGGAGGCAATCCTTTGAGTGCAACTGCGAGGTAGATGATTTTGTCCTGCTTTTTGTGGTGTCTTTGGAGGGAAAGAAATGATATATTTTTTTAAGATCGTGAGAGAAAGGTGGTGAAACTAAAGTCTTTCTTTTTTAAAACTCTTTTTTTTTTTTTATTAAGTAAAATATATTGAAAAGGCGCAAAAGGGCGCAACCCAAAGTACACAGGATGTATACAAGGAACCCCTAATGAAAAGAACATAGAGAACATCTATCTAAAAAATCAAAATAGGAACATTCATGCATTAACTTAATTCTATCTCTCCACATAAACAACATTTGAAGCATTTTTCTCTTCAGATTCGACAAACCAGTCTCACAATCTTCAAAACAGCGTGCATTTCGTTCCCTCCAAATGCACCACATCAAACACAACGGAGCCATGCGCCAAATCTGAATCAAAGTCCAATTACCCTTCTGGCCCCTCCAACTCCCCAACATATCTTTCACCGACCCCGGCATTACCCACTCCACCCAAAACAATTGCAGGATCGACCTCCACAAATCTGTAGCCACCATACAATGCAGAAATAAATGGTCAATGGATTCTCCAGCGGTCTTACACATAGAGCATCAATCCATCACGATAATGTTTCTCTTACGTAAGTTATCCAAAGTTAAAGTTTTCCCTAAAGTTGCCGTCCAAACAAAGAAAGCCACTCTCGGGGGAACATTAACTTTCCAAATACTTTTCCACGGAAATGAGGACTGAATAGGATTAGACAAAATCTTATAGTAAGACTTTACCTCAAAAGATTTCTTTCGCGCTGGCACCCAACACAACTTATCCTCTCCCTCGCTACTAACTTTGAAGGTGTACAACATCCCAAAAAACCTACTAACCACTTCAACCTCCCAATCATAAACTGAACGAGAAAACATAATATTCCATAAGATGGTGCCATTTTGTCTCTGCATAATTTCCTCCACCCAAGCATCCTTTCTTCTAGCAATAAGGAACAATTCTGGAAAGAGATTCTTCAAAGGAATTTCCCCACACCATACATCATGCCAAAACAAAACTTTCGAACCATTCCCGATCTCATATCTCACATGAGCAGCAAAAGCATCCCATCCCCTCCTAATACTTTTCCACACGCCAAACCCATATGAACCCCCAACCTCTTTAGAGCACCAACCACCCCTCAAACTACCATATTTTACATCCACCACCTTTCTCCAAAAAGCATCTCTCTCCATCGCATATCTCCATAACCATTTACCCATCAAGGCTTTGTTAAACATAACCAAATTTCTCACTCCTAGCCCCCCCGATGCTTTTGAAGAACAAATCGTACGCCAGTTAACCAAATGAAATTTAAATTCATCTCCAATACCACCCCAAAGGAAATCTCTCTGAAGTTTCTCCAAACGATTTGCCACTCCCACAGGAATAGGGAAAAGAGATATAAAGTACGTAGGTAAACTTGAGAGAGTGCTATTGATCAAAATTAACCTCCCCCCTTTAGATAAACACACCTTTTTCCACCCCGCTAGTCTAGCTTCCATCTTCTCAAAAATATTATTCCACATATTAGAATCTTTATACTTAGCACCCAACGGAAGACCCAAATATTTTATCGGAAGCGAGGCCACACCACACCCAAGAATACTAGCCAACTCCTCTACATCCCCTACCTCACCCACCGGAACCATCTCAGACTTGGATAAATTGATTCTCAAGCCCGAAACTGCTTCAAAACAAAGCAGCAAACACCTCAAGTCTCGGACCTGATCAACAGTAGGATCACAGAAAATCAACGTATCATCCGCAAATAATAAATGGGAAACCATCAAAGCATCTTGGGAACTCGATCCCACTGAGAAACCCGATAACCGCCCACTATCCACTGCCGCATATATCATCCGACTGAACGCCTCCATCACCATCACAAACAGGAGCGGAGACAAAGGATCCCCTTGTCGAAGACCCCGAGAACTACGAAAAAACCCTAAAGGCGACCCATTTATATTTATGGAAAAACAAACAGTAGAAATAGAATGAGCAATCCAGCCAACCCATTTCTCCCCAAAACCACATCTTTTTAAAACATAAAGCAGAAACTCCCAATTGACATGATCATACGCCTTCTCCAAATCCAATTTACAAATAATGCCCGGAATTCCAAAACAAATCCTACTATCCACGCATTCATTGGCCTTTTTTTAAAACTCTTAACCATTGGACAGCTGCTTTAGATCTTAATTTGTTTAATTTTCATGATTATCTTGACTTGTTTTCTCTTTCTAGTTAAGTATATATTTTGTATACTCATTGTGTACTTGGGTTGTGCCTTTGGCGCTTTTTAATAATATTTCGATTACTCACAAAAAACAAATTATTATTTAATACTTGATGACGATTTTTACAAAGCAAGATGCTAATGAAGATAAAAAGCTATTTGTTTCTCATAAAATTTGGTGTGCATATATCATATATGTTGTGTGCACGCACTTATTCTCCAACTAAGGTGGCTTTCTTCGTATGGTCAGCAGCTTTGGGCAAAATATTGACGCATGATAACTTGTGTAAAAGGAATGTTATAGTGATTGAGTGGTGTTATTTGTGTAAGAAGAGTGGGGAGTCTATTAATCATTTGTTGCTTCACTGCGAAGTCACTCGGGATCTTTCGAGCTACATTCTTATTTTATTTGGGGTAGAGTGGGTTATGCCACGAACGGTGTTGGGGTTGAATAGTTGGGGGGTGGCGATTGGGTATGGTTGTGCTAAAGAAACTTGGCAATTAGCTCCTCTAAGCTTATTGTGGTGTATTTGGCGGGAGCAGAATGCACGGCTCTTTGAAGATGTAGAGACCACTATAGTGGAGCTACAGAAGCGGTTGTTCAATACGTTACATATTTGGATAGCATCCTATCATAGCTTGAATGTTTTTACTTATGTAGATTTTTTAAATTTATTCTCTGTTCGTCCCTTTTAGGGGCTCCCTTCCTTGTATACGTCTCGTGTATAAGGGTTACGCCCCTCTGCGCTTATTTTGAATAAATTGCAATTACTTATCAAAAAAATAAAATAACTTATTCTCTCCTTTACTGGTAAGACACAACCTTTTACATCCCACCACTTGATTGCATAACTAATTTGGCGCCGGTCCCTTAAATTACACACCATTCTTACCCCCACATTTATAATGTATTACTTATGTTTCTCATGGACTAGTTCATCTCATTTGTCTAGAGTATATTCTGCACCAATTAAGAAGCTGGTTTCCCCAAGAAATGGAAATAAAAGGCTGAGGGTTGTTGGCCACATTGCCTTGTGTTTTTATGTAGTTGGTGTTTTGTTTAATATTGAAAACCAGATTACTATAACCCCACTGTGGGCCACTGGGGGGAGGGAGTATAAAGAGAAATTTGGCGTGCACTCTAGCAATATATTCAAATATTCTATTCTCTTAAATGAGTTCCTTCTGCTAAATTCATAGGAGAGACCATTCGTATTAATAAAATATTCTATATTTCGTGGAATTTGTTTAAATCATGCACATAATTTTTCTTTCAGCTAAGCCATTCAATTGTTCCAATTCTTTTCTTCATATAGCTATGCATAAATATGGATGATTAAACACACTTGGAGGCTTTGAGTTTGAAACCTGAAAGTTGCATTTAGAACAATTCTACAAAGTGGGACAGCTCAACACATTTTCACCTCAGTTGATTATTCTCTCTCAATTTTCGAAGACAGAACAAGACATATTTTCTCATCAGAAGTTGAAGTAAACTTACTTAGAACAGGAAAATCACGCTATCACAAGGTGGCATGACAAGTAGAACCTACTCAAACTATTCAAATACATTGTCTTCTTATATTTCTTAAGTAATCTTCTTAAGCTAAATGAAGATATAACAGTAATTGCAGCATTATAAATCTAGGTAATTTCAGCAGTCTACTCACTCAAAGAGGTTAGAAGGTGTTTCAGCTAAATCAAGAACCACCCTGGTACCTGAAAAATGCTGGTAATCCTACAAGAACATATGAAAGATTTATTATGATAAGGAAAACAAGACTAATATAATTGTTTGTAATTTGAAAATAATAGAATACCGTTCTTGACAGCAATGAATGAAGAGCATGTCCAAACTCATGAAACAGAGTTTCTAGTTCCCAATGGTTAAGCCTCACAGTTGATGGATTATGTGAACCAGAAAAATTGCATACAAGTGCTACCACCTGCAGTATCAGTAAAAACCAAAGCTAATCAAGACAACAAGTATATAAAGATCATGGAAATAGTTCTTACATAAAATTGAAATCATGTATCCCTCCAATCACACACATTACCCCAATAAACAACCACTGAATTTTGCTTAAAATTGCTTTCCAGTACAGCGTAACTGATTAAAACAGGAATACTAGAACTATCAAATGAACCAACAGGTTGTCCAAAATTGAAAATATCAATGAAAACTAGGGAGTACAGAAAGTAAGAGACCTTATGATATCCTCTTCCAGACAATGCTCCCTAACAAGTCGCTACATCTATCCCCTAGACTTTGTCCCTCATCTGAATTCTAGATATCATGTACTAGGGCATCTTAAAACCAATATGGCATTCCCATATTGCTCTCATGAAACAAGCCATTGTCTCATGGATATTAGGAAATTCAAGACATCATCAACGACTGTAACCAACAGTGTCCATGTTGATAGTAAATGAAAAAAAAAAAAAAAAAAAAAAAACTAAGTTGCAAATTTTTTTCAAAGAAAATAAGTCCCTAGATATTCATCACCACTAACATGGTCAGTCAAACTAAACAGGCTAGTATATGCATATTTACAGCTTAAACCCAACAAATCCTAATACCTACCACTTCATGTTGGATATAGAAGTCCTTCACTTGCCTTTAAGCTTTATCGTGTGCTATAGCACCAACAAGTCACCTCAATCTTTATTCCTTTATGCATATCTCTTCCATAAGATGTGTTAAAATCTTACCCACAAAGCATTCTAATCAACACATTGGTTACAGAAGTCCTTTACTTGCCATTAAGCTCTATCATGTGCTATGACACCTGCAAATCAACCTAAATCTTTATGCATCTCTCCTCCATAAGATACGTTATGTTTTCACCCAAAAAACTTGCTAATCAGAGTCTGCAAACTCTCTACAGCTATAATTCCCATCATATGTATGTTGACAGAGGAATGCTAGGTATCCCAAATTTTTTTTCCAAAAGTTGGTTCCCAAATGATGTGTCACAATCTCATGTGATTTATGATTTTGGAAAATGTGCCACAATCTCATGGAATTGTGACACATCATTTGGGAACCAACTTTAGGGAAAAAAATTTGGGATGTTTAGTATTTTTCATGTTGACATCAGAAAGAAGGGGAAAAAGGCTCTGGTGTCTACAGAAACAATTGTTAACAACCTGACTCCAAAAAATTTCCGCTTCAAAAGTGCAAATAAGTCAATGATGTCACTTGCACGGGAAAAAAAGAACCCCTGATAGCACTTGTTTTGGCCAAGTTTGCTACTTAGATTTGTTAGCAAATGATCAACAAAAAGACCTTCCAGATGCAATTTATGGAAGCAAATGGGATTTCAGGTTGCCTTGTCCCCAATTCCTAGGATACGGATACAATGATGAATTATAAAGTGACTAATGATTGTCTTCCCCACCCCAAGAAAAAAACAAATTACATTAACAAATACATACTGAAACATAGTTACATTCATTATCATTGAAACATCTATACAACAAAGAGCACATAAAAAATGTAAATGAGGGAAGATATGCTGACTTGAGAGTCATGCTCCTCTTTCTTACTGTCACACCTCTTAGATATAGGTACAACAATTGGCATGTCAAACATATATCCCATACCCATATCCACCAATGATTGTTTGGTATGTGTATCTCAAACATTTTTAGCATCCACGAACATAAACAACAAATCATTGAATCTCTCTTTCACAACTCAATTTCTAAACCAATGCAACATTGCAACCATGCTCATCATCTGTAATGACCCAAGGAAAAGCGTTAGCCACATTTGCGCTATCACCATAAAATAACTAGTCAATTTGGAGCTTCCCTAAAATCTCTAATAAAGCCCAATTTCACTTAGTAACCAAACAATGTGGGAGTTAGCACTCATGATTATCTTTATAAATCACCCACTCTATGTGTACAAACTCCATAAAACCCCTGACGTCCTCGTCGAGGCCACGTCATGTGGTGCTCCAGTACTACATGGCCTAACATTACTAGGTGGCTCTGACACAATTTTTAACAACCCAAGAAAAAGCGCTAGCCATATCTGCGCTACCTTTTGGAGTGATAACACAGATGTGACTAGCGTTTTTCCCTAGGTTGTTACATCATCATTGGCACCACAACTTAAGGTTTGTTTGGTAGGAAGGAAAAGGAAGAGTAGATAATCATTTAATTTTGTTTAGTGTAAAGGATAATAAGAGAGCGAGAAGGGTAAAGTTAGTAGATGGATTTTCAAATTTCCTTTTTCTCTTCTACCCAAGATAGGCAGAAAAGTTTTTTTGATAAGTAATAGCAATTTATTGAAAAGCACAAAGGGGCGCAACCCTTATACACAGGAAGTATACAAGAGAGCCCCTAAAAAGGTCGAACAGAAAATAAATTTAAAAAATCTACAAAAGTAATGACACTCAAACTATGATGTGGCGCTATCCAAAAATATAAAGTATTGAGCAACCGCTTCCGTAGCTCTACCATAGGTGTCTCTACATCTTCAAACAGACGAGCATTCCGCTCCCTCCAAATACACCATAGTAAGCATAGAGGAGCTAACCGCCAAGCCTCTTTAGCATGACCACTCCCAATTGCCGCCCCCCAACTATTAAATAACTCCAACACCGTTCGTGGCATAACCCACTCAACCCCAAATAAAATAAGAACGTAGCTCCAAAGAGCCTGGGCGACCTCGCAGTGAAGCAACAAGTGATCAATAGACTCCCCACTCTTCTTGCATAAACAACACCACTCCATTACTATTACATTCCTCTTACGCAAGTTATCATGCGTCAATATTTTGCCCAAAGCTACTAACCATACGAAGAAAGCCACCCTTGTTGGAGCCTTAACACGCCAAATATTCTTCCAAGGAAAAAATGGAAGAGAAAAGTATATTAAAAAAAAAAAAAAAGAAGCACGGAGGTGACAAGGGTGTTGTGTTTTAACCAACTTACCCTTTCCCTAAACATGTATGGGTACTAACAGTAGAAGACTACTTCAATTTTCTTCACGTCACCCAAATATGAATTGAAAAACAAAAAGCAACCCTCATTTCTTCCCATCCCTTATAATTTCTTCATCCTTCCACTTTTTCACCCCTCCTCTCAAATGGAGCCTTAGAGATTTTATAAACCTCAAATAATTAGGATTACACCAACGCCCATCGATAGTTGCTAGATGCTACATACAAATTCTTGCAACTTGATTTTTTTTTTGAACTTTAATTATTAATGGAACATTCCAAGTTTTTTACCAATATCATCTGAGGGAAGTACTAGTTAAAATGATGGCTAAGTATTGATTGTATGATGAAGAGAAAAATATAACATCTAATAAAACTTGACTAAAGGAATAATATACTTTTACGTACAGGAAGCTGGTAATCTGTTTCAGATATCCTGCGGCCCCCTTTAATTGCAAAATGAGCACAACCCGGATATTTTCCCTTCCTTGAATATAAATCAAGGTACAGATACCCCAAGTCACCCTGAAACATAAGTGTAGTGGCACAATTCAAGAATGAGATATATGGGAGAATAGGCAAACATATTTGGACATGTACAAGAGTGGAAACTGCAAATAATATACATGCAATCATTTAGAGAGAGAGAGAGAGAGAGAGCGAGAAGAAGAAGAAGAAGAAGAAAAAGAAATTACTTGTGGAGTTGCATTAAGGCCAATCAATAGTTGTTATGACCAGTACAATGCCATTCATTACTGAAGAAAGTATGTATTTTCTACTCCCACAAAAACCTAGAAGTCAAAATTAAACTGATTCCTACCCACCGGACAGAACGGATGGGAAGAATAACAGCATTCATAAGTATAGAAAAAAAGGTCAGAAAAACTTGAGTCCTTATAATGAAGAGTTAGAAAGTGTGTGGTCCAAATGAGTGTTTCTTAGTGATGCAAAGGTGTTCAAAATCAAGTCTTAAGGTTTCAAGTTGTTTGGTGTTAATCCTCATGGAACTACTATAGCAGACTATGGCTGTATCAAATTTTGTAGTGCACACTAGCATTTCTTTTCCATTGACTTTGTAAAAATCCTGTTAGTGCTAACATACTGGTGAATTAGTAGGGTACTTATGCCCTTTTGATTTGTTTGAAGATTAAATTTATAATTGACGTTAATCTCTTCAAGACCCAAAATAATGTAGTCATCATCCGTCTCAAACACAAATGCTGCAAAAAACCCCAGCTGTGTCTGCAATAGTTCCTCTACTTCTTCATCATCCTCCTCCTTTATCTGTAATAATGATAACCAGCTACCAAAGTCCCAGTGAAGTGAACAAATCAAGGTCACCCTCAGTTAAACCCATTCGAGGCATTTTAAGTTTACTCGTAAAAACTTTACTCAAAGCTTTTTTACTCGTAAAAACCATTTTTTTCCAAAAAAAAAAAAAAGAAAGTTGAATTAACAAAAGGCCTTTTCTTGAATTTCTTTTTATTGAAGTATTATTCACTTTTCATATAATAAGGAATAAATCAAGAGATTGATTGTGAGGAGTAAATCATTTGTAGCAACCTAGTAGTATATTAACTTGATATTCAAATTCAAATTGATAAATTAATAGTTCACTTTCTATTTTCAAATTATTTAAATTCCATTATAAATATACATACTTTCAATGTGTTTCATTTCAAGTCAATAATAAAGATTTAGCCCCTTGAATTTTGTGTATGGTGAACTTATGCCTCTAAAATTGAACCACCTTAGTTTTTAGTGTTCTTTCTTCCTCCATCTTCATCTTCATTTTATATAATATTTCAAATGTTAACATGGTACCAAAGCAGTTCAATTGGATCGTCCTTGAATCTCTTCACTCAGTACATTTTCCTTCCGTTGATGATTTCTATAATCACTTTGTCAATCAATTATTGGTATCTACTACTTTTTTTTTCTAAATTCAATAAGAAATATTGTAGCTTCTTCATGCATATTGGTAATTTTGTTTATGCATTTTTCACTCCTAACACCTTACATCATAGCATGAAATCTTCAGCAGAGCATCTCTTACAGGCTAATCATTGGGGGAACGTTATCATTTTAATAGCATTTACTTTTATGTGCATTTGAAGTGCAAACTATTTCGAAAGAAAACTTCAAGCTTTTGAATTCATATCCTACAAGTTGTGCATCTCATCAAGGATTTGGTACACAATTAGAGGCAAGTGTTGGAGTATAATTCGCTTTTCACATCACAAGGAAACAATCAAGGAAATGATTGTTAGGAGTAAGTCATGGGATTGCAGCAATCTATATATTGAATTGAGATTTAAATTCAAAATATAACACAAGAAAAATTGATAGTTGATTATCTGTTTTCAAATGTTTAAATCCCTTATAGATATAGGTTCCTGTGATGTCTTACATATCAAGCCAATAATAAATATGTAGCCCCTTAGGTTGTGTATGGTTCACATTGACCTCTAAAACCAAACAGCATTAATGATTTGTATTCTTCCTTTCTTTGTTTTTATCTCTATGTTCTATAATATTTCAAATTTTAACATATAGCTGATGTGGTAGACTCACATGTTGTGGGCAGATGTTGAGCTTAAAAGTAATAAAAGGAGAAATACGAAGTAGATGTAGCTATAAAAATTAAAGAGAAGTGGTTCAGGAATTATTTGAAATTCTCTCAATCCTCATAAAATTTAGATTTTATTGTATATACACAACAAACTCAACATAAATAGACATCATTGTGTATATTTGAAATAGTCCCAAATTATTTAGTTTTTTATTTGGATGAATTATTTAAAGAGAATGATTTGGATTTAATTTTTTAATTTAAATGGAATGAATAAAGCATGAAACAGCACATTTTTTTTCTATTTATGAAATTCACGTTTGGATTTAAGCCTTATTAATATGTTAATTTGAATAATTACAGTATAGGATGTATGTTCAAGTTCAGAACACAAGTGATTTTGTTGGAGCAAAATCCTCAAAGCTCAAATCCATTATGTATTATTAAACCATTTATACTAACACATGTTCTTCAAATTCCTTGATTTTAAATCCTTAAATCCAAATGCAACCTAGAGGGTTTTTGAGCATATCAAGAATAATTTACAGTTCATATCATTCATGTAGATACCTCTTCAGGATGATGAAGAGACAATTTAAGAACATCTTCATGCCATGATTCACCTGGTGCCAGAGGGATGCTATGAAATGTTGCACCAAACAATGACTCCACAAGCACTTTCAAACCCTCGATACATTGTATCAAAGGAAAATATGACGCCACAACCTGCAATTGAAAAATCATGTAGTCCTTGAATTTGAAAGAAAGAAAAAAAATATATAGGATGTTTCAACAAAGATAGCAAGGTGATCTTATTGTAAAGCATAAGAGGAAACAAACTTAACATTGAAAGTTGGGAATTATAAAGCAACAAGAAAGAACCCTGCCCATCATAAATGACATGCAAAACAAACACAAGTGCAGGACTTACTGAAGAGTCCAAGTTATAGGTGGTAGACTTCATCAACGCTGTGTAGTATGCCTCATCCCATGGCTCTAAATCTCCACATTTTATACCACATCTTTCTCTTTTGAAATCCCTAATTTTCTTAAACTCCTAAATTGAAAATAACGTCTCATTAGAGTACAAAAACTGCAAAAATCGACAGCCACTATGAGTTGCAAGACTTTCACACCTTAGAATGCCTAAAAGAAACATCATACCTCCTCAGCCTTGGGCCAGACTATCTTGCTTATCTCATGCAAAAAGGACATCACAACCGTTGGTGACGAAGCCATATTAGGCTTCACAGCAAACTCAGCATAAGATCTACACCCCATTATCTGCATTCACCAATAATAAGAAATATGAATGACTTATAACATTAATCAAAAAAACTTACAATAGTTCATATTTACCATAAAAAAAAAAAAAAAAAAAAAAAAATCATACAAACTATGAAAATAAGTGGATAAGAATTGAAATAATGTATTACATAATCAATATTAAAATGCCTCAAAAATTTCCTTCTTGAGATATAAAACAACTGTAGACGGCTACTTGTCTACGTATAGTTGCAATAATCCCAAGTTGAAAAACAACGAGTGTCATTTTGATCAAAATTTATAAGTGATCGTTAAATAAAACTCTTAAGAGACCCCCAAAATCCATATTCACCATATAGACTTGCACCTTTCTCACACAGACCATCCATGTATTCTTTTTTATAAGTAATTCAATTTTATTAGAAGGCGCAAATGGACCCAGCCCAAGTATACAAGGAGTATACAAGAGAGACACATAATTAGGGAGAAGAAAAAGAACACAAATCTAGAAATTCCATAAAATTAGAAAAACGAGAAATGTTGAGTGCAACTATCCACCCATAAAGCATTACTTAAAATTTTAAAAAAAATATTAAAAAAAAAAAAAAAAAAAAAAAAAAAAAAAATCCACCCATAAAGAGTTTTGAACATCATAGCTTTTAACTCTATTACTGTTCTTTCACAATCTTCAAAATCTCTAGCATTGTGTTCTCCCCAAATGCACCACATCAAACATAGGAACCATCCTCCAGACATCTATACAATGATGGCTACCAAACCAACCTCTCCAACTAGCCAACAATTCCACCACCCGTTGAGGCATAACTCACTCTTATCTTGAAAAGACTGAAAATCGATGCTACTTCGCAGTGGAGCAAAAGATGGTTGATGGGTCCTCTACTCTTCTTGCACATACAACACCAATCGGTCACTATGATGTGGCTCTTTCTAAGGTTATCCAAAGTCAAAATCCTCCCGAACGTTGTTGTCCAAACAATGAAAGCCAACCTCGGAGGGGCCTTGTTTCTCCAAATGATCTTCCAAGGGAAAGAAAAGCCCATGGGAGCTAAACGCACGATAAAAATATCCAACCTCAACCATCAGCCTTTTGGAAGGGTTCCAACAACTTCTAACCTCACCACCTTGACTCATCCTAAATGAGTACAAAAGATTAAGAAATGAAGTGACCTTCTCCACCTCCCAATCATGCACTAGTCTAACGAAGGTGATATTCCACTGAAAGGTATCATTAGGAAACAACATATAGTCTGCCACCGAGGCCTCCTTAAAATGATCTATATTAAACAACACCAGGAAAGATGCCTTCAAGGACTGATCACCACACCATATATCTTGCCATAATTCAATCTTAGACTCATCGCCCACCTCAAATCTACAAATCTAGAGAAGTCCCCCCAACCCCGCTCTCTTAATGTCTTTCCACACCCCAACCCCATAGGATCCAAAAACCTCATTGGAACACCACCCTCCCCACATGATGCCATATTTAACTTCGACCACCGATCTCCACAAAGCCTCCATCTCTATGGCGTAGCGCCATAACCATTTTCCCAAGAAAGCTCGGTTAAACAAATGCAAGTTTCTAATCCACAAACCGTTTGAAGATAATAGAGTACAAATATTTGCCCCATTGACTAGATGGAATTTAAACTCATCACCAACTCCACCACACAAAAAATCCCTCTGAAGTTTCTCAATACGGTTAGCAACTCCAACAAGGATGGGTAAAAGGGACAATAAATAAGTAGGCAAATTGGAAAAAGTATTTTTAATCAAAGTTATCCCACCACCCTTTGGCAAAGTCGCTTCCAACCTGCGAATTGATGTTCCATCTTTTCAATAATACCATTCCATATAGCTTTTGTCTAAACGAAGCCCCCAATGGCAAACCCAAGTATTTCATAGGCAAAAAGGACACCCTGCGACCAAGGATACTAGCCAAGCTTCCAACATCTTCCACGACGCCAAAAGGGACTAACTCTAATTTAGCCAAATTAATTTTCTTCCTTGAAACAACTTTAAAGTATAAGAAGAGGAAACATAGGTGACAGAGATGATCAGGATTTGCCTAACAAAAAATCAAGGTGACATCCGCAAATAAGATGTGAGACACAAGGAGCTTATCATTATTCCTAGACCCTACCAAAAATACCTTATTAGAGGCCCCTATCCACAGAGGCAGACAACATTCTACTCAAGGTTTCCATGACAATGACAAACAGCATAGGGGATAAAGAATCCCCTTGTCTCACGCCACAAGAGCTATTAAAGAAGCTGAAAATAGTTTTGTTTATCAAAACAGATAAACGCATTGTAAAGTTACAATGAGCAATCCATTCGCACCATTTCTCTCTGAAGCCGCATCTCCTCGACAAATACAATAGGGAGTCCCAATGAACATGATCGTAAGCCTTCTCTAAATCCAATTTGTAGAGCACATCAGGAACCCCTGATCAAATTCCACTATCAAGGTATTCTAATGAGGATGTCTTAGTAAACCACCAAAAGAATCAGCAACAGCGTGCTCTACCTTTCTTTTCTTTTTTTAATAAGGCATGGTCTCTAGCCGATTGAACTACCCCTTGGAGTTTAGTGTGATCTACCTTGTTTAGGTATCCACTTCATTCACATGATTATTTCTTCAATATATAAATTAATTAGCGAGCTTTAACTAAATATTATCTATAACTTTTTTTAAAATTGAAGAATCCTAATACACCCTCCTTATACTAAGTGCAAAGATTCGTGATACAGTACCTATACCTTAGAAAGGTTATTACATATTTTACCGATTTTATTATGTATCCCATTAACTTATCTTGAGTGCACAGATCTCGTGATAACCTATACCTTAGAGAGGTTATGTGCTGATATTTCGTAAAATGAAATTCGACACACATGCTTGTTAAATCTAGTTTGACTGTGTTTACATCAGAATGACTTAAATGCATTCTTCTTTATTTTCAATAAAGAAACATATGTCTAAGGCCAAAATACTTAGCTAGCAATTTCTTTGTGCTTTATTTCTAAACTTCTATTATCACTGAAATTTTATCCTCATTCACAAAGTTTAAAATCCCGTTCTTCAGAAACTTTGGCCAATTGCAATTTTCCCAATATATATTTGCACATAACAATAACCCCTAATGGGCGTAAAAGCTTGAGAAACTTGCCTGAATCTTTCCGAATTGACTATCAATGTTACTGGTTTCTACATCTTACAAATTTGTTTCTTATTTATTTTTTATTCAGGATATGGGAAATGAATTAGTTTCTTTTTTGAGATGGACAAGACTAATTAATTTTAAGGGAAATTATGTCATGACCCTCTCGTGCTTTGCACTTTTTTATGTTTTCAATTTTGCTACCATTTAGGCTCATGCTTCAGACATTTGTAAATCGAGACCTTGGTGTTTTCTGTCACATACACAATAGAAACGGTATGAACATACAATGATATTCCTCAGGAAAAAAAAAAAACACACTGTTGGGCCGTGCCAACCATGGCCGTGGCTGGGTGAAAGGGCACAACCCAGCCATAGCTGTGGCTGGGACGTGCCGAGTAATTGCTGACCCACCCAGCCACGGCCGTGACTAGCACAACCCAGCCATGGCTCTCAATGTTATCAAATTGGAAACTAGGGTCTCAATGTCAAAAAGTCTCCCTGATTTAAACAACTTGATGAATACTTCAAAATTTTATTTCTGCATATATTTTGACAAAATAATGGAGTTTTGATTATTCATTTGGTTGATTTTTATTTTTTATTTTTATTTTTGGTGATATGAATTCACGGTTAAATTTGTATCAATGGAATTGATTATGTACTGTTACATACTTCATTGCCATATCATGCTTTTTAAAATCATGCCCACACAGAAGCACACACATGATTGCTTCACAATGGTATACATAAGTTGACCATTATGAACTGCATGAAAGGAAACCTCAGCATGCTGAACTAAGGCACTGAAATTAGGCTAGGTTTTAGACCCATCTTCTGATAGTCAAAATTTAATTTGTCACCAGCTTGTGTGTAATTGAATCCTGGAAGAAGATGGGTGAAAGAATGACCAGAAATGGTAAAGAAATTTTTCCAAGGTGGCAAATTTAAAAGTCTCAACTTCAAGATAACCAAAAATTCAGATGTAATCAGATTGCATTCTCTATTATATAATTTCCAGAAGTTGCAAAAAAAGGTAAAGAACCTGAGCTAGCTCATGGCGGGCAGCTATAAGCTTATCAAGAACGCCAAGGTTTGCATGCGGGACAGAGTTGCCTTGGACATAGACCATTTTCCTAACCTGGAAACAAATACAGGGAAAAAGAAATGAATATCGATAACTATAACTAGAAGGGGGTAGCTAATGCAAAAAAGCTCAATTGTCTCAAAGGGATCCTAAGTTCTTTTACCAAGTAAAATCATAATAATGCATCAAGAGTATAAGTAACTTGCCAAATTCTAGCAGCCATAAACCCACATCTTGCTCATGTTAATCAAATTTATGCATAGTCCTAACTATGCCAAGATTCAGAAAACAAAAGTAACAAATATTTTAAAAATTAAGATGAAAGCTACCTCATCATCTGACGCCCATTGCAGAACAGAAGATAAAGTATGTGGATCTGTTGTTATCTGGAATCCCTTCTCTTTCATGGTATCCCTCGGCCGCAATGATTCCTTTGATATAGCAGATGTGGAACGGTAGATGGGTTTAAGGAGATGGTGCAAACTTTTGGGGATGCGTGACCGAGGAAATATATCAACAGAACCTGGGTCAATAACAATATTTTCATTGAACCTGACCAAACCCAAATACATACAAGATCAGAAACAGTCGATACTTAAACTGACTTCCCTTCAGTGTCTTCATAAAAGCACTACAATCAAAAGACACATCAAGAAATAAATGTTTAGATTGATTACAAAATCATACTCACTCCCTGCACAGCTGAGAAATTTCTATATTTAGTTGATTCACACGATCTAATTTATCTGCAAAGCAAAAGCAAAAAAATATGATTTCCTGAAAGATAAAATCTCTCATGTAACAGCAGTGGTCGTCAACCAAAAAAACAGAGAAAAAAGCATACCAGCAGAGAGATGGATTCCACCCCTCTCAAAGTCAACACGTAGGTAACGGGCTGCCCTTTGAGCTTCATCCGTGAGCAGATTACCTTCTTGCTCAGCTTTTCTGACTGCATCATACAGTACATGATTTGTATTGAGATACTGCATGCAGCAAGGAAATAGCAAGTGTCACTGGCAATAAATCATGACTGACAAGCATAAAACCTATGACATTGACAACACTTCTAAACCATAGCTGCACTAAGATTGAATGAATCTTCATCAATTCTTGGATTATTCTTTTTATATACGCTGGAAAAGGTTTCCTCTTTTTTCTAATATAACTGTTTACTACTAATCAGAAAAACATTATGCTCAGTAACAAACAAATTATTGTAAATTAATTGGCCCCAAACAAAACTGTTTATGATTTCATATAAAAATCTAAATACTTGTATGGAATCACATTGCAGGATATCCAAGAGCGGTGATACCTAACTGACGCAAGAAGGTTGGTTACATCAGAACACAGGACGGCCTACAATTCAACTCAGGGTAAGCTCGACGTAAACTTGTGTATGGAAATTGAAATTATGAGGATTAAGAGATAAGAATACAAATGGGCGTAAAATAACAAAGAAAGAGCAGAGTAAAAGATATAGAAAGAGAATATATGGATAGATGCGTTTTAAGGTGTCTTACATCACTAGAACAAAAAGAGTGTCCCTTTGTGATCTGAGATCAAATGAAATCTCACCACAAGAAGGGGCATTGCATCTGACCACACAAAATTAAGAACATTATTGCAAGATCTCACTTAAAGCAACATCTTACTGCCCTACATATAGTGTCACTAAGAGAGCCACTAGAGTTTGAAGAAGTTAGGGACTAAGTAAGGAAATTGTTTAAGGAAATGAATAAGCTACTTGCCACAAAGGTCGCTAATAAGAAGCTAGACCTCCTAGATACAAAAATAAAAATAAAATAAAATCCCAGTGTTAGAGAAGACTACAAGAAGCCCTTATGTCTAGTACAGTACACAAAACTCTAAGCCTATCAAAACCTTGAGTGGGTCTCATTTCAGTTTCATGCCAAACCAAAAAGGGCTTCTCCCACGAAGGTTGCTAATATTCTTGTTACATCCATATTTTTTTTTTTTAAAAAAAAAAAAAAAGTCCTGTAAAGAACATTCACATCAACATGGGTTATGAATTCAATAAGATCTTTATAGGATAGGGTTTCATCCTTCTTTCATAAATAAAGATTTTATATATATAGCCTGTGTTCTGAAACATGTATTAAAACGGCAAAAGGTTCACAGCATGTATAAAACATGATAGAAATTGCATTCAAAAACTATGCCTAAATAAAAGAAACTTTTAAGCTTTCTCTAACTTCAAATGTGCCCAACCAATTACGGCTTGAAGGGAAAAACTCTACTGCTGGTAAATCTGGCTGCTCTTTTTTCTTCTAACTGGAACCCAACAATCTGCTCCCCCTAAAGTACTTGCTATTTAATTTTTGGTCAAAAAAGATCTCATTAACAACAATGTGAGAGAGACATTGAAATATGAATTTTATATACATCAACTTGTTTTTAATGAATTTTAAAATTTGATCCATAGTTTCATTTTTTCAACAATGCTTTGTTGTTTTGTCCATTTATGATGTACATATTATGGTCTTATTAAATTTTGGTATTAGAGTTCTTTTAATTGAATTTTTTACATTTGTGTGGAAACATATTAGGAGGGGGTGAGGAGAGTCTTCTTGAGATATATTAGATATAAAGTGTAAAGTGGGCGATGGATCTAAGATTCGTTTCTGGCATGATGCTTGGTGTGGGGATCAGCCATTGAAGTTCCGAAGTTATTTGGTATTGCTCGTTCTACGGAGGCGTGGGTTGTGGACAACATGCTGTTTTCCGATGGTGTTATTCAGTGGAATGTGTCTTTTGTCAAAGCTGTACAAGATTGGGAGGTAGATTTGGTGTATTATATTCATTCAGATGGAGACAAGATAGTGAGGATTGTATTCGGTAGATTCCTTCAAAGAGGAAGAAATTTGAGGTGTGGCCGTTTTTTCATGAGTGATAACTTCAGGGGGTTCTTCTTTTCTTTGGAGGAGTGTTTGGAAAGTTAAAGTCCATTCGAGAGTGAGTTTTTTTGTGTGGACAACAACTCATAGGAAGATTTTGACATTGGATAATTTAAGAAAGAGAAGAGTAATAGTGGTGGAATGGAGTTGCATGTGTAGGAGGAGCACGGAATCTATTGATCATCTTTTACTCCATTGCAAAGTGGCAAGAGAATTATAGAGTGCAATCTTGACCCTATTCGGAGTCCATTGAGTTATGCATGCAAGGGTGGTACAATTGTTAGCTTGTTGGCAAGGTCAGGTGGGTAGTCACTCAATTCTAAATGTGTAGAGGATAGCCCTGTTGTGCTTAATGTGGAGTATAGGGAGAGAGCAAAATGCTGAATGTTTTGAAAATCATGAGAAGATGAAGGAAGAGCTCAAGAATATCCTAGTCAAATCACTTTTTAGTTGGACTGAGGCATATAATATCTCTCAATCTTCTAACTTTTCTGAATTTGTGGATTTTTGTAAGGGGGACTTTCTATGTATATATCATGTGTAATAGGGTTGCGTCCCTCTGCACTTTTCAATGAAATTAATTATTTATTAAAAAAATTGAATTTTTTACATTTAGTCCACCAAACAAGACAATAAATAGTAAAACCCAATTTTAGTTTTCTTTATAAGTAAGCAAAGATGTTTATAAAAAGTGTAAAGGCCCATCATTTCCGTAGAAGAGTATTTGGCATGTTAAGGCTCTGACAATGGCAGCTTTTTTTGCATAGTCAGCAGCTTTGGATAAAATTTTGACACATGATAACTTGCGTAAGAGGAATATCATAGTGATTGAGTGGTGTTGTATGTGTAAGAAGAATGGAGAGTCTATTGATCATCTGTTACTTTGCTGCGAAGTCGCCCGTAATCTTTGGAATTACAATCTTATCTTATTTGGGGTAGAGTGGGTTATGCCACGAACAGTGTTGGAGTTATTGACTAGTTGGGGCGCATCGGTTAGGTATGGTCGTGCTAAAGAAGCTTGGCGGTTAGCTCCATTGTGTTTATTGTGGTGTATTTGGCGAGAACGGAATGCGCGGCTCTTTGAAGATGTAGAGACATCAATGGTGGAGTTACGGAAGTGTTTGCTTAATATGTTATATATTTGGATAGCGTCCCTTCATTGCTTGAATGATTTTACTTATGTAGACTTTTTAAATTTATTCTCTTCTCGTCTCATTTTGGGGCTCTCTTGTATACTTCCCATGTATAAGGGTTGTGCCCCTCTGCGCTTTTATTGAATTGAATTACAATTACTTATGAAGAAGAAAAAAAATGTGTAAAGGCGCCCCTAACCCAATATTTGATAACATATACGTAACCTACTATTATAATTGGGAGAAGTGTGAAGGGAAAGGAGAGTTGAGGGATGGGTTTTGATCATCCCATGTTCATGGCGAAAAAAATTACTCACAATGGTGAAATCTCATCCATGCGAAATTAAGAGGGTGATCCAAATCTGATCAAGACCAAATAACCCTAATTTAAAAGTTTTAGAACTAAGGGAACGCTTTACATGGGTCCGAAGTTTACCTGACAAGGGTACACGAAGTGATCTTGCCTTGGAGGGATTCCCCGTCATAAAAAATTAAAAAAAAAAAAAAAAAAAAAAAAAAAAAAAAAAGAGTTTTAGAACTTATGCATGAAATAAAAATGAAAAGCTTTGGAGGGACAAAAACCTCAAATTTGGCCACTTTACTTTCCATTCAAAATATGACAAGATTGGGAAGGCAAAATCAAAGAAATAAGAATGATAAAAGAAATTTTTTTTTGATAAGTAAATTGTCTAAATAAGTAAAAGAAATGTTATAAAGAAAATTTAACTTCACTGAAGGAGCAAATCTAATGGGTGACAGCTCATCCTTAATGTTGAAGGTTTGGCTAGCATTTTGGGTTGCAGGGTATCTTCTTTGCCTATGTCTTCCTTTTGGAGCTTCGTTCAAGGCTAAATCTATTTGGGACGACATGATTAAGAAGACAAAGTGTTGCTTGGTGAAATGGAAGAGTATGTACTTGTCAAAAGGTGTGAAAGTTACCTTGATTAAAAGCACTTTATCTAATCTGCATACTTACTACATGTCTGGTGTTGCCAATCGCATAGAGAAGTTGCTGCGGGATTTTTTATGAGGTAGTATCGTAATGATTCAAGAAAAGCGCTAGTCACATATGCCCTATCACTTCAAAAGGACTAGTCAATTTAGAGCTCCTTTATAAAGCCCAATCTCACCTAATAAGAAACCAATGTAAGACTTAGCACCCATAAGTGCCTTTATAAGCTACCCATTTCATGCAAGTTATTCATCTTCCCAATGTAGGACTAGAGTTTTACAATCTCCCTCCCCCTCCTTAAATCTCTGACATTCTCACCATAAACACATCATGTAGTATTGAAGGTGGGTTGGGGATCCAAAATTTACTTGTGTTCAACCAAGCTCTTTTTGAGAAGTAGCTTTGGCGCTATGCTCATGAGAAAGATGCCTTATGGAGGGTGGTTGTGGATTCAAAATATAGCAGTGCGTGCGGTGGGTAGGGTTCAAATGAGGTCCATGTCCGTATTGTTGTGGGGCTTTGGAAAAATATCAGTAGGGGCTTGAGGGAACTCTCTAGTCATACTAGCTTTTAGGTGGGTGATGGCTCCAAATTAGATTCTGGCACCACAGGATCAATCCCTCAAGATAATTTTTCCGGACATGTTCAATATTGCACGTTTTAAGGAAGTTGTCGTGACAGACCATTTGGAGCTTTCTAGTGCCTCTCATCAATTGAATGTTAACTTTCTGAGTAAGTGGCTCACGATTGGGAGGTGAATCACTTTAACTTGTTTGACGTCAAATCATACTACAATGTCCTTGTTCCCCATGATAGTACTCCTTCCCTTAGAGGATTATTTGGTAGAATAAGGTTCCCTTGAGAGCAACATTTTTGCTTGGTCGGTGGCATTAGGGAAGATCCTTACCACGAATAATCTAATGAAGTGAGATGTCATTGTGGTTTATTGGCACTACATCTGTAAGAAGAGTGGGAGTCAGTGGATCATCTTCTACTCCATTGTAAGATTTGTCAGTGCTCTTTGGAATACTATCTTCAGCAATGTAGGGCTAGCTTGAGTTATGCCTAGTCGGGTGGTAGACCTCTTCGCTTGCTGGAGAGCACGAGGTGGTAGGCCTTAGTTTGACGCAGTATGGAAGATGATACCATCTTGCCTAATGTGATGCCTTTGAAGGGAAAGAAACGATCAGAACTTTGAGGACCGTGAGAGGACACTGGTGGAATTAAAGGTTTTATTCTTTAAGACACTTTTCCATTGGGTTGCTGCCTTTGACTTTAATATTTCTAACTTTCATATTTTTCTAGATCTTTTTTCTTCTTTTAGTTAGGTGTCTCTCTTGTAAACATCCTATGTACTTAGGTTGCGTCTTTGCGTTTTTTATTGAATTTTCGATTACTTATAAAAAAAAAAAATTTAAAAAAAAAAAAAAAAAAAAAAAAAAAAAAAAGATAATTTAACTTAATTTTCCTCTATAGTTCCTTATGGGCATCATATAAAATTGAGAGGAAGTCTATAAGCTCTCCTCTCATTTGCTCCCTGTTGCTATGCCCCACCTCTTATTTCTCTCTAACTCCAAGACATAGCATTTAACGTTCATTAGTGCAAGTAAATTAATATATATGGTGAAGTGGTATGTAAGGCATCAAGAACTTATCCATTCCAGCCCGCTTCATGATTCCATTCAAAGTCTGCCCCTGCTGAACCCATATAAAGGTACAAAGAAGAGGGCCAAAATAAGTAGTATTAGAAACTGGATAATATTTTTGTTGGTTCCACTAGAGGCTACCATCTTAGGGATGAAATCAAGGCTGTGACTGTGATTGTGGTTCTGAAGATTAACTATATCGCAAAGGTCAATAAGTCAGCCATAATTAAAATTTATATAAGAATTTAATGTAACTTGTGCAGACTGGTAGTAATCACCCAATTAATTTAACTAGAAACAATTAAAGCTAACATAAACTGGCATAGGTCCTTAAATGAATTGTTTTTCTACCCAGGAGAGGAAAGCAAATATTGACCGTGGCTTTCTTTGAATAAATTTCTTTTTAATTAGTGAACTGGATCTGTACCTTCATTTTTGTTTACCATATAATTTTATTGCTTGGTAGGGTATCACACAATATTGTGATGTACTACTTTCTACTGGTGAGTAGCTAATAAATAGAATTTAGCAAAACAACAGCGCCTACTATAATAATAATAAAAAATAAAAAATAAAATAACAAATATATTTATATATATATATATGCACAAAATATTAGTTTATGCATATATATATATATATGCACAAAATATGTTCTAAACTATATATAATAAAACACCAAAAGGTTAAGAACATGTATAAAACATTATAGAAATTGCATTCACAAACTATGCCTAAACAAATAATTGGCCTACTGTTTCTTCTTCGAGTTGGATTTAATCTCTCTCTCCATATAAAACCTAGCTGCCTCCAAAAACTTACCAATAAGGACAGTCACCTTCCCCTAAAGATTCCGTTATTTAGACAAATGTAGTATATATCATTTCACTAATTTCCAACTCGCCCCAAGCCTGAATTCTTCTATCAACAAAACAAGTTGCTTTAATTTTACTTATAACAGATACGACCATGCTAAAAAATGTTCACACAAGTCTGCCAGTAGTTCGGAGCCAACTGCAACAATCATGAGAGAATTTATTGAGCAAAATCCTTAAATGAGGCTCTTCATTTGTTGTATTGCGAGGTGAGCGTATAGTCTAAAACTCAATATACAACAAATGAGTTATATCTAGCAAATATACAACAAATGAGTTATATCTTGCAACCGAACTACTAGCATAATAGTGTTGCATGTGTAAGAAGAGTGGGGAGTCGATGGATCATCGTCTACTTCATTGTGCTATTATCAGTGTTCTTTGGAATACTATCTTTAACAATGTAGGGCTAGCTTGGGTTATGCCTAGTCAGGTGGTAGACCTCTTCGCTTGCTGTAGAGCACAAGGTGGTAGGCCTCAATTTGATGCAGTATGGAAGATGATAATGTCTTGTATTATGTGGTGTCTTTGGGGGAAAAGAAAAGATCGAAGCTTTGAGGATTGTGAGAGGACATTGGTAGAATTAAAGGCTTTATTCTTTAAAACACTTTACCATTGGGCTGCTATCTTCGACTTTAATATTTATAACTTTTATATTTTTCTAGATCTTTTTGCTGCTTCTAGTTAGGTGCCTCTCTTATATACATCATGTGTACTTGGTTTTTATTAGTTATCAACAACAACAACAAAAAACTCAATATACATGCAATGCAATAATTGTGCAATGTATGTTGCTCCAACTTAATACTTGTGCAGCCAATCAATCACATTTAACTCTTATTCAATAAAGTCTTCCTCTGCCAAAAAATATCATTACCCATCAACATCTTCAAGCTCAAGGATATCCTCTACAGTCACTATATATTATGTAATGTCCCATGCTACCACTCTTTGCCATTGTTAACATTTGTATTTTAAATTTCATTTCACCTTCTAAATCCCCTTAGAGACACTCCATATTGAACATTTTGTCATCATTAGAAATTCATATTTGTGCACACAAGCACATGCTAACACGCACACGACAATAATAATCTAAATGTTTACACGTCCAAAGGCAGTGGTAGAATAAAAGTTGCAAAATGCTAGTTAAGATAAATCTGATCCAAAACAAAATGGATCCCCAGTCACCTCACATGTAGATACTCATTAATTCTCATCGATGCCTTGTTAGCCTCCTCGACGAACTCCCTGATTAACCAAAACAATCAAAATGCATACACATTAGAACAAATAATTTAAAAAAAAAAATTAAAAAAAATTAAAAAAAAAAAAAAAAAAAAAAAAAAAAAAAAAAAACCTTTATTATGACTACTAATAATATTTCACAAATGATCAACCTGTCCGGATGAGTATTTCTACAAAGCTCCGCTGAATCAACCACCGAACAAACCTATCAAATCAGACACCAACTCTAATAAATTAATAATAGCTTTCTTATTCTCATACAACAGTACAAACATAAATATACATCACATGCATACATTTACAGACATACATACACTTACAGTACAATATGCATAATACATACATAAGTACGTACATATAATGATGAAACCTACCGTATTGGAAATCTCATCCATGGCTCGGATAATTTCGGGGGACGAAGGCATGCCGGAGATGTATGAAACAAGTTCCCCAGACCTTAACAGATATAAAATTTAAAAAAAATCATACGTTAAAATTCAAATATTAAAAAAATCAAAGTTTACAATTTCCTTCAAATTTCTTTTCGATTAACGTTTCGTTTTACCTTTCGATGGCATCGTCGACGAAACGTTGAAAGCCTTTGGCGGACTTCAAGTGGTCGAAGCCGTAGAGGCCGGTGGAGGCTCCGGTTAGCGAAGCGACGGAGGTGTATAAATGCCGGATCCTGAGAGGACCCGGATGGTGGGATCCGAAAAGGGTTTTCAGACGGAGAGTAGGAGCGGTCCTGCGCATTAAGGGCCACATGATTCGGTAGGGTTGGGTCGGTGGCCACCGAGACACTGTGGTTGGACCAGTTGGTGGTTGATGGGGAAGTGGCGCGGTGTAGTCCGCCAAGTCGCCAAGAGAGACTTACGGCGCCCGAACAAGTTTTTGTATTTGAATTTTGGGGGTTGTAAATGGGTCGCCGGATTGAGTTCAGGTGGACACGGATCGGATCCTCGGGTCGTTTAAATTTAGAGATAATTGCACCATTAGTCCTTTGGGTATGTCATAATTACAAATCACTCATATGGTTTAAAAAGTTTATGGAAAGTCCTTATGGTAAACTATAATTACAAATCGATTTATGGAATCGAATTCCGTTAAAAATTTTGACAAATTCTGTTAAATGTCACGTCAGCGTCACGTCAAACCAATAAAATGACGACATATGTCCATCTGAATAAAAAAATATAAATTTATCAAAAAATAAATAAATAAACTTATTTTTTTAAAAAAAAACAAAAAACAAAAAAAACAAAAATGGGGAGGGGGTGGCTGGGCCACCCCCAGCCTTTGGGGAGGCCACAGCCACCCCCAAAGGTGGCCGGGGGTGGCCAGGCCACCCCTCCCCTTTTTTTCTTTTTTTTTTTAAATAAGTTTATTTATTTATTTTTTAATAATTTTATATTTTTTTATTTAGATGGATATGTGTAGCTATCTTATTGGTTCGACATGTCGCTGACGTGGCATTTAACAGAATCTATCAAAAATTTTAACGAAATTTGACTCCAATTATCAATTTGTAATTATAGTTTACCACAAAGACCTCCTATGAACTTTTTAAACCATAGAGGGTGATTTGTAATTATGGCATACCTCAGAGACCAATGATACAATTATCCCTTAAATTTTATTGCAATCTCCCTACTCCCTAGTCTATTTGCGAGTAATGCATCGTGTCATTTTTGTGTCTCTTCAAAAATAATGTATCTTTTAAAATTATCATTAAATCAATAACAATCTATCACAAATCTAATAGTAAATTTTAAAAATCACATCATTTTTTTTTTAATGGATACAAGATAAACACAATAATAACATTTAGAATTACTCGTTTGCTTACCATTATTTTTGAATGTCTTTTATAATATTTTAATTGCAATGCCCTCCTTTAGTGACTCATTGTTATACAACTAACATCCAACTTTATAATATGGCAATAAAAATCAATCATTGGATCAGTAGATTCAGCACTTGTAAAAAATTAATATTAAAAAAAAATAATAAATGATTGTCACTGTCACACCATCCTAGTTGTATGGCAGTTGTATAACAGTACTAAATAGCATTATTCTATCAAAAATATCCCCATAAGACATTAGAGAAAACATTGCAAGACACATAATAGTTAGAGGAGGTAAATGTAGTTTTCTAAACTTTTTTATTATGTAATTTATCAAAGAAATCACATGATAAAATTATGCCAATAATAAATCATGTGATCAAATTTTGTGAATATGGTATAGATAGTTTTAAGAGAAAGTAAAAAATAAAACATTTGTATATGGGTTTTTACGCGTTAATCATATTTAGGTTTTAACCAATTTAGAAATTAAATTTTGATGTCAATTTTTTTTTGTCTAAATTGTTGACTATCTCCGTTTGTTTGGATGTGCTTGGTGCAATCGAAAATGATGGTTAATAAAAATTATTTTCATTTTGACCCAAAAAGCCATTTTAATTTTTGCAAAATGATTTACGATTTTTAAAATCATAAGTCATTTTCTGAATTTAAACTTCTCATTATTGTATGCACGTTTGTGGGAATCAACCACTGCTGGCCATTGGGGTTTATTGGTAGCCCAAATCTGTCACCGAAGGTCTCCGAATTTAGGGATCTAATTGCCAAAATCTAGCATAGTGGCAAGATTCCGACAACTATGCCATATTCCGATACTGGTCGAAATCCAGCCAGTGTGCCAGATTCCAACGATACTGACCAGAACTCGACGCACTGGCCAAATTCCAACTAGTGTTGTCGGAATCTAGTCAATGCTAACAGATTCCAACCACCATCGTCAGAATCTCGTCATCGGTCATTTTTGTCGTCGGTGATTTTTTCGTATGAGCTAAATACCAAAAAATATTTTATTTCATTGAAAATATTTTTAGATAGGAAACATTTAACGTCGAAACAAATGGAGCATAACTTTTTACTTCATTAGTCAGTCGCCAAATCACCCGCAAGCCGCAACCACCTATTTAAAAGGAAATGTTGTATCTCGACACACTATAGTTGGTGGTTGCTACTTGATGGGGAGGTGGCGTCGTGCAGTTTGCGAATAGAGACTTGCGGCTTTTGATGAAGCTTTAGGTCTCGTTTAGTTTACGAAATGAGATTTCCATTGGGAAAAATAATAGTTATTAATGAGAATCAAAGAGAGTAAAACGTAATAGTTATTCATACTCATTAGTTTGGTAATAACACATATAATCTAATTAGAATCGAATCAAAATTACTAAAAAAACCTCACATTATTATTATTATTTTTTTAAAAAAAATCTCAAATAAAAAAATAAAATTAAACGTGAAAAAACAAGTGGGTGGCCCATGTCACCCCCAAATGCTTCGGGGGTGGTCAAACCACCCTAGCCAACCACAGTATCACGTTGGTTTCTTCTTCTTCTTTTTTTTTTAAAAAAAAAAATTGAAAGAGAATAAAAAAAATAGAAGTTTTTTATTTATTTATTTATTTATTTTTTCTCTCTTTGAAAAATGTAGTAGGAATAGTTATTCATCTCATTTTTTAAAGGAATAGGTATTCCTTTTCGTAAGGGAATAATTATTCAAATAAGAATAACTATTCGAATGAATAGACCTCTACCAGGTCTGTAATGCGAACCAAACAAGACCTAAGACCTTAGTACTTGGGGGTTGTAAATGGGTCGTCGGGCTGAGTTCATGGGGATATGGGATCAGATCCTCGGGTTATTTGAATTTTTTGGGTTATCTACATTTACCCTCTAATTATAATTATTTTTAGAATGTCTTTCCTAATAGTTCAATCTTTTCAATGTCCCCCAATTTGCATGTGGATTAATTGCAATATCCCCCTTTTCGCGACTCAAGGGTACAAAAATATCCCCTATTAGATAAAAATTACTTACCTTTTCTAAAAAAGATAAAAATTTTATGAATAATATTTTTGTCATTTCGGGTCGCATAAAAGGGCATTCCAACCAAAATGGTAGATTGAGTGAGAGACATTGCAAAAATTAAAGCATTGGAAAAAAAAAATGCAAAAAAAAATGATAGTTAGAGGAGGTAAACATAATTTTCCCAATTTTTTTTACTAAATATTTAGTAAATAAATCACGTGATAAAATTTTGCAAGTATTGTATAGATAGTTTCAAGAGAAAGGAAAAAAAAAAAAAAACATTCTTTTATGAGTTTAAATGCGTTAAAAATTTACTACTTCATTTTATTTTGAAATCACTATTTAGGGTGGGTGTAGGTCCCATGTGACATCCCAACAAATGTCTCATATCGGGTAAGTGGATTATGAAAATGTTACACGAGTACTAAATCTTACATTAATTATTTATTATATAAGAATAAATTTTAGAAGTAATTTGAGGAGATCCAAATATAAGTTTGACTAATTATTTTAGAGTAATGGTAGATGTTTAGCTTTTGTTTTCCCAATGTCCTACCAAATGGTAAACTAACATAATAATACCATATGCCTTGGAACACTAGTGTGACTTTGGTACTTTTTTTGCTTAATTTTTGCTATATATAATTGGAATTTCGCATAAATACCTCGTAAATACGTGGTTGGAGATGACTTGGCGGATAGCTAATGCAGAATAAACTCAATCGGTAATGTGGACGAAAAAGTTGATGGAGGGAGTGTTTCTTAAAGTGATTAAAAACTAGACACTGAATTTTATTTTATTTTATTTATTTATTTATTTTTCTTATAACAATGAATAAAGTCTTAAGATTTTATGTTATGATGTCCAAATTCATAAAAGGTGAAGATTTTGCTTCTTCTCGTGATTTAAAATTATTTATTCTCATTCATTTCACATAAATTTAATATACATGTTCGAGTTAAAATTCTTTTATTAAACAATTTATTGAAAGGATCATCCTACTAATTAAAATATAAAAGAGTCACTGACTTCGAGATATGAATCAACTTATTTTCAATGAATTTTGACATTTGATTTGCAATTATTTGTTTGAAGATATATATTTTTATTTACCCTAAAAATGAAGATGATAAACATTTTGGGGAGTTTTACAAAAAATAACACATAACATATTAAAACACTACCAAATCAAAAAACTTAAGCACATGGGTTTGAATAAACTTCTAATAAAACCATAATATAATTGACGCCACACAGATTTTTAACAACATAAAATAAAGACAAAATTTACCTTAATTCAGAATCTCACTAAACTAACGATAAGAATAGATTGAACTAAAGTCTCACTAGCATTGATAGAGTCTCACCACCGAAGAGAATATGAGTCATACCCCAAACAAAATATTTGTTTATTCATCAATCATATATAATATGTCCCCATATGTAATACCCCCAAAATAAATGCACATATAGATACATTTATTTAAACGGTAATGATAATTCAAAAAATTGATACCCTTAGGTTAATTTACGTAGAAAGGGTTTCCAACAAAGTATTTACAAAATTCAAGTTAAAAATACTTCAACAAGACGAATGTATTGAATTATTTTATGTTTTTTCAAATGATCGAGGTTTTTTCCTGAACGTTCGACCTTTCCTCTTGAACGATCGAAGTTTCCCCTCGAACATTCAAGCTTTCTTATCTAATGATCGACGACAATATGCATGAAAATTTTTAAAATAGTTTTTAACTTCTTGTATGCCCATATGTCCTATTTAAGGACCTACGATAAACCTTAGGTCTCATTCCATCCCATTTCTCAGACCAAGCCTTCAAGAGAGAGAGGAGAGAGAAATGAGCTAACTTGGAGGTTTTGATCCTCTATTGTTTGATGATTATTAGTGATATTAGGAGATATTTATGTTTTGTCTCAAATCATTATTTTTCGATTCTGCTATAGTACTATACCCTGATAGTTTTTGTGTACAGTGAATCTAGCTAATTATCATTTAATTAGCGTGGAGACACTATAAATAATATTCCATGTTAAATATTTTAATTTTGAGAGCGTTACAATAGTAGGCGCCTTGAACTTCGTTGAAAGGGGAAACTCCATGATTTTGGCGATGAATAGTGTTAAAGTGAATTCAGACCAGTGAATTCAGACCCCATGCAGCCTCCACGTACTCAGCTTCTCATACAACAAATCCAAGTCAACAAAGCACATGTGACAGCCCCTGCTCTCAGGAAACATGTGTCCATATAGCAGCCCCTGCTTTCAGGAAACATGTGTCCATATAGCAGCCCCTGCTTTCAGGAAACATGTGTCCATATTTCCTGCAAACAGCTGCAACTATAGCAGCCCCTGCTTTCAAGCTTTTCTGCACTCTGCACAGCCACACACCTAAGACAAACCTTTAGTTTTCTCTCAGCTCTTGTAAAGACCTTTGTACAAATGCTTGAAGCCAACTTGGCTATATATATACATACAAACTCTCTGTTCTGGTTCAAGCAACCAAACAGATTATCAAGCCTTTTTCTTACATGGTATCAGAGCATTTAACAAGCCAACGCTCTTCCATGGCCACTTCTTCCGCAAACTCCTCTTCTTCAACCACCACCATTCCTTCCCCTGAATCTACTGCATTAGCCTTTACCTTACCTAACTCAACATTTCTCAACATTGTCAAGCTTGATGGCCCCAACTACCTTGATTGGGTGTCTCAATTTCTGCCCATCCTTCGGTGCAATGATCTTTTGGGGATAGTAGATGGCTCTGAGCCTTGTCCACCAAAAACACTGACCAATGCTGACACTCAAGAACAGCAGCCGAATCCTGCCTATGTCTTATGGCAGAAAAGAGACCAGCAACTTCTCAACTGGATCATATGCTCGTTAACACCATCTTTGGTGTCCTCCATGTACGGGCTAAACACCTCCCACTCAGCTTGGACCACTCTAGCTACCCGGATTGCTTCTCAATCAAAGTCCCGCATCTCACACCTCAAGAGGCAGCTCCAAAACTTGCAGCAGGGAAGCAAAACCTGCACTGAGTATCTCAATACAGCAAAGAAGTGGGCAGACCAACTGGCTGCCGGGGGAAAACCTGTGGATGATGATGACCTCATCTCATTCATCACAAGTGGTTTAAATCCTGCCTTTAACTCTTTTGTCACCATCTTTAACTTTTCCTGCCGTGACAAGGAAATGAGTTTCTTAGATTTTCAGGCTGAATTACTAAGTCATGAAATTTTGCTAGAAAACCAACAACAACACTCCATCACCCCAGAAACAGGATCATTTGCTCTCTACACCAACAAATCACCAAATACCAGTTTTCACACGGCTCACCCCAACAGCACTCGAACACCATTTGTTCGAACACCATTTGTTCCCTCCAACAGGAAGCCTAAGTTCACTCCCAGAAGCCATCCTTCACCCAAGTTTTCACCACATGTCAGCAACAACACCAACTCACATCAAGGCAACTTTGGACCTAGACCAGGAGGTTCTCAGTTCACCACTCAGCAAGGTACCCGCACTTCCTGCCAAATTTGTGGAAAACCAAATCATAGTGCATTGGATTGTTACCACAGAATGGATTATGCCTACCAAGGCAGGCATCCTCCAACGCAACTTGCAACAATGATGGTCCAGACCAATGCTGACCTTGGAACTCAAGATTGGCTTGCAGACTCAGGAGCCAACACTCACATCACTGCCGATCCAAACACCATCAACAACCCTGTTCCTTTTGAAGGAAATGAAACCGTGGGAGTGGGGAATGGTACAGGTTTGAATATCACAGCCACTGGCTCAAATCTAGTTAACTCTAATCTTGCAAATTCCTCATCTAAATTTCTACTCAAAGACATTCTTCTATGTCCCTCTGCTTCGGCTAACTTGTTATCTATCAACAAATTCTGCATTGACAATCATTGCATGTTTGAACTCACTGGCTCCTCTTTTACTGTCAAGGACACACTGACGGGAACCGTGCTGCTCCAGGGACCCAGTGAGAACGGGTTGTACCCCATTCCTCTACACCGCATCTCTCAAAATAAGCTGAAGGGATTTGCAGCTCTCCTAGGAGTCAAGACCACTGATATGGTATGGCACCAGAGACTTGGACATCCCTCCATTGCTGTCTTCCAGCATCTTTTGAGTCACCAACACCTTCCCTTGGCTGGTTCGGTTGACAAACTTAGGATTTGTGAGTCGTGTCAGCTTGGCAAGTCCAAGCAACTACCCTTTTTGTGAGTCATCTAGGCAGACTTTTGTACCCCTAGAACTTGTACACTCAGATGTTTGGACTTCTCCCATTCCATCTCTCACTGGCTGCAAGTTCTATGTCATCTTCGTTGATGATTACAGCCGATTTACTTGGTTGTATCCCATGTTTAATAAAAGTGATGTTTATCAATGCTTCCTTAAATTCAAAGCTCTTGTGGAAAAGCAATTTAACACTCCCATTAAACAGTTTCAAAGTGATAACGGAGGTGAATACACATCCAACCAATTCAAACTTTATCTCAGTCAAAATGGCATCTTCCACAGATTGACTTGCCCCCACACTTCACAGCAAAATGGAATAGCCAAAAGGAAGCATAGACACATTGTGGAACTTGGCCTCACTCTCCTAGCCCAATCAGGTTTACCATCAAAACATTGGGTTGATTCATTCTTAACAAGTGTCTACTTAATAAACAGGTTGCCAACTCCAGTGTTGAAAAATGCATCTCCATTCTCCAAACTCTTTGGTACACCTCCCAAGTATTCTGCTCTCAAATCCTTTGGATGTCTTTGCTTTCCTCTCTTGAGACCGTATACAACTCACAAACTCTCATTTCGTAGCAAACCATGCATCTTCATAGGTTATTGTGCTAACCAACGTGGTTATCGTTGCTTTGATCCTCAATCTCAGAAAATATACATCTCTCGCCATGTGGTTTTTGATGAATCCAGGTTTCCTGCCAAGGATACAACTCTCTCACAAAGTCCCTGCAAGCTCACGGCCTCTCCAGGTACTTCTCTTATCCCTTTGCTCACTATCTCATCCACTCCTCAAAATTCAGAATCTTGTCTCAACTCACAAATAAACTCTCAAACCCCATCAACTCAACAATCTCAATCAGCAGACCATCAAATTGATTCACACTCCCCTTCCCCATCACAGCAACTACCTTGCACAGTCTCTCATTTCTCTGCAGACTCTATAACTGATTCTGACAGTACTGTACCCTCATCTCCTCAACCAAATTCCTCTTCCCCTGCTGCTGTTCCCATTCAACCAAACCACGTGGTTACTAGATCCCAAACCGGCACTCTCAAACCTAAACTGTTCCCTGACTTCAAAATGTACCAAGTCTCACGATACCCTCTTTCAACCTTTCTCTCAGCACTGTCACCCCTTGAACCTTCCACTTTTAAACAAGCCTCCACCAAACCCGAGTGGATTGAAGCTATGACACACGAGTACAATGCCCTGCTTTCCAACCAAACCTGGACCTTGTGCTCACGTCCCTTGCACCACAATGTTGTAAGAAACAAATGGGTCTTCAAGGTGAAGCAAAAATCTGATGGCAGTGTGGACAGATTTAAGGCACGATTAGTAGCCAAGGGTTTTGAACAAAAGAGTGGAATTGACTACCATGAAACCTTTAGCCCGGTAATCAAGCCAGCTACAATCCGGTTACTCCTTGCTTTGGCTGTGCAATTTGATTGGCAATTGAGGCAACTTGATGTATCTAATGCCTTTCTTCATGGAGTGTTAGAAGATGAGGTGTACATGGAACAACCTCAAGGATTTGTGGATCCTTCTTTTCCCAATCATGTATGCAAGTTGCATAAGTCCATTTATGGACTCAAACAGGCACCAAGAGCCTGGTTCAAGAGGTTATCTACTGCCTTGTTAGAGCATGGATTTATTGAATCTCATGTGGATTATTCCTTATTCATTTATCATGCTGGTTCAATTCATATTTTCCTGTTGATCTACGTAGATGACATCATCATCACAGGAAACCATCCTGCCACTATTACTCTGCTTATTGACAAACTGCAATCTGACTTTGCCTTAAAAGATTTAGGTGACCTCAGTTACTTCCTTGGCATACAAGCAGTCCGAAACTCAGAGGGTCTTCACCTACGCCAGTCCAAGTATGCAATTGATCTCCTCCAACGAGTTAACATGGCCGATTCCAAGCCCTATCGTGCTCCATGCATTGCAGGTTCTAAAATGTCCAAGTTCGATGGTGAGGCTCTTTCGGATCCCACGGCATTCCGGCATGTAGTTGGTGCTTTGCAGTATCTTACACTCACTAGACCTGATCTTGCATACTCAGTAAACCAGTTGTGTCAACACATGCACAATCCGACCACAACTCATTGGACTGCAGCCAAGAGAGTGTTACGGTATCTTAAAGGATCAGTTGATAGTGGCTTGTATTACAGCAAAGGAAAAGTCTCCCTCAATGCCTTTTGTGACTCAGATTGGGCTGGTAACCCTGACGACAGACGCTCCACTACGGGGTTTTGCATCTTCCTCGGCTCCAACCTGGTTTCTTGGTCTGCCAAGAAACAGCATGTTGTCTCTCGGTCAAGCACCGAGGCCGAATACCGCTCTATGTCTCTTGTCGTTGCAGATTTGTTCTGGCTTCGCATGCTTTTTCGTGAGTTGCGCATCTCACTCCCTTCTCCTCCCACTTTGTGGTGTGACAATGCCGGGGCTATTGCACTTGCCTCCAATCCTGTCTTCCATGCTCGAACTAAACACATAGAAGTAGACTTCCACTTCATCCGGGAAAAGGTTACAAATCGAGATATTCAAATTCAATATATCTCCACTTTGGATCAAATTGCCGATCTCTTCACCAAAGGGCATACTGCCGTTCGGTTCTGCCTTCTCCGTGACAAACTGAGAGTTGCTCCACCCCCTCTCAGTTTGCAGGGGGGTGTTAAAGTGAATTCAGACCAGTGAATTCAGACCCCATGCAGCCTCCACGTACTCAGCTTCTCATACAACAAATCCAAGTCAACAAAGCACATGTGACAGCCCCTGCTCTCAGGAAACATGTGTCCATATAGCAGCCCCTGCTTTCAGGAAACATGTGTCCATATAGCAGCCCCTGCTTTCAGGAAACATGTGTCCATATTTCCTACAAACAGCTGCAACTATAGCAGCCCCTGCTTTCAAGCTTTTCTGCACTCTGCACAGCCGCACACCTAAGACAAACCTTTAGTTTTCTCTCAGCTCTTGTAAAGACCTTTGTACAAATGCTTGAAGCCAACTTGGCTATATATATACATACAAACTCTCTGTTCTGGTTCAAGCAACCAAACAGATTATCAAGCCTTTTTCGCACATGTGACAGCCCCTGCTCTCAGGAAACATGTGTCCATATAGCAGCCCCTGCTTTCAGGAAACATGTGTCCATATAGCAGCCCCTGCTTTCAGGAAACATGTGTCCATATTTCCTGCAAACAGCTGCAACTATAGCAGCCCCTGCTTTCAAGCTTTTCTGCACTCTGCACAGCCGCACACCTAAGACAAACCTTTAGTTTTCTCTCAGCTCTTGTAAAGACCTTTGTACAAATGCTTGAAGCCAACTTGGCTATATATATACATACAAACTCTCTGTTCTGGTTCAAGCAACCAAACAGATTATCAAGCCTTTTTTCTTACAAATAGGTGGTTGGCGTTCTGCAAGAACCCGTCCACAGTGGAGGAGTGTTAGTTATTCATCTTTTGAGACATTTCTTCTATATTGGCCTGAAAGTCGTTCAGGCGAGGGTCGACTCGGCTACCTTCCTCATTGGAGCCTACTTGTTTTTTTTCCTTCGACTCCGTTGGTTGACTTCATCCTTCTCGGGCTCCTCCATTGGTCTCATAGTCTACTGCCTCATTTTCCCTCAGAGGGGAAGGACTTAGACTTCTCTCGCTATGATGAGACGATTATGGGTTTATTTGCTGGAATTGAGTTATGATGAGCTAGTTCTACTGCATCATCTGGTCCATGTTTTGGGCCATTTGATGGAGTTGGATTTCCATGAAGGAAATGCCTTGGTTATGGGGAATAGATCCCCTTGAGGGTACTCCACATTCCTTCTTGCACTCCTCGACTTGGTAGTCACCATGTGATCTTATAGAGGAAAAAGGGGAACAAAGATAAAACAACTTCGTTCCCACAGACATTGCCGGCTGATGAACCTGAATTTGTACGACTATTTCCTTGGCGAGGGGGACCTGCAAACACTGAGAAGAATGGCTTATAGGTCATACCTCCAATGCTTAAGTCAGAAAGATACTTTGAAAAACTCCTATTCTTTTAGGGGAAGAAGTTAAAGATTAGTGTGTGCTTCGAATGAGTGAAGTATTTACATTTCCTTTGAAATCACGTTCCTTCCAGACGAAGACAACCTTCCTCACGTAGCTCTGTCACGTGTTGTCCTTCGACTGGGTTGCGTATAGTGAATTTATATATGGGGGGTAGATAATCGGCTATGGTAAGGTGTGTCCTGGTAATGACCTATCATATGTTGCGGGTCAAGCGACAATTACTGCCAACTTCCTTTGTGATGTATGAGAGTAGTGTTCCCATACCTTCTCCATCGTAGGTTGCCCAAGAAATTTGTTGACACATCTTGGGTTGCCTCCTTTTTAGGGAAGAGGAAAAATTGGATGCTACGCGAGCTATTATAATTCTTTTGCTGACAAGCTAATTTGGGTGTGAGCTTCTCATTGTCTGGGATGGGCTTCTTAGCCCGTGCTCAACGGGGGAAATCGAGGTTTTCAAGATATAGTTCAATCCGTTGGACCACGCTTATGAAGCGGAGGTTATTAGTTCGAATCTTCCCTCCCTTTTTTGTATGGACATATAAAAAAAAAAAAAAAAAGCAAAAAATAAGGGTGAACCCGAGGCATAAAATTGTGTATTAATTATTAATTTTTAAAGTCTAAAAAGAACATTCTAAAATATTCATAATTTTCCATAAGGACCATAACAATATTGAGTAATGATTCACTACCATCTAAATATATAACTTTTCACCATCTTACTTATGTGGCAAGGTGGTCCCTCACCTTAATTTATTTTTAAAAACTATAAAAATTTAAAAAGTAATGAGAGACCACCTTACCAATGTGACAAAATAATAAAAAATTATATCCTTGAGTGGCTTTGAATCATTACACAACAATATTTACCGAGTATTCCACAAACCATGTAACCACGCGGAAACCAACCCCAAAGATTTTGTATGGGTCCCACCCCGCACACACTTAGCGGGAAGCACGTTTTGAAACCGACCGCGATGGCCTCCAACCGAAATCAGCTTACTTGTCACCCTCTAATCCCCCACCCTCTCTTTCCCGCGAAAATCTCTCCCTCTGAGCCCTTCCTAATCCCTCTCTGTCTCCAATACACTCGGAGAAAATGCAATGAAGGACCCTAACCCGATCACTCATGTCCGACTCAGCTCCTCCGCAAGATCCGCCGACGACGTCGTCGTGGTTGCCAACCGCGACCCCTCCTTCCTCACGAGCCAAGCTCCGCAAGATCCCTCAGATCCCAATCCACCGGTCCCCGAAGCATGACTACGCAACGCGAAGCGACGACGAAGAAGACGAAGAAGAAGGCGAAGACGATGTTTCACACACCGAGGATGCCGATTCTCCGATGCTTGTCGCGTCGAAGCTGGGGCTCAACCACATTCGCACCCGCTCCGCTCCTTCGCCGCTCCGGTTCTCGTCGTTGGCCGGTACACTTTCGAATTTGGGGGACGATTCCAACAGGACTAAGGCCACGGTCCCGGCTGAGACCAAATTGGCCTATTCGTATCAGCCAGACACGTTAATAGAACAAGGTACAGATCACTTTGACAATGAATTACAACTTATTGTTAAATTATTTATGGAAAATCATTTTTACTCAGTTCTTTATGGAGTTTTCAATGGGATTGAATCGTGGAATTGTTTGTTTTGAGGGAAATTCATGGGAACAAAAAAGGAAAATTAATTGGTTTATGACGATTATGTATAGGGAAAAAGGTTCAATGGAGTCCGTCGAGATCAGTGAAAGCCCCATCGCCACTCAATCTGGGGTTGGAGGTTAAGAAATCGTTAACTAAATGAAATATTTTCCCTTTTTCTTTTTGAAAGGTGGTTAGTTGGTGGAATTTAGGTAGCTCAGGTATGTGGCATTGTGGTGTTCTTGCAGGCTAATCATGCAGCCTTTGTCAAGGAAATCCAATCGCCGCGTTTCCAGGCAATACTGCGTGTCACGAGTGGGCGTAAGAAGAGAAACCCTGAGATCAAGAGCTTCTCTCACGAACTCAACTCCAAAGGAGTTCGACCATTTCCGGTTTGGAAGTCTCGTGCATTTGGGCACATGGAGGTATCTGCATGGTTGTATTGGTTATTAATTTCTTGATGTGCCTTACACATATGGATGCCCAATTAGTGTTGTTGTTATTGTCATATTTTACACATTTCAATATATCTACTTTCCTGTAAAATTTCCTAGGAGATTATGGTGGCAATAAGGACAAAATTTGACAGGTTAAAGGAAGAAGTTAACTATGATTTAGGTGCATATGCTGGAGATTTGGTGGGTATACTTGAGAAGACTTCAGACTCTCACTCTAAATGGAAAGAGGGTGTGGAGGATTTGTTGCTGGTTGCAAGGCGCTGCGCAATGATGCCGTCTAGTGAGTTTTGGGTGAAGTGTGAAGGCATTGTTCAGAATTTGGATGACCGGCGTCAAGAGCTACCAATGGGGGTCCTCAAACAAGCCCATACCCGCCTTCTTTTTATCCTCACTCGGTGCACCCGACTTGTGCAGTTCCAGAAAGAGAGTGGTTATGAAGAAGACCACATACTGGGACTTCACCAACTCAGTGATCTTGGGGTTTATTCGGAACAAGTTTTGCAGGCTACACGGCAGGAATTCAGTGGGCCATTGAGTGGGAAGGAGGTGAATAAGAAGCAGATGAAAAAGTCACATGGGCAGGAAAAGGGCAGTCAGATTAAGAAGCATGGTCAAGTAGATCAAGATCCCAGTAGTGGAGCTGATGGTGTGGAAATTGGCACTGCCAGAAGTGCTGATTCATCTTCAAGCAGCTATAGGATGTCATCTTGGAAGAAACTTCCAGGTGCTGCTGAGAAAAACCGGAAAATTCATTATGCTGTTGATGCTCCCTCCAAGGATAAACCGGAAAAGTTGCAACATAAAGATGAAAGAAAAACTGGGGGTGATGACACCATTGAAAATCTGGACAGTCCATTATGCCGCCCTGAACATTCAGAGGCTTCTTCAGGGTTACAAAGAGTTGGACTCTGGGATCAGCAGAATGTTACGTATGAGAGTTTGATGATCTGTCGTATTTGTGAGGTCGAGATACCAACTGTGCATGTAGAAGAGCACTCTCAAATATGTACAATTGCCGATAGATGTGACTTGAAAGGCTTAACTGTTAATGCACGGCTTGAAAGAGTTGCCGAAAGTCTTGAAAGGATCCTGGAATCTTGGACTCCAAGGAGTACGCCTGGAAGCACCGATACTCCTAGAGGAAGTTTCGAGGTTGCTAGAGTGTCTACATCTAGTATACATGAGTTAGATGACATGTCACCTAAGCAAAACAGCTTGTCTCATCGATGCTCTGAAGAAGTTCTTGATTGTGCTGCTGATATAGATAATAATTTTGTCATGGATGCTCTAAATGTTTTGCCCGAAATGTCATTTGAAACTGTGAGACCTGATCGATGCGCAAGAGCCTTGTCAGCAGGAAGCTTGACACCTCGATCAACATTATTAACACCACGGACCAACCAGATTGAATTGCTTTTGAGTGGACGGAGAATGCTAGCAGAGCTTGAGAATTATCAGCAGGTGTTCAATTGATAAAATTATATTTCCATATATTTTACCTTGTATTGTTTGGTTCAAGAGTATAGGGTTTGATATCTCCGTTAGTTTTGGTTTCTGCATAAATTTTGCGATCTTGCTTACGGTTTGTTTGGATCATTTACATCAACTCTGGTTCATAGCAGTAAATCCCCACCCCGCCTTCCCACAAAAAAAAAAAAAAAAAAAAAAATCTGAAAAAGCCCTCATATTGCTACTTTTCATTTTTTGAAACAATGACTGATACCAAAAATTTGACCATCTATCTACAGTGATCAACACATAGTTTTACTGTTTCTACATTAAATAACTTATTATTTCATTACCTTCCAAGAATTCGTGTTTTGTATTGATAAGCCTCTTTAACAGTTTCTCATTTTGCTTGGCCTTTCATAGGAATAATTAACATGGAGATTTTAATAACATTACTGGCAGAGCTAGTTCGATAACTGGCTGCTTGTTCGAATTTGTTCAAAAATTTTGCAATAGCCTTTTTCTGTAAAAAACAAGAACTTTTTTGCTGTAATTTTCATTTGTTAAACAAACCATGAATGACAGATAAACAAGTTGCTGGATATTGCTCGTTCTGTTGCAAATGTAAACAACTGTGAGTACAGTGCATTGGAGTATATGATTGACCGTCTGGAAGAACTCAAATATGCCATCCAGGACAGAAAGGTGGATGCCCTTGTCGTAGAGACTTTTGGAAGACGTATAGAGAAACTATTGCAGTGAGTCATCTTTTGATTTCAGACCATCTTCCCATGTGTTTGTGTTTAGCATCTCTAGCTTCTATTGTCCATCAAATTTTTCACGTAACTTTTCTGTTGGTGGGTTCATTCCTCTACATGATCACAATTTCTCTGATTTCATGTTTGTGATTCTGGAATTTACAGGGAGAAGTATGTACATCTTTGTGGGCAGATAGAAGATGAAAAAGTAGATTCAAATGGCATAGTTGATGAAGAGAGTATGATGGAAGATGATACAGTCCGAAGTCTGCGTGCAAGCCCCATCGATCCATGTTCTAAGGACCGGACATCAATAGAAGATTTTGAGATAATGAAACCAATTAGTAGAGGGGCATTTGGGCGAGTGTTTCTTGCAAGGAAAAGAGCAACTGGTGATTTATTTGCTATAAAGGTCAGCATCTGTACCTACCTGCATACCACCATGAAATGGCTGAAAATAGAAGTTGATATGTCAAGCTTTTATATATTCTGTAATTGGACACATCTGCCTACTCTTTTGTAGTATACAATATTTAGACACCATGCAGTAGTACGCACAGTTTTATGAGAAAGGGAAAGACCAAAATGTGTTCTTGCTCAAGAGCCCGTCTTATTGGTGGTAATGCCTTGTCATGTTGGCGATTATTTTAATTTCTCTTTAATTTCCTGAAGACGTGTATTCAGCATCTCTGCTCTACGGGATTTTATTTTATTTCTGCATTATTGAGTGAGTAGTTAGAATACAAGAGTTATTAAGTCTTTTTACCTTCGTTATGATATTTATTACTGCCTGTATATTCACATTTCAGTTTTTATGTGTGTTTGTGTGGTGCATATGGTCTGAAAGTGTTAATTGCTTGTGTATGGTTGAGAAATGAGAAAATCTTTATGTCAAAGTTTCTAATATGTTTTGAATATTTTACAGGTTTTAAAGAAAGATGATATGATCCGTAAAAATGCGGTTGAAAATATTTTGGCGGAGCGTGACATCCTTATATCACTTCGCAATCCTTTTGTGGTAAGCAGGTCCCACAATGTATTATCCTTTCAAGGATGCATTCCATTTAGCTATACACTTCTAATGTGTATGTGATCTTATGATGAACAGGTCCGATTTTTCTACTCCTTCACATGCAGGGAAAATCTTTATTTGGTCATGGAGTATTTAAACGGCGGAGATCTTTACTCTTTGTTGAGAAATCTAGGCTGCTTGGATGAAGACATGGCCCGTATATATATTGCAGAAGTTGTAAGGACATATTAATATCCTTGCTTGTCTTAGATTGCCTACAAATATCTGTCTCGGTGAAACTTTCTCACGAGCAGTACAAATATGTTCTTTTGTTTCCCTCAGGTTCTTGCTTTGGAGTATTTGCATTCTTTAAATGTCATTCATAGAGATTTGAAGCCTGACAACTTGTTGATTGGTCAAGATGGTCACATCAAGGTCAATATTTTGCATTTAAATTCTTCACTGTTTAAATGATTTAATACCTTCAGTTTTGGATACCTTATCCCTTATGTCTGAGTTTTAGTGTATGTATGTGGGAGTAGAGTTGATCTGTAACACATACCCTCTCTCTTTTGTTTGTTTGTTCTTGTTATGTTTCATTCGGTAGAATTTGTTTTGGAAGAAGGATACCTTCTTTGTTTAAGATTTAATGTGACATTTGTAATCTTTTTTTGTCTTCTATTGTATGTTATGCCATGAAGGTTTTATTTGTCGCTGCTCACAAATTTCTAATCCCTTCGGTTACAGTTGACAGATTTTGGGCTTTCAAAGGTTGGTCTCATTAACAGTACAGATGACTTATCAGGTCTATCAGTCAGCAGTACTGATTTCCTTGGTGATGAACCAAAAAGTCAGCCTTCAATGAAAAGAGAACAGCGCCAAAAGCAACCAGTTGTAGGCACGCCTGATTATTTGGCACCCGAGATACTTCTTGGCATGGGACATGGTCTGCAATTTATCTGCTGATTAGGGAGAAAATCTTCTATGAATGAACAATGTTCTTTTTCAGTTTTGTTTTATTAGCTTCACTGTTGTCCTTGCAGGTGCAACTGCAGATTGGTGGTCTGTGGGTGTTATTCTATTTGAGCTGCTTGTAGGTATTCCACCATTCAATGCTGAACATCCTCAGGTAGGCTAATTGAATACAATCTGAAAACAATCGTCACTAGATTTAGAAGGCTTTGGACAGCGGTGTAGGCTACTGATTTTCACTTTTTTTCTTTTATACACTGTCACCAACATATGTGCAGTTTTTTCACTAAAGCTTATTGCACTGAAAGCATTTCTCAGAGTTCTATGTATTTGTTTCAATTTAACATATGTCCATTTTTTTAAACTCCAGATCAGCAAGATACATTGCATTGATTTAGATATAGGGTTTCTTTAGAGTATACATATTTTAAAAATTGAAGAATTACATAGAATCAGCTTTGTGCCATCACAGGATGAGTGTAATGAGTCATACTCATTTAATTCTTTGTTTTATCTTTTCTTCCCAAATCTTCATTTGCTTATTTTGTTCAAATCTTGGTAGTTTGTGTGTTTCTTCAGGACTTTTGTGGTTGTAGTTTTTCCATTAGTTGTTCTTTTTGACTGAACCCATGACTTTATTGCTCAAAAAGGACCAAGTTTAACACTTCAGGAAACTACATACTGATTTATGGTCTGCCTCTTCACATTTGAATGGAGTTTTTTGATTCTTAAAACAGGGAATTGTAGCATTTAGTGTGGTATCATTTGATAATCATAGGTCTAGATCTCGAAACTGATACCAATGGATCCTCTGTATTTTCAGCAAGTTTTTGACAACATAATAAACAGAGATATACCTTGGCCAAAGGTACCTGAGGAGATGAGCTCCGAAGCATATGATTTGGTTGACAAGTAAGTTTCATAAGTTGATTTCTTCATTTTCTGAACGTATAATTTAGGGTGCTGCGGCTGTAATATCTGTGGCCTCTTATGCAAAATTTATCAGTATGTTTTTTTCATCTGAAGAGAGCTCCTTGTTATTATCAATTTTGTAGATGCAAATAGCTATTGGAATCACAACTTATGTTACTCATTCTTGATGGCATGTTTTATGTGATCAAAATTGGGTTGCATGGTTACTTCATACTTTTATTGAAATAGAGAGTATGAGATAGGACTGCTGAGAATTGCAGCAAGAAAGAAGGGAACGAAGATGTGTAGAGAATTTAGCAAGGAGAAAGGAAATAATAGCTGAGGATATCAGCAAGAATCAGGGGAAGAGCTTCTGAAATATCAGCAAAAAGGAAAGAAAAGAGACAAGACTAGGAAGGAAGAGAGAGAGAGGGGAGGGAGGGAAGATTCCAAGATAACTCATACAAACTCAAATTTAATTCATGCCATCACTCTCACAGTTCTATAAAAAGCAACTAGTACAGCTCGCAAACTGCCAGCACACTTTTAAAAATAGCTACTGCCAGCAAGAAGTAACTAGCACCCTTAATCTCCTTCATAGTGAAGTGCTTTCACCCTTAATTAAACCTAGGAAACCCTCACCACAAAAAAACCAACTAATTAGTTAATAACTATGCTAACAAAAATCCTCAAGCAGCTTATTATCCTAAGTTTGACTTTTCTAGATGAATATTCTTCAAAATAGTCAGCTGGAAACATCTATGCTGATTGCTGGTTGCTTCTTGGTTACTATGGCTGGCTGCTGTATCCCCAAGACTATTAGATTTCTTACATCATTGACCGGTCTTATGAGGCCCGCTTTTACCTTGGAATTAAGAAATACTTATCTTCATGTTACCTAAGATTGCTTGTGCACTCCATTTCAGATTTCTGACTGAAAATCCAGTACAAAGACTAGGTGCAACAGGAGCCAGGGAGGTAAAGTTTTAAAGGCCACTGGCATAATCTTTTTTGCAAGTCATAATGATGATAAAACTAAGCAGATCCTTGACATTCCTCTCAGGTGAAGCAACATCCTTTCTTCAAGGATATTAATTGGGATACACTTGCAAGGCAAAAGGTCATTACATTTTAACTTTGTAGAATTTTTTTGAAATAACTTTTGACAAGTATGTGAACTTCGAAACACTCTTAATTTGCTGCAGGCTATGTTCATACCAGCAGCAGAAGCACATGATACAAGTTATTTTATGAGCCGGTACATATGGAATGTAGAAGATGACCATGTGGTGGGGGGTAGTAGTGACTTTGAGGACATAACTGAAACATGCAGCAGCAGATCATGCAGCAACGAGCACGATGAAGATGTATGCTGTTTTTTCAGATATGATCTTTATGCATATGCACCTGGGGCATCAATGGACCAAACCATGAGCCTGGTTTCATTTGTACCGGTGTCTGTCATAGCAGAGCAAAGTCTGATAAATTTTTATCAATCTAGAGACAAAATGTACTCTGATATAACTCAATTTGATTTTAAGACACCCAAATTTGTATGGAATCACGTGGACTGGCAGATGGTCATATCCAAATATTTGCTAAGTGAAGCTGAAGATCCTAAAAGAATTATAACTGAATTTGTATGAAATATTTGATCTTTTTGCGCCTCTTACAGCCCTCTGTGATTATATTCTGATCTTCTCACCATTGTATGTCTCTGGATCAGGGTGATGAATGTGGTAGTTTGGCAGACTTCCATTGTCCAGCCCTTGCAGTGAAGTACTCGTTTAGTAATTTCTCATTTAAGGTAAGATCTGCCTCACCTGGTTATTCTCTTTTCATCATCAGGGAACATTAGATGTCCCATAGGAATGAAAATTTTGCATTTTTCTTATGCCGCTTTCAATATGATCCAATTATGGTTATGTGATTTTGATATGGGTGTGAAATTCTTGTTCGTATGTTGTTCGGGTATTGTGGGAGGTGATTTTCAGTGGTTCTTATTTTCAATAGTAGCAAAGGGTTCTATATTCTCTCCCTTGATTCATAAACTTATATTTTAGCATCATGGAGAAAAAATGGACTGGTTTCATTCTTAGTTTGCTGTCTAAACTTTAAACTTTTGATCAAGTTATTAGATCGCAATCCAATTTGAAATTTTATGTCCTGTCTTCTCAGAACTTGTCTCAGCTGGCTTCTATCAATTTTGATCTAGTTGTGAAGAGCAGCAAGGAATCACCAGAAGCCTCAAAACCATCCATTCCATGACAATTTTACATGGTTACTTTAGCAAACTTTTATTCTCATCTATCACCTAGCAATTCATCCTTTTGCTCTCAGCTTAGCACTTGCCTTTGGCTCAATCAGTGCATACGCAGTTTTTCGACGAGGAAGGTCTTCAACCTGAACAGTTATAAACAAAGGCTCATCTGGTCTGATATGGCTTTTATTTCTAGAAAAGCAGTTATTTTTCTTGAAGGAAAAGATAGGTGTATGTCGCCGTACATACTGACCAACTTATTATTAGATAGTAGCCGGTATGCTTCTGCTCTTACTTTATCTGTATCATTCAATTTTCCAATTTAAAAAATTGCATAATACAATACAAAAGATCATGTGTAATTTTTATATTATCCGTTTTTTTTTGTTTTTCTTTCGTGTTTCTTTGTGTCACACATTATTTTTGATAAATCTAAGTTCTGTACCCTTCTAGTTATTCAGAATTTGTAGGAGGTTATAAATCATATGATTAAGTGCATTAAATTTTTCATGGGATCTCTTGGAGATATCATTATTTTTCTTCAGACCAGATATCTAACACGAACCAAATGAAACTTTCTTGTATTTTAATATGCTTGTCTTTACATGTTTATATTCATCAAAAAATGGTCAGCTTGACCTTGGCCCTATAGAAATGCACAAGACTGCTGATCATGTGAGCATAACTATTTTGCTTTTCCACTCTTGGTTCTTGAGAACAGTTACAGTTTTGTGGGATGCTGCTTGAAACAAACCTTGGATTCAAATGTCAACTTCTAATTACTAAGATGAGTAGATACCCATGTTTGGGAAATTTGGGCCCGTTCTATTTTCCAGCTGGAGGATGGGGCAAGGACCGCAAAAAACCACACACTTTTTCCATGTAAGGAAAAAACGTGAGTCACGAAATATTCTAAAACCTTTATCATTCCCCTTTCAAAATTGAAGAAGAACACTTGAGTGTGTCAAGTATTCTGTTTCAGGTTCAACCCCTTTTTGTTTTGGAAGTTAACCTGTGTACTTGGCTACCTTGAAGACCTCTGAAAGTAGAAATTCAAATATCCTCAGGGGTTAACTATGTATGGAATGAGGTTAACTATGTAGGCATTGCAACCTAATTTTTCTTTAGGTCAGAATGATTATCATTATTTTGGTGCTAGTATGTTGTAAAAGACTTGCTTGCTTGTTAGAAACTTTGGCGATGGCTCAAACCAATGTTTATAATTAGAAAGCTACTTGTAAAGAAAAAGGAAATGTTTGCGGCCTAATATTTGTCATGCTGAAAGAAGTTGGGAATAATGCAGGAATAATTACGATGTAATTAAGCAGAAGTATCGTGGAAATCCTTGGTGATCAGTGGATTGAGGGGCACTGGGCTCGCCATGGGTACTACTGGACTAAAGCGACAACTCTTTTGCAGAGTTCTTTCCCTAGGAAAACATTTTTACAAGAAGTTTTACATGCAATGCTTCTTCCAAGGAATATGCTTTCAGAAGTACTGCACGAGTTTGTAGTTTATGAAACATAACCCATTGAGAATCCGAAACCAAACACCAATGTGATTTGGCATTTTACTTTCCTTTTTATTCTGCGGACTAAGAACCAAAATTATGGATTGAAAAAAGAAAAAGATCGAAAAAGAAACTTGTTATTTCAAATAATGAATTTACACATCCTTCATATCAACATCTTGTTGAACAAAAAATCATACAAGATTTCTGTTCTCTTGAACAGGAAGTTATAAACTAAGCAAATAAAGAACGAAAGAACTCATCATTGCAAATATCCTTCCATGTATCAAGTGGCAGATGCTCCCTCTCTGGAGTAGATGGTGGTGGGAGATAACCATATAAAGCATAAAAATCAGAATCAGCGTTATTATCATCGCTTGGTAGACAACCCATGTGGGTTTCCAAATCAGTCGTCTGAGTATTGTTTCCCATGTCTTCTCCACTATCCACAAAATTCTGTGGCAATAAAGATTTAGATGCAAACATTCCTAGTTCGGATGCATAAAACTCAGAATCAGCAGTGTCATTGGTTGCTATACAGCCCATTTGGGTTTCCAAATCTGTGGTCTCAGTATTGTCTTCCCCAAAATCCACCGAATTCGGTGAGAGTGTGACTTCAGATTGAGAGCTTCCTAATGATAATGGAATCTCAGAGGCTTGAAGCACATCGGATTGGACATCACAACGCATCCTTTTTCTCAGCTGGGTTCCATCCCCAAGTAGCAACTGGGGGCTTTCAAGGCATGGAGTTGGGGCTTCAACAGATGTTGAGATGATGGTGTGAGGAACGTGAACATCCTCAAAACATCTTTTGACCCCTCCTTTTGTTACTGGTCCCTTTTTATTGACGGTGCATAGAACCCAGGTGGTACACTGTTCCAATAAGACACCCGCCAGGGAAAACTCATGCATAATCCACTTGGATTTCTTCATGCGCGATTCCTGTTTTACATTGAAACAGAACTGCTTGTTGAGTCCAATCACATGTTGACCTTGATCGTCGTATATTTGGTTACAAGAGTTTTCATGCCAAGTCCCACAGCCAGCTGTTCTTGTCACGCGTTTATTGATTTTCTTTAGCCTTGTAAACAGGTAATGCTTCTCCTCCTCCTGACCATAAACAATATCGTCAAAGATTTCCCAGGGGGCTTTGTCTCCATATATATCAAACTCATGGATACCCTCCCATGGCAATTCTTCTCCCCTGACTTTCTTCAACAAATACTGGATTATAAGCTCTTCATCAAAGGGCCGAAAACGAAATCCCGGCGGCAGCAACATCTCTAGTTTCTTTCGATCACTCTCTTCTTTCTCTTCTCGTTCAAGACTACAAACGTTTCTAGGTATACGGATCAAGATCGCCGCAGCGTAATCTGTTTATATAGACCTATCCCGCACCGACTTACGAATTATGACCGTTATACGTAATTAAGATTTACGAATTATGACCGTTATTCGTAATTACGAACATAGCCCCGCCATAATAAGGAGGCGGCAAAGCAGCTAGAAGCGCTCGCTTTTAGCCCTTGAATTCTTATTCACGAATTAATTTTTGGAAAGCCAACATATGGACGACGTGTCGTACTCCATAGTCGTTTAAGGTATTATCTTATGGGGCCTGCACGACGCGTCGTCTTAGAGTTATTATTATTTTTTGTTTTTGGCGGGGTTTCTTCTGGGTGACGAGTCTGGTGACTTGTTGGTTCCTTTCTGGTTATTTCACGCATATTTGATTTGCTTGAGAGACTCAGAGAGATGAATTGGGTAGTCCGAAGCAATGGTAGTGATCTGATTGTGGTTGTTGGGATGGATGCCTGTCAGCCGTTCGATGTTTTTGAGGAGTTAAGCAGCACGGTAAAAGTGGAATTTTCATTTTTTACCGCCTGACAGTTTTTTGGCGAAAGAAAGCGGGAACGGTGCTGTGTGCGGCGCTGTTGCATAGAAAAGCGACGGCCTCAAAAGCTCCTCCACCAATTAGGTTTATCAACTACGCAATGGGGATGTGGGTCGCCTTTGTCTGTTGGTTTTGTGGGTAAGTTCTGCTGAATAGTTGGGATTTTGGAAGCGGGTCTGTTAAAGTTCTACTGAATCGTTGGGTTTTGTGGCTGTTGGTTTCCTGTTGAGCGAAATATATTCTTCTTTAATGTTAACCATCAAAAACAAGGAAGTCCTTGGGGGTTTCTTTTTGGCGGTGACAGGTTGTTTTTGGGTGGTCTTACGTTGTTTTTGATGTGATTGAGAAATGGGTTATTTAGTTGATCAATGTGGTGATCTGAGAAGGATGTTTAGCAGCCGCTAAATGTATTGCCATACGTTTTATGGACAAGGGGACCTATACGGGAAGGGTGTTGTATGCACAGTGACTACCTCCACAACTCTGACTGCCATCTGCCATTTACTGCTTCGGTATGCTCCTCCACCAATACGGCTTGATATACTACTAACCATTATTTTCTCTCAAAATCTGTGAATTTTTGATGTATTTGTTGGGGCTTTGGAGGTGGGTATGATTTTTTTTGTGAATCTTTTTACTGAATTATGGAAAATGAGGATGTGGGTGGGGTTTGTTTGTTGCTTTTTGTGGATGCGTTCTAGTGAATCATTGGGATTTGGGAAGTGAGTCTGTTAAATTTCTCGACTTCCTGTTGAGTTTGGTGGGTGGTTGATTTGATTTTAAGAGACTTGGGCAGTGCACTAGTGTTTGGCATTGCATTTGTTTGTCTAATTAATCTGTTTGCTTAGAATTGGAAATCCTATCACTTTTTAAATGCACAAAGGTAGTGACAGTACGATTTCTGATGCATAATGAATTATGAATGGTTCCCATTTTCCTTATATCCTTGCTGATTTTAGTTAATGTAGTTGTGAAGGGAATCATTTATTAGCTTTTCCTTCCAAGACTATTAGAAAACATTTTATTGGAAACCCCTATACTTCTTGTGTTTACTCTGGCAGTTAGACTATGGACCTGAAATAAGGGGAAATCTTTCTCTGCCCTGTGGGTGGGTGGGTAGGTCCTTTGATTAGTTTAACGTATTGGGACGATTTGTACTTGAAATCTGATACAATCTTAACTCTAAGAATCTTACAAACAATATAATAGCTATGTAAAACGGTAGTGATGCTATAGGTGTCATTAGTTTAATTTCACTCTATATTAATGTATGCATGTTGTGGAATGGAATGACATTTATGATATATGATTATTGTCTTTTGGCGTTGTATCAAGATTAGAGCAGAAGAAGTAAAGTTTTTGTTCAATGCTGCTATGGATTTTTATTTTTATTTTGTAATTTTTTTGGGCGCTTGAATTTTACATTTGTTTTTTTTCCCTATTTCTATTTGTTTAGAATTTGTTGCCATAATTTTGGACTTTGTTTTAAAATTATCAAGTGGTTGAAGCGAACTAAATGATGGTGTTTGTTGCTTTTTTTTCTTTTATTTCGAATGGAAACTTGATTTTGTATGGTTATATATTTTAGTTTGAAAGTTTTGCCTGAAAATCACTCTTTGTCACAAATTTCCTGTTTATGGTTTTTTTTTAGTTTTTTTTTTTTTTTTTTCTTTTTAAAAAAAGATCACAAATATTCTGGAAGCACCCCCCCCTACCCCACAATTTTCTTTCCCATAGATTCCCAAAAACTCTAAAATTTTGTACTAGTTGAATGGAATGTTCTAAACCTTATGATACTATTTGTTGGGTATAATTAATCAAAATATGATTAGATGAAGAAAAATATGATTTCGTTTGTGAGGATGTGGATATCTTCATTGGAGATTTGGAGAAACATACGGCAAAGGTGTCTATTTTTTAATTTTTATTTTTCTTGAAAATAACTCTGCTTCCTTAGCATTTCCAATATAGTTTGAACATATTCCTATGGAATAGGATGATGGTTAAACACTCAAGTAAGGGTAGTTTCGTTATGACTATCTACAATAATGCAATCAAAGCAAATATGTTGGAATGGTGCTTAGGAGATAGTATTTGAAGTTTTTAATTTGTATTCTTGTTAGTCTTACACAGTTAAACCTAATAAATTAGATTTTTTCAAGAGTTGGTATATTACTGAACATTTGTTGCCTATTAATTGGAAAAAGGTTGGAGTGCTACCAATAAGAAGTCTAATATAGGGCATGACTAGGTGTGTTTGACCGTGTTTAATTGGTGTCTATATGATTGCATTGATTGGCTGATCACCAAATATAGTTTTGGGTTATTACTGACAGCAAAAACAAGGAAGCGAGGAGCTTGGGTTACCATGGATGGGATTCTACTAGCGTATTTGAGTAATGAGAGGTTTCAGAAATCAAAATCTAAGTGAATGAATAGACAATTTATCAGAGTATGATTCCCAAAAACCCTAAAATTATGTACTGGTCGAATGGAATGACTCCTCTTCTTACCAGTATTGATATTGACTTATGTTCTGCTTAGAGCAACCTAGAGCTTGTAATTTAGTCAGTGTTATGGTTGTTCATGAGTGTTATAGTCCTCTTTAGGCATTAGATGAAGAAAAATATGATTTGGTTTGTGAGGATGTGGATATCTTCATTGGAGATTTGGAGAAACATATGGCAAAAGTGTCCATTTTTTATTTATTTTTTCTTGAAAATAACTCTGCTTCTTTAGAAATTCCAATATAGTTTGAATATATTCCTATGGAATAGGATGATTGTTAAACACTCAAGTAAGGGTAGTTTCCTTATGACTACCTACAATAATGCAATCAAAGCAAAGATGTTGGAATGGTGATTAGGAGATAGTATTTGAAGTTTTTAATTTGTTTTCTTGTTAATTCTTACACAGTTAAACCTGATAAATTAGATTTTGTTGAAGAGTTGGTATATTACTGAACATTTGTTTCCTATTAATTGGAAAAAGGTTTTAGTGCTACCAATAAGAAGTCTAATATAGGGGAAATCTTTCCCTGCCCTGTGGATGGGTGGCTAGATCCTTTGATTAGTGTAATGTATTGGATGGATTTGTGCTTGAAATATGATACAATCTTTACTCTTAAGAATCTTACAAACAATATAATTGCTATGTAAAACGTTAGTGATGCTTTAGGTGTCATTAGTTTAATTTCACTTTATATTAATGTATGCTTGTTGTGGAATGGAATGATTATTGTCTTTAGGTGTTTTATCAAGATTAGAGCTGAAGAAGTAAAGTTTTTGTTGAACGCTGTTTTCGATTTTTTTTTTTTTTGGGTGCCTGAATATTACATGGATGGGATTCTATTTATGTATTCGAGTTAAGAGAGGTTTCAGAAATCAAAATCTAAGTGAATGAATAGACAATTTTTTGGAGTATGACGAAAGTAGGAACCTTTAATGTTTAGTGACCGTTAGTCTGTAACTTTGAGTGTAACTACACCATTTGGACTGTTCCCTTTGAATAACTAGTCTGTGGGGCCTAAAAGACTAACCTAATGAAAGGCTTTCTGATTATTTATTGGAAGGTGTGGAAAATTTTCTCTTGTATCATCAAAACTCTTTTCCCCCCTGAAATTTGTATTGTTCCCCAAGAGACTTTATTCACTTTGTCATCTTAATGTCTTTACCTACTCTTTTAGTCAATCACAGAAGCGACAAAAGATACATTTTGGACAGACTATTAGGAATGTTTGGTTGGCTATTGCAGAGACATTAGTTACTGCTTTAGATGAAAACCCAGGGTTAGTATGATTCAAACTTCCACCCTACCTTAGCAATGTATTTTTCTTATATTTTGGTACATCTAAGAATTATTATTATTTTTTTTTCCATTTTTTGTTCTTTATACATCCATGTTGCTAGTTTTGGAGATGACAATGTTAATTGTCATCGGTTGAGCCGACACAAAAGTATTGGCATAACATTCTGCTACCGTCTTACTAAGGACAAGCCTTTATGTTATTATGAGTCATACAACATTTTTCATATCACAAGCACTTGTAATATTTTCTTTGCTTGCTCAAAGCATTAAACAAGCTTGTTTTATTCAATGCGTATACACTTCATGTAATTTAGTATATTGTTGGTCTTAATAAAAACATTGTTTTGATCATAACAGTCTCGCGCATTTTGTTGTGAATTTATTTAAATTTTATTTTCGTGTTGGCCTGGATCATCTTTAAAGATTTAAACTTAGAAATATTGTTATTCATTATACAATTGTACACTAAAAAGAGGCATGTGGATGCTTTTGATATGCAGACTGATCCTCATTCAGATGCTTGGGGAAGAATGATTGATGTTGGTATGACGACCGTTGTAAGTATGAGACTGATAATCTCCTTGTTATTTCAGTCTTTTTAACATGGTTAGTTCACCAAAAATGAGTTTTGTATGGCACCAATGGTTGATTTTTTGAAATCCCGTTTGTTTGTCTCCCCAAAAGTGGTTAGTCGCCTCCTATTGTCTATATTTTTGTAGGTAAAGCATTTCTTTTCAAAACCTAGGTGGTCCATAGCATGAAAAGGTTTGTGATTCCAAGGCATGATAATTAGGAAGTTTTGACTTAGTTAATTAGGGTTAAGGGTATGTAAATCACTTCATTAATACAAAATTAGGATAAGTTAAAATCATAATATTTTAAATCATGTTGCCCTATATGTCATGTGTTATAAATTAAACCATTAAATTATGCATATCATCAGGGGTTTAAATTATTTCATGAATTAGACCATGTAATTATGAAATTATTTAGCTCTTATGGTCTCCTTTAGAAGGCTTTGATCTAATTTTTACTAAGCTAACTAGGCGCAATGTCAATGGCATGCACATCTAAGCCCAATGCTTTGGGCCAACTCACATATTAAGCACACACCCTAAGGTGAGGGTGTTACACAATGCCTTCATAACAACCACAAACAACAGTGGCGATAACGGATCTCCTTGTCTCAATCCATGAGAACTACTAAAGAATTCAGAAATTGAGTTTTTTCAAATTGCATTGATAGGTATTTGGAGTATAAAGTGATAAGAGAGCAGTTTGGGAATCTATATAATTTTGTAGAAGAAGAAACACTGCCTGCTTAGAACAATTCTATGTGGGTTCCGGCTACTGTCTCATGGACATGTGATAACCGCAGTCGGCGAAAATAATTTGTGAACAACTGAGCAACTTAGGCAGAAGCTGTCTCACTTGTGCCAAAAGAAAGACTTGATTGTTAAACTGGTGAGTGCACCAATCTGACTTTTGCTTTCTGATGAAGTAAATGGACTACCTTGACAACTGTAGAATATGATTAATGTATGGAGGTCTCTCCAGTACTTGTTGGTCTGATTAAGTTGCTTATGAACATATTTTTTTGTTCTATCTGTGGAAGAATTTTTATTCCTGTGATTGAACTTTTGGTTTGGGGTTAGTTTGTATTTTTGGGGAATACTAATTTGCTTGGGCTTGCAAGGTATTAGGGAACATAGACATATGCTTTTATAGAAGCTAGAAGAAATACGTCGAAACTTTTTTGTTTTTGTTGTGTTAGTGTTTTCCTTCCTAGGTCAGCACTCATTTTATTTTTGTGCAGGGCACTATTTCATTGTAGTTAACGCATCTGTAAATAATACAAATTCATGGTTGTGTGTTTGTGCATGTGATGCAAAAGGGAGAGAAGTTTTTTTTTTTGGAAGGGGGGGGGGGTCGATCTATCTATTGATGCTTAGATGGAAGGCTCCATTTATCGTTATTGGTATCATTTCCTAAAAAATTTTGATCAATCACTTTGATGTGGGCTTCAGTGCTCATGAGGAATGCTAAGTGATTCAATGAATGTATGGCCTAGTACCATGTAGGCACCCCTTTGGAAGTCTAAGCATCTCGGCATGTATGTGGACCAACAATATTATTTTCTTACTTTCACCTTCCTGATATGCTATTCCTAAAAGCTAGTACATTGCGCTTTGTCTCAGTAACATTTCTATTTGCCAAACTGTACAGGATATTGACTCTAAAGACATCCCAGCTACGTGAAGCTAAGGACATAACGTGCAGTTCCAGATTTCAGTCAAAACTCACATAGCAGTCACAGAAAACATGGGCAAACATGGGCTTGATCTTTTCCTAACTTCAATACTTGATATTGCGTGTACAACAGTTCTCCTTTAGCTTGGTTGTCAACTAACGTTTCTTTCCTTTAGTTGTTGTAAGCTGTTGTAAGCCTCTATCAGCAGTAGTCTTCCTTAGTCTTCAACCTTGTACAATCTTCTATAAATTGAGAACAGAGCACACTAACTCTGCAAGACAATTAACAACCAATCAACTATTGTCTTCAACATCTATTATGGTATTAGAGCTGTAAGACTAACGTCTTCTTTTTTTTTTACTTTTTTCGTTTTTCCACCATGTCCACCAATAACTCTTGCATTCAATCTCAATCCCCACCCACATCTTCCCCTTCCTATTCCCTCCTTAACTGTAACCACCAAATCACCCTCAAACTCACCCGTGACAACTATCTTCTATGGCGTACCCTCATGCTTCCCTACTTAGAGTCAGGAACTTCTCGGTTATATTATTGGTGCCATCCAATGCCCTTCTCAGTTTATAGCCACCACTAGCAACTCCACCACTTCCGCTACTATCATCTCAAATCCAGCTTACTCTGCCAGGATTCTTCAGGACAAACTTATCCTCAGCGCCATCCTCTCCACTATGTTTGAGACTACACAAACACATGTTGTCAATCTCCACACCTCTCTTGAGGTTTGGTCTACTTTGGAGAAAATCTTCTCCTCTCAATCTAAGGCTTGCGTTATGCAGTCTCGGTATCAGCTCGCCACTTTGAAGAAAGGCGCCCCCTCCATTGCTTATTACTTCCAAAAAGTTCAAACTCTTGCTCACACTCTTGCCGCTATTGATGAAACACTAAAGGATTCAGAATTGGTCTCCTATCTACTGGCGGGTTTAGGATCTGACTATGATCCTTTCATCACGTCAATCACCACTCGGATTGACCCTATATCTCTTGATGAACTATTTGGTTACTTACTAACCCAAGAACAACGACTTGAGCATTCTTGTTCTGCAGGTGATTTGTCAGTCTCCAGTGTTAATGCTGCTCAACGAAACAACTCTGTCTCCCACAAGCAGCAGAGACCTCCTCATTTCTCTTACGGTGCAGGACGTGGCCATAGAGGTCGAGGTCGTGGTTGTAGCTTCCCAAACTCTGGTATTGGCTCCTCCTCTCCATCGAACCAGTCATCTCCCTTTTCCACCTCCACTCTCTCTGCGTGTCTACTCTGCTTCAAAGTCAGTCATACTGTAGCTAAATGCTACCATCGTTTTGATCACTCCTACCAAGGTGAATCTGTCAATCCCTCTGCCTTTCTCACGACTCCACAGGTGCCATTTGATTTGAACTGGTACCATGATACTGGTTCCACCCATCACCTTACTCATGATTTGTCCAACTTAAACGTGCGTGCTGATGCGTATCATGGAACCGATCAAATCCAAGTTGGAAATGGCCAAGGTTTGGATATTCTTCACACTGGTTCAGCTCTTTTATCTCCTACTCATTCCAATTTTTCTTTGCAACATCTTCTTCATGTTCCCCAAATTCAAAAGAATCTCATTTTAGTTAACAAGTTCACTCATGATAACCGGGTTTTTATTGAATTTCACCCATATTTTCTTTTGTGTCAAGGATCTTTGCACACATAAACTCTTCCTCCATTGCCCGAGTAAGGGGGGCCTCTATCCCTGGCCCTCCTTCTCTTCTCCCTCTGCTCGTTCCTTTGCCACTTATGTGGGTGAACATGTGTCTCTTGATCAATGGCATCATCGCCTTGGCAATCCCGCTCCTCTCGTGGTGCGGTGTGTTTTGTCTAGACACAATCTTCTAGCCTCATCAACTACAATTCAGCAAGTTTGTTCTGCTTGTCAACAAGGCAAACTTCATAGGCTACATTTTGGTTTTTCACCCTCTGTTTCCACTGAGCCTTTGGTTCTTCTCTTTCTTGATGTATGGGGCCCTGCTCCAACCTTATCATCTAATAATAAAAGATATTTTCTTTGTGTTATGATGATCATACCAAATATTTATGGATGTTTCCCTTATCTTGCAAATCTGATGTATCTCCTATCTTCCATCAATTCAAACTTCTTGTTGAAAACTTTTTCTCCGCACCATCAAAGCTGTGCAAACCGATGGTGGGGGCGAATTTTTTCCCTCACGAAAATTACCTGCCTCCTCTGGTATCTTTTATCGCCAAACTTGCCCTCTCACCCATCATCAAAATGGAAGTTTTGAGCGGCGTCTTCGTCAAATCGTCGACATTGGTCTTGCCTTACTCTCTCATTCCCATGTCCCTTTTCGGTATTGGGATGATGCTTTTGATACTGCATGTTATCTCATCAATCATCTCCCTGCCATTGCCACTCGCCCTCACACCCCCTTTGAACTTCTCTTTCACAAATCTCCCAACTACCGATTGCTAAAAACCTTTGGGTGTGAATGCTGGCCCTACCTTAGGCCATATAACTCCCATAAGTTCTCCTTGCGCTCCAAATCTTGTGTTTTCTTAGGATATAGCAAGCCTCACAGTGGCTATAAGTGCCTCGATATTTCCTCTGGTCGCCTCTACATTGCTAGGCACGTAATTTGCAATGAAACTACCTTCTCCTTCCACACCGTTTTACCCCCTACTGCACCTCTTCCCCTGCTGCCTTCTACTTCTCTTCCCTCTAATCTCCGGCTTCCAGCTCCTATTCCATCTGCACCACATGATGTGACCACTGCCCCTCATGTTCTTCCCACTAATATCTCTACTGCCCCTGCACCTCCTATACCGCACCCTCCCGCTTCCTCCCTCGAACCTTCCCCCTCCTATAACGACTTACCCCCAATGACACAATATTGTCCGCTTTTGGCTCCCCTGAACCAGACTTCCCAGGAGGTCACCCATCCTAGGATTGCTCTCGCAGCAGCACACTTAATTGCGGAGTTCTGATAGGTTCATGGCCATCACGGCTTTAAAACATGTTGTTTCATAAATAGTACATTTATACATATAAGCACATTCTTATTCCCAGGCGATGTGGGACGTCACAATCACCCCCTCTTGGGACCTAGCGTCCCCGCTGGCAACCCTCTTTGGGCTTGTGCATGCTCCCACCATCTCAAGTTGGGCAATGACTCTGATACCATTTGTAACGATCCACCCCCAATGACACAATATTGTCCGCTTTTGGCTCCCCCGAACCAGACTTCCCAGGAGGTCACCCATCCTGGGATTACTATCGCAGAAGCACGCTTAACTGCGGAGTTCTGATGGGTTCATGGCCATCACGGCTTTAAAACGCGTTGCATCATCATAAATTGTGCATTTATACATATAAGCACATCTCCATTCCCAGGCGATGTGGGACGTCACACCTCCTCTACTGGTCCCTCTACTACTCATCCTATGACCACATGATCTCGGCTTCACATTCACAAACCCAAAGTTCGAACTGATGGCCTGGTTAAGTATCCACTGCCACGAGCTCTCACTACATCCTTGAGTTTCCCTTCCAGTGTCACCCTCCTCTACTGGTCCCTCTACTACTCATCCTATGACCACATGATCTCAGCTTCACATTCACAAACCCAAAGTTCGAACTGATGGCCCAGTTAAGTATCCACTGCCACGAGCTCTCACTACATCCTTGAGTTTCCCTGCCAGTGAATCCACTTGTTTCTCTGAGGTTGTCAAACATGATGTATGGCGTAACGCTATGACAGAAGAATTCAATGCTCTTTTGAAAAATGGTACTTGGACCTTGGTTGATCCCCATCCTTCTATGAATATCGTTGGCTACAAATGGGTGTTTCGTATCAAACATAACGCCGACGGCAGCATTGACAGGTATAAGGCCCGGCTCGTTGCCAAAGGTTTTCACCAACAACCCGACTTGGACTTTGGAGAAACTTACAATCCAGTCATCAAGCCAATTACCACTCGTACTGTTTTATCTCTTGTTGTTTCGTATGGGTGACCCATTAAGCAAATTGATGTAAGCAATGCATTTTGAACATGGTTTTCTCACTGAGACTGTGCACATGGCTCAACCCCCTGGGTTCATCCATTCTCAACAACCCAAGGCTGTGTGTCTCTTACAAAAGGCTCTTTCTAGTCTCAAACAAGCTCCCCGTGCCTAGTTCTCCCAGTCGAGCAATCGGTTACTTGAACTTGGTTTCACTGCATCTAAAGCCGATAGCTCCTTGTTTCTCTTTCAATCTGCAGGTGTTCAGTTGATGGCCTTGGTGTATGTTGATGATATAGTTTTCACTAGTTCCTCCCTTGCTGCTCTTGATGACTTGATCACCATCCTCTCGGCTGATTTTCCCATCAAGGACTTAGGTGCCTTGCATTACTTTTTGGGTGTTGAAGTCTCCCGCACTGCTGCTGGCTTGCACCTCTCTCAACAGAGGTATATTGCTTCCCTTCTTTAGCGCACCAACATGGAGTCAGCTAAACCAATAACTTCCCCCATGTCAGCTTCCACCGCTCTTAGCAAATTTGATTATTTATCTCTCACTGATCCAAACCTTTACCGAAGCACAGTAGGGGCGCTGCAATACCTTGCAATCACCCGGCCAGATATAGCCTTTTCTGTAAATAAATGCTCTCAGTTCATGCATGACCCCCGTGACATTCATTAGACTGCAGTGAAGCGTATCTTACGCTACTTAAAACATTCCATTTCTTATGGACTTCTTCTTCGTCTGTGAAAATCCTTTCAATTGGTTGCCTTCTCCGGCTATTGTACTTTCCTTGGAAGCAATATTCTGCCATGGAACTCCAAAAAGCAACCCACGGTCTCCCGGTCAAGTACTGAAGCTAAGTATAAAGCTCTCGCCAATGCTGCTGCCGAACTACAATGGATTCAATATTTGCTGCACGAACTAGGCGTTCATCCCTCTCACGCTCCCATTTTGCTTTGTGATAATATTGGTGCTATTTATTTGAGCTCTAATCTCATGTATCATGCTCACACCAAGCACATCGAGATCGACAATCACTTTTTTTCGGGCTCGTGTGGCTAAGCAGGCTCTCTCTGTTAAATTCACCTCAAGCAAGGATCAACTAGCTGACATCTTGACAAAACCGCTTGTTTCTTCCTGGTTTAGCATACTCTGAGGCAATCTCACCGTTTGTGCCAACCCGTTGCAATTGAGGGGGTGTAATGACTCTAAAGACATCCCGGCTATGTGAAGCTAAGGACATAACGTGCACTTCCAGATTTCAGTGAAAACTCACAGAGCAGTCACAGAAAACATGGGAAAACATGGGCATGATCTTTTCCTAACTTCAAGACTTGATATTGTGTGTACGACAGTTCTCCTTTAGCTTGGTTGTCAGCTAACGTGTCTTTCCTTTAGTTGTTGTTAGCTATTGTAAGCCTCTGTCAGCAGTAGTCTTCCTTAGTCTTCCACCTTGTACAATCTACTATAAATTGAGAACAGAGCACACCAAATCTGCAAGACAATTAACAGCCAATCAACTATTGTCTTCAACATCTATTACAGGATTCAATGAATACCTGAGAATGATGAAGAAACCTTATCTATCTCACTTGTAGTGTAAAATTTGTAATTTTAGTGAATCATATCCAGGTTTTCTGTACCAGTTTTATTTTTCTAAATACATTAGTTCTTTCTCTTTCATGACCCTTTTTATATTTCTGACTCCAGAAACGATGGCAGAAAGAGATCCAGCTACTGCAATAGCGCTAAAATGGAAAACAACGCAATTTTCTGTTGCTGGAACCACCTTAGGTCCAAAGAGGGGTAAGCCATTTTATATTATATGTCAGTTTGTCTGCTCTTTATGCTGTTAGCATTTGTACTGTGATTTAATTAACGGTTGTGTTTACTTATGTAAGAGGTTTGATTTTCTTTGGTATTGCCAAAGAATTTAGTTTGCGAAAACATTGAATTATTCCTTTTTCTTTTATTTTTTGAATAGCGTCTTGAAACTTGTTTTTTCTGCTTTATTCATGCAGAAATTATATTAGACCTGGAGTTCATCTCCACATAGGCAAGCTACAGTGGTTCATGCAGAAGGCCTACCCCTGCCCTTATCCTCAAAAGTTGGCTTAGGGGTCATTCTTTTCCTGTATGTTTTTTTTTTCCCCAAGCCTTTAAGTTTCTTCTTGTATGTAAAAAATGTGGAGAGGTCTAAAAGCAAGAAGCTTTTATTAAGCACGAAGTCATTAATATCACGCACAACATTACACATAAAGATAACTCATTATTCAAGTAAGATCAGATTCATCACACATAACTATTTCAACTCACTAAGACTTCAGAATGGCACTAATGCTCTCACATCAAATTACTATCCTCTCTCACACAAAAAAACTGCCCACTTGCTAGACACATTACCCCCCACCTAACCACCTAGCACTCATTTACATCACACATGGCTTCACCTAGAACCTAGGACCCTATCAAACTCTTGGCCACTCCATTTTTCTCTTTTCACACATACAAGGAGACCTACCAACATTTCCTTTGATAGAAGTGGGAAGTAGGTTTAGCTGATCTTCCCAACCACTCATGAAACATCCAAGTAAGTGGGCGGCAGAGAGAATGTTTGAAGGTGGTGAGAGAATGACAATGATTTTAGGAAGATGGCAAGAGGCTATGATGAGTTATTTAAAGAGAAAAGTATCTAGGGAGAGAGAGAGAGAGAGAGAGAAGAGTACCATGTGGATTCATTTGCGTATGTAATCTTTCTTCTGTACTATTCCCTCATGGTACTAATGAAGATGAACGGAAGTAAATCAACAGAATTAGGCTAGGCAACTTTTGGGAACATAAGACTTTTCAATTTTATAGCATTCGCATCTTGAATGTTTTATGTTGTGTGTGAAAATACGTTTGATTTAGCTCCCATTTTCTGAATGCTATACGAAGAGCAAAAAGTTGAAGCAACTCATACAACAAAGGAGTTGTTCCTTGATATTTTCCATTGATATGCAAGTCCCCATTACTAGATCCACACACAGTAAATCTTAGAATTCTTTTGGCGGGGGTTCATTTATTTAAGTATCTGCTGGATTTCTTTTTTTCCCATTGGTATTTGCTGTGCGTTTGAATTGATTTTAGGAGACTTGGGTTAGTTTATTTATTTGTTTGGCGTTGCTTTAATTAATTGATTTGCTTAGAATTTGGCATCCTACCAATTATTTACATGTACAAAGGTAATTTTTACCATTTTTCTGGTGCATAAAGATTGGTTCTTAATTTGCTCATCTTATTACTGATTTTAGTTAATCTAGTTAAGAAGAGAATCATTTATTAGCTTTTGTCTTATTGCTCTTTCAAGATTATTGGAAAGATTTGATTGATTACCTCTATGCTTATTGTATTTGCTGCCTGTTAAACTGTTACTGGAGTATGGATCTGAACTAAGGGGAAATCTTTCCCTGCCCTCTGGATGCGTGGCTAGCTGTTTGTATCAAGGTGTTTGATTTGTACAACATATTGAATAGATTCGTATTTGAAATCTAATGCAACCAATTCTACGAATCTTAAAACAATATAATCTCAATGTGAAAGGTAGTTATGTTTTAGGTGGCTTAAGTTTAATTAAACACACACAAAACAAATCTCCACTTCTTATCCTTGTTGATACTTGCTTAGGGTATGTCGGGGCTAGTGTTTGGCTTTGCTCAGGTTCTACGCCTTTTTGTTTTGAAAGTTAACATGAGTACAGCCCTACCTTGAAGGCTTCTAAAAGTAGAAGAGTTAAGGATTGAACAAAGAAAAGAAAAGAAAAGAAACTTGTTATTTCAAATAATGAATTTACACATCCTTCATATCAACATCTTGTTGAACAAAAAATCATACAAGATTTCTATTCTCTTGAACAGGAAGTTATAAACTAAGCAAATAAAGAACGAAAGAACTCATCATTGCAAATATCCTTCCATGTATCAAGTGGCAGATGCTCCCTCTCTGGATTAGATGGTGGTGGGAGATAACCATATAAAGCATAAAAATCAGAATCAGCGTTATTATCATCGCTTGGTAGACAACCCATGTGGGTTTCCAAATCAGTCGTCTGAGTATTGTTTCCCATGTCTTCTCCACTATCCACAAAATTCTGTGGCAATAAAGATTCAGATGCAAACATTCCTAGTTCGGATGCATAAAACTCAGAATCAGCAGTATCATTGGTTGCTATACAGCCCATTTGGGTTTCCAAATCTGTGGTCTCAGTATTGTCTTCCCCAAAATCCACCGAATTGGGTGAGAGTGTGACTTCAGATTGAGAGCTTCCTAATGATAATGGAATCTCAGAGGCTTGAAGCACATCGGATTGGACATCACAACGCATCCTTTTTCTCAGCTGGGTTCCATCCCCAAGTAGCAACTGGGGGCTTTCAAGGCATGGAGTTGGGGCTTCAACAGATGTTGAGATGATGGTGTGAGGAACGTGAACATCCTCAAAACATCTTTTGACCCCTCCTTTTGTTACTGGTCCCTTTTTATTGACGGTGCATAGAACCCAGGTGGTACACTGTTCCAATAAGACACCCGCCAGGGAAAACTCATGCATAATCCACTTGGATTTCTTCATGCGCGATTCCTGTTTTACCTTGAAACAGAACTGCTTGTTGAGTCCAATCACATGTTGACCTTGATCGTCGTATATTTGGTTACAAGAGTTTTCATGCCAAGTCCCACAGCCAGCTGTTCTTGTCACGCGTTTATTGATTTTCTTTAGCCTTGTAAACAGGTAATGCTTCTCCTCCTCCTGACCATAAACAATATCGTCAAAGATTTCCCAGGGGGCTTTGTCTCCATATATATCAAACTCATGGATACCCTCCCATGGCAATTCTTCTCCCCTGACTTTCTTCAACAAATACTGGATTATAAGCTCTTCATCAAAGGGCCGAAAACGAAATCCCGGCGGCAGCAACATCTCTAGTTTCTTTCGATCACTCTCTTCTTTCTCTTCTCGTTCAAGACTACAAACGTTTCTAGGTATACGGATCAAGATCGCCGCAGCGTAATCTGTTTATATAGACCTATCCCGCACCGACTTACGAATTATGACCGTTATACGTAATTAAGATTTACGAATTATGACCGTTATTCGTAATTACGAACATAGCCCCGCCATAATAAGGAGGCGGCAAAGCAGCTAGAAGCGCTCGCTTTTAGCCCTTGAATTCTTATTCACGAATTAATTTTTAGAAAGCCAACAGATGGACGACGTGTCGTACTCCATAGTCGTTTAAGGTCTTATGAGGCCTGCACGACGCGTCGTCTTCGAGTTATTTATTTATTTCTTTGGCTGGGCTTCTTCTTAATTGCCTTCTTGGTGGTGAGTATGGTGACTGTTTGGTTTCTTGTGGTGGTTTCATGCATTTTTTATTTATTTGATTTGCTCGACACAGAGGTGAATTGGGTAGTCCGAAGAAGTAATGGCAGTGATCTGATTGTGGTTGTTGGGATGGATGCCTGTCAAGCGTTCGATGTTTTTGAGGAGTTGAGGAGCAACGTACAAGTGGAATTTTTATGTTTTTTACGGCTCGACAGTTTTTTGGCAAAGAAAGCGGGAACGGTGTTGTGTGCGGCGCTGTTAAAGAGCAAAACGACGGCCTCAAAAGCTCCTCCACCAATGAGGTTTATCAAATACGCAATGGGGATGTGGGTCGCCTTTGTCTATTGGTTTTGTGGGTAAGTTCTGCTGAATAGTTGGGATTTCGGAAGCGGGTCTGTTAAAGATCTGCTGAATCGTTGGGTTTTGTGGGTGAGTTCCACTGAATTAGTGGCCGAAGAGAATGGTAAGTCCAAGAAGAAGAAGACGAAGAAAGAGAAGCCCTTGAGGGTTTTCACTGCGGTGGCTCCTTGTTATGGGTGTGGGGCTCCGTTGCAGATTCGGATTCGGATGCTCCGGGCTATTTCCACCAAAGCTTAAGATTTTGTTATCGCAACCTTTGTAAGAAATTGAGTTTTGTCAAATTGCATTTATTGGTATCTTTATATTTGGAGTTTTATCCCCTGAGCATTTGAATATTTCAAGTTGAGAATGACGAGAGCGATTCGGGAATGTAAATAATTGTGCAGAAGAGAAAACACCGCCAGCTTAGAACTGTACTATGCGGGCGGTGCCGGCTACTGTCTCATGGGCACATGATAACTACAGTCGGTGGAAATGGAGGTTATCCCGGCGGAAAACAGTTTGTGACAGCTGAACAACATAATAAACCGAGATATACCTTGGCCCAAGGTACTTGAGGAGATGAGCTATGACGCGTATGATTTGGTTGACAAGTAAGTTTTACAAGTTGATTTCTTCATTTTCTGAATGTATAATTTAGGGTGCTTCGGCTGTAATATCTGGCTTCTTATGCAAAATTTATCCTTTTTTTTTATTTTATTTTATTTTTTTATCTGAAGAGAGCTCCTTCTTATTATCAATTTTGTAGATGCAAATAGCCGTTGGATTCACAATTTATGTTGTACTCATTCTTGATGGCATGTTTTATTTGATCAAATTTGGGTTGCATCGTTACTACTTCATACTTTTATTGCATCGTTACTCAGAAGTGTTGTTTGCAAAATCTAAAGGACTTTTTGACTCTCTTCATAGGCCATTTGATCAGTTTTGCTTTTTAGAGAGTCTGATATTTCTAATATAGGCTACTTCTGAATTGTTTCTTCTAAGAATATTCTAAGTATGACTATGCGTTCACAACTAATTTAGAGCTTATTCTGGCCAAAAAGGGAAAGAAAAGCACTAAGTTAGAGGTCGTCTTGATTAGGGATTGAATTTCAGAAATGGAATGTGGAATTAACTTATGAGTTAGAGATGAAATCTGGTTGGCGGCAAAGTACAGGGGTGGGAACCAGGTTCATGGACCTAGGACAGTGTTCATTTTAAATATAATGTGAGCAAGAAGCTGTTGCTGTAAATGCTGTTTCTGCCTTGGTTGTAATGCGTGTTCTAGTCTCATTGGAATATAGCTCTTTTAGAATAGAGAGTTCAACATATTTCCAAGTAAAGAAGCAGATTACCGCTTCCAATTAGAAAATCTAGGGGTCATAATTTTTTAAATGCAAAGGGTTGAAGAAGTCTATTTAGGAGCAGATCTGCCAAAGGAAGCTAAAAAAGAAAGGTGAGGCTACCTCTTTGAAGATTTGTGCTGTAAAAAGATCATAGCCAGTACTATTCTTTCTGTCCTCTTTTTCTTTGACTCTCACCTCATTGACGCAACTCAAGTACAGCAAGGATGTTTGATAAAAATGGAATAAGTTGACTGTAGAGTTCCTTGGGTGGATCTACAGTAGAGCATTTTGTCAAAAAGAAAGAAAAATTTGAACAGAACTGCTAATTCATTTAGCTGACTTTGTAGAGTTGGGATAATGTTATGATGAAAATAACTTACATTGAAGAGCATAAGCGCAAAAGATGTGCAAGTAAGTTGGAAAATGGGCTATATCTATTAGTCTTATTGCTATTGTGTTACAATAAAAAAGAATTGTCACTTAGGTGTGGAGAAGGCTTTACAATTACGCTGTCTTTTCAACTGTCCATAGCTGTGAACCTCCCCTATAGCTCTTTCTCAAGATGTTTAATGGAATTGGTAAGTATGTCACAATGTGATTTTAGTGAGCCCATGTGCACAGTAGCAGAGCTAAAATTTTAGTTCACCAGGGCAAAATAAAAATATAAGAGTTGAAAAAAAAAATTGATTAAAAATATTAAAGAATGTAACTAAAATTTGATTAAAAATATTTGAAGAATTGATTTAAATTACTTGCTGAATCACTCAAAATGTAGAGTTAAGTTGGACTATTCTTTATGGAGAGTTATAACCCAAAATTAAGAGGGTAGAGATTTGGTACAAGATTGAATACTGACATTGGAAAATTAAGACACAAAAGAAGAGAAACATAGGATAAACTTTGAAAGGACCAGTGAGCTTAGCTAGTAGGTTCTTTTTCTCCTTCAAGTCTTCCTAAGGAAGAATATTGGAGGAGATTAAGTCATTTTTCTTCAAATCTTTGTATCTTTGGACAGCTGTCTATGTTTCTCCTTTAACTATTAATTATAGTGGTTTCCTTGTTCTTTTTGCTCATTCTAGTTAGGTGATTCCTTTTGTATACTTCCCTTGTATTTAGGGACGCCTTTACAATTTTATTGATATTTGCCGTTTACTTACCCAAAAAAGAAAGGAAGAACATTGGTTTCATTGACATGTTCAATTGCCTCGAAAAGACTCATGTCAACACCAATATATGTCTTCAACGTGGACTTGTAGAGATGGAGTTAACCTTGCTCTATCCTCCTCCCATGAGTTTGAGCCACAAAGAATGAAAGAATGATAAACGACAAAATAACCCAACAAAGCATGAAAAAACCATTGTTATATCAGTGGCAATGAGTCTGGTGACTGGTTGGTTCCTTTGTGGTGATTTCATCCATTTTTTTTTTTTTTTTTGATTTGCTTGAGAGATAGGTGAGTTGGGTAGTCCGAAGCGATGGTGGTGATCTGATTGTGGTTGTTGGGATGGATGCCTGGCAGCCATTTGATGTTTTTGAGGAGTTAAGCAACAAGGTAAAAGTGGAATTTTTATTTTTTATTGCCTGGCAGTTTTTTTGGCAAGAAAGTGGGAACGGTGTTGTGTGCAGTGCTGTTACATAGCAAAGCAACGGCCTCAAAAGCTCCTCCACCAATGAGGAGCTTTGTCTGTTGGTTTTGTGAGTAAGTTCTGCTGAATCGTTGGGTTTTGTGGATGTTGGTTTGTGGGTGAGTTCTGCTGAATCATGGGGATTTGGGATTTGGGTCAGTTAAAGTTCTGAATCGTTGGGTTTTGTGGGTCGGATTTGGCTGTTGGTTGTTGGCTGTTGATTTTCTGTTGAGATTTGGCGGGTGTCTGATTTTATTTTAAGAGAGTGGGATAGTGTACAAGTGGTTCGCCATTGCACATGTGTGTCTAATTAATCTATTGGCTTAGAATTAAACATCCTATCAATTATTTACATGTATAAATGTTGTACCTGCACCATTTTCTGTTGCAAATTATCGGTTCCCAATTTCCTTATGTTCCTGTTGGTTTTAGTTAATGTAGTTATGAATGGAATCATTTATTAAGTTTTCCTTCCAAGAATATTAGAAAGCATTTTATTGGACATTCTTGTATTTACTCTGGCTGTTAGAGTATGGGCTTGAAATAAAAGGAAATCTTTCCCTGCCCTGTGGATGGGTGGCTGGGTCCTTTGATTAGTGTAATGTATTCAACAGATTTGTACCTAAAATCTGATACAATCTTAACTCTAAGAATCTTACAAACAATATAATGGCTATGTAAAAGGGTAGTGATGCTTTAGGTGGCCTTAGTTTAATTTCACTCTGTATTAATGTATGCCTGTTGTGGAATGGAATGACATTTATGATATATGATTATCGTCTTTTGGGGTTTTATCAAGATTAGAGCAGAAGAAGTAAATTTTTTGTTCAATGCTGCTTTGGATTTTTATATTTTAATTTTTTTGGATTTTTTTTTTTTAATTCTATTTCTATTTGTTTAGGATTTGTTGGCATAATTTTGGATTTTGTTTCAAAATTATCAAGCGGTTTAAGGGCACTAACTGATCATGTTTGTTGCTTCTTTTTTTCTTTTTCTATTCCCAATGAAAACTTGATTTTGTTTAGTTATGTATTTTAGTTTGAAATTTTTGCTTGAGACTCGGTCTTTGTCTCAAATTTCCTGTTTATGGGTTTTTTCAAAGAAAAAAAAAAGATCACAAATTTTGCATCTGATTCTGAAAGCCCCCCTACCCCACAATTTTCTTTTGCATAGGTTCCCAAAATTTCTAAAATTATGTACTGGTTGAATGGAATGTTCCAAATCTTCTGATTCTATTTGTTGGGTATATTTAATCAAAATTGCTTTATTTATTTAGTATATCCTATTGAGCAATATCTATAGATTCATTACATTGATCATTTAGGTATTTTTAAGATCTAAAATTTGAACCTAAAATATTTTAAAATATATCCAAATTTGAAGATATATGTCAAAAGAAAATACCCATCTTCTTACCAGTATTGATATTCACTTAAGTGTCCGCCTAGAGCAACCAAGAGAGGGTAACAGTTGGTCATAAGTGTTAATAGTACTCTTTAGGCATTAGATGAAGGAAAATATGATTTGGTTTGTGAGGACATGAATGTCTTCATTGGAGAAATCCGTTTCTTATTGTTTTTCTTGAAAATAACTCTGCTTCTTTAGAATTTCCAATATAGTTTGAATATATTCCTATGGAATAGGATGATTGTTAAACACTCATGTAAGGGTAGTTTCCTTATGCCTATCTAAACTAATGCAATCAAAGCAAGTATGTTGTAATGGTGATTAGGAGATAGTATTTTAAGTTTTTAATTTGTTTTCTTGTTAATTCCTGCACAGTTAAACCTGATAAATTAGATTTTTTGAAGAGTTGGTATATACTGAACATTTGTTGCCTATTAATTGGAAAAAAGTTTGAGTGCTACCAATAAGAAGTTATTATAGGGTATGACTAGGTGTGTTTGAGCGTATTAATTGGTGTCTATATTATTGCATTGATTGGCTGATCACCAGATAAAGTTTCAGGTAATTAATGAAAGACATGGGTTTAGATCGAATTAGACGATACTTAAAGCCAGGTCAAAGCTGGGTTCATAGTTATTGGGAGACTTTTACATTCTACTGTTACATCTCTCCCTCTTGGATGCGGACAACACCTCAAACCAAAGAAAAAGGAAAGTTAAGAACAAATTTTGTATATCCATGTCTGATTCTTTGTTGGAATGTGTGTAAAATTTTCTCTTGTATCATCAACAATCCCCCCCCCCCCCCCCCCCCGAAATTTACATTGCTCCGTAAGAGACTTTATTCACTTTGTCATCTTAATGTCTTTGCCTACTCTTTCAGTCAATCGTAGAAGTGACAGAAGATACATTTTGGACAGACTATTAGGAACTTCTTGAAGAACTTCCTCATGCTAATTATAATGTTTGGTTGGCTATTGCAGAGACATTAGTTGCTGCTTTAGATGAAAACCCAGGGTTAGTATGATTCAAACTTCCACCCTACCTCAGCAATGTATTTTTTTATTTTTTGGTGATGCATCTAGGAATCTTTTTCCCATTTTATGTTCTTTATACATCCATGTTGCTAGTTTGGAGATGACAACATTAATTCTCATCGGTTGGGCCAACACAAAAGTATTGGCAAAACATTATGCTACAACATTTCTCATATCACAATCACTTGTAATATTTTCTTTGCTTTGCTTAAAGCATGAATTAAGCTTGTTTAATTCAATGCATATACTCTTCATGTAATTTAGTTTATTGTTTGTCTCAATAAAAACATTGTTCTTGTCATAACAGTCTCGCGCATTTTGTTGTGAATTTATTTTCGTGTTTGTCTGGATCGTCTTTAAAGATTTTAACTTAGAAATATTGTTATTCATTATAGAGCTGTACACTAAAAAGAGGCATGTGGATGCTTTTGATCTGCATACTGATCCTAATTCAGATGCTCGGGGAAGAATGATTGATAATGTATCTTGTAAATATCAGTCTTTTTCAAATGGTTAGTTCCCTTTCAGATTAGAATTGTTTTTTCTTTTTTCTTATTTCGTTTCATTTTTTGTTTTTCTTGTTGGAGGTGGGTTCACCATATCACCTCAATAAGCTTTTTCGCTGATGCCCCTGCAATTGTTACATTACCAAATGCTTCTTTGAGGTGTCTAGCTGTTTTAACAACAACATAGGTTTTCTGAATAATCCTCCAAATAGTTTTTCACCATGTTTTGTCCTGTTGTTTGTTTGAGGTGATTTTTTTTTTTTTTTTTCCCACAAGTGTCATAGTTTTTCAAGATCTATGTTTTAACGCCCCGCCTTAATAAATACTTTATTTAGGCATTTTACACGCGGCGCTACTATTATTACCTTTAAAATATTTTTGCTCTGTATATATCTTTTCGAACATTAAACGTGACTAGAAAGTGTAAAGAAAATAACAGAGTGCTATCATAAACATAACTGCTTAAAAAATATTCAAAATGTGTACCTATGTTAGGTCTTAATAATTGCAAACCACTAAACTATACATCATTGGTCACCAAAAGACGACTATACATGCTCAAGTCGTCACTCGGGTCTGTCTAGTCCTCCACAAAAAAACTAGTTTGGATTGCAAAAGCTAAGTCTCAAATTATATATGCTAAGCCTCTTTTTAAAATTTCTCTTTTATTTGTCAAAAGTTATTTTGAATAAAAGCTGGTACGTAGCTTTGCGAAAACATTTAGGGTACGAACTCATAAGTACAAATATCCAAAAATGAGTGAGACTTTTTGTTTCATTACCCCAAAGATCACAATTTTTTTTTTTACTATTTTCTTTTCCAGTATCATATTAAAGCAATATACATATATAAATTCAATTCAATTCAATTACTAGAAGATAATAATGGGAAATCACATAAAATCAAACCATGCTCATGCATATATAATTTGTAAAACTTTATTCTTTATCTAGTTTATGTTTTTGAACTTGTGCTTTTCTGTTTACTTTTCTTTACAAGTATGCCCCTAGTCTGTGTCGAACTTAACTAGCTACCATGTTTGACCTAAGGTGTTGAATGTGTTTTCCATAATTCAACCTAAGTAGTGGCGGAGCTACATGGTGGCTTTTGGGGAGGGGGGGCTTGGGACCCCAAGCAACCATGTTTTCCCATTTTTTTTAATTTTTTAAAAATTAAAACTTTACCCCCTAATTTTTTTTAGTTTTGCCCCTACCTACAAATTTTTTTATTTTACAGTTTTGCCCCCTCCCCAAAATTCTAAATGCCAACTCCACCCCATAACCTAAGGGTGTCAAGAGTACCGCCCCCTCAACTTAGGGTTGTCAAGCATACAACTCCACTCAACGTAAGGCTGTGGATAGGGGTGTACAAACGGAGTGATTATAACCGCTCCGCAACCGCTAATCGCATAACCATTTTCGAATGCGGTTAGGAGGGCTATGGAAAGCGGTTAGTAATCGCTAATCACCTACCTATATATATAACTATGTTTACAACTTTGAAGCGTAACAGACTAACATGCATGTTTACACGATTTTTAAAAATTTAGTATTATGACCTGATTGTTTTGGTCTTGAGTTGTCATTTGGATTTGTAGAATGAGGTCAATTTGTTAAGCAAAATTCAACATCTAAATATAATTTCTTTATTGGGTTGCAGCGTTTATGGCGAGACAAGGTTTATTGTTTACGAACTGATGCAAAATAGGTGTTTGGAAACTCAATTGCACGGTAAAAACACATTAATCTCATTCTTTTTCTCGTTAAAAAACCTAGAAAATGGAAGATAAAAAAGAAAAAAAAAAAAAGAAAGAAAAAAAGGATGCAATTAAATAAAGCTAATATCTTTATTTTTCAAATCTCTTGTTGATATATAGGACCTTGTTGCCCTTTTTTTTTTTTTTTTTTTTAAAAAAAAGTTCCAAAAATTAGTAAATTCTTTTTTGAAAACAATTAAAACATGCACAAAACTGGTCAAAAACTAGTTCTAAACCCAAATTAAAAAACAGTTTTAAAATCGTAGGTTATAAACACAATAATCGCCTCCGCCTATGCGGTTAGCGGTTGGTAAAATGCAATAACCGCCTTAGGCTGTTGCGGTTAGCGGTTTTTAGCCAATAACCACTTGTTGCAACCGTTTGTACACCCCTAGCTGTGGAACATATACTTAAGGCTTTCGAGCATACTATTCTGCTCAACCTATGGCTGCTTTAAGCTAATTAACTTTCGTATTTTAAAACTTTTCTTTCTTTGAATATTGGTCTTCTTCTTTTTTCCCCTTATATATATATACACACGTAAAAGGAAAATTACAATAAATTAAGGTTGGGCGACCCAAACATAATAACTTGCAAAGACGTGAAAACAATGCATCAAATTAAGACGCAAGTCTATTGATTCTTAGCGCGAATGCCAAGAAGGCAAGAACCTAAGCCACAGTAAATGTGGTTAAATGTGTATATAGAGTCCAAATGACTCAAACGCCGGGTACGTAACAATTACAGAGAAAAATAAGGAGAAGATATAGAAAACAAAAGGCCCAGAAATACAAAAGAGATAAAACAAACACAACACTTCCTATTAAAAGAGAAAAACTAAGAGTAATTGAAAAAATAGATGGAAAGTTGAAACATTCAAATTGAAAAAATAGAGGGAAAGTTGAAATATTCAAATTGAAGGGAAACTTAAATTTTCATGAAATAATTTTCATTAATGATCACCAAATATAGCTAATTTCTAGGAAAAAATATAAAAAAGCCCATGAACTAACAATCGATTTTAGAATAACCCATGAATTTTCAAGTGTGCTAAATTGACTTATCAAACTACCAAAGTGTGCCAAAAATGACACTTTTGTAGTTATATTCCTATAATATCATTTTCATGTGTCATATTTTTATTAAAAAATAATAAAATTTAAATTTAAAATTCAAGAAAAATTAAATTTAAAACTCAGAAGGGGTGGTTGGAGCCATCCCTTTGGGCCAATGTGGCCCCATTTTGCCCAAAGGGGGTGGTCGGCCACCCCTAGATTGGCTATAGGGGGTGGCCGAAACAACCCCCAAAAACTTTAGGAGTGGTTCGGCCACCCACAGATTGGCCTGGAGGTGGCTCAGCTGCCTCCATTGGCTAAAATGGACGTGGCCGGCCATCCCCATTGGCCCAAAGGGCTAGCTCAAGCTACCCCTTCTGTTAATTTTTTTTTTTTTTTTAAGTTTTTAATATATTTATATTTTTCTTGATTTTTAAATTTAATTTTTTTTTTTAAAAAAAAATATATATATTTTTAATGATATGACACGGGGCAAGGGTATTAGAGGAATATCATAAAAAGTGGCATTTTTGGCACATTTTGGTAGTTTAATTGGTCACTTTAGCACACTTGAAAATTCAAGGGACTATTCTAAAATCGGTTGTTAGTTTAGGGTTCCATTAGTGATAATGCTCTCGGGTTGATCCTTGAAGTCTTTATCCACAAATTTTATCAGCATGCTTGATAACGGTGTAGCCGTTGTGCAGGTGATGGTTTCACAACTTACACTAAAGACTTAACTTTTTACACCAAAAGATATAGGTGTTGAAAAGTTTTACAACCCAAGTTTTGATCACCAAATATAACTAATTTCTAAGACTTATAACAACTTTCATACGAGGATGACTTTGAGGAGGAAGATGACCTTCAAATGGCTTTATAATAATTTTCTTTAGGAATTCACAAAACTGACCAAGTTGAATGAAAAGAATTTTAAGAAACTCAGTAAGATTGGACATGAAAATGAGAAATTGTTTGTAAAATTAGATGATTCTTGTGTTGCTTGTGATATTTTGAAGTCTGAGAATGTCATGCTTGTTGATAAGATAAAGTCACTTAGAGAATAAATTGAAAGATTCTAAGGAACACTTGAAAAAGTTCTCTAATGATAAAGTGGAAAAATTGTTATTTGGTCAAAAGCCTAATTCTAATGAATATGGTATGGGTTTTGATAAGTTTGGTGCTTCTACTTCACATAAGTTTGTTAAGTTTGTAAAAAGTTGCTTCTAATTTTGAAAGAAAGACTATAAGTTTGTTAAGCTTGTGAAAGCTGAACAAGGTCAAGGCTAATGTAGCCTACTTGGATAAGGGAAAAGAAAATGTTTGTTGAATGACTATGTGAAGCCCAAGTCCAAGGCACTTTTTAAGAAACATACTTCAGTTAAATTTGTTCCTACATGTTATCATTGTAGAATTATTGGTCACACTAGACCAAATTGTTTTCAACTTAAATCCTAAAAGCCTTGGAACAAGCGGATTTCACCTAGGAAAGATGAACCCGATTTTGAAAACCAGGTAAGAGCCTTAACTGAGCAAGATCATTAGTGAGAGATTGGTTGAGTTGTTAAAATATTCTATCCTTGACAAGAAGAATATCACTCAATTGGCTTGTGACCATGCCAAGACCCCACCGCTATAAGGGATTTTAGGTGAAAAAAGGAGACGATAATTTGTGTTTTGTTGTTCACATTGTGGTATCTCAATCGTGGTTGCTTTAACATTGTTGCATGAGAATGTTGCGCCTTAAAAGTGGGTTCCCACACGGGTTTTTCTTTTGTAGGCTAAATTTTGGTTGTTTCACCAACAATTTTACAAGCAGCCGAACACAAGCGTACAAAATTAGTTGGCTAATTGGTAGGGGTGTACATGTGGACAGATGTTAACTATTTGTATCTGCTATCCGCAATCATCCGCTATTCGCTATCCAGATATGCAGATGCGGGTAGCAAAAAGTCACTATCCGCATATGTGTATGCGGATAATGGTTTTAGGGTATGCGGAAATGGTTATTAACTGCATCCGTATACCCTTTATATATATATATATATATATATATAAGAACATCATTTTGGATTAGGTATAGGTTATGTTTACATTGGTTTAGTTGACAGTATTGCTTTCTAGTATAACACTTGGGCAAAAAGACAAAAGTAATATGAAATCAATATATTTTCAGAAGATTAGGGTTTAAAAAAAATTAAAGCAAGCCCAAAACACTAAAATTAGCCTAAATTATTTTCAAAATTGTTTAAACTATACCATGATAGAGACTCAAAATACTAAAATATATCCAAAAAAACCCATTACCTAATGTGTAGATAATGAATAATAACTACATGTATACCCCTACTAATTGCGGTGCGTCTCCCATTGATAGAATCTTTTAAAAAATTTAGAGTAAGAAATGGTTAGTACTGCATGGTCCATGCAAATGGAGGAAAGAAATAATACTTATAATATTAAAATAAAAAATAAAAAGAAGCAAGAAATTATTAGGACCAACTCATGAATATTCCTTTCCCATGATGTATTATTCAATTTAGGTTGCGTCTTATTCATTACAGATGCTTACATATATACTACTATCATTTTTATGCATCGGGGTCCTCTAGGCTCTAGCTGCTTCAACCACACAACTCTTTTGAGTGGGGTGAGCTATTGTGAGCCACATTAATATCTAAAACCTCAAAAGATTTTTTTTTTGGTTGCATATATAATCATTATTTTGCCCTATGCAATTAGAAACCCTAAATATTTAGTAAAGCGACGCCTTACCAACCAACCCATTTATCCTTTGGTGGCAATGATGGGACTGAGCAGCTAAAATTTCTATAGGCTTTCTAATTGCATAAGGTTGTAATTAATTATGTCATTAATTAAAATAAACTAAACCAGATTATTGGAGAACATAATTGGAAGCTTAATTGGCACTTTTTGGTCTTGTCAGAGCGTGCTACCGATGTCTACAGAGTTCATGATCATGTCCATGTCACTGAAACTACCAACCCCAAAGTCCTCGTCTCCAAAATCCTTCCTGTAATCCAACAACCATTCGGAGTTATCTTCAGGTGACGGCAATCCAAGATTACTGTAGCAGCTTCCGCTTCCACTGGTGGCCGGGGAATTCCAGAATGAATCGTCAAGAAATATCGTCTCCGACCATATGTAACTCATTAATGGGTCGTCATCGCCGGGGTCCGACGACGACCGAGATTCGTCGGTCGTCGAAGAATTTTCAGTTGGGACACTGGAGGAGACATGGCTACTACATACTGCTTTTTGTGACTCATCCTCATGATTGACTTCGAGATCGTGTTGTGGGGTGGTGGCTTCTTTAAGGAGAGGTTCATGCGTAAGTGGATCAATACCCATCTTAATCAGCTTTTTCTTGATGTGGGTGTTCCAATGATTCTTGATCTCGTTGTCGGTTCTTCCTGGCAATCTTGCTGCAATTTTCGACCACCTATACAAAATCAAAAGTATTTTAAGGCCAATTAAATTAAATTAAAAAACAAAAAGACAAAAGCACTTACGGAGACGTAAAGGAAAAAATAAATATTTTTAGTGAGATCATGGCACTTCTGCTTTATAGGTCATAGCATAACAAACCATATATATCCATCTCTTACTATTATTAGTAAGAACAGAAAATTGAAAACAAAAAAAAAAAAAAAAAACTTAGAAACATCAAACAGTTTTCGTTGTTTTTTTTTTCGCAAACAGTTTGCTAAACGCGTTTTTCTTAAAAACAAATACAGAAACTGATTTCTGAAATGAAAGACTTCGACTGCCAAGACAACAAAAGCATAGATCGATCATGTGCTAGCTAGCTGTTGTAAAATTCAGATTTTCTCGCGTCGCTCCTTAATTAGAATGGAAATCAAAATTTTCTTTCGACCAAGAAAACGGTGGAAAATGAAAATAAGTTTGTGATGGGGAATGGAAGGTCGTGACATTAGCATCTTTGACTAATTTACATTTTCTCGATCAATTTGATTCGCATGCATGTTCCGGTACACATCCAATGATTAAAGCAGCAGATCCGACCAAAAAAAGTAGGCCAAACTTTTCAAATAACATGTTAGAAAGAGAAAAGTCATGAATGATTGCAAAAACGTTGGCATGCATTAATTCATGATCAGTAAGACATTAAGAATATTGAATATGACAAGAGAATAATTAAGTAGCAAAGAAGAAACACCTATTGCCAAGACGGGCGTGAAGATCAATAACAAGTTGTTCCTCAGCTTCTGTAAGAAGGCCGCGCTTCAAGTCCGGCCTCAGGTAATTAGTCCAACGGAGACGACAACTCTTGCCGCAGCGCCTGAGCCCTGCAAGCTTCGGCACGGCACGCCAGCAACATTGGCCATGGGTGAGGATGAAATTGACTAATTTCTTGTCTTCCTCAACCGTCCATGGCCCTTTCTTCACTCCAAGCTTGTCACAACAAGGTTGCCTCCCCATCACTTTAGAGAGCCAGTACTTGCCACACCAGTCCACCAACTCTAGGAGAACCCAAGCCCCCCTCACCCACCTTTATATACTACTGACTTCCCTTTCTTGGGGTAAAATCATCCTATGTTTATCTTGGAGGCTAGCCAGTACTCCCACGCTTCTCTTAAACGTGTGTGAACGTATTGATATATATGTCAGTCTCAATCAACTCTTAAATTAACCATGGTTAAAAAAATAAAAATAATTTGATAATTTGTTAAGACTGTCATATCATCTTTGTCAGATAATTGTAAAATAACAATGTGGTATATAACATTACTCTTTATATTCGATACCAAGAAAATTGCTAACAAACGAACGCCAAATATTTTTATGACAGTTATTAGGATCAGGGACGGAGGGAGGGGGGGCTGGCAGGGGCCATGCTCCCCACCCCCTCTACCCACAATTTCCTCTAAAAAATTAAAAAATATAAGGTAAAAGTAAAAATTTAGCTTATTTGGCTCCTACCAAATTTTTTTTTTTGGCCCTGCCCATAAGATCTTCTAGCTCCGTCCCTGATTTGGATCTTTTGAAGTGAAATAGAAATGATTCATTTTATGGTTTAGATTAAACGTTAAATGACGTGGCATTATGTACATTATTAAATACAACATAATGAAAACTAGTCCGTAAAATAAATCATTTTTATTTCACTTTTATGATTTAGGTTTTTTTGAAATAAAAGATAATAATTACAAGTAGACGACCTCATCATAACTAATTAAGCAAAATGCGTATTCTATTCCTTTGTGTTAAGTTAATTATTTTCTTAGTTCATAATCATCTTTAAATTAAAGCTTATCTTAAATTTGGATTAACATTAAAGACAAGAATCGCAAAACTAATTAGGAGAAAGAGAGTTTTCTCCGTGTGGAAGAAAAAACAAATATATTTGGTACTCAATCTCTACCCTTTGTAAGCCCACACAAAGCCCCTTTCAAGGAAATCATGAAAAGAAAATGAGCAGTGCCCTTCCCCATTTCTACTGCAACGACTATTGAAAAATACATCTTATTTTGGCATTTTAAATAAGAAAAATGTTATATGTACACTTAATTTTAATTGTCACATCAATAAAAATGTACGTTTTAGAGAGTAAGTAGAGGTAGCATTTCTTTTCCATTAGTATGACCAGATAAGTTTGAATGGTTTGGCGCGTGAGTGCACGCACTTTCATAGAAAGGAGGATTGGAAGAGAGGCAGACAGAGTTGGCGGCCCCAACATCAGTTTCTGAAAGCTGCGTGGGACCTAAGATTTTACTTGCTCCCATTGATTTGATTCTTTAAAGGAATTAAGGATGCGGGGTCCATGATTAGGACGCTAGAAAGTGGGGCAACCAAGTGACCAACAGTCCAAATTTATTCAAAAAAAAAAAAAAAAACAAAAACAAAAACAAAACAAAAAACTACACAGTCCAAATACGTCCTTTTAATTTTCACTCTTACTCAAGCATTTCATCACCCCTTTCGTCAGCATCCCTCCAGCCTCATTTGTTCGGTTTTTTTCTTTTTCTTTTTCTTCCTAATTTTTATAACAAGAAACAATTTCCCTATGCCTAAATAAAACCAAAGTACTTACTTTATCCCTCATCTAAGTATTAGGTATTTTTGCTTTTTAACATAGATCAATAATGTGATTGACAATAGTTACCTAGCTATGACCATGCCATGGGGTGACAGGCTACCTCCAATAATTTTTTTTCTTTTTTGTTTGTTTTCTTCTCTTTTTATTTAAAAAAAAAAATTAAGATATTTTGTTATTATTTTCTCATATTAGGTGGCATTGAAACCTTAAGTATTACACGTGAAAAGAGGGCCATATGTCAGCACTCTAAAGTGAGTGACGTGGAGGTCTATTAAAAAAAAATAGACAAAAAATTTACAACAATAACAACTAATTTTTTTTTTATTAATGAAGATGCCATATGTGTCACTTTTTGAAACCAAGGGGACGGTTTGATCTAAGGCTAACCACAATATTTAACCCAAGAAAATTATAGGAGATTTTGACTTATATTCTCTTTTATATTTATATATATATATATATATATATCAAAATGAGCTAATATTCGTTTAATACTAGGGTGTTTTCAAAATTCTTTGTAATTATACCTCGTATAGTAATTAATTGTTTTAATCTAACGCCTCTCATGCGTGTAATAATTATTCACTGTGGAATTGTAAACTTTTTTTACATCATTTTACATATTGTTGTAGTTATTATTAAAAAAAAAAAAAAAAGCCACCACCAAGGCGTCCAAGCCGCCCCCCAAATTCAGTGAATCCGAGAATTTTCCTCCGAACCCATCGGGACCCACGCGTACAGAATGTCCAACCACCATCGGCAAATCCTCAACACAAAACAGCTGACTTTTTTTTTTTTTTTTTTTTTTTTTTTTTTTTTTTAATTTCTGATTTTTTTCTCGAGTCAAAACCACTGACATTGAAACCACAAACTGGGTTCAGATTATATAATGTATGTTGGTTTAGTACATGATTGGGGTCATATCAGCCAATAAAAAATAAATAACCCTCTTTAATTACAAAGTTATAAAAGAGTTGTATACTATTTGTAAATATAACAATTTTTTTTTTCAGAAAATCTTAGCATAGTCATTAGTCTTTAAGGCAAGTACGGTAACCATAAATGAAGAAACAGTAAAAGAATTTTATTGGAAGAAAAGAAAGGTTGAATTGAGATTTTTTTTCCAGAGAAAAATAATATTAAATTATCACTTATTTTAAAAGTTTAAAATTGTATAAATATGTAAATTTAATTATTTAATCAATATTTTAATAATCACCTTCACATATGAGTTAAAACTCTTTTTTAATAAATAATGTACAACTCATAATATTTAATTAAAAAAAAATGACAGAGACAATTTTCATTGGGTCTCGACATTGTAAAAATTTAGAGTGATTAACAAAATTACCTAGAGCAATGAGGGGCAAACAAGTAGGCAAATAGCCTTCAAAATTTAGAGTGATTTCTCCATAGGTTGTACGCAATAAAACTGAGCATCAACCAGAAAAGATAATCTTTCATCCTAGTACCCCTCCAACAATGCATCCCCAACGCAACAACATCATCCCAAATAGTGGGTGAATTCAAAACATTACAAATCTCCATAGCATGCTTTCACATTTGACTACCGAAACCACATAAAAAAATAAATAAATGATTCCTGTCTTTAATTCCATATATATCGACAAAATACACGTTTTACTTCACCCTTATATCCCCATTTTAAGAGCTTTGTGCCAATGGACAAAGCATCCATCATCAGCAACAAAGTCACAAATTAAAAGCCTATTTTGGGATGGAAAAAGAAAGCCAAACCAAATCCTACTACTCCATCAGGTTGTGTTTAATACAGATTGCATTCCAAGCATCCGAACAAGAAAACTTACATATTTTGAAATAGTTCAGTGAGGAGTAGCCTTTCCACCAAGAGAAACCAAACTCAAATGACTTTGAATCTCAACAAGCATATCAGATCGAGCAGGCCTTCACATCCATTACCCATCTTTAATGACCATAAAAAGCCCCTCATCAAGCTTGTGTTGGGCATCATAAATCACACGAGGCCTATATTTAGCATAAAGAACCCCATCGGATGACAATCATCAAACCAAAAGTGAATCTGAAAGCCATATCCAACATAAAACTTATGAAATGTGAAGCTTCAATTCTCAATTTCAATAGCTTACATCAACTCCACGTGCAGACATGGGGGATGCTTATATGCCAAAAGCTTATACCATACAATAAAATAACCTCCACTTAAAGCTACCTAAAGAGACTTGGCCCTCATAAAATGACTCCGAATGTGCCGCATCATGGCTACATGATTCTACTCCTCAAGCTTCTTTATATCCAACCCACCATATTTCTGAAGTAAACAAAGTATATTCCACGAAAGAATTAATTTTTTGCCTTAGTCGATGGCGTATATATATATACACTATATTCTAATAGAAAATTAAGCAGAAAACTAGCTATTTGCTATGTTACAACCCAATAAGTAATGTGCATTTGTTTTATGACCCAAGTTCAATTTTTTTTGAAAATGGCGCAAGTGATTCGTACGGCAGTTCTGAAATCATGATGAAAATTTTAAAATTTGGTTCTATGCATAATTTAGTAGCATATTACGTGAAGGTCACTGCTATGATCCTAACTCCTCAAGTACAATTTTAATATATATATAAAAGGTTTTTGAACACCTTTTTTTTTCAAATCAATTTTCAATGGTAAGTTATATTTAAAGTTTATGTTATTTGATATTAGAATTAGCTTACCACGACGTTCACACCCATCCTGTGGCAAACATATACACTAATACTACACGGATCTTTCATGAATTTTCAAATAAACTTTAAATCTATTGCTTATCATTTTTTATATATTAGGTTTTAATTAATTGAAAATCATATATAAATGAAAAAACCAGAGAAACGTACGTACAACAAAATTGTGCTTCTTTTCCCTGTGAAGCAAGTTGGATCAAATTACTTGCTTCTTTGTGGTGCAGAATTTGCCATTAAATAATAATTGTATCGATACGTCTCTATATAAGAATTGTTGTAATTAGCTTAATTTGTCTCCCTCCAAGCCTGAATTAAGGACGTCTCCAAACAACAAAAGGACACAAAATTAAGTCACACAATATTATATTAAAGCATGCTTATTAAAAAAACAACCCCCCCCCCCCCCCCCCACACACACACACACATATATATAATAATAACAGCATTAGGCGATTAATGATGTAATGAGTGGGTGACGGTGTCGTCATAATACTGATTAATTTCCCTGACAGAAAAACCTAATTAAAACGATCACTTTATATATGATTCAAAGGCCGGCAGGTTTAGAAATTTTAAGATTCTTTTTATATTAAGTTGGTGTGGTGGGGGAGTATGAATAGAAACCTGTCCCCCACCCATTGGAGTATGAATCCCGCAACATCCATCATTTTGCCATGCAGTCCACAATTTATTCTACGACACAGATATATACATACCTAATTCTATCCCCAGTTCAAAAAGTGGGTCAGACGGTCCCATCTGCCCACAATTTACACGGGGAAAATAAAATGTAGGGATAACCAACGATACTATTGCCTGCCTGCCTGCCTAAATGAATGTGTTTAATTTATGGGTGAAAATGTGAATGTGAATACGATTGTTAGTAATATTCACATTCGTATAATGTGATTATTATTTGTATTTGTGCGGTTATTAAATGTGAGTATTATCTGTTATTCATATATAATGTAATGAGCATTTTAGATTACTATCTAAATTTATATGCAAGATTAAATACTGGGGTTATTACTATATTCAAGCTTAAATAAAGTAAGATTTTACTTGTTACACAATTCACAATTATCAACCATAGAGAGTCATTGTCTCATAAAGTAATCGAAATTTCGATTACCAAAATAAAATAAAATAAAGTAAATGTAGTGAAGTATGACTTTGCAAATGATAGTGAAAAAAACCTGACATAATCTAAAGGTCTAAAACTTAACGAATAATTAATTCGGAACGACCTCATTTTAGTTGATTTAATTAAATATATATAATATATAGAAGAAATGTTGATAATGAGTTTTGATAATTGCATTTGTGTCGATCCGTATATACGGATAGCGGATACGAATGGTTATCTTCCATCCGCATTTTCATCCCTAAATTGTGTCGTATATCTTTTGAATAGCTAGAGTCTGGTTTTTTGTTGATAGATATAATTAAGCGAATGAAATGGCCTAATTAAAAATGTTTGGTATATAATGACTTGAATGGGTTGTTTGGTGATGATGATGATAGGTCGACGGCACATATGATGATAACTACAACAAAAGTTTTTTTTGTTCTCATTCATGAAAACTACGGATTTAGCTCGCCTCCGGCCAGTTGATGCCAACTGCCGATTACGATCTGTGGTTTCCATTTCAGTACTGTCTAAATAATCACGCTATAAATTAAATGATAAACAATACCGTGTGCATTTTCTGATTTTATTATTGTTGTTTGATCATGACTAGATGACCATGAATCTGATCGTCCAGCTGTGCTCTAATAAAATATGCTATTTTTATTTATTTTTTAGAACTTCCCTTTTAATGATACTGAATTATCGCCATTTTTTATTTAAGGTACTTGAACTTTAAAACATCTCAAACTATGGTATCTTCCATTTTTCAAAACGTCTCAATAACATGTCATCCGTTAAGATTTGCTGTTAAATCCTGCCCAAATTCTTAAAATACCTTTGTGTTTATTTTTTTAAAAAAATTTATAAAATTTTTCAACTATTCAGGTATGGGTATTTTTGCAAATTCTGTTAAATTTTAACCAATACTTAAACCTTAGCAATTTATTATTATTATTTTTTTTTAAAAAAAAATGATGGATATTTTGAAAATTTTGACAAGATTTAACGATAAATTCTAATAGAAGACCTGTTATTGAGACATTTTAAAAAATTGATACCCTAATTTGAAACGTTTTGAAGTTAAGATATCTTAAGCTAAATTTGGTACCTTTAATTGAATTTTTTTATTTTTTTTTTATTTTTTCTGGTTCATAAGGAATTCCAACTATATATGGGCTTTCTTGAGATCAGGCAAGGCGGTGTTTATTTTATTTATGAAACTTGAATTTTGTTGAGAAGCCCAACACCGCTCATGGATCAGTTCGGACCAATCATCCTCGGCCAAGCCCATCCCAACCCGACCTAAAACCAAACTTGGTCCATACTACTACAACATTGGGCGGAGAGAGACAGCTACAGACCTCCCGCTCGGCCCAAATCATCCAGTCCACAATGACCACTCTCTCTCTCCTTTCTCACATTTGCTCTGTGAAACTAACGTGAAAATGCGGATGCATTTATTAGTAATATTTGCATGTGATTATCACTTTTAAGTATTTGTATTCGCATTCGTACTGTTATTAAATGCGGTTATTATCCACATATGAAGTAATGAACGTTTTAGATTACTATCTAAATTTATATGCAAGATTAAATAATATAGTTATTACTATATACAAACTTAAATAAATTAAGATTTCATTTGTTACACAATTTAATTTCATTAATCATACAAGGTTATTATCTTATAGAGTAATCGGGATTTAGATTACTTAAAGAAAAATAAATAAATAAATAAATGTAGTGAAGTAAGACTTTGAGATGATAGTGAGAAAAATATAATATAACTTTAAGCTTACCAAAATTCAAAACGATGTCGTTTTAGCAAATTTAGTTAATATATATTATATATAAAAGGAGTGCGGATAACAAATGCGGGTGGTTATTATCGACCTGTATTTTCACCCTTACATAAAAATACTATTTTAATTGTAATGTTTCTTCATGTTTTAATTTTTACAATGTCCTCTTATCTCAATTTATGGTTACAATGTCCCCAATTGCATAATAATCTATCATTTCTGTTTTCTTAAATTTTTGTTTCTTGTTTTTTTTTTTTTCTTAATTTGAATTTATGTCATTTTTTAAAATATTGCAATCAAGAGATTGCAAATATGGTGATAGTTAAAAGGGTAAATATAACTTTTAGGGTAAAGTTTACTTATTCCCTTAAACTATTACTTAATTCACAAAGAGAAATGATTTTTGTAGACTTGTACATTTTTTGTACATAACTTTTTAAAATTAACTATTGGATTTGTAGGACCTACAAAGATCCACATGTAGGTCCTACAGATCCAATGGTTGAGTTAAAAAAGTGATGTACAAAATATGTATAAGAGATGTGTATATAATATGTCTCAATTGACAATATCTTCCAAACTTTCAATTTGGACAATGTTTTTCCAAATTACCAAAAACTGTCAATATTTTCACAAATGACAAAAATACCTTTAATAAAATAAAAATAATAATATTATTTTTTAAAAACTAAAACTAAAAATTAAAGAATAAATACATAAAAATCAAGGGTGGCCAAATTTAAAAATTAAAAGAATAACTAAAAAGTTTTTTCGATTTTTTTTTTAATTTTAAAAAAAATCTTTCTTTTATAAATAAATTAAAAAAAATGGTTTTTTTTAAAAAAAATTAAAAATTAAAAACTTCGTTATTTTTTTAAATAAATATTTTTTTTTAAAAAAAAAGGATTTTTATTTTTTTAATCTTTTTTTTTTGAATTTACAGGAGTATTTTTGTTTTATTGAAAAAATTGTAAATCCATTTATGTGTTTTTCCTGACTTTTGGAGGATATTAACAATGTTTTGATAGTTTGAAGGACATTGTTCCAATTGAAGGTTAGGATAATTGTATCATTGGTCCTTGTAGTTGGCCTAAATTACAAATTACTCCATATGATATCAACATCAATTATGAGATTCTTGTTGTTGGCTTAATTTACAAATCGATCATTGGAGTCAAATTATGTTTAAAATTTTGACAGATTTTGTTAAACATCACGTCAGCGCCAATAAGATGACGACACATGTCCATCTTAATAAAAAAAATATATAAATATATTTAAAAATAAATAAATAAATAAAATTATTATTATTTTTATTTAAAAAAAAAAGTAAAGGGGTGGTCGCGCGCCACCCCCCATCACAGAAGGTGGCCGCGCGGCTACACCCCCTTGGGGGTTGCCTTCGGGCCATCCCAAGCTACTGGGGATGGCCGCACGCCACCCTCGGCAAACCAAAGGGGTGGTTGTCGTTTGGCAGCCACCCCTTTGCTTCTTTTTATTTATTTAATATTTTTTTTTATTAAAATGGACACGTGTCATCATCTTATTGGTTGACGTGATGCTTACATAGCGTTTAACAGAATCTGTCAAAATTTTTAACAGAATTTGACTCCAGGGATTGATTTGTAAATTAAGTCAACCACAGAGATTTATGAATTCATGTTGATACTATATGGAGTGATTTGTAATTTAGGCAAACCATAAAAATTAGTGTGTAATTATCCCTTAAATGTTTGATGGACATTTTCAATTGAATAATAGTTTGTAAAGGATAGTGAACTTTTTCTTAATTTTAAAAAAATAAAAAGAGCGTAGTTTAGTGGGATCCACCCGTTGATGTTCATAGGCCATAGCGGGCAAAAACCGTGCAGCTCAACGGTTCTGGGCTTCTGGCGCAACCAACGTGCCTCGGTGCCTGGGTGTACGTGGAGCTGGAAAATAGGTATTGCGTGCTACATGTTCGACGTAATATCTCAGTCAATTAACGAAATCCAAAAACAAAAGCAAAAGAAAAACCAAGAACTCAGATCAAGACGTCCCCGGGGAGAGAGAGAGAGAGAGGACAGGGGAGATGTGGAGGCTCGTAACTTCACTTACCGCATTGGTTTCTACCAGCAAATCATCAACTCTCAACCAGGTAAACAACTACAGCCTCACTCACCATCTTTCAGTGGAAAAATACATATAAAGGAAGAAAAAGAAAACGATTTTGACTGTAGATTTCATTGTGAATGGAGCCGACTCTGGTCGATCGAAGTAGTTGAATTACTATGATTTTTTTTTCCCCTGAAATCATGCGAGGTCAAGCTTAATAGGAATATCAGAAGCGTCCTGATATTCCTTCGTGTAGTTTATCATCAGGCTGAGCAATTGGATGGGATCCCGCTTTTAAATTTGGGATTAAGGAGTAAACCAAAAGTTGGGTGGGCTGAGGATAGTTTGACGGTTTAGTTGTCTTCTTTGTTTCGTGAGTTTAAATGGGTTTACGGCTATGTTCATTCAGGGATGTTAGACCAACTTGAAATTGGTTACGCTAGAACACGCGCTCCATTTGGTTCCACTTTGACATATTAGAAGATGATGACCGAGTAATGGTCGCATGGTGAAAATGAGTTCAGAGCTAGGATCATGAACAAGGGGCAGTTTAAGGGCAGTGATAAACAGTTAGCTCTTGTAGCTAAATGGAATTTGTTCTCCCTTGTGTAATTCTTGAGTTTGTTTAGCTGTTTGGCAGGTTGTTTACTGTCTTGTGTTGCTGGTTTTCAGCGAGTCAGGACTTGTTTTGATGTCCTGGAGTTCCAGGTTTCTGGAGTGTTGTAATTGACTTTGGTGTTGGTTATAAAAAGACTTTATTCATCCAAATAAAAAAAGAAAATGAGTTCGCTAAAATGCAGTGTATGTACATGTATATATAGTATAGGCACATATATGCTCCTACATATACATTTAAACATACCTATATATATCCATTCGTCATGTATGTACATATGTATGTATGTATATGAATGTAAAGGTAGTGCATACTTGCCAAACTCTGTAAATCTTCTGCTAGTTAAAAGAAGAGATTAAAATTTCGGACAATAATGAGGGTTGAAAAGCTGGTTCTGTTATCCTTGTTAGTTGGTTAATTTTTCAGGTAATTGTTTTATAGCCATGATATTTTCCATCAGCTGGGAAATTTATTAGTTTCTAAGATCTCCCTGTGAATTCTCCATCCTTTTAACTTTTTGATTTTGCGTCCCGAATTTAGGCCTGCTTTTGATTTTTTGTTTTCTGTTATTGACTCCAGCCAGCATCTACATCGAAGATTTGGAAATCATTTACCACAGAGATGGTATTGTTGTTTAGGATAAGGATTTCTTTTTACAGTGCAGCTAATGTCACAAAGAACTGTTAGCATTTACTACTTTCTAGTTTTTCTTTTGATAAGTACGTTTACTACTTTCTAGTTATAGTTTCTATCAATGAATTTTACCAAAAAATAAGATTTTAGCACTGAAGCTTTTGAAAGTTTTGACTACATTTAAGAGACGTTCTTTTAATGCCTATGATAAATGCCATTTGTTCATGATTGCATTTTGAAAGAAAATTGTTCCGTCCTTGGCATAGCCTTGTTTAAGTTATTTGACCGGTGCTAAATGAAGTCTTTGGCACCATTTTTCTCATTGTTAAATCATAGGCCATAGGGACCTGCCTTCTGATGTTGAGATGCATATTTTTTATTAGATTGGCAGAATGGGGTTTAAGTCAAGTGTTTGTTAGATGGTGACAGAACAACAGCTTATTCCCCATGTTAAACCTGGTCTGATCCTTGATATTGCAGGTATTGCGCAGAAAATACTGTTCGAACCATATTCATTTTTCTGGGTATAAAATATCTGCTAGATGGGCTTTAATATTTTTGAATATGAAATTTCTGTTTGAAGTTTCCAGTTATTGAGCTTCATTGTTGTCAAGGGAATCACTTACATGTTTGTTTCTTATTTTGATGCAGGCAAGACATGGAATTTCCTCCCATGATTGCACCCCATTCATAACTTTTGTCTTAGGTAATAATTATGCATTATTGTGTGACTGAATAATGGGATCCCATATTATTTTCTTTTTCTTTTCCTTTTCCTTTTGTTAAGTAATGGGATCCCCCATATTCGTATATATACTGTTATGGAACAAATAACTTCTGTTCTTATTGTACCTTGGTTTAAATCATTCTTGGCCTGAAGAAACAGATATCAGAACTTGTTTCAACTTGATTTCATTCCTTGAGCCTCACTTCTTGAGGCTCACTGCATGTTTGCATCTTGCACTAACCACTTGTAGAGAGATTTAGTACTTCCACCTTAACATGTTAGGAAATATTATGCTAGTGATATATGGAACTAGAAAATGTTTTTCGCTAAGATAATATTTGTATTTTAAAACTATATGATTTGTTATGAATTTGAGTCATTAAGAATCTCAAAATGACATTAGTTCAGCATAACTTGCTAGAGGAATTCACTCCATGTAGTTGGCTACAGTATTTAAACATTCTTGAGAATAAAACTTGTTGCCAAATTGTTCTTAAGAGGTCTTTGTTGTTTTTCTAGATCAGATGATCACTTATTTTCTTCTGGTCATATGATAGGAACTCCCTAACCTTCCAAACCCCAATGTGTAACTGAATTCTTGAACTCCCGCCAAAGGAGGAGAATTACCACTTGGCTACAAATGCTAGTGGTAGATTCTCCATCATAGTCACAAGCATTTATTAATAAGAATTGTATGTGATGAATCTCCATCTTAAGCAAAAGGTATAAGGCATGTATTATATTGATGTAGCTTGAGCCATTCGGGCTAATTGAATGCTGTGAAACATCAAGTGTTGTATAGCAAACCATACACCAAAAAGCTTGCTTTGCTGGTAACTTTGGAAGATATTTTAATTAGCAAGGTGAACATACTATTATTGCAGTCAATATGTCAATAAAATATCTTGGATTCAATGGTATACCAATTGCTATGCTGATTTGTTTGTTGACAGACCAGCATCTTAGAATGGTAGTGAAGATATCAATTCTTGCATCCTCGATGTTAGATATATGAAGACTTAGCAGACATATAGAACAACTGAGCTTTGAACATGTAGTAAAGCAAATTCTCTCTCTCTCTCCCCCCCCCCCCCCCTCCCAAACAAAAAAACAAATTGAGAAATCAATAAAAACATAAAAGAGCTTAGGATGATGGCCTAGCCAGTATTCTGGGATGTGCGGTGTCTTCTTTGGCTAGGTGGTGAGCTTAAATTTCACCTGGTAAATTGGTCCAAGATTTGCTCTCCGCTTGCTGAGGGAGGGAGGGAGGGGATGCCAAATATGACAGTTCGTGGGGTAGGTGGTGTTCTAATGAAGTTCACAAGTCGTATCAAGTGGGTTTGTGAAAAAACATCAGGAGGGGTTGGGGTGAGTTTTTTAGTTATACCAGATTTGATGTGAGAGATGGCTCTAAAATTAGATTCTAGCATGACAAGTGGTGTGGGAATTAGGTCCTTCAGGATATTTTCTCCTATTTGTATAGTATTGCTTGTGTAAAGGAGGCTTCCGTGGCAGATTGCTTGGAGTCAGCCAGTGATCCTCATTAGTGGAATGTAAGCTTTATCAGAGATGCTCATCATTGGGAGGTGGATGTCTTTGCTTCGTTTTTTAACTACTTGTATTCATTTAAACTGAGGTAGGAATGTGAATACAAGCTTCATTGGGACCCTTCCAAGAGAAAGAGGGATGTTTGACTTTAGATCTTTCTATAACATCCTTGTTTTTCATGATAGCACCCCCTTCCCTTGGAAGAGTATTTGGCGGAATAGGGCCCCCTTGAGAGTTGTGTTTTTTGCTTGGACAGTCACTCTAGGGAAGATCCTCACCATTGGTAACGTAAGGAAACAAAATGTTATTATGGGTTGACTAGTGCTATATGTGGAAGAGGAGTGGGGAGTCTGTGGATCATCTTCTTCTCCATTGTGAGATTGCCAATGCCTTATGGAGTGCTATTTTCAGCTATGTTGGGTTAGCTTGGGTCATGCCTAAAAGAGAAGTAGACCTTTTTGCTTGTTAGAGTGGTCTGGGAGGCAATCCTCAAAGGATAGTAATGAGGAAGATGGTTCTGTCCTGCCTTTTGTAGTGTCTTTGGAGGGAGAAATGATGGAAGTTTTGAAGACCGTGAGAGGATGGTGGCGGAACTTAAGTCTTTCTTTTTTACCACTTGACAACTGTTTTTTAGATCTTAATTTGCCTTGTCGTTTCTCCTTTATACTTCCTATGTATGTGTTGCTCCTTTTGCGCTTTTTTTTTTTTTTTTTTTTTTTAAAAAAAAAAAAAAAAAAACGAAGAAGTCTTGCAAAATTGTTGAAATGATGAGATTTTTAATGCTTTTATATGATAATTTTTTTTTTTCATGTTCTCTCAGGTGGCCCTGGTAGTGGGAAAGGTACACAATGTGCAAAGATTGTTGATACTTTTGGATTTAAACATCTTAGTGCAGGAGATCTGTTAAGGAGGGAAATAGCTTCTAATAGTGAATATGGGTAATGATGCCTGATCTTCATTGTTCAGAATATTCTTTTAGCACATTGTTAAATTTATTAAGTTTTTTGATGATTGAATTAAATTTCAGCTCCACGATTCTTAATACAATTAAAGAAGGACGAATTGTTCCTTCTGCAGTGACAGTCAAACTGATACAAAGGGAGATGGAATCAAGTGACAATCACAAATTTCTTATTGACGGCTTCCCACGAAGCGAGGAAAACCGCATAGCATTTGAACGAATCGTGAGTCTCTCTCTCAAATATTTGTCCCATTAAAACAGGAAAAAAATATAATTTTTATCCATTCATCATAATAATCAGGTGAACTCAGCTTGGTCCATGCACTTTGCCTTCCAATATATACTTTTGATCGATAGAAATTTTTTTACACCAACAAGGAAGAGTAGCAAAGTCAGGATTTTTGTAGATGGATAAAACAGGAAATGAAAGAGATCAGGAATGAAAACTCTAATAAGGGTGTAAGGAGCAGTAATAATTCCATTTCAAAGCAAATGATTTGTCATGACACAACCTGTATGAAACATAACCCATATTGTTCCAAATGCAGATGGGAGCAGAACCAAATATCGTTCTTTTCTTTGATTGCCCTGAAGAAGAGATGGTGAAGCGAGTGCTAAGCCGTAATCAGGTTCTTATGCATTCTATTTCTTCATATAGTCAGATTAGGTAGAAACCATTATTCAAGGTTATGATGTCTTTTGTTGTAGGGCCGAGTTGATGATAATCTAGACACAATCAAGAAACGTCTTAAAGTGTTTGAAGCACTGAATCTTCCTGTAATCAATTACTATGCGGAGAAAGGAAAACTTTATAAGGTAATTTAATAAGTAAATAATGTATTTTGGGATTATTTTAGATCTTTTTATTTGGTGGTGTTCGAGCCTCAGCCTTCTCATGTATATGCATACAGGATCTAATCGGCTTGCCTTTTTGTTCGGCTTTTCCCATGCATCTGTGTTATGTTCTTTCCCATCTTTTGATGAGTTTATAGCATTCCATTTCCTTTTTCGGGATTAATTATAAAGTACATGATGTCATAACAGAAGCCAATATGTGCAGATCAGTGCATTAGGAACAGAAGATGAAATATTTGAACAAGTTCGCCCAGCTTTTGCTGCATTTGAGGTATGTTTTATTATCGGTATTTCCCTTTTAAGTGCTTATTGTATCACTCATCAAGAATTTGGCCCTCATCATTTAGCTACTTTCTTTGTCATGAGCGGTAAAATAAGTACTGTATGACACTCACCATGTCCTTTACCTATACTCATTCGGAAAATAATGTTTACACCAGATTAATTCATAGACCCTGCCATTCGTTGAACGACAATGACTCGAATTTTACTCTGCAGCAGGTGATTAAGTGAAAGTTAAATTGTGTGTGTCAACCAAAGTACAAGCACGGCAGATCCGGGTTTTTTTTGGGAGTTCTGCCTATCTTGGCTGAGATGGCCACAGGTTAGTTGGCCCTTTCAAGTAATGGGAATTCTCAGCTTAGTTTGTCTGGGAATTCAGTAGAGGCAAAAACAAATGAGCTTAGAGGGTAAATGTTCTTTAACTGTTATTATTTTGATGTACACTGTTTATGCTGCAATAGAAATGTGCAGTGTTGACCCCCCCACCCCCAATAAAAAGCTCAAATATTGTTCTATATTATGAAAAAGGTACTCTTTGGCTTACAGATTTATTTAATGATTACAATATATGAGGAAACAGGACCAATGCCTTCCATGTTTGACGGAACAAAATTAATTACATCCAACGATTTGAAAATAATAATTCGTTTGGGTGTTTGATTTTTTGAAATCAGAATTCAATTCTAATTTACTACGTAAATTTCGATGTTTGACTTTATGAGATAAAATTTTAAAAAAATTAAATAAAATGATTTGTTTTTGAAAAAAGTAGAAAAAAATCAATATTGTTTTTCATTGTCAAACGGGGTTTCAAAACCGTGTAAGGATTTTCATCAATGAATGGAAATGGTAAATGATTAAGGATCCAAAGTCTTGACTGCATCGTCTATGGAAACTGCCATGTTCAAAGGCTTTAAATTACAAAACGAAGTTTAAAGATCATGTTTGAATTTGAATTTATCTTGTTTTGTGAATGGAAAACAACCGATGAGTCACGCTAGACTCATTAGCCGGTCTGGAGGCGGCGGAACCACCTCATGAGCCTTTTTCAATTTTTTCTTTTAAGTTTCAATTTTTTATTTTTTATTTTTAAGTTTTTTTATTTTCAATTTTTTTATTAATTTTTAAAGCTTTTTATTTTCTGTTTTTTTAATTTTTTTACATTATGATACTTGTCTACTCTCAGCACTTGACATGTAGACAACCGTTAGTTTTTTGTCGGAAAAATTAACAGATGTACCAATTCGATCTTTTTCCCAAACCCAGATACTATTTGTGATACGAATTGAAGCACACAGGGCAAAAAATAAAGACTTTAAACCACATGTACAAAAAATGTATTTAACCCTAAAATTTAAAATGATTGTGGTTTTGTCAAGTGGATGTGGTGGATTTAAATTCTTGGAAACATTTTCTTTTTTCAACAGTTTTTAAGCAAAATAGATATTAGCTGGGGTTTACATGCGGATGCGGGTATTTGTAATATTTACAGATGCATCTACAAAATGCGGATATCACTTTTAGATATTCGCATCTACATCATGTTTTTACTAATTGCGTCCGCGGTTATCGTGGTTATTATCTGCTATCCGCATATTATGTAATGGGCCTTTTGGGCTTATTTCAATCTTTTGGGCCTTATTTGAGTCTATATTAGAGCCTATTTTAAACGATTTTGAAATAATTTATACCGGTTTTTAGTGTTTTTTTTTTTTATTGTTTTAATTTTTTAAGCCCTAATTTTTTGAAAATATATTGATTTCATATTATTTTTTTTTAATTTTTTTTTATCCGTGTATTACACGAGAAATCAATACAACCAACTAAACCAATGTAAACATAACCTCTACCTAATTCAAAACAACGTCGTTTATATAAATTTATTAAATATAAAATATATATTATATATAAAAGGTACGTGGATGTGAATATTATATACACATGTGCGCAGATAGTTATAAATAGCTAATGTGGACAGATATTTCGGCCTTTAATACTCCGTTTGTTTCGGCGTAAAATGATTTCGACATTTTTCGGTGTTTGGTAGGGGCGAAAATAATAGTCAACCGGAAAATGATTTCTGTTTGACCGAAAACCCTTAGTAAATTTCGGAAAATGATTTACGCTTTTTAAAAGCGTAAATCATTTTTCGAAGACGCTAGACGCATTCGACTCCTATTAAACGACACAGTCGACTTTCACTTCAAGCAGTCGACCATCACCGAAATCTTGCCGGTACCGAAATCCGACAGCACCCGATCTATGTCGCCGGAATCCGGTCAGTCCGGAATCTGGCAAGAACGGCCGGATTCCAGTGGAGATGGCCGGATCAGGCCAGAAAGGCTGGATTCAGCCTATTGGTCGGATTCCGGCGGTTCTGGCAAATTCTAGCCAGTATGCTGGAGTCCGGCCGTTCTATGCCGGAATCCGGCCAACTCAGATTTCGACGAAACTGTTCGGATTCTGGCCTTTATCTTGGATTCCAGCTATAATAGCAGGAATGGCGGAATCCGGTAAAAGGGGCCGGAATCTGTCGGTCAGTGACAGAATCTCGTCTTCGGTAATTTTTATATTATTTTACATTAATATTTATATGTTTGGAATAAAAAATAATTTTTATAGGTTAATATGATTAAATGAAAACAATAAAAAAAAATTGTGATTTTCTGTACGCGCCAAACACCGAAAAATGCTTTGAGCCAAAAATATTTTCTAGAAAAATGACTTTCCTAAAATTATTTTACGACAGAAACCATTTTACGTTGAAACAAACGAAGAATAAGATTCTATACACATAATTTGTGAATTTGACATCATGATTTGTTCAAGAAACATTATTACTCTTTGTGCAATGGCGCTGAATGTTACATTACACTGAAAAGGTATTCCCCCATATGAAGCCCCGCGCAAATGAATACAAAGCAACTCCCTCCAATTTGCCATTCTTCCTCAATCCCTTTTCCCAAAATGGTAACCACTCTACAACCACCAGCTTTCCACACAACTTCTTTGATCCTCTACTGCTCTTCCAAGAGCAAGAAAATCAAGAAGCAGAAACAAATCCACCAGAACAAAGGGAACAGCCTCTCCTTTCCAAAACCAACCCCAACCCCACTCTTAATCAACCAAAAACCCTACACCCAAACAAAAACCCAGGCCCTTGACGCTGTCGTTGATGACCTAGAAGCCTCTGTGGAGAAAGGTATAAAAATTGACACGGAAATATTTTCTTCTCTCTTAGAGACATGCTTCCATTTGCAAGCCATTGACCATGGTATCCGAATTCACTGCCTTATTCCAGCAAACCTTTTACGTAGAAATGTTGGCCTATCGTCGAAGCTGCTTCGTCTTTATGCGTCATGTGGGCATGTTGACGAAGCTCACCAGGTGTTTGATCAAATGGCTAACCGAGATGCATCGGCTTTTCCCTGGAATTCTCTTATCTCGGGGTATGCTGAATTGGGTCTATATGAAGATGCCATGGCGCTTTACTTTCAAATGGAGGAGGATGGTGTTGAGCCGGACTCGTTCACGTTCCCTCGCGTGTTGAAAGCTTGTGGGGGAATTGGCTCGATTCGCATTGGGGAGGAGGTGCATCGGCATGTAGTTCGTTCGGGCTTTGCAAGTGATGGGTTTGTGCTCAATGCTCTTGTTGACATGTATGCTAAGTGTGGTGACATTGTAAAGGCTCGGAAGGTATTTGACAAGATTGCTTTCCGGGACTTGATCTCGTGGAATGCTATGCTCACAGGTTATATTCGTCACGGGCTTTTGGTGGAGGCATTGGACATCTTTGGCCAAATGCTTCAACAGGACTATGAGCCAGACTCGGTTGCTATATCCACGATTCTTACCAGTTTGTCATCATTAAAGCTTGCACTCCACATACATGGCTGGGTTCTTCGTCGAGGATTCGAGTGGAATTTGTCCATAGCTAATTCATTGATTGTTGTGTACTCCAATCACGGAAAGTTGGATCAAGCACGCTGGTTGTTTAGCCAAATGCCCGAGAGGGATGTTGTGTCATGGAACTCTATAATTTCTGCTCACTCTAGAGACCTGCAAGTTCTAACGTACTTTGAGCAGATGGAGAATGCTGGCACTGTGCCAGATAGTATATCATTTGTGTCCATCCTATCAGCTTGCGCCCATTTGGGCATGGTGAAGGATGGGGAGAGAATGTATTCTGTGATGAGGGGAAAATATGGAATAAGCCCAATCATGGAACACTATGCTTGTATGGTTAATCTTTATGGGAGGGCAGGACTGATCAAAGAGGCTTATGCCATCATAGTGGAGACAATGGAATTTGAGGCTGGTCCAACCGTGTGGGGGGCATTGCTGTATGCTTGCTTTCTTCATGGAAATGTAGATATTGGAGAAATTGCGGCTGAAAAACTTTTTGAGTTGGAGCCGGATAATGAACATAATTATGAGCTTTTGATGAACATTTATCGCAATGCGGGTAGATTGGCGGATGTGGAAAGAGTGAGAGTGGTGATGGTGGAAAGAGGATTGGATTTTTGATAGACCCCCACGTATCTCTTTTAATTCATTCATATTTATGTTCAACACCTGTAGCCATTAAGGATTGGAACACAAAAATGTTCCATGCACATATTATGAAACATTTCTGTACCCTATCGTGTCTACAAAGGTAAGAAAATTAATAGGTTAATTAACTTTAATGGAATTGGAAAGGATTAGACTGTCCCAAAGGGTAGACGTGGATTGATGTCAAAACAATTTACCTAGCACAACTTGGAGAAGGTTAGAACTTTGCACTAGGAACACATTTGTCCCCTAAACTAAGAATTAATTAAAAAAAAAAAATCGCAGTTATGGGCTTAACCAATTACCCTATTTCTACCCCTTTTTGTTATTGCTTTAGAGTGCGTTTGTGATTGCAATTTCGTAGACAATAATACTCCGTTTGTTTCAGCATAAGATAATTTCTAGAAAATGATTTAGTCATTTTACGGTGTTTGGTAAGGGCGAAAATAATGGTCAACGAAAATCATTTTAGGTTTGACCGTAAAAGTTTATTTAATTTTTGAAAAACGATTTACAGTTATAAAAATTGTAAATCATTTTCCGAAATTAAATTCTTCGTCTTTACACGCATGCTTGATATTTGATTGTTGGAATCCGACAATGGTCAGTCTTCAGAATCCAGGCGGGCCCGGAATCGGGCAACATTCGGCCACCGGAATATTGCCGGTGCTGGAATCCGACCAGATCCCGAGGAGTCCGGCCAAACATGCTTGCCGGAATCCGGCAACGATGATCGGACTTGCCGGATTTCGGCGACAGTTGCATTTTTGTTTTTCGTAATTTTTTCATGCGAGCCAAATGCTGAAAAATATTTTCGAGAAAATCATTTTTTTTTTTTCTTGAAAATGATTTCGTCGAAAATATTTTACGGTGGAAACCATTTTACGTTGAAACAAACAGAGTATAAGTGTGATTTTAAACTGAATTGCAGAACATAAATCGTTTGGGAACTGTATTTTTAAAAATTGCGATTTGAAAATGTAGAAAATCTGTTTTTTCAAATCGCAAGTAAAATTGTGTATTTTTAAAAATGCAGAATTTTAAAGGTTAATTTACGATTCTAAAGACTAAACTGCAATTTTACCAAACACTTAACTGCATTTTTAAAATCAACTTTTTCAAATTACACATTTTAAAATCACAAACCTAAACGGACCTTCCACCTAAACCAGCAATAGCCTCTTCAAATATCAATTCACTCACTTCTATGAAGGACTTTTTATTATTATCATTTTCATTTTTGCTGCGTAATAATCGTCACTAACTATGGAAATTGCACATGTGATGATTTATTGCCACATCCTGCAATGTATAATAATCTATTATACTTATATTAGTGTATCTCGTCCAAGATTTAAGGGGCGATGCTGGAGAAATAACTAATAAGATGTGTTTAATATCTATTTCTTTTGGGCGATAGCTTCTATCATTTAATTGTCTACATCCTTTCATTGGAGGGATTAGAAGCAATCCTGCACATGTATCAGCAACAGCAACAGCAAAGGCTGTCCATTAACTGTCATATGCATAATCTTTTTTAAAGCACTTGCCACTTAAGTTAAATCTTTAAACATTTACGAGATAGATGTTACCTACGTGCATTGTAAGATTTAACCTAACTAAAATAGATATGTTTGGTGCAAGAGAATGACACCAAACATATCTTATTATTATTATTATTATTATTGCACATTATGAACATACTAAATTTCCGTAACTAATTCACCAAACAAGACGTGTTGTCTTTTGCCCCAAACATGTACCTATCATAAATGTCTCTCTTGATGTTGAAGCTTTTTTTTTATGAGACTTGTAAAGCCTAGCTACGACAACTTGAGTTTATATTACGATATTTTGAGTAACGCATGCATTCATAGGATTGATAACCTTTTAATTAAACTCAGGCATCAAATTAGCCTCCTAAAGTACGGACAAATAAGCAAAACTAATAATCACAAGTTAATCGATCCTTTCCACCCCCACAAAGTCAATATTGAAATAGTGTGGACTTCATCATTCATTCCCCTATGGCCTAGGCCCTAGCTAGTCTTATTTGACGAATAAGACCAAATAGAAAATCCATCGACATCAATTAGAGAAATTGGCAAAATTATTCGACAGCTTCCTTTGTGCTTTGAATTAAATAACTTTTGCAGCGCGAGTTTTTTTTTTTTTTTTTTCAAGTGTTGGATCCGTGTTGTTAGCCACATGAAACAGCGCTCAAATTTATGTTTCACCAGTTTGGTCGGCGGCATGTTCTAACTCTTGGACGGAGGACAGATGAAGAGAGAGAGGCCTACCTTTAGGGGCGGAATCAGAAATTTTGGTAAGGGGGACGAATTTTTTTTTTTTTTTTTTTGAGACAGACTTGCATAAATATGCATATAAATATTTAAAATCTTTACATATTTGTGTTTGTACATATTGATATTAAATAAAAGTATTGAAGTTTTACATTTAAAAAAAAAAAAACTTGCAAAAAAAAAAAAAACTAAACATAATCTATAGGGTCCAATAAAAATGATACTTATGATCGTGAACTCTTTTTCCTAACAATCCTTTAAAGCTCCAAATAACAATGCTATGAGTCGAGCCAAACAATGGTGAAATCATAAATGATTAAACTATTTAACTTGTGATGCCAAAAAAAAATATTGTACGTGAACCCAAATGACTGCAAAATTACTATTCAAAAAATTGATTGTTGGTTAGAGACTTCACTTAGAGTAACTACTCAAAGAACTCAAATCATTTAACTTTTTTCTTTTGCATCTTCAGAGTCTTAAACCAAATTGAGTTTCTAGTTAAAAGCCAACTAGAATATAGAAAGAAATTAAATGAATGGGGTATTTTAGATTTTTTGTGTTAAAAGATGGGGCAAAACTAAAAAAAATAAGTTAAAAGGGAACACAAATATTATTTTGAGAGGACAAAAGTATCATTTTGAAAGAACAAAATTATTTTTTTGGTATATTTAAGGATATTTTTCAAAATTTTGGAGGAATATTCGTCCCCTACCCAAGACGTGGGTCCGCCCCTGCTATCTTATCTGCTCTTGGGATGAATATTTTTTTTTTTTTTTTTTTTATAAGTCTTGGAATTAATATGTTAATAAAATAAGAAAGCCTCAGTTATTTTTAACTTTTACCTTTCGGAAAGCTGGTGGGTTGTTCATTTCAATTTTCACGTTACTTTCTGCAACGTTTTCACATCTATCGGTCTTGATTTGTCATTTGTTTTCTCTTTCTAAAGTTTCAATTGTGTCCACACCATTTAATTCATGGCTCATTTACTTTTTCCCTTAGCCCCACTTCAAGATTACCCCCCATACCAGGCTTTGATTTTTATTTTTGATTATGAAACCGTACGTGAAGTTTAACATAATGAGAGAAATTATATTTTAATTTTAAAATTATTCCAACATGCCTACATGATAGTTTTAATTAATCTTTGGATCGGTTCCTCTCTTTCCCTTTCTTGCGTAAAAAAAAAATAAAAAAATAAAAAATTCAAGAGTTCGTGTAAGCATTTCTTAATAAAATAAGTATTAAAAATAGAATAAAAAAAATGCAAATATCTTGCTCTTGATAACATGTGATAGCACAATCAATAATTGGGCTAGCCACTTGGGATATTGCACTTTCTTTATGAAACCGACTTGCATAAGCTTGCCGGCTTCTTCTGCGACCGCCATACGTAAGTATATATAAAAAGTTAAAGGGACCTAAATGGAAAGCGACATATTCTTGTGATTTCATTTACTTTTTTTTTTTATATATATATATATATATTTTGTAACAAAGTAAAAGATGTGTTGGTGGGGATGCACTAGAAAAAGCCTTTGTCTGTTCTGTTATAGTGCTTAAGAGAGTAGAGAACATCTATTTTTTATTTGTAGTTTCAACTCCCAGATTTGGACCAATATTATGGCCGAATGTTCTTTGCTAAATGTGCCCTTGAGCTGGGATGATTTGCTAAGCTAGCTGGGGGTTGTTGTCTTGACTGGTAGAAGCTTTAAGGCTATTTTGGAAAGACTTAGTTTGGGTGCTATTGCTAACCAGCTTTGGAGGCAACGGAATGACTTGATGCATCACAATACTCCTTGGATTGAGGAGTCCATTCTAGCGCAAATTAAATGGAAAGTTCGTGCGAGATTTACGACAATGGGCAATTTTAAGTGCTCTAGAAAGAATCTAATTAGAACTTGCTTCTCGGTGGAATATACAAATTAAATGGGAATGCTGCCTCCAACAATTCTCTCTCTTATCGAGTGGGTTCGAAACGACAGGACATTTAAAGCTTTTAGACAGTGCCCACAACCACAACAGTTCCCTTTCTTATCAAGCAAGTCTTGAATAAGCAAGTCAGTAAATAAACTAATACCATTCCATATAAAAGTGTTTTAGTTTGGGGCGTATGGGAGGGAAGGATTCTTCTAGTGTGCCATGTGCCACTGTCTAATAGCCTTACTCCTAAGATTGAAAATCATATGGTCCTTTGAGATGCCAATGTGCCACTGTCTGCAGCTTAAGTGTTGGCAAATACAAGTTAGGGTCGTCGGCAGCTTATTATGCTACAATTTTCCCTAATCCTCCTGAATCTTGATTAAAGTAATTCTATTCTATCGCTTTCAAAATTGAAAAATGTACGCCATCATAAATTGATATTACACGTGATCGCAATTTGTAAACCACATGGTAGGCCCCTTTCATTTAATTTAAATTAAAAGGATTCCGGTATGACCAAGTGCCTCTTTCAGTGGGTCCATTTAATTAGCAATGTCCGCTAAATACTTCCAAATGTTAAGAACTAATAATCAGCCTAAATTAGCTCCAAAATTAGGTATTAGTCACGTCGGTACGAAAAGGTGACAGACATTATTATTACATAAGATAAGCTTGTACGTACCTAAAAATCTCTCAAAATTTGACTATGATTTCGGCCGTCCTTTGTTTTTTTTGCTTGATTGGCGCATTCTTTTATGTTACTACCCTTTTCTCAAAGCCCTCTATAAATTAATGCTTATCTCCCACTCAACAAACCAACCAACCGGTAGTACTCCACAACACCACAGGAAAAGAAAATGGGTAGGCAAATTGTTTGGCTTCTGTTCTTTTTCCTATACGTTGCCGGCACAGCCAAATCGGCAGCAACTACTAGCGGCGGTGCCACCAATTTCATCAAGGTTTCTTGCAGCACCACCAGCTTTCCTGCCCTTTGTGTCCAATCTCTCTCAGCCTACGCCACGGAGATCAAGCAAAGCCCACGCCAGTTGGCGCAGGCCGCCTTGTCCGTGAGCCTCGCCAGGGCTCAGTCCACCAACACATTTGTCTCGAAAATGAACAAGTTAAAGGGATTGAAGGCTAGGGAGTACGCGGCTATTAAAGATTGCTTGGATGAGATGGCTGACACTGTGGACCGCCTTAGCCGGTCCTTTCAGGAGCTCAAGCGCATGGGTCAAGCCAAGGGTCAGGACTTTGTGTGGCACATGAGCAACGTGCAGACTTGGGTCAGTGCCGCGCTGACCGATGAGAACACTTGCGTCGATGGGTTCGCCGGCCGGGCGTTAGAGGGCAAAGTCAAGGCTTCCATCAAGGCACGGGTTGTTAACGTTGCCCAGGTCACCAGTAATGCGCTAGCCCTAGCTAATCACTATGCCTCAAGCTCAAAGCAGTAAATGCTCTGTATCTATATGTTCCTGCCGCTGCCCACTGTCTGTCAGCCATAGTTTTATTTTTTTTTTTTTTTTTTTTTTTTTTTGTTGTTTTTTGTGAGTGTCTGTCTGCCATAATTTTGTACTTTTAACCTTTTGTTATATATATATATATATATAGATGGAAATCAGCTGCCCACTGTCTTGGCCTTTTGATTTTTTTTTTTTTATTATTATTTTGTTTTTGGTCACGAGTTTCTTGGCCTTTTGGATTGGTCTAAAAGTAGTTTGGGTTCTTCGTTGAGTTTTAAAATTTGCCATCCCTTGATTGAAGGGATAGACCGGAAAATAAGGGAGTAAGAAAGACACAAAAGTCTACGATTCCCAAAGTGGGTTAGATAACTGATTAATATCATGAATTAATGACTCAATTTAATTGTTTGAGTCTATTAAATTATATTAAATTCCATTACTTCTCTTACCTTTATATTTCACCCATTAACATATAATTTTCTTTTTCTTTTTCTTTTTGTAACAACTCCAAACAATATAGCTAATAAAGCCTCAATTATCTTTAAATTCTTTAAAACACACATTTTGTTACATTTTGCTGAAGTGCTTCATCATATTTGGACACAATCAATGGTGCTTCTGGATCTTTTTTTTTTTAATCTTTTTGTCTCTTTTAAATTGCAGAGTTGAAATAAAAAGAATAAAAGACAGATTCGTCACAGTCCCTGGTGGCACATAATGATATAATTCTAAAAACAAGAAGAAAAGGTGAAGTAGAAGAAATGAAAAATGACCATTAATCACTATCTCTCCATCTCCCTCTCTCAAATTTCAATTCAATGGTCGCTGAGAAAATATTATTTGAAATATTTGAAAATATATGTCGGCAAGAGTATAATAAAAAAATAATATTTAAAAAAAGTAGAAAAGATAATAAAAAATTTGTTGAATTGTGTATTAAAAAAGTAGTAATTAGAATAAAGAATTGTATTTTTTTTTTTGGATAGCTAAAATACATGAGTAATATTATATGCAATACACAATTTAATTTAAAATTAATCATTATTAAATTTTAACCAATTTTAAAAATCACGTCACAATTGAAAGTCAAAAAAGAAATAAGAATCTTACCTATAACATTACTTAAAATACATATCCTTATTAGACATGCTATTAAGGTTATTTCAACTGGCACATGAATATATTATTCACATTATTATAAATTTATGATAATAATGTGAATAAATTTTTGGCCACCCATCCATGCTTAATTGATTATGCTTTGGTATAAGAGGGGAAGTACAAGTTGATGGGGGAAGGCCAAATGTTTAATATGGACGGTGCATTTGTGAACGTGTGAAAGCAATAGGACTTAATTAATTAAAGAGCAGAGACAAAATAGGAAGTCTGTGGGTTGGAGACTCCTGCAGTCTTGCGTGCTGTCCGACTGTGACCACGTGAGCTGTACGTATTTGCCTTTGGATTGTGGAAAGGACTTTTGAAATCACAGCAGAATTGGATCATATAAATCAAGCAATGGGGCCGGGCTGCGTATGGTGCACGGCCGAATTGGTCCCACTTTCTTCTGATTTTTTTTTTTTTAAATGTATTTTAAAATAATAAATAAATCTCTTTATATTTTACCTAATTTTCTCTGTTTGTATTTTTAATTTTGGAAATTTAATTTAATTTTGTAAATTTTTCAGGTCGAACATTCGTATGCTATTTAGGGTTATACGAACGTTCGCTATACAATTCGATTGTTCAATACACCAAAGGTGTGAGATGTACATTCTGACACACAATACACCACGTCATTCGAACGTTTAAAGTACGAAGAATGATCGTTTCGACGAACATTCGGTCAAAAGTCATACAAGTCTTAATTTTCAATTAAAACATACTTAATCCTATTTAATAATTTTGGGTACTACACAATTGCAATAATAGGATGATACGCAATAATAAGTACATAAAAGAAAGTTTAAGCGGCTAAGGTAAACAAGTTACATTTGTGCTAGCATTTTATAAGTATTGACCTGGCACATTTAAATTAATGTACAATGTTATGCAAGGTTTTTAAAGAAAAGCTCGAATTACTTTTTTGAGCAATATGAAAAAAGTATGAAAATGTTCGCATGTATGAAATGTAAGACGTAGATTGTTTTTATAAATGTTGTCTTAAATGATGCATGAAATGTTGAAAATACTACTTTTGTACATTAAAATGTGTTTATGAGATGAAATGGCTAAGCAATATTAGATATAATGTTATTTATGATGAATGTGATCGAACTTGATGACAAGGGTACAGTGTCAATTTTAATATTTGTGGAGGCAGTGCAACGCACAATTATGTAATATTACATATGTTGTCACATTTATGATGAATGTGACGACATGGTACCCTTGTCGTCAAGTTCCATCACATTCATCATAAATAACATCATAAGTAATATTGCATAGCCATTTCATCTCATAAACACATTTTAATATTTGTGGAGGCAGTGCAACACACGATTATTTTAGGTGTGGCCTCACCAGCCATTAGCTGTAAGTAAAAGGGACTAGGATGATAGGGTTTTGCATAGAGGGGTTGTACAAAAAAGTCATTTTCAAAAGATGATGTGCAACACAAGTATAACATTGCTCTGGGGGTTATGCATAGCTAGTATGTTTGTATGAATACTTCATGTAGAGCCAGTATCTTTGAATGATAGAAACTAGCCGCATATTTATGTAGTTTCATAGATGCATAAAATGACTGACATGAAAACGATGATACTTACAAAGCGAATGTCTTTAGTAAAATGTTTTAAGAGAAACATTTTTGAAATTTAATTTAGAAAAGAACGTTGCATTGAAGATACTGTTATCTACATGATGAAATGTTCACAATCACACGCTAGAACCAATTTACCTGCTTACTTAGTTGTGGACTTATGCTTTACATTTTTATCGGTAAAACATTTCTGTTTTATAGAAGAACCAACTAAGTTTTTAGGTAAGAAGGACTTCAAGATTCATGCGGCCGTTTGCCGTAATGATATTGATATGGTTATTGCTTGAGAGCTTATTGCAGGTGTTTGTAGGCTGCTCTACGTGATTAGTACTTTTGGGTAAGCTGTAAACTTAGCTTTTTAAGAAGTGCTTGTATATTAAGGTGCAATATAGGTCCACTTATTAGCAACGATTTTAATGTAATGATTTAAGTTAATGTGATGATTTTTAGTAAATGCTCTGGTTGTAATGATTAATCTTGATAGAATAAGAGAAAATCATGCATTTTCGCTGGTTAGTATTCAGATTATGAGGAGTAGATGTATATATCCCTATGGGCTTATTTACTTGGCAAATAGGTTAAGGGAGGCACACCGAGTTAATTACCGTTTAATTAATCTCGAGGGCGTTATAGTAACTATCCTTGAATTTTAAGTGGAGGCTGCATAAACTTTCAAGATGTTTTTCTTACTTTAGTCGTAAAATCGGTAACTAATTACGTTATTACAAAAATCATTAACTAAGATATTTTTGGAAACTTTAAGAAATTTCTTTGTATTCCTGTTGCATGATTGTTCTCACAAGGATCTTCTATTGGAAATGCCTTTTCCGCTTATTTGTTGGTGGTGCCGCCCCTCCTCCCTCCTTCACCACCACTCCCTTTTTCAAATTTTGCACACACCACCTCGGCCTCGTTTCTTAGTTGGTGGCACCACACATTCTCATCCTTCACCACCACTTCCTTTCCCTTTATTGCTCACACCACCTTGACCCTGCTTCTTAGTTGATGGTGCCACCCCTTCTCCTCTTTCACCACCACTCCCTTTCCCATTTTGTACCTTCTTTCCCAATTTCTCTTCACTCTCAAGTGAATCGTCCGAACCCGAAAAAGGGCCCACATGTTTTCTCACAACACTAGGGTACGATGTACAAACGATTATAGCAGGTAATTATTGGTTAAAACTGCTAACCGCTTAAGCGGTTATTGCATTTTACTAACTGCAATCGTTAACCGCCTAGGTGGAGGCGGTTATTGAGTCGATAACCGGCGGTTGTATAACTGCTTTTCAATTTGGGTTTTGGGCCAATTTTAGACCGGTTTTGGCCACTTTTGGGCTGGTTTTAGTGCAAATTTTAAATCCAAATCTAAAACATAACAAATCCAAAATTTTATATATATATATATATATATATATATATATATATATATATATATATATATATAAGCGGTTAGCGATTATTAACTGCTTTTCCCAAACCCTATAATTGCTTTTGAAATCAGTTATGCGGTTATATAGTTATGTGGTTAACGGTTTTAAAGCGGTTATAGCCGTGCACTACCCAGACATGGCAGGAGGTGGCCTTCGGGCCACCCAAAAGGCCTTCTAGGGCCACCCCCAGCCCCAGCCCCAGTGAAACATGTTACATCATTACTATATATACTCAAATTATCTTTTAGTTGCAACCATGCAAGGAGCCTTTCTAGTTATCTGTTATTGGCTTCTCCTGTAAATTGAAAGTACGTCTATGGTTTCTTATTAAAGCTGGCATGTTGCATTTATATGTAATAAATTTTAGTTTGTTTATGTTAAGAGTCTCACATTGCCAAGGTATGCCTGGGTTGTGGGCTTTATAAGCCTTGAGCAAACCTCTTTTCTTGAGGTGCATTTTAAGAATGAGTAAGGCTCAAGTGACTTCAATATGATATCAGAGCCACAAGCCCTTGGACAATGTTGGGCCTTTTCTCCCGATATTAAACACGTGTTTGGTCAAAAAGATGCCGCACATGAGTGAGCATGTTAAGAGTCCCACATTGCCAAGGTATGCCTGGGTTGTGGGTTTTATAAGCTTTGAGCAAACCTCTTTCCTTAGATACCTTTTAGGAATGAGTAAAGCTCAAGTGACTCCAATAGTTTCGTGTGCTAAATTGCAGATTACAAGAATAAAGTGGGGTGCATTCTGAAGGGTTTTTACATAGAGACATCAAACCACATAACTTCCTCATGGGTCTTGGTAGAAAAACAATTTTTTTTTTTTTTTTTGAAACGATAGAAAAACAATTTTGGTAACAAGATATGGACAAAATATTTGAGAATGTGTTTACTGGTCGGTTTTGTTGGTTAGGCTGCAATGAATTCTGTATCTTCTTTATATTTTATTTTTGTATCTCATTTCTCCATTACCATATCTTAAGTTTTATTAGATGCTACCTTTTATGTATGCTGTTGAGGAAGATCTCTAGTTTTGTCCGTGTGTTTGTGTAGAGATTAGTGTGAATTCTGTAGTTTTAAGTCAATGATTAAATTCAACTTTTAATTAGCTTTGTGTCTATGTACTCCATTTTTCTAGACTAAAAGTTCATTGACAATTGGAGACTATATAAAAAAAAATAAATCCAAATATATATATATATATAAGCAATCCAAACTTAATTATCAACCACGACATGTCGTTTTTGCTAATAAGAATTTGTCAGCGACAACTTTAACTTTCATCACAGATATGTTCCATGACGATCGAGTATTAATTTTTTCAACAACAACATATTAGCAGCGATCAACCTAATCGTTGCTAATAGATTCTTATCTTGGACGACTAAGTTGTCATCGTTGATAATATATAAAGTTGTTGCTTTCGTTTTTATTTATTTTCCTACCCCATAGAAGCCATAGATATTGCTAGCTAGTAGCTAGTAAAGAGGCCGGGGGGAGAGGTTTACTAAGTTTTAGTAAGTGCTAGTGTTGGCCGGCACAAGTTTTTAATTCAGACTGTTATCCTTTTAACAAGCAATTTTGGTTTCATTAATGTTGTTTTTATCTAAAATTGAAAATTATTTTTGACGTTTTCGAGTTTTTTAATGAAAGTTATTAATTATTAATTAATTGTGTTTAGGGTTCCTTATAATTATTGGCCTATTATATGAGTCCAAATTGACTAATTAACTAACCCAACCCATACCGGTTAGGGTACGTTACTATTAAGTTGAGAGTTAATTATCTTTCTGGCTTCTTGTCTTCTGCTTTTAATAGAGGGCTAGTTTAGAACTGATATTAACCTAATTACTTATAAATTATAACGTGACCATTTAGTAGTTGACTTCCTGCTCGATCTACCTTGCTGTTGCTGCTTGGAATGTTGCGCCATCCGCGTTGTTGTTGTTGTTGTTCGGGGCCGGCCATGTGATGTGGCTTCCCTTCTTACGTAAATTTAGTACTTTCATTTTTCATTAAAATATTTATAATACTGAAAATATTAACCGGAGGATTCTGGTAAATTACTCTGATAACAGAGAATGAACGGCAAGAAATTACGTGCAATACTTAGAAGTTCAAATTCAAAAAAATAATTTATAATTTTAAGAAATGAAATTATTTTACTGAAATTAGAGAAAAAAAAAGGTTTTCTTCGTCAACTGAAAATATTTTTGGTTTAACCACAATTTTGATCAAACAAACACTAAAAAATTTTTTAAAAAAATTATTTTCAAAAATTATTTTACGTCGAAACAAATAAATCTTTAGTTGTGACCTCTTTTATTTTCGGATTGATCACAATTTTCAATCGTACAAAACCCCAAAAAAATTAAGAATTAAAAATTATTTTACGTCGAAACAAATACATCTTTGAAACTCTTTCTATATATCACTTTATTTAGTGGAACTTATTCTAAGTGAACATGATCGATGGTTGGGCCGGGCCCTCATTTTGTCAACAATAAAATGGCAAATGGAAGCATTAATTTATTAATTAACCAAACAAAACACAACCGTTTTGTACACAAAGAAGCCATGCATTCCAAACCACTTTTTACCTACTTACATTAACATGGAACTGGGAAACACAAACCCTTTAATCAGTATGAAAAAGGAATAAGAAAAAAGAAAAAAAGCCAATTAAGAGGGAAAAGGGTTCATGAATTAATAAGGTTAAATTAGTAGGAGTAAAGAGTGTTAATGATAGACAAAGCATTGCTAGTCGGCATAGCAACATGGAGAATACTCTTCCTGATCTTGTTCTCCACCTTCGCGCTTACCTTCTGGCCATCGAACCCATCGGTGCATGTATCTTCATCTGTTATGGCTGTGCTAACCCAAGTCTTTATATCATCTATCTGAACTTTCACATCAGACTCTCCAAGATTTCCCATTTCGTTCAGAGATTGTTTGAGCTCGTCAATGCTATCCCCGATGTTCTCCATGCAATCCTTTATGATCCCCACTTCGCTTTTCGTCAATCCCTTCTGTTTCGATAGCTCTGATATCGTTGATGACGCGTTGCGCGCCGCTTTTATCGCCACCGAGAGGGCAGTGTTGCAGAGATTCCGGGGATTCGCTTTGATTTTGGAAGCGTGGGGTAAGAGCGAACTGTAACACACTTTCGGGTATGTGGTTGAACTACAAGCCGTTTTAACGTAACTTGTGTATTTTTTGGTGGAAGAAGTACCGGTGGTGGTGGTGGCTGCTAAGCTTGTACGAAGGTTTGAGACAAAAAGAAAAGTAAGAAGAATTGTGAGAAGATAATAGGTTTCCATCTCTCTCTCTCTCTGTATTTTGCATTGAGATGTGTAGAGGAGATCGATCCTCATTTATAGGCAGATTGTCAGCTGGGGTATCATGTAAATGAGGGGTTTATAAATTTGATGTAAGGATTTTTATATAAATATAAAAACTTTATGTTAGAATATAAAACTTGGTGCTTGGCCATATATAATTTATATCGAAATTTGAAACGATTCAAAGAATTAATGTATAATTTTTTTCAGAAGATATAAATTATGAAATGGACAAATAGTGAGATGGAAGATTGATAGATTAATAGGAGATTAGTGAGAGTTGTGAAAGAAAAGATCGAGGAAAAAGAGTTAAAAAAAAAAGAAGAAAAAGAGTTGTAAATAAAATAGAATATTAGAGATAAAAGTCTAGTCTCTACAAGCGATTAAATGAACTTTAGGTTAATTAGTAATTAAGTTGCTTTTAATCTTCTCTCTTAATGACAAAAATATTTTTCATCTCCTCTTGATTTTATTTTATTTTTTGTTGGAAAGATGCGCGCCTATCAAATGTCAATGATGCCTCTTTTGATCTTCATTTAATACTATATATTTAACAATCATAGATATTTTTTCATGATCTTCATTAATTCGATCCATTTTTTTTTTCCTTGATTAGTTATATTATTGGAGTTGTTTAAGTGTTTAACTCGTATATTAAACCTTATAAGGCATGTTAAACCTTATAAGGTATCTTAATTTATTCCTTTATTTTTAGGTGGGATCATTTTAACGCATATATTTTTTTTTAATAAATTTTTAAGGAACTTAGTAAAAGATTTTAGGGCCTTATTTGATTGGGAGCATTACGCACAGCCTTAGAGTTTGTTTGAGTTTGTGATTTTAAAAAGTACGATTTAAAAATATCGATTTTAAAATGTGCGATTTGAAAAAATAGTTTTTAAAAACGCAATTAAGTGTTTGCAGCGTTTGACAAAATTACAGTTTGACCATTTAAATTGCAGGTTAGCCTTTAAAATTTTAGGTTTTAAAAAAAAATCATTTGGCTGCGATTTGAAAATGCAATTTTTTAAAATTTTCAAACTGCAATTCCTAAACAATTATTTTTCTGCGATTTAGATTAAAATCGCACTTTTTGTATACGAAATCGCAATTTCAAACGCAACCTTAGTTACCTAAGCTCCGAAACCAACTAGAGAAAAAAATGATATAAATTGGATTGAAAAACCAATAAAATAAATAGTAAAAATAAAAACAATAAAAAAAAAAGAGATCCGGAAGAAGGGAAAACGGGAAAATGTATTTCATGCAAGAGATATGTTATTTGCAAAACTCTTACACAACAATACTGATATATTCAACATTTTTTTAAAAAAAAACTAAACACATTAATATTGTTGTTCAAAATTATTATATAACTAACATATCTCCTCATGCAAAGAGTGAGAAGCATTAAGCATACCACATGAATCACATGATTAGGAATTAAAAAAAGGGGAAACTTCACAAAAAGGTATCAAACTATAGCGTTTTTTCACTTAAGAGTACCGATGTAGCAAAACGTTCAATTGAGTGTATGCATTTATCAAAACTATTCAATGTCAGGTATTCTGTCGACCTCTGTTCTAAATCGATAATAAAACCCACAACACGTGTGTTTCATGTGATTTTTAAGGGGCGAAGTACCCGGTTTGCCCCTCATTTAAACAAAGAAAGGACTTGTCATTTTTCATGTGATTTTCTTGGCAGCCAACCAGTGCGTTGAAGGTTCAAATTCTTGTTTTAGTTTCTGATTTTGGATGAACAACAATCACAATCACAACAACAACAACACAAACCAGGCGAACCTAAATCCATCGACCTTTTTTGCCCAATCTTTTAATTGCAAGATAACACCAATCGTGATGATTTTATTATCCTCTTCGTGTATGTGGGGCATATGTATATATACCTGCTTTCGGGATGACGATGAGAGGACGCTGATTGCTGGGTTTCTCTTCAAGCCAAGGGATAAGGATGGTGATGAGTCAGGATGATCTTAACCCAAAAACTCACGGAATTAAATGCCCACATCTCACCCTGAAACACATCTCACCTTGAAACAGTTGACAAATGCCTCTACCAATCATTTCATTTAAGAGCAAAATCAATTGGATCACCAATTTAAATTTCCACACATTTTCCTGAATTCCAGCTAATTAAAAAACTCAAAAATCTATTTTATAAAAGCTAAAACAGAGGAAGATCGGAGCTACTTGAGCAAGCGACGAAACACCGGAGGTCCAGTCCGGTGCTTTAATCGGCTCTGCTCAACGCTTTAATCGGTTCTGCTCAGCACTTTAATCGCGGTCGCCTTCTTCGGGAGCTACTTGAGCAAGCGACAATCGGAGATCGGAGTCGTTGGCTGGAGGTTTTGACAACAAAAATCCCTAATAAACCACTACCCATTTCCTAAACGGCAAAATCTCTAATCCCTAAATGGTCCAAAACAAAACAAAAAACCCAGATATTTTGATGGCAAAAATCACGATCACAATCGATTCCATGAAGACGGCAAAAATCCCTTGTAAGGAAGGATCCCGCGATTTTGAACTCACTTCCATAGAATCCGCCGTGCTTGACGTTAATGGGATTGGTTTTTCTGTATTGAGTGACTTTCCTTATCTGTTATAGCCATCGCCTGAGGAGCAATTTCATTCTGGTGGTGAACAGAAGGATTCAGGGATGGCGGACAAGAATCACGTTTCCCTTCCAAAAAGTCAAGACCTTTTGACAGCAAAATCCCTAATCACGGTATGTTTTGTTCAGTTTTTTTTTTTTTTTTTAGATGATCATTTTTTAATAGATTAATAAAAGATTAATGAATATATTTTTTAATAGATTTAAATGAATATTTTTTTAATAGAGGGGCATAATGGGAAGATTTGCTTAAAAAATCACATGAAACACACGTGTTGTGGGTTCCGTTATCGATTTAGAACGGAGGCTGACGGAATACCTGACATTGAATAGTTTTGATAAATGCATACACTCAATTGAACATTTTGCTACATCGGTACCTTTAATTGAAAAAGCGTTATAGTTTGATACCCTTTTGTGAAGTTTTCCCATTAAAAAAAAGAAGAAAGAATTACGCTTGGACAGAAACGTGGAGATACAGATCAGCAAAAAGAGGAATCTACAAACCGTCAGAATTAATTATCCTGCTAAATCCTTTCTCACTCTCCGCGCGCGTGTTCAACACTCAAAGTAGCATTTGGGTGGCCACTGGCTAGTAATGATCGTTAGTTTATTATGGGCGTTATTTATTTATTTTTTGAATTGTATTATGATTAGGATCGGTTTAATTATCGAGTGAGGTTTAATGGGCCCAACCCAAAGACACACGGACCCTGATCAACGACCCGATCTCACCAAATAGGCATATACGTACAGGATCACCCCCCCCTTCGGCTAAGGCCATCTCCAGCAGTTAGAATTAAAATAGCTATTCAAAAAGTATCAATCTCTACTTTAACTACTGTTTTTCCAATATTCTCTCCAACAGATTTACTATTCAACTCTTTACTTACATTTAAATATTATTTCTTATTCTTTTTTTATTATATTTTTTTTTATTCTTTTATTCTCCTCATTTTTCCTTCCCGATCTTTCTTTCTTGTTCTTCCTTTCTCTTTTCGTCTGAAACACTGAGAGAGAGATCGAGGGATTTAGAGAGAGCTGGAGATGGAGAGACCCGAGAGAGAACCGCTGAACTCGACGAACCCAGACGAAACCCATCAACCCGGTCCTCCATGAGTCGAGCTCCGGTGGCCTGAGACGAGTTCCGGTTGAGCTAGGCACAGATCCGGCAGAGTCAGAGGTGATTTCCGGTGATTATGAGCGATTTCCGAGAGACAACCGCTGAACTCGACGAACCCAGACGAAACCCATCAACCCGATCCTTCATGAGTCGAGTTTCGGTGGCCTGAGACGAGTTCCGGTTGAGCTAGGCGCGGATCCGGCCGAGTCAGAGGTGATTTCCGGCGACTGGTAAAATAGGTTGATGATTTTGGTTGATGATTTTTAGTTGAACCCATCTGATTTTGAAGCTTGAATGTCTCCCCTGTTTCGGTTATATGTATCACGGCTAAAGCTATATTTATGGTTGATTTTGATGATTTTGGTTGGTTGTTCATGGTTGATTTTGGTTGGTTTGTTCATGATTTTTTGTTGGATCTTCATGGTCGATTTTGGTTGGTTGTTCCTGATTTTGTTGGTTGTTCATGGCCGGCAGAGAGGGACGAAGAGGGGGAGAGAAAAAAATATTAATAAAAAAATTGTAAACAGATGAATAGTGAATAGCCAGTGTTGGCTATTCACTGTTCATTGTTAAGGAAAAAAGCTTAAAGAAGCTATTCTGCTGGATTGAAAAAAATAGCAAAAAAAGTCAAATTTAACAATTCTGGTTAAAATAGCACCTCTGTTGGAGATGCCCTAAGACCTCGAAGGGAACAAACCAAATAAGGAAGCTGAATCCGATATATTAATGGGGGGTATATCAACAAATGAGTTCTCTTAATTATATTATTAATTTATAATTAGTTATCTTGATTAGGTGATTGATTTATAATATATCTTCGTTTAGAAATCAAATAATTGTAATATTTGATACAAATATTTGATTTCTATGATGTGATTCTTATTCAACTTATATTATTTGTAATTTCAAATATCTTGTATTATACTGTATTTTATATATATACACGACAATTATATATATGATTGTTATTCTCTCCCTATTTGTACTTATATGAGACGAGACTATATGTTTCTTAAATATACACCTTATGTAATACACATATATAACATATCACGTTATTAATTATATTGTTTACATGTCGTGAATATACGCTTCTAGGCCGAATTTGATAATTGCTCATGCTTTTTTTTCTTTTCATTTTCCATTTAATATTGTTTAATTAATTTATTTATTTTTATAAATATTTTACCATGATATCATAAGCAATATCTTTCATTTTTTTTTTCTTAATTTAGCTTAGTATCTAACCCCACTTTATATCATATTGTATTTGAAGCAAGTGAAATACAGAATGCCTTTTTGCACATAATTTAATTAAAGGCGCTTGAAATTAAAGGCTTATTTCTTTTCTTTCTGGGTGCGAATAATTTAGATGACTAACACCGGAAGACATTTGATACAGTTTTAGGCATACGGTAGGCCATGTGGTCATCCTATATACTCGGGATACGTGTCATATTGTGACCATCACCCCCATTAAAAAGTCCACGGATGTGCAGATATTTTCATTTTTCACTGTTAAATTGGAACACAAATTTAATACTATCTGCTACTAGAAAATTCATACAAATTAGTTTTTAAAATTGATATTTGTCCTTTTAGCGACATGTGTTTTTCACATGTCAATAGACACATGTTAATCTTACATATGGTTTGAATGAAATTTCTTACAAACTAGCCGGCATGTATGAAATTTTCTACAACCCACGTATAAAAATGACATGTGTACTTTAAGCATGTGAGAAACACATATTTTCTTATTAATGCTATTAAAAAAGCATGCAAGAAGCATGTGTTATTAAAACAACATATGCTTCTCACATACTAATGAACACATGTCAATCTTAAATATGCTCCCTTGCATTCGAGAGGATCTCATTCCTATCGTACATGGACCCATATTCAGGGTCAATTTGGAGGACTATGGGCCATGGTTTTTGTAATAAACCTCTTGAATTATGATCTTAAAGAATGAAACGATTGAAATAGTGAAATAGATGTATGGATGATGAAAGGAATGATAAAGGGAATTAATTGACTGTTTCGAGAGATTCACTCTCCCAGAAGAAGAAAGATAAGAAAGAAAAAGGATTTAAGCATAACTACTCAACTAACTACTGAAATGGGCCTAACTACTCAACTAACCTAACAATGGAAAATGGGCTATAATTACAATAGACCATACAACCCAATTACCCATCTCATACCATATCAGACCCATTTCGATTCCTTCATATTGATCCAACCAATTAAGACTGCATGTACGTTTGTACCCCTTTAGTATGTGACACTTGGCCAAAGGCACGCCTGGTTAGGGGACACAGATTTGACGCCACGTGTAATATCTCGTTCTAAACTAGGGTTAAAAAAACCCTTATCAAGGCTTAGAGAGTAAATAATTAAGGGGCAATGAACGAGTCAAAATTAGGTAAAATGGGCCCGAAAAACACATGATGAAAATCTGTCTAGGACCGTTTTATCGGTGATCGAGTAGGGAAATGGAATGATCGAGCGGTATGAGTCAGCAAAGTCATACCATTCGGTTGATGGTCAAACCATTCCAACGATTAATTAGGTGAATATAGCTAGAATATTGGCATAATTAATAGTCTCAGTAGGTTGGTGCTAAGTTGTTCAGAAGATCCACAATGGCATAGTACGTACTCGATCATATATTTCAGAGGAATAGTCAGCATTATTGGAGATATATATTGCTGAGGTTTGGAATTTGCCCTTGGATTAATTTGCAGATCCCGATTAATTACTTTCATTAATTAGCACTTTTCAGGTGGTAGTGGCATTTATGTTCGTTTTATTGGTTGCAATCACAAGAAGCTATTAGTACTTATGTCCAAGAGGCGCTATAATGATCGATTAAGGAAAGGTGCCAAAGGACAATAAAATAAAGGCTTGGCAAATCATTCTAGCTAGTATTAAATCTCTCTATTTCCAGATGTTTTAGAGAAATGTTAGGTTGTATATACTTATGCTGTCTAACTCATCTTACATTAAAAGAATAATAATTTTAAAAAAATTTATGTACGATGGGTTGGACAACCGTCGGTACAAGAATGTACAACCTAGTATTTCTCGATGTTTTATATTTATGTGCCATGTTAGAGATCTATTGGCCGGCATGCATGCTTATATATCTCAAAAAAAAAAATATAATCATTTTTGCGTGTATATATATTAGGACACAACTAAGGCCGAGGTATTATCTCGTAATAGGCCTTTGCAACCATTGATCGACTTCATAGAAAATATATAACTCTAAGATATAACTTAAAAAAATGTCTTTGCATCAATATGACTTATTAGTAAATTTTAAAAGTCCTTATATATATCAAAAAATATAACTATATATCAATGTTCAAGAATTATAATATAACTTAATTAGCATATATAAACATATATTTATGCAACTTTGAAGTTCAAATGTACAATATTAATTGGACTTGACGCTCTATTAGTAAATAAAAATCATTAATAGTCATATTTGTACTTATATCCTATTTGTTTTAGCGTAAAATGTTTTTTCAAAAAAGATTTTCCTTATTTTTTAGATTTTGTTGCATTGTAAAATATTAATCAACTTGAAAATGTTTCAGCTCACACACCCTTTGGAAAAGCAATTGTGAGAGAGATCCTTATGGGGCCTACTTGCCCGAGCAAGTCTCGGGCTGCCTGAACACCTTCCCGAGCAAGCTAGAGGGCTTTACAAGGGCCATCTCAAAATTACCTACACAAATTGCAAACAAAATGTGTAGCGCCTAGAATTTTAATCCCCGGATAAAGAAGTTTTAATTTTGAAAATGGACTCAACTATAATATTTTATGGCCAAAATAATAATTTTGGAGAAATTTAAGGAGGCACATGGATATTGTGGAATTTCATGATGGTGGATGAAATTTAGTTTAAAGCTTTAAATTTTATTGTTAAGAAATTTATTTTTGGCTCTAACCTTATTATGCTAAGTGTATACGTACCCAGCCCCCATTTAACTGTCAAATTGGCTAATCATTTTTATCTTTCCTTATTAGAAAAGAAGTGCTAAACGTATACCCCAATTTAACCGCTGAGTTACTATGAATTTATCACTCTTATAGTTAAGTAAGAATTAAGTCCACCGTTTGCTCTCGAGGCAAACCCATCCATACATGTTGAGCCAGGTCATCAAACTTTTTTTGCCACTACGGTTATTAATTAACTTGGATGAAAAGACAATTCTTTTTTTTTTTTTTGTTCTTTATTATTTTTTTTTGTTCTTTTTTTTTTATTTATTTTTTATGAATTAGAATCAATTTTATATCTACAATTATTTCTCCTTACACTTATGCAAAAACAGCAGAAAAAGCAGATTTGGAAACAAACATCAAAATCAAACGACAACAAACTATAACAAATAACAACTTCAAAACCAGAATATTGGTATCAATTAATACCCCAACCGTAACAAATGCCAACATAGAGCATGTCCAAGACTCCAAAAGATGTCTTAAATGACTCATAATAGCTATTTGTAGTTATAATGAGCCATTTTACTCATCCAACATATGCTTCACAATAAAATATTTGTTAATTAAGATGAACTTTCGCATGTGAAAGTTTACTTTAACACGTTGAAGTTTTTTTTTTTTTTTTTTTAATTCTTTTTTCTCTCCTTCCATCTATACCTTCTCCGTCAACGAAGCTACTAGCACACTGCCACACTCCTGTTCTACATGAACGTTAACTTTATAGTCGATAATGTTCGAAATGAACTCCGATCCATGGATCCAAAGTGGAGTCTTAAAGCACTAGTAGTAGCTTTTATAATTCTTATTAATTCTAATATTTGTTAGAGGTAGGAAAAACTCCTAAAAAACTCATTGATAAAATTAGACTTTCTTGTTGTTCCCCACATTAAAGAAACTAAAAATTGTATCCTAAATCTAGGGAAAAGAAAAATGATTCCCTTAAAATTATTTTAATATAAAAATTTTTATCTTCAATTCTCTCTTCATTCATTTAGCATTTATTTGAAATAATACTTAAATAATTTATCTTTCCTCTTTCTTTTTTCAAGCATTTAATTTAAAGAATATTTAAATAGCATAGGAAAAAATAAATAAAGAAAGCTAAGTAAAAAATGATTTAGTTCCCTAATTTTTTTTTTTTAAAAAAATTAAAAAAAGCTACTGCTAATGCTATTGTAGTTTATGAGTTGCAGTCTTCTAGATGTAGGCCGCTAATATGGAACTTTTTCTTTGGAACAAAAAATTCAATAATATACAGCCATTAATTATGACCAAGATTTAAGATTATGACTGGTCAACGGTCTAGTTTTGGCGGTCATCTAGCTGTAATGTTGAATATTTCATGAACTACGCTCCTGTGTTTTTGGTCTTACTCGATTGGGGGCGCCCTAAACCTTCAAAAATATCTTCGATCTGGACCCTCAAGTACTTCCATGCAATTGCAATAATGTATCTACATTCTACACCAAGATTCTTATTTTGCCATCCAATTTGGAAAGAAAAACTCACACAATTTAATTATTTGGACCCCACTCTATATAAGTTTGGTCCAAATTGGCCAAATTGGATGCTGACATTTGATAGGAAGAAGCCGACAAGTTTTGGATATACTCCCGAGACTTTCGGAATATAGTATATAGAAGTTGTAAATGTATTATATCTTAATTATTTGGATCCCACTCTATATTAGTTCGGTCCAAATTGGATGCTGACATTTTATAGGAAGAAGCCGACAAGTTTTGGATATACTCCCAAGACTTTAAGAATATAGTGTATAGAAGTTGTAAACGTTTTATATTTCATATATATATACACGCGCGCACACATACGTACTTATATATGTTAAGTTCAACGTATAACTTGTAAAAACCTAAAAAGAAAAACATAAAATAATAATAATAATAATTTCATCCATTGGAGAAAGAAATGGAAGGCTCATCTTCTAAACTTTTGGTTACATCATATCACTTCTCATACTGCTTGCCATTGATAGCTCAAGCTCGATCAGTGGCCATGGCGAACCCGTTATGTGTTGTGTAATTATTGTGTAAAGTGTGTTGTGCAATGATCATTTCCCTACAAAATGGGGTTATGGCTGCTTTGAAATATATATGTGAATAAATGCACTGATGGGATTCAAGGATTCGCCAAGGATGAGAATGCCAAGATCAGTTTTAAGGGCAAGATTGTGAACGTTGTAAAATTGACTAGCAATGCCTTGGATTTATTTAATGTATTTGTCTCCTCTCTTCATGGTTAATTAGCTTAATTCAGAGATTATATTATAGGGGTGCTTTTTTTATTTGGTATGAATATGTATTGTGTTATTTTTGTATTTCTTTTTTCGGAGTATTTTGTGTGATGCAGCACCGACAGGCAACAATTATGTCCCTTTTTATTTTTTGTTTTTTGTTTTACTTTCCAATAAGGATGAAGTTTTTCTTTTCCATATATTAAGGATTGGATTTTTCTTTTTCCAATTAGAATTTGTTTAATTTTTCCTTTTTTCCTGTCAAATTAAGAGTGCATCTTAGTTTATATATATAAAAGATACACGCTCAATATATAAAATAATGAGAATTGAAGTTATAAAAATTATGTTCTCTCTTGTAGTTGTAGGGTGTGGCTCCACTCTTCTTTCTCTTCTTTGGGTTTTGTAATGTAGACCCGTTCTCTCCTTCTCTCCCTCTTCTATTGATGCGTAATTTGTGGTGAAAGTATGAAAAACAGGGATGAATGTAGAAATGGAATGGAAAGATGACAGGATTGATAGCTTCTTTTAGGTAGGAGAGACCACAATTCTTCACTTAGGGTAGAAGAACACCACAATATTCCACTTAATTAGGGTAAGAATAAACCAAAATTTCTCTAATTCTTTTCTTTCTTTTCATTAATGACTAAATAGTCTTTAAATAGAAATAGAAATAGTATTGATAATTAACTACGATAAACATAAGCAATAACACTCTTCTTACTTAACAACTCTTAAGATAAACAACTACAAAGATAAAGATAATAAGATAACCTAACTGATAATATAAAGATAATATAGAGATAAAGATAATATCTCATCACTAATGAGATAGAGATTAGCTTGAATTAATCCAAGTACTAGGATTGGAGAAAGACTCCTATCAATTCTGGCCCCTTGACACGACACTTGTCCTCAGGGTCGAAATAATTTTGCAGCTTTGCTTTTCTTTTATGGATTTCTTCAAGAACACCTTCTAAGAAGAAGGACGGAACTGTGAATATCAATGGAAATGCTGATTTGAAGGTTTGGGAGGCGGCCTTTGACGGCGAAAATTCCACACATGGTGGTGCTCTTCGGTGGAGCGGTCAGATTTGTGCCAATTTGGCCAATGGTGGTTTTGTGGGGGTTTCGCTGTTGATGTTGGTGCCAATGGGTGGACTGGGTGTCATGTGTACTTGTTTGTGTCCTGGGTCACACTTTGAGTGGGCATGGAAAGGAGGTGGTGTTGCAAACGCAGGTGCTACGCCTGATCGCGAAAATTGGGTGGACTTTGGCGATGGAATATGCATCGGGTTGTTTCGTGAAGTTTCATCTTTGGTTTTTGACAAATTCTCCATAAACTCAAGCAAGGAACGTTCTAGTCATTTGATGGAGATCTGTTGCTGGGATGTCATGAGCTTCTGGACATTGTCCTTAAGCTTCTGCATATCTCCTTCCAATTTTTCGATCCGCTCTTCATTTGTAGCCATGCATGGCGGCGAATCTAGTTTACTGGGGGTGGATGGTGGTGCTGATAATGGAATTTTTTAGTGGTGGTGGTTTCAATGGTTCTGATACCAATTGATGCGTGATTTGTGGCGGAAGTATGAAAAATAGGGATGAATGTAGAAATGGAATGAAAAGATGATGGGATTGATAGCTCTTTTCAGGTAGAAGAGACCACAATTCTTCACTTAGGGTAGACGAAAAATCCACAATATTCCACTTAGGGTAGGAATAAACCACAATTACTTTAATTCTTTTTATTAACAACCAAATGGTCTTTAAATAATACAAATACTATTGATAATTAACTATGATAAATATAAGCAATAACACTTCTACTAACTTAACAACTCTTAAGATAAACCAATTAGAACGATAAAGATAATAAGATAACCTAACTGATAATATAAAGATAATATAGAGATAAAGATAATAGATCTCATCACTAATGAGATAACGATTAGCTTGAATTAATCCAAGTACTAGGATTCGACAAAGACTCCTACCATCTATTTCTTTCCTTCTTAAACTTCTCCCTGCTTTTAAATTAGCGATTTGCTTTTAAATTAGCGATTTACTAATCACGTGCCCAATACATGCATACATGCAATGAACTTACATTATTACCCCAAGAACACGTTGTTTAGTGTCGTTTGTGTTCGTGTCACTTGTACCAAACAACACTAAATAGTGTATGTTCCTATTCAAACGGCGCTATTTAGCATTGTTTACATACTATTTAAACGACACTAATTCGACATTAAAAATTTTGAATTTAGTGTCGTTTGGGACTTTAAACGACACTAAATGTTAAAATTCTTGCTATATATCTGGCTTCTTCAAGCTTGTCTTCCAAACTCAATTTTTTCCCCTTAAGAGCATCTTTTGTATTACTCCTTCACAGCGGTAAGCTCTTAAATTTTTATCCTTTCTCTAACTATACTTTTTTCTTATACTGCTATTTCCAGATTTTTCTTTTCTTTTCTTCTTCTTCTTCATTTTTTTTTTTCCTGTTTGTTGGAGGAGTCTTGTCTCCAGAGGAGAAAAAAAAGGAAAAAAAAAAAAAAAAACCGAACCTAAACTATTTTAAATTTTAATTTTCTTTTTTCAAAATTACAGTTTAGTGTCGTTTTACTGTTCAAATGACACTAAACTGTTAATATCGTTTAAATAGTAACAACGTTAATTAACATTGTTTGAATAGTAAACAACGCTATTCTGGAGTCCCGACCCTATGTTTAGTGTTATTTCGTAAATGACACTATTCAAATGGCTAATAATAGTAAATTTTGACTATTATGAGCAATTTTTCATCTTTGAGTAGGCGAAATAACTTTTTTCATTCTAGTATGAACAGTAAATAAACATAAGAGGATCTCCAACAATAATAGCTAAAGTAGTTAGGGAAAAAGTACAATTCTCTACTTTAGCTACTGTTTTTTCTATATTCTCTTCAACAGATTCTCTATTATACTCTTTATTTTCTTTAAATATTATTTTGTGTAGAAGAAAGTGTGAAAGAAATAGGGAGAGAGTGTGTGAAATAAAGAAAACAAAGGAAGAGAGAGAAAACAATAAAAAACTGTTTGTAGTGTGAATAGTGAATAAACACTTCTGCCTATTTACTATTCACACTAGAATGAGAAATTCTATTCTGCCTAAGATGAAAAATGAATTTAACTATTATGAGCTATTTGTCTATTCTATTAGAGATGCTCTAAGCCTATTCACTATTCACACTACAAATTTTATTTTAATCATTTCTCTCACATTTCTCTCTCTCTCCTCTCTCTCTCTCTCTCTCTCTCCCTCCAATACCAACCCCAATCCTTCTCTTCTCTCCCTCCCTCCCTCTCGCCTTTCTCATTGAGAGCTCACAAATTTTATTTTAATCATTTTGCTTCTCAGTTTTTTCTTAAAATCCAGAAGCAATGAAAGCCTGGCACAATTGAGCTTCCAAAATTCCAGAGAGAATATCCAAGGCAAACAAGTAACTCCTACTCCCTTTTCGACACTATCTTTCCAAAGAAAATACCCATGAAATTTGTGGTTTCCTTTGACACCCATTGGATGATTTTGCTAATATTCGGTTGATTTTGGGGATTTGAGGGTGGGAATCGAAAAGCAGAGGCAAGAGGGTGAGGGAAAGGAGATGATTGTTTGATTTTCATTTCTTTTAGACTTCTTGAAACTCATTAGTGGAGAAGGTGCTTTTGGAGGGTTGATTTTCTGCATTTTTTTTTGGTCAATTGGTGAAAGGGGGATGTTTGGCTGTGGCTGTGATTGGGTGTTTGGTTGTGATACTGGTGGGTTTTTGCAATGAGGGAAGAGAGATGCCAGATGGGCTAAGGTTTCTCTCAGAGGGGATTTCGGCGTGGTGAGGGAGAGTAAGATAGAAGTCGAAAAATAATGAATAGAAAAAGAATAAAACATAATATTTAGAGAAAGAAGAGAGGGAAATAATCTCATAAATATCTGGTAAGATTAATGTGACAAGTTATTGCAAATATTGATCCCCCAAAAATGCTCTCTTGCTACGTCAGCATTTCCTTCTCTAATTCGTAGATTGTGCGCGGTTTTCAGCTCGGCGCGTGGAGGCGCGTTGCTACCGGATTCTTCTCCGGTCTTCAGAGGTTTTCTTCAGAGCAGGTTTTCCTCTCATTCCACTGTGCTTGTTGGATGATTTACTTTTCTGCTTGTAGTGTTTGAGGTGGGCGGGGAGGTGTGGTAATGGTGAAGTCTAGGGGTAGAGGTTGGGGTAGAGGTAGATCACAATCGACTCCTGATTGTGCTAAACCTATTAATTTGGAGCCTAGTGATTCTTTGAATCATGATTCTGGTTTTATTCAAGAATCTGAGACGGTTATTTCTAAGGAAGATGAAATTCTTCTCCCTGTGACTGAAATACCTCGGGAGAATGATGTCCCTTGTGTTGAGAATTTGGATTTTCCATGGGCCAATTCTCCTTGTCCTAGTGTTTCTTCTGAGGAAACTTTTTCTATTTCGAATGCTCCTAGTGCGAATCAGGAGGATCACCTTGGCTTGGGTGAGTCCAATGATTGGCGGAGGTTGTTCAAGACGAACAATTCCTTGGGAAAACTGAACTTTGTTGCTCCTAGGAAGGTAGGGAATAAAGTTATGGTTTCTTCGCCACTACAGGATGTTGAGGATGGGATTGCGACTTGGAAAACCAGTTTGGTTGGGCAATTCCTTGATAAACCTCTCCCTTTTTACCTTGTGAAAAATCTGTGGCCTTAATGTGAAAACAGTATGGGGAGGTGAAGGTTTTTTCCCTTGAGAATGACATTTATAATTTTCTTTTTGCTGATGAATTTACATGCAATGAGGTTATGGAGGCCAAAATCTGGCATGTGGGAAATAAGCCACTGATTTTGAGGAAATGGACCCTAGGAATGCAGGTTCTTAAACTTACCTTGACGTCCATTCCTATTTGGGTCAAATTCCTGCATTTGCCTTAGAATATTGGAATCATGCTTGCCTTAGCCATGTTGCGAGTGGTGTTGGCAGGCCTCTGTATGCTGATTTTGTTACGGAAGAACAGAAGAGGTTGGGGTACGCCAGAGTTTTGGTGGAGATTGATGTGGACTCTGGATGTCCTCAGGAAGTTGTCATCAGTAGGACTTCTGGGGATCCTATTTCTATTGGGGTGCAATACCCATGGCTTCCTCTAAAATGCACTTTGTGCAAGGGTTTTGGGCATGCTGTGTCCTCGTTCTCAAAAAAGGAGAAGCAGAAATGGATTCCAAAGGCTCAGCTGAAGAGAGATAACCGGCTTGTGACTACTGTAGGGTACAGGTCAGTTGTGGCTACTACTAAGTCCAATTTGGGTGGAGATTGGACTGTTGAGGGTGAATCCTCTAAGCGGTTTCCTGGTGCTAAGAAGACTTCAAAACCGTTTGAGAAGGCAGTTCGTAGGCCCTCTGTTGCTACTCCTTCGGGTAAAGGCAAAGAGGTTGCTCTTTTTAACTCCTTTGCTCATATTGGTCTAAAGGATGCTGCCAATGAGGAGTTTACTCTTCATTCCCCTATCACTTTTCTTGATGTCTTTAAAAGGAATTATCTTCAAAGGATAGGGCAAGATGTGAGTGGGAGAGGATGAGGTGCGGGGTTTTTCACCTACACCTGTTATATGAAGATTCTCGCTTGGAATATAAAGGGCTTGAATCAGCCCCTTAAATAGAAGGAGGTGAAGAAGAGTTTGAGACGGTACAATATCTCTATTCTTTGCCTTGTGGAAACAAAGGTCAAAGAAGATAATGCTGTCAAGGTTAAGGATTTTATTTGTTACCATTGGGAGATGGTTCACAATTATGATTCTCATCATTTGGGTAGAATTTGGATTTGTTGGGATCCGAATCTTTTAACTATGGATGTATTGTTTAGTAGTGACTAGGTCATTACTTGTAAGGTAATTGAAGCTAAAGAGTTGAGGCTTTGGTTTTTGTCAGTGGCTTATGGGGCTAACCAGGGCTTGGACAGGAAGGGTTTGCTGGGGGATTTACGGGCTCATAGTGGTTCTATTGGGAACCTTCCTTGGTTGGTGGCAGGTGACTTTAATGTCATTCAGTTTCCACATGAGTCCAGTTCTACTCATGCGTTCACTAGCTATGAAAGGGACTTTATAGCTTGCATTCAAGATGTTGAGCTTGAAGATGTTACCTTTACAGGCTGCTATCATACTTGGACTAATAAGCAGGAATGGATATGATGGACTTTGTGTCCAAAAAGATGGATAGGGTTTTTTCTAACATTGAGTGGATACGGGTGTTTCCCAACACTGCAGTGGACTTTCTTGTGAGAGGGATCTCGGATCACTCTCCTGCTCTTGTGACCATTGATCAGCTCCCTAGTTTTGGTCCCAAACCTTTTCAGTTTTTTGACCTTTAGACGGAGCATGTGAACTTTCTGGATTGGGTTGCTACTGGTTGGGGTGTGGATGTGCAGGGTTATGTTATGTACCAGCTTTACACTCGGCTCAAGTTTGTTAAGGCAATTCTTAAAGAGAAGAATACTATAGTTTTTGGGGGTATTAGTTTGAGAGTAGAGAGGGCCAGACATGACTTAGCTTCGGCTCGGACTGGTTTTATGGAATCTAGAGGTAGTTATGAGTGGTTGATCAAGGAAAAAGAATGTCTGCATCACTACTTGTCTCTTATGAAAACTAAGGAGAATTTTTTGAGGCAAAAGTCCGGGGTTCAATGGGTTACTCTTGGGGATGGCAATTCGACTTTCTTTCATAAGGTTGTCAAGACTAGGAATGCTTCCAATCTTGTGAAGATCCTTAAAGATGATGAGGGTAACATTTTTTCTGACCCTTGGATTATTAAGGATATGGCCATTGAGTTTTATAGGAAGCCTTTAGGCTCCTCTTCCCACGATTTCACTTCAACTAAAGCTGAGAGAGTTACTCAGCTTCTCCAAAAATAGTTCTCTCCTGCCTGCATTGCTGGAATGTAAGCCCCTGTTTCTCGAGAGGAAGTTAGAAGGACTATTTTTGCCATGAAAGCCAGCAAAGCCCTTGGGTTTGGTGGCTTCTCAGCGGGGTTTTTTCATAAGGTATGGCCGGTGGTAGGAGATGGTGTGATAGCAGCAGTGCTGGAATTCTTCTCTTCGGGTATTCTTTTTAAGGAAGTTAATGCTAAAACCATCACTTTGGTTCCTAAGAAGAAGAACCCGGCTGTCATGGGGGATTACCGCCCCATTTCTTGTTGTAATATGGTTTATAAAACCATTATCAAGATTTTGGCTAATCAGTTAATTCTAGGCCTTGAGGATATTGTTAGCAATAACGAAGGTGCCTTTATCTCCAAGAGGAGCATTGCAGAAAATATTCTGCTTGCTCAGGAGTTAGTTCATGACTACCATAAAAGTAAATGGGCTGCTAGATGTGCCTTGAAGGTTGATTTAATGAAGGCCTACAATTCTGTTCACTGGGAGTTTATTCTCCACTGCTTAAAATGTTTTGGTTCTCCTTAGAAGTTTGTGTATTGGGTCAGGGCCTGTATCACTTCCCCTCTTTTTTCGGTGGCTCTTAATGGGTCTCTTGTGGGGTTTATTCAAGGGAGAAAAGGCCTAAGGCAGGGTGATCCGATTTCACCATACCTTTTTGTATTGGCTATGGAGGTCATTTCTATGCTTTTGGCTGAGCTAGCTCTGGATAAGGAGAAGTTTCGGTTTCAACCTAAGTGTAGCAAGCTCAAACTTATTCATCTTTGCTTTGCAGATGATCTCCTTATCTTTGCTGAAGCTGACATGGGTTCTATTCTTGTTGTAAAATAAGTTTTAGCCGAGTTTGAATCCTTTTCTCGTCTCAAGGCTAATGCGGCTAAGATTTCATTTTATTGTACTGGGGTGTCTAAGGATGACAAAGCTGCCTTTCTGGACATGCTGCATATGCCTGAAGGTTCCTTGCCTGTAAGGTATCTTGGAGTCCCTTTAATTACAAAAAAACTCTCTACTCTGGATTGTGAGGCTTTGGTGGCTAAGGTGGCTGGCAGGATTGACTCTTGGTTGGTTAAGCATCTCTTTTTTGCTGGGAGGTTGCAACTTGTCTCCTTCATTCTTTTTAGCCTTCAGATTTATTGGTCTAAGGTGTTCATTCTTCCTAAGAAGGTGATCTGGTTGCTTGAACAGAAGTTCAACTGGTTTCTTTGGAGTGGGAATGATACCAAAGCTAAGGCTAAGGTGTCATGGGATAAAGTTTGCTGTCCTAAGGATGAAGGAGGGCTCGGGCTTAAAGGGTTGGAAAGTTGGAACTGGGTTGCTATGCTCCATCATATCTAGAGTTTGTTTGCCCATGCCGGATCAGTTTGGGTTGCATGGGTTGAGTCGAATTGGCCTAAAGGTAGAAGTTTTTGGCAAATTCCAGTTCCTAAGAGTTGCTCTTGGAACTGGAAAAAACTTTTGCATCTTAGAGAAGCTGCCAAGAAGTTGTTGAGTTTCAAAGTAGGAATGAGCCATAAAATTTCTCTTTGGTTTGATGCTTGGCACCTGGCTGGAAGACTGATTGACACTTATGGTTTTCGGGCTGTCCATGATTTTGGACTTAGTCCGAATGCTTGTGTCTCCACTGTTCTACATGAAGGTTCCTGTCATTGGCCCCTTGCTAGATCAGATGATTTGGTGGCTATTCAGGCTAGACCACCAGATGTTAAAGTTGGAGAAGTGGATGTTGCTGTTTGGAAGTCCAAGAGTGGTGTTTACTCTTGTGGAGAAACTTGGCATTTCCTTAGACTTAAGTTTCCCGTGGTCCCTTGGTGGAAGGTAGTATGGCATTCCAAGGCTATTCCCCGCCATGCTTTCGTTTTGTGGCTAGTTTTTAGACAGGCCATTGCAACTGAGAAAATGTGGCTAGGGATTTATGGGGCACACCTTATGTAGGTTCTGTTTTCATATGCAAGAATCGATTGATCATCTATTCTTCCAATGTGGTTTCATCCGACGTATTTGGAGAAACCTTATAGCGGATTGCTTAAGCCCTAGTCCTAGTGTTAGCTGCGATGATATTGTGTTGTGGGCATGTAGTCTTAAGGGTAAGGGGCTGCATACCACTCTTTGCAAGCTTGGTTTGGCTGCAACTGTTTACCACATTTGGAGGTTGAGAAATGAGCTGTGTTTTGGCAATTCCCCCTTGACAGAGGAAGCCCTGGTTGCTCGGATAAAATGGGATGTTAGAACAAAGGTGTTGTCCCTAAAATTCAAGAGATCTCCTCTTGATAGGCAGCTTTCGGCTTTATGGTTGTTGTAGTCTTGTTGTAGTTTGGCTCTAGTTTGATGCTTGTTTCGGCTGTTTGATGTAAGGTGTTTTGTGGGTCTTCTCCTCTTTCTACAGTTGTAATTGTTTTGTGTTTGGTTGTAAAAGCTTTGATTCATCCAAAAAAAAAAAAGAAAAAAAAAAAAAAAAGAAAAAAAAAAAAGAAAAGAAAAAAAGAAAGAGAGAGGGAAATAGATAATTTAGTTGAGTTAGTATTGAAAAATGAGCAGTAGAAATTAGAGCTTTTTAAGTATATTAAATGACTATTAATTATTGTTGGAGATGTTCTTAGAGCCTAGAGGTAGGTTCCAGTGTATAATATATATATATATATATATATATATATATATATATATATATATATAAAGAGATAGGTATGTAATAACCTTTTTTTTTTTTGACATGTCTACACAAGAGGGGGGAGGGGGGATTCAAACTAGTGATATTCGCTTCATGATGCGTGGTCCCCAGCCGATTAAGCTACCAAACTAAGGGTGCATTTGAAATTGCAATTTCGTAAGGAAAAAGTGCGATTTTAAACCAAATCGCAAAAAATGAACCGTTTGGAAACTGCGTTTTTAAAAAATTGCGATTTAAAAGCTCGAAAAAGTGCTTATTCAAATTGCAGGCAATTGAGTGCTTTTTTGAAAACGCAGTATTTTAAAAGGTTAATCTGTGATTTTAAAGGCTAAACTGCGATTTTACCAAACGCATAACTGCGTTTTTAAAAATTACTTTTTTAAATCGCACAGTTTAAAATCGCAAATACAAACGGATCCTAAGTGATATATTATATTTCGCTATATTTAAAACCTTCCATATTACTTTGTGAGAATATTCTAAAATACATTCATATATAGGAAAATATTCTACAGTATATTTCAATCGGTAAATAGGTTTGCACTAGCCCACCCACAAAATACAATAATCCAACTGTTTATTTCGTAGGCTCCATGGATCTACACTACACTATGAGCAAAAGCTCCATTGAAGAAGCATTTTTTTTTTTTTTTTTTGGCTCAGATCCATTTATCAACCAATATCTCAGCAAGAGAGAAGCATTTAATGTGGAGCTTAATGACATCACAAAATCCAAACATTATTTGGGCATGTTTGGATAATACTTGTTTATTATTTTTCAAAAATATGTTTGGGTTTTTTTTTAAATTAAAATTCTATTAAAGTTTTATTAAATTTTTTAAATTTTATTTTAGGTTCTTTAAATCACCCAAACATAATTTTAAAAAATAATTTTTTTAAAATTATACTTGGGTGATTTAAAGAACAAAAAATAATTTTTTTTTTTTTTTCAGCATTCACAATTTTAAATATAATAACATATAATAAAATATAATACAAAAAAATCAGACACCCAATCGAGCCTGAAATATCACAATCAATTTGAAGGTGAAGAAGAGTACTCTTAAAAGACCATTCCAAGTGGAGGCTCCATAATAGCCCAACTGATGATGGATTAACAAATAAATAACTAAAGATTATAAATTAATTTCCCAACTTATCCTGCCTTCCAAAACTGACATGATAATTAAAGGAACTTCCTTCAATCGAAAAAAAAAAAACCAAATAATACAAGCTAAGGAGTCATACATAAAACTGAAAATATATAGAGAAATAATTCCTACACTAATTTCTCACAACAGCCCTACAACAAGTTAACGTGGCTGGTAATATTTTATTATTTGTTTTGCTTTGTTTTGTTTTCTTTTTGTAAAAAAGTAATAAAATATTACCAGCCACGTCAGCTTGTTGTGGGGCTGTTATGAAAAATAAGTGTAGGGATCATTTCTCAAATATATATATTCCTTAAACTGAACTTAGGGAAGAGGTACGTAAGTTGGTGAGTCGGTGACATACATATCAGCCAAAAGATGTGACTTGTAGACTAGGAAACTTTATTAAAAGACACCCTAAATATATATATATGATTGTAAATTCATTAGTCATAAGTACATGTGACTATTTCATCTCAGATTTTTTTTTTTTTTATTATTATTTTTAGATTAAATACAGTTTTTACCCTTGAATTTTGAAAATTTTATTTTTTAGTACCTGAGTTTTAATTCGTATCATATAGATGGTAATTTTATTTTGGGAAAAAGACCAGATTAGTACCTCAGTCAAGTTTTCTGTTCAAAAACTAATGGCCCAAGGGTTGACACGTGTTTTAATATAAAAAATAAAAAATAAAAATCTTTAAAAACTTTAAAAACAAATGATAAAAAAAGAAAAAGAAAAAGAAAAAGAAAAAGAAAAAAAGAAAAGAAAAGGGGTGGCCTATTTTGGCCAAGGGGGTGGCTGACCGGTTTGAGGTGGCCGAAAAAAAAAAAATCCAAAAAAAAAAAATTCAAGGGTTTTGGCCCTTGGGGGTGGCCAAACCACCACCAAGGGCCACGGGGTGGTTCGGCTTTTCAATTTTTTTTTTTTAATTTTTTAATTAATTTTTAAAATTTTTTATTTTTTAGTTTTTATATTAAGACACGTGTCAACCCTCAGGGGTTGACACATGGCGGACAGTTAATTTTTGGACGGAAAACTTGACTGAGGTACTAATTTGGTCGTTTCCTAGAACAGAAGTACTATTTGTAATGCGAATTAAAATTAAAGTACTAAAAAATAAAATTTTTAAAACTCAAAGGCCAGAAGTGAATTTAACCCTATTTTTTTTTTTTTTTTTTTTATGAATAAAAGCTTTCATGTATAGCAAACACTACATACTCTAGTGAACACTGGAACACAAACCAACATCCAGGTTACACAAACAAACACTTGCTACAGCAAACCAACACAACTGAACCCAACCAAACAACACAAAAACCAACGGCTAAAAACAGAGCAGCAACTACACAATTAGTTAAACAACTAAACATTCCACCGAGTGGCAAGCTCCACGTTCTTCCACTTGTATTTGCCCTTGGCCAACAATCTAACACGAACTTCCCATTTAATCTGCACCAACATAGCTTTCTCAGACCTTGGAATATTATGATGCAGCAAATCATTCCTCTGCCACCAAATGTGGTAAACCGAGGCACCCAAGCTCAATCTTCCCAAGGTAGCCCTCAAGCCTTTTCCTTGCAGCACATTAGCACTATAAGTCTATAACTGAGCAGATCTTCCCAATCCAAGGGCAAGATTTATTTATTTATTAATAAGATCGATACATGTTGAAGAATATATTATTTTCTGTCTATATCTTTTACATCTGTTTATACGTACTATAAACATTATTTCTTGTAATGATTATCTTTACTTAATGCCTATGCTTTGCTGTGACTTGGTTGGATTGGTTACATTATTAGACGAATCCGAAAAGATAAACATTATAGGACCGAAATGACGTCCTATACATGACTATAAATATTTAGTTATATGTGTGATCGACCTGGTTCATGTAAGATTTGAAGTCACGTTTGGTAAGACAAGAATAGGTTCAAGAATTGAATAATCACTCCTGCCATTTGGTTTGTTTATTATTCCTCGGAACAACTATTGCATTGGAATGACTATTTTTCTTTTGAGGAATAGTCATTCCTTTAAAAAATGAGTAGAATGGAAATAAAATAGTTATAATTTTTTTTTTTTCCAAAAAGACCATTTTTTTTTTTGGGTACGTTGGGCAAACCAAAAAAGATAAAAGAAAAAAAGAAAGACTTTTTTGGAAAATAATTTTTGGAGCTAGAGTATTTTAAGAGATTTGGGCAAAATACGATTCAATTCTAGTTATAAAATTTGGTCATTCATCTTTTGTCACCAAACGAAAAAAATAGGAATGATCATTCACTACAAGAAAAACGCGCCTAGGAGGCATTTTTTATATGCTTGGAATCATGTGTTAAACACCAAGAAAGCCTATTGACGTTTGATTCCTAGAATTTTATTAAAGGGTCATTTATTGTAAAATAGGGGTGAAACGACAATTAACAAAGCCTGACGGTTAAGTAGGATTATACACTTTGCACTCTGATACTAGGAAAGGGGAGAAAAGACTAGAATACCCATTGATTAAGAGGGGGTAATACGCTTAACAAAATATCATCTTTTGTCACCAAACGAAAAAAATAGGAATGATCATTCACTACAAGAAAAACGCGTCTAGGAGGCATTTTTTTATATGCTTGGAATCATGTGTTAAACACCAAGAAAGCCTATTGACATTTGATTCCTAGAATTTTATTAAAGGGTCATTTATTGTAAAATAGGGGTGAAACGACAATTAACAAAGCCTGACGGTTAAGTAGGATTATACACTTTGCACTCTGATACTAGGAAAGGGGAGAAAAGACTAGAATACCCATTGATTAAGAGGGGGTAATACGCTTAACAAAATATCATCTTTTGTCACCAAACGAAAAAAAATAGGAATGATCATTCACTACAAGAAAAAAGCGTCTAGGAGGCATTTTTTATATGCTTGGAATCATGTGTTAAACACCAAGAAAGCCTATTGACGTTTGATTCCTAGAATTTTATTAAAGGTTCGTTTATTGTAAAATAGGGGTGAAACGACAATTAATAAAGCCTGACGGTTAAGTGAGATTATACACTTTGTACTCTGATACTAGGTAAGGGGAGAAAAGACTAGAATACCCGTTGATTAAGCGGGGGTGATACGCTTAACAAAGTAAATAAAGAGATATATATGTTTATTTTATATATATATGCATGCGTGTGAGTATTATGATATGTATTATGTTATGATTTAACTGTAATTTTACATTACTACATGTTATGATCAACTGCCTTTACTCGCATTATACTCTTGAGTAAGAAGTTACGAAACATTAAGAAAATAAAATGCAAAGGAAAATTAAAGTTTTGGTTTTATTATTGTGAAAAAAAATATGATACTACATGACTTGAAACATGCCTAGATCGATATATTGATTTTGCATGCTTAAAACTCATGATTAGAAGACCTTATGACTGATTTATAGGCCTCTTTAATTTCTGTCCAGAACCTAGAATCATCTATCAAATCAGTTTTTGAAAATTCAAATCATCACATGCACAACAACTATGCAATCTTGGAATCGAAAAAATGAAGTTGAATCTAGAAAAATCATGTCTAAGGCTTGGTCAATCCTATGGGGGACTTCAAAATGATTTTTCATCATAAAAAAACAACCAATTTCGAAAATATATTTGATGATTAGAAATAAAAAAAGTTCCAACTTTTACAAAACTATCTCAAATAAACATGTTTGGGTACCCTAGCTAACATATAATCCCTTTGATGTTTTAAAATCTGATCAAACCAGAAACTAAATCGTGATTTAATGATGTTAACATGCAATACAAACAACATTAATTAAATCATTGGTTCTTGAAATATATGACACGCTCTCAAGTGAATTAATGCAAACATAACTTAACATGATTTCATGAAAACTACAATTTTTACGAAACTTTTTATTACTTCAAGCTTATGGATGCAAAAAATTACAAATAAAAATTGAAGATTGATGGAAAAACTTGTACTTGAGGTGCTAAAATGGCCGAATAGGATAAAAGGATTGAAGAAAACAATATTTTCTTCGGCTCTAAGGGCGTGCGGCTAGGGCTTAGGGACTAGGGAGATAGGGGTTTGTGTTCTCTAGAAATTTTAGAGAAAAAGTGAGAGAATAATCAAGGGGCTGCTAAGTGTGCATGGCCACTAAAGAATTTTAAATAGGTTTAGGGTTTTCCAATTGTCTCATGGATTGAGGGGTTTTTGTTGTTGTTACTGTGTTAGAGTTTTAGGAGATCGACCAAAATAAGTTAGGGTTTTAATTTAATGAAAAATTGCACAATTTTGACAAAACTTCCCCTGCATGGTCGACTACTATATATAGGGGCCTTTTAAAATCTGATTTTTCAACTTTTATTTAAAATCGAAACCATGCTAAAATGATGCTAAAACAAATGATATGTTTGATGAAAACTATGCACTTTCGAGCTTAAATAATGCATAAGTGTCATGCAGCAAATTATGCTCATGCAATTTTTTGGTTGAAAAGTTTTATTACTCATGTTGACTTATTATCATCCATATGACTAGGCTAGGCTAATCTAAGGTCGATATATTAATACATCAGGTTTCCTGTTTACTTTTGTAGATCTAGGGTGGGCAATTAAAATTATAGAAGTGTGTTTCCTTATCTACAACTCAGGCTGAGTACATTATAGCGACCAAAGCAAGGAAAGAAATGCTTTGGATGAAACAATTTCTTCAAGATTTGGGTTTGAAGCAAGAAGAGTATGTAGATTATTGCGATGATCAGAGTGCACTGGACTTGAGCAAAAATGTTAATTAGTCACGCACGAAGCACAATATTGATGTGAAATACCACTGGCTATGTGCGACGTTTTGTATCGTCTAGGTATGAAAATGAGTATGTGCTTATATGTATATTCGCATCTTTCTTGACACAATGCATTTTAAAGTCGTGATTGCCATGAACCTATTAAAACTCCACAATTAAGCGTGCTTTTGCAAGAGTAGTATTGATTGATGTGAAATACCACTAGCTATGTGCGACGTTTCGTATCGTCTAGGTATGAAAATGAGTATGTGCTTATATGTATATTTGCATCTTTCTTGACACAATGCATTTTAAAGTCGTGATTGCCATGAACCTATTAAAACTCCGCAATTAAGCGTGCTTTTGTGAGAGTAGTACTGTGATGGGTAATTTCTTGAGAAATCTAGTTCAGGGAAGTCAAAAGATGACAATATTGTGTCATTGGGGGTGAGTCGTTACAAATGGTATTAGAGTCATTGTTCAGCCTGAGATGGGGGAGCGTGCGCAAGCCCATGAGGGTTGCTAGCGGGCACTTATTGGAACGCTAAGAATTGGGTGATTCCATATTGATGGTCACCAGCGGGGACGCTGGGTCCCAAGAGAGGGTGATTGTGACATCTCGTATCGCCTGTATATGGGAATGAGTATGTGCTTTATATTTATATTCACACCATTCTTGGCACAACGTGTTTTAAAGTCGTAATGGTCATGAACTTATTAGAATTTCACAATTAAGCGTGCTTCTACGAAAGTAGTAACGGAATGGGTGACCTCTTAGAAAGTCTTATTGTCACGCCCCCGTTTTGGGATATAAGGGGAACGCGAACTTGAGCCTAAAAAAAAACATTTACAAAAAACATACCTCTAATAGTTATAGATTTTATCCATCTATTGCTCTTAGTCAGGTCTATGCCATTACCAGAAGGTGACTCTGACTATTACATCCTGAAAAAGGTTGAAGGGGTAAGGGGTGAGTTTGATAACTCAGTAAGTAACACAACATAGTACAAGGTAGTAAAAAAAAGTTTAGTTTAGAAACTTAGAATTTTCAGAGTTCACATATAGAAACATCATCATCAATAATAAATCTGCATATGCAATCATCATTTATAGTGTGTAAGTTTTGTCTACCACTGGCCCACTTCCGCATTTTTACCATGAGCGGTGCACGTTGGGCTCGTCCAAAGGACCGATCCCGAAGGATCCATGGCTCATCCTGTCGTCACAGGGGAGAGCTGCCGGGTTAGGAAGCTCCCTAGGTGAGAACCCCCCGGCCGATAGCTCCACACTTTTAGTGTGGTTGCCCCGCTACCCATCATCATCATCATCATAAGATCCGGATCACAGCATTATGGTACCGTGGGACAAAACTTTGTGTGATGCACATAAAACAAATATTCAACATAATTTCATCATCTTGTTCATATAGTGCACATGTAACACATATATTTTGAGAGTCATCATCATCCTCATTCTCATGGTGCACATATATCATTTTTGAAAATCATAATTACATCATCCTCTTCATTCATATGGTGCACATGTAACATATAATTATCAGCTTCATTCATTCATGTGATTCACAGGTAACATATTCATTATTTCATTCTTGAGAGCTATCATATAATCATATGGAGGTTTAATTATATTTCATAAAAGAATCATTATAACTGAAGAAAATAACAAGTAATATTACAGTGAGAGAGTCCTTTGAAAATTCCCGACGTTTTACTCTTGAAAAGATTTTATTTAAAAGTTTCACCGGGTTTTAAAGTTGTGTCCCCTTACCTGATATCCTCTGAGCAATATTTTAGCTACCTTCTACCTAAATAAATTGCAAGAAGAAATTTAGAGAAATATTTTGAGATTTGAAACCTAAAACTTAAACTAAAGTATCATCTCCTTATTATTTCTTTTCTTTTGTCAATTAATTAAACACATATATATTATTTTATAACAGATAAACATAATAGCTAACCAAATATAAATAATGAGTTTCATGTATCAAAACAAATTAATAGAATAATAACTTTATTTTATTCTTATAAAATTCTGACAGAATAACGGCATTAGTATCAATAACATCTAAAATACTTTAAAATATTAGGGCGATGTAATAGCGCTTTGGTAAAAATATTTATTTTTACTCGGACATCACAACAGCGTGATTTATTATTTAAATACGCCACTTAAAATTCTCTTTTTAAAAACAACATAAAACACAAAAACATTGGAGTACTTTTAGACTCATAAAACATAAGTATTTAAAATACTAATAACTTTAAAATCCTGAAATAGATAAACAAAGCCAAATGATAAACTTACCAAAATTAAAGTAGTATATTTTGTAAAAGGTAAAAAAGGCTTTTTGTTGTTCTTTTCCTTTTATTCATTTTCTTTTATTCTTTAACACTTTCTTTTTCTTTTGTGGGACCAAGAGGGAGAGTTAGTTTGAGAAATTCTCTTTTGTGTTGACCGAGAGAGTCATTCCCTTCTCCATGTTTCCTTTTTGTTTTATTTTTCCTTTTCTTTCTATTTCTAGATGATTCTTTCTTGTCTTTTTATTCTTTTCTTTCTAACCCGCCGAATGCACAAGCAAGAAAAGGGGCTGATTCTTGTTTTTAGAAGAGTAACTAAACAAAAGAAAAAGAGGGACTTACGAGAGATATATATATATATGTTCTGTCTTTAAGCTTCCTGGCCGAGTGGGTGTTTGTTTGATTTTTTTTTTTCTTTTTCTTTGCTGCTTGAAACAGAAATAGAAACGGAGAAAGAGAGATGAGAAACTTCCTCTCTTCCTTTGCTTTGCTGAAACTGAAACAGTTAGAGAAAGAGAGAATTTCTGCAGCAACCAAAAGAGAGAAAAAGAGGAAGGAGCTACTGTATTGGGAGAGAAAACAGTGGGTTTTACTTGCTGTTTTTGTGCAGTAAAGAAGATAAGTGCTGCTGGTTCATTGCTGCAAAAACAGAGGAAGCCGAGAGAATTAAGAAGGAGAAGTTGGCGTGAAAAGAGGAGGGTGCTGCCTCCTTTTATACTGATTTGGACGATTGTGATAGCTTGGTCTTGATCTGATCCAACGGCTGGGAGAGGTTCTTGGGCAGCAAGAAAATGAGCTGTGGGGGTGAGCTGGCATGTCGTGCGTGAAAGAGGGTCTACACTTGGCCTTGGTTCAATGGCTGTGAATCCAGGCGTGGGCAGCAAGAAGAATCAAAAGGGTGGAATTTATACTTGGGCAGCAAGCTTGAAAAAAAATCAACAAAGGGAAGAAAGAAGAAGCCATGTGTGATGTGGTGTTTACTTGAATCATTTGGACTGGGTTGACGGGCTGAGATGGGTTGACGGGCTGATGTAGACATGAACTGGGCTGAACTTCACGTGTGGACTGGGCTGGGCTCTTAAAGAATAGAAATTGGCCCAAAAAAATATTATTTATCAATTTTCGTCCAAAACTGATGTAGTATTTTTCGTGGTTGTTTTCGTATCCTTAACGAAGTCCAAAAATTATGAAATTCGGAGGGTAGCTAAAGGACTTCGAGACAAGCGTTCTGGCTTTTGAATTGTCCAAAACGAAGTTCGTTTGACCATATTTTCATTATTCTAAAGTTTAAGGTCCATTTAAACTTTTATTAAATTAAAACAATAAAGGTTCTTTAGTAAATGAATATTTATATCCATATTTAAAATACGGGGTATTACACTTATTCAATGGAGCAAAAAACAAACAATATTATATTATTAGGAGTGGATCGTTACACTATCACATGTAGTAATGGAACATTTTATGCATGTTGTTGAAAAAGATTCACATTAGGACTGAAAAGAATATAACTGACATGATGACAAAGGTTATTACCAAGGAGAAGATTTTGCTTCGTGCCGGACTGTTCGATATGAATTGTAATTGATAAGTTAGGTTACAATCTCCTTCGTCAGTGGCTGGAGGGAGAGATATTGATATGTGGGTGCAGCCCGCACTTGACAAAAAGAAAAAGAAAAAAACAACCCTACAGTGTGGGACTTGTTCAAACAACCCTAAGTGTGGGACATGGTGAACAAACCAATAGAGCGAAGCATCATACGAAAATCACAAAATGAAGGAAAAAAAAAAAAAAAAAAGAGCAAAGAGGGCCGGCAACACCGAGAGAGGAAAAAAAAGAGAGGAGTGAGAGAGAGAGAGAGAGTTAACTTTAGTGTTGTAATCTTTATTTTATTATTGTGGATTGATTATGTTTGTCTTATAGTCTTTCTCTCTACACCGAAGGGTTTTCCACGTAAATTTGGCTTGTTCCTGGGTGTTGCTCACTTAGTGCTTGATTAATTGTTTGTGAGAGTTTTCTCTTGCTGGGGTTTCTAATCAAATTGGCATAGAGACGGTAATTTTGCCCTACACTTCACGGTAATTGTGTTGTACTCTCTCTCCATAAAATAAAACTAAAATTTTAAAGCTGTACGTACCCGCCTTCTAAAAATAAAAAATGAGTAATCATTCGGACTACACCCTATTTTATTAGACTGATTTATAATAATTAGCTAGTTTCTAGCTAATCATGTCCAAGCCCTTGATTTTTTTGTTTTTTTTAACAAGGGCCTATCAACCCATGCACGTTGGTTGTCATTTTTGTAATCTCTAAAGCAGTTCCTTCTAAACATGACATTACAAACACCTTCGATTTGATAAAAAAGGACAACATGCAACATTTAAATTTCCTGCAGACGAATTCCAAAGAATTTAAATCTTTATTCTCATTCGATTTTTTATTTTTTATTATTATTATTATTTTTAATATGAAATTCATACACAGAAAACAGCAGTTAAAAATAAAAAAACACGTAGCCAAGATCAGGAGATCATAGTGCGCGGAATAACGGAAAAGTAGTAGCTAGGGTGACTAGGGTTGAATTTAGCTAGATTTTGAGTTTGTTGATGAGAGCCAAAGCATTACTAGTCAGCCTGGCAACTATCAATACACTATTTCTGATCTTATTCTTCACTGCCGCGCTTATCTTCTGGCCTCCGTCAAGCTCATCCATGCACGTATTGTCATCCGTCAACGCGGCACTAACCCATGTTTTTATGTTGCTCATCTGGAATTCCTTGTCCGAACCGCTTAAAAGGGGCATAGCTTTCAGAGACTGCTTGAGCTCATCGATAGAGTCTTTGATGTTCACGACGCAGTCCTTAATAACTGAAGCTTCATAACGCGTTAATGTCTTCTGTTTCTGCACGTTTGACACCGTGGAGGATGCATTTCTTGCTGCTTGTAGGGCTATGGAGAGGGCGGTTTTGCAAAGTCTTTGGGGATTTCCTTTGATTTTGGAGGCATATGGGGAGAGGGACTTGTAGCATAACTGTGGATACAGGGTTGAATTGCAAGCTGTTTTGATATATTGTGTGTAGGTTATTTGGCTAGAAGAAGTCGCCGCTAAGGCTGTGGGCGGCGTTGAGATGGGTAGAAGAGTGAGAAGAATCACGAGAACCTGGTATGCAAGTGGATTTCTAAGAGTACTCTTGCCTTCCATCTCTCTTTCTCTCTTTCTCTCTTTTTCTTGCACTGTTGGGTGCGGGGAGAAAGATCCCAATATACATAGTGGAGCTTGTGGAGTGGGTACGTACAGCGATGAAACACCCAAAAAAGTGGGGATACTGTATAAAGATAATAGTTAAATAGAAATAATCTGTATATAATTTTATTTTTTTTAATATGAGGATGACGTGTTGTAAATAACAAGTGAATAGAACATTTTAGAAAGAGAGGATAGAATAATAGCGAACTTGGGACTGTTACATGCATGGAAATATGGCACATGATGATATACACTAATAAATTAAGTAATTAATACACCTGTATATATACATTTTGGGTCGGCACATAATGATGTTTAATTATGAAATTAATACAATATTCGCAACGTGCTCCAGCACAATATTAGAATAATATTGAATTATAATGTATAAGCTTGCAAAACAGAACAAAATGTTTTATAAAGTAGGGTTAAATACATATTTGCCCCCTGTACTTTACGACCTTTATTTTTTGTCCCCTTAGTTTTACTTTTTATCAAATTTAGTACCTGTGGTATATGAAAAGACGGAAATGGTACCTCCGTCTGATTTTCGGTCCAAAACTAACGTCCACCCACGTCATTGAGTACCTAAAAATTTGAAGCCTAGAACCCAATTCTTTATACATCGTTTCCAACAACATCCAGACAACAACATGACAGAAAATGCCGTGAGTGGACGTTAGTTTTGGACGGGAAATCAGACGGAGGTACCATTTCCATCTTTTCTTATACCACAGGTACCAAATTTGATAAAAAGTGAAACTGAGGGGACAAAAAATAAAGGTCGTAAAGTACAGGGGGCAAATATGTATTTAACACTATAAAATATCACTTATTTTTTTGACGAGCGCGCATTACTAGGCGCTTTTGTAGTCACTTATTTATTTATTTATTGCTTTTTATAATTATGCAAAAATGACATCTGTTGATTTCGCTTAGTACTCAAACCTAATTGTACGATTTGTTTTAGCCAATCATAAAAAGTCAATGAAAACTTATTATAGCGTTTGTGGAAAATAATTCCATTCAGACCGGCTCATCTAAAGAATTATGGGCTTTCGGGTCATTACCGACCCAAGGAGAATAGGCGGACATAAAATCGAGACAGCAGGACTCCCGAATAGCACAAACAATAGAACAAAATGTTTTATTAAGTACCACTTATTGTTTTAACGAGCGCGCATTACTAGGCGCTTTTGTAGTCACTTATTTATTTATTTATTGCTTTTATAATTATGCTAATAGCATTTTAGGTATGGGTGGTAGCCAACTCGACTGCATGGATTTTAAATTTATATGAGTTTACCATTCGCAATAGTACGAATTGAACCAATTGTACTATAGTAACGGTTATCGAACCACAAGGATTATGGGGTTGATTTGAGTAATGAGATATTCAAAGGAACATATTTAACTTAACTTAACAATAAAAATAAAAGTAACGTTGTAGAATTGAAGCTACAACGAATCAAGTGATGAAAACAAAGAAAATGGAAACTAACTTAAAAGGAACTTAGGATAATGATCGCATCAAATCCTAAACCAATGAAATACTTAAATTCTATACGGATCTTCCTAATATGAATGATATGAGCGCGTAATGGGCGTCAACCATTACGACGACTTCGACATGAAAACACTTTCGTTAAGACGTAATAATAAAGCACATAGTTTCACATTAAACAACCCCACATAAAGATTAATCTATAATTGAAAAACGTTTACACTACAAAAGGTGTGGGGTGATTAATGCTCCCTAACTTACTACTCTATAAAACATCCTAATAAGCATACACAATACATGAAAACCTTAATTAGGCTACAATGATAAGGTATCTAGTTTTACACTGATCACATCATGTAAAAGTTACACTATAATTGAAAAACGTTTTAAACTACCAAATGTGTGAAATGACCGGTGTTCCCTAGCATACCATATAAGGTAACTTTAATGAGTGAACATGCATTATGTCAAATAGAACCATTGCACAAGGCATCATTTTCTTTCAAGAATGTTGGTTTTATTCAATAAATCAAGAAAACTCATAGACAAGCGAATTCCTTTTTCATGAATAATTAGATTGAAATATTGATAACACGACCTTTTAGCATGAGTTTTGATATCCTCTAGTCTTAAACGATCATCAAACATATTAAGAAAATCTCAAGAACATCAAGAACACTTCATGGCTTTTGAAAAAGATTTGATCAAAACCCTAGGGAAAGGCTTTAGCCAGACATGAAATAAACTAATCTAAGCATCAAATGTAATTAAAACAGTAAAGAATCAACAAGAAAATGAAGAACAACAACTATATTAAACTAAGAAAATTCGGATTACAAAAGGAATTGAAAAACTAAACTAGAACTTGAAGAACAAAGAAGAAAAAGCAAACGAAACAAGCTCTCTGGATTTCGGTCCAGAGAGTGGCATCTAATGAATGGAAAAACACAACGAAATTAAATGATACACCTGAGAAAATCCGAAAACCCCAAAATATGCATAAACTAAACCTAAATCTTAATTCTATATATATAGGAATTTGGATTTACAAAAGAAACTATCAAGAATCAATTTAGGCTACACAAACAGAGCTGGTCGGCGTCCATTTCTGTCCATAGAACTCAACTTCTGATTTGGATTACATAAAGATTTGAAAATATCTGGACCTTTTGGAAGATGTGAAGTCGATCGATCGAATATAATGTCGATCGATCGAACTTCGATCGATCGCATCTCGATTGATTGAAGTTGGGTCGACTGAAAGTCAATCAATCGAATTATTGACTGTACAAATAATCGATCGATCGAAATGCCTTAGACAATTTTCATCTTTTCAGGATCAACCTTGAACTCTGGAAATGACCAAATTGCCCTTGATGCATTTTCAGGTCTAATTCAAGTATTTTGAACTAGATTTTAACTAAGACCTGAAAATAAGATATAGCACAAAACTATAACAAAACGTTATATATACAACACAAACTAGGTATAACAAACGTAAATTAAGGGGTCTTGAATCGAATAATTCAAGACTTAAGGCATTATTTTATGTCTTCGAATTTGGGGTGCTACATATAACAATTTATACGATACTAAATCGTAGAAGTTAGGTGATGTACTGATATAGTGATGGCAGCGTGACGTAATGTATCTTCATTATATAATCTAAATTATGTAATAATCACATGATTCATATCATGATATCAATAACACTTATTTTGTATGACTATTTGCTGTGCAAATTTTATTAACTCGCAAGCACATGAATCGTTTGCAATATAGTGTGTGTGTACAAGTGCGAGGTCGAATCCACAGGAAATTGCGTTGCGAAAATTAATCTCTATTTAAACTAATCATAATTTAACCTAGTTCCAAATTTAGGGCTTTTTAACAAAAGAAAACATAAATTAAATAAATCAAAAGATAGGGTTCTAAGGTTCAAGAATCCACACCCACCAAATCATAGCAACATGTTCTTATGTTCATCAACACACATTTAAAGTTCTCACCATACAAATCTTATGTTTGTTCTACTTTGCTTCAAAAATTGTTTAAATCATTCAATGAATCCGTTCTTTACACAAATCATAAAAGATACCCGATTTTTCATCAAATTATCAAATGTACCCGTTGAACGAAACACAATGAATACCCAACGTTTTGATAAATAAAAACCAACCAAACAATTAAATGAGGCAATCTCAAATCATCACATATATTCGAAAATCACAATAGATACCTAAGAATCATCTAAAAAATAATGGAATGGAAGTAGAACAATTAGAAATCAAAAGCCCATAAAATCAAATAGCATAAATTAGCATGAAAACATTGTTGCTCTTCAATGGTGAGGCTTCATCCTCAACTTTAGTTGAGATTTTAGCCTGCCATGGCAAAAGAAAGCATAAAGAAACTACAAAAATGCATTAAAATCAAAGAAACTTACAAAAGACTAGAGTTCTAGGTCTAAATCAACCCAAAAACCCTAAAATGCAGTGAGAACGGCGCCTAGGGCGCTCTCCTAGCGTCTTCTCCCGAAAATAAGAAAAAAGAATGGTATTTATAGACAAAAATTAGGGTTTCTGCATGCAGGTGACACATGTGTGCTTGAGCCCACTCGGCTTGAATGCCTGCTCTGCGGCGCATCCTGGTGGGCAGATGGCTGCTGTGTTCGATGCACGCGAGCTCAACAAGGCTGAGCTCGAGCCCATTTGCTTGATAGGCTCCCGAGGGCTGTTGTGGGCACGTGCACTTGAGCCCATTTTCATAAAATCGGAATTTTCAACCTTTTTGCCTCAAAACCTCAATTTTTCACTTAATGACCTGCAAAATGTTAAAATACCAAAACTAACAAAATACATCAGAAAATAACAAAGCTAAAGGCCTAACAAGAGTGTAAATTAAGGAGTCCAAATATACAATATTTGACACTCATCACTATTGACCAAGTATGATCTAATCATGTAAATTATATAATATGATTTAACAATTCATATGGATATGACTTAACAATTCATATGTGATATGATTAAGTATAAAACAATTCATATATATATATATAAGCTTATAAGACTATAACTATAAATTATAGTCAAATAATTCATAAATCACAACCCATAACTATACACTAGTTAATAACAATTCATAGTAATATAAAGTATAAATATTAGGTCATAAGTTAATTCATAGTTCATACTCACAAGCACATAATTTTGATTAATATTTATAGCTTAATTTGTAATTTATAGCTTTATTGTTATTATTATTATTATAGTTTAAATATAATTTATAATCAAATTCATATTTTATAGGCTATGAGCCTATGATTAAGTATAATATTATTAATTATCTAATTATATAAACAAATTATTAAATTATATATGATGCAATGTCAAATTGAGTACCTATCCTCCGCAAGAGGAGAAATTGACACATAAAAGTAAAAACATGTACTTATTACACATATGTACGTGAGGTGAAAGTTTGAGAGCATCCTAAGATTGATTAAAATTGTTGAGATATATTAAGAAAGCTTCAAAATTCTAGGTTAACTATCCTCTTTAATTAAGAGATATTCATAACTTTTATAACTAAATAAATAAAGTTAGAATGATAGACGAAACCTATAAGTAACATTATTGTAACAGTAACTCAAAAGTAGTAATAGGTTAGTTTTACTTTTAAATAGCTTGTACTGAGTTGTGCATTTCTTTAGAGCTCGTTTGTGTGTTCGATTTTTTTGTATTATATTCTACTATATTCTACTACGTGAATACCGAGAAAAAACTAATTTGTAAAAATATGTTTGAATGATTTAGATCTTTTTAAATTATATTTGAAATATATGTTTGGGAGTGTATTTAGAATTATGAAATCATGTTTGGGTGATAGTTGTATGAAAGTGTTTTTTCATGGAAAACCATGGCAGAAATGATTGGAGTTATGAAAATTAGTGTGGGCCAATGATTAGAGTTATGAAAATTCAATTGTTTGTTTGTTTTATTTTATTTTATTTTTAAAGAAAATTGTTTTTATAATTTTCAGCTATTTTATCCAACGTTTTCTTGTTTAAAAAAAAAAAATTAGTTCTTTTTTGCTTTTTTAATTTCCGTTTTTAATTTTTTTTTTTTTAGTTTTTTCTTTATTTCTTCTTTAAATTTTCGTTTTTTAATTTTTTAATTTTAATTTTTTTAGTTTTTGATTTTTAATCTTTTAGTTTTAGTTTTAGTTTGGTTTTTTCCACTCACACATGGCAGAAAAGTGCAATTACCTCTTTGACGCATCGGGTGAAGGCAGATTAAAACTGGGCGTGAATCGAGGATCTCACGCGACTGGAAATGCAAAGAAAAAAATATGGTGCAGGCATGCTTTGATCGGTCAATGGTATTAATTTTTCCCATAAGTCTCTGATCCAATGGTTGCCTTTTGCCACTCTCACCTTAACATTTTGTAAGCACAACACACACAAGCTAAGGCTCCCCTAGGAAAACGAGAAAGACACTGCCTATCCCGTGTGTGCGTGTGGAAAAGTGTTGGGTGTGGGAAACTTGTATCTGTACACTTTGATTTAACAGTCCAATGGGAAAATGACGCATCAATCGGTTCTTAGTACCAAAAAAAAAAAAATCCTGAAAACGCTCAGAAATTTGCAATTCATGCATTGGAATTCGTATACAATCTGAATTCAATGGTTTCTCGAGCCTTCCACCAACACCCCATCATTTCTCATTTTCTCTAACTTCTAAAATTTTCCATTAATTTAGTTTTTTATTTTCTCTCATCTTCTTCCTTTCAAGATTTTTATTTTCTTTCATTGTCTTCTTTAGTCTTTTATTTTCTTTCATCTTCTTCCTTTCAATTTTTTATTTTATTTTATTTCATCTTCTGCCTTTCAAGTTTTTTTTATTTTTTATTTTCTTTCATCTTTTTCCTTTCAAGTTTCAACGTCTCTTCTTCCTCTTTTCTATTTTCTCTCAACTTCTTCCTTTCAAGTTTCAATACCCCTCTCTCTCTCTCTCTCTCTCTCTCTCTCTCTATTACTCTTGGAAGAAGGTCAGATTCAACGAACGGAAGGGCATACGGAGGAGGTCATCGTGTACTTGGTGTTGTGCAGTGGAGTGGTGGTTTTGTTGTCGGGTGGCCGTTTATGATAATCATTTGACATTATCTCTTCTTATACATTCTGAAACTCTACTACAAACACTATACGTGCATGTGTTGGCTTAGCACTGAAATTTTCACGAGCCAAGTGCCTTATCGGGCACTTAGCTCGTCAAAAAACCGAGCTCGAGACTAGACATGAATTTACTCTAGGCGAGCCGAGCCGAGCTCAATATTCAATATTCGTCACGAGCTCGAGCTCATGAACATTCTAATTGAGTCGAGCTTGGGAAGCCACTACTCGCCTGAACTCGGCTCGTATACATGCCTAGATGAGAGGGATCGAAAGGATGATCCCCAGGAGAATATAGAAAGAAGAGATGACCAAAGAACCGGGAGTCCACGACATTGAGAGTTAAGGGAACAGGAGATTATGGCCGAGATCAGGTAGTGAGGACTGTTGGGGTCCCGGGCAAGACTCTTATTTTTCGCATTTATGCTTGCAAAGAACTAGGTTATTATTTTTTTTGACTTAGATTAATTATAATAAAGACAGAAGATTCCCCAGATTTTGGGAGTATGTATGTTCTGAATAAAATAATATAGCTAACTTAAGCATCGGAACGTTCTCGGTCTAGAGACAAGGAACCCGTTGATGTCATTTCTTTTACAGGAAGGAGTCAGGGAGAAAACCCTATAAAAAAACAAGGAAACCAGAGTCTGGCCCAGAGGATGGGAGAAAACCCTAAGGTAAATCCAGGGAGACAACCCTGCATAGAAAACAAGGAAGAGAAACGACCCTCAGTTTTCAGGTAACCCTCGTTTCTCAGGTCTTGATTTTGTAGATTTATAGGCACAAGGAAGCTACCCCGAAGCCAAGGAGACTACCCTGCAGAGAAAACAAGGAAGTGAAAAAAACCCTAAGGAAAAACAAGAAGGGATGGGGGATCGAATTTAACCTTCGGTTTTGCAGGTTACCAGGTTTTCAAAAGGTAGGAGTCATCCCTAAAGGTAGGGAGAAAACCTTAAGGAAGAACAAGAACGTTTGGGGGTCGGATTTAATCCTCGGGTTTGCAGCTTTTAGGTTTCAGGTTTTCAGACAGGGCATCATACAAAGGAGCCAAGGCTCGGGTTTTTCGAGACATAAAATTTCCATTATTCGAGCATGCTTTTGATAAGGGAATTGGGGGGTAACTGTTGGGAATAATTCCATTCAGACCAGCTCATCTAAAAAATCATGGGCCTTCGAGTTAGTACCAGCTCAAGGAGAATAGACGGACGTAAAATCTAGACAGCAGGACTCCCGGGTAGTCCTATCTTGGGAGATAGACACCAATAAGCTATTCCTGAGAATACGCGACAGAAGGTACATCCGGATTAAGTCTCGGGAATGTAGACATCCCGGGACTGAGAGTCAACTCAGCCAGCCAAGGCCCAGGAACTTAAGTATCAGCCGCACCCCAGGAAATCCGGATTAGAAGTTACAATCCGTGTCCAATCAGGACTCCCCGAAGAATCCGGTCAACAGTCCTACTCCAAGTTGAATTGGAATAGGACTCTCGGTCCAACTCTAATTCCTAAGAATCCGAGATTAGAGTCATACTACAAAACGAATTAGGAAAGATTCACACTCCAGGTTTGGTAAGGAATTCGAGTCCAAATCAGACTCTGATAAGCACTCAATATCAAGTAGGAGCAGGAATCCTAATTCAGGTTGAACTCCACCTCTTTGCTTATAGATAGGCTCATATCCTAGGTATAAACAGGAGACTGATTATTTTATGCATTGCGTATACTTTTATCTCAGAAGCTAATTTAGGTATCAGAGCGAGACACCCGGAATGATCTCTTAATTTTAGTTGTTTTGCAGTATTCTTGGGGAGCGTGAAGAACATCGAAGAACGTGCAGTTCACACCGTACCGAAAACTGTCCCAACATCATTCATCGTATTAGAGATATAGGATAGGAGGTATGCTTCATGCAAAAAACTGAAAATTTAAGTTTGTAAACGTTTCTTTTGATATTATGTTACATGTTAGGATAAGGGTTAATTAACTTCTTTTCTGGTTTCACACCCTCTTGTGTTAATAGATGTTTGGTTCACTTTCGATGTTTTTCTATGGTGCTCTTGTGGGTTGATCTATGGAGTTGCCCTTTATTGTTTGTTTTTGTTTTTCATTGTTCATTTTGTCTTGTGGCTAGCTGCTCCTACAGGTGTTCTTAGCGGGAGCAGCTTGTTCTTAGCAAAACAACCATTGAACAAAAAGAAGACAAAACGCTTGCATAATACAAAATGAGTGCAATACAAAATAACGCGATTACTTCACTTAAATGCATAAATAGGCAAATACCAACGACTATTTACTAGGGGTGGGCACAGGGTGGGGTAGTTTTTTGCCATTTTTTCCCCTGCCCCGCAACCCTGCGGGTTGTGTTTTTTCAACCCGTGAACCGCATAGTTAAGGGTGAAACCGTATAGTGTGGGTATGCGCGGGGCGGCAGGTGCAGGTTTGGTGAGGCAGGGCGGGGCATGAAGAGAAGAGTCTAGTAATGAAGCAAGAGTCCTCTTTCTCTCTATTTGGTATGTGAGAATTGAAAGGAAATGGAGAGAAACGAAAGACAATTCACTCACTCAATTAAGCTTAAACCTTCCATCAAGCTTTTCATTTATCCAAACCAAAACAACATAAATCATAAGACTCAAAACTGAGTGCTTCTCTGTCTTAATTATTTTCACTTTCCTCCATTTTCCCGGCAACCAAACAGAGAATTGAACCAAGAAAATCAAACTGAACACTCAAAGCAAGAGACCAACCAAGTCATTCGCACTACTAGTGGAAACCATCTTCAAGGACTCGTCCTCTGAGATCACTTCTTTCCTTCTCTTCCCATCACCGCCACTCTACTCCATCACCGTTGATTCCTCGGCCGACCCATCATAATTCACGGAGCTCTCGTTGAACCCGCCCAGATTGAAGAAGATGAAGAATGGCGCAAGGGGAGGCTGAAGTGAAGTTTGTGAAGAGAAGAGAAAAATGAAGATTGTTGAGAAGAGTCTAGAAGAAAAAATGAAGAGAAGAGAAAAGTGTACGGAGCTAGGTTAAAACGAAGACTCTAGAAAACATGAAGAAAAGAGAAAAGAGGGTTACAACTTACTGGGTTTTCGGTTTTTATTTTATTTTTTTTTTTTCCTTCCTACGGGGTGGGTCCCCGGGGTTTTTAAAGACCCCAACCCACCTCGCCCCACCCGGGTATACCAATTTTGGATCTGTAACCGCAACAAAAAAAAAAAAAAAAAAAAAAAAAAATTCGGGGTTCTACGAGGCGGGGGCTGCTGGTCATGCGGGTTTTGCACACCCCTACTGTTTACTTCTACGCTTCTCAATGATTTCCACTTGGAGAAATTGAATATATTCAAGTTGCACTTTAGACAAGTGGCTTGTATCCATCATCATAATTTCCCTTGTTTTTTTTTCTTTTATTCCCTTGCTTCTTTTCTAAGTTCAACCTCAAGCTTTACTTTTTCAAATTCAACCTTAAGCTTTTGTTTCTCAATTCAAATGATTTCTTCTTTTGCCATATCTATCTCTTTCTTTCTCTCTTCATGCCATCTCTTCTTCACTTCTATCAATCTATTCAAAACTTTCATCACGATCTCTTTCTCTCCACAATCTTTGCTTTCTCTCTCTCTCTCTCTCTCTCTCTCTCTCTCTCTCGGCCTTCTTGCCAAAGAGGCTTTTCCAAGTCTACAACTGCATTTTCACCCTCATTGTCTTCCCCTAAATGTATAACATCTTGAAGAGAAGAATAACATGTACCTGAGGATCTCCCTTTCGATTTTAACTACACCATTGTCTTCCATTTCGGCAATGTCTTCAACAAGTTCAAACAATGTTCAAATTGAAATACGATATTGTTATTAAACTTCCGGTACATAGCTTTTGTCTTGTTGATCTGAAAAAATAAATAAATTACATAAATTGAAAATAATTAGAAACTTGAATCAAATTAATGGTTAATTTACATCACTAGTAACAAATTACTTATGTCTTGCTCACTATGACCACTTTGATTCCTTGATTCAACTTGCGGTAAGTACCCACAAAATTTGTAGGCGAACTTTTGAATTGAAGACCACTAATTTGATAAAAAATGAGCAGTACATTTTATAGTGGTTGTTTTCTTGTTCTCATTATAGTTTTCCAAAATTCTATCCCAAAATTTGGAGGCTTTTTTATCATTTTCTTGAATTGGATCAATGCCAGTATTGATCCAAGCATTTACTAGTAAAATGTCTTCCCCAACAGAGAAGTTTGGGGTGGAGTTTCATTGTAGTATTGGCGCCCCCCCTTGTAAGAGCATAGTGAAACTTTGGCCCCGTTTAGTAATCCCCTCCCCTTCCCTTTGTGAGAATTTTTTTGTTGTGTGAAAATAGAAAGTGATTGATGTGATATAAAGTAGAAAGAATTTATATGAAAATGTGGAAAAAATTTGTATTGTAGTGGATTTTTTTAATTAAATAATAATAAAAAATTATTGATGTGATATAAAAAGTAAAAAAGAAAAGAATGTTTTAAATTTGATTTTTTTGGGAAAGGTAAAAGTAAGGGGAGGGAAGGGAAGGGGAAGGGGAGGGAGTTAGTAAACGGGGCCCTCTTGTGAATCCATGAGTGTAACAAGTATAAATATGTTCATTCATCAAATAAATATTAAACAAGCTAAGAAGTGCAAAAAGACAAACATAAGTGAAAGATCCATGAAATAGAACTTTTGCATACTAGTCGAGAATATCCTACTTTTTTTCTCTCTCTCTTTTTAATATAAGCTTCCCCTCAAATCACCTAAAAGTTGAAGAATACACCCTCGTACTATGCTTGAAGAAATAAACGAGAGAAACAATGCATCTACATCACATCTTTTATACCCAAGAAGAATATTTAAAGATTCCAATTTGTGTCAAGCCCTAAACCCCGGCCCCAAGTTTCAAATCCTACCTCAGAATAAAACTTTGCCATTACTACCGCGAGATGTTAACCATTTGCATTTCAGACCTTCACTAAGATGATTAAAACGAAACAAAACTAGCCTAGCCCTATTAAAATACATACTGATAGGGAAGATTTGAAACAAATGCTAGATAAGGATACACACCAAGATGATACTGAGGAGGATTTTAAAGAACAAACTAAGAAGGATAAATCCAAATCAAATCCCAACAGCACAACAACTTTATCCTAAGCATTAGTTGTACATTTGAATTCATCCTAAGCTTTCAGTGTATATTCAAATTCAAATTGTAGTTCTTGTAGACCAATAAGTTACATCTTTTCTTATAAATACAATATGTAGCGCCCCAGATTTTAAGACATAATTTATAATGGTTTAAATTAATTTTAAAACACTTTTAATAAGGCAAAAGAATAACTATGATTATTTATGAAAATAAATAATGTATTTCTGTTTTTAGAAACGTTTATAGTTGCAATTTGATAAAAACTCAAAACAGACCTTAAACTTTGGAATAACGGAAACAGGGTCAAACGAACTCCATTTTGGTCGATTCAAAAACTGAGACACTCGTTTTGAAGTCCTCTAGGTCCCCTCCAAATTTCATGATGTTTGGACATCGTTAAGGCCATGAAAACATCCGTCAAAAATACGACCCCTGTTCTGGACGGAAATTCACATTATTCATTAATGGGCCATCTGTGGACTTAACCCAACCCATTCTAATTGCTATCCACAAACCCAACCCATCTATCACATGTTATCTTCCTATGATCATGATGATTACATGAGTCATCACCCAACTCAACATGTGAAAGACCTATTTTTATACCTTAAAGAAATGCCATTAATTAATGTGTGTTAGATGATTAAATATGTTAGTGGAGGATATAATGATTCAACACCTAGTGCAACATCCCACTACATTTATTCCCTCCCCCTCTTATGATGAAAGAATAAAGGATGTCTAGAATAGAATCTAGAGTAATCATAAAATGAAAGTAGTCTAAACAATATCTTGGTTTAACTTGTCAAAGTAAACCAGAAACTTTGATTGACCAAAACTAAGTCATAACGAACTCGGATTGAGTTGAACCAAAAAGAGAAAGTGTTCGTCTTGACGTCATCTATCTACCCTCAAAATTTCACAGCGATCGGATTAGATTTGACCATCAAAACGTTGTTTGGAGTAAGCTGGCCTCTATTTGGACGAAAATTCATATATAGCATTATTTAATACTTCCTTTGATTTGGACAACTCATCACCCACTTCCTCTAATGTGTGCACTCATCACCACAAGTGTTGCCCACATCCCACATCTAGAATGCACCACCTTAGTGATGATGAAACCCATGTGCTTTGGAGATAAGGCTAAGATGCACCAATTCTCATCCATTAGATCAAAATGTATCTACTTGATCCTAACCATTCATTCTCTTATAAATAAGAACCATGGTGGAAGATGCAATACTCATTAAGCTTCACTCACTCACACACCTACAACCAAGAGAGAAAATTGTGAGATTTGTGTAGTTTTGTGTGGTTCAAGACTTGAAGTATGTGCTAAGAAGTATTTTGGTAAGCTTCTAATCATTAATTTCATTAATTTGATGATACAGGTTTTGATTTCATTACTTGTTTTATGAGTTGTTTAAAGACCCAATAAGCTTATGAGATAAAAAGAATTAAAAATAGAAGTAATATAAACTACTTTTATATTTCAATGTCCTCATGACTTTCATGAGTTGATCGTATTTATAAACTGCTTTTATATTTCATTGTCCTCATGACTTCATGAGTTGATCGTATTTATATTTCCTTTTATATTTCGTTGTCCTCATGACTTTCATGAGTTGATCGTATTTATATTTCCTTTTTACATTTCATTGTCCTCATGACTTCATGAGTTGATCGTATTTATATTTACTTTTATATTTCATTGTCCTCATGACTTTCATGAGTTGATCGTATTTATATTTCCTTTTATATTTCATTGTCCTCATGACTTCCATGAGTTGATCGTATTTATATTCCCTTTTTATTTCATTGTCCTCATGATTCTCATGAGTTGATCGTATTTATTCCTTATTGTCCTTATGATATATTTTAATCCTTCAAGTTCATATTTGGTAGCATTGGTTATATAGCCTCGTCACCAAATCATGAACCAAGGTTTTAAGATTTATTATGAGTGATCGTCTCAAACGTAATGAAGTGATGAATAATAAATATAAAAAGATGAGGGTCTATAAACAATGATTTGTTTGATAGATGATTGATAAATATATTATTGCATGGATGGATTTATATGCAGAAAAGAAGTTTAAAGGAACTACACGAAGAAGAGTGTAAGTATTTCTATACTTACTAAGGACGAAGCTGGTGGATTTTTCCATAATATTGTGTTTATTGTTCTATTTAATTTGTTCATTGCATGTGGCCGATCATGCATAGCATGTTGTGTCTAAAATAAAAAATAACGGCTGATAAGATAGCCATTTCATCAGTTGACTTGGGGGGTTAGAAAAGAACAAAGCTGATGTAGTAGCTAGGGGGAGTAAGGCTCATCAGTGAACCCTAAAAAGTGCGAGTCCGAAGTTCTAATAACAACTAATGCTGGGACCGGTAGGATTCCAGTAAAAACAGTTAAGACATCAAGTGTGAGGCAACGGGCGTAAACGAACAGGGATTTAATGGCCCTGGGTACGAGAGTCTGAAGAAAGATGATCATAAAATACCAAACTAAAAGGTTACTACGATGCATATTCATACAACCCATACATTTGCATTATACGCGTGGCTATAAAGCCATATCTGCATGTTAAGGAATTTATTAAGTAAATCAGTATTCACCTTATTATTGGAAACAGTGGACTCACTTTGGTTGTTTTGTGTTTTTGTTTCTATATATATATATATATTCCGTTAATGCAGGTTAATAGACAAAGACCAGAACTCAAGAGGTTTTATAGCTAAGGACGCATAGTTTATATTTTGTTTGTAGTCTTCTGTGTTTATAGCATTTTATGTTGACAAGATTGCTAATGATTTATATGTATTCTTTTGTGTCATTATGGACACCTGTTTCCTTGTATCTGTTATAAGTATTTTCTAATGAATATCTAGAGGTATTTAATTTAAAAAGCTCTAATGTGTTATTTAATCCAAGCCTGTTGGACAAAAATATATTCCGCTGCGAGAGGTTATCTCTGATGTAGTAACGTCACGTGGGAACCGGAGGTTTCTGCTTACGAATTTGCTGGTTCAAATTTGGGGCGTTACACAATATATCATCTGCCATACGTTTGAAGTAGGCAGAATACAAAGAAATTTATTGATCTTATAAGCCCAAGTCAAGTCTATAACATTTACAGCTCAAAATAATACGTCAATGAACATTCATGGTGAAAATCAATCTATCACTAAAAATCCATTATGTCTACTTCAATCATAACATTTAATAAAATCAAACACTGAAAATCCAAACATAAAATCGAACATGTCTGATACTCAAAAAACAGAAAATCGAACCTTTGATACTTTAAAAACTAAAAATCGAGGCTCTGATAAAATACAAAGGGGAAGAACATCGCAAATCAAGGAGAGATCAAACAGAGGGGAAGAACATAGTAATGAGCCTTTCTCAGATGATTCTGATCTGGACACCAAGAGACTAACCAAACGCACAAGTAAAGCTCGCCGGAAGAGGGCCGAGATTCGTAGCTCCCGCCGCTACCCAATGCACAATGATGGTGGCCCAACCACCGTGCTTCAATCTCTCTCTCTCTCTCTCTCTCGGCCTGAACAGCACGGTCGTCGTCTCTCTCAATCTCATTCTTTGTCTCTCTTCAGCATCCTCTCTCTCGCAAATGACGTGCAGAAGATGATGAAAGTGGGTGTGTGAAGATTGCAGAAGTGGAGTCTATGAGTGTGTGAAGATTTCGGGAAGAAGGGATGACGTGACGATTTGAGAGTTGCGTGTAGAACATGATGAGCGTATAGGGAGTTGTGAGATAGGAGAGAGTCCCTTTTTTTTTCTTTCCATTTTAATATGCATGGGGTATGCTACAGTTCTACCCCAATACATTGGGTAGAACTATAGTCATTGGGGTAGAACTATAGCATTCTTGGTGTTTAAGGAATAGGTAGGGAAGCTGTAGCAGACCCATTTTTATAGTTTTTTTGAGATTTTTTTCCTACATATAGGGAACAAAAACAATTTTAGGATAACTGTTGCATGTGAATGCTCTTAGAATGTGAGAAGCACATACTTCTTCTCACATTTTTTTTTAATAGCATTAATAAAGAAATCATATGTTTAAGGAATAAATGTCACTTTACTAGACTAGTTTATAAGAATTAGCTACAAATCATTTTCTAGCTAATTATGTGCAAGCCCTTAATTTTATTTTTATTTAACAAGGGCCCATCAACCCATGCTGGTTGTCATTTTTGTAATCTCTAAAGCCGTACCTCCTAAACAACATGACATTACAAACACCTTTGATTTGATCAAAAAGGCCGGACAACACCATTTAAATTTCCTGCAGAAGAATTCCAAAGAATTGAAATCTTTATTCTTATTCTATTTTTAAAAAAAAAAATAATAATAATAATTCACACACTAAAAACAGTAATTAAAAAAAAAAAAAACACCCAGCCAAGATCAGGAGATCCTACTGCGCGCGCGGAACAACGGAAAAGTAGTAGCTAGGGTTGCATTTAGCTAGATTTTGAGGTTGTTGATGAGAGCCAAAGCATTACTAGTCAGCCTGGCAACTATCAATATACTATTCCTGATCTTATTCTTCACTGCCGCGCTTATCTTCTGGCCGCCTTCGTCAAGCCCATCGTTGCATGTATTCTCATCCGTCAAGGCGGCACTAACCCATGTTTTTATGTTGCTCAACTGGAATTCCTTGTCCGAACCACTTAAACGGTCCATAGCTTGCAGAGATTGCTTGAGCTCATCAATGGAGTCTTTGATGTTCACGACGCAGTCCTTAATAACTGAAGCTTCATAAGGCGTTAATGTCTTCTGTTGCCCCAAGTTTGACACCGTGGAGGATGCATTTCTTGCTGCCTGTAGGGCTATGGAGAGGGCGGTTTTGCAAAGTTCTTGGGGATTTCCTTTGATTTCGGAGGCATATGGGGAGAGGGACTTGTAGCATAATTGTGGATATAGGGTTGAATTGCAACCTGTTTTGATATATTGTGTGTAGGTCGTTATTTGGCTAGAAGAAGTCGCGGCTAAGGCTGTGTGAGGCGTTGAGATGGGTAGAAGAGTGAGAAGAATCAGTACCAGAACCTGGTTGCCTGCCATCTCTCTTTCTCTCTTTTTCTTGTACTGATGCATGGGTGCGTGGAGAAAGATCCCAATATATATATTGGAGCTTGTAGAGAAAGATAATAGTTAAATAGATCAAATAATGATCTGTATATAATTTTTTTATTATTATTTTTAATATGAGCATGATGTGTAGTAAATTACAAGTGAATAGAACATTTAAGAAAGAGATCGCTCGAGGATAGAAAAATAGCAAATTTGGGGCTGTTCCAACTTACAAGGAAATATATGTGGCACATGATGATATACACTAATAATAAAGTAATTAATACACCTATATATATATATATATATATATATATATATATATATAAATTGCCGGTTGGCATATATGCATAATAATGTTTAATTATGAAATACAATATTAGCAACGTGCTCCAGAATAATATTAAATTATAATGTATAAGCTTAATTGCAAACAGAACAAAATCTTTTATTTTATTTTTTTTTTTGATTGGATCAAAATCTTTTATTAAGGATCAGTACTTATTGTTAGGCGCTTTTGTAGTCTATCACTTTTATTTTATTTTATTTTATTTTATTTTGCTTTATAATTATGCAAAAATGACGTGCACATGGTGGTTGCCCTAAGTTTTCAAATTTGCCTGATTTTCATATCAGGCGAGATGCTAACCGTTCTGTTTTAGCCAATCATAAAATTAAAAGTCAATGAAAACTTATTATAGCGTTCATCGTATTATATATGGGATAGGTGTTCATGCTTCATGCAAAACTCAAAATGAAGATGGGTATTGGCCAGTGTTATTATTAGAAACAGCATGAGTGAGGTCCTGGCCACGCTATCTAAGTTAAAAGATTACATAATTGTACCTGGTTTTGCAAAAGCCACGATGGTGTTGAGGGCAGCTAAATTCAGCAGTGAATTAGGTTTCTATATATAGAGTACTAGTTCTAAAAGGTGATGCTCTTCAAATAGTACTGCAAACACTTAAAAAAGATGGTCGAAATTGGAGTAAATATTATGGACATCTCATTGCATGAGGACACTCAAGGGATATTGATCATAGTGTGCAAAGGTAGTAGGTTCATCACGTTAGTCATAATTTATATGGTGCGACTCACTGGCTTGCTAAGGAAGTATTATACTTGAGTGAGGAGCAATGTTTTCTTGAGGAAATCCCTCATGTTTTGGATATTATCTCTGTTAAGCGTTGTACTTAATTTGGTTTTTTTATATATAAAATGTGCGTGATTACAATAATAAAAAAATAAATAAAAAAACTCTCAAAATTCAAGTTTTTAAACATGTCTTTCGATATTATGTTACATGTCAGGGTAAGGGTTAATTAACTTCTTTTCTGGTTTCACACCCCTCTTATACGTGCATGTTAACGGATGTTTGGTTAACTTTAGATGTTTTTTTGGTGATATATAGAATCATGTTTAGCTGTACGTACGTTTGCTTTCGTTTTGTTGATGTACGCATGGTTTTTTCTGTGGTGCTCTAGTGAGTTAATTGGCCAATGGAGTTGCCCTTTATTGTTTGTCTTTTTTGCTTTTGTTTTTATCGTTTTTTTTTTTTTTTTTTCATTTTTCTTTTTGTCTTGTGGCTAGCTTCTCCTGCAGGTGTACGTTCTTAGGGGCCGTGAGCCAGCTTCTTGTTTGTATTGTTTCCTTAGTTTTCTTCTTATATAATTTTTTATTCGTTAAAAAAAAAAATTCAAAACTATCAAAGTTCAAGAATTATAATATAACTTATTGACTTATTACTAAATTTTAAATTCCTTGGACAAATAAAAAAAAATTATAACACGATCAAAGTTCAAGAATTATAATACAACTTAATTAGCATATATAAAAATACATTTACGCAACTTTGAAGTTCAAATGTACAATATATTCATGGGACTTGATGCTCTTTTTTAGTATATAAATCATTAAGGTCATATTCTTATTTAGGTTTAGTTTGTTTCGGCGCAAAATGTTTTCTGAAAATATTTTTCTTATTTTTGAGTGTTTGGGTGTGGCATAAAATATTGGTCATCACACTAAGGAAAATAACTTTCATGAGCGCTTCTCATCTGCATAAACTATGTTTCGCTGCCCTCCCACTCTTCTAATGAGGCAATTGTGAGAGGGTCCCTTATATAGCATACCTACCTGAGCAGCTTTTGGGCCGCCTGAACACTTGCCAAGGCAAGTTAGCCCCACAAGGACCCTTTCTTAATTACCTTCCCAAATTGCAAACAATATGGGCATGTAATTATATTAGATCTCAATCTTACCTACAAATGTCTTATATTCTCACACACTCTTTTCCTTCAAAGCACATCTTCGTTGTCTCTCTTTCTTCCTCGCAACTCCTTAAATTAATATATTATCATTGTTAGTCAATATGTTTTATATTAATATTTTTATGTTGAGAATAAAAATTTGATATATATATATATATATTTCGTACAAGCTAAACGTCGAAAAATGTTTTTAGCAGAAATCATTTTTTTTTTTCTATTTCTGTTGAAAACATTTTCCAACAAATTAAAAGAACATTTTAAGGGCCTAAATCTTTCAATAATTTCTTTCTTAATGTAAACCAAATAATTTGTAAGAAAGTTATCTTTCATTTAATATTGAAACATTATTTTAACAATATTTGAAATATCATTTTTCTTTTGCACTAACTTTAGAACGATGTACATATTAATCTCTTGCTTCTTCATTGATCTCTGAGTCCGGGAGTCGGGACACCAGATAAACTTCCACCCGAGAAGGAAGAGTACAAGGGTTGCATTTAACTAGTACTTGAGGTTGTCGATGAGCGACAAAGCATTGCTAGTCAGAATGGCAATTTTCAAAATACTATTCCTGATCTTCTTCTTCACTGTCGCGCTTACCTTCTGGCCTTCATCAAACCCATCCATGCATGTATTCTCATCCGTTAAGGCGGCACTCACCCATGTTTTGATGTTGCTCATCTGGAATTCCTTATCCGAACCGTTTAAATGGCCCATGGCATGCAGAGATTGCTTAAGCTCGTCAATAGAGTCTTTGATGTTCGTGACGCAGTCCGTAATGAGCGCAGCTTCAAAACGAGTTAATTTCCTCAGTTTCAATAGCTTTGGGACTTCGGAGGATGCTTTGTTTGCGGCTTTTATGGTTACGGAGAGGGCGGTTTTGCAAAGCTTCCGAGAACTTCGTTCGATTTCAGAGGCGTAGGGGAAGAGGGAATTGTAGCAGAATTGTGGGTACGAGGTTGAATTGCATGCTGTTTTGACATATGTTCTGTAGGTTTGGCTAGAAGAAGTGGTGGCGGCTGTGGCTGTGTGAAGCGTTGAGACGAATAGAAGAGTGAGAAGAATATTGGTGAGAACCTGGTATGAAATTGGGCTTATAATAGTGTTGCCTGGCATCTCTCTCTCTCTTGCACTGATGGGTGTGGAGAAGATCGATCGATATCCCAAAATATATATAAGAGATTGTGGAGTGGGTATATTCTACACCAATTTAAAACCCTAAGCGACCAAACACACAAAAAAGTGATGATACTTGTAAAAGATTACACATAAAGAGGATGATATAATAACTAAAGTTTTATGAAAGACTAATATATATATATATATATATATATATGCAACTGTGGTGATCGACGTGGCAGTAAAAATCAGTAATTTTTATTTTCACATATGTTAATTTAAGGTTTGATTTTCATTACCACATACATTGTCAAATTATATGGTAGTCTACCTTTACAAGAAATTAAGTTAACGGCACACCAATAATATATAACAGATGCTTTACTATTTTTTTTTTTTCTAGGCAATAACAGATGTCTTACTAAGTTGACTACTATACCCCAGTCATCAATAAAATAATTTTGTGCCTTTTAGATATTCTTAAGAGATGGCTTTGAAATTAAAAGAACAGACGAGGTTGAAACATGTTTTGTACCTTCAAAGGCGGGAGAAGCCGTCCGTTAAATTAACTTACTGTTGGGTATCTACAAATAATTTTTTTAATTATCTTCAATTTATGTAAAATAATTTTTTTAACTATCTTCAACTTATGTAAAATAATTTTTTTGCTACAGTAATTCTCAATCCGTAGAGAATTACTGTAGCAAAATGTTGCTTATTCATCCAAATTTTTAACCTTTTCTCTCTCATCTCTGTCCATCACTGAACTTTCTCATGTGGACAACCATCTCTGGTGGTGGAGTTTTCGTCATTGCACGACACCTGGTAATGGCTGCAATCTGATAGGAAGGAATTCAGTGCCGTACCCCTATAGCAGGTGACACTTGGTAAAAGGCACACCCGGTTAGGGGACACATATTAGACGCCATGTTTGATACCACGTTCTAAACTAGGGTTAAGAAAACCATGACAAGGGTTAGAGAGTAAATAAGGGGCAATGAACGGGTGGAAATTAGGAAAAATGGGCTTGAAAACACGTGGTGGAAATCTGTCTAGGACTGTTTTATCGATGAGAAGGGACTGATCGAGCGGTATGAGTCAGCAAAATCTTACCATTCAGTCGATGGCCAAACCATTCGAATGGTTAGGTCAAAGTACCACGTGAGTTGCAGAGAAAAATAACTGATCAAACGGTAGGGCGCGAGCCACGTAGGATAAACTGAAGGTAAAAATGTAAAGTCAGTTTATGTGATTGACCTAAATTACAAATCACTCCCGTTGGTTTAAAGTGAATTCAGAGGATCTTTGAGTATGTCAAAAAAATAATTTAGTCTTTGGAGTCAAATTTCGTTAAAACATTTGACGGATTCTATTAAGTGCCACATCAGCGCCAATGAAATGATGACATGTGTCATTCTTAATAAAAAAAATATATAAATATATAAAATTGAAAAATTATTTTTTAAAAATATATATTAGTTTTTTTTTTTTTTTTTAGTTTTATATATATATATATTTTTTATTAAGAATGATGTGTGTCGCCATTTTATTGTAATGATGTAACACCTAACGGAATTTGTCAAATGTTTTAACAGAAATTGACTTGAGAAACTAAATTGTTTTTTTTTTTTTGCATACCCTAGGGACTTCTGAATTCATTTTGAAACAACAGGAAGCGGTTTGTACTTTAAGTCAATCACATGGACTGATTTTGTATTTTTTCCTAAATTGAAAACCCTAAAGATCGATTAATACAAGCACCAATTTTTCAGTGACAAATTGCATGAGATTTAAATAAGTACAAAAGTTGGAGACGTTGAGGAGTACTGTGATATATAAACACATTTTCATAGCCCTAGCGACAATTTGGTCGTCCAGAACCGCCAGAGAAAGAAAGAGAGATTGAGAGAGTGAAGAGGGAAGAGAGTGAGAAGGGAAATATGGTATTTTCTTAAGAATTATTTGGAGTTCAAGGCACCAAGAGAGATCATAACCTCTCGTCCTTGATCGGTTAGCTCGTTTCTAAAGCAATATTGCCGTTATGTTTTGGTTAGCTAGCATAATAGCATGCAAGAATGTGTGTTGATAAGGGTATGAAGATATATATATATATATATATATATATATATATATATATATAAGAAAAAGAAGAAGAAGAAGAAGAAGATAAGGGTATGAAGATGAAAAGGTTTTATTAAAATTAATGCTAGCTTTATATATAGTTCTAAACGAACTCGATATATGGAACAAAGTCTGAGTCTTAGGCCTCGTAAGTTGTAGTCCTAATCTGCTATATGGAGGGATCAGGGCATTATGACCAAGATTTCTTTTGTTTTTTAATAAGTACAACAGAAACAATACAAATTACAAATCAAGGAACCCTAAAGGAGAAAGAAATATCCATTCCAAAACAAGGAGGAATGGTTGCAGAATTAAAAGTAAAAGAAGGGGTGGAAATGCAGCTAGAGGTAAATCTAGTCGCAGTCCAATTTGCCATATTGTGAGTACAAAAATTTGCACTTCAGTTAATATTACTAGCTGTCCAGCTAGTAGTGGAAGAGATGGTAGCAAAAAATTCCGAAATAATTGATAAGATACGCCATTCCTGTGTGATCGTTGGATTATTGATGGCAAGATTGACTGTGAGAGAGTCACCTTCAAAAGTGACATGAGACAGCCATAATGACAAACAGAGTTGAGCAGCAAGTAAAGCTGCTTTTGCTTCTCCATACAACGGGGTGCAAGGTGGACTAATCCTTGAAATAGTTTGGATAATAGCTCCAGTTGAATCCCGACAAATAGCCGCTTGCACTGAAAAATTGCTTCTAATTGCCGTATTATAATTAATATTGATCTTAAAACAATGAGGTTCCGACTTTTTCCAAACCTGCCGTACAGGAGCAATTTTGTTTGTCCATGCTGAAAAGTGAATCCGAGATGTTTGATTGACAGCAGCAGATATAGACAAAGCATTAGGAATCCAACCATAATGATGAGCTTTGTAGCGAGAGCACCAGATGTGATCACAAGCAACTATAGCAAAAATTTGGAAAAGATGTAATTCTTCTGAAAAAATACCTATGGTCCCCAGATGTAGAATAATATTTAACCATTTAGAAATTGCAAAGATACGCAGAGCAGTAATGTCCATAGGCCAGAAAGAATTTCTCCATAAAACCCGTGCAATAGGGCAGGAGAAAAATAGATGAAGCAGTGAGTCTGTTGCCTGGGAACATAGAGAGCATGATGTATCCAACTTAGAGGAGCTGATGGATTTTGAAATACGATCATTTGTATGAACAATGTTTCAAACCATTTTTTAGAGAAAAAGCTTGAGTCTATGATTAAGCTTTAGTTTCCATAGGCCTTTCCAACTGACTGATAACACTGGTGAAACTGGAAGAGGCCTATTAGAAGTATATAAATAATGAGCCGTCTTGGTAGTGAAAACCTCAGAAGCAGAAGCTATCCATAGAAGAGCATTTGAAAGAACTCTAATTTTAATCTTTAAGAATTCTGTCATAGTAGAGGAATCAAAAGAAAGTTAGAAGTGATACATTCCAAGTCATAGTAATTAACAAGATTTATAAGGTCCGAAATTGCCAATGGATGCTCCATGCATGATCAGTCTTGAAACTCGCAGAATAAATTGAAAATTGGGCAAAGTAAGTATCCAAGGCGAAAACCAAATTTTCAAAGAACTTGAACCATGAGGAATATAACAAAAACCCGATTTAAGCAAATGAACAACAGATTTGATTCCAAGATTATAACTGATCGATTACAAGTAGCTCTTTTAATGGAACAAAAAATGCAATAAATCCAAGGGCAATATTATGACCAAGATTATAACTGGCTAACGGTCTAGTACTAGTTTCGGCATCATCTGTAATATTGAATATTTCATGAACTACGTACGTACAGATTGGTCCCATTAGTCAGTACTTATCACTTAATTAGGCCACTTTTAGTTGTGGATATGGATGTGATCGACTGCGTACGTACAGCAACTTGGCTGCTGTACGTGTCGTTTAGGCTTCAAAAACCAAACAATTAATAATGCATTTAAAATAAAGCAATGCATCTTCAATTCTCTTCTCTTCGATCTCCGTCGTTATCTTTTTTATTTTTTTTTCCATTTTTTTTGGTCTTGACTGGATTGGGGCCCGCCCGGCCTAAACCTTTAAAAAAATATCTTCGATCTGCATGTGATCGATCACTAAAACAAAAACTATCTTCTGGAGCCTCAAGCCCTTCCATGCAACGTATCTACACCCAAGATTTTTATTTTGCCATCCAATTTGGCCGGAAAGAAATTAAAACTCATGCAAGTTGGAGGCCCCACGTACGTACGCAATTCTTAATTACTTGGACCCCATGCCTCATAATTCATAAGTTGGATATATATATCCAAATTGGCCAAATTGGATCGATCGATGCTGACGTTTGATATACAGTAAGTTTCGTGCGTACATGTGAAACAAAAAATCCAGACATGTTTCGGATATATATACTCCAAGCAAGTATTTATGTCCAACGTTTGAAGTTCAACGTCGACACTCGTAAAGGCTCTTTGAGTTTTGGATAAACGAGTTAAACGATATCGATATATAATGAAGCCAAGTTGAGCAAATTGAGAGCCCACTTGCCCAACTCAGATATTTAGCATAAACATGCCGACATATATAATTATATCCCCCCTACTTTCGGTTAGGTGTGTATATATAATTATATATAGAGAGAGGGGGGCTCCCCCCTTTTCATACTAGTTAATTTACCATTAGCTCGTATTAGTGGCAAACATGAGGATTTTGATTTGTAGGAGGTGAGGTTAAACAATAGAGTTTTTATAAAAATTGATTAGAAATATTAAACAATATAATTAACAAAATAAATAAACAATTTAACAAAATTTAATTATCTTTTAAAACATATAAATGTAATTTATAATTTATTTTTTCACACCTAACATATATTAATTTTTCAGTTATTCTCAACGAGTTTTCATTTTTTGAACCAATCTGCTTGTTATTTAAACCAGGTTAAGTTGTATTAAAATGATGCCATAAAACAACCTTGTTATTGGAGATGATCGATTGTGCAACTATATATGCAAAATTGAGGGCAACAAATACGATCTGGCAAGGGCCTCAGGGGTGGTTTGTCCACCCAGACCGGCCACCCCCGTTGGCCCAAAGGGGTGGCTCAAGCTACCCCTTTGTTTTTTTAAAAAAAAAAAATTATTTTTTTTTTCTTGATTTTTAAATTTAAGTTATAGGTTTTTAAATTTTTTTATTTTTTTTAATGAGGTATATGACACGTGTCAAGTTTTGATGGGTTTGATGTGAATTTCCATTAGTTTTCTTGACGGCAGATAGACAGAGGTACTATTTGGGTATATGACCATAAGCGAGGTACCATACGTAATCAAAAGTGAAACCGAAGTGTCTTCAAGAGGTAGTTCAATCGGCTAGAAACCACGCATCATGAAGCGGAGGCCACTAGTTCGAATCATTCATTCCCCTCTTGTGTGGACATGTCAAAAAAAAAAAGTGAAACCAAAGTGAGAAAAAATAAAGTTGTTAAAACTTTAGAGAGGAACAAATTTTAACCCTAAAAGTAAAAAAATAATGACATTTGGAAAGAAAATTTCAATAATTTCATGGCCATTTTGACCGAGATGATGACCGGCCAGCAGTCTAGTCCAAGTTTGTAATTATCACAAGCCACATATATGGATCTGACTGCGTATGCTTACAATAACAACGTACAGCAACTTGGCCAAGGGCTCCTACCCTTTGGCGTCATCAGGCGCCCGGCCACAATCAATTTAACCTTCAAAGTTGAAAAAAATATCTTCTGTAATTACGAAAAAGAAAGAATATCTTCCATGCAATGAAATACTGTTTGGTGCTCCAGCATTTCAAGCATATATATATCTAGACCTAGAATTTCATTTGACATTCCATTTCGAAAGAATAACTTAGTTGGTGAGCAGCCCAATTTGTTTGGCCCTCGTTATAATGATCAATGAAAACTCGAAAGTGTTTGGTAAAATCGTAGTTTGACTTTTCAAATCACAATTTAAACTTTAAAAATACGTCATCTTGCCTACGATTTGTAAACAGACTATAGATCCGACCCAAATAGACCAAATTGGGATGCTGATATTTGATAGTAAGCAGTGCTGATATTAGATCCTAGCTAGCTAGGAATATCGAATTCTAACTTAACTGGTATAATTAAGCTTTTTGGATGGCGAATGTGCCCTCTGCCCATGTTCCTCTTTAAACCAAGTTGAGCAAATAACTGATAGAACCCAATGGTCCAACTGAGATATTTCGCATAAAGACGTGCCGTGCCTTATTTGGACTCCCCCACAAAATGAAGTCGGTTCCTTTACGTGTGTGTGTGTGTGTGTATATATATAGCCAAAACTTCCCTCCCACTTTCATCATCCCCAGTTCCCACCACCCCTCTACGTATACTTGAGCAAGAGAAAGAGAGAGACAGAAATGGAAGGTTTATTTTCTAAACTTTTGGTGACATCGCTTCTCATACTACTTGCCATTGGCTCCAATAAAAGCTCAAGCTTAGTCGCCATGGCTAACCCAACAAGCACCGAGTTTATTAGAACGTCTTGCAGATCAACAACCTATCCAAGACTCTGCTTTAGCTCTCTCTCTATCCATGCTAATTTGATCCGAACAAGCCCTCGGATTCTGGCCAGCACAGCCCTCTATGTGGCTCTTTCATCGGTAAACTCGACCTCTTCTGCGATGGTGAAGCTCTCAAAAAGTCCGGGAATGAGCCATAGAGTGATTGGCGCCATGAAGGACTGCGTTGAGGAGTTAGGCGATTCGGTGGAGGAGCTTCAGAGGTCTATAGGTGAGATGAGCAAACTGAGGAGCTCTAATTTTCAGTTGTTTATGAGTGACATACAAACTTGGGTTAGCGCTGCCTTGACGGATGAGAATACGTGCACTGATGGGTTTGCAGGGAATGCCATGAATGGGAAGGTGAAGACCATTGTTAGGGGCAAGATTGTGACCGTTGCACAATTGACTAGCAATTCCTTGGCTTTGATTAATCAATATGCCTCTCGTCATGGTTAATTAATTAGCTTCGTATTATATTAGTTATGCATTATTGAGAGAGAAAAAAAAAAAACAACTCAGTTATGCATTGTTGAGAAAAACAATATGCATTTTAGTTTGGTTTGAAAAAATATTACAATGTGATATAAAGATAAAAGTCGGTTTTGTTTCTTTAAGATTATTTTGTGTTTGGATTGTTTGTTAATATTTTTATTTTGAAAAGAAAAAATGAAAGGCAAAAACCAAAAATTTTAGCAAATAAAGTAAAGAGCGTAGATGCGTATGTGGCATTTGGTCTGCTACACCTATGTATGGAATTGGTTGATGTATTGCGGTAGTTGTGATTCGTGCTGCTACATAGAAGATTTGTGACTTTTTAATTAGGAAGGAGCTAAGCTCTAAAGACTATCAGTGCTGGAAAGTTGCATGTTTCAGGGCCCTTTTATCTTTGTGCACAAGTTGCAAATTCAGCAACTAAACAGCACCAGCAAAACAAACAAGAATCGAAGCAGGAACAAAACCACAATCCTCCCAACAAAGAAAAGAGCAAGGCAAGTCACACTTATCAAATAAAGAAAGCGAAATCTGGTGCAAGAAAGCCAAAGGAGAAACCAAAGGTTGCTAACCGGTCAAGCGTGTACCTACCTTTCACAACGAGCTAGAGAATAAAGGCATTACGGGGAACCATACCAGAGGACTAGACAACTCTATACCAAGTGAGATAAATTACCAGGCATTCTTTGTGTTATCAAAAATAACTATACCACCACCCAAAGAAAAATTATCAAGCACCCTGCTCCTCAAGTTGAGAATTTTGCGCCAAGTAATATCTTGTGTTACTTCGGTGAAGCCATGTGACATTACTCAAAGGGCTCCACCTTTATTGGCAGTCACGACCATGAATGTCCATTGGTCTATTACACCGGAATCTCAACAATCGAGCATGTGGACAAGGTAAGTCCTGATGGCTAGACGGCTACAACTGCATCTTTTTTCCAATAAGCATTCAGGCCAGAAGCAAAACTGGAATCAATCGAGGATAACTACAATGAAGAGGATTCAAGCTAGACAAGGTAGATGCTCCAACCCATCCACAGCATTAGGGGCTACGCTTGGCCCTTGGTCTAGGGACCTTACAACTTTAAGACCTAAGCTGAGAATTCAGAATTGTTCTTGAGCCAGGGAGAAACAAGTATAACCAGGCACATAAAACACATGCAGGATCACGTACACACGGATACACAAACACAAGGTTCTTTCTGTGCGAGAATTGATTATGCTTGTAACCTATCAAACCCCCTAAAAAACCTCCAAATTATCACATCAAGCAGGGCTTATGAGCGTGTCAACACCTTGATACCCAAAGATCATTACTTCTATTTAAGAAATGAAAAGGAAAAAAGAAAAACCTATATCTTCCACAGCTCAAATTGTCAGCAGGCTATTAACTAAAATTAAGGAATCAATCTTTCGTGAATATATATAATTTATGAAGCACTCAAAAAATAAAGAATTTCTTTTAGCAGTTGACATGGAAAGTGAGTTCTAGGCTACAAGAAGCAGTTAAGAGGCCCTTTTGGGAGGAGACATGTTACCAATAAGAGAAATTGTTGTGCCAATTGCAAATATCTGTATCACCAATCCTGTGAAAGTCAATGAAATGATTAAACCTCAATCCAAATGTAATATAACCAGCAATTAAAGATGTCATCAGCATAAAAGATACACAACTCACCAAATAGAATGCGTGCAATCTCCAGAAGTTCCAACTTTTTCGCTTCCCATTTCTTTAGATCTTGGATAACCTACTCGGTAATTAAATATAACAATCAGGCAATTTCAATAGGAATAACAATTGAAGTTCCAAGAGTATTAATTAGTTTCTAGAACACATAAATATGTTGCAAGTGGAGACTTCCATAAATGCCTGGACACACAAGAAAATTTTACCACGTGATAGAAATGACAAATCACAAGTTTGATTACATTCCTTACAAGTTACTAGAATCTTGGCAACATGCAACACATCTCATATATAGATAGTATTAATACGATCATTAAAGTCAACTTTAAACAAAAATTATTATTTTTTGATAAATAAATAAACTTCAAACAAAAATTATAACTACTGCCATTTAGACATACTAACAAACATCAAGCATAAAATTATAAGGGGCACATTTTAGACAAGCAACAAGCATCTGATATATGATAGGAAACAATCAGACATTCAACAACGTAAAAATTTCTACTGATTTATAATGATCAAATGTTTATCTAATTACAAATGTTCATTTAGTAACAGAATTCGAATACAGCATGGAGAAATGAACAATACTTCTTTATCTTTTAAATTATCCTACCAAATCAATTGCTCAAGACCTTTGGTCTCTACCCAGACCGCATGAGAAAAATGAGGTCACTTCTCATGAACTTGAAAATGATTCTAAATGGTGTTATATGTGTAAGACATGTGGAGAATTCATCGATCATTTGTTCCTGCATTATAAGGTTGCTATAGAGTTGTGGAGCGAGTTGTTGCAGATGTTTGGTGTTGTGTGGGTTATGCCTTGAACGATGAGTGAGTTGTTGGGAGAGTTGGAGGGAGCAAATGGGCAACCGTTTGCTTGTGCAAATTTGGCGAATGGCTCGTTTTAATTTGATATGGTGTCTATGGAAGGAACGAAATGCACGCAGTTTTGAACATTGTGAGACTAGTTTGCTCAATTTGAAGAGGTTGGTGCTACAAACCTTGTTTACGTAGAGAATGACATTGACTACTATGTTTGGTTATACTTTTCCTGATTTTTTAGATTCGTGTTCTTCTTTCTCTATGGATTAGGGGTATCCTATATACATTTTGTGTATTTTAGGTTGCACCCCTCTACGCTTTTTTGAAATATACATTCTTATAAAAAAAAAAAAAATGATTCTAATCTAGTTTTATTAGAACTAGGAGCCTTGGTTGGATCCTCATGAACAAAAAACAATAGCAGTTAGTTTGATAATGATCAAGTGAATTGATTCCTTGGCTTGAACCAAGGAATCCCTTAGACATGATCAAATGGATCTTGCTCTATCAGTTTCCAACAAGACTTGTAACTATATGATATGTATTACCAAATCCACTATGAACTTGGATATGTATGCAAGTGGCTATAGGACTTACTAACTTTTTTATATATTGCTCAAAGTTTTGACTTACTAACTTCATTCGATCATCAAAACTGCTTCGCAATTTTTTCCAAGTTTTTCTATCTTGTTTCTATAGCTTTGCTTTTTTTTTTTTTTTTAAATGTCCTTATTTATCTTCCTTGATTACATCTTAAAGTGCTCAATGGTAATGAACAGGGGGGGGAATAACCTTCTTACCTCTAACATAGAATTGCTCTGAGCAACACAGGCAATCCAGAAAAGTATCATGGCAGTAGATGCAACCATGTAGATTTTCAAGAAACTTGCTCGGCTACGTCTTCGACCTTTAACACAACAAGGACAAAGATCCAGTAATTGGAAACAGATGCATAAGTATGAAGTAACTTGAAAAAGATATATAGGATTTGGTCAGCCACCTAATTCCCCTATTATCAAAGAAACAAAACCAGCAGTAATAGCTGAAATAGCAAGTCTGTCTGGACCCTCCTTTGACGTTGACAGAACCGTGAATACAGCTCCAATTAATTGAATGGTAGCCTGTAGTAAACAGTGCAAATCCAATCACTTGAAAACACAAAGACAGCCACTTGAGATAAAATCTGTTGGATAAAAAATTACTTCATGAAGGAAAATGATAAAAGTAATCACATTCATATAGAACCATTACACTGCTACTGTATTTTGTAATATCTAAGACTTAAAAGGACCATAACATCCCAATTGAAATAACCCAAAAATCTCACCAAGCTAATATGCAGGTTTTAAATGTTTCAATACCTATACCACTCGAACCAGTCTGGTCTATAGTCCAAGTCAAATTTAACTAGCCACCAGCAATAACTTAGCCCACCTTGGTGATACTGTTCAACTTGCCATAGACCACATACTTTCTTATCTTATGTAGCGGTTTCTACGGTATAAATCTTATTACAAATCCATCTGTTGACCAAGTTCAGACCTAAATCTGATTTCACTAAAGCAACCACCTTTTCTAGTCGATGAGAAATGGTAAATGACGTGCTGGACTGCATCAAGAAAAAAAAAAGTTTATAATAGAGTTTCTAAATTATGCAGGTAACGAACTAAGGTACAGGAGTTCTACTTACAAAACAACTCACATTCAGACAGACGAAGCCCACAACACATAATAATAATAAATAAAAAAAGGTCCAGAAAGCTGTGCTTTTGCATCTACAAATTAATAAAGCAGCTACACAAACACAATCAAAAGAAAAATAAAGTACAAAGTTGTCCGAAAATTAATAGCCACTATCGACATGCAGCATACATAGCCCTTGATAGATATGGAAAAAAAAAAAATGAGTACATTGTCAATTATCAATTAATGTATACAACAAATTAGGACATTCTCAATTATCAAGTATCTACATGCATCATACATGGAGAGGGAGAGAGGGAGAGAGGGAGTAATGTACCTGAGTTAAAATCAGAGCGTAGAGACGAGACTTCCCTGAAGCTACCTTTTGATACCCTAAAATCCAAGAAAGAAAATTACTGCTTGTTCCCTTTCTTAGATAGAAAAGCTAGATGAAGAACCCTAACGCTCTGTTTGGTTGCAGAGAATGCGAAAGAAAGCACGAGAAAAATTCAAACTTTTCAATCTTGATATCATTTAGATCCAAAAAAAAACTAATACCCCGCGCTCAACTAACCGATTTCATATTATTTTCTTTCCCTTTGCTTTCTCGGGAACCAAGCAGAGAATAGAAACAGAAAATTCAAACGGAAGGAACAAAAAAAAAAAAAAAAAGGAGTAGTGACGAATCTTACGTGAATCGACGACCATACGATAGGAGAAATCTGAGCCGTCCGTCCCAGAAGGTCTCCCAGACGCTGATTTTCTTTGCTGCATCTTCTACTTCGATTTTCTGTTTGTGCTTTCAGATAGACGAAGTTCCTACGGTTCAAAGCTTTTGAAATGCAGGGGTTCAAAGTATAATTTTTCATAAAATGGTAGCAAAGAATTGGGTTTACAAATTGGGCCCATCGGGTTTTACAAAATAGGGTTTCTCCTAAAATTTTGGGAAGTATTTTGATTTTGGGGAAAAAAAATATAAAATCATCTTTGTGGCATACCTTATTTATAATAAGCTCACTGGGGGATCAAAATGTTCCGATACATCTATGGGACTGAGGAGTAATACTGGTAGGAAAACTTTTGTCTCTATATATCTTATTTTTTTTAAAGGTGGTGTGGCTTTTAAAATAATTATTGAATTTTAAATGAATTATTATTAAATTTTAAATTCAATGGCAATTTTAAAAGTCATATCACTTTTTAAGGGATAAGAGGAGAATATAAGTCTTCCTTCTAGCATTACTCATTTCCTGGGGTATGTATAAATAACAAATTACCCTCTGATTTCCATTAAAAAAAAAAAAAAAAAATCTTAACGGATTTTGTTCATGTGTCACGTCAAACCCAATAAAATCATGAAACGTGCCATTTATAATAGAAAATATATAAAGGATAATTGCATCATTGGTCATTGGGGTTGGTCTAAATTACATTTCACTTCCTGTGGTATAAAAAGTTTATGGAGAGTCGTTGTTGTAAACTATAATTACAAATATTCCCTAAACCCGTTTTCCATCCACTAAGTTAACAGATCCCGTTAGTCAAGCACGTCATACCTAATAGAAAATCGACACGTGTAATTTTTTAAAAATCATTTGAAGACATTTTTTTTGCTTTTCCACGTCGTTTTGGGGTTGGCCACGTAGGACACACATGGCAAGGAGTAATTCACGTCAGTTGGGTATAGTAATTATCTAGGGTTTAATTTTTTCCCAAGTTTTACCCCGATTTTTCTACATCTTCCGCCTCTCATCCATTCTCGCACACCTTCCTAGGTTCTTGAAACTCATCTTCTTCCTCAGCACATCACCTTCCTCAAGAATCACACCGTTCAGTCCACTCAACTCATCGTCTCCTCACGAGTGACGCCGGTCACCACCCATCTTCTTCCTCAGGAGTCACACCGATCACCACCCATCTTCTTCCCCACGAGTCACACCGATGACCACCCATCTTCTTCCTCACGAGTCATGCCAGTTACCACCCATCTCTTCCTCACGAGTCACACCGGTTACCACGTATTTCACCATTTGCCGAGATTTGACACTCTTAAATAGTCTACGAGCACCGCTGGAATCAAAGGTAAGGCACCTTCCTTCCTTCGCTTTTTTTTTCCAATCGTGTTGTTGAATATGAAACTTCTGACTAGCCTAATTAGATGGGTTGGAGATAAATAAGTTTATGATACCAGACAGAAATGGAGAGAGAAACAACTACACAAAATCACACTCAAAATGAAAGATAAACATTCACCACCCAAGAGATAACACCAAAGGGATACAGAATATCACCACCCAAAGGACAACCAGGGATACAGAACTTTATAAACTCGCTACTCTAAGGATCACACCAAAGAGATACAGAGATACAAGAAGAACACTCTTCTCACAAGCCAAAAGCTGATGTTTAAAATAAAACGCTAATCTTCCCTACACTTGCACACACAAGTATTATATAAGCTTAGAACAACCCTCTAAGCATAGGATACGCATCTAAGGTAGTTAAGCAAGTAATAATAACATAGAACAATCATCAATTCGTGTAGCAAACAAGGGGACAAACAGCCACATTAATGCATATTCCCGAGAAGCTTGACCACCCCACTTAAAACGGTCATAACGTTCGGCATGCAACTCCAAATGGATTGAAACCTTTTTGTTGGAAAGATAAGATTTTGAACTTCAAATTAGACCTGGGAATGTCTTGGAATTGATGGATAATTGGATGGCCACAAGGGTTTTTAGAACTCTCTAGACTACATCAGGATTTCTTCAATTTGGGCATTTACATTCTGTTGAGCTTGTAGATTTAATTGGGCTAAAGCATGGGCCTTTGTTAAATCATCCTTGTTGGGTATTCCCATGTCAGCTGGCCTGCATCATTCTCACCGGGTTGGAGAGAATTCGTCTTCGAATTCCGATGATTCTTGCCCCGATCCTTCAAATGCCCCCTTTCTCTTCAAAAGCAAAGCAATGTAACACCCCACAAAAAATAATTCTTCACTGATCACCACAAGACTGCGATGATCAATTTGAAAACTTTTTGTTCTAGATTCAAAGAACTCTTGCTTCACACAATTGTCACACATCTTCTCTCGGCCCGTTTATGAGCCATTAATATCTTCCAAAAAGGATCAACGATCTCTTCACTTTTAAACACGAAATTCTTCTCCACATAAAAATCATCGAAAGCATTAACATCAAAAGAATTTGATAAAATATTTGCTACCCCAAGGAAATCAACTTTGTTAACATCTAAATTAAAGACTTCACTTTTAGGGATTTCATCAAGCACGTGATGTGTAGAACTCTTACCAACAAAATTTTCAATATTATCTAAGAGATTTACCTTTTTCAACGGTTCATCTTTCTTAGAATAAATATTGTAGATTAGTAGAGAGACTCAATCTACTATAGATTCTTTCTCTTGATCAAATGACAAAGAACCTCCCACTAGATCGTCATCATTGATATCAATATCATAGGTTGGTGGAGAATCCCAATCGACGAATCCTTGTGAAGGATCTTCCACATCTCCATGTTCAACATCATCATGAACATCTCCATGTTCAATGGCTTCATAATGTTCTAAACGTTCTTGGAGCTGCTGTATTTGTATTCTCAAGTCGTCCATTTCGATATCTCGCGGGACTTTTTCTTGAGCTATAGGGGTTGGTTAGCATGAGCACAACGTCCACAAATAGCCATAGAAATCAAGACTTTGGGCACCTTAGCTTTGATACCAATTTGATACCTGACAGAAATGGAGATGGAAACAACCACACAAAATCACACTCAAAATGAAAGATAAACGTTCACCGCCCAAGAGATAACACCAAAGGGATACAGAATATCTCCACCCAAAGGACAACCAGGGATACAAAACTTTATAAACTCGCTGCTCTAAGGATTACACCAAAGAGATACAGAGATACAAGGAGAACACTCTTCTCACAAGCCAAAGGCTGATGTTTAAAATAAAACTCTAATCTTCCCTACAATTGCACACAGGTATTATATAAGCTTAAAACTACCCTCTGAGCATAGGATAAGCATTTAAGGTAGTTAAACAAGTAGTAATGGCAGAAAATCATCAACTAGTGCAGCAGACAAGGGGACAAACAGCCACCTTAATGCATATTCCCAAGAAGCCTGACCACTCCACTTAAAATGGTCATAACGTTCGACATGCAACTCCAAATGGATTGAAACGACCTTTTTCGTTGGAAAGATAAGATTCTGAACTTCAAATTAGACCTAGGAATGTCTTGGAAATAATGGATAATTGGATGGCCACAAGGGTTTTTAAAACTCTCTAAACTGCATTAGGATTTCTTCAATTTGGGCATTTACATTCTGTTGAGCCTGTAGATTTAATTGGGCTGAAGCATGGGCATTTGTTAAATCATCATTATTGGGTACACCCATGTCAGTTGGCCCGCATCATTTGGTATGAACCGCCATTGGATCCCCATCAAAATTTCATTGAATCCCTCCAGTTTTGAAAGACATAAAATTTTAGTTTTGAATGAGAAACATAGTGGAATTGGACGAAGAAAAATTTGAGGACTTCATGGTACTATGGTATGAAAACATATCTAAGGACTTCATGGACGAAGAAAAATCTGAGAAGACGGTTCTTTGGATTAGTTCAATACGGCAAAGGCTCACATTGCAAGTATTTAGAATGGTTTGAACCACGCATTTGTGAACATGGCGGCACACTTGTATACGAAATGAGGGTGAGGATTAAGACTATAGAAAAATAACTTCGGAAACAAGCAAAAAAAGAGAAGCGATCAAATGTTCTTTTGTTTGTGTCATAGGGATTAGTTGTTGTTCTTTTGTTTGATTTTATGTGTCCGTTTAACATCACCTTTGTTTTATGTAGTAGCAATATATAATATGAGTGTGAATGTTTTTTGTTCTATGTAATCAGTTGTAATTTTATTTCTTGGACCTTAAGGATGTAGAATGGGGTATCTTCTCACATGGCAAAAATCCCACTCCTTGAAATTGGTATTATCAAATGTTCTATGTGATAAGAATACCGTTAACCACACTTTGAAGACCTAGTTGACATACTCATATTAAAGGCAAACAATCATTCTCAGGATATTTGTTTATTAATGCTGCTAGCTTCATTGCAAATACTTTATCATCATTTGTAAAAAAAATTTTCGTGGTGTAATGGTCATTTTCTGATCATTGTTCAGTTTGTGGAAATGGATATTGGGGGCAGGGCAAAGCATATCAAGTCATCACCACAGGTTAACTACAATGATGATAAATGTGCTAAGAAGCACGAAGTTGTCTATCCAAATAAAGATGAATCATGCAAGAGAATTTTTAACAAGGTTAGAAGGATATTGTGAAACTCTAAATATGATCTACTGTCGTACATTTTCAAAGTCTTACATGAGTTGCAGTTTCTAAAACAATTTTCATTCAATTTCAAAGTCATACATATTCATTATGAAGAGGTGAAATCAGTTTATAAAGATGTTACTTTACGAACAATTTCCTTATTACAACACAAGTTGGAAGAGCTTTCTACACAAAAAATTAGGACATAAGAGAACATATGTACACAAACAAACTAACCAAAATAAGATCTGCAATGAAAATACTATGTGCTTTCTACAACATTCAACAATTATCAATACCATTGTGCTTTCAAATTCATATTGACCAATTTACACCACTACAAGAAATTTGGTCTTTAGCAACGACAATTTGTCGTTGCTGATAGTGTAAAAGTCGTCGCTAATAGTTATTAGCGACGAGATATCGTTGCTGATAAGTCATTGTAAAAAGATGGTCCTTGTTGCTCATCAGCGACGACTTTTTGTTGTCGCTGATAGTTCCTTATCAGCAACCACAATTGTCGTTGCTGATAAGCTTCGTGTCGTCGCCCTTTCTTTCGAACAAAAACGGAACAGAAAATGGGTGTCGTTGCTAATAGTGTGTACTTATCAGCAACGACTCAAATGTCGTTGCAGATACTAGATTATTAACAACGACTAAAAGTCGTTGCAGATCAATAGTGAATTATCTGTAGATAATGGCTTACCAGCAACGACTATCATGTCGTTGCTGATAACCCATTATGAGCAACGACTATCATGTCGTTGCAGATCAATATCATCGATGGTGTGTGTAGATAATGACTTATTAGCAACAATTGAAAGTCGTTGCTGATAACTCATTAGCAACCTGTAATGATTTCTATTTATTTTTTTGTTAAATTTGTAATTTTATTTATAGTATTATCAATGCTGAATTTGCCATTAAATTTCTACACCATACAAAATATTCCACTCTCTTTGAGTAAAATATGATTTACATTTAATTAAAAATATGAATTACAAGTCTATATATATGTTCAAGCCTAACAACTAAAATTCACATTGGACATAAATTACACTCAATCACTATACTTTATTCCACATTGTTTGATACACAGTTGCTTCTTTTTCTTCTTCTTCTTCTTCTTCTTCTTCTTCTTCTTGGATCTATGTACTTGCTTCCTTGTCCCTAAAAGTTTTCTGTAAAGTTGAAGAAAGCACACTTTATATATATAACTAGAGTATAGATTGCCAAACATGGCATAATAAAAGGGCAACACCATTCCAAAATTCCTAAAGAAGCTCAGTGCACCTTATGTAAGCATGGAGGACTGGCCTGATTGCTTGTTGAATTTCTTTCACAAACTTTTGTAAAGGGAAAGATCTAATCCACACAAATATTGTAGAAAGTGAAAGAAGTTGTAAGTTTTTAAAATATGGAATGCAAATTCTGAGACAAACACCAGTAGGAACATGAACATACGGATCTCATTACCGTATTTCATTGATTGATATTGCAGCATCTGTTTCTTGAAAGATACTTTCATTAAGACTGTCAAACAGGAGACAGTCAGATTAGCACTCAGAATATAACATAAAAAAATATCAAGGCAGAAAAGCATAGTCCTAAATTTTGTGAACAATGGGGTTATCACTTGTCTCCCATCTTTCCTGCACATCTTCTACAATCTGCCAATTCCAACCCAGACACAATTTACAACACACATTGCAAGAGGATACAATATTTCCTGTGAGAAGGCAGAAGGCAGGAAGCATACAGTAGGCAATATTTCACCAATATCATTTAAATTACATGAGGATATATATTATCAAAAACTTGTCCAGATTAGTCATGGATATTCATCTTAAAGCATAATCCTAGTTAAATAATAAAGTACTAATAACTTTCAAACAATCTTGATCAAAAGTCCTAGTCTAGCAAAATAGGACATAACTTCCCCTGTCTTTGTTCTTTGTTCATCATTTGCCAGAAAAAACAGTGACACATGTGGCTGTGGACAGTGGTGAATAATAAATAGTACCACCAATATGAAACTGCATGTACTGTGATTATGCAGTGAACATGCGAATGGCCAGAAATTGAGATTTTGTTCCAAGTGTAAACAATGTATCCCACAATAACATGGGACAGAGCACACCCAGGATTGTAATGGGGTCATGCCAATTGAAATTACAAAATACGGATGGCCATGTCTGATTGCATTCCTAGCATACCAGATGTTATAAACTGAAGAACTAAAGACAAGTCTACAAAGAATCCCCAGCATCGACTTCTTCCAAGAACTACAACCATATATCAACAAATTCTGCAAATCAAAAAGAGGAACAATGGAAGGGCAACGCTGGACACAAGCTTTCCAAATATGACAAAGAACAGCAATGGGTTTTGTCAAAATTAGAAAAACCAATTCAATCAGATTCTTTTTTTCTGCATTTGACAAAGAACAAACATTTTCCTTGTTTGCTTTAGCAACCAACTCCATTTCAGGCGCTCGTACTTAATTCACTCCAAGATTCTGCGTCTTGGATTGCACGACATCCACACTTGTATTTGTATTTATACTCATTTTCAACACAAACACGGGCGTCCACAAATATAAAACAACATACTTTTCTTTTATATTGTGTTTTTTTTTTTTTTAATTACATTCATTAAACTGATATTTATTTTTAAAGTATTTAAATATTATGAGAGACCCAGAAGATCAGGCCCCTGAAGCTACAGATTCTTCTTCATCTTCTTACAGAGACCTCGCTAGCACCAAGTCCATCAACAAGGAAACCCTATTCTCCATAGGTTCTTCTGGTATCTAATTCTTGGGATTTATGTTTTTAATGAGTATTTTGAAATAATTGTAAGGTTCTAATCCAAGTTTCCACAATTTACAGAGAATCTAACCCAATCTTCAAATGGATACAAGAAATCCCCAAATTTGCAACACATAATCATTGTTGGTGCTCTGCCATAGATGAAAATTGCAAAGAGAGAGAACCAAACCTGGGCTGGTGAGAACGAAGGGGAGTAGATCGAACGGCGTGGAGGTGGCCAGCAGATTTAGACTGGGCGGCGACGGCGAGTTGGGCGGCGATGTCAACCTGCACTGCTTGGATTAGAGAGAGAGACCTGTTTGATATATTTTATTAAAGTGAAATGTGTAGGAGATCGAGAGAGGAGTTTTTATTATTATTATTACAAAAGATAAGCTCAAAATGACGAAAGTTCTTTCACTTTAGCGCCTTTTCTTTTTTTCACCTTAGCGCCTTCATTTCTCGCGTGAAGCGTTGGGTATTATGTTGGTGTCGCCGCTGATAGTCATATATTAATAATTTGACCGAATTTTTTTTTTTTTAATTTGTTAGAAAAAAAAAAAACTAATGTTATAAATTTCTTAATAACTATTTAAAAATATATATGTTATACATATACAACTTCTATAATCTTATATATATATATATATATAGAGAGAGAGAGAGAGAGAGAGAGAGAGAGAGAGAGAGAGAGAGAGAGAGAGAGAGAGAGAGAGAGAGAGAGAGAGAGAGAGACACACACACACACACACACACACACGTTTGCGGTTGTCTACCCATAATACCATTGGAGTTATTAAAAAAAATGAAAAAAAAAAGTCATTTGAAAGAAAAAAAAAATTAAAATTAAGGGAGCTAATATGAAAAAGGTCACCCCTTTTTAGTATTTTTAGTTTTTCCCCCTTTTTTTTATTTTTTTTTTAATAATTTTCATTTTTTTTCAAATGGTAGTTTTTTAATAACCACAAGGCATTTTGGGCAAAAAAATGACAAAGTGTCTAATTTGACACGCAGTGGTATTTAAGGGGGTACCGGTGTCAATTTTTAAAGTTTGAATGTGTAAATGAAAATGTGGTCATGTTTATGGGCTAAAGTATATCATAATCGTACATTAGATCAATTTAATGTTCGATCAATCATGATTGATCCAACAATTTTATCACAATCGATCGGATTAATGCACAAGGATCGGTCTCATGCACAAAGATAGTTCGGATGGTCTTATCACAATCGATCGGATGTTTGTATTAGGAATGATAGTTCTAATGTAGAAGAATAATAAAAAAATCCATAGTCATAATCGATTGAAATAGCTACAAAATGATCGATCAGATGTTCTTAACGTGACTCATCATACTAATGCAAAATTCATAGAGTCAAGTTAGATCGAACTAATGCACTAGGATCGATCGGGTGTTCGATTGATCCTACAATCCTATCACAATCGATCAGCCTAATGCAAAATGATTGATCGGATGTTTGTATTATGATTGACAGTTCTAATGTACAATGATAATAATAATAATAATAAAAAAAATCCATGACAAAACCCTTTGATTGTATAACAAATTATCGTTTAAAATTAATTGTTCAACAACCAATTAATTTAGACTTAAAATATTGATTTTTCACAATATAAAAAAAAATATATATAACAAATCTCTACTAAAAATTGAATAAAATGGTGCATATATAATAATAAGGGTTAAATACAAAATTGTCCCATTTGGTTTGCAAACTTTTTTTTTTTACCCCCTCAGTTTTATTTGTAATCATAGGTTGTACTTGTATTATGGGAAAATATGCAAATGGTACCTATGTCCATTTTTCCATCCAAAACTAATGGAAATCACGTCAGCGTCACGTGGCACCATTCAAAATGCGACACATGCCCACAATATATATATATATATATATATATATATATATATATATATATATATTATTTATTTTAAGGCTTTTTTTTTTAAAAAAAAAAAAAAAAGTTGTAGGGGTGGCTTTTGGGCCACATGGGGGTTGCCGGCCACCCCCATTTGGCCCGAACCACCCTTAAGGAAAAACCCTCAAAGTTTTTTTCTTTCTGTTTTGCCCTTGGGGGTGGTCGAACCACCCTCGTGGCTCATGGGGGTGGTTCGGCCACCCCCATATCGGCTGGTCTGGGGGTGGCCGAACCACCCTTGTGACCTATGTAGGTGGTTCGGCCACTCCTAAGGGCCAAACCTTTAAAAAAAAACTTCAACAATTACCATTGAGAGTCACGGGGGTGGTTCGGTCACCCCAAGACTGACTAGTATGGGGGTGGCAGAACCAGCCCCAGGCCAAATGGGAGTGGCCACCACCCCCATGTGGCCCAAAAGGGGTGGATGAGCCACCCCTACAATTTTTTTTTTTTTTTTAAAAGCCTTAATATATATATATATATATATATATATATATATATATATATATATATATATATATATATATATATATATATATATATATTGTGGCCACGTGTCACATTTTGAATGTGCCACGTGGCGCTGACATAGATTTTTGTTAATTTTGGATGGAAAAATTGATAGAGGTACCATTTGCATTTTTTCCCATAGCACAGGTACCATATTTGATAACAAATAAAAATAAGGGGACAAAAAATAAAGTTTGCAAACTACAAGGGGCAAGTATGTATTTAACCCTAATAATAAAAAAAACTTAAAAAAAATACACTACAAGAATTAATTTTTTTTTCCTGCATATAAATGTAGGTTTTTTTCCTGTATATAACGATTATCAGCAACGATCAAATAGTCGTTGCTAATTATGCTATGGGTTATTAGCAACGACACATAAAATCGTTGCTGATAATCAAGTATTAGCAACGATCTTCAATGTCGTTGCTAATAAGTGGATATCAACAACGACAACCAGTCCTTGCTGATGTGCTTTTATTTTTATTAGTTTTAATAATCAGAAGAGCAATAGCAACAACTTTGTGGTTGTTGCTGATAATCAATTATTAGCAACGACATACTAAAGTCGTTGCTAATAGTGACTGTTGTTGGTGATCTACTTATCAGCAACGATATTTGTCGTTGCTGATATTAATTACTATTAGCAACAATTATTTTTCGTTGCAAATGCTATATTATCGTCGTTGATACTTTCCCGCCGTGCAACGCGTGCGAGAAGAAAATTACCGCAAAGGTATTTGTGACGACTTATTAGCAACGCCACATTTATCGTTGCTGATATAAATTTTTTTTGACATTAGCAACAAGTTTTAGCAACGACATATAAGTCGTTGCTATAGATCTATTATTAGCAACGACATTGAAAATTCGTTGCTGTTAAGTAAAAATGTCGTTGCTACTGGCCAAATTTCTTGTAGTGCACCTATATTATCTAAATTCTAAGAATAACGTCCAAAATTCTAAAACCAAATATGTCATGAAATCAATTGTTCTCACTAGAGACCAGTTTCCAAAGAACAAAATCCACGAAATCGCCATAAAACACAAGATAACCCTTAATACATTATACTGTTCTCGACAAAATACCATCATATTATTCTTGACAAAATACCACCATACATCAACAAAATATCATCATATTATTTCTTACAAAATACTCAATGACAAAATATGTTATTCCATTCCTGTATTCCATCATGTTGTGAACCTATAGCTATTGTGACATTCCCCTGCAGGGAAAACAATAACACATCGCAAAAATTACTTAGTAACATATATAGGAAAATTGGTTCAAATTGAGCATGCAATGTTACTTATCCACTCAAAGTCTAAAACATACACTAACATTCACATGGTGTCATTACAGTTCAATATAGTAAAAAAAAAATTAATCAACAAAATATATCCTTACAGTTCCTATCAATTCAATGTGCTGACTAGGCTGTCATGTTACGTTGGATGGTCCAGACGCATTTGGTTGAAGACTGGATCATTACTCACATTTCCTTGCATGGAATATATATATATATATACATCGTAAAAATCAATTAGTATTATCCAATAAGCCGAAACATACATTATTTTGATCATGTAATGTTATTTATCCATTTATAGTCTCAAACATACACTATAACATTCACATGGTGTCATTACAGTTCAATATACCACAGCTATCAACAAAAGAAGTCCTTACATTGGATGTTCTAGACGCATTTGGTTGCGAGACCGGATCATTACTCACATTTCCCAACATGAAAAAAAATATAAATCAACAAAGAATTAAGACAAATAGCTGAAACTAACATGTATAAATGATTCAGCAAACACTCTTCCTTATAGTTCTTTTCTTTTTGTTCGGTTTCTTCTTATAGATCTGACGGTTTGGCCTCAATGGCTCATGACAGGACTTGAAATTATGGCCAATCAACCCACAATTCCCACATCTAACATCATACCCTTGCTTTGTAACTTATACGGGTGTTGAGGCTCATCCGCATCTCTTCTCCTAGCTTCTTTAGGGTGTCCAGGTTGAGTTCTCACCAATGGTGGTAGAATGGTGTCAACAGTAACTTATGGCCATTCATCAGACTCAAGCATTGAATGAATTGAAAAAGCGTATGATTTCTTGTACGTATCATACCGATAGCACGCATGCAAAAAGTCTTCTGGATTACGCCGGTCAGTGTAAATGGCAGCACATGCATGAGGACACGGAATCCCATTAAGCTGCCATCTACCACAACTACATGTCATGTTGGTAAGATTAACCATCCTTCTTGAACCGTAGCAGTTGTCTAGCTATCTCAAACGCTGCCCCATCTCGCCATTCACAAATGTAGTTTCTCTGTAGATCTTTAGACCTTTCTAGCTTTTTTAGGATCTTTGGACAAATCTCATTAGTGGCTTGACTGGCTCCTTCTCTTTTAGTGTAGTACCTATTCATCAACTGTCTCCTAATTGTCTCAACCATGGTTATAAGTGGCTTGTCTCTAACATCCTTAATCCATGAATTAAAGAATTCAGCAATGTTATTGGAGATCATATCAGTTTTGAAATTGGTTCCGAATGCATGCCTTGACCAACTTCTAAGATCAATTTTTTCCAAGTAATCGAAAGCTTCTTCGCTCATACCCTTAATCACATTCAAGTGCTGTTTAAAATCCGATTCGATAGTGGCTTTAGCTGCTCCAAACAAGTCATCTTTAAAGCTCTTCCTTTCCTCCCTTTCTGCTTACAATTGGCATGAAGATGTCGGATACAAAACCTATGTTCAACCCCAGGGTACGTAGTATCAAATGTATCCATGAGACTCTACAAAAGAGACCAATATATCACATTAGCATAATATCTTTTTCAAAATCATTCACTTGAAGAAAACGGTTCAAATATATCACATTTTGCCTTGACATAAATACCCATCCACGCTCTTTAATAGTGTAACAACCCACCCTCAACGACACAATATTGTCTGCTTTTGGCTCTCCAGAATCAGACTTCCCAGGAGGTCACTCATCCTAGTACTACTCTTACAGAAGTACGCTTAATTGCAGAGTTCTTATATGTTCATGATCATCACGGCTTTAAAACGCATTGTGTCAAGAAGGGTGTGAATATACATATAAGCACATCCTTATCTCCAGGCGATGTGGGATGTCACAAATAGGGCCAAGGAAATCAATAAGAGTAGCCATAAACCATGTTCATGAGTCTCTACACTCAGATTCTACAACAGCATAAGCAATTGGGTACATGTCATCATTCCCATCCCTGCCTACCGCACATAATAATTGTCCCCCGTATGGACCCTTCAAATGGCAACCATCCAATGCAATCATTAGCCTACATCCAACAATCATACCTTTATTGCATGCATCCAAGTTTACAAACATCCTATGAAAATGAATGTCGTCTTTTAACAAACCACACATATTGCTCAGATTCCATTTGTGCACAACTGCAGCAAAGTCCCGACTGTTTTGGTAGTGCTCAACCTCACTCCCATACACATTCTTCATGGCAATAGTCTTGGCTCGGTTGGCAACCCATTTTGGAACTTTAATATTGTAGTCCTTCTTAACTCGCTCTCTCAAAGCGTACACAGTCTATGTGGGATCATCTCTAAAACTCTCAAGATATTGATCTGCGATCCAATATATGTTAGCTTTTTTGTTCTCATGATTGGTGCCACAATTATGCGTAGGGATGGAGGTTTAAATTTGTAAGGCATCTCGTGTGTTTGACTGCGACACATGAATCCGCCACCCACACTTTAGTTTGCACACCGTTGTCACCCGTATTTTATCATTGTGTTGGTACACAAAATCAAACTCATTCTGAATGGCATAATTCTTAAGGGCAGCCTTAAACATTGTTGTACCTGGAAATCGTAGCCCTTTTTTTAGATTTATTTTGCCTTTTAAATCATGTTCAATGCATTCTAGGTATCTTATCTTCTTCTTGCGCCCAAACCGAGAGGCATTCACATCGTCAGACTATGAGCATAAACTCTCCATATCCCACTCACTATCAGCGGAATCAGATGAGACAACATCCTTGTCATGTGCATTAAAGGCTGCACCAACTCCAAACCAATCCAATTTTCCCTGAATATCCTCTTTATTTTTACCTCTCGTAATTGTTGTATAAAGATCTTCATCCTCAGCATTAGTTGTCTCATATCCACTTAATTTTTCATCCCCACTAGCTTCATAATTAGGATCGTCAGATGAGTCCTCTCCAACCCCTTCCTCCTCGCCAACACCTTTTTCAACACCAGCATCTTCTACACTTCCCTCATCCTCGACCCATTTCTCAACATTAGCATCTTCTACACCTCTCTCCTCCCCAACCCCCTTCTCAACATCAGCTGGTTGTTCGGTTGGGTCAATTAAATTAGCCACATCAGTTTCGTGTTCCACATACAAGTGCAACACTCTTCTATTCTCTGTTTGTATCCTACTAATCAAAGTGATAACATTACTATCGTTACAGATACGATGAAGTCCATTGTCTGACTACTCATCATCAAGCTTATACCAAAAATCACTATGATTCTTGTACCCCAAGCCCTGTAGCTTTTTCCCCCCAATGCATAATCGATAAATAGGTCTTCGTAAATTTTTTCCTGGTCATATATCTCGCCTCCGACGTAGGTCATGCGTAGATATTCGGGGTATTATCCGTGGTAAATGAGTACTCTTACCATTTTTGTGACAATATGAAAAGTTAACATTAGATGATTAGGATTCGTCCTACTTAGAACATGCTTGAATCAAGAAAAAGAAATAGAACTACCCATAAGGCATGCCAAAGGGTAAACAATATGTTTCATACTGACTAGACGGTGCTAAAGAAAAATATCAATATCAATCCTATTATACTTTTTGTTTAAAATTTTTTCTAGGGCTTTTATTCCATGTTTCAATCCATGGCTCCAACATTATTGTTTCTGTTATGTACTATGCACTACTGGATAGAATTCAAATTCGAATTCCCACATGTAAAGCAATAAAGCAGAAAAATACCACATGAACTTGAGATAAAAAGGGAAAAAATAACATGTTCAAATAACATTTAAGTTTGTGTCATAGGAACAACTAGAAAAGGGAACAAAAAAACATGATGATGCTTTCCATTGGGTGACTTAATGTCAAATACATGTCCCACTTGTAATTATCCGTTTCAATGAAAAAATAATGACATGGAACAATCACCCACCTACTGTATTCAATCGGTAATGGACCACATAGTATAGTTAATACTTTAACACATGGACCACACATATGCATAGTTAATACTTTGGCATGCAAATTCACATGCACCCTAGCCGAGAGTATAAAAGAGGGAAACTTCACTATCTTTGCTTCGGAATTCAAGGCAGGTAACAATTTGAACTTATGGTTGCAGACAAACAAAAGGGAAAACAAACCCCACAAATGGCACATAGAGAATAAAAAGAATCGACACGCCCAACTTTTTGGAACCCACTGTCTCCAACCTCTATTTAATCCCATTAGTGGCCGATCTAAACTCATCTATCTCCAATTTCACTCTATTTCTCATTCAAAACTAAAATTTTATGTCTTTAAAAAAAAAAAAAATTATGAGCTTGGTCAAATTAAGTTTAGATTACAGATTTAAACTCATTTATCTCCAACCCATCTAAACAGGCTAGTCAGAAGTTTCATATTCAACCGGACGATTGTAACAAAAAAAAAAGGCGAAAGAAGGAAGGTGGCTTATCCCTGATTCTGGCGGTGCTTGAACATGATTGAAAAGTGTCAAATCTCGGCAGATGGTGAAATGGGTGGTAACCGATGTAACTCGTGAAGAAGATGGGTGGTGACTGGCATGACTCTTGAGGAAGAAATGGGTGGTGACCGGGATGACTCGTGAGGAAGATGATGAGCTGAGTGGACTGAATGACGTGACTCGTGAGGAAGGCGATGAGCTGAGGAAGAAGATGAGTTTTAGGAACCCAGGAAGGTGTGAGAGAATGGATGAGAGGTGGACGATGTAGAAAAATTGGGGTAAAACTTGGGGGAAAATTAAACCCTAGATAATTACTGTACCCAACTAATGTGAATTACTTCCTGCCATGTGTGTCCTACATGGCCATGCCCAAAACGATGTGGAAAAGCAAAAAAAATGTCTTCAAATCATTTTTTAAAAAATTACACGTGTCAATTTTTTATTGGGTATGACGTGGCTGACTAACGGAATCTGTTAACTTGTTGGATGGAAAACGGGTTCCAGTAGTGATTCGTAATTATAGTTTACCCGTAGGAAGTGCAACGTAATTTAGGCCAACTCCAGGAACCAATAGTGCAATTATCCCAATATATATATATACAATATAAAATAAAATATAAAAGACTAGAAGAAAGGGGTGGCTGGGGTGGCCACACCCCTAAAGTAGTCCCATTGCCCTGTTTCTTCGACAGAGAGGTCATGTAATTCGATATCTCACCCCTCCTTGCAACAACTTTCACTTCTTTACTAGAGTTGCTCTTCAATGAAGAACCTAATTTAACCGGCAAACTCGCACGCTAATTCATAATTACCCACCAGAGCTTTTGGGGCAGACTCAAGGAATTAAAGAGAGAGCGAAAAAAGTGAAAGTAAATTTAATTTGGCTTTATTTCATTATGAATATTTTATGGAAGGTCAAATGTAAATATAAGAAGTCAAGAGAGCTCTGGTATGACTAAATAAATATTAAAGTGTACAACTTTTTAGTGAAATAAGTTGTAATTAATAGTAACTTAAGACAAATCTTATAAGATGACACGTACCCTAGGCTCATTGAAGCTAGTTTTATTATTCATTTAGGTACCTCCTCAAGTTATTATTTTCCTTTTGGGATAGGCCAAATTGTACTAGGATTGTGTCTCTTGTACTGTGCTGCTAATACATTGACTCTAAGATTTGACCTCCAAGTTTTGGATTGTAGGGGTTAAGAACATCTATTTGTAGAGAGCTTAGTGTGATGAGGGTCCACACCTCGTGGCCAAACGATATTCATTGTCATAGGAGTGTTTAAGTGAGCAGTTAAAAATTATTCCACATCCACTGTCTGCCCGTCCACATGGACTGTGAATGAATTTTCAACCCTTAATTCTGAGCGAGAGCAGATGCCATATTTGATATATGCACATATGCGAGTAGATAGCAGGATATGGGTAGGCGGAGAGGATAATATGTGCATCGATCTGCATTCGGATACATAAATACATACATACATACATATAATTGTCTTCTAAAACTAAAACAATGTCGTTTAGGGGATGGAGTAGTTTATAAAAAAGCTTGTTTTAAAAAAAAAAAAAAAAAAAAAAATCCTTAAAAATAGAGCCCAAAATGCAAAGTGGTATACTACATGCAGTTAGTATAAAAAACCCGCCTTCACGTGTGCGGTTATGGGTGGATTCAGCAAAGTGTGAATGCGAATCATGCATGTGATTACTAAAATTTACCATCCGCATAGTGCAGATCTGGAATAAGGGTATGAGCCGTCCCATATGGTGCACTTTAATTTACACCCCTAGGCCCAAGCTAGTCATTAAGGAGAAGACTTGTGGTATTTTAAGAGCTAGCAACAAAATCAGTTTTTGAATTTGCCGACAATAAAGTACGCGATTTCTTACTTGTTCATTAACTTATATATATATATATTAATTAAGTTTGAAAATTGTAATTCATGTTTAACTAGACGTTGTACGTGTTCAATTGGTTTCTTCCACTGTATGTACGTTAAGTGCATGAGTTGCATATCGATCGGTTTCCAACACCAATGTCCCTCCCATAGACGGGGGAGACCCCAGGCCCCCAATACCTTCCTCCCCATCCTATGTCCTATGTGGGGACGAGTACTAGAAGAGCACCTTTAATTAGTGTAAGCACGTGTCATAATTTCCTTTAAAAAAACTACTGTAAATTTGATACAAGCTAGAGGTTATTACGTACATGGAGTAGTTTTAGTACCACTGAACGAACGTTTTATTGCATATGCAAGAATAATAAAAATCAAATGTGAAAAGTTAGAAAATTAATGTAATCTATTTAGAAAAATTAGTTGCATTGAAGTAAGCCAAGAGGCCGACGAAAGGTGAATTTATGTATGTGGTTGGCTCCGACTGGGGAACATCATATCGAGAATCTTGGAAGGAATCGTCCTCAGCAGGTCCCCCAACAACAGCACCAGTTAACTGGTTTATGTCAGGCTTGTCGCTTTCAAAGTATTGGTCTCCGCCACGGCACCCTAGCTTCTGTGGATGAGCCTCAATCGAAGGCAACGTAGCTCCACGGTGATGTATCTTCCGGGGAAACTTTTCGCCAAATCCCACCATGTAAGACATGCCCAATGGGTTGTTTCCTAGTATATAGTCTACCTACATGAACATTATTTACACTAACATTAGGAAAATATTTTCCCTACAAACTAATCGTATACAATTATCATACTAATTAAATAGTTATTATCAAGACTCGTAAAACATATCTATAAACTCATCCTCATTTGGAACATGTCAGAATATTTTTTATATTCTCCATATTAATTAGGCTTTTATTCTTTTTTTTTTTTTTTGTAGGTTCTTTTCTCGATCTTTCTTATTTAGTCTAGATTTTATTGTTCATCAAGCTTTAATTTCCTATAAACAGAGACCATTGCAATACAGTTATTATAATGTGAAAACTTCACTTACCACCCATGATTTTTTATCACTTTTTTAATCATAATGTCAAACTTTAAAAAATGTCAATTTATGATATTTATCTTTTAATTTTTTTTTTCAATTTCAATCATTCGTTAGAATTTTCTGTTAAATCCTGACAAAATTCTTAAAATACCCCTATTTTTTTTTTTTTTTTTTTTTTAGGAAAGAAAGAAAAAAATTTCAAGGATTTAGGTCTTGGTCATAATTTAACGAAATTTACAAAAATACCCATACCTGAATCCTTAAAAAAATTTATAATTTTTTTTTTTAAAAAAAAACAATAGTATTTTACAAATTTTGACAGGATTTAATGAAAAATTCTTATTTAGTCTAGATTTTATCGTCTACCAAACTTTAATTTCTTTATAGATAGAGACCATTGTAATACAGATATTATAATTCAATAGTAAAAATGTAACCCTAACAATTTCATCTGTCTCTTTCTCTTAACATATTCAATTATATATTTCTAAAGAACAAAACCATAGTTTTTATACGTGCCAAATGGTTAATATGGTATTGAGCTTAATTTGTATACGATTGGTTAATATTGTGCATATATGGTAATATAATATTGCTCCTGCACTGCACTATTAATGTAATTAATTAGCGGAGTAATTAACTGAATAATAATCTTTTATTTGACATTCCATATATATATACGGTAGTCATGTAGTGATTGATACCTGGCCTCTGGCGACATCGATCAGCCTACTTGGGGTAGCAACAAAACTATCACATTGAACTACTTTATTGGCAACTTCCATATACTTGGCGTATACAATGAGGAGGAAAGAGCAAGCTGTTGCATGTTGCAAGTTACTTCCTCCGGGTTTGAATAGAAGCCCACCTATTAATTATAAACGAATTATAGACATGTGATCTGCTCAATGAAGCGCACAAAACATTTATATTTAACGTTTGAAACGAACAGAAAATATATATATTAATAAGGTTGATACATAAAGAAATTTACCTGGAGAGTAACTGACTGATTTGGTAGGTGATTCGGGTAATATAGAGCATACAAACTTGTCCGCGTTGAGAATATAAGGACCAGCAGCATTAGAGGAGTCATTCATCATCCACTGCCAGCACATGCAGGGAAAGAAAATTAGAGATCTGAGCAGAAGAATGGTGAGAAACAAAGGTAATTATATAAAACTAATTAATTAACCTTGGAAGCAAGAACGTTAATGCCAGCATGCTTCGCATCCCATCCAAATTCAGCAAAGCTAGCACCAACAAATGTGTTACCATTTATATTTCTTACAACAATGGGTTCCAAACTGTTTATGTTCTCTCTTAGATAATTCCAGTAGTAACCATCCTCGTTTGTTGCCTTGTATAGCCATGCTGCTCCCCACAGCAATTCATCCTGCAAGACATATGGTGACACAAAACTCTTTCATATATACCCATTGAATTTTAATTAATTTCAATCTATCTAGCACGTAGGTGCATGTGTAAGAAGAAAGAAAAACTTTTCAAAGCCCCTTACCGCACTCTATGTTGAATCTATATGATCTAAAATAGAAGAATTATTTCGGACACCGCGATTTATACAGACCCTCAACCTTAAAATCTAAACCCTAAATCTAACTATTGATATTTAAAGTTGTTCAAATGCACATACCACGTAGCCGCTAAAATCACAGTAAAATGGGCAAGCCGCCTGCCCAATACTAGAATTGTAAGACCCCTGATACTTATCTGCAAAGTCAAAGACCTAAGCCACAAATACAAGGAAAAGAATGATTATCATTTTATTTCTTTTAAAATATTTTTAAGAAAAAGGAAAAAGGGGTAATTAATGAACCATAATTACCTGTTTAGCCCTTTCAAGAAGGGCTGCAGAATATTCATCATCAGAATCCTTGAACGCTATTGCAGAGGCTGCAAGTGCGGCTGCAATCTCAGCAGAAACTTCTGAACCTGGATTTGTTTGATTAATGGCATAAGAGGTTCTGGGAGTGTCCATGTCTTCAGGCCTCTCCCAACAACTGTGATCGGCAATGGGGTCAGCAACTTGGCCAATCACAACGTCATAGACGCTGGTGGCTTTAAGCAAGTAGTCACTTCCCCATCGAACGGCCTCCAATGCATGTTGTAGCTCCGGGCCCATTGATTCGCCAAATTCTATCACACTCCAGGCCAGAGTCGTTACTGTGAATGCCATAGGAAAGTGAAACTTTACATTGTCACCGGCATCGTAGTAACCACCGACCAAGTCCATCTGTGAATGGGACATGCAAGTATTTTTACGTCCCAACTTTGGCTGCTTAAGATATACTATTACAACATTCGAAAATATCCTTTAAGAGTACATGCAACACAAATTACACAATTCATCCGGGAAAGAAAGTACGTACGTACCATATGTATTTTCTCTGAGATTTGAGTTAGAATATTAATTAATTAATTAATTTTTTTTTTTTATCGGCTTAAGGTTTTAGAATAAGAAATTATTTAACGTAATATCAGAGTCAGAAATCATGAGTTCGAACTTTAACTTCACAATCACAATCTCATTTCAATTAAATTAATGTTCTACGTATTAATAACTACATCCGCATTTCTTTTTTATATATATATAAATTCTCCTAAATGATGTCGTTTCAGATTTGGTAAGAGCCGATTAATTGTTTAAGTTTTTTTCTTATCATCTAAAATAGGCCCAAAACACTAAAAATAAGTCTAAACTATTTTTAAAATCGTTTAAAATATGCTCTAATAGAGACTCAAACAATGCCCAAAAAGCCTATTATCTCATATGTGGATAGCTGATAATAATCGTATTTAATAACTATGTAGCTGCGGACAATTATATGCTCTCTAGTCTCTTCTATTCTAATATCTTTTTGACAGGAGCGCTCGATACATGACATGGGCCTTGATTGATAACCCGCTTTCTGCCCTACTCATTTTTTTTTCACTTCTCAAATTTAAAAAAAAAAAAAAAAATCAACTTCAAAATATCCGTACTTTTTTTTTACTTTTTCTATCACATCAATCATAATTTATTAGCATTTAAATAAAAAAAATTCACTACAAAACATAACTTTTTCACTTTTCAATAAAAAAATTCAAATCTCTTTCTACTTTATATCACGTTAAACACATTTTATTACAATTAAACAAAAGATTTCCCCCCAATAACGGTTACCATATGGGCCTAAATTAATCACTGTAACTTAATTGGTTAATTAATATTCTGATTCATTAGTAAGAAAAATTAAAAAGTTAAATAAGCATCAACTCTATAGGAGAGAGAAAGAGAGACTTACACCAATGTCAGAGCCATCACGAAGAGCGGAATCCTTCCTCCAAGTAATCCGTTGGGTAGAGGGTAACTTCCCTGACCTCTGGCCTTCAAAGAACAGTATGCACTTTGACAAAGCGTCAGCATAGTCCGGTGAAGCAGCCCTTGCCGTTGTTACCATCATTATCGTTATCGTTCCTGCCAATACCAATAACCCTGCAGGAAGGGCTTTGAATTTCCCACCCATTCTTGTCTTTTCTTTTCTTTTCTTTTCTTTTTTTCTTTCTCTCTCTCTACCTAAACCCAATTCCTAGACAATAATGTGAAACCTCCCTGTATATTTTTATATATCATGAAGAAATATATAAATCAAGAGAGATGAAATATTCATGGAAAGCACATGATCAATTATGGAAGAATTGGGCGTAGATAAGTATCAATCAATGTGAAGAATATATATATATATATATATGGAAACTGTACGTTACGGAGAAAATCAAAGAAAATATGAATTGATATAGGTTTCCGTATATGCAATTTTAGTTGTTTCCATGTTTTCATGATTTTCAGGAAAAGAGTATATATTTTTCTGTCACTTAGAAACATTAATGGTGGAGGCATATGCATGCATAGGTCTATACGTAAATGTGCCAGCAGGTTCAATTAAAGTTCCATGTTGGCTGCTTCAATATCTGTGCATGGTAAAAGGCAGTAAATTTTTTTCCCTTATATCTTCTTTAACACATGGCATTATTGCATTATGGGTTGATAAGATTGATCAAATAAAGGAGAAAGAATAATTATATTCATCAATTTATGTGTCGTGGTCGATCTCTCGACTCTCTTCAATAAAAATCAATTTTCATGCATAAAATGTTAGGTAAATCACGCTATATAAGTGATAGAGATAAGACTAAAGTTAGTAGTTGAATTGGAATTCTAGCTATTACAACTCGATTGGATTAAATTATTTAAATTATTTACTATTATGATTATTTATGAGTTCTTATCAATTTAGATTTTATTTTATTGTACTCTATTTAAAGGTCATCCTGTTATAAGAGGGAAGAGAATTATTAAACAAAATCTTATTTGTGGTTTGTCTCCAACTTTAATTGGATTCACTTATAGTCTTTTTTATCCAAAATGAGCTATTGCGATCTCTCCTACAAGAAAAAAGTTCTATAGTATCAATATATTTCTATTATTAGTTTTCAAGTTCCATCCAATGGCGGAGGACTTTGGTTCAGATGGGTCATTTTCTTTTTTAATGAAAAGAAAAGATTTAAAGTTGAACAAAAATTAATTTAAATATTAAATAATATAACTAACAAAATAAACAAACAATTCATCAATTAATTTGAAAAAACAATTTAAATATAAACAATATAACTAATTAACGAAATAAACGAACAATCAACAATTAATTTGCAACTCAATGGTTTATATACTTCTTTTTCTTTTTCGTTGGCTCCTTAAGTCGGTTTGGAACTTTGGGAAGTGCATGTTTGGGGTTTGGTCACTCAACCAAATGATGTGGGCTGGCTTAAAACAAGACTTATTTATACGGTCCACAGTCCAAATAAGTTTGAAACTTTCGTATGTGCACTGATGCTTTAAAAACAAGACAGATACTACATGGGCAGGCTCAAAACCATATTTATTTATCTTTCAAAAAAAAAAAAAAAAACCATATTTATTTAAACGTTGTATTTTAGAGAAATAATAAAGAGTCATCGTGGTCATCGTCTTCCTCCCCACTTCGTGTAACCTAAACTTAATCCTTAAAAAGTCAAATTGTTACAAAAAGAAAGAAAGAAAAAAAAAAAAATAAAAAAAAAAAATCAAGACCCTGGTGCCGCTTGAGTCATTTGCCTGTATAAGTGAGTGATGGTAATGTCGATTGCGACAAAGCATTCTGAAGATTTTCTACATGGAAAAGGAAAAATTATAGGGTTTGAGGGGGGAGGGACCTCATCCCTCCGCCTCTGGTTCCATCTATTATTGGTTAGCATCCCTAAAATCGGCTCAAGGGGTAGCTGAACTAGTACCTCCGAAGGTGATAAGAATGGTTTGGCCACTTCTAAAATCGATCACTGTGCGGTTGAATTACCCTAAAAAACCCTTGAACCAATACCCCGAAACGGGCTAGAGAGGTTGTTGACCACCTCTTAACCATGTTTTGTTTTGTTTTGTTTTGTTTTTTGGTTTTTTGTTCTAATTTTTATAAATTTTTTGTTTGAGGATAAAGTTGTAATTTCTTAAGGGCATTGTAAAAATAAATAACAGATCAAATTTATACGGAATTAAGGATCATTTTGTATATAAGAATACAAAGATAAATTCGATCATTTTTGAACCACAATGATTTATTTATTACAAGGTCAAATCACATAGACAATATATTTAACATTTTTTGCAATAAAATAATACGTTTCGAATTTAGATAGACATCCTAATTGGACAAGCCTTATAAGGATAGGCAACAACAGCAAACCATCTCTATAAATAATATTGTTGGTGTCATAGGATCTTCATGACTAAAATAAAATTACACTTCTTTTGAAAAAGTTAATTATTTGGATAGCTTAGAAAATAATAATAATAATTATTATTATTTAGATAGAGTTTTGTTTCAAATTGGGTTAGAAAAATTTCATTCAATTTAGTCTATAAAATTGTTACGTGTCATTCTATTTTAATTAAGAAAATGAAAAAGTGTTTTTTTTTCCTATAAGCAAACAATCTACGAGTTAATTTGAAAGTGATTTGAAGTAAGCCAAGAGTCCCACAAGAGGTGCATTTATGTAGGTAGTTGGCTCCGAGTGTGCATAATCAGCTCGAGAATCAGAGTATGAGTCCATGATGTCCGGTCCTCCAACAACAGCCCCTATGAGCAAGTTTGGATTAGGGTTGTTGCTGCTAAAATATGTGCTTCCACCATTACAACCAATGCCCCCTGGATGTTGATCAATGGAAGGTAAGGACGATCCACGATGGTGTATCCTCTGGGGAAACTTTTTGCCATATCCCACCATGTATGACATGTTCAATGGGTTGCTTCCAAGTATATAATCCACCTGCACCAATACTCAATTGCATTAATTACAACCCTAATTGCAAAATGCAAATCAAGTAAAATTATGAAAATCAATAATTTATAGACTTTAACTCTTAGTTTTACTTTAATTTTGAAAATAAAATTTTAGAAAACAATGATAATACAATAAATAAATAAATAATAATCCATATATTAAATCATCCTACTCGAACAAGACAAGAATAGTTGCTTTGTATTGTTGTAAATCAGTGATCGCTGGCTGCATACCTGGCCTCTTGCGACTTGGATGAGCCTAGCTGGCGTGGCGACAACTTTGCCACAATGAATCACTCTGTTTCCGAGACTCAAATTGCGAGCGTAGACAATAAGAAGAAAGGACAAAGCCGTTGCATGTTGGATATTACTTCCTCCCGATTTAAATAAAAGCCCACCTAATTAATCATTTTCAATGATAATTAATATCCATAATATATAGTAATTATATAAGCAGCACTAAAATGGAACAATATTATGAAGGAAAGTTTATTAGTTCAGCATCCTAATTCTAACCTACCCAACATGTCTATATATATTGGGTCGGAAGCAAATTATTACTTTATTTTATTTATTTATGAGTAAAACTATTTAATAAATTGTTGAACAATTTGATGATGTGACAGTAAAAATTAACTATTAAATAAGCAATTATAAAAAAATAAAAATAGTTAATTTTTATTGTTACGTTATTCCAATTGTATAATAGTTTTATTAAATAGTATTTACTCTTTAATTTATTTATATCATTTCACAAAATTTGCTCCCGAAATTCTTTATCGATCAGGAGATATTCCCGCCACTAATATCAACACAGCAAGATCTAGATTCCCTGTAAAAAACTAAGAGTTATTGCTAGTTTATTGCAATGCCTTAAATCAACGCTCATCATAAATGAATGGTTAAGATTCTATAACGTGATTTAAAAAAAAAAAGAAAAAGAAGAAGCTAAAATAGTGGAAAAAAATGGGTTACAAACTATTTCTTTAAAAATTATCGAACCACTCTCCGTTATTAAAGGGTAAGTTTCGTCACCCTTAAAGACTAAATAAGAGGTGATCAAACTACTCACAATTACCTAAAGAATGACTTAACCATTCTAAAAGATATTTTAAGGGTAGTCGGCCAACTCCAGCCAGTCAAAGCAAGTAGAAGAGGATGAATGAATCACCTCTAAGAATCTTTGGAGTGGTTCAACTACTTTAAAAGTGCATGTTATGAATGATTGAACCACCTTAAATTAGTTTTTAGTAGCAAGAGGGATGGTCGATCAGCCACTACTTTAGTTCATTTTTTCTTTTAGATTTTGATGACGAGGCACAATTCTAGTCGTACGTAAGTCGGTTAAAAACAAACGGTCATGGAGAATTTGAGACATTACAGGCCGGGAATCCTGATCCAAACAAAGTAAATTTAAAATGAAAATTAAGTACCTGGAGAATATGAGACTGAAATGGTTGGCGATTCAGGTAATACACTACACACAAACTTGTCCGCATTAGCAACAAAGGGCTCGGAGTTAGAGTTGCCATTCATCATGATCACCAACTGCTAACTCAAAAAGGCATGCATAAACAGGTAATTAATAAATAAGTAAATATATATATATATATATATATATATAGATATATATATAGAGAGAGAGAGAGAGAGAGAGAGAGAGAGAGAGAGAGAGAGAGTGAGTTCAAGGTATATAATATTCTCCGATCCGGAGAAGAAATTAAAGGGCGTAATTAATTAATGCACTTAATTACCTTGGAAACAAGTACGTTAATACCGGCGTGCTTTGTGTCCCATCCGAATTCGGCATAGCCAATAGAGTTCCCCAGTATGTGGATATTCTCTACTACATAATTCCCATATTTAGGCTCCCTGGTTGCCTTAAATAACCATGCAGCTCCCCAAATCAATTCATCCTGTAAGAGATCTATCACCCATTTAATTATTTGCAACTCATATATAGGTTAGCTAGCCAAAAAAAAAAAAACCAAAAAAAACAAAAGGAAAAATGCAGAATCTCCGTCATGTGGTTTAATTTATATGATTTGCAATTAGCTTCATGTGGTATCAAAATGAATTCAGAAGTCATTGAGGTATGCTAAAAGAGTAATTTACTCTCTATAGTCAAATTTCGTCCGCTGAATTAACAGCTTAATACCGATAGTTCGACACTTCAAATCCAATAAAATTATGACACGTAACCTATTTAAGTCAGCGTCACACTAACGAAATTTATTAAATCAGTGTGCGGAATTTGACTATAAGGAGTAAATTGTTCTTTTGGCATATATACTTCAGGGACCTCTGAGTTGATCTTGATACCACATAGAATTAATTGTAAATCGAGTAAATTAATCATAAGGACTAAATTTACATTTTTCCAAAAAACAAATATATATATATATATATATATATATATATATATATATATATTCTGATGCACATATATAGGTAAACCTGGTAGCCACTGTAATCACAATAGAATGGGCACACCCATGGGCCAAGACTGTCATTGTAAGATCCCCGGTACGTATCGGCAAAGTCGAAGACCTAAGCCATAAAATAGTTGTTATGGGATGAATATTGTTTGATAGAATTATTATTACATTGGATATGTTTGCCTAAATAAGTAGAGCTAGTGTCGTTTACCATTCTTGCCCTTGTAAGAAGCCTTGCCGAGTATCCAACATCAATGGCCCTAAACGCCATGGAAGAGGCTGCAAGTGCTGCAGCAATCTCGGCCGAAACCTCTGAGCCCGGGAACTGTTTACTCACTGCGTAGGGGGTTCTGGGTGTGTCCATGTCTTCAGGCCTCTCCCAACATTCGTGGTCGCCGTATGGTTCGCCGACTTGAGCAAAGACAATGCCAGGGATGCTTGTGGCCTTGAGAAAGTAGTCCGTAGCCCATCGAATAGCGTCCAGAGAATGAGAAAGGTCCGAACCCATGAATATTCCAAACTCTAAAACGCTCCAGGCAAGCATGGTTGTTGAGAATGCCATTGGAAAGTTAAACTTAACGTTGTCACCCGCATCGTAGTAACCTCCTACCAAATCAACCTGAGGATATATATATGTGTGCAATGCCATTATATATACATAATTAACATGCATGTAATTATGACCTGAAAATGTTCCTCAATTTCATCCATAAATTATTCAGTTATGAATTGTTACCTTCAAAATTAAGCATACTTGTGTAAAGGGTCGTTTATCATCAACTTTGGCTGAGGCCTATAGTAAACTCCCTCTCTTATTTAGCTTATCTTACCTTATTTACCACACCTTAGCTTCTCTATATATAGATTCTAACGTTTTAGTATAATTGGTTTTTGTTTTTTGGTTGACGGCTGTGTTGTCCTGATAGATATTTGCTAAGGATTGATGAGGGTTGATACTTATATAGTGTCAGAGTATTATTTGGTTTTACTAAAGAAAGTTTTGTAATCGTCTTGTTGTTGATATAAAATTCACTCCTTCATCATATATATATAGCCTTGAGTACTGAACTTTAGGGTGATGAACGTGTTATGTGTCTAACCATGTATCAAATAAATTAATTAGGGTAATTCGTAAACCTTAAACCACTCAAAACAACTACAAGAGTTGATAATTACTTTATCTGATGCATAAATTCTTATAATAATTCCTATTAGGTTGCTTGTTTATTGCCGGTGAGACTCTTCTTCTCATCCATCACTCCTATGTTCGGTACGTAACAAATTAAAACGTAGGGCTTTAGGACTCAATCACTCCAAAATTCTTTGTCCTTTTCTCTTTCTTTGCTTCCATTATTTCTCCCATCATTTTTATAATTTATTATACATTTATACAAAAGACTAACAATTTTTTACTTCTGAGACTGAAGCCAACACTAGTAAGGGGAGAGATAGAGAGACTTACACCAATCTCAAAACCATCACGAAGAGCAGAATCCTTCCTCCAAGTCATCCTTTGGAGAGGGGGTAACTTCCCTGATCTCTGGCCTTCAAAGAACAATATGCTCTTCGACAACGCATCGCCATAATCATGTGAAGCCACCTTCATCACCATCACCATTGCTATCATCCCCACCCAAACGGACAACCTTTGAACCTGACTCATGGCTTCTCTTTCTCTCAATCTTCTCTGCTTAAGCAAAACAAAAATTGTTGAAGCCCCTGGTTTTTAAACTTATGCCTATTCTACTGTATATCTATATCTATATCTATATCTATATATATATATATATATATATATATGACAAAAGGCTCCTCTAAGAACAAGCAAGAGTGAGAATACGAACTGTTATCGAGTACTTTAGAGGGAAGCTATGATTCTATATATTTTGCTAAGGAATTGATGAAGGGGCCGGATTTTCTTCATCCATGAGAGAGAGAGATTCACGCATCAACGGTGGCGTCGTTTCCATCGAATGTTGGTTACAGTGTACTTGGATGATTGAATTCGTGAATCGCAACGAGGACGGAGGACCTTTACGTAGTATCATGCTTCCGCTGTGCTTTTTCATTGACTAACGTACATCCATATCATTCTTTTAACATATATATCAACGTATTTCCTATGCCCGCAAAAGCGGATTTTCTTTTTCTTTTTCCTTGTCTTTTTCCTTTCTTTTTTTTTTTTCTTTTTTTTTTTTTTTTTTTTAGAATTTAATTTGGTGGGCCGGTTTTCAGGCTAGAATGTTATCATCTTCCTAACTCAATTAAGTAGCTATTGTGGATGGGGCTTGATCTAAGGTTGTGATCGATATATCGTACGTATGGCCAGGCCATTGAGTAAACATTTTCTATCTTTATAATAAAATTATTAAAATTTCATTATGGATACTAGAACAGTTGATTTACCATTTTTTCTGTTAAATAAATAGCGAATGAGAAAAATTTGCCAGGCCATTAAGCATAATCCCCGATCGAGCACCTTTCAAAATGAGTACTCTAATTTATTTCTTCGCTTTTAGTCAACGGATTGACATGCACCCCCAATGTATAGAATACTCATTGAGTGTTAATCCCTTGACTAAAAGCTGTTTGAATAATACTGAACGAATATATATATATATGAATTTCAAATTCCTAGTTAATTAAAGACTACACATTTTTCAACTTAATAATTCTTTAAAATCTGAATATATAAAATTATTAACTTGTTTAAAAGTATTTTAATAAAATTATACTTATCAAAATACATAACATATACTCGTTTTATTTATTTGAAGACAAAGACTGTGTATGTCTCACCATAAGGCCAAGACAACTTTGTAGGCATCCCTGAATAATAAAATTTCAAGAATTGGAATTCCAAGAGAGTTTGCAAGGCACGAAAATTGGCGAAGTCAGCTTTGCTTGGTGTAGCGCAGACTATCTATAAGAGGTTGAATGGCCGCCCGCCCCCCCGCTTTAATTTACTTGATGATTGGAAAAATGGCCCCTGCTTCGGGTTTTCTTTTCGGGAGATTGAAAAGGGCTTTCCCCAAAGGGCGTATATATACTTTTGAAGTTTGAAGGAAGCTAGGCTGGCCGGCCCTCGATCAAGTAATATATATATATATATATATTCATTCATTGATCATATATATATGGAATTTTCTTTTTCTATTTGTCTTTTCAATTGGACAACTTTGAAGTTGTTGGACTACGTAAGTCCTCTAGGGTTTTTTTTCCTTCTTCCAGATAATAGATAAGGTTGTCACTTTATAAATTTGGGTTTAATTGAATAACTTTTGTTATATTGTTACCAACATCATATATGTTTTTCAGTTAACCTCGTTAACAACTCCTTCTCCTCATATTTAAATTAAGAGATTTTTTTTTTTTTTTTTTGAGTAGTAGTAAAAAGTTATTAATGTGATATATATATATATATATTTTAGTGGATTTTTTTTTATTTAAATAACAATAAAAAATTGTAATGTGATATAAAAAGTAAAAAAAGTTTAAGAATGTTTTGAAGTTAATATTTTTTTGAGAGAAAAGAAAAATAAGGGAAAGAGAAATGAGGGGGTTGACAAATGGGGGAGTTTTTACTTCCAAATCCAATAAGTTAAATTCAACTTAAATCCTAAATGGACCTTAAACTTTGGGTTGTAACATATTCAAACATTGTGGCCCAATGTGATCACTAACCCATTCAAACAACTCCACTAAATTCGGAGCTACTGACCTATTGATCTTGTGACGATCATAACTTCTTCCATTTATGTCCAAATGACGTGATATTAATCTTGAAATCTTCCTTATTCATACACATGCACAATATATCCAAAAATAATTGCAAAAGAAAGTCATTTGATTTTTTAACATTGGGGCATTTTGGAGAAATCACACGTCAATTAATTAAGTTGAAGGTAATTTAATTGGGAATATTTGCCGCATGCACTTAGCTAGGCCTTCTTTTGTCTTCTTTTGACGGATTTTGTTAACGGAATGGCTACATTAATAATTTAAAAAATTTGGTGGTGGTACATTATAAATATTTAAACATTTGAGGCAATTTTTTTTTTTTTTTTTTTTTTTTTTTTTTTTTTTTTTTTTTTTAACAAAAAAGAGATACAAGTTCGACGCGGGGAGTGTAAAATGTATTCCTCACTACAAAAAAAAAAAAATTGTTTCTAGTGTGATATTGTTTCTATATAGTGCATGTTTTCCATGCAATGAGTAATTAGATTTTACATATATTTTAATTTATATATAATGGTCACACGCTTTTAATTCACTAATATGTACTAGTATATATATTTCCGTATATTCTGTTCCATTTTACTCCTAAGCATAAAAACTGGAAGAAAAAAAAAAAAGAAAAAAAAAAAGAGGAAGAATAAGAGAGAAGTTTTTGTCTTCATCACATCTTCCTACTATATGAGTAGCAATCTTATAAACAAGGAGAATAGTTTCGGTGCAAGTTACTAATCCAAAGGTAAGTCAACCTCACCATGGATTAAGTTATACCCTTTGATCACATGCAAACTTCTCTTCTACGCTTCAGTATCATTGAATATAGATGTGCAAGGAAGAGCTATAACAATTAAACTTTCGATTTTCTTCGAAGAGTACTTCACACATGGTTCAGCAAAATCCTTCAAAGAGTTCACACATGATTGATTGGAACTCCTATTCTTCTCTGAAGTTTCATATATCCTTGAAAATAAAGGGGATGGTTGCTTACTCTACGAACTAGCTAGAAAGCACATGGGTTAACCCAAATTTAAGGTCGGTTTAAAGATATAGTTTGAGTGACTTCAACATCAACAGCATATATGACTTCTTGAAAGCCTTTCAAGAAACTGTTACTTCGAATATAATCGAGAATACACCCAACAAAAATGCATAAATAATATTCACTTGTATACACACACATATATATATATGTTCATATATTCAAGTCAACTCAACCATTCCTTAACATCAAGAAAAACCTTGTGACACTAATGCATCGATCGACAAGGTTTATCTTAAATATAAAAATATTATTTATTTTTGTTGCTTAATTGTAATGGTAGTTGAAACTCTCCCATGTCCAACTAATTAATATATATCTGCCTTCTCTTTTTTTCCAGCTCAAAACACGGTGCATCAAACCATTAAACCAGAGAGGCTTAGAATATATAATAACATGTTGATGCATGCAATGCCCTTTCATTATGATTCTCCAATATATATAATTAATTCCTTTTCATTTGCTTCCTTTTGATCTTAATGTGTGAACAACTATACACGCAAAGAAGGGTTAATTTTCTCATATACGTACACATGCACACAATAATAAATAAAGCGAACAGGCTAGGAATATCTTAATAATGCCTAGCTTGCATTTGCATTCATATACGTAGTACTTCGTGTTATTCTTCATTGTTCATCTTCTACTTCTATAAAGAATCCCACCTCAAAGACATGACCCTTGAATCCTCAATGCCCAAGTCATAGAAAAAGGAAACAATTATGGCGATGAACATCAATCTATTCGTAATATTCATAGTCTTCTTCTCTACCACCTTCTTCACAGCCCTTTCGAAACAATCATCAAGTGACATAAACTGGTGGTGCAAGAAAACCCCACATCCTGAACCATGCAAGTTCTTCATGGGGAACAGCCGCCACCATTTTGCACCAAGACACATGTCCGATTTCCGAAAAATGGCAGTTGAAGTGGCGATGGATCGCGCCCTAAAAGCGCAAAGACACGCGCTCCAGCTCGGCCAAAATCTTGAGAACAAGAGCCAGAAAGCCGCGTTTTCAGATTGTTTGAAACTTTACGACAACACCATTAGCCAACTAAACCGGACCCTTCAAGGCCTAGGCCCCAACCGGAGCTGCTCCGACTTTGACGCACAAACATGGCTCAGCACGGCCCTGACAAACATAGAAACATGCTGGGCGGGGTCCTTGGAATTAAATGTTTCGGACACTATAGTCCCGATCATGTCCAATAATGTGTCCGAGCTTATTAGCAATGGTTTAGCCCTTAATGGGGTGTATCTAAACGAAGAAAGTAAAAACCATGCATATGGGTCATTTCCAAGGTGGGTCTCGAAGCAAGGAAGAAAGCTGTTGCAGTCGTCTTCGATTAAGGCAAATGTTGTGGTGGCAAAAGATGGTTCGGGGAATTATCAGACGGTTCAATCGGCTATTAATGCGGCGGTGGGGAGGAGTGGAACTGGAAGATTTATTATATATGTGAAGAGAGGGGTTTATAGGGAGAATATCGAGGTTGATAACAATAACAATAATATTATGTTAGTTGGTGATGGCATGAGGTATACGATTATCACGAGCAGCCGGAGCGTTGGAGGAGGATACACCACCTATAGTTCTGCCACGGCCGGTGAGAAATTTCATCCCCTCTTTCTCCCTTTCTCTCTCAAACACACGTATTTGCTTCTTTCTCCATGCATATATGGCTCTACTATTTATTTGTTGAAGTCGAGAAACAGGCGCATTATCCTAGGAAAAGAAATTCTCAATTTAGGTAATCAACCTTACCATGTCATTAGAATTTTTCATTAAATTTTAATGGAGATAAAAAATTTTCAAAATAATCTCATCTTTTTTTATAAAATTTAATTATAATTTAAAAGCAATTTTGTAATTTTATAAAGTTTACATGGTACAAGGTTAATTTTATTATTTGACAATACGATTTAACATGACAGACATGTGCTCCTCCTCCAATAAAATTATAAAAAGATAAAATAAAATAAAATAAATAAAAAGTGGTTTCTTACCCAAAAAAAAAAAAAAAAAAAAAAAAGAAAACCCTTAAGGCATTTCTAATACATTGCAAAAGTTAGAGAAAAAACTGTTATATATACTACCGGTGTTTTTGACATATGAGGTTTGTTTCAACATATGAGCAAAGATCAAACCTCATGGTCTTGTTTGGTTCATGGAATAAGTTTTTGAAATGGAATGACTATTCCATTAGAATAGTTATTCTTTTATTTAGCAGGGATCTATTCCTTGGAATAGCTATTCCACGGGAATAATTATTCCCTTACGAAGAGGAATAACTATTCCTCTCAAAATAGACTACCTTTTTTTAAAAAAAAAAAAAAAACTATATTTTTCTTTAATTTTTTCAAACTAAATTTTTTAAAAAAAATTAAAAAAATTAAAAAAAAAAAAAAAGAATTTAGATCAGATCTGTGGCCACCAGCCACTCACAGATCTAAAGTCCAACATTTATTATTTTTTTTTTAATAAAATTTGAGTTTTTTTTTTGAAAAATAAGAAATTTTGTAAGTTTTTATAGTAATTTTGAGTCAATCCAATTGTGGTATATGTGTTGTCATCAAACTAAGGAATTTGAATCATTATTCCATGTCACTCTTCTTCATTCTCAGTAATAACTATTCATTTTTCTAATAGAATACCAATTTTACGAACCAAACGAGGCCCATATGTCGAAAACATCAATATATTAAAATTTTTTAAATACTTGAAGAAAAAGAAATTGCTAATTAATGAGATATCTCTGAGAGGTGGTAAAATCTCAGATCTATCTGACTTGATACTTCTATATATTTTTATGTATAAATTAATAGATTAGATTAAATTTAAAATATTTTGAATATATACCATATATATCATGCTTGGTTAGGATTATACATTTAGTTGAAGATGGGTAATTAACTCCCTGTATTCTAAATCTAATACTTGTAGGCATTGACGGGTTTAACTTCATGGCTCGGGACATTACATTCAGCAACACCGCCGGTCCACAAAAGGGCCAAGCCGTCGCCCTCCGGTCGGCCTCCGATCTCTCTGTCTTCTACCGCTGTGCCTTCCAAGGTTACCAAGACACCCTCATGGTCCACTCCCAGCGACAATTCTACAGAGAATGCTACATCTACGGCACCATAGACTTCATTTTCGGTAACGCCGCGGTAGTCTTCCAAAATTGCATTATATATGTAAGGAGGCCACTAAAGGGCCAAGTCAACGTGATCACGGCACAAGGTAGAAATGACCCGTACCAAAACACCGGGATTTCGATCCACAATTCTCAAGTTCGGGCCGCACCGGACCTAAAGCCCGTGACCCGGGCATTCAAAACCTACTTGGGCCGGCCTTGGATGGCATATTCTCGAACAGTTTTTCTTCAAACTTATCTCGATAGCTTGGTGAGTCCGGTGGGATGGCTGGCATGGGAGAGATCTAAATTTGCGCTTACTACTTTGTATTACGGGGAATACAAGAATTTTGGTCCCGCTTCGTCTACCAAAAGCAGAGTGAGATGGCCTGGATTTCATGTCATTACTACTTCAAATGTGGCTTCGCGCTTCACCGTCGGGAGTCTTATTGCAGGGACTTCATGGTTGCCTGCCACCGGTGTGCCATTCACGTCTGGCCTATGATTATTCATTAATTATAATTTATTTGTTTGGAAGTTCAATATTGTTATTGTTTGTTTTAATACTGGATTTTTGTAAATTATAATACATATATTCTTTGATAATTAATTGAATTCGTCCAATATTGTACAGATCATCGACATTATGTGGTATGAGAAGATTAGGAAAAGAAAAAGATGCATGTAATTCGTTTTTATAATGTGCTCGATCAACCACCGACAAATCACATGAAACCTGGCCTCATGCATGTGATCAGTAGTGCACTGGTACGGTAGTGATAAGGCGCATTATACTCCATATAACTCTCTCTCTCTCTCTCTCTCTCTCTCTCTCTCTCTCTCTCTCTATATATATATATAATATGGGGTATGACAATTTATTCTTTTCAAATCTTTGATGTTCTCATTAAAGTCTATTTTTAGTGTTATATAGCGTTATTATTAGGTTGGTTCTTATAATACTATTTGTAATTATTTAAATAAATATTAGTTATATTTCTACTATATTTTAAAAAAACTAAACAATGTTACAATTTTAGCTACAAGAACTAATAAATTAGAAAATTGATGAGAATAAGAAAAAGAGACACAAAAAATTAAGGTGGCTGCATCTTTCCTTTGATGATTTGATTGTATACACGACTCTATTTATAAAGAAATAATCTGAATGTTACACGTTTCTTCTTCTTCTATATTAATAACAATAAATTTAATTTATACAAATTAACCATCTTATAACTCTTGTCTCTTGAGTTCTTGTAACTCTTATCTCAATATAAACTTAGTAGAATTATTTATAAAGTTTAATATCTTAAAGTATGAGTAATTCTAAAAGTCACTCTTGTGTCTCTCCAACAATGATGCGGCTTTTAAAATCACAATTTGATCAAAATTCAATAGTGATTCAATTACAAGCCTAATAGTGATTTTAAAAGTTACCTTATTTTTTTAAGAACACAAAATGGACTTCTAGCATTACTCCTTAAAGTATGAGAAATAATTGTTGTATAACTTTGCTACAACTTTTGCACAATTCTAACAACTTTTTTCTTTTTCTTTTTTTATTTTTTATTTTTTATTTTTTATTTTTATGATTAACCATTAAATCTGTTTTTCTACATGTGGACACTAAATATCCAATGGTTGATCTTAAAAAAAAAAATTATTATAATTGTACAAAAGTTGCACAAGAAACATTACTCTTAAAGTATGCATAGCATCTGTGTAAAGTAATCACAATCCAATACTATTCAATATAAGGTTTACAATACATACTTCATCATACATACTTATATATATAGTATCGATCACCAACAGAAGTATTAGATTGACTTTATAAATGTCAACGCCCTCATTATCTTGAATTTGTACATTTTCTTGTAGATCTTGTAGATCTTTTTATTTTTATTTTTTATTTTTATAAATTAGTAAGGAATCTTTCAAAAAAGAAAAGATATTCAAAGAGCGGCATGCACCCAACCGGCAACCGCAAGGCTTCCAACATTCATGAGATTTATTTGAAATTGATAATATTCATTTTATGGTTTTAATTTAAAGTTAGTGTATCTAATAATGTACGTAAATGATGTCATCTTATTTAAATTTTTTAAAAAAGACGTGTCCACATTGATATTATGTACATAATTATATACATTAATTTTAAATTCCAACAATAAAATAAATACTATCCATTTCAATTGTAAATTGAGATTTGGTTCCAACAAAAACAACAACAACATCCGATTACAAAAAGAAACCAATAATCTAAAAGGTAGCGCTCTTATTTGTGTGGAATGTTGATCTAAAAGGTAGGTCATGGTGTTGTTGAATCCCGCGTGAGAAGAGCTTGGGATTATTTTCAGGATTAATATTTCCGGCCACTTCACCGGCTAGGTGTTTACTAGTGTCTTTGGTGAAGCTGAAAGCCACTCCGGTCACCCCAACCTTTTTTGTTCGATATATGGAAATAAATAAATAAATAAACTTTTTATTGGATATCTGTCCTTTTCCAAGGTTGGTGAGAATAGATAAATAAAAGAATTTTGTATCCTCTTCTGGAGCGCAATAAGAATAATCAGGTTGTACAGCTAATTAGTTTCTCTGAGGTCAAATACATTAATCGTTTTCTATAAGCTGGGCACCGACAAAAGTTTATGAGAAAAAGTAGAAGATCGATCTCGATCACGTAATTCAAATCCATTAATTAATTATAAGTTAAGCTAGATCTTAAGGGCTTTAACAAATTAATTAGATAGCGGTATATATAAATTAAAGCAAGAAAAAATAGTGTTGCGTCTCGCCGCTTCATAAATCACTATTTAATTTTCTTTTCAATAAGTCTAATGATAATGTGTCGAGCACTCAAGCTTAATCAATCACTAATCGGAACTCTCTCCCTCTTTTTCTAGTCAACACATAAATATTAATCCTTCTATTTCGATGAATGTGTCATTTCAAAATATTGTTTGATTTGAGAATATCTTTAAAAACTTCTAGAAAAACTTATATATTTATCTTCTTCTAATTATCCCCTTATTTATAATGTTTTTAATGTTTCAATTTTTACGATATCTCTCACCACAAATCTATCATTAGGGTTATAACTTGTAATGTCTCCGTTTCGTCTTTTAAAGAATAAGAATACCATATATACATGAGATAAAAACAAAAATAAATAAATAAAAAGAAAAGAAAAAGTCAAGATTACTCTGAGAAATACCTTTTAGGACAGTTGTTTTTTAAAAAATAATAATAAAAATATTAACAAATAACTCAAAACACAAAATATTTATTTACTTTAATTATTACGTAACATCACAATAAAAATTCAAACAAAAAAAAAAACACTCTCAAAACGTTTTACGGACTTACTCTTTTTTCTTTTTTCTTTTTTTTCTCAAGTAATTAATGAAATAAAATTTAGAACTTATTTAGAGTCAGTAATCAAGATTTTTTTTTATTATTAATTTATTGGTTAGAAAATCCAGTCCCACAATCGACATCCTTCACATCACTCCAATCAAATTAAGTGACTGGGAAATGCATTCAGGATACAATTCGCAATTCGATCCTGAGAGCGTTGAATTAAGAGCATCGAAGTTTTTCGCCTATCATTGCTTCAACCTTTTTTCGTCAAATACAAATTATTAACACCCACCGCGTCTTCGCACAGCTGTAATTCTGTGAAACTTCTTGAAAAAAAAAAAGTTGAAAAGTCAACAACATTTTGTAGTCTCAGACATAAATCAAATCCTTCATGAGTTGCCCCCTAGCTAGCTTCTAGATACATACAGAACGTATATCACTGGGTTTTCCATTTCCAGGGCATGAAACTTCCATGTATAGCTGGGTCAATACAAGGGCGGCTCCATCGTTTGGTAAATTAGCCACCGCCTAAAGTCTCAAATTTATAAAATTAAAGGTCTTCAAAAAAAGTTTTTTTATATTAAATTTGTAAAAAAAAAAAACAATTCGAGAAAAATAAATTAAAATGAGAGAAGGCCATTTAACATGTTATGACTTATATGAGGGTTTCAAAAAAATAAAATAAAAGAAAAATACAATTAACCCTCTAAAGTTTGACCATTTTTTTAATTTTACCTCTAATGTTTTAAAAAGTTACAATGAACATACATGCTTAAATAAAGTTTTCACATTCTTAATGTGATCAATCCGTTAACGATTGCTGTCTTTTTAAATTGAAATTATTGAAGTTCGTGCGACCTACTTTCTCTTGATATTTTTTTTTCTCTTATTTCTTTCCTAACTTCTGATTAATGTTTTACTTCTCGATTCTATAATTTTTTATATTTTAATATTTTATATGTTATACTTACTAACGCGTTGATTTTAGCTAGTTTATTATTATTACGAGTTCTGATCGTTTGTCATTTATTATACCCCATTAGTTTTAACTTTGTCTTTGAGCCTGATCGATCAATTGTATTCAGCCGCCCCCCTATCAATACCTTAATTCAATGAGCAAATAATCATACTTTGACAAGGAAAATATAGGGAAAGAAAAAGGAGATGTAGGCGATTTGTAACTGAGTGGTATATGTCTCTTCAAATGAAGACAATTAAATTAAGGGGGGGATTTGAATGACGTGATAACGCATTTTCCACAGATGCTGATCACTTTCTTCCACGTTCGTACGTTGCTCCTCTATAAACATGGCTGTCACAACCCTTGAAAGTTGAAACTCGACCTTAGAGAAGAAAACCAAAGCCCATCGATCAATGGCAAAACTGCTCGTGTTATTCGTATTACTTCTAGCCTTCCTTTCGCCCAGCCTGTCGAGCGGCGCCACCTATAATGGCATAGATTGGTGGTGCAGCAAAACCCCACACCCAAACACTTGCAAAAACTACATGGGCCATGCCCATGTACCAAAAGAAAAGTCCCAATTCAAGAAAACCACGGTCCATGTTGCCTTGGAGGAGTCCCTTAAAGCTCAAAGCCACAACAAGTGGCTTGGCTCTAAATGTCGGAACGGGAAGGAAAAGGCTGCATGGGCTGACTGTTTGAATCTCTACGAAGAAACCATCACCCTACTCAACCATACTCTCGACCCCGCCACCAAGTCTTCCGACTACGACGTCCAAACTTGGCTCAGCGCCGCTCTAACCAACCTAGACACTTGCCGAGCCGGCTTTGTCGAGCTAAATGTTTCGGCCCATGTTTTGCCACTCATGTCCAACAATGTTTCGGCGCTCATAAGCAACGCTTTGTCTATCCAAAATGGTTCGATCCCGCCACAAACAGAGAGGTACAGAGACGGCTTTCCGAGCTGGCTTTCGGGCGGTGACAGGAGGTTGTTGCAATCTTCATCACCCGCCGCAGATCTTGTGGTGGCCCAAGATGGATCGGGTGATTACCAGACTATCGCAGAGGCTTTGAAGGCAGCCGTCGGTAGGAGTGGGAAGGGAAGGTTTGTTGTACATGTGAAGAGTGGGGTTTACAAAGAGAATCTTAAGATTGGGAGTAAACTGAATAATATTATGTTAATTGGCGATGGGTTGAGGTTTACCATTGTTACGGGTAGCAAGAGCGTTGGAGGAGGCTCCACCACTTTCAACTCTGCAACAGTTGGTACGGATCTCTCTCTCCCTCGATCGCTAGCTTTTTCGTTCATCAGAGTCAAAACTAGATCATAATTATCCTTTACATTTTGTTTTCTTCTTTCAAATTTTCAACATAGTGACATTTGAATGCACTTAACAAAACTAAATGTAAAATCTATCAAAAACATCATGATAAAATATTTGAACCTAGCTGGATTGTCGAATGCGTCTTTATACTAAAATAGTAATGCTATTTACTATATTCACAGCCAACCGTTAATTTTTTTTTTAAAATATAACTGATGTAAAGATTGATTGAAACTATCACTACAACATTATAAGATAAAAATATAATTTTTAGAATTACTCTTCCCTTATTTTTCACATAAATAATGGTAATTAATTAGTATTCATCACTAACTAACTAGATATAATATTATTCCAAAAACAAAAGATATATTATATTTTGTCTTAAATATCTCACGTACTAATTCCTACGATTTTATTAATTACCATGTCAGCGGTGACTGCCGAAGGTTTCGTTGCTCGTGGCATCACATTCCGTAACACTGCTGGACCCCAAAACCATCAAGCAGTGGCACTCAGATCAGGCGCTGACCTCTCCGTCTTCTACAGGTGCGGCTTTGAAGGATATCAAGACACCCTGTACGCTCATTCACAACGCCAATTTTACAAAGAATGCTACATTTATGGCACAGTGGATTTCATTTTTGGAAACGCCGCAGTAGTGTTTCAGAATTGCATGATTTATGCAAGGAACCCCATGACCGGACAACAAAACACAGTCACAGCCCAAGGCAGAACCGACCCCAACCAGAACACAGGGACTTCAATCCTTAATTCGCGAGTCATGGCTGCACCGGATCTTGTGCCGAGGCTAAGCTCTGTGAAAACGTACTTGGGTCGACCATGGAAGTTGTACTCACGAACGGTTTTCCTGCAAAGTTTTCTTGACACTTTGGTGGATCCGGCAGGCTGGTTGGAATGGAATGGTAATTTTGCACTTAATTCTTTGTATTATGGGGAGTACAAGAACATCGGCCCTCGTTCTTCGACTAGTCGGAGGGTGAAGTGGAGTGGTTATCATGTCATAACCAATGCCAGCGTCGCATCGCAATTCACGGTTGCAAATTTTATTGCGGGGCAGTCATGGTTGCCGGCGAGTGGCGTGCCATTCATACTTAACCTATGATAACATATAATATTAATTGATTGCAGTACTGTGATTCCTTTGTTTGATTATATATCGTTTCATTCTTTCCTGATAGCAAATAACGTCTTTGATGGAAATAAGAGAGTTTCTTTTTGGTAGAATAAAGATGTATATTGTGTTTAATTTGTTTCGGATATCAATAAATAAGTACGAGTGAATTAAATTATTTAATTAGCAATTTTTTTTTTTATGTGTGAATTTAAATTCTTTTTAAACAAGAGAAGTCTAAGTAACACGTGAAATATTTAACTGAAATGAATGTAAAATTAAGAATTCATACTCAAAACATTTAATCTGATACTATGTTAAATCACTTTACTAACTAACTAACTCGATATTCTTAGGAAGAAAACAATTGAAATATTATTACCCTATATATTGGGTAAAATAACATTTAATTTATCAGCATGATTCAATCACTGACCATTATTATTCATGCACTATGCTTCCAAGCAAGATGATATAAAATCCTTGACAACTCTAAACCATGCCTTGGCCTTCGCAGGGTCTTTATATTCCACCCCATGAAAATCTCCAACGCCAAAATGAGCCACCACTTGTACACACTTGTGCTCCAACATCTTCACCAACTCAACCTGGTGGTCAAATAATGGATCATCCCCATCACAGCCACTCACAAAAATCCTCCATCCTAGCACCCTGACTTTCTCTAAGAGCTTGGACCCACCGCCCACCGTCGGATTGGAATACTCGTGGTTACGGTCAACCCCAATCGGCAGGGACAACTCCCACATAAGGTCACTGGCAGATGGTGGCAAAATAGGGTCATTAACAAGCCTCAGCTCTGACCCAGTCCTCTGGATCCCCCCAAAAGCTGGTTGTTGCAATATCAGCCCTCGGATCTTCAACGGCTCTAGATGGCCAACTTCGTCAGCTGCACGTAGTCCTGCGTGGTAGGCTATGTTACCCCCAGCACTACCGCCCATGAGAAAACAACTAGAAAAATCAGCATATTTTATTAACCAATCACCTTGGGCGGTTCTGATCCAGTGCAACGCCTCCACGGCATCATCATAAGCTGCTGGCAGGCGATGCTCCGGTGCAAGCCGGTAGTCGATAGATGCGATGATCACACCGAGTTCGATCGCCATATTCACGCAAAAATCATGAAAAATAGATGAGGCTGGACTGAATAGGATGAAGCCTCGCCCATGGTAGAAAACTACGACGGGAAGCTTAGTGGGCGAGTTATAAAGTGCTTCCGATGGAAGGAAGAGTCTGACCCAGGTGTTGTTTGATTGGTTGATGGGAATGTCTTTTGAGAGAACTGGAATACGAAGGCTCGGATCGGATGTGGGTGGGGTTTCTGGATCTTTGAGTAGGCGAGTCATCGTACCGTCAGGATTGAAGACGATCTGACGGGGCTGGTTGGGATCCATGCTGGGATTTGGAGATGCAGTTTGATCACCTGACATTTAAGACCCTTTTGATGGCTTATAATTCGATAATTGTTGCTAATTTACTTTCCAGTTTAATTCTAGGCTACTGCTACTTATAGATCCTCCAAGACATTGTATAATGTGTAGAGATGACTAATTTATTAGTTAGTTGACACAGTTTATAACGACTAGATGAAGAAATTAAGGTGGTCTGAGAAAAAAAAACAAAAAAGAAGATGAATAAAGAAAGAATGGATAAATAAAGATGGAAGAGACAAATTTAGTCTTTGAAATACTTTGTCTTATATTATTTAAGTCATTTTCGCTGGTCTTTTTATCGTTAATGTCTTTGTTATATGATAAGGTTGTAGTACTAACTTTGTGTTTTTAGCAATTGGATACTTATAGGTAGGGATACCAATTACGACCAACATTCTATGTTTTTTTTTTAAATAACATGTTGGTATTCTTTTCTTTCTCTTTTTTGATCACATTGGCATTCTTGTTTTTTTTTTTTTTTTTTTTTCCTTGTTTCTATTATTTTTTTTCCAAAAAAAAAAAAGAGAGAATATTTTTGATGTATGAATATAGTTTCTATGTAGATAAAAAGTTCATGTTGATGGGATTATGTGTATAAAACATAGTGGAAGAATTACAGGAATTAATTTCAAGAGAATATGATTAGGATATAGCGAGGGGTGTTTATGCGGGTGGTTAATATCCGTCCGCATCTGCACATGCAGGTGCAGTAATAAAAAAACTATTATATGTTAGGGCTGAAAAGGCGGTTGCGGTTAGCGGTTTTGGTCAAAACCGCTAACCGCAACCGCCTAGCGGTTATCAAAAACTTGCAAATCGCCTCCGCCACCCGCCTTGGCGGAGGCAGTTGTGAAATAACCGCCGGTTGGCGGTTTATATAACCGCCAACCGGTAACCGGCCATGGACATGGAAAGCATATTAGATTTCTGCATATCGTCTCTGCACATCAGATTTCTGCCAACCCAACAAATACCGGACATGCTTTCCACAATCTACCAAAAATTGACATCATTCAACAATGAGTATATATCTGTTCTGTAGCAAGAAAAAGATGGGAAACAAAATCTAGAAGAGAGAGGGAGAGTAACGAGAAAGAGAGTATAACAAAATCTGGTAGAGAGGAGAGTATAACAAGAGAGGAAGCCCGAATAAATAGCAAGAATATTATCGATTCCAATGCGAACACCAATACGCAATGCCCCATCACCGGAAGGCTCTTTTCTCTGGTACCCATTTGATTTAATTCACTCTCCCTTGGACTCTAATTCCAGTTTCTCCTTCGTCGTCATCGGTGTGGTTGTTCTCGTGCTCTGGCTTCGAATCCCTTTGATGACAATCATAGGCAGGGACAGAGAGAGAGAGAGATTGGCTAGCGGCGGTGTGTGAAAGATGAGTCGAGAGATTTTTCTTTGTGCTTTAGGGTTAGGGTCAAACAACTTATTCGCATATACAAAAACGACGTCGTTCATAATAATAATAATAATAATAATAATAAAGGCGATTAGCGGTTATAACCACCAATCGCCTTTGTAAAAACCGCTAAACGCCCCTGTAGAGCGGTTACCGATTTTTATGCGGTTTTAACGGTTTTGCGGTTATACGGTTAGCGGTTAGTAGGCGGTTATTTTCACTCCTATTATATGTATATGTGGATGCGGATAGTGTTTTTAAGGTATGCGGATGCGGTACGTCAATAACCACACCTGCATACCCTTTATATATAATATACATTTAATAAATTCACCAAAACGACGTCGTTTTAGATTAAGTGTAGGTTATATTTACATTTTTAAAAAAAGTTTTTTTTTCATCAAATTTCACTCATTCACTTCACCGGTTCAACATGACACCACCAGATCCCAAAGCCATCATCTTCTTCTTCTCGCATCTCATCTCTGATTCTCTCATATCTTAGACTCTCATTCACTTTACATTGTGATGCCACTGGAGCCCAGTGCTACGATCTTCTTCCACTCGCCTCGCGGTCTTTTATTTTCCATCGGCTCAACAAAATTTTAGGTGGGTTTCAATATTCTTTTTGGATTTTCTCTGCAATCAATTTAGTGATGGGTTTTTTGAGAATTTCTTGATTTCTATTGGTTTGTTGAATGGGTGTTTACTGTTTATGAAAGAATTGAATTTGATTTCTCTATTGTTTTGAACCAAATTAAAACAAGCACAAAACACTAAAAATTGGTCCAAAATATTTTCGAAATGGTTTAAAATAGGCCTTAATAGAAACTCAAAGGAAGCACAAAAGACTAAAATAGGCTCAAAATGCTCATTACCTAATATGCGGATAGCGGATAATAACCGCAATAACCACGCAGATGCGAGTAGTAAAAAATGATGCGGATGCGAATATCTAAAAATGATATATGCATTTTGCGAATGCGGCTGGAAATATTGCAAATAACCGCTGCATTCGCATCAACATGTACACATAGGGGTGAAAACCCAGTTACGATTACCGGTTATTGGCTAAAATCGGTGACCATAACTGGGATAGCAGGTTAACCTAGTATTTAATAACCAGCGGTTACCGGTTGGTACCTCATTATTCGCACAGGTAACTAAAATTATATATATATGGTCTTTTGGGCCTACTTTTTCAACTTTATTTAGACTTTTTGGGCCTACTTCAAACTGAGTTGATGAGCTAGCTCACTCATCTTAAACTTATTCAAAAAACTCTTTTTGTGGATACTCTAATCTACTTCATAAAGATTGTTCCTTAGAATGCTGATTCAGAAAAAATCTAACCATCATGAGTCTCTTACAAAAGGAGGTTGGAAGATGGAGCACATGGAGGCTAGGGGCTTGTCAATGAATAATTTTTTTTAAAGAGTTGTCGATGCATACTTAAATATTGAAAAGTCACATGGATGGCCTTTAAGTTTATTTAATTATACAATTCAAGGTGGTAATATGAATGTTTCTAACTTAAATCTTATCCCCTTCATCTTGCAGAAGGCCATCTTTTATAATATCTCTAACTGTCGCGTAGCATTCACTAAAATTAATTTAATAGATTGGTAAGTAAAGAAAAGAAGAACTGAAGAAACAAGAAATTGAACCTAAAAAAAAAAAAAAAAAAAGGAAAGAAAGAAAAAAGAAACAAGAAACTGAGAAAGAGGCACTGAGACGGAAATAAAAGTGTAAGACCCTAAGGCTAATTTTATTATTTTAATTATATATATATATATATATATATATATATATATATATATATATATATATATATATATATATATTCCCGGTTACCGGTTATAACCGGGTTAAATAATTTTTAAAACCGGCAACTGGTCTGGTAGGGCCTAACCGGTTACCGGTTATAACCGGGTTAAATAATTTCTAAAACCGGTAACTAGTCTGGTAGGGCCGGTTATGAGTTATTTCCAATCGAGTACTAAAGCGATTGGCTGGTTTGCCGGTTACTACCGGTTATAACCGGCTGACTTTACACCCCTATGTACACCTGTACTAGGATGTATGTGAAACAAAAACTATGTAAGAAGCAAACTTACATAGGGCAATCGGCCACTTGATTTTTAGACATATCAAGATTGTTTTCAAGTAATTTAATATTTTCATTCAGCACACAATTCTTAAATTTTAAAGAGTCAACAAAGGCATGTGAATCAGACAATTTAATAACCATAGACTCTTTTTCATGCTCAACATCGATCATTAACCTTTTTAAGGGCAATCTTATTGAGTTTCTTCAACTAAACACTATAATGCCTCCAAAATTATTTAATTAACTTGGAGTGTTACCCATAGCATCCCCAATATAATTAATTGGTAATTAACTACAAGTGCTACCTATAATGACAAATTTCATAATCAAATGCAGTGGAAAATGAAATATTGATATGAGGGAAAAAAAAAAAAAACTAAATATCTCAGTGTCATTTTCTATCATCAATACAAACCAAAGTCTTTTAAGTACAAACAGTTACAAGTATGCAATACCATCTCAAGTACAACTATACACAAATGATATACATAATTTTACAAGCCTTCGCTCAATGTCCCAAACCCTAGCTTGCAAACAGCCCTAACCTGCCCTCCTAGGATTTATGTTAAAGTGTAAAACAAATATGTGTTATAAATGGAAAAGTAACTACGTAAGTCCATGACTTGGTAAGTAAATCGCCAATGGAATAATATGTAAGGGATATAATATAGGGGTATTCCAAGAAGATATAATAAAGGGGTAAATAGGAGAATTAGCTAGGGAGAATTAGTTAGGATATGCTTCTAGAAGATGCTTTTGGTTAGACATTTAGAGTCTATAAAAGGGAACCAAATATGTAAAGAAATAGATGAAAATGAATATTGATAAGAATCCTTTCTTAGAGAGCCTAGGCCTCTTGAAGTGCCTTGGAGAGATTGGGCCTCTCTAAGTGCCCGTAGTTACTCTTATTATCCATTTCAATCTTCATCTTCCTCCCTAATTCCTCCATATTTTCTCTTGCTTTGTTACAATTTCCATGTCATACCATAAAAGCACATAACAGAATTGTTGTGCAAATATCTACCTAAATAAATAGATAACTATTTGTACGTTTTACTCGCAAGTGCACAAGATCAAAACGATAGTATAGTAAGCAAATACGAGATCATTCCCATGAAGATTGGTAAATTATGCTTAAAAGATTTCCTAAATAATTAAGATGAGTGAAAATAAATAAAAATATTAATAAGATCTAATGAAAGAAAAGAGACAAAAATATTGCGGAAATATAATAGAAGTAAGGTAGGGCTTCAATATCCACCGCTAATCATACTCAAATAAGATTCACAAAGCTAATGCTGCAATTCATAACTTGATACTTAATATTTATTGGCCACAAGGGCATGATATCTACTCCTAAAGCTATTGATTTCCCTAAGTAACGAGTTAGGCATGGTATCTACTCTAACTTTTTTCTTCCTTGAAGGATTTAGCATGGTATCTACTAAGTTGTTTTTCCAAGAAAGCATAAATCTATAAAAATCACGCCGCCTGTTGTGTAAATGGGACACTGTTTCTGAGATCAGGCAAGTTCTTGAGCAGGCCGAAGCAACCACGGAGGAAATCAATTCGGTAGAACCGGTTCTCCGTCCTTCTGCCTCAGATATTCCGAATGGCGTCCTCCATGGCGAGGGTTTAGACCCAGCCACTACGATCGAGCCCATGGATGAGCCGCCTGTGCCGGCGGTGATGGAGAAGAAGGTGGTTCAACTTTGGAGCATCGAACCAAAGGCCATGACCGAGCAGCTTCTTCCGTTGGAAACAAAAATAAAGGCACCAATTCAGCTCTGGAACTCATTTGTGTTCCAGCTGTCAACCAAAAGAGCTGAGGTATGGATTTCGTTCCATACTGTGATTTTCAGGGGAGTTTTTATTAAGGTCTGGATTATGTTCCATATTGTGGGTTTCAAGCACCAATGGCGTTGGAAGCTTTCTTGTTGGCTGCCGCCGTGGGTGCCGCTAACGGGAGGCAAGGCCGTTCGGCATCTTTCACAGACGAAGACAACGTTTGGCAGTCCAGACGTTTCTAGAGTTCCTTGGGTGAACGAAACGGCCAGCACTTGTTTCACATAGTTGGGGTACAGAGGCGAGGAGGAAGACGATCGGTGCCACCGTGGCCATGGATGCAGAAGCTTTCTGCATGGGGGAGCGTGGCTGGAGCTTCTGGAAGGTTCAAGAATAATCGTCTGGAGCTTGGATCTTGAACGGTTTTGGAGGTCACATGGCAGGAGCTGATGGCGTTTTGGAAAAGAGAGCATTTCCTTTGAAGTCTTTTGTAACGTGTATCGGGAATAACAGGCGTGATTGACAGGCGATAGCTGGCGATATGATGGGGAAGACGTTTAGTTCACCTTCACGTGACCAACGGCTGAATTTGATGGTTGGCACAAAAAAAAAAATGCTCGCTGCACTACTAAATGGACACGGGGGAATTTATACTTCGTAATGCCGTGGCTGACGAAGTAAGAGGGAAACGTGGAATGAGCTGATTGTGTAATGGGACGTGTGACGGTCAGGGGTGGGTCACGGCTGGCAAGAAGTTTCATAGCATATTGGTATTACTTTTTTTCAAGTGGGCCGAATCTTGCTGGAAGTCCACCTGCCTGGCTCATGATTAGCTTCGCAAAGTGGGTCTGCTGGCTTTAGCAAAATTAACGTGGCAATGGATCCTGGAGTTTCTGGAAGACTGTTTAATGGTGCTTGGAAGTTGATAGAGTATCTGGATTTTTCTTTGCACCCGAATGCGTTGAATGGGCCTCAAGTGCTCCACATTCCAACAAGACTGAATGGGGCTAGTGTATGGTTGCTGTTTGGAGACCAGGAGATTTCTAAATAGGGCTTTTTATTTGCATTGGGTAGCTTATTTGTTTGTTGTGTTTAGATTGGTTTATTTTTATTTTTCTTTTGTAATTTTCCAACCGCACCTTGAGGGCGAGGTGCTTTGAAGGGTGGGGCAATGTAAGGGATATAATATAGGAGAATTCCAGGAAGATTTAATAAATGGGTAAATAGGAGAATTAACTAGGGAGAATTAGTTAGGATATGCTTCTAGAAGATGCTTTTGGTTAGACATTTAGAGTCTATAAAAGGGAACCAAATATGTAAAGAAAGAGATGAAAATGAATATTGATAAGAATTCTTTCTTAGAGAGCCTAGGCCTCTTGAAGTGCTTTGGAGAGATTGGGCATCTCTAAGTGCCCGTAGTTACTCTTATTATCCATTTCAATCTTCATCTTCCTCCCTAATTCCTCCATATTTTCTCTTGCTTTGTTACAATTTTCATTTCATACCAGAAAAGCACATAACAGAACTGTTGTGCAAATATCTACCTAAATAAATAGATAACTATTTGTACGTTTTACTCGCAAGTGCACAAGATCAAAACGAAAGTATAGTAGGCAAATACGAGATCATTCCTATGAGGATTGGTAAATTATGCTTAAAAGATTTCCTAAATAATTAAGATGAGTGAAAATAAATAAAAATATTAATAAGATCTAATAAAAGAAAAGAGACAAAAATATTGCGGAAATATAATAGAAGTAAGGTAGGGCTTCAATATTTACCGCTAATCATACTAAAATAAGATTCACAATTTTAATGCTGCAATTCATAACTTGATACTTAATATTTACCGGCCACAAGGGCATGGTATCTACTCCTAAAGCCATTGATTTCCCTAAGCAACGAGTTAGGCATGGTATCTACTCTAACTCTTTTCTTCCTTGAAGGATTTAGCATGGTATCTATTAAGTTGTTTTTCAAGAAAGCATAAATCTATAAAAATTGATAAACACACTTAGGTAGGAACATGGTATCTATTCCAGTTGTCTTCATGTTAATTAATCCAAGAACATGTGATGGTGTTCTTTTGTTACTTTATTATGCCTAGGACCCAGTCATCCAAATTGACATAAATAACAAATTTATACCACATGCATATGTTGATCAAGCATAAACATGAGAGGAATTCAAAACAATAGGAAATAATCAAGTTAAGCATCAATATATGAATTGTAGCAAATGCGCCAATTGGAAATCTTAAAGAGACATGATTAGGGTTTCAATCAAGCCCTAACTAAAGTATTAGTTACAACTAATATAGACTAAAATTATATACATACAGAAAATAAATAAAGGAAGAAAGAAAAACCAAAATTCTTCTTGAAGTAGCCTATAATTCTTCTTCCCAAGCTTATGTGTCTTCTCTTCAAAGGTTAGAGGCCTATTTATAGGGATTAAAGAAGCTCTAGAAGTCCTACAAATCTTAGAACAATTGTAAATAGGTCTCCTAGTCTAAATAGAATAAGTACAAGTCTTTTCCTTTTCTGAAAGTTCAATCCAAGTAGGAAAATGATTCCAAATTCGTACAGATTTGTGGTTCTTTATTGCGGGGCAATTTTGATATGGTAAACGTCTGAATTAGGAAAAATCTATTTCTAACATATTTGTTTCATTTTTTATTCGTTTTCCAAAGCCACCAATTTTGTCCTAATCTGATACTTGAGCCGAAAGTTATAATTAAATTACAGAGACGTGCTCATTCTGGATTCTTTCCAAAAATAACGAATTTTTGCCGACTTCTCTTTTCTTAAATTCAAAATTGATTTGGAGTTGAATCTTTCCAAAAGTAAGTTTGCCGACTTCGTTAAAATCTTGGAATTTGATGGATTTTCTTCCAAAACCTGTAAAATACAAGAAAACACAAAAACAACACAAAACATCAAACTATAACAAAACTAAGAGCTTAACATATGTAAATTAAGAGGCTTGAATGTATAACATTCAACACTTATCACACTAATCCATGCAGTAAGCCTAATTTAGTTGGAAATAAGTATAAGAAATTGGGCTTCTTAAAAATGTTATGAGATTTGAGTAAATTATATTAGTGATCATTACCTCCTCAATTACGACATCAATGAAAAATAGTACATTTATAAAGCAGTTAAGGCATAATTCTGAGTACAACACATATAACACTTTAATGTAAAAAATCATGCTAATGAAGTGTGTAATATAATATTCATATTCATTCAAAGTCCATAATTGTTCCCACATGACCTACTTGTATTTTAATTCTTTTTACAGTGAGATTTGTGCGTCCCGTAAGATCTTTGGTAGAACACTGGTGCACCAGTGAGGTACAATAGCTAGCCACCCCTAGGGGTCCAAGCAGATCCGACCTTGAGTGATCAACACCACTAGTAATGCTGCAGGGTGCGACCGATCGCCATCTGTGGATGGTTGTGCCAGTCACTCTGGCCAATGGATCCAAGACATCCTAAATCTATTAAATCTGTGCCATAGAGTCAAGTCTATATATTGTTGTGTACACACTCATATTCTACACCTATTTTTTCATGATGGTATGACAACAATTTTTAAATAATCAATATAGAAACATAGTTGATAGTTTAGTTTGTGGTAAGCAATAGACATGCATTAGTAAATTATTATTTATAAAATGTTAGGCTCATGACATAATTTTATGAAAAGCATGAGTCTTAAAATGCACGGTTTATAGATGAAATATTCATGTTTAATGACTGGGCATTTTTTATGTTTTTATGTTCAAATTTGAACAAGATTAGGGTAATTAAGCAATGTTGGAAAGACCAATTGCATGGAAGGAATCATCATGACCTACTTATAATTTTCATCCAAGATGAAAATATATATTTTTTCAATGAAATATTAATTGCATGATGCTATTATTCAAGAAACAAAAGATTTTATAAAGAAACCAAAAGATATGGTAAAAAGCTTACATGAAAAATATCCCCTAGCTGCAAATCACCTTAAGAACTCGATATTCTTGACAAGAAAACAAAAAAATTGAAATATTAAACTTGCTCCTAAATAACATATATTTAGCAGCATAATTCAAAAACTGAACATCATTAGCTAGACATGTCCTATGCACCCGAGCAAGATAATATAAAATCCTTAGCTACTCTAAACAATGCCTTGGCCTTCTGGGGATCAGAAAATTCCACCCCATGAGAACCTCCAACACCAAAATGAGCCACCACTTGTACAAACTTCTGCTCCAACATCTTCACCGACTCCACCTGTCTGTCAAATAATGGGTCCCCATCATAACCACTCACAAAAATCCTCCATCCTAGCACCTTGATTTTCTCTAAGAGCTTGGATCCACCGCCCACCGTCGGATTGCAATACTCATGATCGCGGTCAACCCCAATTGGCAGGGACAACTCCCACATAAGGTCACTTTCAGACAGTGGCAAAACAGGATCGTTAACAAGCCTCAGCTCTGACCCAGTCCTCTGGATCCCACCAAAAAATGGTTGATGCAATATCAGCCCTCGGATCTTCAACGGCTCTAGATGGCCAACTTCGTCAGCTGCACGTAGACCTGCATGGTAGGCTATGTTACCCCCAGCACTACTGCCCATGAGAAAACAAGAAGAAAAATCAGCATATTTTCTTAACCAATCATCTTTGGCGGTTCTGATCCAGTGCAACGCTTCCACGGCATCATCATACGCCGCAGGCAGGCGATGCTCCGGTGCAAGCCGGTACTCGACCGATGCGATGATCACACGGAGTTCGATCGCCATATTCACGCAAAAATCATGAAAAATTGATGAGGCTGGACTGCATATGATGAACCCTCCCCCATGGTAGTAAACTACGAGGGGTAGCTTAGTGGGTGAGTTATCTAGTGCTTCCGACGGAAGGAAGAGTCTGACCCAGGTGTTGTTTGATTGGTTGATGGGAATGTCTTTTGAGAGAACTGGAATACCAAGGCTCGGATCAGATGTGGGTGGGGTCTCTGGAATTTCGCGTAGGCGAGTGATCGTACCGTCAGGGTTGAGGACGATCTGAAGGCGCTGGTAGGGATCCATGCCAGGATTTGGAGATGCAGTTTGATCACCTGACATTTCAGACCCTTCTGATGGCTTATAATTCGATTATTGTTGCTAATTACCTTTCTACTTACTTATAGATGCTTCAAGACTCTGTATAATGTACAGAGATGACTAATTTATTAATTAATTTGTTAGGCGTCGTGACACGTTTCTAGAGACTATATATTAAAAAAGGAAGATGGCTGGAAGAGACAAATTAGACTTTGAAATACTTTGTATTATATATATTATTTAAGTCATTTTCGCTGGTCTAGTTTGAATTCTAATCTATTTTCCTGGTCTTTTTATCGTTAATATCTTTGTTTTAGGATAAGATTGTAGTACTAACACTATTTATTGATTATAATATATAACACCTTCTTGAAGAAAATGGAAAGCAATTATGAAAATAGTGTTAGATTAATAACTAATAATAATTTAATGACTCGTTCTTCATAATTGTTTTCCATTTTCTTCAAGAGAGACAACTATTTATTGATTATAATATATAACACCTTGAAGAAAATGGAAAACAATTATGAAAATAGTGTGCGTTAGATTAATAAATTTAACATTAATATGATTGATATTAATTTGAAGCCCAAAACCAAAAGCTCTGGCTAGCCATTGAAATAAAATCTATCCGATGACCCGGCCTATAAAAATGAAAAATGCTATTTTTCAATCTCTACTTATATATATATATATATGTATTTTAAAAAAAATTACTATTAAATTTGTAGGACTTACATGTAAATCCTACAAAGACAAACAATAAATTTAAAAAAGAGATGGATGAGTAACATGTCTCTTCAAAAAATAAAATTAAATAAAATGGTCACCCAAAATCATAACACGATAAGTTTTCATACTTTTTTCACCTACCCATTATTATTCTTCAGAGTTTTCTTCCCTCTTTAGCGATTCAATTCTCCCCTTTATTTTCTTTTTTTTTTTCTCCCTGTGCACCCACTTCCTTTTTTCTTTCTCGATCTTCTCTATAAGCAAAAAATGCAAAATCATAAAAGATAAGCATCATAGAGAACTATAGCCCAAAAGAGATTAAGTATTCGATATATCATTTTCCTCTTAATTTTAAGCTTCGTCCAATTCCTCAACTCGTCCTCTCCTACTTTTCCTCTTCTTCTTCTCCTAGCTAATTTCATTGAATTGAGTTATTTTGGCCAAGTCACAAATAGAGTTAACTCTAATTCTTCCTTCTTCCTCAATTTTTCTTTCGGTGGGTAAACAAACAAGTGAGATGCTAAACAAGCTAGGGATTCAAGGAGCGGCCCAATTTTGACGTTGTTGTGGGTGAAGATTTTGTTGTTGCTGCGGCTGTGATTAGTGATGAGAGAGGCAACATCATTCTGACTATTACTTAGTAATTGGTTTCCACTAATGCGCTCCTTGGTGAAGGTTCTGTTGCCCTTTTGGCTATTTGGTTGGCTGCTTCTGGCTGTGGCAATCTGTTTCTAGAGGGTGATGCTCTTCTGGTTGTTCTTACCATCAACAATTCCTCTCTTTTCTTCTCTTGGTCTTTTGCTACTTATATTTCTGATATTAGCTTAGCGCGCTTTATCTTCCTTTCAACGTTGGAATACTTTGAAAGTGTCTCATAATGCCAATTCTCGTACACATGTTTCGCCGACATAAATTTTTTACAAACCAATTTATAAAAAATTTCTTACAAACCATATCTAAAATTAACATGTGTCTCTTGACATGTGAGAATCATATGTTGTTTAAATAGCATTTGCTTCTTACATGCTTTTTTATCATTAATACAAAAAACATGTGCTTCTCACATGCTTAAAGGACACATGTCACTTTTATATGTAGGTTGTAGAAAATTTCCTACAAATCAGTTTGTAGGAAATTTCTGTCATCGTTTAGTGTTGTGCAAATTTTATTAACTTGCAAGTGCACGAATCGTTTGTAACAAAGGAGTTTGCAAGTGTGAAGTCGATCCCACAGAAAAATGGTCAAAAATCAGTATTTTGTTTAACTAACCTCATTCTAACCTAGTTCCAAATATTGTGTCTTAAATATGCAAAATAACAAAGTAAAATTAAAGATAATGAAGAACAAAAGATAAAAAGAACTAAGGCTTAAGAATTCACCACACAAAATCCAACAACTCACACTCTTGTTTACCATTTAAACACTCAAAGAACATTTGAGCTTTGCATTTGTTATTCAAGCACTTAGTCATACATGATAGAACCATTTAATGAATCCAACTTAAATCACAAAGAGTACCCATTTGAAAGCAAATCATCCATTGTATTCATTAAAGGAACAAATCACAATAAATACCCTCTTTCAAACTGACAACTCGATGTATCCATTGGTTGCAACACATTAAATGCTCTACTACTTCAATAAATGCACAGTCACTCTAAGGCACAAGCAATAAAGAGAATGAAACTTGAATAGCATTTCAATAAAAGTTGAAATGTACAAATAGCAACACAAGAGTGTGAGTGTTATTCAATGGTGAAGCTTCATCTTCAACCTTAGTTGAGGGTTTTAGCCAACCATGACTAAAAATACTACAAAAGCTTGAAGAACTATCATGAAATAAAAGAAAACTTACAAAAGAAAGTATCTAATGGAAATGAGCTACTGAACTAAACTATAAGATGCACGAAAATAACCCTAGCTGCTGCCCTAAATCGCTGCTCCAAGAAAGAGGCAAGGCTATGGCTTTATAGAGGGAATTAGGGTTAAAGGCTCATGTAAAAATGATGTGAAGCTTATTTATTGGTATCTATAGCATTTTTTTTTATTAATTGTTTTGATAATTTTCAATGAATAAACTTCACACCATCTTAATATCTGATTGAAATTCCCGACAATTTCTTTGAAATTGCCCAGCCACAATTTCTTCAATTTAAGCCATCCATTTAAACTCATTTAAAATAACGGCTATTAAGACGCCACCTCATCGATCCGCGTCAACCTCAGAAAAAAAACATCTTTCTCCCTCCGCCAAATACAGTCTGCGACTCTCTCTCTCTCTCTCTCTCTCTCTCTCTCTCTCTCTCATTCTTCTTCTCCTGATTCTTTTTTTTTTTTTCTTCTTACCCATTCTCCATTCTTCTTTCCCCCAAAACATCTTCATCTTCAGAAAAACCTTTTCTTCCCCAAAACTTTCCCCCAATTTTTTCCCTCCTTCCTCACCCCACCGACGGCCATCCCCGGTCCCCCCGCCACCCATCGGAGCACCACCCACCGCAGTTCGCCTCCCACCGCCGTATTCTCTCTCTCTCTCTCTCTCTCTCTCTCTCTCTCTCTCTCTCTCTCTCTCTCTCTCTCTCTCTCTCTCTCTCTCTCTCTCTCTCTCTCGGTTTTTTTTTAAAAAAAAAAAAAAAAAAAAATTCTCTCTTGCTTAGGGTTTGTTTGGATCTAAGCTTCTGATTCTCCTAAACGTTGCCAAGACCGTTGGATCTGAAGCTTCTTTTTCCATTTTCTTCAATTGGGTCTTAAATAAGTTCCTTGTATTTTGGTCCTGAGCCTGAGATTCAAGCTCTTACCTTTTTCTATTTGAAAATGGTAGTGAGGTTCTGTTTGGTTCCCTAGAAAATTGAGGGAAAAGAACGAGAAGGGTAGATGCGTAACGAGAATTTGAAACACCATTTCAATGGGGGATTTTCCCCTGCTCTAGGGCTGTAGATGTTGTTGGGTCAATTACACCATAGAAAAGGGAAATCACAATCTCAAGTACGGCATAACCCATCTAGGCCATGCTTAAAATTTTGAAAAATTACATTATCAAATGATACTCAGAATGAACAGAAGGAAAAAGAACAATGATGGGTACCTTTTGTTACCCATGGGATTCGCGACTAAAGCCAACCATAAGAAGTCATGGATTTTGGGTGGCTTTCTTTTTTATTACCTCTTTTCTGCTAAACTTTTTCTTTTTAGAAAGAAAAGGAATTGATTTGTCTGATTTATTAGAATCGCCCTTGTGGTTGGCTTCTAAGGAGTAACAGGAAAATAGCCCAATTTCTCTCAGTTTTTTTTTTTTTTAGTTACTTTTCCTCAGTAGCCAATTTGGAACATCAAGGTCTGGCATTTTTTTAACACTAATTGATCAAATTACGTTGTTCCAACTTGAGTTCCATGATAATCTAAAATCACAGCTTTGTCTTCTTTTTTCGTTATCCCCATTACTTTAACAAAAAAACATGTTTTATGGGCAAGACATACAGGACAAATTGTAGAGAGGAACCTCCATGAGGTGCTCGAAACTGTTAGCAGTACATGAAGTAGCTAGCTAGCTGCTTGTTCAAATCTTAACTATAGAAGCCCAAGTAATATTGCAGTCAAAAGAATGTCCTCCAACGGCTGAGGCATTACTGTATGGAATTCCAAGTCGAAGATCAACAGGAGGTACTTTCTTCATTGGTGGACCAATTGACTCCATCAAACTTTGTACATGGCCTTATGCCCAGCCTTGTGACATGGCTGTATTGTGATGATTGATTCTACGTGTAGCATAACTTGACCCTTGGGATCTAATGGAGCTGGAGTTGTCAACTGTGTTCCACATGGAGATTCTCTTTGTATTATGTTTGTATCATTGGCTGGCGACTTCCAATTAAAAATAACAGAAAAAGGACAACTCAAGCAAATGAAAATAACAAATCGAGGGGGTGCTGTAGCAAAATGGAACTTTGTTATCGGCTCTAAATACATACTATTGTTACTAACTTTGATTCCATTTCCTTCATCTTGATCACATTACATTTAAAAGCTTTGTATTCATATCATTGATCAAATATGACTCAACCAACCAAAAAGGAAAAAATCAAACAAGCAAAAGAAAGCTTCTTCTTCAATATCAAGTAAAATATGTCAAAGTGCCCAAATTGAGGATCTTCAGGAAACTCCATAACGGAATAAGAGCTCGATATCAATTTACAAATCATTCTCCAGAACCTCAATACAGACCAATTTAGGAACAAAATGACATCAAATATTCCTCAAATAGAAATATTGAATCACCCTATGCATTAATTTGCCTCACATCAAATGCTCAACCAAAACACTAATGTATGCTCCACGGTAGCATTTCTGATGTATGTTTCTAACACAATTTTCATGACAAGCAATGTCTCCCTGCATGTTTTTAAAAGTGACCATATCAGTAGAAAAAAAAAAAAAAAAGAAAAAAAAAAGAAAAAAAAAAGACAATATACATAATGCTATATAAGTATGATAAACTTCCAATTTAAACAACGTACTTACCAACAGAGACAACTAGAAAATCAACCTTGATTAACAGTGTCACAACCTGATTCTCCAGGATTTGAGATTATAGATAGTACCGACATTTATTTATACAATTCATCGGTTATCATATGAAGCTTGTTTTGTTTTGTAATACCTGAGTAATTATACTATTTTTAATTCCAATTACATTGTCACGTTGAATATCAATTACAGGAGGCAAAAAAAATTCAAACAAACATAATTAAATACAGGGAATAGAAACGTCTTCTTTTTTCTGTTTTGTTTGTTATTTGTGTCGTTTGGTTGTTAAAATACATTAGAAACAATCCTATTTTTGGGAGAAAATGAAATGACGCTGGGTTTGTGGGATGATCTGAATATTTTGAGAGAATGAGTAGAATTAGAATGAGAGAGAGAGAGAGAGAGAGAGAGAGAGAGAGAGAGAAACCAGAAGATAGAGGAGAAGAAGTGTGCGTCTGAGAAAAAAGGGATTGACGCGGGAGTGTGATGAGGTGTCATGATAATAGCCGTTCTTTTAAATGGACGGTACAGATTAGAGAAATTGTGTCTGGACAATTTTTTTGCTATTGCCGGGGATCTCAATCCAAACAATCAAGCGGTGGCACTCACATCAGGCGCTGACCTCTCCGTATTCTACCGATGCGGCTTTGAAGGATACCAAGACGTACACCCTGTACGCCAATTTTACAAAGAATGCCACATTTATGCATGGCACGGTGGATTTCATTTTTGGAAACGCCGCAGTAGTGTTTCAGAATTGCATGATTTATGCAAGGAACCCCATGATCGGACAACAGAACACGGTCACAGCCCAAGGCAGAACCGACTCCAACCAGAACACAGGGATTTCAATCCTTAATTCGCGAGTCATGGCTGCACCGGACCTTGTGCCGAGGCTAAGCTCTATGAAAACGTACGTTCTTGGGTCGACCATGGAAGTTGTACTCACGACCGATTGTCCTGCAAAGTTTTCTTGACACTTTGGTGGATCCGGCAGGCTAGCTGGTTGGAATGGAATGGTAATTTTGCGCTTAGTTCTTTGTATTATAGGGAGCACAAGAACATCGGCCCTCGTTCTTGGACCAGTCGGAGAGTGAAGTGGGGCGGTTATCATGTCATAACCAGTGCCAGCGTGGCATCGTGATTCACGGTTGCAAATTTTATTGGGAGGCAGTCATGATTACTGGCGAGTGGCGTGCCATTCTTACTTAACCTATGATAACATATCATATTAATTAATTGCAGTGTGATTCCTTTGTTTGATATTATCGTTTCATTCTTTCATGATTGCAAATAACGTCTGATGGAAATTATAAGAGTGTTTATTTTTGGTAGAATAAAGATGTATATTGTGTTTTTTTTTCGGATATCTATAAATAAGTAAGGGTGGATTTAATTATTTAATTAATAATAAAATTATTATTATTTTTTTTTTTATACGTGAGTTCAAACTCTTTCTTAACATGAGATGCCTAATATGTAAAATATTTAACTAAAATAAATATAGAGTTAATGGTTCAAATTCAAAACGTTCGATCTGATACTATATTAAATCAGTACTTTACAAACTCAATGTTCTTAGCAAGAAAACAATTGAAATATTATTACCCTAAAAATAGCATTTAATTATCAGCATAATTCAATCAGTAACCATCATTATTCATGCCCTATGCTTCCTAGCAAGATGATATAAAATCCTTGACAACTCTAAACCATGCCTTGGCCTTCGCAGGGTCTTTATATAACACCCCATGAAAATCTCCAACGCCAAAATGAGCCACCACTTGTACACACTTGTGCTCCAACATCTTCACCGACTCCACCTGTCGGTCAAACAATGGGTCCCCATCACAGCCACTCACAAAAATCCTCCATCCTATCAACTTGATTTTCTCCAAGAGCTTGGATCCACCGCCCACCGTAGGATTGCAATACTCATGATCACGGTCAACCCCAATTGGCAGGGACAACTCCCACATAAGGTCACTGACAGATGGTGGCAAGGCAGGGTCGTTAACAAGCCTCAGCTCTGACCCAGTCCTCTGGATCCCACCAAAAAATGGTTGTTGCAATATCAGCCCTCGGATCTTCAACGGCTCTAGATGGCCAACTTCGTCAGCTGCACGTAGACCTGCATGGTAGGCTATGTTACCCCCAGCACTACTGCCCATGAGAAAACAAGAAGAAAAATCAGCATATTTTCTTAACCAATCATCTTGGGCGGTTCTGATCCAGTGCAACGCTTCCACGGCATCATCATAAGCCGCAGGCAGGCGATGCTCCGGTGCAAGCCGGTACTCGACCGATGCGATGATCACACGGAGTTCGATCGCCATATTCACGCAAAAATCATGAAAAGCTGATGAGGCTGTACTGCATATGATGAAGCCTCCCCCATGGTAGAAAACTACGAGGGGTAGCTTAGTGGGTGAGTTATCTAGTGCTTCCGACGGAAGGAAGAGTCTGACCCAGGTGTTGTTTGATTGGTTGATGGGAATGTCTTTTGAGAGAACTGGAATACGAAGGCTCGGATCAGATGTGGGTGGCGTCTCTGGAATTTCGAGTAGGCGAGTGATCGTGCCGTCAGGGTTGAGGACGATCTGAAGGCGCTGGTAGGGATCCATGCAGTTTGATCACCTGACATTTCAGACCCTTCTGATGGCTTATAATTCGATTATTGTTGCTACTTACTTATAGATGCTTCAAGACTTCCTATAATGTACAGATCGTTGACTGATTTATTAATTTGTTAGGTGTATGTTGTGACACGTTTCTAGAGACTATATAAAGAAAGATGGCCGGAAGAGACAAATTTAGACTTTGCAATACTATATATATATATATGATAAAATTATAATTTAACTCTTCAAATTGTTAGTCGTTTTACAAGTAGTTTTATAAATTGTTAACACTTGAACTTTGATCACCCAAACTATCAAAAGGTTTCAAAAATGCCAATTTTATCGAAATATGCATATAATACTACTACCACGTTTCATTTTTTAATTAAAAAATAATAAACA